>NC_086283.1:86810234-88242932 GCF_021018805.1 Prinia subflava | reverse complement strand
TTTCTGCCAAATTCCTATACTCTTCATGCAAAAAGTTTCATTTTACCAACATTAAATATAAATTGATAATGATAACTAAAATATAAGAAATACTGCCACTCTGCTTGCTTGTAATATCTGATCATGTGATGAAGGTAAAAAAAAAATCGTTTTTAGTAATTAGGAATAAAGTATAGTTCCACTTTGAATGGGATATTTGGAGGTACTTTTTTATGTTGCATACAACATAGACAGTAAATGATCAGTCACAGTGTGGAAACACATTTCTCCTGCTTCTTAATACTCCCAGATGATGAGATAAAGATTGAGATTGAAATTAATTACTTTAGCAAAAGTAACTCTTTCTGTACCTCTGTTTCTATGATTCAATATGTAAATTATAGTTATGTTCCAGTGCTGTATGTGCATAATAATCAGTAGTAAAATGACAAAAAAGCATCTAATTAAAGAAAAGAGAAGTGTGAACAAACACAATACTACAAGATGTTTCCGTTAAGACCAAGGAATTAGAAAAATGAATCTTCAACATCAATTTCATGGGCAGCAGCAAATATTAGTAATTGAAAGCATAAAAAAAATTACCAAATATTAACTGACATTGCTTCATGGACTTTCTAATCAGACTATAAAACTTTTAGCAGTGCTTGACAGACTGCCTTAGTCCTATTTTTTCACATACTTGAAACTATCTCTAATCAATTTAGTTACAGCTTTCTAAAGAACTGGAATTATATGAAGTATGCTTATCACCTTTTAAATATCTCAGATCAAATATTACTACTAAATTTCCTGTTAAGAATTACATAAATCAAAAATCTTATTAAACTACTACAGGAATTATATAGGCTTATTTTTATAAACCGTACCTTGGTTCTTTGAAGATGATTATTCTATTAAAGATACAAGTGTTCAAGGATGCATTATAATGCTTGAGTGATGAGTAGATATGGGTTAATTGTGATTTCCTACAGGTGAATGTTCTGATTACAACTTTGTATCACTAGCTTCTGTGGCATTAAATGCCCTTGGTGGATTTTATCTATTCCTTCATATTTTTTATGCATTTTAAAATGCTTTCAGAGAGGTCACAGAGTTAAACTTAGCACTTGTTTTAAGTAAAAGCGTATTAGACAATTATGTTTTTATTTATCTTTCCCTGAATCCAGAGGATGCAATAAAGGTTACTTTGGCTTATGCCTACACTTTGAGATTTGGTGGGAACTTAATTTGTGAATTGCTAAAGCTGTGATTTTTTCCTGGTGTTACTGTTAGTGACAACCTTGGTAATGTTGTGACTGACTAGTAACTTCTCCAGTGTTCAGTTTTTGGACTAAGATTTCACAGTTAATATCAAGTGACCATATTGGAAAATAAAATGCAGAATTAACTACTACTAAACTCCTAAGTTTTCAAATAATTCAAGCTCAACTAAAGCAAAAAGACTTAGGGAGAGGAAGACTCAGTGAGTCCAGAGTAAGAGGGCATTAATACAGCAAAAAGTGATTTCTAAGCATAGAGGTCACTTGGATAGACACTTGCACTGTCCAGTTACTAAATTGTCTGTTCTTTGCCTTGTTAATTCATCTACTCCTACTTTAACATCCTCACTATTTAGGCAGTATTTAGGTTGACCAAAAAATATGCATTAGAACTACATATTTTGCCATGTTTTCTTGGGAAAGATAAATCAGTTAGATTAATAGAATCTGTTCATTTGAAAACAGAAGAGGCTAAATTCAGTTACATAGTCTCTCCTTCTTAACAGAAGTGGTAAAGGACATTTTGCTGCAGTTTCTTTGGGAAAACCTCAGTTTTTATGCACGTGTACTTAAAATCTGCTGTTGATTTAAAAACCTTGAATAAATGAAAAAACAGCATTCCTAAGGAGATTAATGTAGTGATTCATTATCCTCATTATTAAAAATAAAAATAGTGCCTTTTTTTTTTACAGATTAACCTAATTTCTGTAACCATTAAGGCTTCTGATAAAAACTTCTGCCTTTCTCCTACCAGAAAGTTCTTTTCCACGTAGGATTTATAAGGTTACCTGGTTAATTTTCTGTGGATGACAAGACTAAATTTCTCTACATTATTACTGGAAAATGATTTCTAACCTCTTAAATCACTTTTGTTGCTTCTCCTGAAACAAGAAGCTTGAGTAAACTTTTTGGTTTTTGACAATGACAAACAGACCTCAAACCTAATATTTCCTTGGTATTTGTGGTTAAAGACACAGTGTAGGGTGTCTTTAACCTTTTATTCCATGTAAAACAAGAGTTTTACTTATTTTTGGCTAGATTGACAACACCCTTTTCACCTTTTGAGCAAGCCAGGTGCTGTCAGATCCTCCAAGGTCAGTTGCTGACTCAGTGATACACACCCACCTTTTCATAAGAACCTCCAAATTTTTTAGAATAGCTGCAAATTTAATCTTATTCTAAGTAATTTTAATTTTTGACTGTTCAGATGTTTGGACCCAGCTCACCTTCAGATTCTGTACAAAGGCATAAACCAGACATGTTTATTTTCTTTACTGCTTAACCTGATTGGTACTATTAAAGCACAACTGGCTGAGGTCAGCCAAATTAAGAGATATTACCCTCCCTGCTGCAAAGTGCCCTTTATGGAACTTCAGCAGTAAAAGTTGCTGAGTCAAGTTCCATTTCGCTATTTTAAAACAAGATCTATTTCTCCTAATGTCTTATAGCTGCCCTTTCAGCCCTTTGATACAACTTTGTATACAACAAGTTTTATACAACTTTACAAGAAATAGGTGTTCATTAAGAAGAGCCTGTATTATACGGATCCTTAATTTTACCTATTCTTATTCATACTTATAACTTAAGGATATCTGAATTTATATTTTTTCAAAAGACGTATCTTACTTCCAATGAGAAAGAGAAAGGCTCTTCCCTATCCTGACATTCTGTTTCTGTGGTGTTTATTTATTCAACGTAGAAGCGAATAGCTTCAACAGACATTTTGACACTAAAGAGCTTCTAGAGCCTGTCTTCTCCCACCACCCCATCTCCCTTCCCTCCACTACTGTAAAATATTCTGTAGATAGTGGTACAAGGCTTGATTTCAGTGGAGGACAGACTTGAACCTGAGGCTGCCATGTAATACAGCAATAGCTTTACTGTTAGTGCTTATGTTTCACTTGCATTTCATAAATGTATAAATACATCTTTACATTCCAAAAAAAGACAATAAACAGAGACCCAGAGATGCTGTGAAATTTCCGTCCATGGAGAAGTTCAAAATTCAATTGGAAAAGGTCCTAAGCAACCTCATCTAATATCAAAGTTGGACACATCTTAAAAATTGGCCCTGCTTGGAAGATGAGAAAGAAACAGATAGTCTTCAGAGCTACATTCCAGCCTGAATAATCTTACAGCTTTGAAACTGTTCAGTTCTCCAAAGCGTTCCTGAGTCTTGGGAAAGATTGTGTTGCATTCCATCCGTCCTCCCAACTTCATATTGATTAGGGAGCCTATAATTGTACTCAGAGTTTATTGGTAGCATGAAACTATTCATGAACATTGCCACTAAATGCATATGGAATATATGAATCTCAAACATGTCATTAAAGAACTGCTGAGAACTTAAGAGCTAGGAGCTAAACAACTGTGCACTAACATAGACTTTCTTTGTGGATCTCTTTGTTCACTAGCAGAACATAAAAGGCTTTTTCAGCATTCCTATAAATGGACTTTAAGTTTTCTAAGTCTAAAGACATCACTTTATTTTTTCTTGCTATTGAAATTAATTTTATTACTCTATTATTGTTGTATTCTCAATTTTTTTCCTATTTCATATCATTAAAAAAAGAAAAAATATTCTGTGAGTTCTTACCAAAAATTTGACAATTTTGAAAAAAAATAGGAACACCATAATTTTTATTCACTATCATATTTGTACAGATATGGGGTCTGCAATTGTTTTGGTTGAAGACAGACAATCACTTGCCAGTTGAACAATGTCATTAAAATTGGCAAGGATCCATCACTCTCCCAGGAAACACAGCACACTTGTGAAACATGACTACCTCAAATGAATCTGTCATTTCACACACTTGAGAGCAACATAATTGTTGCCTAAAGTGTGATTCTGTTTCAGTTTACATTACTCTAAAAAAGGAAAGAAGTGTTAAAGCCTACTATTCTTTACTTAGGTTTGTTGGGGCTTTTTGTGTTAAAACTCGATACATTTCAGAGATTTGTGTGAATTTTAACTATAACATATTCTAGAATCCCATCCCACTTCTGCGAAAACTGACACTTTCCTGTTTAAATAAAAGTGAATTTTCATATGTGTTTTAAGGACTGACAAATCCACACTATGGTCTGGCTGCCAAACACTCATTTTGCATTTATTTGGTGTCTTCTTTCAGAAGCTGCATCAAACTGAACATCTGTTTGGAACTCTCCATGGTCCAAACCCCTGGTTTATGTGAACTAAAATTACCAGCCCATATTGGTTTATCCCACTGGAAGATCTTATCCATCAAGGAGAGGAAACAGAAGGACATCTATTCCAGGAGGACAATTTACCTAAACATTCCAATTTTTAACCCCCTTTTCACCAAACGCACTATTTATAGCTGAACATAATTAGTTTTAAATCCTGATGTGGTGGTTTCCATAGCTTACAGGTAGTTTCTGGCACAGAGATGGACCCAAAAAATGTCAATGTACATAACACTGGGTGCAGGAATCAAGAAAATTGACTTGCATTTTCTTTACAGAACGTTGGTGAATCTCTGGATAGTTTGAGTAGGCTCCTCCTTGTTTAGACAGACTTTGCAAGGAACTTTTAGTTTGCTCCAAGGTAATATGCAGACACTTTTCACTGTCAAATCAACTCCACAGAGGTATATCTGAAATTGCTTTACATATTCTCAAATCACATTGTAGCTGTCAACACTATATATGTTCTTAGTCCTACACAAGGTTTTTGTATTAGACGTTATATAACCATTGCTACTTTGCCACCTTTTGTTACGTCTTGAAATCTGCAACCAATGTCTAATATTTTAGAGTATTAGACTTCATAAAATTCAAGTGCTGAATTCCTTTGAGGGAAGAAAAGAACTTTAACAAGTAGACTAAGATCCTATAACCAAGAGAAAGTAAGGTCTTGTAGTTTTCTGAATCTGTACTAGTACATGGCTTTCTGTAAAAAAAATGCATTTTTAGAAAATATTTTCTTTTCCTCGAAGAACAAACCCTTTGGATTTAAAAATTTTTTTGCTTTATACATTTTGGTGATAAAGTGATTTTTTTTCATTTTCTTTATGGTCATGTAGTTCACTGTCAGCATATTTTTTATATGTTCTCTTCAGTCATGTAGAGATAACTGTGCAAGGTTAAGGGATGTAAAACATAACATTGTTATGCTTCTAGGCCATTTCCTTATTAATCCCATTATTCAGAAGACAAATCACTTCAGGCTGGATGTTGGTATAGACATATTCTGATTTTAAGCATAATATATATAAACCTTTCCACTTTTCTTCCACCAGACTGCTATATCTTTAGGCTTGCTACAGCAGCATCAGTATCATATAAGGCTGCCCCAAATATTTCCTTACATAAATGTTTCCTGAAGAAAAAATTTTACTCCTGTAGTGCCTCATATCAATTGCTTACCCTAATTCAATGATGCAATTGGTACCCTTACAAGAACAAATCTTTTCAAAAGTAGTCTGAACTAAAAATAAGCCCTTTGCCACCTTTCTAGCTCTTTTTCTTTCTTCTAGGGCTGAGTGGCTTTAGAGCCTCTGTTACCAAACCAGGTTTCTTTGGCATCTACCTCCATGCCACATGAGCATGCCACTACCATCATAACTTGCAACCTTTTTCCCAGGCCATGAAGGGAAAATAGAACATGTGCTGGTCTAGAGTCAAACCAAAAGATTACATTGAGATCTCATTGAGATTCAGAGCTGGTCCTCATTCACGAATAAAAAAACAGTGGGAATATCTGAGAAAAGGCCTGAAGAAGGCTAAGGGTGGGATGAAGGAGCAGGTTTTGGTTACCTAAGACCTCAGAGGTGCACAGTGAGAATAAGAGGTTCCTGACACAGATTGCAGCAGGAGAGGCTCACAGTCCAGAGGGGCTGCTCAGTGTCTGTCCCTGGACATGCCCAAAACAAAATTCAGCCAGTTCCTGAGTGGCCTGATGTGACCTCACAGCTGCCTTCACCAGGGAGGCTGGGCTGACCAATTTTTGTTGCTTCCTTCCAGCATAAATATCTCATAAATGATTCTGTCCCACAACACTGAAGTTCATTGAGTTAGCAAAAGCTTATACTATCTTTAAAAAAAAAAAAGCTGGAATATGAAAGCAATTTTTTGTATGTTTCCCCAAGAAACTTCCCAATACAAGAGCTTGTAGTGTTTTGTAAAAAAATTATAGCTCCAGTATAGTGGTAAATTATCTGCTAATATTAGATTCCTCTTAATTCTCATATTTAACACACTCATCTCAATCGAGCAGAAAAACTGTTTCTGTTTTAAAAAGGATTCATATTTTCACCAAGATAGTTGCTGTAAAGATAAACTATCAAAAATGTAAATCACATTATAATATAATTAAAATATAACCTTTAATGTAAATTCTGAAATAATTTCTGACTGATCACAATAATTTTTTTTTGTTATCCCACTTTTTCAATATTTTGGTTCTGTAACTAGCAGGAATATCTATAATCCAATAATGTAACAAGCTTACTTTTGGACTTTAATTTCACTTCCAAGAAGGCTGCTAGAATATTCTGAACTTTCAAAACATGTAAGCATGCACAAAAAGGCTAACGAGAAACTTATCATAATGGGTGACTTCCTACAAAATATTTTTATTTTGATCAGTCTCTTCACAGTGAAAATAACTTCCAAGATTCTAAATACTATCCAACCAGCCACACTCTGAACTCTGTAGAAACCAATCCTCTGCTGCTGCTGTTTAGATAATAAAGGCAGGCTGATAAAAGCTTGCTGCAACAGAAATTCCAGTTCAGCCTTTTATAGGTATCTAGACTACAAAAAAGTCACCTCTCTCCCCTCCATCCTCCCTCATTTCTTTGCCCTTCAGTCTGCAGTCACTCATAGCCTACAAGAGTGAAACAATATTAAAGTAAACTCAATATGAAAGTAAGCTCAAATTTCTGCAGCCTTTTTAATTTTATCTCTGCTGATGGTCTTTAAGACCTAAGGACAACATGAAATGAGATCCTAAGGACAATGCTATTGTTGTTTACTTCTAATGGAATTAATTTTGCATATTTTTTCTCATAGTTACAGGCATAGAAATGTCATTTCCAATTACTCTTTGTAAGGGGATGAAATAGAATAGATAAAGACATAAAAATACAATAAAGAAGAATAAATAGATAAGAGTGAATAATTCACATTTCACCAATGCCCCTCTTTATAATGGATATCCTCCTTATCAGGCCCATATTTGCTTCTAAGCCTGGTACTATCTGACTTTTATTACTGCAAATTATTGTTGGCAATATTGAACTGTGGTACCAGAATGCTAGACAAATGACTTAAACGTAAGAGTATTGCTTTCACCCCAGTTAAAGCTGCTTGCACAATCATTTTGTCCTCATTTTGCCTCAGTATTCTGTTTGTCATACTAATGAATGTTTGCAGAGCCATACTTGCCAGCAGCCCTAGGCAGGATCTGCTCTGCCTTGTGCCATAAAGGCAGCAAGGAAGTATATTTGCTCATGGAAACTTCCTAAAAAGCAGCTCATACTCAAAACTGATACTCAAAACCTCTGTGACACTTATTTTCAAGCATAAATGCTTGCAGATACCAAAGTCACAACAAGGGAGTATCAAGACTGAGTAATATACAGGAGCAGAGATATATTAAAAATACTAGCAGATTGTTTTTGTTGAACACCTTGCAGATATGGATTTGTATGGGACCCTATCTGAAAAAAAAAAATCCAAAAAACCCCAGGATCTCTCTTAAAATGTGAGACATTTAGTTTTATACATCCAAAACAGATGAGCAGCCTCAGTAATTTTGCACTTGTGTTATAGTCTTGGCTGGATCGGGGAAAACACGGCAAGAAGTAGATATCCAAATGTCTGCATATGGCTGCAGTGGTGACTTGATATTGGTCCTATCTTACTCTCTGGTGTCAAGTTATTGGAATGTCTCAGAAGGTGGGAGAAGCAGCAAGGACAGGCTATTTAAATGCACTGCAGTTTTATTCCTCTCCTGTTACATTGAGAAGATAAATTTATCATGCAGCTACAAAACTTGAGTTTTTATCCGAGCTTCTGCAATCCTGAGTCATAGTAACTCAAAAGGACCTGGCAACAGCAGCAATGGAAAAAATATCTGGCAGAATAGACTCAAGTTGGTAAAAATGAAGAAATAATAGAACTACCTTGATGAACTTCATATTAAAGAGTAGAAAGATCATCACCCAAACACAGAAATCATCCTCTCTATACAAGTGTTAAGATCATTTGGATTTCATGTGAATGTGGTGAGCAAAAAAATGGGCAGAATATGGTTGTGATTATGGTTTTGGTTATAAATTAATGTCTATTTTTATTTCCATATACATGTTTGGGGGGCTGACAAAAAAACCATAAAGCAGAAACCAACATGCACCTATTGATGTCCTTGTAACATGATCCTTAGAAAACAAAAGAAAACAAAAAAAATGTGACTTGTTTGACAGTCAATACTTTAAGGATGAGCTGGTATTTTGAGAGAGATCTTGTACAATGCCCAGGCACCTGTCTTCTGCTTAGGGAGGTTTACTGTACTTGAAAAATCCAAAATATGTCTTTTCATTTCATCATTAAATCCTCTTCCTAAAGAGAGATTCCTTTGTTTCCCTTGTGATGGAAACACACATTCTGAACAAAACTGCACAAGTGAGAAGCTTTGTGACAGGATTGCACAATTCAAAATCCAAATATCAATGTGAAATTGAAATATCAATGCAAATTTACAGCCGGGTAAGTTTGTGGGAAAACAGTTCCTTGTCCTTTTTTGGGACACAGAAGAACCCAATGTGAGATATTTCTTAAAGCAGAAATGCAGACCTAAGCTATCACCCACGAGTTAGTATTAGCCTGAAAACAATTTCCTGTCATGGTTTATATATAACTCACATTAAGTTTGTACATCATTACGGACCATCATCTATCCTCCCACTTCCCAGTATCCCAAGATAGGGGAACAATAAAAGGTTAACTACAAGGTAAACATTCAGCTCAAATATGCCTCTTGAATTTCTCAGAATATGTTTCAAAGGCAGGGAAAAATCTAAGAGACATCAAAACTCACTAACAGCAATAAAACTTTTCCAGGATCTGACCTTTTTCTGCTACATGCATCACTACGTCAGCATGTAATTCCCGATTTGTTAAATATTTTTGTCAGAAAATCAGTTCTAGACATATTCACTATCTCTGTGCCTGTCTTTTTATTTTGGGGAGAAATGAGGTACAACAGATATTTTAAAGGTATTTCGATTTCTAGTTCTCACTATCAATGGGCATGAAGGACCTAAATATTTTTTTAAAGTCTGACCACATTCCCTGGATTGTTTTTCCTGGCAAATTCAGCCTGAGCTTTCCGATGAAGTTAAAAAACAAAAAATAGCTAAAGAAAGCAGGAATTTCTCTTGAAATTTTGTCTTAGCTGAAAAGGCATTTTTAGTTGCAAACCAGTTTGAAATTATCTTTTGATTTTTTCTTTATACCATAATTTTTTCTAGAAGCCATGTTACATGGGGCACAGAAATATTATACATTTACTTTCAGGAAAATTACTAATTCTGAAAAATGAAGTACTGCAGTTCTTCTTTGACAGGTCACCCACAAAACAGGCCAAAAAGTATTTCCAATCTTTCTACTTTCTCGTGGAGTTTGGGGTATGGTGGCACCATTTTTCCTGTTAAGACAGCCTTCATTTTATGTAGCTGTCAACAGGCTTCTGTGTTAGCTGAGAAAATTTTGCTGAATTTCAGAGTGACTGCAGAAAAAGTTGCCCCCTTTTGTTATCCCCAAATAAATGTAAGTCTCAATTTTATTGATAAAGTAATTTTCTTTGTTTCTTTCTGCTGCTAAGATGACAGCAACGTTTGCTTGATAGTACTGCCCTGGAACATATTTTACCCGCTGAAGGTGGTAAGAAGCTTAACAAATTTATTTCATTTTGTTGACAGAAGGAAAACAGACCTTTGAGGAAATTAATTTTGTCATTGTAAAAAAAGCATGTTTTCTTAAAAATCCTTCAATTTACCACAAAACAACTTCTCTGCAAAAATGTGTTTCTTACTCAGAATTCATATATCCAGCTTCCTTACCCCTTGCATTTCTTCTCTGATGGTTTAAGTTTCAACACTTACACCCTTTTAAGTCACTAAAAACATATACTTAGACTGTTATATATGTCTTCCTCTATTCTTTTAATTCTCCATAAATTGCTTTTAGGAAATGGCAAGCCAAAGAGACTTTTTCAAGCTATCATGTATATTATTAGTGTCCTACTATTCATTCTGGAATTAAGTTCTTCATTGTGAAACTCACCTCTAGAAAATCAAAAAACTCTTATCTCCAATATGAGCCACCTGAAAAACTAACAGAAATTTAGGGGGTTTAAATATTCACATAAAATTTTATTTACCAAAATTAATTGCTTGGTTTTAATTTTTTTCATTTATACTGTGTTGTATTTCAGATTCCACTGACATGTAATTACTTAACAACAGCAATGTAGACCTGATAAAAAAATTAAAGGAAGCAACTCTTAAAATTATGGAAAGCTGAGGTTTGTACAGCTTGACCAGATATTTGGGAAGACAGAAATGAGCCTGACACTCTCTGCAAGCATGACCCAAGAACTTTCACTTGTATTAGAGTATTATCTGCATAATGCAGCCATTTCTTTCACCTATAAAAAAAGGGAAAAATCAAATGCTCCTTTTCCTGATGCCAGAGTTTTGTCTGCATTTCCCTCATTCTATACCTCTCACTCAATCATGATGGATTCAGTTGGGCTTTCTTTTCTCATGTTGCTTTTCACCAAGGTCTGTCTTTGGGCTTTAATGGTTCCATGAGTTTCATGCCTAGTCAATCATCTAAAAAATCACTGTGAACACAACCAATTCAGATAAGCTCTCCATTGCAATTCCATCAAAATTACAAAAAAAGGAAATAAAAAAGTGTCACTGGGTACACTACAATTTTTGCCAAAAAAATACAATTTCTCTTACTTTATTTAGAACTCCCAACTCTGAATTGCATATATGACAGCTAGTGAGAAAAATGCATTATCTGATCTTTATTACATATGTAGCATGAAATTTCCTGGAATGTATATTTAGGAAAATTTTGTAGAAAATTCCAGGCATGTTATAGTGTCTTGGTGCATGAAGTACATGAAATCCTAGCTAGTTTCCTGTTAGATTATGTTTCAGTCTGCTAAGGTTATTTAAGAGCGTCAAAAATCTGATATGGTAGTGTAGCTCAGTTTACACTTCACTGGATCACTAAAAAGAAGGCACCACAATCAGAATCACATCCACTGAATATTTACAGCCCAATAAAATATCATTCAATATACTATACCGATTAAAAAAAATCACAATAATGACAATGACAATACTAATAATAATAGCAATAATAATAAAAAAAATGAAAAAAATATAACCCGAAAACTCTCCAGTGTAACAAACATACACTCTAAAACTCAGCCTCTAAAAGAACAAGTTATTGTGTCAAGAGTAACTGAGGCACGGGATCTCCATTTCTGAAGGTCCATTACAAAGCATGAGGTAAGAAGTTCAGTAAACACAGAAACATTTTCAGGATCACAGGATAATTAATCTGTGGCTGAAATCCCACCTATAGCAGTAAAATACTTGTATTGCCATAAAATCTGCAACAAAAAGTGGAGTTCGAAATCAATATTTTTACTCCACTGAAGATATTGCCGTTAAAAAATCTTAATCTGTGTCAAGGTTCTTCATATGACTATTTGTCTCTCAAATGAGTTGAACAACTGGAATGAAATACTAATTAAACCACTGAGATATGTTTCATAGAGGTAATTTTTCTGAGTCCTGTCTCTGGAGGTCTGACACTTCTTACCAGGTGTGGAGACTTCCCAGTCATCTCTAGCAATGCAGGGTTTGAAAACTTTGCCAGGTATTCCCTGCAACTGAATTCAACAGTATAGCCTTAATTTTATTTCAAAAACAGTAGTTAGATTATCCAATATAACAGAGCAGTGGTGTCATCTATAACAAAGATGTGAGAACACAAAATGAAGTTGTTCATAAATATACAACTTGTACAATATAAATAAAAAGAGAAAAACCATTGAGATTCATCTCACTTGACTCCTATTACCCAAAACCCATATTGGGTGCTAATTCCTGCAGTTTTGCATACCTGTTTAGCAAGGAAATTGTGTGCTACTGAAAATGCTTTTCTCCATTTTCTCCACAAGAACTCTAATGCTGTGAATTTAGATCTGATACCTGACTTTTAGCCAACCACAGACAGGTGAGATGAACTTTGTACTAAGCTTATAGAGAAAATTCACTGAATGGGTCTCCTGAAGGAACCTAAAACACATCCAAAACATGAAGATTACATACAGAGTATTTTCATATGTGTTTGAGATAACGTGTTGTTTCTCCCTGGCACTACATGTAGAATGTCTAAGAAACCCTTAAGCACATAAAGATTCTCTGCAGAGTAGACTATATATTTTGCAGTTGAACTTGAATTTCTCTTATAAATCACAAATCTCTTGCAAATCACAGAGACTTTAAGTTACATAACAGTACAGTGAAAACTCCAGCTCTTTTCCTTTCAGAGACAGGACTCAAAAACTGATATGAAGTCTTGTCAAATGAAGAAAGATTTTTATTTTCACTGTCACCACCAAAAGAGTTGCAAAAGAACAACTTGCTCAGGATTGCTGTACTTAAGGGATTTGTCTTTCCTTTTTCTGAAGTTTGAAAGTCACTAAGAATGACAGGACTGAGTTTAGCAAGTCCCGTTCCTAATGGACCATCCATACCTTGTGCCTCTGCCCTGGGAACATTCACCAAAGCTGTACAATTAGAAGAGAGACTGGGAAGAGGAGAGAAGCCATAAGCAACATTTTTAAAATCATATTATAATGAAATCAAATAGATTCAATAAATTTAATTTTGTAACCCAAAGCTTTTCATTTTAATAGCATGGAAAAAACAATCTCTGCAAGAGGTTCAACATTTTTGGTTTTCACTCTGAAGTGAAATGGAATATATGTGAAAGTAGCAACACATGAGTTCTCGATGAACATATTTTAGAAATGGTTCAAAAATGGCCTTTCCTCCATACAAATATAAGTCCCTTCTGAACATAAAACTGACTTTATAAAGCATGATGTCAGTAATAAATGTTCTTTATACAGAATCCAAAGCAACTGAAACTTATTCAACAAATTCATATGATAATATATTTATAAAAATCAGAATTTCTTTGCCGATAGCTGGCATATTTTTCTATGCAGTTTTGGCTATATTTAGAGTTATACTAGTTTCAATAAGCCAAAAAGATCCATATGTAAGCTAGACTTGATCTAACATCATAAATTAATATTTTGTTTTTTCTTTAACAAATCAAGAATTTATAAAAGTGTGAAAAATTAAATACTTCTTTGACAAGTCTTCACAGGGACAGTTAATGGATAAAGTTATTTCTCTAGAAATTATAATATTGGATTAATATGATTTCTTTGAGTTATATTACTTTTCAAAACCTCTGAACAACCCAGTGAGTTTATCAGATGTGTTTTTAAAAGGCTCCTTTAAAAATAGCATTTCTATAATATTTCTATATTAAGTCAAATGAAGTTAAATAATTTATCATTTTAGAGAAAAACTGAATAGGACGGTAATAACTTAGAGGGTGAAAAGAGTATTAAAAGCACTTTATTTAATTACCCCAGAATTCTTATCTGCATTATTTGACTCAGATTTATGCTGCTGACTTGCAAAGAAATTAAATTTTTAATGATATTTAAAAACATGTCATTTTAGGGAAAAATAAAATTTGATGCATTTCCCTAAAGCAGTCACTTCTAACAGCATTCACTTCTAAATATAACTGCAGGCAAAAAAATGGGGAAAAAAAGAAGGAAAAAGTAATAATTTTAAATAATCTCAGACTCTATAATGATTTTGAACTTGCATGAGCATTATCCCATAGCATAGTCAAGCATCTATTTTGAGGAATTTAAATAGCCTATGAATTCTCTAGCTTATTGTTGCCATTTGCATTCTTCATTGTGCACTATTAGGGCACTATTTGATGCACCCACACACATACATAAAGACTGATTTAATAAAGTTGGCTGTTCCAGAGCTGGTGTGCCATCCCAAGCTATTGGTGAGGTGTTTCAGCTGCATAATTGAATGGATAAAATCTGTCTCAGTCACAAAAGGCGTAGCTCACTTCCTGAAAGGGAATAATTCATGTGAGTGTCAGGGCAAATTTCAGCAAAATCTGCAGAGTCATTGCCCTCGTACCAGAGAGGGGAGACGTCTAAAGGAATTTCCACATTCATAGAATCTAGGTGTTTTTAAAGTTTGCAGGTAGAGTAAGATAATGCTGTACTTTTAATAAACATTAAATAACTGAATGTGGCCGATTAATCTTTACATGTAGATATGTGTTTCACTGATAACTAGATTTGCATTACTTTATTACAATAATTATCTTCATGGAAAGTGTTCACTGAAGAATATATGAATCTTAGTCTTTTTAAAACTCATTAATTAACCAATTTTCTTCTACAATTTTAAAGCACCTAAAATTTACCACCAAAATTGTCATTACTCTGCTGCATTTTAGTTTAACCCCATGATCTTCTCAGTCTTAATTTTCTAGGAAGAATAATTGTCTTATCACTCACAATGAACATAAATATAGTGACATACTGGCAAGTGCCAGCATTGTAAGACATGTACAGTCTGATGCATAGTTTAGTAATAGAAGAATTATATTTAAGTGAACCAACATCTTAGAGAAGTTGATAGAGCGAAAGCAAAGGAACAAAAAGGTTAACGCAGCTGCCTATGCCTTTATGTTTACTCTGTATTTGTTTAATAAAGGAACCATTTTTGAATGATATGTGAAAGCTAATTTGGTGTCATGAGTCTTGGAACATTAAGCTAGAAGGATCCCTAGAAGATGTTATTTTCCTACAGACAAAACAAGACCACCTTACCACAATAATTCAGCACTTACTTGTCTACCAAAGCTGTGCATATTTACACAGATAAAGCCTCATTACTCATCTACCCAGGGGGTCTATACAGAGGTTGACAATCTTTAAAGCCAAAAAGATTTCCCTGATACCTGGTCTGGATCTTCATTGCACCAATAAAGTTCTACTATTCCTCTCATAAAGCTAAGACTCCTCCTCCACCATTTCTTCTTCAGTCTAGACAATCCTGAATCTATGTCTTTCTGTAGGAAATTGCATTTACTGGGCCTAGGGGTTGTGTCCTACTATACTGTCTGCAAGTCATCCAGGTCTCCCTCAGGGTGAAGTGACCGACTCAATATCAATGTGTTGCTCATTTTGCATTGGACACGGTTACACCACTGCTTATCTCCAATTATTCTGTTTTCCAGGATGATATTTACATGGTAAGGTACCAGTGCTGCCTCACATTCAATTTACAATCCAGACACCTCTGAACCTGTAGTCAGCCACAATGCCAATATCTATGTCCTGCAGCTGCCTTGTTGTTTATCCCTGCCAAGGCTGAGACTTAATATGTCAAATGTCAAATGCAAATTTATGTTTTCCAGACTATTTCTTCAATTTTTCCACATAATGTAATTTCAAATTCTCTCAGCAAATGTACCACAAGACTATTTCTGGCTCTTTGCACCTTCTAGTAGCACCTGGCCATTTACAAAACAATTGAAAGGCAGCAGGGTTAGAGCAACCCTTACAGAATTGCATTGAGTTCCCCTTCCATTTCCATAATGGCATAGAGTTATTTAAAATAAGCCTCCACTTAGGTTCCCAGGCAGACTAAAAGCTGTGATGCAGGGGTTTTTTTCCTAGACCATGCTGCCTGGTGTCAGGACTACTCTGCAGTTTATAAGGCTGTGTTTAGGGAAGTTGTGCCATTAATTAAATCTATCTTGTTATATATTTTTGACCACACATAAGCTCTTGTCTCTGCTTAGTGAATAAATAACTCAAAACCAAATTATAGACAAACACAAAAGGAGGCAGATGGTACGGTTTACTTTTTCTTGTACTTGTTTACCACCCACCAGGGCAATGCTCTCGGGTCAGAATGGTCTGTGACAGACAAGAAGAAAAGACACCAGATGTTAACTAGAAATTTTTGTACTAAATTAAAGCCAGTCTGAAATATAACCAGCACTGGGGTCACTACTGCTGCGACACGAAAGAGAAAAAGCAGAGAATCTAACAGATGTTTCTATTTTTTCAAAGGGATTTTTTTATTATTTCTCACTAATCTAAAGCTTTAGTGACAGAAGTTTCTATTACTGACCTCAAGACATACAGAGAGATGTAGATGCTTCTCAAAATTTTGTGGTTCCTAATCTGAACATGGTCAAAAGTAGAACAGGGCTGTGCAGATAGTAGTCTCAGTTGTGGGAGCCGTGTTGGCAACCTGGTGGAATAATCCCAGGGGCCTAATTTTCCACTCCAAGGAGGCTCAGATAGGAATATGGCCATGCTGCTGCCAGCACCCAAGAAACCTTGCTCACAGCTAGGTCAAATATCTTTGCATGGCACTGTATCACATGATGTAGAGATACCAAGGGGAAAAGAAATAAAGTACTGTCTGTCTGTAAGCTAACAAGTTATCTGATGAAATAAAACCCCTCAATGCTGCAGTGCCTCCTGGAGCCACTGGCTCTCGCCCCGAGCTAGCCCAGGCACTGGGACAAGGCGCAGCCTAGGGTCAGTCTGCAGGCAGGGCGAGCAGAACTGACTCCTGTGGGCTCTGTGTCCCTAAAGGGGCTTAGGAGAGATGTGCTGGAGCAGCAAGGCAGAGGAAAAAGGAGGACCCAGAGATGGTGCAGCAGAGAAGGTTTATTAGCCTCGCTCTGAGCCCAAATCTGGACCCAGATACTGGTTGTGCACAGAGTTTTAAGGGGGACAAAAGGGGAGGAGAAAGGGGTGGGGTTGGCCGCCTCCGGCCAATGGGATACAGTCTCTAGGGTAGACAGGGGAGGGGAAAGGCACTTCGGACTAATCACAGAGAACTGGGAGGGGAAAACCAAAGGCGGGAAGGGTGATGGACACTTAACTGCAAGGTCTAAAAATATCCCTTTGTGAGGGAGAAGGAGAGAACAAAGGAATATTAATTAGGGGGGGTAGGGGTACTTAGAACTGAATTGAGGGTACATAGAACTGAATTGTACAAAGAACCAAGCTTTACATACAACATCAAAGATAAAGAGAACATGCACCACCACATCTCCCCCTTTTCTTTTACTTAAGACGAAAAAAATCGCGGTGGGTCGGGAAGGTACTCAGATTCCGGGTAGCATTCAGCAAAGTATGACTGCTGGGTAGGCCATTGGTCATGGGGCAGACGACATGGGCCTTCCGGTTCCTTATACCCCTCCAGCTCTTCCTCGGAATCTTCAAATCCCGCTTCCTCGACGTCAGCTGACACTGCTGTATGATTGATCTCCGGAGATGGGGAAGTCGTGGTGCTGGAAATCAACTTAAAAATCATTCTCCTAATTATTCCGAAGGCCACGAGGACAATGAAAATAATGAACACAAATAGTAAAATGGTCCTTAGGATAGATCCCACCCATCCAGACAGCCCCCAGCCCTTGAAGATATTACTCAACCAATCTGATGTTTCAGTCTTTATCTGCCCGACCATGTCTTGCATTTGTTTCAAGATCTGTTTGGTGTCCTCGGCCCGACTTGATAAATTGAAACAGCATAGACCCTCAAACTCCTCACAGGTATGCCCGTGGAGGAGCAAGAGGTAGTCTATGGCCGCCCGATTTTGTAGGGTGGCCTGCCTCGTTACTTCCCCATCTTGCAGGAGATTGTATAGGGCATTGGAAGTTATCTTTGACTGTTTGGCCACCCAACATTCTAAATGAGCCAATTCCCCCATATTTTTTGCAATGGAAACCCAGGGGGCAAAAATAGTGACCGCGATTCCTTTAGATTTGCTCCAATGTACAATTTCCGAATCGCAGTTCGGGTCCAAATTCCTCAGGTCTCTTTTAGCGATTGCCGATTTTTGTGCACCATTTTCCTTTTGTTTCCAATTCATGATTTGGGTTTTGTTGGGCGAGAACAGTCCCAATTTCCCTAAGGTGCACGGACCTCCTGAAAGATGGGAGGGGATGCCTGCCCAAGCATGGGTCCCGCAAATTAAAAAAACTCCTTTTGGTAGTCTTTTAGGGTGGTCATAAATTTGGGGGGGAAGTATTCCTTTAGTGATTCCCTGGCACCATGATCTGGCATGGTATAACGAATTGGCCTGGACAAGGTGCTTAGTTCTGGGATTAAGAGCATTTGCCGAATTGAGGAAATGAATACAAAACGGGGCTTTGGCCGAACCAAGGAGCTCCAGCTCCTGGGGTTCTTCTTTTAAATTTTCTAAATGAAAGAAGAAATTTCTCCAGGTAATAAAAGCATGACCCCGAGGAGCTACCTTACTTATGCGGCGGGCGTAATACAATAACTTCTCGGGCAATTCGTGTTTTTGAAAAGGGATCCCCACGAGGCAGGAAGAAATCGGGTCCGAGGCACTGGCCTGGTTCAGGCAGATATGGTCTTGACCCAGAGATTGCGCCAGCATAGTCCACACGTTTGTAGCGGGCTGCGGCACAATCCAGGCTTGGCTGGCTATCAGAAGGCTGGCAATCACGGTGAGGAACCGCACAGTCTGCATGCTTGGTCAAGATGGGCAGGACCTAAAAACAAGCTTAAAAACAGAGATCATGAGGTCTCATAAAAATGAGCTGAGGGGGAGTCATTGTCCCATTCCCAAAGGGTGTCCAATGGGGGTGTCCTGGAACACTTTTTTCGACGGCGCAGGGCCGCCGAGGCCACCTGTGGGATCTTTCCTTCTCTCTCTCTTTTTTTCTGTATAAACGGCTTGACCCACTTAGCTGGGATCCACTTCAACCCCCCATCAGTGAGGACGCAGGCGTACCCACGCCTCCACGTCACTAGGGAGAAGGGACCCTCAACCTTGCCCGAATCAGGGGACCTTACCAGGACGGGCGGGTGGCGCTCAACCTTCCAGTCGCTGTTACATTGAAAATGCCTAACTATAGGCGGGTTGGGGTTATCGAAAGAGCAGTTTAAAAAGTTAATAACATACAAAGCCCTGACCAATCTGACGGAGGGAGTCTCTATCTTCAGCACCTGTTGTTGCTGCTGGAGGACCCGTTTGATGTTTTGATGGGTCCTCTCGACGATCGCCTGGCCTGTGGGGGAGTGGGGGATGCCTGTCTTGTGTTCCACTCGCCATTGCTGCAGGAAGTCTGCAAGCTCCTTAGATGTGTACGCTGGGCCGTTGTCAGTTTTGATCCCCTTGGGGATGCCCATGAAAGAGAAAGCCTGGATCAAGTGCTGGATGACGTGGTGGGCTCTCTCCCCTGCGTGCGCAGAGGCATACACAGCGCCAGAGAAAGTATCCACTGATACATGGACGTATTTGAGCTTCCCAAACGATGTAACATGGGTGACGTCCATCTGCCAGAGCTCACAGCTCTCCAACCCTCTGGGGTTGACTCCGGCATGCAATGTCAGCACAGCGTGGGACTGACAGGATGGACACGAGCCGACAATCGCCTTAGCCTGCTGTCTGGTGAGATGAAAGCGTCGAGCAAGGCTAGGCGCATTCTGATGAAACAACTGATGGCTGAGCTTTGCCTGCTCAAAAACATCAGGCAAAGGGGCCATCGCCACTGGGGCAGCGAGGGCATCCGCCCTCCTGTTTCCCTCGGCAATGAACCCGGGCAAATCAGTATGTGACCTCGTATGCATCACATAAAAAGGGTGCTCTCGGTGGGATACAAGCTTGACTAGTTTCGAGAGCTGCTCATATAGAGCTGGGTTAGACACCTGCTGCAACACGGCCTGATCAGCTCTAGACACCACCCCCGCAACATACGCGGAGTCGGTTACTAAATTGAAGGGTCCGGGGAATCTCTCGAACGCCCTGACGACAGCGGCCAACTCGGCAATCTGAGGAGAGCCCTCAACAATTTTAATATCTGCATCCCACTGCCGAGTTTTGGGATCCTCCCAAGTCATGACTGACTTGTGAGAAGCCCCGGACGCGTCAGTAAAAACGGTCAGAGCATCAAGGGGTCTCTTGCTCCGGACACTCTTTAATGCCAATCGAAAGGTTACTTCCGAATTGAACAATTTGTGGGCCGGCCGATGAATTGAAATTTGTCCCGTAAAGGAATCTAGAGCGAATTGCAATGCTTCATTTTCTTGAAGCAGGTGTTCTAACATAGGTTTGGTTATTTGGCCCGTTGACAGACTAATTGGTATGTGAATGTATTCGAAGTCACAACCGGCCAGATCCCGCATCCGCGTTCTAGCTTTGCGGATCAGCTCAGCCATGAGCTCCTGCGGCTGTGTCATCCTCTTGGGCCGGTGGTGGCTGAGAAAGACCCACTCTATAATAAGAAGAGGATCTCCTCTGCCCTGGCCCTTGGTGTTGTGTGATGTAATAGTGTCCCATTGGAAAATGATCCCGTAGAGATGTGGCAGCTTACCCATTACGATGAACCTGAAGGGTAGCTGGGGATCACACCTGTGCGCCTGTCTCGACGACATTGCCTCTTGGACTTTCTCCAACGCTGCTTTTGCCTCTGCAGTAAGTACCCTGGGAGAACTAAGCTCCTCTCCCCCCTTCAATAAATTGAAAAGGGGTGCCAGATCCTCGGTGGTCAGACCTAGCCAGGGCCTTACCCAGTTCAAAGCACCGCAGAGTTGATGGGCATCGGCAAGGGTGCGGACGGTAGTCCGAATGTCCAATTTTTGAGGAACAATGGTCCTCTTTCCGATTTCCAGGCCCAGGTACTTCCAAGGCGGCATCTTCTGAATCTTATCTTCTTGCAGCTCGAACCCTGCAGCAACTAACGAACTCGTTAACAGGTCAAGCGCTCGTGCCAGTTCATCGTCCATCGGCGCGCAAACGAGGATGTCATCCATATAATGATGGATGACAACCCCCTCCGCGGCTGCGCGCACAGGGTGCAGCAAGGAAGAGACAAACTGCTGACACATCACTGGAGAGTTATTCATCCCCTGGGGGAGGACCCTCCAGTGATATCTCTTCCTTGGGGCCGCTCGGTTGATGGAGGGAACCGAGAAGGCAAAACGTGGTGCGTCGTCCGGATGTAGTGGAATTTGGAAAAAGCAATCCTTAATATCAATTACGGCCAAATTCCAATTTTGGGGCAGCATGGTGGGGGATGGCATTCCTGGTTGCAGGGACCCCATGTCTTCGATCACATTGTTAATTTGCCGGAGGTCGTGGAGGAGGCGCCATCGTTTTTTGTCACTCTTACAAATGACAAAAACTGGCGAATTCCACGGGGAGTTGGTCTCCACTATGTGCCCCTTCTGTAATTGCTCCTCCACGAGCTCCTCAAGCGCCTTCAATTTCTCTTTGGACAGCGGCCACTGTTCGACCCAGACTGGTTCATCTGTTTTCCAATTCAGTTTCAGGGTCGGGCGCTTCTCAGTGACCGCTATTGAAAAATCCTGTGGAGGGTCTGGAATGCAAATTGTGACCCCCCACTGAGACATGAGGTCTCTCCCAAACAGGGGCCGCTCATAATCTAAAACAAAAGGACGAGTAGAAGCCAATTGTCCTTTTGGTCCCTCGAATTTTACCACGCTTTTTGATTGTTTTGCCGATTGAAACCCACCTACACCTCGGATGTTTGCAGGCACGTCTTCCAAGGCCCAATGTGACGGCCAATCCTTGGTAGGGACGATCGTCACATCTGCCCCTGTGTCGAAAAGCAGTGGTGTCTCTACTGATTCATCCCCTAGTATCATTTTACACATGATGATGGGCTTCTGTGTCGTAACGCGATGCACAGTATTCACTGAGAGGGTGTAATGCTCGGGATCCCCGTAGGGAAGAGCCTGTGCAACAATTTGTCCTTTTGGGACAAATGTTGGGGGATGAGTAGTTCGCAGCCAGATCATGAGGGCCCTGAGATTATTATAGAGTGTCCCAGGGAGCACCTCAATCTCTTGCGGAGTATGTTTACAGTCGCCGATGACGATGAACTTACCTCCTCTCGCCAGTGGCCAGTCCCTCAACTCCTTCGGGTTGAGGGTGACTTGATGCCAATCCCGATCCCGTAAGTGTAGACTCCTGGTAAGGTATAACCTGAAGGGTTCAAAGAGAGAGGAAGTGGTCAATATTGGCATAGCTAAGTCCCAAGCAGGATTTAAAAAGGTCCAGTCCGGTGGTTTTATCTCGTTCCAGCGACCCCCAAAGACATCTCCCCCTTTGTGGTCCACCCTGTTGGGGTCATCACGCCGGGTGGACTCGCGCTCCCCCTTTAGTTTTTTGGGTCACTGCAGGAAGGTTGCGGCGTTCCTGGTGGTGTCGTGGGATTCCTTCTCCCTCTAGGTTTTTTTGGGCACTCGTGCGCGAAGTGACCTTCTTCTTTACAGAAGAAACAGCATCCACGCCGAGTGGGATGTTCTTGCACTTGAGAGCGTTGGCTGGGACGCTCTGCCACACGTACTGTCCTTGCAGGAATTGCAGGTGGAGCTGGAGCAGGTGGGTTTTGTCGAGCAAGGAACGGGACCTTCATCTGGCAGACTTGTAACATTGCCTGGAGAGTATGTGGAGGGTCTAGGGGAAGACTTAGAATGGCCTGTTTACAAAGGTTATTTGCATTAACAAAGACAAGGTTGTCCCTGATCTTTCCTCTAGCACTCTCAACTGGAACTTGTACTTCCAGGGCCCTGGAGAGTTTCTCTACAAAGTCCACAAAGGGCTCTTATGGTCCCTGTTTGATCGTGGTAAAGGGTGGTAAAGGTGCGTGTGCCTTACAGGCAATGTCCTTAATGACCGGGAGAACTGAGGGAGGAATCAAGAGAACCTGCGCATCAGGGGAACTAAAGGAGCCCTCTCCGCTGAGCAATTCAACAGAGAGGGGGTTCCCCTGTTCATCTATTGCTGGAAATGGCAGTGTTGGAATGGCTTCCCTCAGTGCTTGTTTGAAAGCGGCTTCCCAGAGGGTAAACTCTGTGCCGTTCATCAAACAAGCAAAGAGTTGCCTAAGATCCGCAGGTATTACTGTGACCCCAGCTAAGTCCGCAGTTAGAAGGCCACGGAAGTATTGGCTCTCTCTGCCAAACTCTTTATGCGCCTTGCATAATTCTCTAATTATATTTTGGGAGAATGGATGCCAATTTGCTTTTTGGATGTCACCACCTCGGGTTTTTCTGTAGGTGACCGGCGCTGCAGAGAGGCTTACTTCCTCGTTCCCATCGCTGTTGTCTTCCGGTTCCGAAGCGTGGGAACCGGAAGAGAGAGCGTGGGAATTTTGTTGCCAAGATGGCCTCCTTCCGGGGCGGGGAGATGTGGCTGACTCCGCCCAGGAGGTGGATGAATGGGCGGGGCGAGAATGGGGTGGAGCACCGTGGGAAATGGGAGGGGTTGTGGGAGGGGTAGGGGTGGGGTGAATGGGAGGGGCTTTCCGGGAGGTGGGAGGAGTGGTAGGAGGAGTTGTGGGAGGAGTTGGGGCGGGACGAGAGGATGAGAATTTTCGGGATGAGGGAGGGGTTGTAGGAGGAGTCGGGGAAAGGAAGGGGTTGGATGAATAAGGAGAGGCGGGGAATAGGAAGGGGTTGGATTGAGGGGGAGGTGGGGGGAGGGACAGGGGGTTCTGGGAAGAAGAAGGTGTCGACCACGAGGGCCACCTGCCGCCATTTTGTGGAGCACAGGCGCCATCTTGTGGCTCCTGTGACTCCCTTAAATTAAATTTAACCTTGGGCTTAACTGCAGGGGAAGAGGGGTGAAGGAAAGATCCCCGAGCTGCCTGGCCAGGGCGTCTCAGGGAGTCCCCAGCAGTCCGGCCAAGACTGCTGAGGCTGGGGGATCGAGAATTTTGAAGAAAGCCTGGGCTAGCAGCCCTCTGGGTTGCTGCTTTCTTCAAAATTCCCTTCTTGGGGACAGAAGGGCTGGTACTGGGGTGAGGGGGAACTGGGGTAACTCGTCTATTAGGTGGATTTTCTTGCACCTTTTGCCTCTTGGTGATAGCTTTTAACTGCGAAATTAAAAACATAAACTTTTGTGCCTCTTTTTCTGTTGAATTGCCCAATTGAACCAATTTCTTCTCTGCAGCCTCCCAAAACCGGGAGCTGCCAACTGTCACCTCAGTAGTATTCGGAAAGTGTAAGAAAAGCCACCTGATCAGCCTTTTTAAACAACTACTAGAAAACTGAATTTTTTCCAACTCCAACATAGAAACACAAACATAATAGGCTCCTTTTTGTGCGGAACTCAGAGAGGCACCCATTCCCTCGAGATGTTAAAGTCCGCACACTCCCCGGACCGAACCAAACTGAGGATCACAAAAGAAAATTAAACTGCCACGCACTTAAAACCGGCAAACAAAAACACATTCCCTACAACCGCAAAACCACCGGGGCGTGACACAACCTCTGAAAATACAACCTCCCCCCAAACAAAATAAAACCAACACGAACTAAAAGAACTCAAAACACCAGGGATCTCCCGACCGGGAAGATGAGCCCCAAAACCCACCTCCCGGGGCCGCGCGACCACAGTCCGGGGGCTTCGCCCACACGGAACTGCGGAACAAAAAAAGTCCGGGGGCTTCGCCCACACGGAACAAAAACCCCTTGCGGTCAAAAGGGGGTTTATACTTACCACCCTGGCGTGGGTGCTGAAAGCCGGTCCTTGGGGGTTCCTCTGCCGGGGGAAGACGCTCTGTGGAGTGCAGCACAGCGCGCTACCTTCCCCTCCTCGGGGAGCACCTCCTCCGAAGAGGCAGCTCACACCCGAGGCGGCGCGACGTCCAGGAGCTTTCTTCGTGAGGCCGGCCCTATTCCGGACCTCACTAACTCCGTCCGTGGGGTCTTCCTCGAAGACAAAAACCCCTTTCAGGGGCCCCACGTTGGGCGCCAGACGCTTGCTGCAGTGCCTCCTGGAGCCACTGGCTCTCGCCCCGAGCTAGCCCAGGCACTGGGACAAGGCGCAGCCTAGGGTCAGTCTGCAGGCAGGGCGAGCAGAACTGACTCCTGTGGGCTCTGTGTCCCTAAAGGGGCTTAGGAGAGATGTGCTGGAGCAGCAAGGCAGAGGAAAAAGGAGGACCCAGAGATGGTGCAGCAGAGAAGGTTTATTAGCCTCGCTCTGAGCCCAAATCTGGACCCAGATACTGGTCGTGCACAGAGTTTTAAGGGGGACAAAAGGGGAGGAGAAAGGGGTGGGGTTGGCCGCCTCCGGCCAATGGGATACAGTCTCTAGGGTAGACAGGGGAGGGGAAAGGCACTTCGGACTAATCACAGAGAACTGGGAGGGGAAAACCAAAGGCGGGAAGGGTGATGGACACTTAACTGCAAGGTCTAAAAATATCCCTTTGTGAGGGAGAAGGAGAGAACAAAGGAATATTAATTAGGGGGGGTAGGGGTACTTAGAACTGAATTGAGGGTACATAGAACTGAATTGTACAAAGAACCAAGCTTTACATACAACATCAAAGATAAAGAGAACATGCACCACCACACCTCAAAGTTATAAAGAAAACTAATTCTCTAAAAATTCTTATCACTTTAATGATATATTACTTAACCAGCAGTGAGACAGCCACAGGTATTATGGATGAATACTGCTTTAAAGGAAATCCTCAGCCATGTCTCATTCTGAAGTAGACCCTTAGCCAGTGTAGAATAGCATATCCCCCTTTAAAGCCAAGACATTGTAGATGATTAAAACAGCTTCAGATGTGGCCCACTAAGACCTTTTCCATATGGCCTGAGGCCATGGCCATTTGGTGTATCTTATTTCTGTACATCTGCACTACTTCCCCTGCAGTGACTGGACAGGACCTTCTGTGGGGACAGTTGATGGTTGTTTGATGTGAGGTGAACTATGGGCATTGACAATAGATGTCCATGAGATGAGAACATCTTTTAAAATATGTATAGGCTTAGAAAATGGAGTGGGAGTCACAAAAAAAGCAAAGGAAATGTTTTCAAAGAAAAAAAAAAGACACTAAACAAAATGATCCATTTAAAAGGCTGAGATTGAGTAAAATAAACATTTTTGCAGAATTATTATTGAGATGACAGCAAAAAAAAAGTTTAAGCATCCATGAAAATAACTTTCAGTAAAGGAGGTGATTCAAAGGAAAAATTGTAGGCAAAATTCCCATTGCTTTTATCAGTACATTACAGTGTAGGAGAAAAAGAGCAAATAGACCACTGGTAGCCCACAGGTTTATTTCTTATACAGTGCAATACTAGTACAGATAAGGCTATGGGTATTCACATTTACTAGTTCTGAACTGTCACACTGTTAAATATCCTTTTAATCAGAAAACCCTTGACAGAATCAAGGGTGTAGCTGTAAAAGCATAAATGCCAGAAACACAAATTGTCATGGATGTATTAACTAGCCCCCACTCTACATGTAGCTTTTTTTTGTTATAATCTTGAAATGTTAAGGTTTGCTGCATTTCTAGCTAGTAATTTAATTCTACAGTATGGCAAAAAATATATATATACAGCAAAATTCATTCATATCTTTATTTTAAAATTTCGTGCAGGGAGCCACACTTATTTTTATTTTAGAAAAATCTGTCTAGGAGATACATTTCTGGTCTTCCTGATTTTACTGAATATCTTAGACACATCAGAAATCTGTTGGCCTACTCACTCAGACAGCATCAACAAACATAGCATGAAGATAACATCAAAATAGGCCCTGCAAAATATGGTCCCTGAAGAAACATTACCCTGGAGGATGGAAAAGAGAACAGGCATGTGTCTGCAATTCCTCCTGTGAAGGGAAGAGATAACTGTGCTCATGGAAGACATCTAGTACTCCCACACAGGTTCTCCTCAGTTTCATGTGACATCAGAAATGACAAGCAGAAGTAAAAATTTCACTAGTTTTAGGTTTATGTTTTACTCTGCTGCAATACATGAGAGGATATTTTTAATATTTGATGATTATTGTTTAATCTCCAGAGACTTTATCACTGACCTGAAAATGTTAGCATCATCAAAAGGTTTTGTAACTTTCTAACTATTATATGGACTGCCTTTTGTAGGTGTACAGAAACAGAATCAGGACGCATTGGGCATTTCCTTCTAGAGACACTTACTACATGTAAATTTATCAACAGTCACCAAATTAATTTCTTTCAATGGGACAAGAGCTCTGGAAACCCCTGTAAATCCATTTGCTGCTGGCAGAGTTAAGACAAAGTATTTGTCATCCTCAGTTCCTTAACAGGAACCCTTATGCATTCTTGCATTCTTACAAGGGCCAAATCAGTATCTCTCCCATGCATTGAATGAAAGCAGAAAGAGACAAAATGGAACATAAGGTTTAGAGCATAGATCTTTTATTTAAGAGTATTCATCCTAAACCTTCTTCTTAAACCCAAAGAACGGTACAGCTCCTATCCCAAGCCAGTGAGATAAGTACTAATAATGATAACTCACCTCATTTCTTCAGTGAGGTCATCTCCTTCCATTCTTTTTTCTTGATTACATACTGGTTTTTGCAATAAAGCAGCATTTTTAGCTGGAGAGACACCTTCCCATCAATGGCAAATATGAAACAGCACCGTCTTGGCAGCAGACTGGGCAACAGAATTTGGCAAATATATGTGTCTAACAAATGGAAAGGTAAACGCCTTACTCTATACATGATGATTACAGTTTTTGATTAATTGAAAATATAAATATTAAAATCTCATTAAAAATATTGGTGCTTCTGGAAATACAGGGAATTTGAATATAAGAAAAAATGAATTTCCAAAACTGGATTAACTATTGCTGTCAAATTTCCTCAAGGCAGCCAGTTTACATCATTCTTAAAAAGTCCCCCACCCTCAAAATAATTCCTAAAGCCCAAGGTGGTCTCATAGTAATTCAGCAGAGAGAAATTATAAATTCACACCAATGGATTTCCTTCTGTTGGACAAAATCACATGCATTATGTAGTTTGTACTCTTTTTAAACTTTTCCTAATTACATTGACCTCAGATGTGTGCAGGCATTCTGACTTGGCAATGAGTTCTTCCAGCTATGCAGAATCAGGCTGAGTGTCTGACATTAAAATGTCTAGCACCTTCTCCAGATTTCATCAGCATTTATTTGGCACTAGCTGAACTTTGTAAAGTAATTTCAAGTTTACATCTCATAGTAAGTAACTTCATACAATCCTTAATGGGTACAAGGACCAGTATGCAAACTGACAGGGCAGACAAAAGAGATGCCAGGCACATATTGACTGGTTTATCTGGCTGCTACCATGTTGAATTTGAGCTGTTCTTTCAAATCTTTCTTCTGGACTTAGTTCTGTGCAATGGAAAAGAGTAAGTGTTGCATGAATGTTGTAGAAGTTACTCAGCTGTTGTATGTTCCTACAACCTAGGAACATCCCAGCTGGTGACATATCTCAGTCCCTGCTGATATTGCCATAACAAGACATCCGAATAGTGCTAGTAAGAGAATTAAGAAGCCGAAGAAGAAATTTGTTGACAAGAGGAGGGTCTGAACACTTTCACTGAGGCAGCAGGTAAACAACCAGTAATTGCTGAGTCAGCTGTTTAACTAGGAAGGAGTGGGGAGTCTGGTTTGTGGCACTGTGTAGATAACACAGGCAGTTTTGCTGTATGAAGGGCACCCGTCAGTGATGATATCCCAAAACACATTTGGACAGATGGTTCTTTATTACTGCACAAATCATCTGTCTAGAGGCTCGGACACAATTTGTTTAGTGGGCGGAAATGTCACATCTGTGTAAGGTGTTTGTTTCCAGTTGTAGTAAGCCCATGGCTTCAACAATGTTTAACAGTGCTGCTGGCTAGCAGAAGCTGCTGGGCAATCTTTCAGCAGTCTAGACCGAGCTAATTTCAGTGATGACAGAGCCAGACTCTTAGTGATGCCCAGCTACTGCTCAACAAGGAATGGGCATGAGAAGAACAACTGGAAACTCTATTTAAAAAGAAACTTTTTTTTTTTTAATGGTAAGAGGAGTGAAACACAGGAAATGGTTGCCTAGAGAAGTTGTGAATAGAAAGCTGGAGAGACCCCTGATCAACCTGCTCTAGGTGGACCTCGTTGAAGTAGCAGATTGGACCAGAGCTGCCTTCCAGCCCCAGCCATCCTGTGATTCTGGGGTGCCCATGGTTTTGTTTTATGATTTTGCAAATTTTGCAACTCTTCACTCTCTGGGGATAACAACTTATACAGAAAACGGATTTAAACAGAATCAGCTTGTCTTGTGAAAGATTGTTTATTATTTCAGAAACTGGAATATTATCCACAAATCTTCAACAGCCAAAAAGTTCAGTGAGAAGATTATGCAAAGCATAACTGGTGCTAAAGAACAAACGTGCACAGTTATATCACATTGTTGTAGCATCAGCTACTCAGCTAGGAACAGCTGATATGATTTGTTTTGATTTTAATAGGATTTGGGATACACACAACAGAGCAAACCTTTACTAGGCAATTAGTTCTGTAGATATCATGGAAGTGGAAATTATGGGAGCAAGTTTTCTCATTTTAGGACTCTGTTCAAGGGTGTTTTGAAACATGTATTTGAAGGAAAGCTACACAGAATCTCACCAAAAAAAAATTTTTTTTAATCCAGTCAACACCTGATAGCATTCTCTCCCTGTTGTAGCAGACATTGCTATCATTATTAGTATTTCTAATTATTAATACTTAAAATTAATCCACATAAGAGTGTGGATTAATCACACACAAGAGTGATTCTTAACTAGTGCTAGAATAATTTCTGTGGAGTGAAAGATGTTATGATACCATATATTGTTTCTGTTAAAGCAATAGAATATACGTTTGGTCCCAGACAGTGTTACACTAAGAGTTCATCAACTATTTGTAGAGGGTTAGTTTAGGTGTTAAAAATTTAATTTCTGTGGCCTTCCAAATATTCCCTTGCACACATATTTTGTAAATTTGCTACAAGGTAGGTCTTGAATACCCAAAACATATTTAATGCTGTCAGAAATAATACAAGTGTGTAAATGCCTCCATATAAATAAGTAAAAAGGTAAAATACAGTCAATAAAATGTCAACAGTGGGAAGATAAAGTTAAATAACAGTGTAGGATCTGCTTCATTCTCACTCAAGAAGTGATAAAAACCTAAGTTAATAGTCTTTATGTGGAGTTTGCTGAAAATTAGGAACCTAAAGTGTACAAGTATCTCCTGTAGACCAATAATAAAAATGACAGCAAATTGATAAAATACATTAATGTGGCACAGAGACAGCCTGCAGGGCAATTTATGTCATCTTTTTCAAATTTTAGCTGTTGTTGATGAACATTCAGGTCAGATGTGGATGACCAAGGGTTTCACATTGTCCATTTGAAACTATTTTCATCTTTGACGATGATTGCAAAATCATGTCTGGTCTTTAGCAGCTTTAGAGAAATACAATTTTCTCCTTTTTAGTTAATGAGCAAATCCTCTTTTCAAATGCATATGTTACGAGAAATCAACTCAACAAAAATACACAAAAAAACCTACACGTGCACACACGTATATTTGGATATATATGTAAATACTAAAATCCCAGATTAAATTCAATAGTGGCTTCTGATACAAACAGCTTTAAAGCTGTTTCAAATGTTAGTGAAATTACATACTTCATATTACTCCTTCTATAATTTGTCTCCTTTTGACTATTATTATTATTATTATTATTATTATTACAAATCCAGATATACACATATCTTATACATTATTGCTATATCCAGTTGCCTTGTGATTCTAAGCCACATATTCTATGATATATTCATGTCAATTATATTCTATATCATTTTCCATCCTATATTTACAGATACTGCTTTTCAATTCCATCTGCTCTGTTAAGTAAGGAATGTGTACTCCATCTTTGTGAATTGTGTTTTCCAGTACATAGATAATTAACTATGGGTACCTCTCAGGGGCCAGAATCACTTCTGAAATGTACCACCACATTACCCCAAACTAAATAGCAACATTTTTTTAACATCACTTAATTGTACACAGCCTAATTCCTGTATTTACTTTCTCCATTTGAACAATGCACTGGGAAATATTTTTAGCAAGTTTGAACAGTGCTAGGAAATAAGCATGTTGTATTATGTTCTAAATTATACTAAAATTGTACATGCCACATATTTGGCTTTACAATCTTTATTAATTTGGCTAATGAAAATCACAATGAAAATAAAGATTAATATGGGACTGTTGAACCGAATCCATAGTGGCCACAGGATTTTGCTCGTGTGATAGAATTTTCTTCTATTTTTAGTTCAACACTAAATAGCACAAAAATGTAGTCTAGCAAATACAGAGACATGTCTAGATTCCTGACTCTCTTCATGGATGACAGACGTTTCCTCTGTGGTCATGTTTGATAGTATTTTGGTACCATGGGAAAAAAATACAATTCATACTACCCGATCTCATACATGGGATGAGAACAGCAAATACAGGGACACATTAGGAGCAGAAAAATAATTAAATAATTTTTTAAAAAACAACTCTGTTTTAACTGGTATTCAGCATCAGTGTATACACAAAAAATCTAAAGTAATCTTACGATGATTACTATGTTATTATTAATAGAAAGTCCTCTTATTAATTTATTTTTCTTTAGACTCAGCTTGCTTTCCTAATCAATATGGGTTGTTACTAGAAGATAATGAATAAACTGACATATAGTCTCAGTGTTGTAAGATAAAGATTACTACTTTTAATATTTTCTTATTCCAAAGAATATATAGACATCCACATACTTCAGAGATTTGTTTCTTTCATCAAGAGGAAAAATTAAGATTTGAGATATTATTTTGATATTTTTCCCTGTTTTAATTGGGAAACACTTAAATTTTCAATAACAGCAACAAAAAGTCATGCCCATGATAATTTTGGGTTATCACAGGGTTTTCTACTAGTTTTGAGACTTTATGCATTGTTAATAATAGTTCATGTTATAAAATAACAATTATTTGTTATAAAAACAATTATTTCAAATCAGTTTTGTCTAAAAGGCTTTACAAAAGCCTTTTTAAACTCTTTCAAATCAATTTTTAATTTTCAATTTTTTTCCCCATAAAAATACATTTTGGAAAGGTGAGACAAACTGAAGTCAATGAATTCTTATAGGAAAATTAGATTTTGGTGAATATGTATGTTGCAAATAAAAAAAAAAAAAAAGAAAAACATAACACAACCAATTTTTAAGTAGTCAAAAATTCCATTCCAACAACTTCCCACTAAACCTGTTAGAGGTCTGCCATTCATGCTTTATGTTAACATTCACAGTTACTAGTGCTGCAGCAAAGTTCCTTGCCATAATTTTTACATTTCTACCTAAAAAAGAATGAAGATGTTGGTTTTTTTCCCCTTGGTCTTCAAAGCCTAGATAAATTCTAGAATTTGTGCTGAATTAAAAAATTTCAATGTTATCTGGAAATCTCAATGGTTAAATTATCAATAAAGTAGTCAGAGGTCCAAAAATAATCTTCCATTTGCTGGGAAGCTGAGCTGTAAAGCCTCATTAGGTTTTCTCCACAGTTTTCATTTAAAAATAATAATCTCAGAAGTGAGAGCAGTAGTCTGTGAGGATATAACAGAACAGATTTCCACATCAAAGTGTCACCAGTTAAGATACTTTATCTGAAGTATTTATATTGCAAGATATGCAATCTCTTTCAAGTCACATGGTGCTATTCTTGCTACTAGCTAAAGCCTCATTGCAGAAATAGTCTTTCTGAGATTAATTTATCAATATAGGTTTTATATTGATATATCAAATCAATATTTTATATTGAACTTATCAATATAGGTACTTAGATCACACTTCTGAAGGTTAAGGCTACCACGGCCCTTTGGTTCAGATGAGTTACTCAAAATAATTGGTTTACAGATGCTTGCTTGTAAACTGACTGGAAAAAGATGAAGTTGAATAAAATGCAGAGAAAAGAAGTAAATCTTTCAGGTTAACAGACTGACTCTAGAAGGGTGGGTTTATACTGATCATGGGAAAACTGAAGATAAATGTTTTATGCCAATAGGTTCAAAATGAGTGTTAAATGAAGGAATTTTTAAATGGTAGGAGATTTTTTAAAATACAGAGTATGACAGAGATGGTAGATATCAAGAGACCAAAGTTTCACCAAGTTTAGAAACAATGAAGAAATAAATGGCAAAAGGTACATACCTCCATCTAGTCTGCTGAAACTTCATGTCTAACTAAATATATAATTATCTGTTCTCCACACACCACATATCAAGGTCCAGTATTGGAACTGGACTGAGGTTACTTACAGGAAAGGGGTTTGGGTATGGTGTGTTCAATTACCAGAACATTTCAGACAATGAGTCATTGGGAGCTCTGAGAAGCAGCATCATCAGCAGAATCCTTTACTGCATTGATGCTGGGAAGGGTGCATTAATGACACTGATAATGTTGAGGAACTGACAGTGTAAAGATTACTTTAGAGTAAAAAGTACTCTGAAGAAAGTAGGTCACATAGAAGTTGCTCACATCCAAATCACATGGCCACTCTCATCGCTAATTTTAAATTATGCTGTTTGTTATGGGGCAGTTGGGTTTAGCATTTTTTTTCCTTGATAACCTGAGAGAAATGCTTGATGTTTTTCAACACGGTAATGAATTCTGCTAGAGCAAATATACTGTAGTAGATAAAAGCAAACTATTTGACAAATGTCAGAGATGCATATACAAAATGACAGCTACCACCCTTAGTGTTGTTGGAGTAACAGACTTGAAAATTAAAACCAACTATAATTAACTTTTACAAATGTTGGGATGCAGACTAGACTCCTCAGGCAATCATTCTTAGGATGTTCAAGGCTCAGTTTTGACTCTCCATTCCCTCTAATTTGAAGAAAAACATTCCATTCAGCAGTCTACAGGCAATAATGCACAAAGGACTGTAATGGAAGCATAAGAGGAACAAGGAGTGTGACATGAGAGGTCCAGCAACAGATGATGCAATTCTCCAGGAGTATGTCAGTGAAAGGTTGTGTCATATGGAACCCTTATCCTTTTCTAGCTTCCTCCTTTGAAGCGCAGACAATGAGAAAAAGAACAGTTAAAGCAAGAAACATTTCCTTTATGTGCCCTCATCTCCTGCATCAGTGAATGCGGGAAGGTCTGTTTCCGACCTCATGAACCAAGGTGCTAAGGAAAGAAGTGAAGCATAGCCCTCATGTCACTGTAGAAAACCCCATGCAATGGCTTCTCTGAATATCACTCCAGGAATTCTAAAACTTAACTGAAAGCTGGCAGACTTTTTACAGGCTCTTAAACCTTCTATTACACTCCCTACTTTATTCTGGAATAGCCTACTTGGGAAAGTAATAGAAGATGAAAGTGCTGGAAAGCAGTAGGAATTCTCTTCCAGTGGCTGAATAGGATTGAATCTACTTAGATGTTACCTCAGAAGACCTTACAGAATCAGGACAAAGTAACATTGCATCTCCTTCCTGTACAGATCCTGGATCAGTCTCTTTGATTTCGGTGACAGAGTTGTACTGTTGAAGACCTGTCTCAGGACACTGAGGAAGCATTTGGGCTTGTCCATTAAGCTTGTTTTTGGGAAAGTGACTCTTAAGAAGGAACAATTGCATAAGAGTCATGTGTCATAGGTTTTCATGGTTTATTTTAACCTGTTTTCTTTGACATAAGTGTAGAGGCTTAGGAGCAACAGAATGTTATTTCCACTCAGAAAACCTGACCTATGCAAAATATATCCCAAGCTCCTCTATCAGGTTGATAACTCTCACAGTGTGTGAGATATTTTTTTTCCTAGCATATCAGTAGTACAGGACCTCCAAATTTACTATAATTTGATTGTAAAAGGGACAAATCCTGAAAGCATTTGGACCTTAAAAATAGTTTAATTTCACTGGTGTTACTTCAGGTTTTCACTACTCCAGAGCAGAACCTGGCCAAGACTATTAAAAGACTTGACAGTTGATGATACATTGAGATATGCCCCAAGACACTGAGTAAAAATCCACCATAACAGATGCAGAAAATCAATTCCATTGTACTAGAAAAAGAAAAGGCAGCTTCCTTAGTTTTGGAAAGAATTTTCTGTCATTGTGGAAAGTGGATTCAAGTACAAAAGGGGATGATCCTACCTGTTCAGATAGGAATTTTCTGTACTTTTCTCAGCAGAAATCACTAGTTATTCAATCATCATTTTTTTCATGCTGTGTTCAGCCATTTTAAGGTGATGTTCTATGGGGATGGTGATGGGTATTCTTTCTTTAATTTACCACAACAGTACAATAAATAAAAAGTAGATCAAACCTCAGCAACATGAGCTGAAATGGAAGAAAAAAAGTAATATGGAATAATAAAGCAGAAACATAGGGAGTGACATTTAATTAATCACCAGCACTGATCAATTAAAAATATGCTTCAACATCACCTCAAATAAGGCAATTTCTATAGATATGTACAATCCACCTGTTTACATCCCATCCTAATAATAGATTTTGCTTCCTTGAGATGGCAACAGTAATTGCAGGATTATTGAAAGTGTTCACAGGAAGAAGATAAAAATGGTGAAATTAGCTAAGACTCACTGGTGGCAGTACATATGTGCAAGAGTAAGAACAGAAACAGGGGAAACTATAAACAGGAAACCAATTCATGTGCCCATCTTCAACTGTGTTAGGAATTCTTGTCTACCTGATCCCAACAAGAGGAACTCTCTTAATTTCCATGACCCTTCTGCCCAGAGACATCATAAACAAAATCTTTTAGTGATTCACCTAGATCCAAGCCTGGTAAGGATGCTTCCATTGCTTATAAACCACAATACCAACAACCAGTCTTTCTGTGGCAGTTCTTAAGTGAATTTGTCTATAATATGCTGAGAATATGTCCCAGATAATCCTACTCCCAAACAGGAGGATTGTCATACTTTGGAGGTATCTGAAGATTACACCACAGATACACAGAAATGAAGGAAATATTTTATTTATACCAGTACAAAACTGACAAATTGACTTCAATTAGATAATTTGTGGTAACTTAGTTTATGCTTCACTAATAGCTTTCCTAATTGCAGACCAGCAACAAGCCTGTAATTCAGCACACTTACTGAAGATTCACTGAGAACTGGAAACACATTTTCAAGATTTGCCTTGGGGATGAAACGAGCAGAAGCTGATTTTTTTTTTTTTTTTTTGGTTTGTGATTGAAAGCAGTAAAGCTTTGAATCCAAATCCTAAGGAGAAAGTCAAGTAATTCAAACTGGTAAATATATAACACACACACAGAAATATGGTTTGTTCCTAGCTCAGCAAAAATAGAGTATTTATGTCTGACAAAAGTGCTGTACAGACTTCTAACTTTATAATTGCTACAGGGGAAGCACAATACAAATGATTTAGGGGCTCCATCTGAACAAGTGCAAGAACTTTCACTGAGTTTACTGATGGTGGGAATTGCAGGGAAGCAAATGAATGGGAAAATAGATGGATGTTCTTTGCACAGCATCAGTGTCTCTTGGATTCTGCTGAACAGCTACCAGCACCATCTTGCCAGAAAGCACACTGTCCCTCTAACAGACCTTGCTTTGGCAAATGCTGCACGATCTGTGATTTCCGCTGATATGTTTTCAGATTTCTTAATGTTTCATCTTAAATAGAGAAGTGTGGTAACCCAGCTTTCCTACAAATTATTGTGGACATAAAGTGGACTCAGGCTGCATCTCTACACATGGTTAAGTCTACCACAGATCTCACTAGCACTGAAAGCATTACTCCCATCCCACCTCATCCCATCCCTTCTCTTTCTTCAGTACCCCACTCCTCATAACCATTCCATGTGATATTGTCTCTTGAGCCAGTTAAGGGCCTGAATGAATCCTTCTGTAGTACAAGAAGCAGAACCATCTCAGCAGAAGAGTACACTACATTTTTCTAGATTATTTTTCTGCCAAATTTGTTAGAAGCCATGGAAGGAATGAGTGTGCACTAGAGCAGTCATGAGTGGCCATAGCACAAAACTGAGATGGGCAGAAAATCTATGGGGAGAGGGACAGAGAGACAAGAAAGCCATGGCCATGATGGGATGAATCCACAAGTGCTGAGAGAACTGGTAGACATCATAATGGAGCTGCTCATGATCATCTTTGAAGGCTTGTGGAGATCTGGCTGGAGATAACTGGAAGAAACAAAATGTCGCCTCAGTCTTCAAAAAGTGCAAGGAGGATCCAGGGAACTATAGTCTCAATTTTCCTGTAGGGGTGATGGGATGCCTCATTATGGAGGACACCTGCCCTCCATTATGGAGGATGCACAAGACAAGACGGTGATCACAGGTAGTCAGCATTAAAGTTAAATCACGTCTGACCAACTTGATTGCCTTGTATGATGAAACAACTACCGGGATGAATGAGGCAAGAGCACTGATGTTGTCTACCTTGACTTCATTAAGGCTTTTGACACTGCCTCCCTCACAATATCTTCACAGGAAAACAGGAAGTGTGGACTGGATGAAGGGACAGCAAGATGGATTGAGAACTGGCTGAATGGCAGATCTCAGAGGGCTGTAATCACAACACAGGATCTAGTTGGAGGCCTGTCACTAGTGGTGCCCACCAGGGGTCAACACTGGGCCCAGTATTGTTTAACTTATGCATCAGTGGCTTGGAGGAAGGGCAGATGCCTCCTCTCATTCACTGCTGACACAAAGCTGGCAGGGGTGGCCGATACCCCAGAGAGCTGTGCAGCCCTTCAGAAGGACCTGGACAGGCTGGAGAGATGGGCAGAGAAGAACAATCTGAAATTCAGCAAAGGAAAATCCAGGGTCCTGCAGCTGAGGAAGAATGATCCCATGCACCTGTACTGGCCAGAGACTGACCTGCTGGAAGCAGCCCTGCAGAAAAGGCCCTGGGGGTCATGGTGTCCATGAGCCAGCAGTGTGTCCTTGTGGCCAAGAAGGACAATGGTAACCTGGGCTGCATTAGGAAGAGCATTGCCAGCAGGGAGAGGGAGGTGATCCTGCCCCTCCACTCAGCCCTGGTGAGGCACATCGGGAGAGCTGTGTCCAATTCAGGGCTCCTCAGCACAACAGGGACATGGAACTCCTGGAGCAGGTCCAGTGGAGGGTGACAAGGACGATCAAGGGACAGGAGCATCTCTCTTATGAGGACAGGCTGAGGAGCTGGGCCTGTTCAGTCCCAGGAAGAGACAACTGAGAGGGGACCCCATCAGTGTCTGCCAGTGCCTGCAGGGAGGGTCAGAGGAGGGACCAGGCTCTGCTTGGTGGTGCTGAGCAACAGGACAGGAGACAACTGGGCAGTGAGGGATGCACAGGAAGTTCCACCTGAATATGAGGAAGAAATTGACTGTGTAGGTGACCATGAACTGGAACAGATGGCCCAAAAATATTGTGGAGTTGCCCACAGTGGAGATTTTTCAAGAACCATCTGGACACAATCCTGTGCCATGTGCTCTGGGATGGCCCTGCCTGAGCAGGGAGGTTAGGCCAGACCACTGTGGGCCCCTCCAACCTGACTCATTCTGTGATTCTGTGAAGGGGAGATAACCTACTGCTTGACATGACAGTGGCCTATCAGATCAACTTTCCACATCTTGGCATGGCAACCTGGAAATTTGTCTGAAAACCTCACTTTGGAAATCACCCTCTTTTCCTCTTCTGACCATTTGCCATTTTGACCTGTGTTTACCCTCTCATCCTGGTCCCTTTCCATGATCTTCTTGTTCTCTCATTTCCTCACCTCTCTCTTCTGGCATTTCAGCTCTCACATTGATTCTTGTTTCCCTTGCCACATCCTCATTTCTCATTTTCCCCCAATTTTTAAAATCCACTTAAAAAAAATTTAGAAAATTCCCAACAATCAGTAGCCAGTTTTATCTGCTGCATATAAATAAATACATCCTCTGTAATGTGTAGACACCTCAAATCAAACTTTCTTATTGATAGATTACATGACAATAGTAACAGCTGTATGTTAAATTCCAGTAATTCAGATTTTAGACTGTGTTGGCCTTTCTCTCACCTACCATTTTAAGATCTGTGTCTCACTTGATCCGATTCCTATCAAAATGATTTTAGAAGATACTTTTGAAAGAATTAGAGCTGCCCGTGTACCTTAGCAACAAACAAGACACTAATCTAATATAAGCACAAATCTCAGACATGTCCCATGTAGCAAAAAGCATCACTGAGTGCTTATGAGTGTGAATTGGTTCTTCATGAAATCAACACAGTTCAGCCTTCAGCACAGACTCATCACAACAGATGAAGAATCTCAGTTTCTGTCCTGCAAACACTCCTCTCAGCAGGAGGGTTTTCAGCATCACTGGAGACATAAAGCTCTCCCAAATCCTGCACAAGGGAACAACAGGATGTAGGAGCCAATACTTTGCTGGATACTGCTTCAGTACCCAGCAAAGAAAAACAGCTTGCAGGATAATTTTACACACACTTCGACAGATGCGAGGAGTGAAATACACACGTGTCTGTACTGTCAGATGCATGGTGACCCTGTGTGGTGTGGAGAATCAACACAGGAAGGGAGTGAGTGACATGGAAGAATTAGCACAGAGAAAGCAGAGAAAGAAACTGAGAGGAGAAGCCAGCAACCAAGCTGGGAGCTAATCTGGGTCTGCTCTGTTTCTAGGTCATTTTACCGAAGCAGTCAAATGCTGCCTTTTACTGGAGATAGACTGTGGGATGCTGTTCCAGCACAGTGATAGCTGAGTCTTAAAAATGAGGTTTGGTTAGATTAGATATTTCCTCTATTTCCTTAGCAAGGGGAGAAAGCAGCCAGATATATCATTAAAGTCAGTGTTCCAACAGCACAACTAAAGAATCACCCTTTCTGTTTTTCACATTTGACAGCCTTGATTGCATACAGTATTTCCTATTTTCTGAAGTGCCAGAGGACCTAAGATTGCATTTTCTGAAACTGGATCATGACTTCTGAAACTTGAAGACAAACTGTGGGAGGTTCTGATTAAATATTGATTCCTGCATTCAACACTGTTTGTAAATACCTGCTATAGAACACAGAACAACAGATCTCTGTATCATAGATATAGATGTTACATTTTGGAGCTAGTATATTTCAATAGATTAAGTTGCTGTCCAAAAATATGTTATATATTTTGCTAGATATACTGCAACTATTTGGAGTTAAATACCTCTCTTATTTATGACCATTTTTGTTTTGGTGTCCTGGATCAACAGACTATATTTGAACTGTACACTTCCCACTCTCACTGGCAAAACTATACTCTGAGCCCCTTGCACCAGCGCAGTAACCAGATTTTTGCCTTCCAATCATGCCTGAAGGATATTAAAACCATTATCTTTTTTTGGTCATCTTTTCATAAGGTTCTTTTAAATGATATCATTTTTTGCTGCTACCATAGGCTCTTCTCAGCTCCCAGTTAGGCAGCTCACACTTAACAAGTTGTCAAGTGACTACTCAAGCAGCAAAAGACATGTGTGTATGGAATTGTAAATTAGGTATTGCTTACAGGTAGCTGAAAATTAGCCTAACCAGTCCTATGAAAAAGAAAAATAAAATCTTAACTCCTTAATTGGTTGGAGTCCTTAATTAGTTGGAGTGCTTGGCAACTCTAAACAGAAAGTTTCAAGGCACTATGAAGACAAAAGTATAATTGCAGAGGTGCTATTCCTGATCTTACTTGCCTACTTTGAAAATTCACAGATACCTGCTCCCTACCTTTCTCCCCTAACCCTGTGATGACTGCACAGTCACCAGCTTTTTGTATGCAGTCTGTTCTGACAGGAAGTGTGATATTTTAGCTTCTGTGCACTCATACCATCCGTGAGAAGAGGGACTCTCAATACAGGGAGGAAATGAGAAGGATGGGCACGTGGGTTCCAGCCTGGGAGTAGAGAGTCATCTCCACATGACTGCAGGTTCTTTGTATGACAGAACACTTACTGACTTCACAGTGGTGTTCTGACCTTCTTCAGAGATCCTACCAGACTGTTAGTGGAATCTAACAAACCTATGTGATGCTCTTTTTAAAATAGTACACCAAAAAAAGCAGATTTAGTTCCCTCTTCAGCCTAACAAATCCACATCTACTGTAAAGAATCTTTAAATGCAAACTTCAGGACTTTTGTTTAATTTGGGCCAGTGAACAGCAAATGCAACATTTTGGAGTTAGTGCAAGCACAAAGCAGTAAAGATACAAGGGCTCATTCAGACTGAAATGTTTTTATAAACTGAGAGTTATATTAATTCAATGACTATTATACTTAAACAATGTAGAGTCAACACTATTCTCTGATGCATGACTAGTTACCATCTAGACATTTTCTTCTTTTCTTTTTTCCTCCCTTTGTCAGACTGGCAACCATTCACACAGATTTGACAAATGTTAGAAACCAATTCTCCCTATGAACTTGGCCAGCCTATCTTTTGGAGAAAGGCCAGCTCATTTCCCACCTGGTGCCTTGGACCCATGCTCAATGTATTGTTTAGCTGAGAATTGCGGGTCACAGGGGGAAAAGGCTAGAAGCAGCAGGAGAAGAGGGAGGAAAAGGAGTTTCTGCTGGCTCTCTTGCCTTAACACTTGGCACTGCTCCATATGTCTGGAGTCAGCACTTTTTCATTTCTTGCTTTACATTGCCTTGGCTTCAGAAAATCCTAAAAACGTAAATGAAAAGAGGTTTACAATTAGAAAAGTTGATGAAATGGTGGACAAAATACATTTTTCTGGACAAAACAGAAGTTGTATTCTGGTCTTTAGTAGATCAGCTAAAACACAGAGAAATAATTACACTTAACACACTCAATTCCATTTTAAAGGCTGAGGACTGTCACTCTTAGAAATGATTGCATTCTGTAGAGCATATGAGGCTTAATAGGAATTTAGAGGCCACCAGTGACTGATCATTCCCGTTAGGCACTCCACAAAAAGAATTTCAAAAAGCAGAAAAGAGTATTAGTTTATCTAGACACTGCTGTAAGTATTGAACATAACAGAGCTCTCACCTCAATTACTTCTCTTGTCACAACATTCCTTCATATATAAATCATTAAAAGTATTTGAAACAAATTGGAAAATTTTATTTTTTATTTTTTGAAATAAAGCTCACATACACTTTTGTCAAGATCTCCTAGGCTACATATTCAGTTTTATCTCCTCTGACTCAAACAAAGTGAAGTTCTACTTATCCTCTTCAAGACTGAAAATGGATGAAAGTGTCAAATAAATTAAGTAACAGTTTTCACCCAGCAGATATTAAGGCTATGGGAGGACACTGGAAGTTATGGACTATAACCCTGATCTTGTATAGTTCAATTTAAAAAGTACTGTCAGCTCTTTATTCTGATAAGATTCATCTGTGAAAAACCCAGACTGACAGTAGCAGATAAAAATTTTAATGAAACAATATTTATAGCTGATTTAGAGTGAACTGTAATGGATCATCACAAAGAAATGCCTAACTGGCTTGTGTTCTCTCTGACAAATATTCCCACAAGGGTAATCGTATTAGGGAAGGTTTGCATTAATTTTAAAAGAAAACCATGTTTTATGCTTGAAATGGCATAGCTGGCAGCATTATTCCATGATTTTTCTAACACTTCCATTTGAATAACAATCTCTGCTCTGAATTCGCAATACCCAGATATGATACATCTACAGAACCAGATGAAAATTTCTCTGTGCCATTTTAGAAATGTCTATATAAAACTAAAAGTATATAGAATTGTGTAAAACTTTATATCCAAATTTATGAGCAATGGCTGAGGAAAAGTCTTCCTGGAAGGCACTAGAGTATGCTGGAACATGGGAATCCCAGAATCACTGCTGCAAATCATGAAACATGGAAAGAGGGTAAGCAGTCCAGCATCTTGTCATCTCTCTCCAGCCCCTTCCACCACTGTTCATGAACTTCAGATGACCCCACTTAGAGTGAAATTGTCTTATGATCTTTCTTTTGTCTGCATCTTTAAGCCACCATCCTCCTCTTCAGTGGTAGGACCAATTGTAATTCTCACTGGATTATCCAGTTTTCTTTGCAACAGGGTTTAAGTAAATCACTCAATGAACTATAGATTTCAGGAGCAGAAATCATTCCAGTGCCCACATCTAATTGCTTGGGTGCCAGAGGGTCTGCCAAACTTTCCTAGGACAGAAGTTCCAGACAGTGAAACATTCCCAAGCCCCTGACTATGTCTTATGCTGGATGCCTGTATACTCAAGAAACGAACCAACTACGCCTGCAATAAGGTTTTACGACATAAAGGAAATCAAAAGCCCTCTGATGTGTGCAGTACACTTATGCAGGAGGTGATGGATTAGAACTCCAGGAGGAAAGAACAGAGGATGGGCCTTCAGTGCAGACTTTGTAGAGTTCTGCAATTGATATTGGCAAACTTGTATCTGGGTATTACAGATTCAAAATTCAGTTTCAAATGTATGCAGTTTGATAATGCAAAACCGCACAGCACTCAAAGGATGTTGTTGACTATATTTTGTCCTTAATAGAAGAGGAATAAACAGATTCAAACACAGAAATAAGCTACAGGCTAAGCATTGATTCAGCCAGTGCCTACATAACCATCTCTGTATGGTTTGCCATGTGAAAAGGACATTAGTCTGGCCCTAGATTGCCATTTCATAATGTATCCAGGCCAATCAGAGAATAAGCAGCAGAACCTATTAGTCCTGTGACAAACACCATGACAAGAGAAAAATATACCCACAACAAAAATGTATTTTCCAAAAAAATTCTACATCAGTCAATTAAAATAGAACTGAAAAAATTTAGAATTTTGTTCAACTGTTCTGTCATAAGCACCTAAATCAGAAGATAGCAATAAACACTACTATGAAATACACTCCTTCCTACATAATTAAAAATGATTTGATTTCCATCACAGAAGCAAGAAGTCATGGTTACAAAGGCACTCTCATGAATAATAAAATCCATAAAGCTAATTTTATGGGATTAAATTGGGATGAAAGATGATGTTGTGCAATTCATAGAAAAGTTTACAGAAAACTGTATATTCTGCGACATAGGGAAAGTTATTAATATTCCTTTTAGTTTATATCACACTAACTACAAGGGCAGATGAAAAGTTCAAGAGCTTTTTTTGGGAGATTTTGATCATCACAAGTCTAAATTACACAGAAAACTGCAGGTGTTTTTAATGAAAAGGGTTGCTACTAGCTTATAACATGAGCCACAAAATCATCACAAAAATTATTCCAAATTAATTTGCACTCTAAAAGACAAAAAATAAAGGGAAAATCTTCATTTACAGAACCAAATGTGTGGAAGTTAATTAAAAAATTAAGTGTTGTAGCATCTCTGCTGGATAAAGTTATATATTTCATGAACAGATGGGTGAACTCAGCCACAAAGGAGTTCAGCAATACATTTAAAACCACATAGGAAATTACTGGTAGAATTCAGAACTGAATTTCAAAGTATTGTTCCCCAGTGACCTGCTCTGTCCCTTGTATCAAAGTTTTTAATCAGAATCTGCCTACTCCCAAACCGTTAACAATGAGTTAATAATCAATTTCTGCTGCTTAACTCATTAAAAAAATTCTACAGGGAAATAAATGTTGTAATAGGAGAATTTTGGAAGGGCACAGTGAAATAGGTAGCTTCCACAGAAAGGCTGGGGAAGAATAAAATATAACTGTGGAGGAAAAAAATTAGGGAACTGATAGTGATTCCATCTATTTAAATACACAAAGGTAAGAGATCTCCTGATTGAAGTACATCCAGGCCTACTGAATAATTACAAGTGAACTTGTGTTGACTTCTTCAGAAATCTTCTGAAAATTTCCTTTGGGAAAAACTCTTTACACAGGAGGTTTCTTCTTCTTTTCAAGCACAAGTACCCATAATCCACATGACACCATTCTCAGTTATGAAATAACTGAACAAATACAGATCCCTGTCTTATCAGAAATACTCATCACTGGCATTTCAGCTAGGCTAATGCAACAGTGTAGCAGATTATCTTTACATGTAAGAATCTGGGACATTAAAAAACTCTCATCCTTTGAACAACTAATTTGTCAATAATTTTTCCTCCATTTGGGGCCCATTTGAATGATCATGAAGATTTTTTTCTTTGGTTTCAGCAAATCTAGATGTAAAAACGATGCTTGATTCCAAGTTTTGGAGGAACCAGTGCATTTATAATGATCAAAAGGTGCATATGTTTACACATGGAACAGATCTTGTAGTACATGGCATTGCACAGGATGTGAATGAGTAGGGAATTTGTTGTGTCATGACTTTTCCTCATCTCAGGAAGAACAGATTTCATTTCTGTGAGCATGAATACTTTTAAATTTAACTTTTCCTCTTCCCTTTTCTTGCCTTCAGCTCCCAATACCATCTGGAGAAAGGGATGGAAGCCCCTGGCAACACCTTACTGAAGACAGAGGGTGACTAGAGGCTATGCAAGAAGGGAAAATGCTGCATTAAATTCAAAATGCATCTTCTTATGTAAAAGGGAGATTTTGCTCAAGAGCTGGCACACGTAGGATTAGGAACATTCAAAATATCACAATTTTTCATTCCCAGTGCAAGGCATGTATTTTGACCTTGTCATTTCCAGCGTAGGCACGTGTCAGTATCTATGTATGAAAATTCAGAAACATAACACTCCACTGCACACACTTCTTCCCCTGGGGAGACAGTGAGGCAACAAACACATGCCAGATGGTAGTTGCATTGCTCAGTGCACTACTGGAAGGCACTCAGTTATTGCAGAGACAAATACAACACACAGTAAAAGCAGAAAATCTCCACAGAGCAGTCCCTTTCTGGTCCTGTGTGTTTGTACACCCCTCAGCACAGTGGATCCCTGGACACAGCAAGATCCATGCATATTTCCTAACAAAGGACAGTAGAGTATCCTAGATTTTACATGGTGCATATAATGGCTGACAGGTGGAGAAAAAGCACCTTGAATAAGAAAAAAAGCTGTTATTCAAATAATTTAATCCTATTACAACATAATGCTAGGAACAAGACCACAAACATTCAAATAAATATCCTATCACTTCCTGGAAATTAAAAATACTGTCAGGTTCAAAGAGTGACACCTCCAGCCCTCAATTTGCAGAATTTCAAATGAAACCTGTAAATCTGGATATTATCTTCTCAAGTGAGTTGTATTAGTTACTATAAGTCATCTCTTTTTTTAAGGGAGATTTTGCAACTTTATTACAGTTGATAATTTCCACTGCAGAGGATACATTCCACTGCATTAAGAAAATATATTTGAGAATTGTACTGAAGGCCAGTCGGTTTGGCATCCATTAAAAACAGCAGTAGAAAATAGTCAGGTGGTAACAAGTTATTTAAATTTATGCTTCGCAATTTCACTCAAATTTTGCAGTATGGTTTGAAGGGAGGGAAAAACTGTTTTCCTTCTGTTGCTTGTGCTTCTTGAAAGATTTTGCCAAGGTAAGGTGACTCAAAACAGCCACTCAAAATAGCTGAGACTTTGCACTTAAAATAGCTGTAGAGACTGCTGCAGGAGCAGGGAGACCAGAATAAGCCTGTAAGCAAGGCTGTGAGGTCCATCCCACAATTCAAGTGCCAGGTGGATACTTACTTATCCAGGAGTCATGGCAGGTCCTGGATCCACAAGGCCTTTATTTTCAACAGTACTTAAATGTGCAATTGTTTATTTTCCCTTAGAAAATCTACACGAATAGGAGCAAATTATGTCAAAAGAGTAGCAACTGGAGTTCTTTTGCTTTGCTGTACCAGTTGAACTCCACTTGCTTTTGTACAGCAGAAACAAATGGTCAGTAAAGGGAGGTAAGTTTGGATGGACAATAGTGAAAGGGGAATTTCTTTACTTCTGGGAATCTGATTTTTCTATCTAAATAGTAATCTTGTTCTAAGCACATGATTATTATTAGTAGTAGTAGTAGTAGTTATTTGTGGGCCACCCTCAAATAACACAGCTGATACAAGAAGAGCATGTTATTCAGGACTATATACAGCAACTAATTATAAAGACCTTAAATTTACAGGGAGTTGAAAGAACCAGAAAACCAGCAGTTGTACCTGTAATTAGAAATTAAGTATTTTCATTAAAGGAAGCTCAGCCTTGGACAATACTAATAAGTGGATGAGCTGAGCAAGCTTGTAAGAGGACAGGTGCATCCACAGATGTCTATCAGCTGTTTCTCTGCACCTGTGTTTTTTCAGTAAGGATTGCACCTTCAAAGGTCAAGTTCAGAGGCCTGGACCTAATATTTATATATTAATATTTAAATATTTTCTCCACCTCTAGAATGCCTGTATAAATTTAGAATCACAGAATCACAGAATGACTGGGTTGGAAGAGAACTTCAGGATCACCAAGTCCAATCCAGCCCTAACATCTCAACTAGACCATGACACCAAGTGCCACATCCAGTCTGTTTCTGAACATATCCAGGGATGGTGACTCCACCACCTTCCCGGGGAGACCACTCCATTACTTTATCACTCTTTCTATTAAAAACTTTTTCTTAATATCCAACCTATATTTACCTTGATGTAGCTTGAGACCCTGTCCTCTCACTGCCTGGAGAAAGAGACCAACCCCCCTTTCAGGTGGTTATAGAGAGTGATAAAGTCACCTCTGAGCCTCCTTTTCTCCAGGCTAAACAACCCCAGCTCCCTCAGTTGTTCCTCACAGGGTTTGTGTTCCCAGCCCCTCACCAGCCTCGTTGCCTCCTCTGGAAATGCTCAAGCGTCTCAATGTCCTTCCTGAACTGAGGGGCCAGAGCTGGACACAGCACTCAAGGTGTGGCCTCAGCAGTGCCGAGTACAGGGGAAGAATGACCTCCCTGCTCCTGCTGGCCACACCATTCCTGACTCAGGCCAGGATGCCTTGGCCTTCTTGGCCACCAGGGCACAACACTGGCTCAGTCAGTTATTGACCAGAACCCCCAGGTCCCTTTCTGCCTGGGCACTGTCCAGCCACACCATCCCCAGCCTATAATATTGCAGGGGGTTATTGTGGCCAAAATGCAGAACTCAGCATTTGGACTCATTAAACTTCATCCCGTTGGACTCTGCCCATCCATCCAATTGTTCCAGGTCTCTCTGCAGAGCCCTTCTACCTTCCAGCAGATTAACACATGCTCCCAGCTTTGCTCTCTGCAGAATTACTGATGAAAGACTCAATACCCTCATCCATGTCATCAGTAGAAATATTGAAAACATAGAGAATAAAAATCAGCATATTGAAAAACATATTTTGCATTATTATTATAAAATATATATTATAAAGTTGTATATTATTATAAAGTGCAGCCATCAGCCCATGAAGCACTGTTGCAATTTTCTCCACTATAGTATAACAATAGTTGCACTTGGTTTGTATCTTCTAATATTACTAGCATAAAATAGGGCAGAGTGGAAGGCATGAAGAGGGTTTTTGTCATGTTGATGTTCTTCTCATTAATTTTTTGGGCATCCATGCATTTCTGTGTGTCATACATGGGCTTTCTTGCCATCCAAGCTTTGTCAATACTACTTAAAACTCAGAAACTTTATTTATATATATATATACCTATACATATAATCTTCATATATATATATAGCTATATAGATATTTAGCAAAAGCTTGTGTGCTACAGTTGAAATTGAAGAACAAGAATTTGAACAATAAACACTGCAGTTGAGGCTGACATATTCACTGACAATGTGGATATTTTATATGCAAGTTCATGAATTCTATGATAAATAACTATGTAACCTATTTTAAATGTGTCAGTGAATTACAGGCCATTTAAACTAATCAAAATGCATGATATTGAAATGGAGAAGGAAGAGAGTCAGATGAGGAAGAATAAAAAAGATCTTTAATAGTTTTTTACTATTTTTCCTTAAGTCTCATTCAGGTAATAAGAAATCAAGGGAAAATCAAAGTAACAAGAGTCATAAACTCTCTAACAAAAGTCATAAAAACTGGCTACAAAATTTTTTTTTTTCACGTTTACATATCACATATCTTGATCAAATCTTCTAAATCAAGCTTTTATTTTCTACTGTCTTTCTTCTAGTTTCTCATCTGTAACTGCACAAAGAGCTCACTGAAAAATAATTGCAAAAAAGCTCACTGAATTTCCCAAAAATTTCTACTCCTCCTTTCCCCAAATAAATAACCCACAGAACTCCTGACACTCTGCTTGGTTTATAAAGCAATAATAGCAAGCCCAGTCAGTTTTGTTACAAAGAAGAATATCATTGATGTAAGAGATGGATTTTTTTTTCCAGTACCAGACTAGCTGATGTCACTATCAACAAGGTAACTGGGAGTTCAAAATTTAAAAATGCATTAGAATTTATTTCTCGGCAATGAACTTCAAAAGAATTTGTTTATAATGAGCTCCATAGTGCTGGAGATGAAAGATGATGACTTATTAGAAGAGATTGTTTATCTGAACACTACCACAAACAAATATTTGATGGAAGTGTCAGCTCAGTATTCAGGGATTTACTTTCTTCTCTGGCATGCCAGGGAAACAGAAGACTATCTACAGGTTTTGAAGCTTTGACAACATGTTGGCTGCTTAGCAGTCTATTGGAAAGTTAGAGATAGAGATTAAAGCTTATTTTTAGAAATCATGGCTAGCAATGTATAGAGAGAATGTCTTTGAAATGGCAGCCACTTCTAACACACATTTCAGAGAACCGTTTCTCTGCTTATCCACTTATCTGTTAGAGTCTATGTCAGAATAAGGAAGATTTATGCAAATACTAGTCAATATTTCCCCCCAGAATTTAATAAAACAATCCTTACTATTTTACTCTGAAAATTTTCCCTTTTTATTATAATAAATAGAGATAAATTTCTATGAGTTTTATGTGAAAATGAGTGTTTCAAAAACTATTTGCTGTTGATGTCTTCATTCAACCCTTTAACTTAATATAGCAAGATTTTACTAAAAGCTCAGAAAAAAATAGTCTTCTTCATAGGAAATCTACACAGAAAAAAGATTTTTTTATTTTTAGTTCTGCTGCACACAGAGGAAAATCTGCTTCCTGGAGATCAACTTTGCCTTGCTGCCAATATCCAAACTGAGAAATTCTGGGGCTGTGGATAATTTTAATCATCTGCTCACCAGCATTTGTACAGAGTATCTCCATTCTTGCAGTCCACTGTCTTTGGCAACTGTCTGGCACAGGAATTTCACTACGGTATAGAAGGAAGTATTTGTCCCATGTACAAGAAATTAGCCATATGTAGCAGAACTTGCCTCTGTAGCACCCAGTCTCTCTTGCTGACTACACTGAGGCAGAACGACCCCAACGGAGGATGAAAACAGAAGCCTGTCAGGTAAAGGAGGTCAAACACATAGAAAAGTGGCCTATGCCTCCATTGGAAAATACCTAGGAATTCACCAAGGGAAAGGCAGCACACCGTGGCTGGGAAGTGCAGGATCCAACTGCTGCGTTCACCCTGCACTCACAGAACCAGAAAAACCAAGTCTGGAAAGGCACCCAGCAGTCACCTGGCCTGTGCTATGCCCAGAGGCAGAAGTGCCTGTGCACAGGCTTCTTCATTGCCCACACACTTTATTACTCTTAGAGGTGGTGGTACTTTAATATTGGTGCTTCTTCATTGTTGGAGCTTTCTCCTGTGTTTGTATGAAAATATATACAGCAAGGATTGTCACATTCTAGAACAGAGATATTTTTGTGAAACCTTAGTACTTTTTAGAAAGTTTTAATATATTAAGCAATGTAGATGAAAATTGAGGTATCGTATGAGTTCTCTCAAAGGGAAGATTATTTCCCTTACCTTAATTCAGAAATAGTGCTCTTATACCTTTATGTAAATTAGCTGAGTGAAATTGGGTTGTAGAAAGATTATTCCTTATGCTGACCAAATACTACCTTTCTTTGTGTGTTCCATGGAATTATTTTATTCAGTGATGTACACAGAAAAACCCCCACCTTTTTAAAAAGTTAAATAAAAACATGGAAACTATACTTAATTCTTCTCACTGTCCCTTTTAGAAAAAGCAGAAAATTAAATGCATATGAAATTAAATGCAAATGTTTCATGCAAATATAAAACATCATGAAAGAAGATCTTCAAATTCCCCAACCTATGTTACTCTTATCTAAAGTTTAATTAACTCATTTTTATTAATTTATTATTTGTGCTCTAGACATGAGTCTTTCTCCCGTGGCTAATTTATCCCTGAGAAACTGCATATTTGTGGCTTGGAGAAAGGACGTCTTGGGGGAATTCCATTTATTAAACAACAATTAAAAAAAAGAGCAGAAAGGAGGCAAGAAGCGAACTCTGCACCCCATGGGGAAGGTGTCACCAAGAGGGATGAGAAAACATTGATTTCTAAGTGGTTCCTGATGGTCTGCTGATGCCTTGCAAAAACTAGATCCTTTTTACTCACAATTAAACCAGCTGATCTTGTGATGTCCCACTCTGATTGCTATCAATTGCAATCACTGGAGTAGAAAGATAAATACAGTAGGGAATCCTGATCACTCCCTCCTCCTTTCAGGCTGATTTAGCAATAGGCATGAAAGCCAGTAGCTCTAATTTATTGGTGGAAAAAGTCTCAAAATGTTTAAATATATGGAATGGATTGGATTATTTCCATGAAATGCTAGCATAATCCAAAATTCCCTCTGAAGAATGATTATGAAATAGAACTCACTTCATAACTGACATCACTCTAGCAAGCTATTACTCTTGCTCGCTGATAGAGCAGTAAGGTTTTAAACTCAACTTCCTCTTTGTGAAACTGCCTCTGTAAATGTGATTGAAAACTTTAACTAGGATTTAAAATTTCCTACCCTTATATTCTGAGATGGACAGATTACCCTTTGACTGCTAATGTTTGTGATCAGACAACACTCATTTACTTTTTCATTAATTATAAAAATTATATAAAAATTAATTATAAAAATTATAAAGTAAATAAAAGTCCCTCCCTAGCCTCTAGCCCTTTCCCCTTTCCCCTCCTCAGGACCTAGCACATTAGAGACAAAATTGGAAGCATCAGATCCAATGCTGATTAACTACCACTCAGAAATATGTGGAAAAAGAAGTGTTCAATATCAAGGTTCAGTGTCAGCTTCATAGGTGATGCTCCTCATATAAGAATCTGACAGGACTCAAGGGAGAAATCCAGGCACTACCAAAGTTTATGACAAAATTTTACTGAAGTCAATGCTACCCACAAAGAAGGTAAAGAAAATGAAAGAAACTTTTTCTCTTGGTGCCAGAGAAAACAATTTGATGTTTGTGAAGAATTTCACAGCAATTTGAAAAGCATTATCAAAAATCAAATTTTACTCAAATTTCCAAACAGTTTGAAACAGTGTATTAAAACAGAAAATTCATGTCATTTAAACTGTCATGACTGAGGCCTTCTGCCTTTTCAAAAGAGCAATTGTATTAGTTTAAATCAAAGCCATCCATAGTCCAGTAACCAACTTCCAGTTTTTCCCAAACCATCTTTTCATGGTCACTTATGAGACTATAGACATCTACTTCTCATGATTTAAAAAATGTCCTTGTCTGCTTGCCACATACAACTACCCCTCTGTAACTTGTTCATCCATGTTGTTCCTCTCTAAATCTTTCCTTCTTTTGTGACATTTTTCTAAGTTGGCAAGAATTACAAACTTTGTTGAAGGTTCAGACATAGCCAGGAATTACACACTGGTGAAATTCAATTTTCTTGTTTCTTCCCTTGTCATTTATAACAATTTTGGGTTTTGCAGGGCAGTTAAGTCTTACTGGGTAATGAGTTCATGCTTCTGCAAAAACACCTGTAATTTAAACAAATATTCCTGAATAATAATGTTCATTCAGTTTCTGTTGTTTTTTAAGGTGTTATTAAGATATTTTCCTTTAATGAACTATTTTGTATTCATGTACTTAGAATTTCCACTGTCACCTAATCTTCAGTAAATCAAAAAAGAGAACTGATTTACAGACTGTAAGAAAAATAAGTAGGAAAGCAGTTTTGCTAAAAAATATTAAGTTTATTCTCATAACAAACCAGAAGTTTGAAGGTTCTGCATGGCAAGTGATGTAGTCATTTTTCCCTCCTGGGAAAATTTCAACATTTGGATGAAATGTAATTTTTCATAATCCAGATAAACAGTGTAACATGCTGCACTGATAAGCTGTAGGATATTTGCTTAGAGAAGAATTGCTCTAGTTCCTCTACTGTCACATGATAGAACCTTCATTTACTGGGCTCCATCTCAAACTGCTGCCTTTTTGTTCTTTGAGGGCTTATCTAGGCAAAAAACACGGACAAATATGGGCTTGAAATGAGAGAAAACCACAAACCCACAATCACCATCAACAATAAAACCCAGAGAAATCCAGCTCTGGTCCCAGGAAGGCTGTGCCAGCTGTGAAGAGCTCAGCTGTGACAGGCACCAGTGAGGATGGCTTTGCACAGCACCTGTAAGCATTTAGGGAAGCCTCTGCTGTGCCAGCTGGAACTTCACACCCCAGTGGTAGCTTGAGCAGACCCTGGAGAATACCATGTGTCACTGTGCAGTGACAGTGAGGCTGGCATCACTGAATAATCTCAGAGATCCTTCTTCTGGGAAGCATATTGAGAAAACACAACCTGCATGCATAGGAATACAGAAAATAACAGCTTTGTTCAAGAGAGAAAGCCCTTGTGCTGCTTCCAGGACACCTTACCTGAGTGCTTACTTTTAAAATAAATGATGCCTAAATTATTAGGACAAACAATGGATCTAAAAAGCAATAAATATGGGTCTCATGTCTTATGTTTTTGCATCTATACAAAGAAGAGTGAGAAAAGCTTAGCTCTGCACACGTGCAAGTGTTACAATAAGATGTCCACAACCACTGGCTGGCTGCAGGGCCTGCAAACTAATCCTCAACTGCAACTAACACAACCAAGAGCTTGGTGGTCAAAACCCATTAATAGCATGCAACTGCAGAAAATTTATACCTACATGATCATCATGTAAATCAGAAGCATATACTAATATTATTGAAAATATTGCAAATGCAAATATTGGAAACATCAAATGCAGCAGACTTGAAAGGAAGAGTAATTTGCTTACTGACTACAGGAAAACATCCAAGTTGCGTAATATTGCCACAGGGCTTGTAAATCAGCCTTAGTTCTGCAGCCTTGCAGAACAGCATTTCAATATTGTTGAGCTTACTGATCTGTAGAGCAGAAGAAGTTTAAATGGAGGGAATACAGAACTGTAAATTTTGTGGCTAACTATCATGAAATTGTTTAGAAATTATCAAGAAACTACCATTAATTGCTGACATTCTGACACTGACGGCAAAAAGTAAGGTAGCATTAGTTCAAGATGAGAAGATGCAAACTCAAAAGAAACCCCTTGATATAAAGTCCTAATTTGCTGAGACATGAATAACTGCAAAACCAGTGAAAGAGCATTTATTGCAGGGACCATTTTTAAAGGTCTGTATGAATTTGTTTCATATGCTTTCAAACTGTATTTTTTTTTTTCCTCGTTGAGAGAGAAGTGTAAACATTTGCCTAATGGAGGAAAGCAATATAGATATGCAAATATATAACATCATATTCTCTAAATGGTTCTATCAAAGGATTTCTGACTAACAGAGTAATTTCAAAAAAATTCACCCACACAATAGCTCAAAAATTTACTAGTCCCTGCCCCAATCAGACACAGCCTCAACCAAGATTCTCAGGTACTCTGAGCACCACAAACTAGGCTACTGTTGCAGCAAGTGGAAAATCAATTTAAGAATTGAGAAATAGCTTCTCCTTAGTCTTAAGCTGAAGGATCTTGGAGTAAACCTCAAAGCAGCACAAGGTTCAGGTTCTCTTCATTGCAAATTCAGAACCCAAAGCTGCACCCCAGAGCACCCAGGTGGAGCTGGGCAGGGAGAGTTTGCCCCTGACCATTTGATTTGCTGTGCAGAGTGAGTGGAGTAAACCCAGCCCATCTCTGATCCTTGTCTGAGTCATTTTATGCAAAGTCTCACTGGGGGTGATCAGGGATCTAAGACACTGTTCAGCACCTCCAGGGTACAGTTCAGCAGTGCTGTAGGAAGGGTTCTGGTGGATACTGTGGCACTGTCACAAAAATACCTATTGTAAGGGGGGTTCAACGAGGGATACATTTTAAGAATAACATGATTAACTAGGTACCTAGGAAAGTCATGCAATTTTTCTTCTGGTAACAACAAGAAAGGATATGAGTACTATTTAAAAGTCTCACCCAATAAATTAAAAAATTATAAATTTTATTCATTATAATAAATTTATAAAATTTATTCTCCCTTTAAAATTTGTGTACAAATTATTCAGTCCTTTGTTTTTGTTGTCCACCATGGAAAATGCAAAAAACACTGGTTACATCAAAAAATCTTCAGGAGGCCTCAGGAAATCAGAAAAAGCAGAAAGAAATTAAGAAAATAGATCTTAAAAGGATGACTGTTGGATTTATAGGTGCCATAAAATGCTATTCATTTCCAGCCTGAGGTAGATTGCAGGAAGCATGAAGTCACCAACCACATGATCAAGTGAAGACACTCAGACTGCCGAGTATAAACCATGATTTCTTTCAATACTCAGATTTTCACCAGTCATTTGGATTTGGGTTCTGGAATTCTATTATAGGCACTAACAACATAACTAGAGCTCCCATTCGTCAGGGGGTTCAAATTTAAGTACTTCCTTTGGATGCAATAAGAGAATACTTTATTGAACCAGCTGCCGTTCTGGTCTGACATTCAGAGCAAACACAAGTGCATATACCAAAACAACTAATTAAATCAAATGCACTCTTATGAAATTTACAGCTTCCTACACAATTGAGTCTAACAAAAATGTGAAGCCCACAGGAAAATTTTAAGTTAAAGAATGATATGCTGTTTAATGTCTTTGTGCAGTAATTGCTCGGATGTTTTAAAAATTATTAGGTAGTTTTAAAATAAACCCCAAATATTGGACTAGTGGTTGAGAAGACCTAAATTATGTCAGTTGCATACTCAGTGGCTTTCATTGCCATGCAAAATATAATGCCATGTACCTTACATACAGTTTGGAGTTGTTTTATTTTTTGAAAAACTCATCTTCTAGGGTTTGGTTTTGCAACAGGAAGCCGTTCACTAGAGTAAAGAGCCAGAAATTTGTTAACAAATGGCACGAACACAGTTCACACAGTATTTGTAAAGCTTTTATCTGATAATATAGGCTGGAAGCAAGGAGGTAGAACATCTTGTTCAGTGATTCATAAAGCAAGTCTGCAATGCAGATGACTGAAGAGTGAAAACTAGAACAAACACACCTGTGTGAACTTCCAGCTACCCCACTTCTGAGAGCAAGACTATTGCATGTGGAACTAGCTCAGATGTCTCTGTGTCACACAGTATTGTGCATCGGGGACCTACCAGACACTCAAACAAATCACCTTCCTAAAACAAGTGTAATATCACCTTTTCACTCGCAACAAAGATTGCTGCTTCTCAACCACTGTGATTCCAAATAAGATAGTCTGCAGTGTTGACAAGCAACCTGTGCATTAAAGAAATTATTCTTAAAAGGCTGCATGTCTTACTTGCAGTTTGGTTTGTTATTGTGGAAAGTTTGCTATTAGTGTTTTCCATATTAAATAGAGAACTTTGTCCTTTTTTTTTTTAATTCACTTTTGCAGTTTTTCGTCAGCTTTGTACGAACAACCACTCCACAATATCTTTGAAAGAAATGTTCTCTCCACTAGATCTGAAAGAAATCTGTCTCTGATAAGCAAGTGGAAAGAAGGAAGAAAAAAATTTTAGGAAAATAATGAATAAATACTGCTAAATGCAATAAAGGCTAAGTGCTGAATTATAGTACTGAGTCATGTTTCAGTGTCATGGCCAATGTTGCTTTATCTATCTGTCCCTTTTCTACCAGCAAGCAGACTCCAGCTGGGACTTTTTGAAGTCATCTACACTTGAACATGTACTTTACTTTCAAATAAACTAGGTGCCCAAACAACTTAGACTTCTTTGAAAACCATAGCCTGACTAAGCTGACATCTTCTCTTAAGGACAGTATGAATAGACTTTGTCTGAGGAGAAGCTCAGAAAGAATTTGTGAATAGCCAAGGCATTAAGAATTTCTCCAGGAGCAGCTGGTGCATAGGAGGGGATGCACAGGTTTAACCTTCCCCAGCCACTCCACAACTTTCATGAGAGGAGCCTCCACTCATGCTCAGAGGAAGGTAAGCTGATTACTGGCAAAGCTGAGCTGCAAATTATATCCCTATACAATTTCACTGCAGAGGGGAATATTTACAGTGAATCTGCCATCCCAGCCCAAACACATTTTGGGTAATACAGAATGCACTCATAAAGTCCTCCTTTGGTGGGCAGGCCAATTTTACTTTCCTGTCTGCTGCTTTTCCCCTGCATCACTGTTTATTGTACTCCCTACCTGATACAAATGAGGTTTACTTTTTTTGAGCATTTCAGCTCACTGATAACATTTGCTGTAGAGTCCCACAAATACCCATAACAACACAGCTAAGGGAAAAGCAATCAGAGAGGAAGCGAGCTGGAGAGAAAAGGAGGAGAGGACTTGGACCAATATGAGTATTCTTCCTCAAAGCCAGCTCTATCACTGCAGCCAGAGACATGTTGTGAAATGGCAGTACAGTCACAAAAGCTATGCAATAGCCAGTGCTCCTCAACTACATACTGAAAGAGCAGATGGCTAAAGGGACTCAGTAAACAGTGGGAGAGAAGGAAATAGAGATGCCCCTAAAGGAAGTGCTAATTCTCATAATTCTCCCCACAGGTATGGGAAGTCACCTTACCACTTTCATGATATAGATAACACTCAAGTACTTTTTAAAATATTTAAAAACTTGCTGTGCAGCAAAATAAAGAAATAGTTACAAGCACTCAGAAATAAAAATTACCTAGAGATGGTAAGAAAGAGTGGGAAGAGAAGGAATATACAATGGCAGGGAAAAGAAAGGAAAATAGGGCAAAATAAGTGACAATGTGATGGAGGGGGAGCCTCAGGGCTTGCAGAGCACTGGGCAAGGCTGTGCTGCCAGGCTGGCAGAGGATGCTGCTGGGAAGCAGCAGGGTCTGTGCCCAAGTGTCAGGCTAGGTTAAGGTATTAAATCCCACACACTGCCACAGTGATGACAGACAATGTGAACATAGCTCTAAGTTGCACCTCTGTTTAAAGAGCTCAGCAACAAAAAACTGATTTAGCTTACGTACAAAATCTGTAACTCAAAACTTATCTGAATGAGATGATGAGGTCAGCACTTTCAGGAATGAAAATATGCTGCTTTCCACCAGCCTTGCCTATAGCCCGCTTTTATCTTCAATTCCTTTTCTATACACTCATTACCTCTTTTCCACTTTCATTTTTAGCATGTGAAAAAGATAAGAATGACCATATTTCTGTTGAAGATGCACAACCATGGAGATTCATGCATGTGTGGATGTTAGTTTTTCCACATATGTAGTACATTTCACCTGACCATTTCAAGCTGTCATCAGTCTGAAATTTACAGTCAGAGATATTGGGTAACTAGCAAAAAACCTGTCTACATCACATTTTCAAAAGAGGACACTTCCTAGCAAGCCTACATGTACTTTATTTAGGGATAGGGAAAGGAGAAGAAAGAGAGAGAGAGAAGAGGAGGAGAATGGAGGGGAGAGTTTATTTTCCAAATACAAGATAAAAAAAGTAACAGAAAAGTCTAAAATACCAGTCTGATTTTTTGGTTTTGGTGTTTTTTTCATTTTTTTTAAATGAAATGGACCAATGCTTCTTTTTATAAATTTAGATATCTAGTAATTCAACATTTAGAGCTCAACTGATCACACAGAGCTGTTTTTGTCATTAGGGCACACACAGGAACTTTTAGGGTATGAGTTATCTGATTTACACATCTGTTTTAGGACTGTGCTCTGAATATACCTACTTCTCCCTAATATCTGTAATAGGAGTTCAGGATTACTAGCTCCATACAGCAATTCATATCATGGGCAGAGCCACTGAATCATGCTTCACAAACACCCAGCAGTCAGAAAAAAAAGTGAGTTTCACCTAGGTTTTAACCCACTCACTGTCTAACTTCAGACAAACTGTTTCTGTGTCAGTTCTCCTGTAACACCTTGCCTTTTATCTGTCACTCTCATTCTTAATACTCAGGGAAGAAATAGACATGTACGTGGTTATATGAAAGCATTCACCTGGTTATCACGAACCTGCTCCGAAAACCATCAATTAGTTTACCATTGTAATCATCTGCATGCATCTTAGAAGTATTATTCAATCTATGAGTAAAATGAAATGTGGTTGTTTTTCTCTACACCTAAGAAAGTCAAGCTGGGCTTTGTCCTTATTGGGCACTGGGGTTTGCACAAGATATCTGCCAAACAAATAGTCCCTCGAGGGCAGCAGTGCAGCCCTAGTGCCTACCTTGTGATGGACATGACCTCAATAAGGAGTTCTGCTAATGGCACTCAGGAGGCACAGAGGACACAGCTCTTTCTACAGCTGTGTCAGTTCCACAAAGAGAATTAAATTGGAATGGGAGCACTGCATGAGAGAGTTGTTGAAGGTAGATCTGGATGAACAAACAAGACACTGCATCAGCAACCTAATTTCTCCCATTAGGACTGAATTCATTCATTTTTCCAATATCCAATATCCCCATCTCCCTGTCCTTAAAAAGGGGTACTGCACCTTTCTCTACAGCTGCTGGAGGATTAAGAAACAGGTTTGGGAAATGTTTGGGTCACGTACATGACACATAGTTCTTGAGATGCAGATAGATTATTTTTAGGTGCAGAAATTTTGCTGCCTCAGCAGAGACAATGTTAGTGCTGCAGGAAGGCAGTTTTGTGCCTTAGAGAGCTGTCTTACTGCTCTGGCAGCAGTGGAGACTGCCAGGTCTCTGCTTTGGCAGGGCTGTAGAGCAGACCTGGATGATTTGGGCACATTGCAACAGTCATTTGTGTGAGCATCCATATTGTTTTGTTAAAGTTCTTTAAACTCTAAAAACAACCCCTGTGTAACATTGACCTAAATGCATTTGAGCTGCAGCAGGGTAGTCGAGATGACTCTTTATATCACTGTTGGCTGCTTTTTGTGTTAGGAAGGCAGATTCCCAAAGTGCAGGTGTCTGCCACAGCAGGTAGGACAGCATTTAAAATCTGCAATTTTACATTGCCCAAGGGAAATAGCTGATCATATTCACCCCAAACATGCAGCAGGTAGGTTTTCAATAATCACACATATTTCACTTCCTCCCTCTTATGTTTTAATCTATTCCCAGAGCTTCCTTCATATGATGTTTCATATTTTTGAAATTTCCTTTACAATTGTGTAATCGTCTTAGGAATTTAGGCCATCCTTCTTTCACTTCACACAGCAATAACACCCTTTCTTCTCCATTATGCCACGCTGTTCAAGATTCTGTTTCAAAGCCCAGCAGTGTTGTATGTCATGTTGGAGCACTACAAAGGCTTCAGAAATAAGTATATACAATTGTATTCAGTACTTTCTACACTTAGAGAAATGAGAACTAACAGAATTTTAGGGAAAACTGAATTATGGTAGCTATAATGTGATTTAATTTATTTATCTCAATAAGTAAGTAGTACTTTAAAAAAAACTAGTCTTGCCTTTAGAGTATTCTAGTAATCTCCTTTTTCTCCTTGACTTACTTTTTTCAATGTGTATATTCAGTCTGACACAAAAAAAATTCTGATATACATGATTTAAGACATGTTCACTGTGCAAGATTGCAATCTAGCACATATTTTTCATCTCATAATTTCCAGAAATACAAGTGTACTAATGGAAAACATCTGTATGCTATAGACAATATTTTGAAATTGAACAGTGAAATGGAAAAAACGTAATTTAAAATGTTACTAATTTTCAATACCAGCAGTGAAATAACAACTGTGATTAGTGACATATATTCAGTTACAGAATTGACAAACTACTTGTTCTGCAGAAAACATCATTTTGTTGGGAAGTCAATATTACTGAGCAAATTAATTTTGAAGAGAAGAAAGTCCAAAGAGTAAAAGAAGTCAAAGGCTTATGCACATGTGAAAATGTTTTATTTTAACAATTCAAGATAAGTTTCACAGGAAATACTTAACAACATTCATATGATGATAGAATTTCAACAGCAGAATGAAACCAAGTAGAAATGTGAAGGCAAAAATTATTCAGACTTTATTGAGACATGAGTAAGGCTGGAGAAGAGAAAGTGGCATCTATCTATTTTGTCTGTATCATAAATTTGCTTGTAAGAGGAAAATAATGACTTTTCTCATGGTTCTAGTTTTACATATCAGGTCACGTCAGTACTCCAAGTTCTCCATGTTAACAAATATCATGTTTAATTTAATTTGTGCATGTGACTTTTTCCTATATATAGTAGCCTATAGTTAGAGTTGATGTGTGTCCTGTATCCTGATATCTCACTGACCTTCAAGGTTACTCCTCAAGGCAGAGCAAAACAGATTTGCCCAAAGTCATCAGTACAGCTGGGTAAAATCAATCTCTACTTAATAATCATTTTTTCTAGCTTTAATACAATTGTTTTAATGTAATTATTTCAATATTGCTTCGTATGGCACTATATAATAGTTGTTATAGCTCCTATACTCTGTCACAAATCATCCTGATTAAAATATTTTTGTCTAATCCTTATCATAATGTACATGTTTATAAATTATAAAATTATAAAGTATAAAATACAAATTTATAAACTGGTTTGCCATCCTTAATTCTGCAGGACAAAGCTGTATAAAGATTCAACTACACTTGTACAATCCTTTAGACATAAACCCTTGACAAAGTCCATTTGGTTTTGGTTTGTTTGGGTTTTTTTACAAAAGCCCTAATAAATATCCAGGTGCTTTATGTAAGATTTCCTGGAGTCCTTACTAACCGTATGACAGAAAATGGGATAGCAGAAAGCATTACTGTTTTTGGCAGGACATAGGGGACTGTGTCTCCTGAGCCCTTACCTGCCATGCCCTTGGGCCTCCCACTGAGCAATACCAGCACTACTCAGATAACATGGAGGAGAGGAGAAGTATTATTGGTGTTTTCAGAGGGAAAGAATAAGTCTTTCTGTACTTTCTGTACTTCTGTGGATGACACAGGACTAATTGAACACCAGTTGCTTTCGTTTACATCAAGCAGCCTTGTTTGCTGTCAGCACCCATGCTTCCCCCTCTGGTGCCATCAGTGGCTGCTAAGGGTGTCCCACCTTGGCTGCAGGCCTCCAGCTTGTGTCTGCTCCTTCTCCCAGCTGATGCCTGCAGTCCACCACAATCCATATGACCAACTCTGACTTAACTCAGTGCCTGCAAAAAGATGTCTTCTGAGACTAAGAACAGCCTGGATCAACACCCAGCAGCTTTGATAAAGTATCATGTATTCACAACAAAATCATAACAGGAGAAAACACTTAGAAAACAATCCTGACTGTTATCCAAATTCCAGGCTATCATCCAAATTCCACAAAAGCTCCAGGGCTGAAGTACCTCAGAGCATCTCTGCAGACTGTCGGTATTGGTCAGTCTTGTTCCACTCCCAAAATTATTTAGAACTCCACTGCTTCAGCTAGAGGTGTCTGATCTGACTGAGGGCTACCAAAAGGAATAAAAACAGTAACAGATGCTTCAGTTTACTGTGGGAGTGCAACTTAAAACCGCTCACCTACTTTGCCTCAGCACTAGGGATTTCCATTAAATTAGTGTTTTGTGAGGTGAGCTTGTGATCTGAACCACGGAGGTACACATATTTGTAGCACCACCACAAGAGTCTTTGAATATTCCACACAGCCTTAGTGTTTCCACTAGGTTTCTCTCAAAACAACTGTTCTCAGTAGATGAGAAGCCTGTCTCTACTCTCTGTTTAGAAACAGCAGCAAAGAGATTACAGGACCAAGCTGTTCTTCTAACCGAGGCTGCAACTTTAAGAAGCTTCTCAGTGACAGATGGTAGAGGAATATAGAACCATCACACTCGCTATATCCCCAATCTGATCTGAAATTTAAATAACTTGACTCATTAAAGGATAATGCATATGCACTTACACAACGTAAAAAAAAAAAAAAAAACCTGAACAAAAAAAAAACCCAGAACAACCTAAATCAACAAGCCTGATTTCAATGCTTAATGTTAGTCTGTGATAGGTCATTAAAGGGTATCAGCTTTGGCAGAGGGTAAAATTTCTCAGATAAAAACGACAGCAACAGGAGGTTGTCACAGGCACAAGCAATCTCTTCTTTTCTTTGAGACTCTATAGCTGCAGCCAGAAATCCTGTCCCCTAAATCCTGTAAGGATTCAGAATGACAGTTAACTTTAAAAAAAGCAGGAATACATACCTGCAAATTCTGTTCTTGACTAATACATTCAGTTAACTTAGTATCCATGCATTGCAAGGCCTGAATCTGAAACTGTCATTTAAAATCTTTCCAGAGCCACACAACTTAATTCCCACTTTTCTTTCCTCCTCTTCTCCTCCTACACAGTATTAGTAAATTATTTTAATTCAATGAGGGCTCAAGGGTGTTGTTATTTACATACACTTTACCATACCATGGGAGTCAGTAACATTTGGAATAGATTGAATCTGGATAGCTGACAAAATCTAGACATTAAAACACCTTCTGAGTCGGTGTGCAATAATATAATGCCAAACACCCTGTTAAGAACAGTAATTGTAGTGTAGGGGAGTCATCTCTCAGAACTGGAGCTCCAGGTGCTGGTATTATTTTGCTCATAAAAGCACAGCAACTTCTTTGTGGTAAAACTGACCTGGCTGACGCTATCCTCTGCAAGGGAAGGGACCACATGAGGGGGAAGGGACAGAGTATTAATGTGTTGCAGAAATGTGAGAGTGCAGGGAGTTAGTCAGACTAACTGCAGGTTATAAAACTGCAGGTTAAGTGGAGATGGCTAGGACCTTTACAAGGCTAAGAACCTGGAGAGGTGAAAGGAGACAAAAAGCAATTCCATGCTGTTGTCATATTTACTGTGATAAATGTATCTGCAGGAGGCAATCAAGACAGAGACATTTTCTCAAAGATATAATCTCAAAACTGCTTAATAAAATTCTGAGCACATTAAAATAATAATAAGTAACGATCAGTGGTTTTGTTTTTTAAAATCATCCTTCTCAGCAGAAACGGGGTTAACACATACATCGATAAGAGGTAGAAAAAACAGTGGGGATTTTTAAAATTTTGTGTCAGCTATTTGACTGATTTTGACACTTTTCCTTGGATATTGTACCTAATGTTAAGTTCCATTTTCTACAGCAGCCTCTAAGTCATGTTTCCTCCTATAGTAAGCATCCTGGTATTTTTTTCTTCTTTCCTTAGACTTTATTAACTCTGATTCAAGAGTCTAATCCAATCGAGTGCTTAGTTCTTTACCATTTTTAGTCTGAGGTATTGTGTTTCATGTCATTGCAGCTTCATAGGAAAGTGGCTATTACAGAGAAGTCTTTTATGGTGCAGCATGAAGGAGCTTGTTCCAGCTGTGTAAAGGAACAAAGCAGGAAAGAGTCTAGAAAATGTACTAGGGGTTCAGTAAGAATGCATCAGCAATAAGGGGAGTACCTTTCATAGCAGCTGAACTTCCTAAAATAAAGGCCACTTCAATTTTGTCTGGATTCAGAGTCACCCGAAAGGTATTCGTATATTACTGCTGATAGAAAACAGAAAATTAAATTGGAGAAAACCGTGCAGAACACCCAAGGCTTTACTTTTCATTTTTTGAGCAAAGTTGTTGTATTGAAGAGAGGAGAGGAGGCAGGATGGACCCAGGGGTGTGCTGCAGCAGACTGCCAGGATGCACTTCACACCATGGGGCTGTCTGCTGGGACTCCCTTAGAAATAACTTCCAAACACAACCAAAAAGCTTCATTCTGTTTATATAGTTACATAATACTTTTTTTTTTCCTTTTAATTAAGAAGAAAGTCTAAGTCCAAATTTTACATGTTACCAGATTTAGCACTGCTTCCACCCACTTCTGGCAAGCTCACCTTAGAAGAGGTGGTAGCACTGGGAGCTATGTGGAGTCTAGACAACAACACATCATTGTTTGAATTAGCCTCCAGGAAAGGCATGGTATTGATACAAATGGTGGAGAGGTAAATGCATAAGCTGCAAGTGCCAGGTGAGCCAGGTTAGCCTTGGGTTCCACAGCAATTCCTGCAGGCCAGTGCAGTCTCCTGCACTCACATCACAGGATGGAGAGGAAATCACAGAGGTCTGTGGGTGGATGCACTTGCTCAACTGCACCAGGCAGGACGAGACTGCCAGTTTGAGTTTATAATTCAAATTGTAAGCATTCCCTACATCTAAGTGTAATGTTGAGCACATAATCCTGGAATAGGGGGAAAAAAAAGAAAAAAAAAAAAAAAAGAAAAAAAAGTGCATGAATGCTTTTCTTACTTTGGAAAACACTTATGGTAAGACTACTCTATTACACAGACTGTCACAGTAATTTTAAGCTCAAAAAATGTGTTTCAATTGTTCTTCCAAAATGTATGTGTCCTTTTGAGGTTTGTGGATAGTTTTAGTGGTTTTTTTGCTGTTTTCCATCTAAGTCAGCTATGGTAAGGCCTCTGAGCATGCAGCTTTCAGCCCGCTGCGTGCATATGCATGTGAGGAAAAATGAGTGCCCAACTTAAAAGGCCTTTGAAGTGATTCATGGCAAACATATGGCTATTTTGCACCCAGACACGCCCAATTTTCTTCTTCCCAGTGCTTAATCAGAGTTATCCTGCTAAGCTTCTAAACAGGGCTGAAAAAAGAAAATTTAGCTTTTCTTATGCTCATTTGTAATTTCCCTTCCCTCTTTAGCATCTAAATTCCGGAACTGGCAGGAATGTTGTTACATAAAACGATCACTACCCCTGCTTCAAGTTTTAGAAGGCTATTTTTTTAACAGCAGTATATATAAATGGACTTCTAGCCTTATTAGTAGTCTACATAAAGGAAAGGGGAAATCTTTTAAAAACATCTTTCCAAGAAAATGTTGAAAACTGATGAATTTCATAATATAAAATTCTTTCTCTCTTTCATGAAGCTTCTGTGGAGAAGTGGGCCAATGGGAATCTCAATAGGTTCAACAAAACCAAATGTAAAGTGCTGCACCCGGGTCACAGTAATGGGCCTGGTATCAGCCCAGGCTGGGCATGAGCAGACCCAGAGCAGCCCTGCCCAGAAGGACTTGGGGGTGCTGCTGGGTGAGGGGCTGGACATGCCCCGGCCATGGCACTCACAGCCCAGAGAGCCAAACGTGTCCTGGGCTGCATCCAGAGCCCCGTGGGCAGCAGGGGAGGGAGGGGATTCTGCCCCTCTGCTCTGCTCTGCTGAGACCCAGCTGGAGCTCTGCATCCAGAGCTGGGGTCCCTGCACAGGAAGGACAGGGACCTGCTGGAGCAAGTCCAGAGGAGGCAACAAAGATGATCAGAAGGATGGAGAACCTCTCCTACAAGAAAAAGCTGAAAGAACTGGGTTTTTCAGCCACAAGAAGAGAAGGCTCCAGGGTGACCTGGTTGTGTCCTTCCAATACCTGAAGGAAGGCTTTAAGAAGGATGAAGGGAAACTATTTACAAGGGCCTATAGTGACAAGACAAGAGGAAGTGGTTTCAACCTGAAAGAGGGAAGGTGACATTAAGTAAAAATCCTTTACTTGAGGGTGGTCAGGAACTGAAATTGGTTGCCCAGAGCTGTTGTGGATGCCCCATCCCTGGAAGTGTTCAAGTTCAGTTTGGATGGAGGCCTCAGCAATCTGGTCTAGTGAGAGGTGTCCCTGCACGTGGTAAGAGGGTTCGTGATTTTAAGGTCCCTTCAAATCCAAACCATTCTATGATTCCATAATATAAAGGGAGTAAGTGAATATGGTCAATGTGCTAAGTAACCAGCACTTGTCAAAAACTACAGGACAAAATCTGTCACTGTAAAAGTTATTTGTTTACATGCAAGAAGCTAATTGGAGAACGTATGTTGTATTCTATAAAGAAAGTAGAACATCTGTTGTGGCAAATGTGATTAATACAATTAATTTTTTTCCTAAAAGTAATTTTTCATTTAATAAAGCAATGGAAATTCAATGAACATTTCTCAGAGAAAGAAGTCAAGGGATGAACATGTTCTAGTTCTCCTGGTGCATCTTCTACAAAATTGTTCACTAAATGTTCATCAGGCCTAAGGTGTTGAAGAAGGAATGGCATGAAGCTGTGTCAGGGAGGTTTAGGTTGGGTATCAGGAAAACATTTTTCACCCAGAGGGGGCTGAGCACTGGAACAGGCTCCCCAGGGCAGTGGTGACAGCATCAAGCCTGACTGAGTTCAGGTGTTTGGATAATGCTCTCAGAAACACACAAGGTGGAGTTCTTGGCTTTGACCTGTGCAGGGCCAGGTGCTGGACTCAATTATCCTTGAGGCTCCCTTCCAACTCAGCACATTCTGTGATGCTATGAAATTTTTGTCAGTTCTGATGTCCAGTAGAAAGGGCCTAGGTTTTCAATAAAAATGCATGTTTTACAATAGCTGATAAAGAACAAACTTCTCAAAGGGAAAATCCACCGGCTGCCTCCTCTGACACCCTTCCTGCATCTCCCACTGAAGGGCTCCCTTGCACAGGAGGGATTTGCTCTGGTGTCACTGAGGACACGCAACAGAGGTAACAGGATTGCAGGAGTGCAACTGAGGACAGATTTGGCTCACAGAATCTTTCTTACTGGTCATGTAATGTGTGATGGAAAGATCCCAGTCTGACTCTGACAGACTGCATCGGCTTGTCAGAGCTGGCAGCTAAGGAAATAAAAACCTTGTTTATTGTAACCTGGGAGCATTTGATAAGGATTGATTGAGACATAATACACACAGACTCCCAGAGAATAATACTTAGAAGCTTTTTCTGTTCAAACAGAAACATGCTTCAAAGAAGCATTTGGGGTTTATAACCTCCCCTATCTCCCATTCATCCAGAAGAAACATTTTAATTTGCATGCCCAGATTTTAATTGGTACAGCATGTGGAATTAATAGAAACCATTATCAGCTAAATCAGCATGACCCTTCTGTGAATTAAAATATGTCGCATATTTAGAACACTAAATGAGAGAACGGAGCTCTCTAACAGCTAAATCAAATGATTTTCTGTAAACTAGGAGCACACTCAGTACACTGCCACGGAGTTTCTGTCTTTGAAGTATGTTCAAGAAACTAAGGAAGGAACAAAGGTGCTGGTGGGTGTATTCCTAATGCTTTCTCAGCCCCTCTTCCCACTGAAAACTGTGTAAAGGGGAAAAGAAAAAACTAATTATTTAAGGCCTCAGTGTTGAATAGAATTATTAAAGAGTGCTTGCAGATAGAATTGGCAAGAAATAGAAAAAATATATAATCAACTGAAAAATCAGAGGGAACAGAAAGGATGAGATTATTTCTGAGTAATAAAATATGCCAAAAATTATGATGATTCCTTTCCACCCAAAGGTACATTTGAAATGGCATTACTGAGAATCTAGGATGGTTTGAAATGACTGGAAAACAACACAGTTTAAGACCTCATTTGGGAAATTTCCTGCTAGCCTGTCTTATATAACTAATAAGAGGATTATATACTTCAAAGCTGGGTTTTATCATCCTATTGTGCTGACCAGGGCCATCAGTTCACTGGTTTGGCTGATAAACTGGAATTAGATGTCAGAAATGGACCTTTTCATAATAGTAAGTAGTTATATATCCTGAACAATTTATAATTTAAGTAACCAACAGCAGCAATTTGCAAAATATGGCCATGAAATTCAATAGCTAACTGAACTTTAGACTCCATTAAAAGTGGAAACAGTTTTAGCTAAAATTAGAACACTGCCAAGATGCTAGAAAAAAAGAATGATGGTATTACCTGTCACCAGAAGAAAGACATCATTATGGGCAGCATTTTCCAGCAGCTGAGCTCCAGATGTAAATTTTACATAAAATTCTTGACTGAATACTGTCCTGTCCCTTAGAAACTCCTCTTTTCCACGGCATGAAAGATGCATTAATCTCCTCTACCCTTCCAGCTATACTTGCATGAGCATAATTATAAAATATTTTATAGATATAAGAAGATATGATATTTATCTAGGAGTTAAGAAATCTATTCTCAAAGAAAAAAAATCTGATATGTACCATTACTTATTTTCTTCTATTAGCTGTGCCCTCACATAGGGAGAGATGACCATATATGTATCAGCAATTTCAAAAATAAGTTTTTCCAAATCATGGGTTTGACCACTGACATTGAACCTGCACCAGTGCTCTGACCATTACACTGCTCCATAAAGGCTACTCAGATTATTCCTTCTGCAGTTCAGCTAGTTTCATGTTTGTGATGTAGCCAGCTCAGCTGGCTTCCTGAGTTTACCTACAAGCAGGTAGACACAGATACAGTCAACCTGTGTGGCTTGGGCCAAGTGTGCCAGGGAAATCGTAGCCCAGAAGGAGTGTTGTGGCATAAAGTAGCAAAACCACTCAGACTAATACTGTTACATGACTCACTTACACGTAATGTAGGGATAGAACTGTTATCACGCCCTGCTATTCCTGGAGCTCTCCATCTCCTTGACTCTCTTCTTCCATGGAGAAGGTGACGAGGCTCCCAGCCAGACAAACATTCTGGTCGTGGCTCTAAAGGTCAGTTGGAAACTATGGACATCATCTCCTTTTAAAAAAAAAGTAATTGTAGCTTAATGGAAAGTTAGGTCATTGACCTCCCATGTTATAATGCTTCTAATAGTTGTTTTAAAAGGTGGTATACATTAACTCTTTGGAATTTGCTAAAGCTACTGATTCTAAGAAACTAACCAGAATCAGGAGATTTGAGACTCATCAGCAGGACACTGGCAGGTTGCCTGCTTCCTTCCACATCGTTCCATATTGCTCGTGGTCAGTCAGATTTGCATGGTGAGTGGCCAAATGTTATCTCATTATTAGACTTAAGGACCAGTCACCTGCAAGGAAATGAAATCTTCAAAACTCAGACCTAGGTTAAGCTTATGACTGAAGGGTTCTGATGCTGGCTGATGAGGGTGCATGCATTTTGTCCTTTGCCATTAACCAACACACTTATTCATTGTTTTTACCATGGAACAGCAGGTACCCCAACAGCCAGGCAAAAAGCCTAGCAGGCTTTCAACCCAATGAGCTTCTTAAAATGGCAATTTCCTAGTTTCATGAGGATTTATCTCTAATTAGAGTATATTCACAAGTTTCCCTAAGGCAAAACCTGGTTTTTTTCCTTTTTTAATAGGAGAAAACCAAAGTTTTGAGTGGGAAGTGAGTGATGTGTACAGGACAATCTATGAGTAACTTCTGCATGAGGTAAGTAGGCAGAAGCTCTTCATAGGAAAAGAGATGACTGAGTAGTTATGGTCTAGCTGTCAAACTGCAAATGTCACTGCAAATTAACTGTGAAAAGCAGTTTTCTACTATGAGATTTTGGGGTTGTGGATTTAAAACAAAAGGAGATTTTAGAATAATTTTCAAGGGGGTTGTTATTATTATTGTTATTATTATTGTTAATTACTACTACTAATAATTATTATATTCATTGCCATGAGATGTCACTGATCACAATAGTGCCAGTAAGTTCTAGATTTAAAAAGTGTGTTCACTTTTTGACTTCAGGAGTTAATGAGTACATAAACATAACACAACAGACGCAACCTTCAGGAATTTTCTTAAAATACTGACTGCTGGAGCCTGAGAAAATCATGAGAGGAAGAGTAATTTACGACTTGTAAAATTTGTCAGTTTTCCCTAAGCATCTGCTACTGACCACTCTAAGGGGAAAGATACTAAGCTGAAAAAACTACCAGTCTCTTCTGCTATTGCATTCTCAATTGAAAGAAATTAAAATTATCTATTAGTTTACCTATATTTCACATAAGCATAGTAATATCAACGTAATACCAGTAGAAGGAAAATATACTTATTCATAAAATTGTGTCATTCATATATTCAGGGAAATCATAGTTATCAGGAATATCTATGCATCACCTGAAGCATAACCAACAACTTCATACTGAGCTCTTGTACTAAATTTTAAAAGAGCTCTACCAGTTATCTCCGAGGGCAAAGAGCAGGCATTTTTCAGAGTGCAAAGAGCAGGCAAAGAGCAGAATTTTTGCAGGAGGATTCTGAGCTTTTCTTCTATGCTCAAAATATTATAAGAGTCTGATACTGACCCCAGCTGGATTTCAGATTTCAGTCATCAGAGTTTTGCAGAGGTAAAACAAAGCTGGTCATAGGGCACCAAATTCAAAGCCTCTCACTTGCAACAGGGGAAGTAGTGGTGGCCACACCAGAGAAAGACAACAGTGCTAGAGAAAATACCTCTGTGCAACAGAGAAGGAAGAGAAGTGACTACAGTCCCTCATGCTCACAGGTCCTTGCTAAGTAAGGACAGCAGACCTCTTTCAGCACGACTTGGTTGCCTCTGCTATAGGTTTCCACTTCCTGTACAACCTCTCTATAAACAAACCCATTGGTAGCTTCAATTTTCTGAAGGCCTCTTGTAAAAACATGGGCAGGATGGGTACGTAGGCTGTAGAACCACAATCTCCTCCACTCCCTTGCTACAAACTCCCAACACACCTCTGTGTGCTCAAGGACAGCTTCTCTCTTACCTCATATTTGTGTTTAGTGAGGCCCAGGTGTTAAAGGGACTGAATTTCCCCTACAAGCCTGTGTCTCTTGTTTATTATTCATTAGTGCTGCTGAAGATAGAAATTAGGTTCTCCTGCTTGTGGGACCTTACACTTCACACCTGACACAGCTGGCCAGGCCTGCTGAAGGTACTGGCTGAACTCTAGCACTGCCCCTGTGTCGTGTGCTAAATCAGACACAGTCCCACTAATTACCTTTTGGCAGCTGATGTGCCAGATACCTTGTCATAGATTTACCAAATCACTCATCTTCACATAAAAGATGAGAAGGAGGAAAGAAACAAAAACCTTGATTTAGGAGACTTCCAACTGTTAATGCAAAAATTTACTCTTTTTTTTAAGCTGTAGATAGATTCCTACAAATTATAGTCCAGAATCATGAACAGACCAGGATGGATAGGTTTGGAGCATACACAAATGTCTAACCTTTGGCATCAGGTTCATGGGGAAGCACTGAGCAGAATTCCCAGTAACTTCATTTGAAAAGGGGATAGCTTTAGGTATGGGAAAAGCAGACAATTGATTGTCTATAAAAGCACACTAATGTCGGCTGTAGGAAGATCCTTGAAAGGAATAGCCAGCCTCTCCTGTCTGAGTAGCCAACATTGCTTTGTGCTTGCCTCCACCTTATGCACTCATCCTTTTTATTTAACATTGGGAAGCTTCACTGTGAAAATGTGGTGAGACTTTTTATACCAAGGGGAGGAGCGGCTTGTAATTGAGACAGTAAACTGGAAAGCACTAGTACTTAATTCTAGAAGGAAAATTAGGTTCTGCTTGTATTGTTGGAGAAGTCAAATTGCCACCGAGGGAATTTCCCTTCACGTTAGGTGCAGCAAATTAAATTCTGAAAAGCCATGAGGTAGCTGGCCATTTTGTAAGTACATCAGGGAAGAACAAATTTCATTTAACCAAGTTGTCTTTGCAGCTTACAAATTAGGCTTTTCTGTTTCATTATTGCTATGCTTTTTATTTTTTCATTCTTTCAAACTGACTACATTTCATGAAGAGTTTTTCCTTCCTTGAAGCCTCACACTGTTTTCATGGTATTAGACTTTGTCAGTGAAGAGAACTCCTAGCACAGATTAATAAAACAGGGGTAAGAGAATATCTTGTAATGTATTTTTAAAGCATATGCAAGTATACTGTCTGGTTGCAAAGAACTACCAATCTACAAAGTAATGAAAAGAATATGGTGCATAGCATTGATTTGTTTTTCCTTTTGTACCACTTACAAAAAATGGATAATTTCAGCTGAAGTTCTCCATGCAGTTTTGGTCATCATACATTAAACAAGCTAAAGAGAACACAAGAAAGATCAGTAACAATTAAGAGGCTTGATTTCCAGAATACAAAAAGAAGGATTCAGGTTTCCATTGTTTAGGCAAGGCTAGGGAGACCATGACAACAAAGCTCAAAAATGCAGAAAACTGAAATAAAGAATTCAATTGTCCCCCATGTCAACCAAAGGCCAGGCAGGGAGCAAATCCTTTATTTAAAAAAACCCAGAAGTCTGCATAGGATATTAGGAAAAATTTCCATCCAGAATTATATTTAAGCACTAGGACTGGTCAACTAGGAAAAAGGTAGGATCTTCAGTGACTGCTTTCAAAACATTATAGGATGAACAACCACTGGAGACAGTCTAGGTATATTTAATCTTACCTGGAACCAAAACATGTTTCAGTCTGGAGTGAACAGGGATAGCATCAAAAATTAAGACCTCTGTATTTCAAGACCAGGCAGAACAATTTCAGTTATCTCTTCTGAATTTCTGCATAAAGGAGGTTGGGAAATTCCAGAAGATGAAGATTGCATTAAACAATGTAATCTAGACAAATCAGGAGACAAAAAAAAATGAAAAAGAAAAAATCATTACAATAATTTAGCAAGAAATTAGGAATTCCAGATGCAGTGGTCTGTAACTGAGTTCCCAGGAAAAAATACAGGAAAAGGTAATCTGAAAAAGCATTTATTTATATTATTTCCAGGTACATATGAAATTAACTGGTAAGCAACATATGCCAAACCACTCAGTGGGAAAATAGAGCTTGTGAATTTACTTAGGAGTCTGACACTGTACAACCCAGTATTTTTATAAGTAAATTGAAAAGTGTCCTCAACAGCTACAGAAAATTTGTTGTGAAAGTTTGTGTTCTGTTGTGGGCTAGGACCATGACAAATATTTTCATCAAAGACAGGGATGATGAACCATGGAATATCTTCAGAGGTTAACCACTGCAACAGGCTTCCCAGTGACGTGGTGGTGGTGGTGGAGTCAGCATCCCTGGGAGAGCTGAAAATAAAAGTGCATGCAGCACTTGGGGACAGCTTACTGGTGAATAGGTCAATGGCTGCACTCAATGAGGTTTCTCCCAACTATGATTATCTGAAAGACTGAAAATGCTTTGGAAAATACAATTTTAAGAATTTTGAAATACCTAGACAAACTGCAGAAACAGCTAGAAAAATGTTACAGTTTAGTTTAGGACAAATAGCATATATAACTTTCAGCAGAAACTGCCATGACAAATAGAAGATTAAAAGTAAATGAAGAGGCAGCAGTTCTAAAAAAGAAGAAAAAAAAAAGAAAAAATCCACAAATATCTGAATAAATCAAAGCTAAACATAAATCAGTGTTGCCATCATCTAGGGAAAAAAAAGAAAAAAAAGCAAACAACTGTATAAATGGGAGTGTTATATGCAGGTTTGATAAAGTAACCTTTCCAAGGGTGATAAGGTATGATTTTAGGGTTCAGCCATAGGCCACATATTTAAAAAAAAAGATATTGGGAAAATTCTAATGGAGAGAAGAAAACAAAACATATAGAAAAATAGTAGAAAAAAAATGTTTTCAGTTATAAGTGATAGGATGTTTTAAAGAAGACATCAGAAAAGTAAAGATGTCTTGGTCTCCAAGCTGAGGACAAGATTCAAAGAAGAAAAAGTGAGCTATTACACAAACTTTATAATATAAATATGGAATATAATTCTAACGAAAAGTCTGGAATCTTCATGAGTGGAAGGCTTTGGAAACTTTTTCCAAAATGCTCAATGAACTGAGATAGGAATGCTTAAGAACATCAGAGCATTTTGGGCATTTCCAAATCCATTCATATATTTCTGAATGTAAGTTGGTTTTCAGGAGATTTAACATTTTATTCTTACATACCTGCCTGCATTTCTTGCTTGCCAACCTTCTAATAAATCAAGATATTGATTCCAATTTAGTTGTGGGAGGAGTGATCCTAAAAATCTAAATAAAGCCAGTACGTCCCTTTAGGAAATTATTCCTCTCCAGATCAACTGAAAAATTGTTGCAAAACCATTTACTTAAAAAAAGACAATAAAGGAGAGCTGACAATTAATAGTCAGCTCTCAAGCTCATAAACAGAAGCCTGATGACTACTTTCTCAGATATGAAATATACATTATGGAAGATAGTCACATAAAAAAATCATAAGAAATGGAGTATTTTCCTACCATAAAGGAAGTATCATCCCACTTAAAAAACCAGAGATATTTACATGCTGATCACTTAACATGGTTATTTCTTCCTTCTTGTTGGAAGGTTAAGACCCATCTACAATATATTTGTCCGTTTGAAGAGTCACATGCAACAAGAAAAACAGAACAACCACCTTTGCATCCTATATGTGAATGTCCTGCTAATGTAGCCCTCTGGACAAAAACAAAACAAAAACCTCCAACACTTTTTTGCTTCCCTGTTTTTCTTCATTCTTCCACTTGAAGGGAAACTTTGGCAGAGAATATGTGTGTTTACCCTTCCCTTCATAACATCATTGCAATGCAGAATAAATGGAGTGGAGGAAAGCACCTGAACATGATACAATCATTTTTCTTGTTTCTTGGCAGCAAAGGGAATTTTCTTACTATTCCATCTGTCTGGAGAAGAAAAAAAGCCCACCATAATAAATTAACAGTCAGATGAAGTTTATAGTGCTGACTTTTTCAAAGTCACATAAGGGTGGCCAGATGGAGTCTGCAGGAGTTACTTTAAGGACAACTGACCAGAACAGAAAAGACAAGTATTAACATTCTTTGTCAAGTATTTTATGTAATGCCCCAGGCCTGAATCTCCCAGTGTTGCAAGTTCTTTCACAAGAATCTGAAAAGATAAAGCTGTATACCATCTAAGCTCAATGTATCCTTTCATATGTTTAACAAATTCTGAAACACTTCCTATAGTTGCTGCCCTCTCAAGCAAGGTGGAGCACACTGATACAACATTCCTGGAATTTCAGATGTGTATGGGAACAGACTGAGCTCTCAGCTTCTCATCAGTTCACCTTATCTGGGGCCACCTTTGACAGACTCTGTGCTATACCCAGACAAAGTGGCAGTGACTTTTGCCTCCATAAACACTGTGATAATACCAAGCCCTTTCAGTTCTTCATGGTGCAAATGGTTCTGCTGCCTGGGCAAGACTGTGCCAAAAATCTAGGGAAAACAATCAGAGATAGTGTCGAAGGTCTGGGAGGCAATGTCTCTCTGCCTCAACTGAAAAAAAAAATCCACATCCCTCTCAGGTTGTCTCACCCTTCATCGATCACACACCACCTTCTGTACCCACAGCTTAAGAAATATCTGTATTATAGGAGATAATACTAACAACCACCTAGTTCTGCCATCATAATGTTGTTAGTAACTGTATACACTGTTAGCCACAGTTCCTGCTACTCAGATTAAAAAAAAATTTCTGACAAGGCTAACGACTGCAAGTGTCTGTGGATAAAAATCCCACTAGGCATTATAATCCATCTTCACTGTGGAAGGTACGGAAACCTTCCTCTTGCTCAGTCTCACAAACTTCCTGACAAATTTCAAGTATGAAAGTATCCTGAAATAAATGCATTTGAATTTCATCACATAGAAGATATACTAGAGTCCTGCATACCATAGTTTTCATGTGTCACTGTGACAATTTTTAACGCCAAAATGAAACTCTAAGGAAATTTCTGACATCTGATTTCCAAATATGCAGGCATTTTTTAGCTTAAGCATCCCCATTTCATTATTTAGAAGGTTTAGTGGTTTTGTATTATTTCCTCAATTTCATAATAAGATCAAAACATTACTCTTCACTCCAAACTGACAAATACCCTTTAAGCAAATAAACAGCATCCAACTAAAAAGTGTAAAGTAGAAAGTTATACATAGACTGACAAGGCAGAAGACTAAACAGTTCATTTGCAGCATTTCTATTGTATCTGCTGACTTAACATTTTTAGCCATTTTGATACAAGAAGAAAAATGTAATATTTTACAATAAAAGCAGAGGAGCAGCCAAGTGTTCCCATTGTACTTTTATCCTCATAAAAACACCACATTGTCAGAACACAAACTTCCTAGCAAACAAGCTTTTTTGAGCAGGAATATTTCCCACATTAGAGCCCTAAACAGACATATTTATGTCACTTCAAACACTCTTTGCAGTTAACACTTTGTTATAAAGACTCAAGTCAGGTATCCTCAAAGTGATGAGACAGCACTCAGATGAAGTTCTCTGCAGATAATTTGGTCCAGGAACATTTAACTTGTCTGTCCATCTGAGAGAGATGAGAGTGCATTTATGTAATCACAGTCTTTAGGACTGACTCCATAGTTCAGAAAATGGCCTTAGCAACTCACCAAATCTATCTGAATCTGAAAGAAAAATTTCTAGCTGCTACATTTGTGCTGAGATAGCCTGCATCATGGTACCCAGACTCAGGGCTGAGAGAAGAAGGACCTTTGTCTGAAGGGAACAGGAACTAAATCCTCAGAGTTCCTTTTGTCTAGGTCTAATATAGGTTTCTATTTTCTATTTCACTGCATATAATCTTGCATCAACATAACTCATGCAGACCGAGTCACTTGAAGTGATGGAGTTCCACTCTGACTTGTAAACAACAAACACCAGAGGAGGGACATGGACCTCTTGTCAGCCTTCACCAGTAAAGCACTGGTGTTTCCTGGACTGCCACTTCACTACTCGATTGTATCTAGTTCCCAACATCCTTCCCCAAGCAAGCAAAGAGAAAACCCAAAGGGCAATGCACTCTGCACCTCCTACCCCAGCTGTACAAGAGTCTGCACTCCCCTGCAGCAAGGCAACCTCCACTTGTGGACATGCAGTATTTCTTTTCTTTTTTTTTTTTCCACAAGCTTGAGCTGAATGTTACTCATGAGCAGAAAAGCACATAAAGCTCCTGAGCCTAAGGCTACAGTGCATCTGTCAGAGCAGAGCTAAAATAAGGTTCAATATTTTGGCTTTCCTATACTGTACAAGATTATTTGGCACTGTGCTTTCTGAGTTTGTGAGGTCAGGCCTTCAATGTTGCTTTGTTATTATGTGGACTTAAGAGGTCAGTTTAAGGTCTTCTGAGCTTTTAATTTTGGAACATTGTTTTGCTATCCATCCACACCCTTCTGAACAAAATGAAAGCAGCACAACAAATATTCAGTGAGAATCACAGCTCTATCTGTACATGCCACAGGGAGATGAAAATTTCCTTTCAGCTTGAGTATTCATCATGGAGATGCCTGTAAGCTCCAGATACATTTTCCAGGCATTTAAGACTTGCAAATTGTAAAACTTTTCTCTGAATCTTTCATACAAGTATGACTAGTAAGACTGCTTCAGAAGCTGCTTTTTAAAACTAAAGAAGCAGGAACTTGCACTACCATCTTTAGTTGAAACCTCTGAGCTCCTGAAGTGCAGTCTTCCTGGACAGACTGTGTAATGAGTTTTTTACACATATATAATAAAATAATAATTTAATTTGCTGTTTTAAAACCAGCAGTGTTGGTGTTGTAATGCAGATCAGAATCACCTTCAGAGAGCAAATAAATGCCTATGAGGTTAAGTATTGACTTTAAGGATGGCAGAACACAACCTCACACCTCATTCATATGTTATCAAGCTGCAGGGTGAGTCACTAAGCAATTTACTTCTTTGTTTGCCAATACAAAAGCACTAATGAAAAAAATATCCCACTGAAATTCTTTTCTGTTAAGAATATGCCAGCTGCTGGAAGTAGCGTTGTCCATGAGCCTACTGAGTTACTCTGTTTAAACTTTTGGCTTTGTACTGCACACCAGTTTCTACCATTTCAGGAAGACTGTATAGCAAAAGTTAAGACTTCTTGCTCACCAACCCACTTGGGTTCAGGGACATTTGGGATAGATCTATTTACTGTTTTAAAGGAAATACCCTGAATATATCATATCAAATAAATAAAAAAGAACACCTACAGAACAATAGAATGTTAATTTACTGAATTAAATTTACTGAATATTTTCTTATTCCATGTTAGTCTGGTTTGAACAGAATTACATCTTTTAACTATCTTCATACATCTCAAAATACAAAAGAGAGCATAATTTCTATTATGCAGTCACTGAGTTCTAGAGTATTTTGGTTAACTCTACAGTACTTTTTAACATAAAACATATTAAAATCAAAAGAATCTATTACTATATGAGACTCAAAGCAGATTTTTGTGGCTGTTGTCTTTTATGCTGTGTCAGCACAAACCTAGGTATTACTCTAACTAGAACCCTAGAGCAAAACACTTCCAGAGGCAACATCAATACTATTTTGGATGACAAATTATTTTTCTTAAAATGCCTCCCATTGAGCCAACTTAAATCTTAAAATCCATTTCTTCACAAATGTATCTTTTTTAACAGTGTTATTTTGCCTGCAGAAATAGGACTATTATTGAACTGAACTGGCATGTTTGTTAGCTGAATTTTCATTTACTGAAACAACAGGGCTTTATAAGGTCCCAGGGAACTTTCTGACCCTTAAAAAGCAGAGGCCTTTACAAGTAGCCCTCTCCTCTGCTCACTTGCTTTCCTGACTCCAGAGTCAGAGAAGAGATGCTATTTTTAATCAGTTTTCATGCCTTAATCCAAGATGGAATTTTTTTTTTTTTTTTGTATGCATTAGTTACGCTAGTTTTTGGCAAAGAGATAAGCAAGATAAAAAGCAATTTATTGCCAACTGAATATTTGGCTCCAGCTACCCCAACCAACAAATTTTGTGTTGAGCTGTTAAATAATCTCTTGTCCTACTTCTCCATATGTGAGCCTAGAAATACCTATCTGAGATTATCCTTTTCATATGTAATCTTCAGTGACCCAAAATAATGAGAGAGAAACATTGTCTTTCTGATTCCTGGGGCCTTTATTCTTCTTTGTCCCCAGATAACATTGTCTTGAGTTCATACTTCAGTAACTGTTTTCCAGCAGCCTATAGATTCAAATAATCATAGGATCTTCCTAAACCAAAGAAAAAAAAGTTCACACTGTAGAGGTAGCACAAAAATTCAACACTGCACTGTAATTTAAATTCTCTGTGCTATTCTTAGCCTTGAAGTGATATTCTGAACAGCTCTACAGCCTCTAAAGGAAATACTTCATTATTTCTTTGATGGTTGCCAAACCATCTACTACTCTGATGGTAGACTGATTGTCTACTACTGTCTTTACTACCCTGGAGGTAACTACATACAGGAAAAAAACTCCAAACAAACAAACAAACAAACAAACAAAAAGAAAACAAAACAAAAAAAAACCCCAATCAAAACAAAAAAAATCCAAACAACAAAACAGAGACAAAATATAGAGAAAGACAACATGACATTCTAGATCAAAGCAGAATGGACAATTTGTGTTCCAACTTCACAATGAACAGAGTTTTCAGAAGCACTGAAAATTTATAACTGGTTTTATCTTTTTTTAAAAGCACCACCCCATTAATAATATACACATTATACAGGTTTTTAGCAGTATGCTAGAAATAAATACGGTGATAGACAGTATACAAATGAAAAACAGTCTGAAGCAGTAACCACCTAATAAGTATATGCTAAATGCATATTTTTTCTTAGTTCTTCTAAATTGTAATTCCTATGCAAACCATAAGCATGGAACATCTGCTAATCATTATATTTTTCTAGCCTAATCTATAGCAGTTCTTATTCAGAGTTCAAAACAACATCAGCTCAGTGCTTCACTGTATAATGTTACCATGCCTGTGCTTTGTGCTGGTTCACCAAAGAGTGCTTCATCCCTAGATTATGAACATCCTTCATCTGAATTACATAGAACAAATTATGTTGCCGTAACTCAGAGTAAATTGGTCCTTGATTACATGACCCAATGCTCCCACACCAAGGTAACTGAAGTCTTTTCCTAATGGCAGCGGACTCTAAACCATATCTTTACTTGCTAAATGAAAATAAAACATGGTGGTGGTATTGTCATAAATGAAAGGTAAAGGAAATGTTCCATATTGCTCTGAGTGGGAACTGGGAAGCTGCAAGAATTCAGGCTCCCATCTGCAACCCATAACAACTGGCAAACAATTCTGCAATTTTTCACTGCAGCTGCAACCAGCCCTGAAGAATATTCTCATATTTAACAAGTTAGCAAAATTACAATTCCCAACCAATTGCTCTGTTTGGCTGCCCCAAATAGGCCATCTGGGTTTGTAGAGAAAGTTGAAATGGTTTAAGTTGATAAAGTTTTCAAAATACATTTCCAGTAATCAAAAATATTTAACAACATTGTTGTCTCTTTCTGCAATTAATCTCTGCAATGAACTCTTTCCTTGACACTCCTGATTGTGAATATATTTTTGAAAACATGAGACATTTACTAACCTGAGGTAGAATTGTCAAAACATATGAGATCATATGATCTTGAAATAGAAAACAGAAAAATTGTTCATATCCATGTAATTGACTGGGAAAGAAAACACTTGGTAGAGTCCTAAAAGCTAAATTTAAAGTCCCTCCAATTAACATCATTTTTGCATATATTTTTCTCCTAATCACTAATATCATTTAGCTGAAGATACTTTCCTTAAATCTTACAAGAGACTACCTATGTGTGAAATAGGTTTCTATTTAGCTTTCAGAGGTCACTAACAATGTAAGGTAATAGGAAAAGCTACAGTGAAGATTCCAAATTCTGATAAACAAACCAGAGTCTTCCTATGCCAGAGGCAGTCAGAGGATGCACAAGTGCTTCACTGACCAGAATGGGAGATCCTCCATCAGACACCAGCAGTTCAGCAGCAATTTTCTGCATTTAATGGTCGTTGACAAATGAGGCTTCCTGTTAATGATCTGATTGAAAATTGTGTGCAGCATCCCAGCTAACCAGCAACACTAAGGCACCTGGTTCCAGACCACGGAGACAAGTGCTTCCAAGGAGAATCTGTCCCCTTGAATGGGATCTCCTTCGCAGGTCTGACTGGGATCCTCCTGTGGGAAGGAATCACATTGTGTGCTTAAAGGTAGCTAGAACTGACACAGATCTTTTCACATGGACAGCTTGGAACAGACTCGGAAACTATAAAAAGCACATCATAGCCAATGAAAGCCTCACATCTATAATCTTCAAAGACTCATAAAACTGGAGCAAATGATTCATGGTTCCTATTGCTGCATCCTAATCATATACAACTCACAGTTCTACACGGTCTGGGAGCAAAGTGAAGCTTCACAGTTATGAACAAGTTGTGCTAGAAGAGTTTGAATTTATTCAAGCCCTAAACTTGTATTTGAAGGTTGTAGTTTTGAATGCAAATCCACATTGCCTCAACAAACATAATGAAAGAATTTGCATGAGGGCCCTCAAGACAAATTGTGCTGTTTCAGACTGCTAGAATGTGATATACATGATGCTGCCTGATCTTTCTGTTCTCCACAGCAAAAAGTAGGAAGCAGATATCAAAACGATGGAGGTTAACATTCAGCTCTGAACATCTCAGAGGCCACTTCTTGCCAGGTCATCTCAGCTGGTGAATCAAAATACCTAAGACATCTCTGGCAACTCACCAACTATTTATTACAGAAGGGGTAAAAACCTCTCACTTTTTGTTATTTTTCATTCAGATTAGTTAAAATTAGTTCTGAATAAAAAGGAAACAAAGAGGAGGTAATCTTACCCTAATCTTTACCTTTATCTTATTTAAATATGCCTTTCCTTTAGTGGAGATGAAGTATATGAGCCCATCTGAAATTAAACTACTTGGCATGAAGCCAAATATTTAATAGCCTGAAATTAAGACAAATTATTTCCTTCTTTCTTTGCATCTCTCCTGCTTTTATCAGCTTGGTTGGATCAAAGCCAAAAAACTAATATTAAAATATTTCCAGCTACTCAAGATGTCTGTCAGAAAACACCTCCCATGACTGACAGAACAACATACAACATGAGAATAATATCCTGAATTTCTCAGAGGAAAATTAAAAACATCTTTTTAAACTGACAAATTCCTTTTAGCTAGGAGTCCTACCTTCTTTTCAAAGACTGGGAGATGATCATAAACTGTGAATAAACTCAATAAAAAATAGTAATATTGTTTTCCTCTCCATTCCTCTGGCTGTGAACGGTGAGTCAGATCATTTGTCTTTCTCCGGACTGCTGATTGAGTGGAATAACATCAGCTCTGACCAAACACAAACGAATATACAGCATAATTCAAAACAATACAATAGCCAAAGAAAACTGCCAGCTACTGATTTTCTGTAATAATATTTATAGTCAAAGACAAACTGAAACTCATTGCATACAAGCCCAGGAAGTATTTATTCCATTAGTGTCAAAACCACTTTCCTTTGAAATTACCTGATAAAATCAAAGTAAACGTGGACCTATCATAGCATTAACACGTCATTTCTGTTCCAAACCAGAAGGAACAATTAAACAACAGAAAGATAACTTCCCAGAATCCCTCTGGGCCCCTGCACCCAAACTTAGTAATTTTCATGCACTAAAATATACTGCTTATTCCCACAAACATTATCCAGGGCATAAATACAAACCTTAATGAACAATGTACTGATGTATGAGAACACTAATTAAATGAGTTACTAAACTAAACTTTTTACACAGCATAATGACACCATCAGAAGTTCCTGTGCTTTCAGATACTCTGAAATATAGCATATTCATCTCAATGTTTAAATACTGTTTTCTTGCCTTTGATTTTAAAAATAAAATAAATAAACTATATTATGTCATTGACTAAAGTTGTTTTGAAATAGGTTTGGCAGTTTGCTTATAAGCTACAACTTGCTTTTATGTTACAACTCTCATTGTCAGAAATAATCAAATTCCTTTAAAATACTGCCTGTAACTGAGTGACAAAATGTCTGTGGAATTTATTTAGGTCAAGATTATTTGAAGATATGACTAAATAGGCATTTTAGTGTCATATAGCTGTCATTCTAAGAACAGCTTCTTTTTGAAGTTGACTGGATGCACATATTGAACTCCCTTGTATGGTGTAATTCCCAGTAAATTAAGTATTCTCCTTCAGCTATAGATTTTCTTTCTCAATTAAGCATTAACCTTAGACACAGAACCAGTAAATAGATTTTAATATAGCATCACAGTCTTTTCATCTTAATAAAGAGCTGACTCCAACTCATAAATGCTCTTTCTCAAAATAAATAAGCAGAAGTATGTCATGGCATGTTCTCACCTCAAGAAAACTCACAAGCATTGATGCCTGCTTCCCTCATGGTTGATGGCTATAGTACTTCTGTTCATAGGAAAATTTTTAAATTTTTAATACAACTGCACAGAACTTTTATTGCCTGCCAAAGTTTATCTAGTCAAACTTTTTATATTATTGAACCACAGAAGGTAACTAACCCTTTACCATCCTACATAAACCTACTTACACTCACCTGATACAACCTCACAGTTACCATTTGTCTCCACTTACCTTTGCACACCCAAATATCTATCTGCATCACCTCTGTATATAACTTAAAATTTGCATTTCTCTAGATTTTGCTATTCATGGACACTCTGAATTCGCTGAAGGATTAAACTATGCTGATTATTACATCTTGTAGCACCTTGAGTCAGTAGATGTAAGCATATTTACAAATGAGCTCTAGACAATATTACCTCACTCAAAGCACTCTAACAAAGGTATTGTAGACAACATTGACTGTATGGGAATGTTGAATGAGGGCAATATGAGGAATTTTGACAGTAAGATGGGCAACAGACACACAGCTGGCCATTACCAAGGCTGATAACAGCAGGCAAGTCTACTGGATTCAAGGTAATAATCCCTAATACTTTCTGATGAAAATCACAGAAAACATTACCTGGGGATTGCTGACTGTGCTGGTTTTGGCTGGGATAGTTAATTTTCTTCCCAATAGTTGGTGTGGATCCAAGCTATTGGACAGCTGATCCCAAAGGACCACAGGGATATTCTATATTACATGGCATCATGCTCAGCATATACTCCTGGGGGACACTGCTTTAAGCACGGGCTTGGCATCAGTGGATTAGGGGTGCACAATTGTTTTCATTTGCATGATTTGCCTTTATTTCCATCTCTTTGTTATTTTCCTTTTCATTACAAACTATTATTATTATTGTTGTCATTATTATTGTCATTATTATTGTCATTATTATTATTACTTTATATTTAATTCCATGTAATTTAATTCCAGTTATTAAAGTGATTTTATTTCAAATGAAAAATTTCCTCACTTTTACCCTTCCAAATCTCTTCCCCCATTCTACTGGGGCAGGAGTGAGTAAATAGCTCTAATGGGCTCAGTTGCTCTCTTGGATTAAATCATGACACTGGGACACAACAATAAATTTAGGAATGTGGGAGAAGTGCGTATTTGCAGGTTACTGATGTGAGAGGGGCACGGTTACCACTCATGGGGATTGGTATGAATGTCAGTTCATGGTGGGTGGTTAAACTGAATAATGCCATGAATAAGTAACAGTGTGTGGAAATGTAGCACCTTTTTGCAGGAGCAGAGAAGCTGATCCAACATTTCTATCGGACCAATAGAAATCTCACTCATGAAAGAATGCAAAAATTTAGCAGAGAGTAGCTAATCTTGAATAAGCAAAGCATTCACACTGGATGTTTTCTCAGGGTTGTCTTTAAGAATATGACAGTGGATATCCACCTATAGTGACCAGCAGCCAAAGGAAGAAAACAGCAACACAAGATTCCTCACCACAGAACATGCCTCATTAGAGCAAGGTAGGTCTATGTATATTGCAAGCACTGACACCAGCCACCAGGCATTTAAACTCCCATTTTGAGGACGATTGGTTTGGAATGGAACACAGTGTTGTTCAGGTCTTGAAGTAAATTTAAAATAATTTGATTTGTCCAAAACAATCCCCATCTTATCTTCTCTTTGCTGATATGCTTTTCCAGAGCGGGAAAGGATGTAACAGAAAATAGGCTGATTTCCTATAACTTTCTATCATCTGACATTTAAGCTACCTGCCTGGAGCGATAAGGCATTCTTCACAGCTCTCATATATTCATCGTGAACTTCAAGAGATGAAATATCTTCTTTCCCTAGGCCCTGGTGTATTATAGTTCCACCGAAGATACAATTCTTCGTAATTGTTTGTGAGGGGCATGTGGCATATATGAATGACAAGTCATATCCAAGCACGGCATGACATGCCCTTTATCCAAAGAAAATAATCAGTCCCAAGAGAATGCAGCTGGTGTGTCTCCACTTAGAATATTTCACAGAGGCTGAGACAATCTAATCACTTTTTGTATCAAAATTGTTATAAAACATTAGAGTAAAGCGTGGACTCATCATAATTTCAAATTCTTCTTCCCAAGGTTCTTCATACCACAGACATTACATTGCACAAAAAGAAGCATTTACACATCTTTTCAAAACCACCCCCTACCCTCATCCTATTTCTATTGGAGAGCACTAAAATCTGAAAGATTAAACATGATTCACAGCCCTATAATAGGAAACCAAACATAATTTTCAACACTGGCATGCTGAGGTTGCTACTGTTCTTTCCTTGTAAATGACTCAATCTTAGTACACAAGTTTCAAGGATCCTTGAATGTGAATACAAAGAATTTTGTCAAAATTAACTGACGCTTAAGGACCATTAAAAAAAAATGAGATATTGAAGGAGAAAATTCCTTTGAAACACATTAAATTTTGGGCAGTAAATGCAGACGGCTAGGGTACGTATTTATAGTCACACTGAAGTATGCAAAACTTGCTATAATAATAGCAAGTTTTTGCTCTGATAATTCAGAGCAAAAAAATCTCAGGCTGGGAGAGAATCATATTAACAGACATTTACAGGAACTTGCTCAGTTGCAGCCACTCAGGCAACAAGATCTCCTGGTGAGAGTCACTTTATTCTTTTATAGCCATGGGGTCCCTTTACACAACCAAGAGGTACATTAAACACACATTAGATGTGTGTATAAATCAGAATTACATAACTGTACTAAACTCTCAGGTTTTGATAATCTCTTTGCATTGCAGGAGCAAAATTACTGAAGTCAATGCACAACTCTTTCTGAATAAAAATATTAGGATTGGACTCTCATGCCCAGTCTCAAGCCAAACATATTTAAAACTTGAACACTAAGATGGAGGAACAGCCATATTCTGATTGTTGAATCTACCAGTCATATATGAAAAAAGATGCCCAATTTCCACTTAAAATGTCACAAAAAAGAAGCAAAGAGGGAAGTGAAAGTAATATACTGCAGTAAATTTATTTTATTCCCTTGGAGTCATCTTTGCTTGGCAGCCTGCACAGCTTTTGAGGATCTTGGGGGAAACCTGCAGGTTGTGGAGAGGTTCTGCAGGGACTCTTGCCAAATTAGACTTCTCTCACTGAACTCAGACTGGTTTGAGAAACTCATTAAAAAATCAAAAGCTTCCTAACATATTTGTTTACATTGACAGCCCTGTTCAAATATAGGTGATGTGTTTGAAGAAATTTGCTGTAAGTTGCTTCAGTAGAAGAAATGCACTAGCTCCAGTCATCTTACAGCTTCTGTCCCAGTGCTATGCTTCAGAGCAGTAATGCAAAAACCCCACACAACCAAAAGCATCAAATAAACATGGTTTGCAACAACAGAACCATATCAAATATCCACAGACTGTTAACATTCTGAGTGAAATGTTCTGTCTCACACATCGTTTCTTTGTTTAGCACCAACTGCTTTCAGCTTCAAACAGGCTCATATGCAACATTTTGGAAGTAGAACCAAAGACATGTTCTTGCACTCAGGACACAGGGAGGTGATCCTACTTACCTTTGTGGAACACAAGGCAGCATTCCTTGGAAAACACTTGCTTTTCTTGTTTCAAAATACAGGATAGCTGCAGAAGGTAACTTTACATTGCTTTATTTTCTTGGACAGCCAAGCAATGGTTCTTTCATAAGAGCTAGCTCCCAGAGCCAGAATAGCCTTGTATTTTTCACTGTGCATTTTAATATTATCAAAATTAAGACATCAGCAATAATCTGGCTTGATTTCCTGAGTCTGAATCCCCAGCATAAGTGACTGTTGCATCTCTACTGTGGAGCTCACAGAAGCATGGGCATAAAATGAGCCCACCATTATGAAACAATAATACAGTCATAACATACATGCATATATGGACATCAGAGCACTATCTACTGTTGAAGGCTAATACTGTATTTAATAAGGCTAAATTCCATATCATGTAAATGGATAGATTTAAGATATAAAAGAATGTTCAAGTTTTATCAGTACCTCCAATTTTAATGAAAAAAAAACCAAAAAGAGGCAAAGGTTTTGCAGGGAAAGGATTACAGACCAAGCTAGACAGATATTCTCCTCCAGATTAATGCAGATAATAAACTGAAGAGAGAAATAATGAGAATAGGTATTGATTAGCATCCTGGAGACAAGAAAATATAAGGGAAAGTGAGAAGTCCTAGCAGTCATGCTGAGTAAAATCTAGCAGAGAAAAACAGGAGGTGCATCAACCACAAGCACCAAAGAAAACAGAGGTTTGTCTTATGCCAGGTAGTACAAACAACAGTATTCTGTCTATTATCCAAAAAGGAAAATGTTTTGTCTTAAACAGTATTGGGCTCCTTGGAGAAAGCAATCAAGAGGTCAATTAAAATTCAGAGACAATGTTTGATTGGCTTCTGAAAGGTATCCTGGCTGCCTGCAATAACAGAAAACAACCTCAATGACCTGCAAAACCCCTCTCAGTTCCACGTTTCTTGGTAAAAAGGTGTTTTGTAACAACTGATGGCCACACTAACTCCAAGAGTTAAGTGTGTTGTTCTGAGGCACTGCTCTTGCCTCTACACAAGAAGAACCTGAGGAATGGAATAGGACCTTCCTGATTTCCACATGAACCCAGCCCAACAGTACAGTGCTTATCAGGACTTGAGACATGGATAACATCTGTGTCCTTGCAGCCTTACACAGAGATCCAAGACTCTGAACTTGCACTTATGTGCTGACTTAGTATTACCTGAACAATGGAGATTAAGAAATGTATTTAAATTTTGCATATGCTGAAGATATTTAAAGAGGCTACATATAATTTTAAAATATATTTTGGAGGTCATTAGCATGTCCTCTTTTTATACAACCATAGACTTCATCACAACGTTCCCCAAACTGTGACGACTGAGGTCTGTCAGTCAGACTGGGGGTTCCACAGTTCCTTCAGCATCTGAGAGAGGGTAACTGTTCTTGACCCCAATAGAGCATTCCCATTGCAATTCCAATCTTCTTTCCCTCTCTTCACAAACTTTAAAATGAGCCTCTCACAAGATATATTTAATTTAATGAACTGCCCTATTTCTATTTTCTGAGTCTCTCCAGCTCCTCGTTTTCCAAGTGTCCTTCCTTTTGCACAACTGTAACCTAGTTGTGGTGACTGCTGGAGTTAGACAGTGAAGGTTTCTAAAGAAAAAGCTCATCTCAGGCAGCAAGAGAATCAGCTCGGGCAGGCAGGCACCATTTTCTCAGGGTGTTTGCTAGGCCTATGTTTGCTGGGCCTTCCGCAGCCTGTTGCATTTCAATGTGAAATATATGTTGCAAACAGAATTAAAGATTAAGAACATGAGCTGTTATATAGTTTGAGTGAAGAGGCATTAACAACTTATATCTACAAAAACTTCTCACACCAGCACTTTCAGCAGATTCTCACTCAGGATTCCTGGATGGCTGGCACCATCCTCCCCCTTTCTTGCCCTCCTTCCACTCTTCCCCCGCAGATTTTCATATAAAATAATACACTTTCACAGTTCAGTCAAATAAGAAAAATATTCAGATGGTTAAAGCCTGTTCCCAAAAACGCAGCTTGTAAGGTAACACTCTTTCCAAGGGGAACTCAAAGTGCACTGCCACTGCTCACTCATTTCATATCCTGCACCTGCAAAATAAAAAGTTTCTTTATTCTGATGTCTTTCAGCATCACAGAGGTTACAGTGCAGCCCACTATGGGCATATTTTGTTTACTTTAAATTAGAGTGTTTAAATACCAGTGTAGCTCGCAATGGCCGGCTGGAGCTCAGTGCAAACTGACAGCATGGATGTTTGTTTTACCTCCCAGATGAACTCTGCAGCCCTGCCAAGCTCCTGTCCTGCTCACACTCCTCGTGTACCACAGGTCAAAGCCAGCTCAGATACCTGTATTCCTTCACATCCCTTCAGCTGCAAGTGATTACAAACTGCTGAGTTAACTATTGTACCTGAAGGATGCAGAAAAGTGTCTTCATGAAAAGCAACAGTCTTCAAAGCAAATACTAATAAGCATATATGGGTTTGTTTATCTGAATGATCAGAATTGAAAGGAGAGACTCTCTGAGAAGTTGCTCACAAAGTGAAAAAAAAAGTAGTTTTGATATGAACTGCCCCATTTGAAACCATTCAAGTATCTGGAGCAAACTCCACATAATCCCTCTGTATTAGTACTACAAATTTAAGTCAGACTATACTTTTCGTGTAGCAATTTTTTTTCTGTGAAGTTTACCAAATGCCATATATTCTACTTGCTGAAACAATTTTTCAAATCAGTTATTTATTTTATTAGTTCACATTTTCACATTTAAACTCTAAATGGGCTTTTGATATTTTTCACATATTTTCCAAAATTTTTTAAGCCTTAAGTAATAAAATTTTAAAGTATTTCTCAGCACAGCACACATACACAAAAATTACCAAGAACACCAGCTCAGAAGTCTTTCCCATTTTTTCCCTCTGCACAGAAAACTAAATAAAACATTGTTTGATTATACACTAGAAGTATTTCTAGGATAGGAAGGATGGCCCCATGTTTTCACATTTTGATAGCATCAGTTTAAAGCAATCTTATGCTTGTCTGAAGCTAATTATTAGGGTGTGAAGCTACAATAAAGAAGAGAGTAGAGGAATAGATAGTCAGATACTCAGCTAAGTAACAATATGTCTCCCGTGAAAGAACTCACTGAAAATCTTTAGAGCATGTAGAGCACACAGCTAAAGTACTTTAAAAAGTCCAAGTACATCATAAACACATATTAAATTAGAGATAAGCAGTAAGAAAATGCCTCCAAAACACTCTTAAAACATCTCCAAAACACTACTAAAAGGTAGGTGGGCCTGTAGAGCTAGGGATGGTTTTCTTTGGATTTTGGCTTTATGTTGCTTTTCAACAATGAGCATTATGACTGTAAAACACTTAAATTTTGTGGTCTATGTGACTGAAAATGTCTTCAAATTTTCCTGCGTCACAGACTTTGTTACATTTTCAGACACCTGGAAAACTGAGAGCAATTACATTAACTTAGGGAAAAAAATATAATTGTAGCAATAAATTTCCTGATGGCAGGCAAGTAAGTCAAACATTTTCTTTTATGGATCTAGAAAGTAATTTTTTTAGCATTTGTTGACCATTGAGTGTCTGTTTCCTGGACTCACTTCTGTATACCCTTTTATTTTTATTTTTTCAGTACTAAAAATACAACAATCTAGCCTTCAATTCAGTGAAAGCAACAGTGACAAAAATATATGAAAGAAAATTCTGTTTGGTAAAAAGTCAGAGACTCTCAAATCATGTCAAAATATTCAGGTCAAGCAAACCTTTCAAGAGAAAAAAGCACTTTTGCAGCCTGTGGGGAAGTGCCGACCCTGAGCCTGTCTCAATCAGCACATGGGTTCTGCATGGCCCAACAGGCAACATGAGATCCAGAGGGGAATTCTGGTTCCCTGATGTAATGGAGTCAGCCACGGAATTTCAGTAGCTTTATAAGAGATTCAGCCTCTGCAAACACAAGTTTTCATTTTGCAAAAATGAAGGTTAATCTAATAATGTTATCCAACTAAGCACATATATACATATATATGTGTAATGGGTCTGTAGCCAATAAACAGCATAAATGTAAGCGCTAGGTTAACTATTTTAAGACTTGGCCATAAATAATTAGGTTTCTTTTCCCTGTAATCAGAAGACTAAAGGAGACAACCACTACAGTAATAATACTATGGAGTTCCAGGAGCTCCCTCCTAAAAAAATTGCAAGTGCTTAAACAGATGTAATAGTATGAAATAACAATTTATCCAAAATAATTCCATTAGAAGCATCAAGGTTACAACAAATGCCATGAGCTTGTTACCAATCCAAAAGAATGTAAGGAAACAGCAGCACCTGCTACTGCAATTCTTTCCAGATACTTATTTGCAAGTGCCACTTGCTAAAGGACAGGAACAATCAGCTGATGTTAAGGTTGGGTTTAGCCCTGCCTCTTTTCACCTCTTCTTGTATAAGTACGTGAGTAAAAATGCTAGCAATTTTTGCCGTTGTTGTTTATACACTGCAGAAAGCAGTGAATATTTCATTCTACTGCTAAATTAACATTGTACCACAATAACAGATTTCTCCCCAAATGCACTCTATTCTGGATTTCAATTTCCTTTCACACAGTAGAAAACACATGTTTTTCTGTAAGGAGCTGCTGCTTCAGAACTCAGTGTTCTTTACCTAAGTCTGAAAGACATTTTCATCTAAACAGTGCACAAAAAAGAGTACTTCAAACATTAGTCATCAGATATACACTTACTTGAAAACATAGACAGGGCAATCAAATAAAAATGCCAGAAAAGAATTAACTGAATGTGAGTGGGAAAAAAATAGTACCATTTAAAGTTTTTATAATTTTTTACATCTGAAAGAACATACAGAAATATGTTTTTGAAGGATTAACCTGACATTAACCATTTCTAGTTAAAGGTATCTTACATCAAGTCTATTTTCCTGTTAACACACTGAGGTGTTGAAGATTTAAGCAGCTAATATTTATTGAACTACTGACTCTACCACAAACAAAAGAGTCCAGATCAATTACGGATTTGCAACATGAGTACCAATACGCAATATATCTGGGGTCACTCACTAATAGACATGGCTTTAATGATGAGATCACTGGAACTAAAGAGTGATGGTAAATGACGATGAAATCAATAGCCTCAGTATGATGAAAAGCAGATAGACACTTTTCATATTTATAGTTCTTTTGCTTTTTATGTTTGTGTTGACCAGTGGATTTTTTGTGATTTTTCTTTTCTAACCCATGCCAGATCCTCATTCACTCAAGCTATGCAGTATTACTGCACAGATCTTTTATTCAGATGTCTCAGAGCACTTACTAAATAATGTACCTTATGCTGGTATTAATGATGATGAAATACCCACAATTTTTAGGCATATTTATCTTGCAATAACTTTTCTATTCCTGTGTAAAAAAAAGACTTAATATTTTGTATTTTCTTTTCCATGATTCCAGTTCCCTTCCTTCCCACATGAGATGTGCAACCTTTCAACAGTTTCACCTGAACATGACAGAGGCAAAGAGGCCTCAAGATTAGTTAAGCCCTTGTAATCTTTGTAAAAGCTGATATTTGGATATACATTTAAAAAATATTTTTTCTACTGCTACAGTCAAAACAAGCAAAAATTATATGGCTGATGGGGACTGCCCTTGAAGGGAAAGTAATAGGTAAATACAGGTACAATACAGAACCATACTATAACTCAGTTAAGCAGTCAATGAATAGACGGACACCACACGAAAACTCTCTTGAGTTGTGTTATTCAGAGATCTATTTTTTACTTTTTAAATATCTGGATCAGTAATAAAATCCCATGATCCTAAGCAACATTTTACATTGGATCCATTCAGACCAGCATCCAGGAAATGCACTTAACAGAATGCATATATGTCCATATCCTTCCTCTTCAGTACAAAAAGAGCCCTGTTCTCAAGTTACTGTTATCAGCTGCCTGAGCATAAATGTACCATCACCCTCTGCTGGAAAGAGTTTAATCTACAGTTAGAGACAGCTGCAAATGCTAGATTACAGAACAAAACTTAGGCACACAAATCAAAGGTTGCAAAATATCATTTTACAGATAATTATCACCTACAATGGTGAAGATAATTGCACTGGAAATTTGCAGCATTAGATTACATCCTTTAGATATCACATGATTATTGGTTAAAGCAAAAACTCTATTAATGAAATATTAATTATAAGTAACCAATATCTTACCTCAATCAACAATTAAGTAAAAATTTCAGTCCTTAAAGCATATGTACAGTATTTCCACATCCTCAGAATTAAAGTATTTTAGCTCCTACTCCTTTCTTTGAACATGTTACTGGATAATTTTTGTATAAGTAGAGCTGTTTGCTCTATTTGTGATACTAAAGAGCCATGGTAAGCAGAGAGCTCTTGATGGCTGTAACACAGACCTAATAAAAAAACCATTGAAAACATGAGACAAATGGAAAAAGCCAGCTGCTCATATACCAAGGCTGAGAGAACTAAATGTGTAACAGATGGTCCGGGCTACCTTTGGCCATCAAAATCATGCCCAAGCAATATACTATCCAGTTGTGCAGAAGAGTGGAAAACCACACAGATTCAAGTGAAGAGAAACACATAATGGCTTGAGGGTTCCAGCAGTGAAGGTCTTTTCATGAAGCAATGTTAATGGACCACCACTTCTGTCTGTGAATCTCTTTTGATTCAGACCTGCAAGCATTAAAAACTGTCCACTCTCTGGAAAAATAATCTCTCTCTTACGTGAGATGAAACGGGGTATGAAAACTAGTTGCATTCCTGCTGTTAAAATAATGCTCTATATAAACTGATTTTGTGTTTCCACGTGGAAAAACGCCTGCAGTTCTAGTCTCTCTGTCTTAGAAAGAATCAGCTGTTACAGACATAGCTGCAGATGTGTGACGAAGACACACCAACAGCACAAGCATGACAGCATATTGCAAGGAAGATGAGCCTTCTTTTATTTTACAGCAACACCACTTAATTTTCAGCAAATCCTGCCAATGTACTAGCACTGCTTGTTCCCAAGTACACCAGTCCAGCTTGACAAAAAAGGGTTTAGGCATCTCACTCAATGGCACAGGCATTTATGAAGAACATGGTAGATGACCTGGCAGCAGGGTGAAGACTCTCAGGCTCCAGTAGGCATCAGCTGGAAACAGCAGAGGACAAGTTCAAAACAAGTATGGCAAGGTGTTTTCCACACAGTGGGCAACTAATGGCAAAAATCCTTTCCACAGCATGGTGTGGACACTAAATTTTCAATCCCTCTAAAGAAAACCCCAACTGGACAAATTTATTGAGGAATAACACAGCAAAGATTATGAATTACAAAGACACTAATCTCTGGCTTGATGAAAACACATGTAACTGCATATTCCTCAGGCTCTTCCCCAAGATTCCCTTGCCATGTAATATCATAGAATGTATTGTTTAGAGTTGTTTTCCTTGATCTGGTACACGCTGGTACAGACAGGCTCACCCCATGCTCACATTCTGTCTAGTCCTTATGATGCTATAAACTAACCAGTGTTTTTGTGGAGTATCCTGTATATCTAAATGTTTTATGAATATACACAAGTGTGCAACTCATCTCTCTCCCTCCCTTCTGAATCAGAAATCATAGACTTACTTAGGTTGGATAAGACCCCCAAGATCATGAAATCCAACCTTTGACTGAAAAGCACCCTCCCAAGTAGACCATGGTACTAAGTGCCATGTCAGGTGTTTCTGGAGCACCTCCAGGGGTGGTAACCCCATCACTTTCCTGGGCAGCCTGTTCCATTTCTTAATCATCCTTTCAGTGAAGAAATTCTTTGTTGGCCAGTGCTTTCTCAAAGCTCACCATAAAGATAAATTTATCAACACTTATCTGTTGATAAATGCAGTTGACATTGCCTCATCCCTTCTTCCTCATCTCACATGCTCTCAGCCTTCAAATCCACTGGCTAGAGCAGTCATGAAGAAAGAAAAGACTGGATACATTCCTTCTTGGCTTTCTAAAGGGAAGGTTAAAATTTAACCAATAGATGGGGCATGAATTGCAGTCCTTGCCCAAGGGCCCAAACAATTCATTATTGTCCCAAGCAAAGATATATTTTCCATAACATAGTTTAAGAATAAAATACATACTGTCTGTTGATCAGAACAAAGCAAGAAATGAGACCCTGAATCTCTTAAATCAGAGGAGAACTGAGCATAGGACCCTCATACACAGGAGAGCTCTTTAGCTACCAAGCTGTGAAACACACAAAAAATCCCCAGCTTTTTACACCAGTTTGAAAGAGAAGATCAGCCCCTGATCCAACTTCCTGCATAAACAAACCTTACAGCTTCAAAAGAAAATCCTGTGTTGCAAACACAACACAGAGAGAAGTGTGGTCCTGGACAGTGAAACAAAGAGCTTTCTGACATCTTTAGGACTCTCCTTTTCTGCAGAGTTCCTGACTGTCTAACGTAGGAAAGCTACGAATCCTCTCTTTCAGTTTCTTATTCCAGATTGTGGATGCCATTTGTGTTTCTCCTTTTTTATTTCTTCCTTTCAAAAAACTTTATACTACATGACAGGAAATTAATAAAGAAAATTGAAGCTGTTACACATATCTGACCATGAGAGTGAAGAAAAGAAATAAGAACCCCCCCTTTATCCTGACATGATACTATTATGATCTGACATCCCATTGCTACAGTTTTACATACAGATTGCCACTAGCTACAGTTAACACTCCCAGACAATTCCTTCTTTCCTGGTACTGACCTCTGAAAGACACTATGGACCAGTATAGCAACAAAAGGAAATGTTCATGTGATATTTCCTCAACACAGTTCCATCAAAATAAACTTGAAATTCACTTTAAAAAATAACCTGGTTCGTTCTGACTGGGACTAAATGATTTGCTCTAAAAGTCCTCAGACACTAGATGTGGGAAAGACAAATGCTTTCAGCAAAGAGGTGGTTTGGGGACAGATAGCAGTAATTTCTTCAAGTCAGCACAAGTGCAGCTGAAAAAGGACACATGTCACAGTCCAAATCACCAAAGAAATAACAAAACTACCCGCTAAGATGAAGAACTGAACAGCACTGATAATCTAAAAAAACCCTCCAAAGATAGTTCACTTTCAGAATATTGGGTTTGAACTGAGAACAGCACATCAGGGAAGACAGGCTGAAATGTGAAACTAAATTGAGAGAGACAGAATGGGGTGAGGAGGTAAGCTTGGGAGTTGCCTGCAAAGAGAAGCTGGCAAAAGCTTTCACAGTGCTTTATATCATTCAAACTTTAAGAATAAGGAGGAAAAAGAGAGGGAAATCAGGATCCATGGATACATGTGAAAGAATTCAAATACAGAAGAAGAGATGATAAAGGAGATTCTTAAGCAGATGACAGAGGATTAAGGGGAAACTAAGAGAACAAAAAAAATACAGATTTATCAAAAAATGAAGAAGTGGAACAGCATAGGAAAATGACAGGATTATCCATGTCAAGAGAAATTGGTTGAATAAACAGGAAAGGAATTAGATAAGAATTAATTTAATTTATATATATTACTGAGGTGTTTTTGGCAATGGCAATGAAATTTCTAATGAACATTTGAAAGATAAATATAACAATTATACAAAGCCCCAGAAAAGACTTGCACTTTCAGATGAAAGGATTACTAAAATATCTGGATTTATTTTGGTGTCTTTCAGAAATCTCTACAGCTCAAGCATGTCCATATATACTTAACCTTGCCATTTGATTATAAGACCACAGAGTACCTTATTGCCTCTCAAATAATAATACTTTTACTATGCCAAGTTTTAGCTATTATTTAATGACACATTTCCAATTTCCAGATTTCTGTTCCATAAAAATTTCCTAAAAATCATGCTTATATAAATAAGGTCATTTCAGGTACAACCTTAACAAATTAGCAGCTGTTATGTTACTATTAGTCACTGAGAAATTGAGGCTGTTCCCTCATTCAATTATGATGCTGCCAATTCCATTTCCTGGCTTTTGTCTTTCTGGCCAAAACATGCAGCTTGGGGAAAACTCACTTTTGCTGTCCTATACACCTAACTACTGCACCACTAGATTTTGACCTTAGAAAATGATGAATGGTCACTTATCAAAAACATGGACACATTTTGGGGTGAAAGACACAGAAGCAAATTGTATTAACATTAAACTGAGGAGGAATACTTGTTGTAGCTCAGCCACATAATATAGCAATGTTAATCTGTTAAAAGTCATGTTGCTTTAAGCTACATCTTTTACTTGCACATTTAGTATTATGTCCAGTCAACTCACATAGCAAATAAACTTCTGTGCTTACATGACAGAGACTAAAAGCAACCGTATTCTGTAAGAACCTAATTCTCAAATCCTGTCTGAAAGCCATCTTTATTACTTGAATTCTCTGGCTATGCTGGTAAGAAGCATAAGCCTAGTGGAACACAGACAAAACAACAGTATCATCTATAAGAAATTTGGAAGGCTTTTTGAATCCTTGACTACTTTGGGGCAAGCACATAATTTTTATTTCTAGTTACAGAATGCTTCTCCAAGTGTAAAAGCTTTCAAACTTTTCTGTAATTTTTGCAGTGTAACTCTTTGCTTTTGTTTTGACAGTTCAAACAAAATCTTTCAGTTTCTCCTAAACTTGCTCCAGGCTGAGACCCTGCTTTGCAAATACAGGTGACTGAACAGCAGTCTTCCAAAACACTATCAGTGGCTTGGCACTGCTGTTAATAATCTCTAACACTCTAAGTCCCTTTAAGTGTATATGAAAACACCTTGCTACATGTTTTACACTCACATGCTTTTTTTGTTGTTTTCTCCCTACAAAAGCAATAAGCAACTACTGATTTACAGTCAGTATGTGATTGACAAATAGATTGGATTGTTTTTCTTTCTAGTTATGAGCCCCTAGTTTATGGCATCAACTATGTGTAAAATGTTGCAAGCTATATTAATAATATTTATCTTATTTCTGGAACTTCAGTATTCAAATACACTATTTCCTATGTCAAGTACTGGTTTCTATGATGATTTTTACCATTTTGTCTCAAAAAAGTTCTTAGAATTCTTCTGCCCTTCAATGCTAATAATTAATGAAAACATTAAATGACACTGACCATAAGAGAAAGAGAAAAAATGGAGTCTTTCAGACCAAACATCTATTTCAGAGCCACTATCAGCACACATCAATTTTGGAAATCTTACCAACACACAAGGTCCATTTTTACCAATGTTAAGCTAACATTGGTAAAAATGTTAGCTTAATGGTCCTTCCTACAGTTCCTCACTAATCTTCTCCTTCTCTAGTGTTACTAATTTGACATAGCTGCTACTATGTCAAATACTTAATGAAATATAGGCAGGCTACTTGTTTTCAGTGAATCATTTCAAGTTGAAAAGCACTAAATACAAAGTAACCTGACTTTTGGTAAAGAGAAAATTGAGTCAATTATGATCTCTTTGCATTCATCCTTATCGCCTGCATTATTTTTATTAAAAATTATTGAACTAATATAACAAGTAAGTAAACACCTGAACCACTTCTCTACTTTACTTTTATGTGGATGTTGGAGTCTGAAACAAGTGCTGCTGGAAACAACACAATATCCCTCACTTTTGTGGGATGGAGCTCATCAGGTTCTTTTCTTCTCCCCAGCCAGCTGAACCCCTCTTTCCCTCACACACAGGTAAGATTCATTCCCTCCTCTGTATCCTTTACTTGTCCATCTTCAACCTAACATTTGCTTTCTTTTTTGCAAAAAAGAAATACAATAAATTTTCCTGTCTAGAGTGTATTTAGTAATGGCTCATCTTTGCTTCCAAATACACTCACTTGTTTTTATGTTGCCCTCTATGCATGTAGCTATGAGAAAAACAAAGCAAAACAACAACAGCATAATAAAACCAAGCCAAACAAAAAACTACAAACAAACAAACAAACCCCAAAAGAACCCCAAAACCCACCAAAAAAACTTCAAACAGCAAACAAAAGCCCCATGTACAAAATACTTGCTTTGACTTTATTTTTAGGGCTAAACCTAGTTTCACTTCACACAAGTCTCAGAGTCTCATTTTACTCCTACTCTTTCTGATTTCCAAGGTATACTTTTCTTTGCTAATCACACTCTTTTCCCATTTCTGTATTCAGTTCTTCTTTGGACATAACTTAGTTAAGGAAGTTGGACCTGCCTGGCTTCCCACAAGCAGCACACAGCATTTTATAAGATCACATCCTGCAGTGGAATAAATCTGCATAAACTAACTGTGCATAAGTTAAGTCTCATAATGAAAACACAGTTCTTGATATACCAAAGAAATATGTTCTGAAACCATTTCCCAACAGAGGGAGGGTAAAACCCCAAAACACATATCAGGAATAAGATTTCCTCACTCTATGGAAGAAAACTATATTATCAATACCTTGCCTTTATTCAGTTTTTCCTTACTGCAAAGTAAAATGTCTGTTCTTAAACAATGGGCATCTGAAGCTGTATGCAATCACTTATCAGCACCTCTTATAATGACAGAATAACTAATTAATCGGCACATCAATCCTTAGAGAAAGAACAGTGCCAGAGATGCCAAGTTTTATTGGGCTAAAATGGCTGAATATTGATGTTTAGGATTTGCCTAACTTCAGACCTCATGAGGCTACAGCAGGTTCTTGAATTTAAATCTCTGTTCATAAAGGATGACAAAAATATTACCCGTTATTCAGGCAAAACTGAAGAATTCACTGAGATTCTAAATTAACCATGCTTAATTAACTATAGATTATGCTTTGCGTTTGATTTGGGCATCCCATGAAACAATGGGAGTATTCCTAAAGCTGGTCTTTCCTAAAAATAAGCTGGCTCTGAAAAATTTTATTCTGCTTTTGCAGCAGTTCTAGGGTCTCTATATTTTATTGAACTTGATGCTTTCAAAGAAGTGGAACAAACTCATCTTCCTTATTCTTCCATATCTGTTTTATCTGAACACATGTTCTGACCACATCACATAGCCTTGTTTCTAAGGCCAAGGTAGAGGGAAAATAGCATATTTCAGAAAGTCTTCCTTCCTTCCTCCACCCAGCAGCTAACTCTTTTAGAGCCAAGAACAGAAAGAAAGTAAGATGGGACCTGCTTCAACCTAAGCATTTTGAAGTATTCACTGGTTTTGTGCATCTTATTTTTAACTACAAGATTATAAAGTTATGTTTAGATTTTTCATAAAGTCAGATACATCTAAAAACTGTTATTCTGCAGCTTTCCTTTTAATATATTATTTTTCTACATGTATGAGAATAGTTTTTGGAATTCTATGACACAAAATTTAGCATATAATTGTTGTCTATAATAGAAGTCATCTCTAAAAAAAGCACCACGACCCAGATTGTTTTCAACAGTATTAGTTCAGGCAACAAAACGTAATATTTTACTTACAGTCAGATGCAATTAAAAGCTATTGTAAATTTTGAGGATTTCAAGAACTCTTAGCTGTCACAGCTGTCTAAAAATATCTGTCATAGGGAAAATGTTGCATTTTGACTATTACCAATAAGTGTTTTAAATCCAGACTCTGTAGATTAGCTCAGAAGACACATTTGCACAATATGGCTCTGGAATTTGTGAATCTGAGATTTCATTTACCTTATCAGAGACAAACCTGGGTTTTGCTTGGCTGAGCAACCTAAGGAATAGTCTTACTTCAGGTATTTCATATGTTCTATTACTTTTTGGTATGTTCTATTAACTTTTTGGTATGTTCTGTTAAAGCCTGTTAACTGTTCACTAGATCAAGCACAATTTTTTTTCTTGTTTTTTCTTTAAAAGAATAAAAATTTGTTGGTATCACACATATCAAAGCTCTCATAGTATACAGTACTAAATTGTTTTGGTTTTCTAATTTGCTTTACTCCCTCCAGGAGTCAGTCACTGGCAGTATTTTCATGAACAGCCTGGTCCGTGAGGAACCCTCCCCAAGCTTTCATTGAAAAATATTCCTAAATCTTTCAGCTACAGGGTGACAGCTTGCTTGACTTTTCTCTTTATGAAGGACTACGTGCAACTCCAAAATGTGTCTGTTCTATAGCTGGAAATTGATGCTCCCTCTAGGGCTTTCATTACGGTAGTAGCAACTCATGTAAGTGGCATACAAAAATTCCCAAATTCCAAAAATCAGGCAGTAAAACTGTTGCCCTGTGGTGGCATCACAGCCTCCTATGAAGCAAATGATATTTGGAAGTGCTGGCTTACAGCAGCATTTCTCTAGCAAACTCAAAACCGAGAGCCCTAGTGGGAACAGGGACAGCTGTGTCCTGTGCCCAGGCGTGCTCTAACATTCTTCAGGGTGCAGAGGGAACACTGGCTGAAGACAGTCACACAGGGGAAGTTTATTGTCCAGCTTGCATTTCTTATTTCATTCCTAGAAGATCCTCTCTGTGGGCAACCCACTGCTACTAAGTGGCATTTATTTGGCTTTAAAAGGACTCAAGCAGAGACTTGGGAGAGGTAAAGAGGAGGTTGTTCTCATCTGTAACACAACTGGAGCCTAACACTGCTGCTCTCCTTCAGGATATCCACATCACCCAGCACAGCAGTATCAAGGCTCTATGCCTTTTTTCTTTCTTCTCACTGTAATAAACTCTGTGATACCCTAGCATATTCACAGCCAAAATAATGAACATTTTCAGACACAAAGACCAAAAAATGGAAAACAGAATCATAACATTCCCTTGTTCCTTCCCTGTTGCTTTTTCATTAAAAATGGAAAAAAAATTCATCTGAGTCTTCATTTATGAAAAAAAATAATTAGTTATGACTTATAACCAATAAATCTTTACATGAGCTAACACTTTCAACTGAAATATTGACTTTATTCAGATGAGCTTAAAAGAACTACAGTATCACTGGGAACTTATTTCATAACAATTTCACAACTGTCTCTTTTTTGCATTATTGTACCGTAAAAGATCACCACATGCTAATATACAGCCAATGAAAAAGGAAGAACCTAGTTTTGAAAATGAATTACATTGCCAGAAATATTTTCCCTTTCTTAAGCATGGAGGAAAGGTATAGAGGGTGCTTGAGAAATATATTTGCCCCCACAGTATTCAAAAAGGCAGATCCAAAATGCCAGGCTCTACATCCTAACCCAGAGAGGGGGCTCCAGGTCAAGGCCAGAAAAAACTCCTCTGTCAGCTGGGCTCTGCACTGTGAGTGCTGCAGGAAGGTCTGGCCTGAGAGAGCCTCCTCCACAAGGTCACCCTCAGCACCTCCGTCCACTCACTGCTGTTCACAGTATCCATCAGTAACCCACTCAGGGAATACAAAATTGGTTTTTGCCGAAATATCCGTTCTGGTTATGTATGTTCAAGATATGACTCGATAACCCATCACTATTAAAATGTCTGTCTGTAATATCAAGCAAGGGAATAGAAAAATACTCGCCCAGTCAGAGATGAAAAGCAAGCACAGCTGTTTCAACTTTCCAGCAGCAATTCTGACAGGTACAAATTCTGTCTCAGACACAAAAATGACTTGAAGTACTTGAGTAAATTACTCCCAACTACTTCTGTCAGCAGTGGCCGTATGATACACCTCTCATTTTCAGCCGTTAAAAAAAAAATCTGTAATATGTTCTTTGAAGACCTCTGGTGGCAAAGACTGAGCACTGACCTTCCCTTTAATTTGGATAAAAAAACAAAATCCCCACTGGAGAGGCTCATGCAGTGATTTTGAACGGAAATCCTGCACACCTTCCAACAGCTTGCACAGTGGCTGACCAGTTTTGCTTTAAGATACAATTCCTGGAACTAATATATCACTGTCCTCATAATACCCAGCACCATGAATTGCATAACTAGAGCCAAGCAAATAATTATTTTAGCTTCTTTTTATGCTGCATGGAATTATCTATAATTTGCAAGTACTGTAGACACAATATTAGATGAAAGAAAGGAAATAACATTTATTCAAATGGCTAATAATGACTACAGCTTTTTTTCTTTTGACTTGCTTCTTTCTGAACCACAGGATTAAGGCAAGATGGGATGAATGTTTATGACACATTCCCTCTTCTCCTTCACTTCAAGAAAGAAATCCATTTTCCTTTGGTTTTCTTTTAGGGATTTTTTTTTTATTCTTCAAGAAGTCAAAATTATTCAAGCCACTCCATACACCTCAAAATATGACTACAGATAATTTTGGACACTATGTGCTAACTAATAATAAAATTCTGCCTTCCAAGATGTAAAACAGTCTCTCTTAATGGTCCAATTCTATCTAGGTTTTGTTTTATGAATTAGCTTGCCGTCAACCTATCCAAACAGCTTTACTGCTTGCTGCTTTCCTTTAATCAGAACAAAATCTACAAAACTGTAAAAATATAAATGTTGTGAAAGACTATATTGTCCTCCTAGTATTTTCTGGTACTTACACGAAGCTTTAGTATATCTATTTCTCCCAGATACCAATAACCATTTTTTATCAAGAAAAGTGGGTCAGGAGTAAAAGAAAGATTGTCTCAATTTGAATCTTGATTTCAGAAGAAAGGAGGAAATTAGCATCCTATTTTTCAAAAAGGGCAGAAATGCACTCTTTCATCCACAGATTTCTTACACATACCAGAAGTCCAAAAATATGCTTTTCTTCTCCAACACCATCAGTGAAAAGCACCTCTGTGCAGGAAGATGTTTTAGCATTTGAAGAACCTAAATCTTTGAGGAATCCAAGTCCCTGCAAGACACATATTCTCTTAAATGCTAAGCACTCCAGCTTTACAAACTAATTTTTTCTTTATTTAATGTTGTCATAGAACTCCATTAAGGTCTAAGATAAAAACAAAGTGGTCTGATGCCGTTTAGGACCCTAAGATCTTAGCACATTTCTGAACTTAAGTATCAGATCCAAAGGGCTTATTATCATGGAAAAAAACCCCTTATTCTTCATATTATAAATGAGAAACAACTGTGACAAAGCTGATTTGTGTAGATATCTTTATATATTTTTAAATAAAACAGAGGGCATTTTTCCATTTGTTTTTTTACGACTGATCACATAATAGTTTAAACTATACCATCCCAATAGTTCCTCAGTTAAACTGCTGTGGGAACAGGAGCTGAAATCAAAAATGTCAATTCCATTTATTTTGCAACTGATCTTTCAACAGCTGCAAAAAATCCAGACAGGGAATATATCAATGTATCCAAGACTCATGGCTTCGCTGTCTTAAAAATTCTGTTTTAAACCATCCCATGAGCTCTTCATAGTCAAAGTCACAGCTTGGTCTTAAAGCCCGATGTATTTCATGAGCAGCTCTAAGAAGTATCTTGTGGCTTCTGTGTGAATAAGTTATGCCAAGGAGGAAATCATAGGAAAAAGCGCAAGGCAGAAGGATAATGAACAGTATGATTGATATGCAGGGGAGAACAGCACCAAGACCTGAAATAATTTCAGAATATCACACCACCACTACACAACTGTGAGTGAACCAAACATCGGTACCATTCAAGTAGTCATTCATCCCTGATACAGCATTATAGATACCTTTGGATTCTCCTTGTCTTCCTCATGGGTAGACAAAAGACATCAGGCTGGCATAGGACTGCTGCTTTGATTGTAAAAAGGATGGTTTCAAAGTTTTGAGATGTGCATTCTTAAACATCAAGGAAGAAAATACCAACAGCTCATCTTTTCATCATTTCAATAGTTTTATAGCAGCCATCAAGAAAAGCAGTGAAGGCTGGTAACACATCTGGTTCAGTGCAAAGGTTACGTACAACACCAAAACATTCAGATGTCTAAACAAGCAACACTTTTAACAAGATCCCACTGTTCCCAATTTACTAAGTCAAACTTAATCCCACAGAGAAAACAGATAAAGAGGAACAAAATGAATGCCCAACAGACGAATCTTCATAAGGTTCAATTATCTGTACAAGCACAGTTTGTTCAGAATATTGTTATTAATTTTTCTAGTTGTCTCCTGCCATTTTATCCTAGAGCTGTCTCAAGAAAAGAAGCTGACAAAGGTAACAACTTTGCCTTGAGCAGATAGGATCATAAATCATTTTTGTCGTTGCCCTTAACAGCACACTGTCTCTTACCTTTATTATGCACAGCCTAAAAGAACTTGTGCCAAATTCTAGTATCAGGTTCTTGAACACAAAAATAGGAAAATTCCAGGAATCAAACTTTATTTACAGCTTTTAATGCTCATGGTATCAGCAGACAGAAATTAAAATACTTCATTTTATACACATCTGCAAAATATATATAATTTAGCACACGGACACCAACAAAACACTGAACAAGTTAGCTCAAATATCAGTTGTAATCACGCTCCAACTTCATGAAACTCAGTGTAAGTTCATTCATATTGATTCTCCTAGGAATAAAGTGCAGAGACTATCACAGCTATTAATGTAATCCCCATTACCTGAAAAACTGCATTTCTAATAATAATAATGATAATGATAATAATGATGATAATGATGACAATAATAATAATAAATAATAGTAATAATAACAAAATAATTATGTTGCTTCACCCAGGGTATGCTTCATCCAAGAATGTAAGGTGGGCAAACTTGTAGAGATGTCATATCTTTTTTTGGACCAAATGATACAGCCAGAATAAAATTAGACAAGCTTCTGAACACTTCTTCAGATCTGCAATGTTATCTGAATTACATTTCCCTCAAACAATTGTAGAGATATAATTTGAAGCTTAAAGTTCATGGGAAACTTGCTATAGAAGTTGTCTGCTCAACATAGTTCTAAAGCAAATTCTCATTACTGCAAACTGTTTTATTTCTTCCTCTTGCTAAATTGACAAATTTCAGGTGTGGTGACTAAAAAAGATATAGTTCTCTACACAGAACATTTCAAAAGTATATAGGTAAATAATTCACTAGACTGTCAAGGAACGGAAATTAAAACGCGAGCTATAACTCCCTGCAGAAGTAAGCACAGTTTTCTTGACTCTTTCAATCTTTTAAAACCAGATTTAACAACCGCATGTTTAATACTCTGCAGATCTCAGGAATTATCATTATCTGGCATTTACACTATAGATGGTCTCAGGAAACACAATACAGTTGTCTAGGGTTCTAAAATCAAGATTCCCAGTTTTTGTGAAAGTTGAAACAGTGGAGATTCTTGTTGGAGTCCATGTTTCCATGGATCCTCTACAGAGAGTGAGAAGTGCAGGGATTGAATTAAAACCTTTAGAAAATTAGAATATATAAAGCCACACACACATAAAGTACGAATCTAAGCCTCAGTTTTAAGCTTCACATGCCCTTAGTGCCTAGTTGTTAGTGTAGAAGTACAGAGCTTCAGGCCTAGTGATAGAGTTTAGACACAACAAAAATAGAGTACTGTTTATAATTTTTGGTATGAATTTTGCGCAAATAAGATAAAGTTTTTTACGTATGTTAAGATAGACTTTTTCACATAACAAGATAGAATTCTTATGCACAATAAGATAGAACTTTTATGCTAGTAAGATAGAATTTTGCACTGATAGATATGCTATATGTGTAGGTTTTTGATACTGCTTTTTGTAGTTTTTCGTAGTTTTACGAACTTAGAAAATTGTACCTAGATTGGGTAGTGTGTAGATAAAGATATGAATATGCATTTGTGACTTATGGATAAAAGCCTCTGGGTTGGAAGTGAAGGTATCGATTAATCAATCCGATCTATCGAACCAACCTTCACCTTCTGCATCCTGAGGAAGGAGCCCTGCCAGGGAGCCGAAATGGGATTCTAAAGATACCATCTATTGTAGCCTTTGTCGCTTGGATCAGGGCCCTGGGGTCCCGCCCCTTCCCTTTCCCCCTTGCAGCGATTGCCCTGGAACTCTGTTTGGGGCTGCCGGGGACTCTGCGAGGGTTCGGGACCTCGGGACCCCTTCTTGGCTCTGCGACCCCCGCAGCCGGGAACCCTGTTTGGGATTTGGGACCCCCTTCCTGTCACTGCGATCCCCGTGGCCGGGAACCCTGTTTGGGATTCAGGACCCCCTTCCTGTCACTGCGATCCCCGCAGCCGGGAACCCTGTTTGGGATTCAGGACCCCCTTCCTGTCACTGCGATCCCCACAGCTGGGAACCCTGTTTGGGGTCAGGAGTTGAAGGTTGTTTTATCCTAAGGCTGGAATGTTATGTTTAATTCCATGTTCATATACTTTATACTCATAACCAATTGTGAGACTGTAAGACCACTCATTTAGGACTCTCACACCTTCAGATACATGCTTTCATGTAATACACAACTTTGTATTAAGACCTTAAAATTTCTTGAACCTGTAAGATCTATAATCTGTAGAAACAGCCTCAGCCAGTTAGTTGATTGCTAAGCTTCCAATTCAAAAAGTGTGTTCAGATGTACTAACATCAGTTAAATGTACCATCTAACTTCAGCGAAACCAGGAATCTGAGCCCACATGACTTGAAGTCATCTATGCTAGTGAGGACTGAAACAATTAGGAAAGGTGAGAGGTCTCCACAAGGAGATCCCTCTGTTACCCAAACATCATCTGTGTGAATCATTGTTTTCAGTCCTGAAATTAGGTACTCACCTTCCTAAAATAAGAAGTGAGGTCATCACAATTACCTACCCACTTGGAGAGTAGTGCTCAAATTAGACCATGGCAACACTGTCTTCCTTCTGATATCTGATATACTTACTCCAAACTGGTGCTTTGAATATCTATCCAAGGTGCGCCTTCTTGACACCACCTCATTTTTTTCCAAAAGATATCACCCAAGTTCCTCTTCTGAAGTTACATAAAGTATTAACTGGGTAAAATTCAGTATCAATGTTCCAATGATTATGAACCTCTCCAGATTTCTGGAAACAAAGATTTAGAACTCTTCTGCAAATCCAGGTGGGCATGATTTTCAGCAATAGCCTCCTGCATTCTTGGAAAGCTCCTTAGCTATGAGTGAAGTAATGCAAAGTCTAGTTCATCAATTTGTGTCAGAAAAGGCCACTTCTATTTTATTGCATCTCTAGAGGACTGTCTTCACATGCACACAATAGACCAGGGAATGCCTCTGAATGTGAAAATTTCTGAGAGTGGCCTCTGAGTCTCTGCCTTTAGATATGGTTCCAAAGTGGGCTGCATGGACTTCAGTCCTTGAATACCTCTGCACTACATGAATGGCTGACACTCTAGTGACATAATTCTCAACTGAGTTGAGAATTTAGGGTTTTAATGACATACATCTAGTCATCTGGGTATCTAAAGATGCTTAAAGCCATAGGTATCTAACTATTCTGAGGTCAGGAGGAACATATATAGCATATTCAAACCAATTCCTACTACTCATTCCACATGCCTGAATAAAACAAACCATCTGCTCCAATTCTAATGCTTCGCTTTTTGTTTTGTATTGACTGCTGCAAAAGTAAAAACCTAAGCGGACGTCTAAACTGTCTTTTATACCTACTTTTTGTTGTTTAGGTTTTGAAGAATAGATTGTATTGAGACAGAGTATTAAATGAGAAAATTCCTTTAAAAATAGCTGCAATCATTCAAAAAAGAAAGTGCTAGTTCATGGTCTGAAATTTTATTACATTGAAACCATAATATAAAAACAATTTCATCTAACCTGTTCCTAGGAAAATACAGAGATTTTAAGTGGAAAATAGTAAGTACAATATCAAAAATTTCTCCACAGAGCCCTTAGCCCAAGAAAGCTTGTGACTGCACCAAAATAGGAAGCTCCACTGATGACACGGGAAAGCCAGTTACTTTGGGGTATTGCTGTGGCAGGCCTTTTACAAGGATAGAAAATAAGCCTATCTTCTAAAGTGAAATTTGTCCAGAACTTGAGATGGATAATGAGTGACATAATCCATATAACAATAAGGAGCAAAATAACTGCTCTGTACTCATCCTTTATGATTCTTCAGCAGTTTTATAAAATTGCATCACAACAATAATACTTTACATTTTTTCTAATGACTAAGCTTTTTACTAATGACTTTTAATCATTATTAATTATGAATGCTGTTCATCAATATCCTTTTGGATTCTTTAAATGCTTTCAGTATTCTGTAATACATTTTCTGCATAATTATTGTCTAAACCAAATGTTTCCTTTTCAATGATTTACACAACAATTTATGCCCGTATCACATACCAAGTTTCTTTACTATGACAACATACTACAAACGCAATGAAAAGTTCAGGTTATAATCCCAACCATTGTATTACGCTCTTTTTGGTGATTTTGTCACAAAAGGTATGCAAAACAATTGCATTGCCCTGTGACTTGCAATATTCCCTTTATATAAACATAAATACTACATTTTTTCTGTGCTTTACACACTGTTTTGATTCTATGTTTGCCTTTTGTGTTTTGTGACTTGATTGGTGAAAATAAGCCTCAAACTACTTCAAGACTATGTTTCTTCTGCCCATCTCACCCTCGCTGTTTTTGAAAGAACTGGAGCCCTAAATGCGTTTTCTAAGGAAACACGAGTTAGACAAGCAACTGGTTCCAATTGCAGGTCAATCTCCCTGCCCCATCTACCTCATCTTGCTAAATCCTCCTAAATCCCCTAGCTTCTGCTCCTCTAATCATGAGGGTTCGAAGCTGCAAGGGCTGCTTTTCGCTTCATTAAAATTTCCTTTTAATCTTTTATAATCTGTCAGCACAGTACATAAACACCCATCAGAAGCTTATTCCTTCTAATTTCACAAAAGGGGATAATTTTACTATACATTCCATATTTGCAAAGTTAAGCTGCATTTCACACCACCATAAACCTTGGTCAGAGGGATGAATAGTTAAGCAGTTGAGCAAATGGCATTTACCACTACAGCTGGGTGCATTATTCATCGTGAAGCATTTATTTGGTGAAGTTAAACCTCGGTTTTGCTTATGAAACATCCAAAAGCTGATCCCAAGTTATTTCAGTACATGGGGCTCTTTTCAGAAAGAACATTTTGAACTGTGTTGTTGCCTGTGTGCCCTTTGCGTGACCGGCTGCCCAAATCAAACAGATTAGTTTTCCTTCCTGAGGGGGTGACTAAAATTTCTTTTAGAGAGGAACAACTGGTTACCCAAGCAGATATTGAATAGGTCATCCGTCTTCTGCTACAAATTTTCAAAATTTCAGCAAATGAGCTATTATCTAAACATTCAATCCCAATTATTAGCAAGGTATATTTCCCCTAAAAATACTGTTAGCACCTTATAAGTCTACATAACTTTACAGTTCTGTAGCAGAAATGCCTTCAGATACATCCTCTAGGAAACCATACTATACAAACTACATCCTGAGAAGTAACATAAGAGAGATCTCACTCACGAGAGCAGTAACTTACCCTCACTTCCTCTCCTTCCCTTTGTAAAATACAGATGCATGTAAATTGCAAGGGACCACTGGAGGCAATATAGCCTAGCCTTCTACTCAAAGCTAGGTTAAATTCAAAGTTTTATTACTAACCTCTTCTAACCTCGTTCTCTTTCTAACCTTTCGTTATAAACACCTCAAGACAGAATATGCTAATGCTCAATAAAAAGAGAACCAGCAATTTTCAGTTTTTAAACTGATATTGGCTATAAATGATTTATTACTCTTCAAGCTGGTTGGTTCTGGGTTTTGGTTGCTGTTGTGGGGTTTTTGTGACTACAAAGCATTGAGCTCCCCTGTTTTTTAGAAGCAAGAAGCACAAATAACATGACAACTGGTACTTTATTCCTTGTACTACTGTCATCTGAAGACATCTCTAGGCATGAATATAGGTTTAGACCAAACCCATTTGGAAATATATAAAGTTGTGTATTGCAAGAAGGTCTAAATCTCTTCCTTGAAAACAGACTTCCTGGAGCTACCACTTGCAAATTTGGTGAGATACTGTTTAGCAAGTATTTTCCCTTACATAGCTTTGATAATATGTTAAAAATATAAAGGAGGGGGGGAATGGATGAAATTGATATATGAGTTGCTGGCTCTAAGTAGGGTTAATAATGGAATTTTGTGATTCTGCAATCTCCTCAAAATGCTGTTTATTTTGCCACTCTCCCTAGTTTGTGTAATGAATCTAAGTTCTGTTGGGTTTTTTTACACCTTTATTATACATTTATATATAGTAATACATGAAGCCAAGTATTGGAATCGCTACTCCAGTAAAAGCTTCAATAGAGTATCTACAAGTTTATACCAGTGTAAATGAGCTACAATTTGCATTCTGTTAACTGCAGCAGAAACTTTTCAGAACATCTTCCTTGAAATGACAGTGAAGTAAGGAACATAAGGCTAAACTACAACTGCAAATGACCTCCTTGATTGTATCTACAGTATTATAAACATTTTCCTATTCCACTTTTGTATTTTTCCTTTTTCCCCAGAAGAGAGTGAAATGAGTGGGTGTTCATTTGAAGGAAAAAAATTACTCTTGTGCTCAAGGGGGCTTTCCTTGCATTTGGTTCTCATCATCATGCTGCAAATACTTCTTCCATCCTAATATTTACATGGCACAAAGGAGAGTATCTGAATTTATTTAAAAAATTATAAATTCACAAAATACTTGTAATAGTTTATAAATTACTCAAATTTTGTTGATGCTACACATAATGAAGAATCTGCATCAGATCTAAACAATAGGGAGCAACTGCTGAAGTTGTAACTAATGATTAAAATTTAGCAGTAAAAGCTCCATGGAAATATTGTCAGTCTCTTTTAAATCTAATGTCACTGATGTCAACATTGCATCTCTCTAGATTTCAGCTCCAGCCCTTTACACCATTTACATGATCTCTCATCCTGTGATGATTTGTCCTCTTCTGCCAAACAGATTATATACCATTAACAATTATTCTACCCTCCACAGGAAACAGTAACTGCAACATTAAAGGATTTTGAAACCGCTTACCTCAAAACTGGCTTGAAATTAAATATCCTACTTCTATAGACTAGAACTGAGCACATTTATTTTAAAGCATTGAATGTAGCTAAAAATTCCCTTGACTTTCCCTGATGAAATTCTGTAACTTTCCCAAGCATGATAGCTTTCAAGCTTTCAGTATGCCACAGTCCCACTCCTTCAAATACTGCTGAATACTGCCAAGCAAAAAGGAAAAAAAAAAAAAAAAAAAGGCGGAAAAAAGTTAAAAAACAAACAATCAAGAAAAGAATCTCAAAAAAAAAAAACCACAGCCAAGCCATAGACACAAAACTGAAACAAGCAGAACTAAAAAAACCAAAAGAGGACATTTCAAAGTCTATCCAGCTCTTTCTCCTGCTGGCTGAGACCAAGCCAAAAAAAAGTTAATCAGATAGTGTTATGAATCTTTAAAAATAATTAATATTTCTTCTGCTTACAACGATGCCTTATGTTCTGAAGGACAGAGAAATGTCTGCATGAGTGCCTGGGGAAAGCCAGTTTGACTACCCAGTCCAGTCTCCTTCTGAACTGCAGTGACTGGGGATAACCAGGTCAGAAGGACACTAAGTATCTACTTCCGACACTATCATATCTTAAGCGTTACCGAACATTTACAATAAATTAAGATCTGTAAGAAAGAACAAATCAAAGCTACAATCACTGGATGAATGAGGAAGATTGAAAGTATCAATACTATTTGAACAAACAGTGGCAGAGACTATAAATATCAGGACTGAATTATTCTGAGGAGTTTCTCCCTCCACAGACCCCAAAAGGGGTGAAACTTCTACCTACAACATCTATGCTTTAGTCAACGTTCTTTCATTAGGTAAGATACGTCTCTGTTCTCTACTGACTATTTCTAAAGTCTACTTTAGCAACCCTATCTAGACACCTAAACTTCAAAGTACCTTTAAAGTACAAGAGAGAGAAGCAAGGACCCCTTGCAGGATTCGTGAGGCTGAGCTGTCAGCATTGACAGGGGAGGCTGCTGCCCTGGTTATTGCACCTGAGCTGAAACACAGCATGTAGAGTTCAGAGACACGCAAAAGCATCTAAGCAGAAGGACTTTGTGGGAAACAGGAGGGAAAACAGGCAAGAGCCACAGTAGATCCCAAAGGCTGGAAAGCCTGAGGGTAGAAAGGATAAAGAAAAAAAAGCCTCTTTCTAAGAATCATTCACCTGACTGCTACAGATTTCCCACCCATACCCTTTCCTCTACACACAAGCACCCAAATGCTCGACTCTCTCCTGTCTGAACACATACACACACCTAACAGCAGACCCCTCTTTCAGTCATTGTGTTCCCTAATGCGTGCCAGTAGAATTTTGGTCATGAGTTTTAGTAAGGGTACATTTAGCTCAGAGATGCCTTTTTTTTTTTAGTTATTCAACAAATATATTACTACCTAACCAATGGAGGCACACACCTCTAGCTAATATTATTCAAGGTAATAACCTTTAGATCACGTAAATAATCTATCCTCTCCTGTAAACAGATTTCTGTTAACAGTTGCAAGATGCACCATTCACTCTTAGTTCACTTAAAGTTTTCTTTTTGGTGACTTGACTCTGTCTTCCTAATAGTTTCCTTACAGTATTGAACTCAAACAGTACTCAGGAAGGTGCTTCTGTCCATCCTGTCCTTTCCTAGGCATCTCTTAACATGAAAGGTAAAATGGCAACATTGACACTTAAACTTCATTCCAGTTCCTTCCATTCATCCACAGATTCAATCCAAAGGCTTGCAACAAAAAAACAGCTGATTTATTCAAGCCATAATGCATTGTGCACATGTGACATTTTCAGAAAAGCTCAGCAGGTATATCTCCAGAGACAGCAGTTGTCCAAACACACAGTCGTTATGTTGATTTTGTTTAGTACCTCTTGAACACCAGGCTGGCTGTGTTCTAATTCAGCTCATGGTCAGCATAATAATATGCTTACAAGAGGGAAAAGCAGCACGCTTCAGAAATTCTGTACTGTCTAGTCCAAGCAAATGCTTTATTTAGATTTGTATTGTAATGAAATCTGCTGGAATGTTTTCAAAAGGCAGATTAATGTCTTTAGAAGTACAAAAATCATCAAAATATTTATGTACCTGATGAATCTAAAATAAAATCCCATTTAAATTACTACTAGGATTTAGGAATCAAACCCGTTACATATTTCAAAAAAATCCCCGTGGGAGCCTAAAGTACTGACACATTAAGTATATAAGTTGAGGTTTTTTAATATTCAGTTCCAAATGAGAATAAAGTATAATAATGACAATAGCCCATTCCAAATCAATAATATGCTATTAAGAAACAACATAAAATTACACTTTATTATTTCTTTTAAAGTTATAAAATAAAGTCATCTACTACTGCACGTCTCTTGTGTAAACACAGTTACAAACCTAAGTCTTATTATCCTACCAAAGAGTCTTACCCTTAACTCCACCTCAATTTTACCTTTATGCTACTGGGTAATTTCTTCAAGAAGCAGGCATTGGCATTTTCCCCATTCCTCTTCGCTTTCATGATCAACTTGAGAAGCTTATCACAGCAAGTTCTGTCTATGTATTTGCACAGGATTTTCCAGAGAGTAGGCATACCTGCTCTATTGAAACAATAGCAAAATATTTGACATGAGCTTCTTAGCCATAATGGGATTAGAGGGGATCATTAATCACACAGGTAAAACACTACATACCTTCAGAAAGAGAGGTGTCCTACTCTAACAGTTACCACTAGGAGTTTCAGGAAATGTTTGAATTTGCTATCTATGCTTGTATGCAGAACAAACCAACACTCCTATACAGACAACAGGGATCAAGTCACCACTGCCTAATGCTGGCTTCTGAAATGGGAAAGACACCTAGGCCTGTCAAAGGTCATATGTAAGGAAGTACAGTATTGTTGAGAAGTTCAAACACAAACATATCTTGAGATAAAACTGGAGACACAGAAATTCAGCAGATAGCCTTAACTGTATTCTCAGTGTTCTGTCAAGAAAGGCATATGCAATGTAAGGGTCTTCTGCTGAGGTCATTTGCAGCTGCCATATCAAGTAAAATTTATGCTGAATAAATGCATAAACGTGGGTGGCCACACAAAGATCAGAAGAGAGAAGGTCCAGGTCAATACCATTTACCCAAATCTCTGCACATGGTTTCCCCCTACATATGGTGCCTGATCTACAAAGTGACCACTAATTTATTTCCACAGAATCACGGAGTGGTAAAAGTTGGAAGACACCTGTTATCTAGTCCACTCATCCTGCTCAGGGCAGGGTCACCTACAAGTGGTTGCCCAGGGCTGAGCCATCTGGTTTTAAGTATTTCCAGTGATGGAAACTCCACATCCCTCTTAGAGCAACCTGTTCTAGAGTTCAATTGCCATTAGAGAAAGGAAACAACCAAACAAAAACCTTTAACTATAACCTCCTGGTTTTCAGTTTCTGGCCATTTCTTCTTGCCCTCTCACTGGACAGAACTGAAATAGATCTAGCCAAATCTCCTTCACATCTTTCCATCCTATACACATTGATAAAATTTCTTCTAAGCCTTCTCTTCTCCAAGCCAAACAATGACAAAACCTGAGTTTTAAAATTCCAACTCCTAATCACCTCCAATTACCTAGTGATATGTCTTGGCACAGGAACTGATTTTAAAAAAAAAACCCGACCAAACAGAAAGCCTTTACAGGCTGAAATTTGAGGCTGAAATGTAAACCTGCGCTGGGACATCTCACTGACAAAAGCATCCATATTTGCAGTGCAGAGAGTCTTGTGTTGTAAGCTACACTTTCCAACAGTGAAAACAATCCTATATTGTGTCCCTTGAGAGCAGTGATAGTGTACCAACTTGATTACTGGTTTAAAGGAATGCTGATAGCACAAAAAGAGCAAAGAAATAGATGGAAAATTTCCTTTAAAGGAGACACATTAAGATCAATTCTTCATTCTAAAGAAATGAAATCAAGCATAACTTGGTAGGAATGGGAAATGTAATACAGAGAAGATTCTCTACAAGATTTAGTTCAATAACTTGAGCTTTAAATAGTTATTAAAAGACAAGAATGATAAAAGACGAAGAATGAATGCTCACTCATAGACTACACAGCTAAAACAAATGCTTCTAACTATGCAGAAACCTGGATAGATAAAAATTGCTGCAGATGCTTATAGGTAAATACAGCTGAGAAGACACCATAAAGCTGCTGTCTGTCCTGTACAGAAGAATTATCTTTCCAACAGCATAAGCGTTTAGTCCTGCAGAGACATAAAAAAGCGCCTGTCAAGCATTCCACCAGTTTGCCTTCTTCAAGGGTTTTTCTAAATGTTTGTAAACTCATCATAAGGTATCTGTTACCAATGGTAAGAGGCCTACTCAGATTATCTTCAAAGCAAAGGAAACGATTTTTACATCACATCTTCAAACTCCTGCTTCAAGACGAATGGGTTAGAGACCCAGCTGAATAGCATAGCGTACTTTAGACTGGCTTCTTTCATTCTGAATTAGATACAAAATAATCCCCTTAATTGTAAACCTTGGTCCAGTAGGAGTATGTAGTGAGGTCCACAACCTCCTTCCTTTGCACCTCAACATGCATTAATAAATGTATTAGCAGTTGCTATATGCTAAATCCTTCTAGTTTGTAACCCTTAACCCATTTCTAGACGTAGGACAGCCAGATCTTTCATGAAACACAGTTCTAAAAAAATTATTTTACTGTGTATTTACCAAGTGAACTTTATACAATTTGTCAGTATACTAGAGAAGGCAAAAACCCCTGTAACTATTACTAGCCTCCATTTACTAACATCCTCCAACAGTTCATGATTCAGTATTCCAGAATCAGAACAGGATGGACTTCTTTAATACTACTCTGGAATGCTACTTTCATTATGTCCATCAGAGATATACTGCCAGTATGTCAACTTGTCACTAGACTCTCTCACCAACAACTGACTCCAAGAGTTGCTCTGGTCTCAGGAAAATCCCCCTTCATGGAGATCCAGAAGGAAACCCTCATCTGTCTGCAATAAAATGAATGTGTGTCTTCTCCAATAACAGAAAACCTGAGTACAGAAGAAATATCAGGAGAAACTTCAGCATGAACAAGCTGGCTACAAATGTTGAAGCTCCTTCTCCTGTCTGAAAGGACACAGAGCTATCTACCCCAACAACTTAGTGCAACACAACCCTGAGAAATTCAAGAAAGTTTTCATCTCCCCATCTCTTCCTCTCTGTTTGAATTTTCCATGCCAAATCATCACTCACAGCCTAGTAATATGAAACAACAATGCAGGCAGAATATTATAAATCAGTCACACACCTGAAGGTGATAAAAGTTTTAAGTAAAATAGTTCAGTACTACAGAAAATTGCCTCATTATGCAAGACCCAATCTTATTTTTAGATTCCACCTTACATTCCCTTGTGTTACGTTCCACTTGGCCTAAGCAGAAATTAATACAGGGAAAAAGGATCCAGACTTGGAGATTTCCAAGCTGTGCTTTTCAATTGCCTTTTTTTAGTTTTTTTAAACAGCAAACCCTGTATAAAGTGCTAAAGAATGATGCTCCCATGAGACTTAGAGGAGTACAATCATGGGTGGTTTCTGGCAGCAAAGCTGAAGACTAGTGCAGCTTATAAGCTTTCTAATTTTTTAGCTTTTAACAGAGATATAATACTTAGAAAAAAAGGAAAAAAAAGCCCAAAAACCCCCAGAACTTTTCTCTTTTATTTTTTCTTACTTTATCATTTTCAGGTAGCATTAAGCACCCTCTGCAGACGAGTACAAGATCACAGAATCATCAAATAGTTTGGGTTTGAAGGGACGTTAAAATATGTCTAGTTCCTACCCACCTGCCACGAGCGGGATACAATCCACTAGAACAGCTTTCTCCAAGCCCCATCCAACCTAGCCTTGAAGATGAAATATTGCTGTACAAAGCTGCATATATTACAATGTCTGAACTTAGTGACAAAAAAGTAGAACAAAGCCCATTAGTTTTTCCCAGTAGAAGGTGAAACAGTGCCACCCACTGTTTTTCCAGAGTATCCCCGGCTGCAGAAGACTGAAGAAAGCTGGGTTGGTACTTCACATTAACTAGTGGGCAGCTCATGCTAAGCCTTCTTCTCTCATTCCAGACACCACGTTTTACTACTAGGTGACACTTCTACAGGGGTTTTTCACTCACTAGAAAAGTTGCACGAAGGAAAATTCTTTGGTCTACTACAGCTGAAGCCTCAGGATAGACAAAAGGCTGAATCACAGAAAAATTACTAGGAGCAGGAGTTTCTTTGACAGCATCTGTCAGTTTTACAATTACTAGTTGTATTCAACTGAAGCTAATCTCAAATTGAAGAGTGACATATACCTGTAATATGTTACCTAACATGGTATGTAAAATTGCAACCATAGAAACTGCCAGAGAGTTGAAATATCCAACTGCTTTTTTTCATATCCTTCCATTCATTTTGTATCAGCCCTTAAAGAGACCTGATGAGTATCAACCACTTCCTCTAAAGCTGGGTCACAGGTCATTCTCTATATCAGCATTCTTACCTAGCAGATATCTTCTGTTACTACAAGGAACTTTACGTAATCCAAGGATCAGCAGTTATCAGAATTGCTAACTGTCATGCATTGTAAAGACAAAAAGAGCACTTAAGGACTTTTCTTAAAAAGTAACCAGTGTCTGTACACATCTTACTTACCTTATCTCTGGATGGTGAGAAAGTGGCAACACTTTCCAACACAGTGAAGTACCAGTCATGTAAAAGTCTGCAACTACTTAGTCTTCCATTAACAAAATACTTAGTAAGCCACTTCACAACACAAAGTGGGCTGTTGCTCATACCGAAGAATGTGCAGGCCAGTATTTCAATGAGTCAATACTCTCTTTAATGACAAACTACTCGCCTCTTCACAAGAACACTGTAAAATTTCAAAAAGGTCAAGCATAGTGGATGAAATGACATAAAATCCTAGGCACATTTAGTTACCTCAGAACGAGTTACACCTTATTGATCGCTAAAAACCCCTAACCAGTCATTATTATATCTTGGCAGTGCCTGTTTCAACAGCACAAGGTGGGATTTAAACTAAAAGATGGTTGATTCAGGCTAAGTACACTGGAAAGTTTTTTACAATGAGCATGGTAAAACAGGTGGCTCAGAGACGTGGTAGATGGATGCTCCATCCCTGGAAACATTCAAGGTCAGGATGGACAGGGGTCTGAGAAACCTGATCAAGCTGAAGATGTCCCAGCTCACTGCAGGCTTGGAATAAATGACCTTTAATAGTCCCTTCCAACCCAAACTACTCCATGATTGTATAACGTTGTATTTTACAAATCAGACATCCTAGCTCACCTGTGATCTATTAAAAACACTCGCAAGACATCCAAGTATCAAGGAAAACTCAAGATAGCAACAGCTGAAATCAAGGACCCGCATGAAAGGCAAACATGTAGACTCTAAATGCATTTGAGAGTTCTCTCCATGGCTCTGGAGGTAACAGCTTAAAACTGTGTATGCACGTTCACAACACAATCTTTGGAAGCAAGTTTCATCATGTTTGTACTACCATGTCTAAAGACTTCTCTATGTAACTTAATTTCCAAGCATTCTTCAAGAAACACTTTTTACTCTGAGCTCACTTTCTCTTTAGAATGAGTAAGCATTTAAATTAAATTAGAATTTATCATAGTGCTGAGTATCAAGACAGCTATTTACTAGTGATACTGAGATGATCATATGAATTAATACTTTGTGACAGTTCAACATGGACCTGTGGATCTGCCAAAAAACCATGCTCATGTGACGCTGAATTAGCACAGCAGGCTTTTAAGAGTAAATATATGAAAGACTTTAATTATTTCAGCCATTTATTTGCCAGTGTACAGTATACATTAAGAAAGAAAAAAGAAGGCCCAAACAACATAAAATATGTATACAGTGTTTGCTAGACAAATGCCTGCCTAAAATCAAGGCATAGTATAGCTCATACTTCATGGAGTCACAATGAAGTTCAGGCACATACTTTACATGTGGTTTAATGGTTTACAACTCTTTTGGTCTGTTTAGTAGAAAACGAACCAACTGAAGCAGAACTTCATCATTAAAGCCTTTCACATTACCATCTTCCACAACATCATACAGTGGCTTACTGTCTGTACCCCAACAGATATTCTTTCGAGGGTTGTTTTTAACAGTTTCTGCAGTTAGTGCTAAAGTATTTAGCTGGTAACAAAAGAAAGCAAAATATTTTCCATCAGTCACTACTGCCTGTGATACAAAAGGACGGGTCACATCTGCTTCACTCCAGAATCCTATAAAATAAACAAATACAACAGAACTTGAGATGTCTATCAGCATACACACACCTAAACCCTAGTCCTGAAATACAGAACAACTCTGGGAATTATAGCAGCTACTTAGTAGGGAAAAAGTCCTGTCTGCTTTAGCAACACAAGCATTTTTCATACAGACTAACCAAAACACTATCACCACAAGCAATAAAGCTGATGTCCAAGATCAGGGACACAAGGACACAACTTGCACTTTGTATACAGTTCCCTGTCTACAGTTAATAAAAATCACTCACTGATCAGCAAGTGACTTTTCCAAAACAGTGAAGTTACTAGTACATCCAAAGTCCAGCTAAGAGCTGAGGGAAAACATATTTTTACTATTCAAGGTTCTCAACTTGTAGTGATCATTTTTCATCACAAAAGCATGCACATGTATGCATAAACATAACTGACTATAGTAACCAGCCAGACACCAAGAACACTAATTCAGTAAGTATTAATGTTTTAAACAAACCCCACTGAGCACTAAGAGTATGTTAAAATATTTATGTATTTATGCATGTGCACTAGTACACACAGATATTTTTAAAGAATATTCCTATTACGTACAACAATGCTAGGAACTGTTACAGAAGAAAAAAAGTCATAGGTTCAAATAATGCTGCCCTTACAACTCATGATGTGTTTACAGTTGTGACCAACTCTGAAGGCAAGATTTACTTGACTTCAATACTTTATAGCCACAAAGAAAGCTTTCTAATACACCATTACATAAAAAAGTTGATGCAGAGCCAGCAATATACATTATAGTAAAAGAATTTTTTACACGTGTTGTTTCTCAAGTGAAACTACAAGCCATAAAGTGTCTTATAGCAACACTAGACAATAATTGTATTTATGAGACTAAATGAAATACTGATCTAGTCTAGCCACCCAGCTCTTCTGCCACTTTTTTAGACAAATGTAGACATAAAATCCCAATGTCAGGCTGCTAATATTTTTCATTCGTAGTATTTCCATGGAGTTGAAATTACCAAAAGAACAGGTAAGCAACATAGCTGTTCCAAAAGTAAAAAAAACCTAAATTGCTTGATGTCTACCACACTTCCCTCTTAAGGTGGAAAGAGCAAGTGAAAGCAATCAAGATTTTTGCACAGGCTTACTGTTTTATGTGAAAAAATATTTTTATCTGTAATTAATACCTCTGAATGAAAATACTTGAAGTACTTCCACAAACTCTCTTTTATTAATTCAATTACACCTGTAAAGACTTCCCTAAAAGATGGTCTTCAGAAAAAAAAAATACAAGAAAAAGCAGTGGGGAGAAAACGCCAATGAACTTTACAGTAGAGATTCATAACCAAGAAAAATTTGTCAAGCTGACTATCTCACCTTGATACATTGCTTGTGCTGCTGTCCAGGCAAAGAGACTTGCAATTCCATTGGATCGATAAACAACCTCGATCTGATCCTCGAGGCGGTTTCTAATAAACCTCTCCCGCTTCAGTTTGTCAGGAAGCAGATGAAACTGGGTATGTCCATAACAGCACGGATCTGCCACCTTCGAGCCTGTGCTCCCCAAAACAAAACTACCAGTCAGAGAGAACACTGTTATGCATGCAGGCACACACATCTTCACCATCAAACTCTAAAGCTAGAACTGCTACTGCGGATCTATGAGGAGTTGCCAACTTCCAAAAGGCAACAGTTCACATGCTAAAATGAGAATTTCCCCGGAGATGTATCAAAATTCAGTTTTGCGTCAATTTTCGATTCAACTGAACTTCTTCAAGCAAATTTGGACACACAGTACCACATGGACAGGAGAATGCTACTCCCCATTGCCTAACTGACATGAAATCTCAATAGAGATCTGTACACTACATACATTTATAGAGTACAGTTATAGATAAAAATACACAACTTTTTCTGGTGATGGGAGAAGATTGAGTTGGCATTAGTTTTGGAGTTGGTTTCATTTTGTTGATTTGTTGGGGGTTTTTTACAAAAAAAAAAAGCAGTTAATACTCCACAACTAAAAACTCTTACCTATAAATACCTTATTTTCGTACTGTTTTTTGAACAATGGCAGTTTGGATGGCTTGTGATCAATAACAGGAACATCTCCAAGATCTGACTCCAGGGGTACAACCTTGAAGACAACAGAAGAAAGTAAAGCCATGATGCAAGACATATTTCTGACATCAGGTCCAATGCAATACACCACTTCCTAGTCAGACAACAAAGTGCAAGTCCTGCTTACACACATCATACAGATAACCTCAGCTGAAATTCATTTTTCTGCAAGAGAAATTCTCATCTTGTGATGAGGGCTAGCACAGTCATCTTGTATTAATTTTTCCACAACACAAAAAATGTGAAATAATGCTAAAAAATCTGCCACGTCAATCTGTCACCATCTTCTAGCTTCCACAGAAAAAGAGTAAAAACATTTCTAGCAGCAGCCAATAAATTAACTTGAACCTGCAGACTAAGTTTAGAGATTTGGTTTACTGCACGACACAACACTTTAAATTGCCCAAGACAGTTCTTCCGAAATACCAAGGTTTGTAGCATCTGCCAATACTAACCCAAGCAAACTGCACAACTAAGTCAGCCACAAAAGTTCTGTGTTTACAGAACACACAATGGTTTTCTGTTTGTGGTGGAAATTGAACAACAGAGATCCTCACTGGCTACTATACAATTACTACTGTATAAACCTGAAAGAAAAACATTACAATATTAAAACAAAACATAATTCCATTGAACTTGAGCATTCAAGAAAATAACTGCCAAGCAGTAACAGGCAGAAATGCCCACATTCGGCTTATATGTGCTTTTATTTCTTCTTTTTTGTTTTACCTGAATGTTCCACAGCACACTTCTCATTCTTGTCTCCGTTTCCAAGCACAGAATGTCAAAAAATCAATTTAATTGAATGTAGCATCATGCAATTTAAAGCACAAAGAGGACCAAAAGTTCAGAAGACCATCTCAGTATCTACAAAGCCATTACCACAATGCAGAAAGGGTATTAAGAGTCGAAAAATATCCAAATGTGCTACATACTGATTAACTAGGTCCTCCAAAGACTACCTCTGCATGGTTTCAATGGTTGCTAAAAACAAAAGTGAAAATGCAAGGTATTAACTCGCTGTTGAAAACATCCACACCTCAGGAAGCTGCTTTGGTACACGGATCTGGAGATGTGGGTTATCATCTATCTGGAATCTCACAGGATCAACTCTACCCTTTCGGTGTCCATGAACAACAACTTCCTCACCGTGATGCCAGTAATAGTTAACTTGAGGGTTTAGATCTGAAACAGAACAAAGCACACACAAAAACAGTGATTTGCCTCATGCATTTTAAACCCTCCCAATTCCTCTATAGCTGCAGTGAGATACAAACCCCAAGATTCATGTCGCAGGATGGAGACAAATTACTAGTTATGCTCTTAACAAGTGTGCTACACCAGCGACACTCGTGACGGCCTATCACCCAAGGGCTCCCACGTCCCCTTCCCTGCCAGCCCCGCTCCGTACCGAGGGAGGAATCAGCCAGCAGTGGGTTGCGACCGGACAGGGCAGCGGCGAGGGTGGAAACGAGCTGCGTGAGGAAGGGGCCGGGTGTGTGATCCTGGTCGCGGTAGAGGAATGGCCGCTTCTTGTTCTGGTAGAAGCTCTCCTGGAGAAGGGCGTCGCAGGCGAGAGAGCGCAGCTCGCCTATATCCACATCGGGCGCTGCTCCTGCCGCGGCCCCCGGCGCCGCCGCAGCCCCCGGTGCCTCCGCGGCCCCCGGCGTCTCCGCGGCCCCCGGTGTCTCCGCGGCCCCCGGTGTCTCCGCGGCCCCCGGTGTCTCCGCGGCCCCCGGTGTCTCCGCGGCCCCCGGCGCCGCCGCTCCCGGCTCCGGGGCTCTGCCGGCCTCGAGGGTCGCTCCTGCCCCCGCTACCGGGGGCTTCGCGGCCGCGCCTCTCGGGGGCATCCCCGGCACTAAGACGGTTCTTGTGAAACTGCGGTACCAGCGGTCGGCGTTGAGGGCGAAGGTCTGCGGGTACACCATGTACTTGGGCCGCTGCAGCTTCCCGTACAGCCGCAGCTTCTCCTCCACCGTGGCCGCCGCGTGCACCCGCTGGTTGAAGCGCTGCAGGCGCCGCAATTTGGCCGCTTTGCTCTTGGCCGTGATGGACGCCACCACGGGCGGGTAGAGAGGGCTGTCGGGCGGTGACGGGGCGGTGGGCACCGTCTCCGAGAACCAGCGCCGGCCGGGCCGCGCCAGCCGCCAGGCCCCCAGCGCCGCCATCTCGCGGAACTGCGGGACTGCGGGGCGCGGTGTCCGGAAACCGCGGCAGCTGATTGGCCTCTGGGGACCACGTGATAGCCCCCCTTTCCGGTCGGCGGGCGGGTTCTCCTGCAGCGAGAGCTGCCGGGCAGGAAGCGGCGGGGCCTCGGGAGTCACGTGGCTGGAGGGCGCCAAGCGCCTCCGCGGAGTTGCGCGACAAAGCTTCTGCGCATGCGCAATAAAGGCAGTACGCGCTCTGCTGCGCGGGAACTACAGTTCCCAAGATGCTCTGCGAGAGGCGGCCCGGAAGTGCCGGGCCTGGCAGCAGAACTTGCGCTGAGCTCCTGGTGGAGTCCGGCGTGCGGGGGTGTGGCGATGGGAGCTACAGAACCGACTGGGCTGGAAGAGACCCCTGAGATCATCGAGTCCAGCCTGTGCCACGGTCTATGGAGCACCATCTCCACCGACCGTGGCACTGAGTGTCACGCCGTCTTTCCTTAAACACCTCCAGGGACGGTGACGCCACTGCCTCCCGGGGCAGCCCGTTCCAGTATCTAATCACGCTTTCTGTGAAGAAATTCGTGGGAACGTCCAAACTGAACGTCCCCTGGCTCAGTGGGAAGCTATGTCCTCTCGTCCTGTTCCTCTCTGAAAAGGCACTACGGAGCGTTTACCTGCCTCCAGTGGGGAAGAGGACGCAGCTCGTAGCCGGCTGTGTGCTGGCCCGCGTCCCGAGGAGCCCAGTCCCGCCCGGCCCCTCAGCCGCCCGCTGCCCGCGGCGGGGACGGGCCGGCTGTGCGCGCACCCGCAGCGCGGAGGGGAAAGGGAGAGGGCTCCTTGTCAGAGACATCACAGCCTGCAATGTCTGCCTTTAATAAAGGAATTAAACTCTGCTAAGATACGATCTGTTACGGCCTTTGTTTGTGAAATGAAATGAGCTGAAAGTGGCATACCGACACCGCAAGAATACCACAGTAACTGCATGTTTATCTTTGAGATGGTTGGAAAAGTTGAGGGTATTTCTCTTCAGTGGACAAATGAAGTCCAATATTTATTCTTAAAACTTTTCTTTTGTCATTACTTTTTTAAAGTTGATTATTTGTAGTAGTCATGGGAGATTGGTTGTTTTTTCCTGTATTTCCATAATTATGACTAAGAGTGGGAGTGGAAAATATGTGTGGGATTGGGACAGGAGACACATCTATCTCAGATGATCAGCTGTCTTTCCTGTACTGCTTAGCTTTCTGCTGAACTAATGTTCACTGCTGAAGTGGTGGAATACAGAGGAATTTTTGGAGTAAATGGCAGAAATGTAAACCCAGGTTTTGGGTTGACATTTTCAAAGAATATAGAATATAAACCCATTGTCTTTAAAAATCAAGAGGAATAAAATAGAAATTAAACTACTGTTAATCCATAGCTAAACTGTTCTTTAGTTTACAATTCACAAGGTATGTTCTAAAAGACAGATTTAAATGTTAAGCTGCAACTAAGTTTAATATCAAGTATTTAAAATGTGATTGTTTTAATTTTGAATCCAGACACTTTTTTCACCATATGGGTGAAGGGATAAGGCCATAGATGAGATGACTCACTCTTTAGGAAGCAACCACTCTTTCTCACCTCACAGACTGCAGTCTCCCAAGTACATCCAAAAACCTGTTTTCCTCTTGACTTCTTGATGAAGGACACTGGCCAGATGGGTTCATGGAAAAGATACTGCATCTTGTCCCTTGTGATCACAGCTAGCTATGTCAAACTCACACAAGCTGTTAAGAAAATCACTATGTACTATTCTTAGGCATTTTATTGCTGTATCTCCTCTTGCAAAACACGTTTCCTTTACTGATTAGAAATATTCTTCTCATTTCATCCTTAAATGTATTCATGGTCAGTTTATAACTGTTTGTTGCATTGTGCCAACATTGTCCTTTAGTTTAATTAGCTTTTTGTTCTCTTCAGTGTTGGCCTTCTAAAATATTGATGGAGACCAGTCATATCACCTCTCAGTCTTTATTGACAGACTTAACAAACTCTTCTCATGTGGCAGTGTATTAATTTAATCAGTTATATTTCATATGTTTTCTGTAGTGGTTTGGTTCAATGTACCCTACCCCCCTAATTAATATTCCTTTGTCTCCCTCACATGAGTTATTTTTAGCCTGCACCTGCACCTGTTATGTAACTTTCAATTATGTGTCTGTGACCCTTCCCGCCTTTGAAAATCCCCTCCTACCCTCTCCTGATTAGTCCACGTTATGTTTCCCCACCCCTGGGTCCCTCAGCAACTGTTCCCAGTTGGCTAGTGATAGCCAACCACTCCCCTTGCTCCTCCCAGCTAGCCCTAACAAAAACCCACTTCACCCTCCTCTCCTCGGCCAGTTCTGGGCTGAGGAGGTGTTTCCAATAAACTCTGTGTTCACTCAGAATTGTCTCCTCCTTTCATTCCACTGCCTGTCGTTTCTCCATCGCTCACGAGAGACCCTCAGGGAAAGAACCCACAGGAGTCGGCCCTGCCTGCGCTGCTTGCAGGCTGACCCTATACGACGCTTGTCACTGTGCCTGGGCTTGCCGGGTACAGAGTCTGTCGACTCTAGTGGGCACCGCGACATTCTCACACAGGCAGATTTCCATTTCCCTGATCATCTTAACAGCCCTTTCTTGCATTTCCCCCCGTTTTGCATTTGTCTCAGGGCTGTGTGACCATACTGAACCCATTTATTCATACAAGAGACTGTTTTATCCACGCCAGGATTACTAACATTTTACCACTGTTAAAAACATTTTTCATCATGTTGTCAAATCAGAATTTCCATTCTTGCAGGCATATGATACTGTGAGCAACTTTTGCTTGGGATATTTTAAACCCTCAAGAAATTCAATATAGAAACTGAATATAAGTGATGAAGTAAGTGAATGTTTAGAGAACCATTTTTTCTCTAATTCAAGGGTTGACACCAACTGTAACATTAGATAAGAGATGTCAAGAACCAGTGCTAAGCTTTAACCTGTGTTTAATATCCCTCAACTACTGACCTTTTTGTCACAGTTTAATTTTATGTTGTTGGCATATTTTCTAGTATCATTCATCTGGAGGTAGGAGCAGCAAGGGCTTGGATAAAATGTCCCAACAGAGTCTAGTTAAAGGTACTTGCATACTTTGCTCCCAGCTTTGTCATAAGCTTTTGATAGAAATGTATTATGCAGCTGTGGGTCTCTTAGTCTGAAGAAGCAAACTGGCCGTTCAAAAATTATCTATTTTCCTTCTTCACTAAGATAAACTGCAATATTCAAATTATCCTAAATATATAAACCCAGAGCATCTTTTTAGTGGTTAAATGGATGCTTGAAAAGAGCTTGGTTTAGGAAGCTTATCCTGTGTAAAATTTTCAGAACCAATGCTAAAGTGAATGTCACAGCATTAAATCTGTAAAATTGAAACTGGAAAAAAAAAGTGCCTCAGTACCAACAGGAAGATCATTGGGAAGTGTCAGTGTGAAGTCCAGGTGTCTTGGGTTGAAAAATGTGACGAAAAATGTGTATTCTATTTTCATCTGTTGAAACTGGTTGGGAGATAATTGTTCTTCTCTCCTGCTCCATCCATCCTACCCCTGCACCCATCCTCCTCTGAGAGGCATCACCTGTGAATGGGCCATTTAAGGCCTCTCACATGACTGATAACATCACCTCATTCCATGGTGAGATGCTCCACCCAATGGGAGGAGCCAAAACCTTTTCACCACCATAAAACCTGCAATCCCAAACACTAATGCAGCTGGTTTTCCACTGAATCCTTGGAGGAAGACTGGACACATCTTGCCAACACTGGACCCTTTGTTCTACAGGATAATCTCTGCTCCATAGAACAACATCTGTTACTCCAGGAAGTCTTATTTGGGCTGCTTCCAACACCCTGACAGCAGGGTGTCAGGTCGTATCTCTGACTCTGTCAGGGTTTTCTAGGACTTTTGTTTGTTTGCTTGTTTGTTTTTTGTACTACTGCATTTGTATTTGTTTTTATATTCCTAGTAAAGAACTGTTATTCCTATTCCTATATTTTTGCCTGAAAGCTCCTAATTGCAAAATTATAATAATTTGGAGGGAGGGGTTTTTACATTCTCCATTCCAAGAGAAACTCCAGTTTTCCCTGACAGATACCTGTCTTTACAAACCAAGACACCAGGAAGTAGTGCAGTTCATCTTACTGAAACTAGTCCCTAGGAAGGGATGGAATACATATTCTCTTCTGAAACTTAGAAATGAGACAGTGTCCACTAAATGTACTCACACAGAAATGAGATTGCATAGAGATTAATTACTGGCAGGCTCAGTATGTCCTTTATGCAAGTGTAGAGGCTGCTCAAGTGCACACACTTCCTCAGTAATCTTCACCAGAACACACAACCCAAATGGGATCACAGGGATCACATAGTGGAGAGACAGTGTCATATCCATATTTACAGTATCTCTCTGTGGCTGACTTAATGCCTAAAGAGAGGATGACAGCTTCTTCATGCCTGCTTCAGATGAAATTTCTATGTTTTGAAATTTGTTTTCTTTGCTGCCTTTGCAGCTTGGGTAATGTTATAAATATGTAGCAAATCAAATTAATAAAAATGAATTTTATTAATAATTTACAAAATAAAATTTGGAAACAAAATTTGCAAAACGAAAAAGCCACAAACAAAGTCAGTGTCGAGCCTGGGGTCAGCACTGGGTGAACCCAGCCCCGGCCTCTATCGCACTGGAGCTCCCTTGTTCACAATTTCAGTCCCAGCAGGGTTAGTTTATATAGAGTTTTTGGTTGGATAGGGCATTGCTTCATACTCCTTTGTCCTTTTCAACTCCTTTTCCATATTCATGTAATTCTGTCCTCACTTCTGGAGGGTTGATTGGATTTTTGAGAGGAGATGAATACTTGATTCAATGTCTGGGAATCTCATATTGGGATGCACACCCTGGATGATGAAGTCTAGATCCAAATCAAGTGATAATTGTCAGTCATTGTCGAGATTCAAACAAGGGCATTCACAATTCTTAATCATTTCACTTTATTTCCAAGCCTGAGTGACTGCTACTGTATTCCTCCTATAACAAGGCTGAATTTATACCATAGATACATCATATTACATGAACATGAATGCTTATACATTTATATTGCATGATCACAAATTACGTCATATATTACAGGTAACATCAGTGGGCTGTGTGCCCCATATAAAACTCCCCATACTGCAGTAGACCCAGTCTTAAGTATTGATATGCTCATGATGCCATGAGTGACTGTTGCCTCTGTCGATGATCCCGGCTAGCTCCAGGCACTGCAGTCGGCTGGGGACGCTCCTCAGTGCCTTGGGGTACTGAGGGGCGGCTAAGGGCGTTACCCTGTGTCACGGTAGGACTTTGTCTGGAGAAGGCAGAGCAAGAGAGATGACTCTCCAGAGGTGTAGCAATCCAACTCTTTATTAAAAAAGTTCCAAAGAGCTCCAAGACCCAGTGGATACAAGCTCTGAACCTGACAGGCCCTTTTATTGGGAGAGGTTACAAGGGAGGGGAACAATCCTTCTGCCAATAGGAAACAACTGGGGAGTGGACAGCATGCATGTCTGACAATCAGAGAATCCTAATAAGGGAGTTATGGGAGGGCTCTCTGACTGTCAGCCTATCGCTCAACGGCTCTCCTCGAACCTTCTAGAAGAAGGGGAAGGGGGATCGAGTGACTGATAGGGGATCAGGGAGGGTAGAGGAGGATTGACACGAAAACTTCTCAAGAGGGAGGGAGTGGTCAAGGAGGATGGACATGGGGAGGGTGGTACAAACTCGAACAAACCCACTGGGGAAGGGGAGAGCAGGAACAAACCAAGTGAGAAGAGGAAAACAAACCACAACATATGACTTATGCCTTTAGGTTATTTTAAAGTAGATTATTTGTTACAACAGCTGCCAGATAATAACATAAAGCAACTCATAACATAGATACATGCAGTAGTAAAAGGTCATTATCATCTTTACTAATCAATATCTGTGGATAAAAGCGTATTTCTTACATGATTTCCAAATATTTTTGTAGGAATATAAAATGCATTTCACAGAATGAAGTCTTCAATTATTCATCCTTCAAAGTCAAAGTACTTCCAGAACTGCACAGTGCTCCAAACAGCATCAATTAGAATTAGGTTTGCATTATGTTTCAACTGCTATTTTAATGTAGTTCCTCAGACAAATTTCTTGTGGGCTAAAGTTGTCCATGTTCCTCTATAGATCAAAGATCACACCGCACACCCACCACCAGCCACGACCAGCCCTCATCCCCATTTGAAGCAAAATCAAAGCAGCTTTGTTACAGGACTATGGAAATGAGAAGGGGGTGGGGGGGTGGGATATGTTTCTGGCCCAAGCTTCATTTTAATTAGGAAAAAAGTTAAAAGAAATAACTTCAAAGTTGGTCCACTTTCTAGTTCTCATGTGAAAGGCTAGAGTCGAGACGAATTTGATGAAAGCCCCAATGAGCCTACCAATTGGGAATTCAAAGTTGCACAGGCACTTTCTGCCTGCTGTGGCTTTACACGCCATTACAGCAGGGCAGTTCAGAATGGTGATGACATTTAAGACCACTCTGGCTTCATACTGCTGTATAGATAAAAGCTTATCTTGAAGACATTCTTTGACAAGGCTTAGTTTCACTGCCTTGATGCCCATTAGCTAAAAAAAAACCAACCAGAAATCCTTTGGGAAAACTGGAATTCTTAGTCAGTTTTATATAGTATTTCATGCTATTGTTGCAGTCACAAAGAAATACCTCACATATTCCCTGTGCATTTTGAGGAAAATCTATCTAGTGAGCATTCCATGTGGGCTGTTTCAGGCCCCTGCATACAGTTTTTCCAAGGTCTGTTTTTTATGTGCAGAAAAATCATATAATTTTAACCTCAACTCTGCGATAACTTAGAGCTAAGTGAAAAATATTTATTGTGAAATCAGTCAGAAAGAATTTCTGAAACAAGCAATTTGATTGACTGGGGGAAATATTATGCTGTCATTTTGAAAGGTGTAGAGCTGTTCAGATGCTGATGTGATAGTTAAGTTGAACATTTGCAGTAAGAGCACTCATCATTTGCACAATTACAATATCCCGCTGGTGAAAAACATACGCTTTTATGAGAAAATCTGTGGAACCAGCTATAGTGTTCAAGAGATCATTCAAAGGGGAGAACAATGAGTAGATTTGGCTATGATAATGAAGAACTGGATGGAGAACACAAGTGTTGCAAAATAAAAACAATGTTTATAAATATTAATACAGTATGGTACTACAGAGGTGGTAAGTGTTTGTTCGTGAAAGATGTCATGAAGGTGGAATTTCAAAACTGGGTGAAATGGTTTCAATGGCTTTACAGAAGTCAAAGTAGACAATATGCACAGTATTTCCCTCATCAACTCAGCTGGTCACACTGTCTTAGGGGGAGATCAAGCTGGTCAAGCAGGATCCGCCTTTCATAAACCCATTTGGCTGGGCCTGATTCCCTGATTTTCCTTTACACACCACGTGAAGTTGCACTCAGGATGACCTGCTCCAGAACCTTGCCTGGCACTGGGGGCAGACTGACCAGCCTCTTTTTCTCCAGATCTTCCTGCCCTTCCTGCAGGTGAGTGTCACATTTGCCAACCATCAGTCATCTGGGACCTCCCTGATTCACCAGAACTGGTGGCAAATCATGGAAAGAGCACACTCTTCTTCCAGCTCTATAAATATCCTCAAATGGATCCCACCCAACATGATACACTTGTCTAGGTAGCAAAGCAAGTTGCTGATTAGTTCCTTTTGGATTACAGGAGATTCATCCAGATCCACAACCCTGTCTACCAGTTCAGGGCGCTGGGTACCCTGAGGATAACTGGTCTTTCTGTTAATGACTGAGGCATAAAAGAAGGCATTAAGTACCTCAGCCTTTTTCTCATCCTTTGTGACAATGTTTCCCTCTTCATAAAAAAAAAAAAAAAAAAAAAAAAAAAAAAAAAAAAAAAAAAAAGGCATGGAGACTCTCCTCGGTCTTCTTTTTGTTATTGATTTTTTTGTTAAAATATTTTTGTTATCTTTTGCTGTGATGGCCAGATGGAGTTCTAGATGGGTCTCACCTTTGTAATTGTCTTTCTGCATGACCTCATGACATCCTTGTACTGTTCCTAAGTTGTCTGCCTTTTCTTCCAAAGGTCATAAACCATTTTTCTTTTTTTCCCCCTAAATCCCTGCAAAAGCTTCCTGTTCTACGAGGCTGGTCTTCTTTCCTGCTGGCAGCTAAGAGCTGGAGAGCATCTCACTGATACCTGTCACATTAGAATAATAGGTCACATATGTTGTAGTAAAGCATCTAGCACAGGAGAGGGTACCTCCATTAGTGAACCTGTTCTCACTCCCAAACCAAGGGGCTTGTACAGCTCATTGGGAATATCCTCTGGCCATGCCCAGTAACCACCTCAAGCAGATCATGGGCTGGTCTGGCAGGTCAATAATTCCTGTATTTGAGCAATAAACACTGGTGCTGTTCAAACTTCTGTTATAGATAATACTTTGATTTCTCTACATACCTATATCTCTTAACTATCATTTTCCAAATTTCTAAGACACATTTCTAACAGGTTTTTCAATGACTGAGCAGATTGGACTTTATTAAGGTCTTTTTTATAGTTGTTGTTATAATATTACTTATTTTACCAAATCCCAACTGTTGCAGTTAGACCTCTAGACTATAATAATTACCCAGGCAGAGAGCAAAAAGTACCTAAAGTGTGATTTGCTTCTTTAAAATTTCTTTTTTTAAGGTGGGGATTAAGCCACACACTGGATCACTCCCTAAGTCTCTACTGAAACAGAGCCTATCATGTCGTTCTGAGACAAAGTAACTCTTGAACTTAATTAATGAATTTTGAAAGAAAACTCAAAGTTTTTACAGCAATATGTTACGATACAGATTTATTTGCAGATTGTTGAATCACTCCTTTATGAGAATTCTTGTTTTCCAATATAACAACAAAAGGGGAAATTATGTTTGAAATTTCCAGAGGCAGACACTGATAAAAAGCTGATACTGCCTAGAATATTAAAGCTTTCAGGAGAATGAATTATCTAATATTATATCGCTGTACCTACTGATGCCATGCATCAAAATGTAAAGAGCTGTGAGAAGAGCAGCACCACTAGATGTCACCATCCTTCCACCAAAAATTCGTCCACGACCAGCCTGATGTGACTGACAAATCCCACTGGTTCCACCAATACCACACTGAGATGAAGTCTTAAATTCGTGTTTTGCCAACTCTGTTCCTTTGTAATTCGATTAAAATCTATGTGGGATCATTTATTTCTGGTAGCACTGTGTTTAAAATCCTAATTCTGGAGTGAAAACAGTGAAAATATGATTTTGGGACTGAGGTTCACTCAGATTCACGAATCTGAAAGAAAACACTGTTGGATAAGTTGACCCAATAATGGTGCTGCAGTTCAACCCAGTTGACAGTGGATTATTGGAGAGTATGAAGTCAAGATCCTATTTCCAGCCCTTTTACTGATGTACTGAACAGCCTTGCCAAGCTATTTCACGCTAGCTTTTCTTTTTGCAGTTTACTATAAATGCACCCCAGTTAGCTCAGCACAGGAATTATGTTTATTCATGTTGTTTGTTGCATCACCTGTATCATACTTCACTGACAGTCTAAAAAGACTTCACAGAGTCTAAAAAAATAGGTATTTAGTCCAGATAAGAAAAATACTGGAGGAACATATTCATTCCCTAATCCAGCCTTACTTATTACCCAGATACTAAGCAGTGACTGAAACTTCCCTAGAGTCAGGGCTGGGGTTAGAGGACTTGTTGGATGTACTTAGTATGGGATATCTGAAGTCATCTGTATTTCCTGCTCCCTTTCATCTTACTCAATGAGTAACATCACCTTGCATGCAGGTTTAAGTTTTTAATATCTTTTCTGATACAGATGGGAGCTGAATATAGTTTATTTCCTGGATATTTTATCCAGCCATATTTTATCTGCTCTGATCCATGCTGGGGTTTCCTATTTATTTTTTTCATCACTGTCTATCGCGGTCTGGCTATCGCAATCTTGGGGCCAAGTCAGTGTCGAGATAAAAGATGGGCATGACTGGGTTGTCTGAAAAGCAGAAGTATTTTAATATATGAAAACAAGAAACTGGGGAAGGTGAACACTCTGCGTAGGATCAGCCTGAGAAGGCACTCCAGGGTAAGATCGAGGATAAATAAAAGGTAAGTTTGGGGGCAGGTCTGAAGGTGAGGGTCCAATCAGAAACTGGGAGTTAGAATATGCAAAAACACTGCATCAAACATAGACTAATGGGGAAAGAGAACTGAGGAATATTCTGGAACTTTGTCTGTGTAAGGTAACTCTATTAACATATTAGCTTCCCAAGAACCTTTGTGCCCTTAACTTCTGCTCACTACACCTTTTGTGTTCGCCTCTCAGCCTCAGGCTTGACTCCCAGGGCCTCAAGTTGATGCCTTCATAGGAAGGTGGAGTGGCCCTGCTGTCCATCCCAACCAGCTCTATTTCCACAACTCTCTTTCATAGAAATACAATTAAGCAGAACTTTATAAAAATGCCTCATTGACAGGATCTTTCTTTTCTCATAGATAGTTCTGCTTATTTGGACCTTAAGGTCCAAATATTTATGGGGCATATTTATTCTTTTCTTTAGTAAGACAATGGAGCAAATGCAGTCTTCCCTGCATTCAGATTTTTTCTTACCTTATTCCATTAGGTGATTTTGTGCTTCAAAGACAAAAACACAAAAATAACTGGACCATATCCAGATTAGACAAGACCATAGCAAAGATCAAATCAAATCAAATATGTGTACTCCAGCCACGGAACCAACTAAATGTGTTCAACATGCATCCCATAAACACTTATTTCCCCACTTGCAGACCCTCCTCACACATGCAGTAATTCTCTCCTTGAGCTGAGCTCTGATATTGTCAGGTATAAGCAGGTAAGACCTCAAAAATGAAAGGATACTTTAACCTTCTGATAGAATACCATATTTTGGATATGAGGAAAAAAAACGGGGGGGTTTGAGTCAAATGTCTTATCCCATTACCAATGCAGTATGAATTACCAGAGAAACAAAAAATGATTGATGAGCAAAAGTACAAAGGTTACTATAAAAAGACCATAAACTGTCAACCCTAATATGGATAGTGATTATATGCAATTACACATTTAAATGTTGAACAGCTTGACTGAGACACACTCGTGTCTATCAGTATATATTACCAATGAAAGGCTGTGCCAAACACTTTTCTTCATCCTGTCAGCACACTAGGTGACAACACAAAGTAGTCGTCTGCACTGTTCCCCAGAGGCTGCTCAGTTTAGAATGAAGCACAGGATGGAAGACAGTTCACAAGGCTGCAGAAAAAACAGCAATGGACCTGCATAAGATTTCACACACTTCAGTTTAAAATAAACATCTTGTAAATAAAATAGCAACCCATAATGCATAATTTTCTTGCAAACAGACAGATTTTAATGGTACATAATCTCAAATGAAAAAAGAAATAATTCTTTATTCCAATATTAGATGTGGCTCATACTTGTAAAACGTTAAAAGGGATACTTTCAAAATAGAGTAACTCCATAATTTATTGTGATAAAGTTCATGAACATATCTGTATGATGGTTTAGATAAGGATGAAAGATTCAGATAAATATTTTATAAGATTTTTGTCAAGAAATTAAAAGCTTTAAAAGAGCTTTTACAACCATGGTATAAGATGTTCAGTGGGCAACCTTAGGGCAAACCATAGAAACATGAACAAATTCTACTGATGATGTATTTTATGTAATAATTTAAAGGAGAGTTTGGCTAAAGTAAATCTCATCAATTTATTTGTATCTACACCTAAGCAGATATTTAGGTTAGCTAAGTTATCCAAGCTTTCCATGCAATCCAAGGAAATCCGGTAAATGGAGTTAGTGGAGTCCAGAAAGTAATTTGATTATCCATGGAGTGGACACCTACATTTATTCTGTTGAGTAGGCTCTCAGCTATTCTCTGAAATGGGAAATTATCCATCCAGCCACCCTAGCAGACACACATGGTAGACACCAGAGTTGAATCCATCCCTGATCACTTACATAGAGGTACCATCTCTGTGGCTGACACATCAGGGTTGGAAAAAAGCTGGCTAAAGGTGTTTTAATGGTGTGAGCAAACTCAAGCATGACTGTGGCATGAATGAGGCCTTTTTGCAAGAGAATAAGGTAGTAGTTTGCTTTCTGGAGAGAATGCCCTGGTTCCCAAGTAATCTCCTCTGTATGCCCCTCTCATAGCCATGCCAGCAGCAGCTGGCTTACTCTGGGGTTATGATTTATGTTAAGGAAGAAAATGGGTCATTGTTGCTGCAGCAGTTGCACAGCTTCAGCAAATTGCCTTTATAGTGCTGAGTTACAGCCCAAACTTATACGTAGCAGTGAAAACTCTGCATTTTCATTCAGAATATTCTGAATTAGATTTGAGAATCATTCAGGTTTCTGAAAAGACTGATTTCATTAATCGGATGTTAATTAACAAAAAGCATTTATATAAAACATGTTTCAGCTATCGAAACTGAAGGGAGAATTAAAAAAATTTAAGACAATGGAGTCACTCACAACACACTGTTTTTGTAGTTCTCCATATAAAAGTATATAAGACAGAAACTTCGTGTAAAACACTTAGTTTTCATCAAAAATACCAACTTTTCTACAAGTCCAGAATGAGCATGTGTCAACAAATCCTGTTTTCCTTTTGGAAAATATATTTGTATTTTCCTTTTGGAAAATATACCTCATTTCCAATAACCTTAGAGCTTTTACTAGAATGAGATCCGAAATATTTTGCTCTCTGATATATTTTCTTATGCCTTTACTGTGCCTTTCTTTTTGTCTAGCATTTTGCACTTCCTCTCAATAATTTTTTCAATTCTTTTCTTCTCAAACGTTAAATTAAACACTGAGTCTGCTCTGCCTTTTTCACTCTCATGTTTCTTTCATAAAAGTAAGTCACTTTTAAAATCGTGCTGCTGTCACACATGGCCTGTTATATATCAACAAATTATATTTTGTTTGATTCCAAAAGAAGTAGAGTCAGCAGTTGGAACCAGACAATGTCCTTCATTTTTCTGGTTTTTATTTGACAGCATGGTGTACAGGGTAGAATATTTATAGCATTTATTGCTCTTGTATTTCTCTTTCACACTAAAATATCTCCATTTCAAATTAACAGTTTTCTTTAGGGCTTTAAGCTAAAAAATTCATTTCTTCTGTGATTACTTTAGCTCTACTCTAGCTGTACTTTCTAGTCTTCAAGATATAGAGTCTGTCTCTATTCTCCAAGATGTATCTTCTTTGGGATTTCCCCAAAATGTTTTTGAAAACTTGACTTCTTTCACATTACTTTTTGAGTGTCTCAGTCCCATTGAAGCACAGGGAAGTATAGCTGTACTCAGACTGGGCTGCAAGCCTGGTCTTTTTTACTATTACAAGCATATCTACAGTTATCCTTGGATGTAGACATCTTTTTTTCAGCATAAAGTCAAAAGAAAGTGTTAAAAACATCAGTGTCTGGACTCACTTCTTACAGCTGGGAGGGCAGTGTATTGATAGAACATATTCACTAAGATTTATAACATCAAAAGCTTTTTATTTCATAGATTCACAGAATAATTTGTCTTGGAAAAGATTTCTAAGATCAACAAATCCAACCAAAAGCCCAGCACTGCCAAGTCCACTTCTAAACCATGTCCCCAAGTGCCAGACTTAAATCTCTATTATAGAGCTTCAGGAATGGTGATTCCACCACTTGCCTGGGGAGCCTGTTCCAGTGCTTGACAATGCTTTCTGTGAAAACATTTTTCATAATATCAATCGTGGTGCCACTTGAGGTTGTTTTCTCTTGTCATTTGCCTCGTTACCTGTGAGAAGGGGCTGATCTCCCCCTGGATACTGCCTCTTTTCAGACATTTTTCTCTACAGAGAGTGATAAGGTCTCCCCAGAGCTTCCTTTTCTCCAGGCTGAATACCCCCAGCTCCCTTGGGTAAAATGAATGTTACCCAACATTGCAAACAACACTAGCCCGTGTCTTGGCTACCACAACATTTTAACAAGACTATTCTGCCTGTGCAGCCAACTTCCGCTTCTTTTCATTGCCTCTTCTTCATGTGAAGGAAGCCATATGAGGAAGTGCATGGCACATGGGGTGTGGTCTCCAAGCTGCAGTCTAGTGCCACATCAGACCTGCCATACTTGGTGCACAGACTCAGAGTCCTTCTATCCCCATGTCCTGAGCTAGTATGGTCTTCTGTGGGCCTCAACCTTTAATGAATTCAAGTATTTAATTGTTGTGTTAGTGTGCACATGCTTAGTTCGGCAGAACCTTAGATAATGGAGGCAGTTTACAGAATCAGGGTCTAAATTTGGCAGAGAACTTTATTTTCTTTTCTTCCTCTAAAAAAGCTATATAAAGTTCCTCTGTAGGCCCAGTTTCTAAAGCATTGGGGCCGATATCATCCCTGGAATTACACTGTTAAGCTTCCAAAAACACTTCTGCAAAGAAAACAGACTGTAAGCCAAACAGATGATTTTGATTAATAAGGATATGTTCCTAAAAGTAAAATAAAGTCATAGAGACTTAAAAAGTGCTACAGTCTTCTTAACTACTAAAACAAAATGTGAAATAAAGACACTTTTGAAGATAACACAGACAAAAGGTTACAAATTACCCAACAGGTTTATCAAAATAAAGTTGACTAAACAAAGAAATGTTGAGGGGTGGTACCCATAATTGTGGTTTGACTTCATCATCTACAATCTGGAGACATTTTTTGGAGGTTGCATTGCATGAGACAGCCAAATCACCCCTAATTTAGAAGTAAGCGTGAGATTAAACAGTTTTTCTGTAAAAGTCTGTTAAAGGAGCATCCTTCATTTCTGCTGTTCTCATCCCTTTTGTTATCCCTGTTTCACTTTCTCAGCACCTTCCAGATGTGCATGCATGCATATGTCTGTGTGTGCAAGTTCTCATTATTATGAGCACTTCCATTTGTGAGGCACTAGTTTTTATGAATAAAGGAGTCAGAGTTCATGTGCCAGCCCACCATCTTCTTCTCTGTAATAAAATTAGTTTAAAAAACCTGGCACTTCAAAAACATCTAAATGAGGATTGTGTTTATATGGTCTTTCAGATTTTGGAGGGAGAATGGAACAGAGTTTCATTGATTTGCAAGTATTTAAATCTTACATTTTGAAGAACTGAAGGGCAATAAAAAAAAGACATAAAAATAACAAGAATAATGAGAAAATCACAGGCTTTCACAATCCTTTCTCCTTAATGTTTTCCCTTGCTCCAGGATATTTTCATTTTTTGATTATCTTGTTTTTTCCGTGTGTTTACCTCAGAGATGTACACAACCCCATCAGTGATGCCATGCCATAAGTCTCTTTGCTGCTGTCAGTCCCCTGTCCCAGCCCCAAATACGAACTTTCACAATTTGCAGATAACAGCCTCTTTTTTCCTTTCCCCTCTTTCTTCCAATTATTCTCAAGTTTTATGGGAAAAAGAAAAAGCCTTTAGTGCTTCATTTTTTTTCCTTTTACTGGAAATTATTTTAATAATAACTAATCAATTAAGCTCTAGACAAACTGTCACATTTCCTAGGCTTTCTTTGTTTTTATATGGTGGTAGTTTCGAGATATCTGTTATTTGAAAGTCAGCTCAAGAGAGCCATGGATGTGATCAGGAAATGGACATAAAAGTTCACAAACTGAGGCACCAAGAAAATTTAGCTTCCATCTGAATGTATGGGTGAGAAATCACAGTTTGGGACTAGCATGACCCAGTTTGGCATCATTTAGTACCACAACACTGACACACGTGGAGATGTTTTCTGTCACTGACCCCAAAACTGGACGTACTGGAGACAGCAGCACAGGCTGACATAAGCCAGCCCGTGTCCAAATACAGTCTGGCAGTGTCAGCCCGACACGGCACCTGGACTAACGCTCTTGTCCACTGGATTACTGCCTTGGATGCCTCAGCACACTAACACATCTGGACCCCATCTGGATCCAGTTGCCTCTTTTCACAGGAGTCTAGGCTTGCCACAGCTGTGTGGCCAGGGACTTCAAATCTCTGCTAGATAAGACGTGGTTTTCCCTTGAGACTGAGGTCCCAATGCACTTGTCTTCTGAGCAGAAATATCCATACGTGTGGGGGGAAAGAAAGGTGAGCATAAGACTTATGCACTTGGAGGAGTAAGGAAAAGGCATACAGGGCAGCAGAAAAAAGGAAGAGATAAACAAAGAGCAATACATGATGGTCTCAGTAGCAGACAGGGAATAGTCTGCACATTCCTGATTCTCCTCATTGTCACTGAGAAAAGTACAAGGATAATATTTGAAATTAAGGCAAACCCTTGACTGTCAAAAAAAAATTAACCCTGACTTCTGCACACACACACACACACACACACACAAAAGCTGCAGCTTATGTTTAATTTATTGGGATTCGGTTTGGGTCGTTGGTTTTTTGGGGTTTTTTTTGTTTGTTTGTTTCCAAGGGAACAGAACATATAGAGATTGAAAGCACATGTTGCTAAATTGATGCCCTGGAGAAATCCCAAGTGGCTTAATGTCATGCAGCCTAATTTAATTTGCATTAATAGTACAGTTTGCCAAAAAATATTGCTGTGGTAGTGTGAGGTTTGGTGTGTATGTGCTACTGCGCAAAGTAAAGGGATATTGTATCAATATTTTAGTGTACTGTGCCCACTGAGTGGCAAAATATCAAGAGCCCAGATTTCCAGAATTATTTCTGTGCCTAAATCCCAGTGACAGTTTGAGACAGGGTGTGTCCCTATATGGGGAGGTGCCTGTGTTTTGAATTATGTTAAAGAAGTGTAACAGACACATCTTAAGTTTGTTAAAATTGACTCATCCTAGGTACGCTGCAGATTCCAGTTGCTTCCTATACTTCCAATGGTTTATAAAATTAAATTGTTGTTCTCTCTGAAGCCAGAATGAATAAGAGTTTCCATTCCACACACAGCATGGTAACAACAACATAGCCACCAAAGGTTAGAGATTAACGGGAAAGCCATCTGTTAAAATTAGGATCAAGTTAGGAGGAAAGCTGTTGGATCACACTTATGCTGTGATGGTGATAGAAGCCTTGGTGACACACAAAAGTATCTGCACTGCACTGCTCAAAGACTTTAAGATTCACAACAGCAATTTGCAGGAGAAAACAGAACTTGGGATATCTGGTGACTTCATCTGCTGAATATGATCACCAGAGGAAATATACAATTCAAACAAATAGGAAAAAGTCAAGAAACAAATAGTATGGAGTAAGTGATCGCCATCAGGTAAAACAGAAAATCATATTGGCATTTATACCTGGGGAAAGACAAGAAAAAGAAAGGCCTGCTGCCTTGCAGAGGATCAGATTTATCAGTGAGGGTTAAATGAAGGAGAACGTAACTTTTAATACTTTTTGCACTAGTTTTCACTAACAAATAATGTTTTCACAATTAATGACATCAACAGAGAAAAATTCCAACTTTAAGTGGGAATAGAACATCTTAAATACTTTCACATTATCAAGAACTGGTAAATTTCATCTGTCGTTACCAAAGAGCCACCAAATACAACTTACCAACCATTAGCAATCACCTGTTAAAAAAAAAAAAAAAAAAAAAAAAAAAAAAAAAAAAAAAAGGTCAGTATATGAAGTGAGGGGAAAATGGTGCTGGTATTCAGAAGTCAGGAAAACAACATGTGGAATTACAGGGTTTCTGCTTCAATTAAATTAGTAGGAAATACTGGACCAAATAACAAAGCTATTCATGGTCATCTGCAAAGGAAACAGAGACTAACAATCTATATGGATTTTTCATTAGTAAAAACTTGTAATGTGGCTCAAAAGAAAGTAGATGTCGTACACTGGGACTTCTTCATCTTTATCCCTTCAGAACCAATGACTTAGATGATGATATATGCAAAGCAGTTCTATTCAATAAAGACAAGTCTGAAGCTCTGTGTATAAACTGTAATAATCCATTACCTGAATAGGGGGTGGGCAACAGCAGACTAGGAAATGAAAAAAAGGGTTGGAATAGAGAGGGATTAACGGATGCTCAGTCAACAGCAGTAGGCTGTTAAGAGAAATGCAAACACTGTAATTTTAATGAAAGGAGGTATAGCTTGTAAGAGATTGCACAAAACCCTTCAGGATTCATCATGGCTGCAGAACAGTGTGCAGTTTCTGAACTCCAGTATGAATGAGTGATGCAAGAGTAGATTGCCTGTGGTGGTGGTGTGACACTGCCAGGGGAAACCCCTGGCTAGTCCCTCGTCCCCACCAAAGCCAGGAGCGGCCACCCCCTGACCCCTGAGGGACTCGGGTGGTGCTTTGTGAGGGCTGCTTCTGCTCCCCACAGCTCCAGGTGTATCGGCGCCGAGGGCCAGGATACGAGAGCAGGGAGGAGCCTTCCGTATGATTCTCAAGGGGGCTTATTCTTTGAGGGAGTCAGGGACAGAAGACCCCAGACCGTGGCTGAACCTGGGGTTTTAAGTGGGGATGGCAGAGGAGCTCAAGGAGAGACTTAATAAACAGGGGGCAATGGGAGAGCACAGAGGGAGGGTACAGTGTGAGCCACCCAATGGGGCACTGAGCAGCACAGAACTCTCCAGAACTGGGGCAAGGGATAAACACAGATTGACAACCAAATAGGTGGGGTAATCAGCAGGGAGTTGGTTCAGGGGAGGATTGGTATGGAACATTCTGGAAAGAGAGGCAGGGTTCGGGGAGGATTGACATCTAGGTGGACAGGTTTGGTGTATGATGGACAAAAGGGAAACGGAGGAGAAACGGGATAAACCAACCACTTGGGGGGAAAACTGGAGCAAACAATTGAAAGTCAACAAAAGGCATATAATAAAAACCACATCACCACAATGGTGGAGTTTCTGCCAGTCTTCAGAGGGCAGACAGGCTTCTGTCATTCTGTCATGAATGCCTATTCCTGTATAGCATGCTGAGAGGTGTAAAGAGAAAGAGCTGTAAAGATTGCATTCATGGGTCATAAATGTGTTTGAGAAAAGGACCATTGCTATTATAAATAAGAAGAAAAAAAAAGAGAGAGAGAAATAAAAATTGACCTGTGAAATTTAATATACTGCCCAAATCAAAGCCAGATATTCTGTGCTGCACTGACCAGTCTTTGCCAGTCTATGCCCAGCCTGTTGCTGATCTTGTGCAGGCTACTAGTGCAGATGCCACTTGGGTAGAGTAAATAATAATAAATAAATCTGGTACTCCCTGAGACAGCTGTCCTCACACAGGAGTCCATGCTAGGAAAGGAAAGAAAGCAGTCTGCCCTGCTGTGGTCGTACTCAAGCAGTGTGCACTGTGGTTACTACATGCAAGGGGAGGTGGCAGCAATTTATGCACCTCTGTTACCATCTTCAGGCACACAGTACAAGAAATTATTTCCCCTTACATTAAACAAGGGGAAAGATTCTTTCTCCCTTATGTTAAAGAACACCGTGGTTATGAAATATTTCTTTGCAGCTCCAGTCTTGAATGTTAAAGGTTCTTTTGTATTCCTTTCCAGCTTAGTGTTTTTCTTGGGAATGAGTTTGTTGTCATGCTATTACTGGGGAAATACATGCTGTCTCCTGTGCAGTGGCAGGACATACAGATCCAAAATGGATCAAAGGCACAGGCACAAGGTTTTGATCACTTGAAAATACAATGGAAATGTATCATCCTCTGTTCTTTCAAAGCAGATTACAAGTAATTATGACATGTGGCACATGCATCGGAATTTTGCTGGCACAGGTCTTCATGAAAACGCCATTAAAACACAAAACTAGAATTCAGACTCTATAGTTTTTAATATATTGGTTCTCAGCTTCTGCTGGGCCTGTTTATTATGTTCTATAAAAGTTTTTGAAGGCATGTCACAAATCAAAGGCCCAATCTATCCCTTGAAAACAGAGTTGGAAGCTGAGATTAATTCAGTTTACTGGGAAGTAGACTAAGATTGGATGCTATAGCTTCAGCTAATTTAGGTCTCCCAAGTTAAAGGCAGGTGTTGTAATTTGTTTGAGTTTTACTTTTAATGCACTGATCTGTATCTGTTTCTCTGTGTTAAAGGTTTTGTCCCAAAGGTTGTTTCCACTCCCTGAGCTGTCAGTTGTACGTACCCCAACCCCTTTTTCCTGAATGTTCTAAATCAATCTTTCCCTGGACCAATCCCTGTCAAAACTGATCCTGGGGATTCCCCTAATCCACAATGCCCCATTGGTCCATGTGACTTGTCTTCATCCCACTGTTTTCCCACTGATTTCTAAAGTATGAAACTCCTCCTTGTTCTCCCCCACATCCTCTCCCAGCTGGTCAGAATTTGTTCCCTGCCCCTTGGCCCTGCCCCGTTGTTAAGCTGCTGCGCACTGTGCTCGGTGTCCAGCCTGTCCCTGGCTGCTCAGGAGAACAAACCCTTGTGGATCACAAACACAGGACCTCCCTCTCGTTCCTTGCCCCCCAGGTCTAAAGACCTTGGTGCCGTAGAGCAAAGCGCTCTGAGCCGCGTCTGCCGTCGCCGGCTCGGGAGACGTGTCCCGCTCTGGGCGCGGTGCCTGGGGCCGGCTGCAAGGCCCCGGCGCAGCGTCAGGCGGGCCTCTGTTAAGAAACAAATAGAATTTATGGTTGTCATGCACCTGGTCTGCAGTTCTGATACTTTGGCAGGTAGCCTGCTACTAGACGTTGATTTTTCAGATCACACTTCTTGTGGCATTCTGTTCTGAAGTAATTTCCAAAGCTTACTTCACCCAGAGAAAGATCTAGTGGCATAGTTATTGTGGTAATGCATTTCTCACTGTGTAATTGCGCCTCACATCACTGCATCCAATTCATTCTTACAATTAATTTCTTTACATTATTTATAGTTTCTGTAGCCTAGAGTGCCTTGGAACTCTAAACCCTTTAGTTGCTGCTAGCCCCAGAGGTGTTGGTGGTGTGTTTTGTCATACTCAGGTCGTTAGTTTGACTGACCCTAGTAGTGAAGATCTGTGATTTCAGCTTCAAAAATGCCTGTTTGTATATCCAGTAATATAAAACCTGTTGCATTTCAATTCAGAGGAGAAATATTACCACCAGGAGCTTCGGCCAAGTTAGACACAGTTCTGAGACTCCTATTAACTGGTTCCTGAGACTCCTGTTAACTGGGCACTGAACTTAAACATGTTGCCTTGGCTTTACAGAAAACTACCTGTCTCCCATGACTAGTGAGGGAGTTCAGGGAGACTGCTTAATGTAGCTGGCAAAACTATGAGCCTCAAGTGGGATAGTATGAGTCCCTCCAGCTTTCTAATTCAGAAGGCCTGAAGCTGGAGGAAGGGACCCCTTCATTTTTTTCTCATAAATCTCTGCATATATCCTTTTGGCATTGTAAATGAAGTTAAGGCTGTTTCCTTTCTGTAAGTCACTGGCAGAGCTCAGAGTCAGACACTTAAATGAACTGTCTTTTGATTCATCCCATGCTGATTTAGACCCACACTATTCCTTTCCTCTTCTCTTCTCTTCTCTTGCCATTTTCTTTGAATCCAAATTTTTTTCTCATCTGCCAGAACATGCTCATATGAGGAGCACAAAGCATTGCTCTTATTAGGATCATTAACTTCCATTTCAGGAACTTAGCAACAACATTCCTTCTACCCCCTCACTATCCTTTCTATCCAAATAATTTGCATGGCATGATTTTTTCCAAGTTTTATAAGGTTCAGTCTCTCTTACAAGTTTGATGGAAAGGAGAGAGTTTTTTGATAATATGCTTTGAGTTAGAAGTCAGAAAGGTTGTATTAACAGTCCATTTTATAAAGGTTAAAATAACACATGACAAAATTTGGACTAATGCTTATACCCAAGAGAAATTATCAAGAAGATTTTCTATGGTTTGATCTGCTTTAAGCTTCTTTACCTACACTTCCCTGATCAAATTTGCCAACAATATTTTCCACTCTATAAACATATGACGTACTCATATTTTCTTTTTCGTTCCTGCAATTTATTCGTATGTTGCTTCCTGCATCACAGCCTCCCTGGAAAGGAATACTGTACATTTTTTACATTGAAAATCATTTTGCATGTTGTAGCTGACTTAGAAATAACAAATAATACTAAGGACTGTATGCAAGTGGATATAAATGAGCAAAAACACTCATAAATATTCCACATGAATAAATATGCTTAGATTTACTGCATACTTCAGAAATGAGAGAGAAAAAAGAAGTTATGTAAAATAACATAAATATTCCAGGCATTTTTGTGTAATATAAAAGAACTTAGAGAGGTCAGCTCCCTCTCAGGACCACAGCATGCAGGTGGCAGATGGGTCAGTCCTTCCTGTGTTTCAGCATAGTATTTTTGTCCAGAATTTCTCTATGTCTTAAAACTTTTTTGACCTTCCTCTGTAGTAATTACTTTTATTGCTGACTGGTGTCTTTTTTATTTCCTGTGATCCCCAAAGAAATTCCTCTTGAGTTCCTTGCAGGCATGACCTACTCTTTACTTTAAACCATGCCCCAGAGTTCTTGTAAATTTGGCAAAACCTCACATCTGCCGTCTTATTTCCTTCTGAATTTTGTATACTTCAATCAAAACAATACTTCATAGTTACCTTTCCCTGAAGAAATCAGACTTTACTTCTGCATTTTCACCTATAAACAAGATCACCGACCTGAGGAATGACATTTGAAAGTAACAAAAGAAAGAAAAAAAGAAAAGAAAGAAAGGAAAGAAAGAAAGAAAGGTGGAAAAGGAAGGCGCGGAAGGAAGGCGCGGAAGGAAGGCGCGGAAGGAAGGCGCGGAAGGAAGGAAGGAAGGAAGGAAGGAAGGAAGGAAGGAAGGCGCGGAAGGAAGGCGCGGAAGGAAGGCGCGGAAGGAAGGCGCGGAAGGAAGGAAGGAAGGAAGGAAGGAAGGAAGGAAGGAAGGAAGGAAGGAAGGAAGGAAGGAAGGAAGGAAGGAAGGAAGGAAGGAAGGAAGGAAGGAAGGAAGGAAGGAAGGAAGGAAGGAAGGAAGGAAGGAAGGAAGGAAGGAAGGAAGGAAGGCGCGGAAGGAAGGAAGGAAGGAAGGAAGGAAGGAAGGAAGGAAGGAAGGAAGGAAGGAAGGAAGGAAGGAAGGAAGGAAGGAAGGAAGGAAGGAAGGAAGGAAGGAAGGAAGGAAGGAAGGAAGGAAGGAAGGCGCGGAAGGAAGGAAGGAAGGAAGGCGCGGAAGGAAGGAAGGAAGGAAGGCGCGGAAGGAAGGAAGGAAGGCGCGGAAGGAAGGAAGGAAGGAAGGAAGGAAGGAAGGAAGGAAGGAAGGAAGGAAGGAAGGAAGGAAGGAAGGAAGGCGCGGAAGGAAGGAAGGAAGGAAGGAAGGAAGGAAGGAAGGAAGGAAGGAAGGAAGGAAGGAAGGAAGGAAGGAAAAGAAAGAAAGAAAAAGAAAGAAAGAAAGAAAGAAAGAAAGAAAGAAAGAAAGAAAGAAAGAAAGAAAGAAAGAAAGAAAGAAAGAAAGAAAGAAAGAAAGAAAGAAAGAAAGAAAGAAAGAAAGAAAGAAAGAAAGAAAGAAAGAAAGAAAGAAAGAAAGAAAGAAAGAAAGAAAGAAAGAAAGAAAGAAAGAAAGAAAGAAAGAAAGAAAGAAAGAAAGAAAGAAAGAAAGAAAGAAAGAAAGAAAGAAAGAAAGAAAGAAAGAAAGAAAGAAAGAAAGAAAGAAAGAAAGAAAGAAAGAAAGAAAGAAAGAAAGAAAGAAAGAAAGAAAGAAAGAAAGAAAGAAAGAAAGAAAGAAAGAAAGAAAGAAAGAAAGAAAGAAAGAAAGAAAGAAAGAAAGAAAGAAAGAAAGAAAGAAAGAAAGAAAGAAAGAAAGAAAGACGAACAAAAACAACTTAATGGATATTTGTGTAGTGAATGACCAGGACAGTAAAGAAAAAACTAGCCGTCCATCTTGTCAGAGATGGAAAAGTAATGCAGTAAGCAGGTGTCCACCGCATTTGAGAAAAAAAAATATTAAGCAGCCTATTAATGAAAAATAGGTGCAAACATATCAGTCTGGAGGACTTATAGCCATGATTAACCATTAGTACATTTTCAGCTCCTCACCTCCTAATCAGGCAGAGGACACTTAATTTATGTGATGCTAACAAGGCTGCAAATCAAACTAGGGCAAAGCTTAGGAGCATTTGGGTCTGAGCTGTTAAAGCATCCTGTTGGTGTAATTCCTTGTACTTTCATTAAGCAATTAAAAGCAATATAATGAAGAAAAATCAACATAATGAAATATTTTAAGGTTCTGACATTTGGTTCCATTTCACAGTAGGATAAGAGAAAAACAAGTATCGTTTTGAAATGAATGCGCAATAGAAATACTTTACCAATAATAATTTTGTAAGCATATTTCACTAACTGCTTATAAATCTTAAACTCTAAATAAAGCAAACCCTAACTGTCCTAAAGATAAACCAGAGCTCAAGGAGAATATCATAAACAAAGTAAGCTTGTTTCTCATTATGGGACATATTTTGGTTTTCCCACTGTTAAAAATTGGATAAAATATTATAATCATTTACCTTGAGTTGACAGCACATTGTTCTGGAAAGTTTGCGGAGACATCTGCCAGGCATTTCTTATTTATTCAGTCTCAGAATAACATTTTGAATGTTCTTCAAAAATTTTTAGCTTTCTTAATGCTTCTGGAATCTAAAACCCTTTGGGGAGCTAACTTTTTAACTAAGTCTTGGTAAAATATGCATCCAGTCATCTCAAAGTACTTAACTGGCCTCTTTCTTCAAACATATTATATGTACTATATAAGCAAATTGAAGATTCAGTGTATACATTAGATAAACAGGCAGAAACCCACTACAATTTCTGTGGGTTTAGATGCTCTGGTTATTAGGTCACATGATATTTTTTTAATTTATTCTTCTATACCAATTTATTTCTCCTAATTTGTTTATTTTATATGCTTCCCATTCAGGCCTACATTCTTCTTACCCAGTTTTGGTTGTGTAAAACCTGAGTGTGAAGCTGAAGCCTTAAGATATACATACTACTCTTCTAGTCTATGGACTGTGAGGGAAATATCCAGAGGGTAGTTTATTGGTGCAATATGTGAAATGAAATTAAAAATCAGACAAATACATATGTAAGTACAATAAAACTGCTATTTTACTGTAAATCAGCTCTGTCCTTATCCCCTATTTACTGACTTTCTCTGATCTTCCAAGACTGAGCCAGGCTTACAGGATCATGTCAGATTGAATCACATTATATTTTGAAGACTTTGTGGGTTAGACCTACCTTGGTCTCCAGAAAAACCTTGGAAAAATTCAGTTTTATCTTACTGTTGTAATATAACTTAGTTTTTAAATAAAGGTAAGATTAAATAATTTAAAATTAGGGAAAATTAATTTAGTCTCATTTGGTTAAAATGGCCCTAATATTGAAGAATATTTTGAAATGTCTGTTGTAAAAATTTACTGTTCTTTAACATTTTTCAATCTTTACTGATATAATCAAGGTAGAGGAAAGAAGAGGCTGCTTTGCAGGAAATTATAACCATGCAGATATTTTGATTAATTATTTTAATACTAATTTTGGTTATCTTATGCAATTCATAGTCGTTATTCACTGGCATGAGCTCTGCACTTGGCTTTTCCTCAGCCCATGCATTTGAATGTACTGTAGTCCACTTTGGATAATCGGCTAACTAGGTTTGTTAATAATTAGTTTTGTATTTCATCATTATTCACCATAGATGTAAAGTACTTTGGCAAACAAACCAAAAAAAAAAAAAAAAAAGACTTAAAGGGGAAAAACTGTGGTACTTGTATGATGTAAATTTATGAAGTAAAGGATTCAGGTCATGAAGCAAAAGAATCAGCAAAATCTAGAAAAAAAGCAGAAGCTGGTAATAAATCATACAAAAACTGGACAATATAGGAAAATAAGGTATTTCCAGACTTACAGATGCAGTATATTCAGTTACAGTATGGGTGGGTTTCACACTCAGCCTAAAAAAATGAAAGAAGTTTAGAAGATTTTTCAGTTTTTTAGTGAATTATAAAATAATTATTATTATTCAGGAAATAATACCAAAACCTCACAGTCTTGAAAATAGCAAACTGCATCCAAACATTTACAAATATATACATATGATAGTTACTTAATTAGATAATATCAGGGTGAGCAAAATTACCCATTACAAGCTCTATGTAAGAAACAAATAACAACTAATTTTAAATTATTCTGCACAATAAACACACATCATCTCATTAATTTAAATAAAGACATATTTTAAAATTAGACATTTTGCAATGATTTGCTTACATGAGCAAATCTTCGTCTATAGTTTAGATAGAATTTTGAATTATGGCTTTGATAAACCAACATTTATCCTATGCACTTTATTAAAAGAAATCAGGCTAGATTCTATACTGAATTACAACCTGAAAAATCCTCATAGAATGGCTTAATTATGCAGGCTCAAACCAATATAGAACTTGTTTTACTGTATTTAATTGAAGACGTTAATGGAACCTAAAGAGATGTTTTCATTTGTATAGACTTAACATTAATTACTTTTTTAGGGCAGGGCACCCTAAGATGAAATCAAAATTGAAGGCGTTAATTTGAATATGTGGAAAGGAAAATCATTTGCATCACACTTAGAGATGGTATTTATGTATTAAAAGAAGAAAACTAAAGTTAATAAATATACCAAGCTAATATTAAAAATCTTTTCATTCCATAAAGAGCACCCAGAAGAGCAACATTTTGTTGTACAACTAAATTGAATACCTTGAAGTTATTATATCTAAAATCATTTAAAATATATCAAACAGGCTATAATAACTAAAAATTGATGATTTAGGTCCTTTTTTGGTTACATTGATCTAGTGCCTGTCATTATTTTACATTGAAATTTTATGAAGTAGTTCTGCTGTCATATCTTGCAATTTAAAAAAAGTATAGAATTTCTAAATAAGTAATTCATGTAACATCAGAGAGCTCAACACAAATGTGACTTTTTGCCAAAATAACCTCTGTGGTTATAATCTTCCAGGTCTTTTTTGATGTTAGGATATGGAAATCTTGGTTTGAAAATTTTATTCTATCCAATAACTTAAAAGTACATTAAACTGATTTTCAATATACCAATTTGTTTATATGGTGTTTCAACATAGGGCAGTAATAAAAAAATTTAAAAAAAAAAAACCTTTATCAGCTGGGTTTTTCCCTAATGAAAAAAATCACTAGAAGCTGGACCAAATAGGTTCTATTCACCTGAGATTAGGAACTTAATTTGTGAACTAAAGGTCAATATGTCAAAGTTTTATCTAAGAATATAAATAAAAACCTTGTGGTATTTTCAAAATTAGGTATTCTTTCTCCTTTAAAGCAAAGCAAACCTGATTTTGTAAAAAATCTTTCTGCCTTTGACAGTCTTTAAATAACTTGAACTCGCAAGCCACAATATTCTTGCTTAATTAAAAGATTCTAAACAAAAACAAAACCAAACAAAAAACAAAAAAGCAAGGGAAAATTTACATTTTAGAACAAAGATTAAAAAAAAGGTGGAAAGTAAGAAGTTCGAAAATCTGTCTATAATTATGATCTTACCTATAAAAATAAAATGTTAAAAACAATTACTTCACTACCTGACTGACCAGGCTCTTGTGTCCAAGGCTGCCTTTTGTCTAATCTTCTGATTGCACTCTCAGCAATATTTGCAATAGCCTCTGCTAAGTGGGAAAAACATTATCACATCTTGCACAGGAAACACAGAACTTTTGCACACAGATTCTGCCAGGTTAAAATATTCCTCTGTTCATCTTTTGGTTTTGATTATGGCCCTTGAAATTTGCTTCCAGCTTTCTGGTACCATTTTTGTTTCTTTAATCAACTGCAGACTTGAAAGCAAGGAAAACTTTGTTTTGTCACATTTTTGGCTCCAGTGCTGCAAACATTTCTGCACAGGTGGACCCACCCTGTTGAAATCACTGGGTCAGTGTAATGTTATTTTAATCATTCTGCTTTACTTTTCTTCCTTTTTTACCTTTGTGTGGTTGTTCTCTTCCTCAGAGAACTGTCACTGAGGAAAATGGCGACAGAAGAGCAGCTGTACCTATGCCAGGAGATGAAGAAATGCTTGTGGGAAAAATTTGCCAGATTACAGCAAACTGAGCTTTTCAAAGGTGATCATGACCGGCTTCAGTGTCCACACCTCACTCACATGGAAATCTACTCACTAATGAATGTAGCTGTCCCCAGCTGTTCATGAACCAGAGGGTACTAAAACCAAGGCCTCTTGTAATGCAGATCACCTCCTCTGCAGCAGTCAGAGGTGGCTGTCTCCCAGTTTCCACTGCCACAACTCGCAGGCCTTTGTACTAGTGAGAAATACACACCAACTGTCATGCTGGGTGAACACAGCTTGTGTAACTATCCCTTTCCCCCACAGCTACCAAGATGAGATGACTTTGACCAGAGGAGCATGGAGTTACACCCTTGTGCACCTGGTAGACTTTGTTAGTGGTTGCCTAGCAAATCCAAGGCAGATACATGGAAAGCCAGGAAGACAGATTACTGTAGTCATGGATTTTAGTTACAATTAATATCCAAAGACAGCTTCGTAATTCTTTTAGGCCCCAACTTAAACTACCTTTGAAAATGCAGCAGTAGGTGTCTCAAGCCATTCTGAGACTCTTGTTTAGACTCTTAAATTATTTGCATATATTTTTACCCTCAGTAAAATTTAGTCAAGCACCACTCAAGATATATATATAGATATAAATATAGATATATAATTCCTAAGCTTTCATTTTGCCAGGAAAAGAGTTTATATTTGTGAACCCTGTGACTAAACAAGAAGTTGGAAAATTCAAAGCCTGTTGTTGCTCTGATTTAATTTAAGAAGGTTAAAAGTTATTTTAGGAATTGCAGATTCTTGGGTTTTGTATTAGAAGGAATTCCCTTCTACCAGAGATAGTGCAAATCCAACAGAACCTGGCAAAAAAGCACACACACAGATGCTGAAATCAGGGTTCATCTCTAGTCCCTGGATGTTTCAGGTGGTCATAAAAGCAGCATCTTCACATGGTGGGATGAGCTGAAGAGCAAAGTATGTAATGTGGAGTTTAAAGCAGTTTGTCACTCCATGAATCCAGGTTTTCCATGACTCCTGTCCTTTGGGTGCCCAGTTAGAAAGAGTCCTAGGGCTAACACTGTTCCTTTGTAGCCAGTTTGGCCAGTGAGGTACTGTGCTGCTTTAGGAATGGTGTTGCTAGCAGGCCAGGAGAAGTGATCCTTCCCCACTACTGCCCACTGGTGTGGTGACTTCAAGAGTGCTCAGTCCAGTGCTGGATTTCCTAGTACAAAAGAGAGATGGAGATACACTGAATGGAAAATCCAGCAAAGAGGGATGATTGAGGGACTGGAGAACCTTCCTTAAAAGAAAAGTCTGAGAGAGATGGGACTGTTCATTCTACAGTAAAGCAAACTCAGGGCAGATTGCATCATGATTTACAAATATCTGAAGGAAGGATGTAGAGACGAGGGAGCCAGGCTCTTTCCAGATGTGTCCATCGGGCAAGGTCAAAAAGGCAGTGGGCAAATATTGAAACAGGAGATTCCAAATGAACCACAGAAAAGACTTGTTAGTGAGAGAGTGATTGAGCATTGCCATAGTTGCCAAGAAGTTGTAGAGTCACCGAGCTTGAAGAACTTCAAAAAATATTGGGACACAGTCATGGGCAAGTGGCTGGGCAAGCAGCTCTAGGTCGTCCTGATTCTGCAACGATTTTGGATCAGAATGTCTCCACAGGTCCCCAGCCAGTTAAATATTCTGGAATCCATGGGGGTTTCCCACCACAGACATTCTTCCCACCACCAGGCCCTGCTGCTCAGGCAGATCAGGCAGGCCTATGATCACAGGAGCTGACAAGCCTGATCTTAAACCCCAGCCCCTCCACAAGGCACGGCTGTGTGATGGCAGCCAGAGTCCTGCAGAGCAGGAGCTTTCTCCCCCTGGGGTGATTGTCACCCTTGATGAGAGGTGGGACTGGACAGGACAGAGAAAGGGGAGCTCACTGCAGTAGCAGTGGCAGCGGGGGTGGGACCAGCTTTGGATGTGTGACTTTTGCTTTCCTTCTTAAACTGCTTTTATGTAGAGCCACAAGTTTTCTTACCTTTAACCCTTCAATCCCCTCCCCCACCAAGCAGTGAGTGAGCAGTGGTTGGCATGGAGCTCCTGGCTGGGGGTTAAAGCATGACCTGGTTCCACCATGGCTGTCCAAGGGCTGCAAACCCAGAACAGCCACAGAGCACACTCAGATGGAAGGGGCATCGTGTACCATAACTGCCTCCATCCTCACACTGTGCTCAGGGCTCCATGGCTGCACCCACAGTGTGCACACCTGAGCAAGACCCTGGGCTTGGGCTTGAGTCTTGGCTTTGGGGAAATGGGCAGCTCTGGGTGCTGAGCTAAGACCACCCCTTCCCGTGCTCCTCTCCCCACTGCCCTGCTCTAGGGTCCTGGGGGTCTCACTCAGTGGCTGTTCCAGGGCCACAGGCCCTGCTGAACACTCCTGGGGAGTTATTCTGACTTCATTGACCACTTCCTCCTTCAGATACATATTTTGTGATTCTATGATTCTGTATTTCAGAAGGAATAGGCGTCCTCTCATCTTTTGATGTGTTCTTTAGAATTACAATAAATTTCTAATCAGAAGTTCTTATCAGAGATTTCGCCTTCCCAGAGATCTACTGCAAATACCATACTTTTGTGACTAGTCTAGCAAATTGCTGAAGTTCATGTCCCAGGTACTCAGAGACCCAAGTAGGAATGTTGCCCTCCTAAACTTGCTGTTTCTGAAGAGAAGAAGGACTTCTGGGCTGGCTTGATAAGTGACTATCTTGGCCACAAGGATGACAAAATTGTTGATTTTAAACTTTCTAGTGTATGATAAAAAGAGGTAGTCAGAGTGCTTACCCTGGATTTCAAGAGGACAAGCTTCAAGCTACTCAGGGAGCTACTTAACAGTGTCCCAATGGAATCTTTCTCTGAGGGCTTATGGATCCATGAATGCTAGTCAGTTCTTAAAAAGCATGTTTTAAAAGTACAGGATCAGGCAATTCCACTGTGTCTAATGTCAGGCTGAGCAAGAAACTCAAGGGAGAAAGGAAATTATGTATGTGTAAGTAAGGTCAGGAAGGAAATGTTTGACTTTTTGAAGTAAAATTAAGTTGTGGTTCGAATATTCAGAAAGAAGATACGAAAAGCCAAAGCTCAACTGAGAGTTGAGACTGGCCAGTGTTGTGTCAGACAACACGAATATCTTTATAATGTACATTAATAGTGATGGAGGTTGTCTTTGGTTGAAAGACAGGTGTCTGCCAGGGAAAGCCTGAGCCTCCTTTGGAAGGAAGAATAAATAATAAATAAATAAATAAATAAATAAACTCCCTCCCTCTGAATAATTATAATTTTGAAATTAAGGGGCTCTCAGGCAAGGATATGAGGATAGGAATAACAGTTCTTTACTAGTATGTGTAACAGGGCAAACAAGCAACAACCGCTATGGCATAAACAGCACCACAGAACAGAAACCTCTTGACATCTTCTTGGCTGAGACAGGAAGGGATGAAGGAGAGGCTTTGCTTCACAAACCCCGGGGCCCCTGCAGGACTCTGAGGAGCACCAAGCTGGAACGGCAGCAATGAGCAGAAATCCTGGGTTAGTGGATGAGGTGTATCAGAAGCTCTGTGGTGGCAGCTGGAACTGCAGGATGTCCCAGTAGGGCAGGAGATACGGGGCCACAGCATAGCAAAGGCTCAGAGCAGTGCTGGAGAAGCAGCGGGGGTGGGATAGTGCTGGCCCAGCTCCAGCAGGGCAGGAGAAGGCAAGCTAAGGATTCCTGGACACATGAGCAGATGGTGATAGATCCCTACAACTGGACTTTGGTGGTGACAATGAATTCTCCCCTCAGTAAGCAACAGGTTGACCATCCTCCTTCTGATGTTGAGCACAAGAGAGCAGCTGCTCCCAGCCCAGTCCTTTACCTGCCCCCAAAACCTTGCCGTATCTTTCCCCTCCGAGGGAAACTCCCAGAGCTAAAAGAAGTGTAGCCCAATGCTACACTACTCTCCCAACTTTTGGCCACCTTTTTTGTTTTGGTCAAGCACCCACAAGTACCTAGAAAAAGATTGGGAGGATATATGCTGAAGATGATCACCTGGCAAATAATCCATTCAGTGATTATTTTTCCCCTCAGATTTAATAACACACACAGACCTTGGGCTGATCCTTGCAGTTGGAGGGACAGTCTGCCTCAGCATCATCATCATCACTAGGAGAAACTCTGGAGCACCTCCTCTACTCCTCCTTCACTGATCTTGCTGTCCCAAGGAGTCTCTGTCTCACATGCTCTCACTTCTTTCTCACAGCTGCTCTTATGCAGCAGTTTTCAACCTTTCTTGAGTATGTTATCTCAGAGATGTACCACCATCATCACTGGGTTGTTGGCAAGCAGCATGTCTATCTTGGACTTGGCTCTGTCAGATATGGAGGCAGTTTCCAGCCTCTTCTCACAGAAGCCACCCCTGCAGCCCCTTTGCTACCAAAACCTGGCCTCTCAAACCCAATCCATTATATGCTGCAAGAGAGAAAGCATCCCACCTCCCCCATTCACCAGGGCCAAGGATATCCGAGCCCTTTGAGTAGCAGCCAGGCTAACAGGCCTGACCACCGCTGGAAAAAAGCTATTTAGGTACAGTAAAAGTACCAGCATTTATTTGCTTGAGTGATAATGATAGACATGACTCTGATTATTACACAGATAGTAGATATTACAGACATTTTCCCTAAATCTCTTCCCAGTAATACTCATATGAGTTGGTGGTTTACAACAGTTTGGAGCCAAAGCTCAGCTGATTACATATGACTTTTTTAGTGAAGAGATGGGATTGCAACACCTAGCTGACCTCGTCTGTTTAGGAATCCTGTGATAGGTTTCTAAATACACAGTTTCAGAGGGGTGAAAGAATTAAAGAACTCAGACAAAGCAATGGTGTGATCATGATGAATGCCCTGGTGGAATGACTTTGAAAGTGTAAACTATTGAACTGAGCCTAGAAATTCTTTTAACTGTGGTTTATGTAAACATTTCACATCTTGCACCATAGTAAACCTGTGCCCCTACTATGCTAAGATTAAGTTACAATGCTTGGAAGTATGCAGAAATTGTTTAATACATAACCTTATAGCACGTTTTTTACTCCTTTTTTAGCAGAACACATATTTTATCTGAAGAAAAAGTAATATCCTGTTGTAGCAATATTAAAGGCTTGTTAGAAACTTCAATAAAGCAAATCCAAACCTGGCAAAAGTTTATATTAAAATATGGCATTTAATTGGCTCAGTCTCTTGATAGCAGCAGCAAAGTTATTATTATGTTCTTGACCACCATTTATATGTGGTGCTATATCAATCACTGCCCTCCAGCATGCAGTTCTTCCACTGAAGCAAGTAAATTGTATGCTAAAAGAGGAAGAGGAGATTGAAGACAGAAGTGGTAGGGACAGAGTTGAATGGTTTCATGGTTCACACCTGAGACTGAAAGACAGGTGATCTGGGTCAAGAATTTCAACAAAAGTTGATTCCAGATTTACACATCTTAAATCCATCCAAGCCCTAATATTTCCTGTTGATTTGCTCTAGGCTGCAGGAAGTACCCAGCCAATAGAAAACACCAGGCACAGAGAATTGGGTGGAATTTGGGATTTGTGAATTGGAGCCAATGCCTATATACAGTCATAGAAACACAGTTATGTTGCCATTTTGACATTTTAAAAACACTTCAAAGACCCCACACAGTCATAGGAACCCAATTTTAAGTACATTGCTTAGTTGGCTTTCTTTTCTTTTTTTAACTTTTGGGTTGCTGCAATGAGAACTATACCACACACAATTATGCTGCAAATTCACAGCTTTTGAAAAACAGTACAATAAAAACAACAAAAAATCAAGCATACAGCTTGGTTTGCTCTCTAGTAACCTCAGAGGAAAAGTTCATGATGGATAAATGCTGCATGTCAGTTTTAATTTTTGTCCTCTGAAGATGTGTTTTTTACCAAAGGTAAAGGAACCAAATGGTCCTCTCCAAACAAAGAGATTGTCTGTGGAGCCTTGAATTTCATAAATCAAGAGAAGCCACATTTCTTGGAAAATGCTAAATGCGTAGGACATGAAGGAAGGAATTGAGTGTATTTATAACAGCATACTCCTGCTTTCAACAGCAATTGAAAACTATAAAACTGCCCAGAATATTTTGCTTTTTGCAATGTGAGAGAGCTCTGTGCTTTTCAAGCTTATGTTCAAATATATCTTATTTTATTTTATTTTAAAGTATTTCCATATATTTTCAGATTATACCATTTATTTAGGAAGAAAGGCATCTTGCTCTCTGTATGATCTCCTGTTGTCTTACTTCCATTCTTCACCAAACACTGGTTCTGATTTTGCATTGCTTGATCCTTCCAGAAACACATCTATGTTCTTTAGTACCACCAGGAACCAACACAGCATGTTTCTCTTTCATGTCTTTCTGATCCAAATTTCATTGAAAACTTGCAAATCATCTGCTTGGCTTCTAGCAGCCTGTGCCTAGGTCTCATCAAAGTGCTTACCATAACTGCCAGTGCATCTGGATATACATGAACAGATCACATTTAGGAGGATCTCATCTCTCTCAACTTTTAAATGAACTATCCCTTCAGGTAACACAGAGATTTAAATGAAGTAAGTGCACACATGGCACTTTGAACAATGATATATACTAGCAGAACATCTCAAGCACACTGAGATTCACATATGGGTTTCAGCTAGCAAAGGGAAGAGGCAGAAATAGAACCACATGCATTTAGTTCTGTCTGTCTGCAGCCCTGAATGGAGGATGACTGCAGGAGCCTTAACTCAGCTTGTACATCTTGTCTTGGTTCTAATTTAGGCACAACTATTTCTGACGCCATCTGCATTCAGGATTAGAAGTAGACAATGTACTAAATTGGAAGTTTCCAAATCCTGGAGGAGCAATGCGCCTTCAGTTGCATGCTATCCCAATATCCATGCTATTCTGTGCCTTGCTCCCACCTAGGGGGTGATGGACTTCTGTGTTCATTTACATTGTCAGTCTAAACACACCATGACTACTCAGAACAGTGAAATTCTGCTCCGTGGGCCACCCAAATGGTGACTTTGGGCCACCCAGGCTCTTGCAAGTTACTGAGATCCTAGAACTCCACCATAGAGCTGGACCATTGGAAGAATTATAGCTCTGCTATATATGCCCTCCACAGGGATGGATTTGGGACTCCAACTAATAGAACAGCATCACCATAATTTATAGATGTCATTAACCCCTGTGTCATGAAAACATAAGAGTTTTTTCCCAATCACAATCATACTAATTAAGAAGCATATATCAAGCTAATTATTACACTGATTTAGTGTATGATATCCTGTCTTTGGTCTCATATCCAAGAGTCAAAAGGAACTGACTGCAAATTAAAACTATGCTCCAAAAACCTCACTATGCCAGTTGTATCTGGGCCAAGCAATGACTAATAGGGACAACATTTGCAAGGACTGTGGATGCATGAATGCCAGGGAAAGATAGCTGAGTTCTGTTGGGTGGTCCAAAGAGATATTTGCAACAAAAGAGTAAGGAGGTAAAACAAAAAAGTTCAATTAGAACCAACTGCCCTGTTTTGAAAATGAGCAAAGTCTTTGCTTCTCCAAAAATTGGGGAATGAAGTTTGAAATGGATGGATACAAACATGATTTGAATTTGAGACTTATGAGGGAGCAAACTTGGGCTTTTTGTTTCTCTCCCTCCTCTCACATTTAAGAACATTTTTTCCATGAGCAGGTATTAGGAAAGGTGAGACACCAGAGATGAGCTGCTGGCAGATGAAGGGTACTCTCTTTTGTTGAGATTTCCACTCAAAATTAGGTCAAAATCATGAAATAATGGGTGAAAAAAATGGCCCCACTGAACTTTAGGTCTGTTTTCTGTCCTTCTTTCGGATATTCTAGAAGGTTTTATGTATAACCTTTTTTATTATTATTTTTTCATCTAACTTAACTATTTTGGTGAAAAACCTGAGATGAGAGGCAAATATTTTTGTTGCCCAGAATTTTTGAAATAGCATAGTGGTTTGGAATAATTCAATTTCTCAGCAGAAGAAGTGAATGAATCTGATTTATAATTATTTGAGAAACTGATTTCAAATGAAACAGGGTTTTGAATTGTTTCTAACTATATGCCAATGAACGTCAACAATTTATATCTACAAGGAACGAGAATCTGATGTAAATACAACTGATTTCAGACTGGTCTTGTACTGTCATAGATGAGAATTTCATTCCATTGATATTTGGATACTTGAAGAGAAAAATTATGCAATAGAAACAGGAATTCTTGACACAATATTCAATCAAAATTAGGACATTAGTGCCATTTCTAGACCTGGTTCTCAAATTAAAATATAGAAATGTTAAAGATGTAAAGGAAGAAAAGAACAACAGAGAAATCAATGTTAAAGAAACTAGCAAAGATATGATATTTGTATATTTAGATCATCAAACATACAGTTAAGGGATTATCTGAATTCTGTGTGTATGTCTTTGCACATCTGTTTCCAGAAGTTTGGGTTGTTCATTCTGGCTGAAAAAAAATCATAGTCAGATCAGTAGGATACTGAGTAAGATTTTAATTTAACCAGAATATGAAAGACAGCAGAAATAATTTAAGTTGGAATAAAAGGAGATGAAGTCACCAGTTCATGGAGTTTTTATTATTATATAAATCTTTCTTAAACATGTTTATATTAATTTTTTTGAGAAGTTTTGTGGCTCGGTAGTGTAAGCAGTTGGTCTGCACTGTTGTATTTGAACTTGGATTCACTAAATCCCACACTTTAACCCTTGTTTCATGAAGGAGCCTGGAAACTGTAAGTTAGTGAAGTCTCAGCCTTTAAGGTATCAGTCCATTAGTGGTAAAATTAGAGTAGATGTATTTTCTCTGGTGTTTTAAAAAGTGATTACATTACAGTAAGTTTTTTCTGTCTTCTTCAGTGCTTGCTTGCAAACTGGTCTCAGGCAACGCAAGGAATTCTTTCCTTGGGACATCTGGTCAACACCTTCTTCTCACACATTCAAAGCTGGATTTCTAGTTTTGCAACAGCAAATGGATTAATTGCCAGGCAAGACTTTCTGCTTTCCTCTGTAGTGCTAAGCATGAATTGCTTGCTGTTTTGTCTGTTTGTCACCTAATCAGATTTTAGGGTCACTGGCAGAATTTGGACAATGTCTGATGCTATCTCTCCCTGGCATGAATAGTTTCATGGGTAGTAGGATACAGTGCTGTTAGTGAGTGGGCAAGAGAGTGATTTCTTGGCTCCTGGAGAGAGGAATCTCCAGGAACTGATGTTCTGCTTCCCATGGCTGTTTTAACAGCAAAGGAAGAAATGTTTCCATGAAATAATCAGAAGTTTATTATATCATTTAGAGATCTGGTTTTCCGTCAGAATTTCTGGGTCAGGTCTGCTGATAATAGGCCAAATTATTATGTTCAGATTCAGAAATTTAGAAGTCGTTCCTATAACCTGCATTCATCCATACACTCATAAAAAATGCCCAGTGCATTTTTTGCACACATAGAACGTCTTCAAATACAGACCAACACAAGCAAGGAATGAGTTGTCTTCACTAGAGCATCACTCAGACTTTGAAGCCCAGGTGGAAACATGTTATATGAATGTATTTATATATACAGTCATATGCTTTGATACACATACAAATTTAAATATATTATTTGAATTTTTGAGCCAATCCATCAAACACTGCCCTTCTCATTTGGGGTCCATCTGTGTAAAAATACTATCTCTAGTACAACAGACAGTAACATTTGTTTTTTTTTTTTTAATAGAAAACCTCCACTTCAAAGAGCTAAAGTATTTTGGACATCTGTTCCTGCCTTATTTTCATAGATTCAAACCAAAAAAAGCTACACCTTTCTCAGAGCAGCTCATTATGTGTTAGGTGCACCAGTGATTTCTTACCTTCAACCATCCATTTTCAGTACATCTTTTTATTTATGTGCCCAACAGCCACACAGTTCTTAATGGGCACTGCCAATCTTCCACGGCCAACTAATCCACATTTCCTGAAACAATGAGAAGGGATGATGAAAATTTAAGTGTCTCAACTGTTTGGAAAATACTGAAAAGCAAAGTTCAGAGAGACGGAGTGTATACATTGGCTACAGCTCACCGTGGACAAACACAAAGGTGTGCACACCTTTGAAGCAGGAACACTGAGGAAGATTGGTGTGCAGCTGTAAGGGAGACATGAAACAAAGGATGGAGTGGCACGGAGGTTTTGTGGTCATGCTCTGTTGAAATCAATGAACATATGACACAGAGAATGGAGCAACACAATGGGGTTGTGATCATGCTCTGTTGAAAACAATGTACTTAATGGGAGCAAAGCCAAAGGAATGTGCCAGGTGGTGAATGAAAGCTGAACTTTATTTCATTAACTTGAAAATACATATTAATTTTCATGCTTCTACAAATACTAATAACTAAAGTCACTCAGAATCCACCTAAACATGAAATTACATCAACTGTAACTTTACCTTTGCCCTCCCTTGAAGAAAATAATGTAAATATAGCTTAGGGAAGGGAGGTCAAAGGAGACTCCATTGTAACTTCTGGCATCATTGACAAGCTGTATCTGTCTGCTCCCTCCTAAGGGACATTTATAGGGTAAGAACCTAATTATATGCACGTGAAATAATTATCATGAGCCGGCTTTCATTGGGCATTAGAATTTGTCTGTATATTGCCTCAAATTCATTTTTGCCAGTCAGTATACTATCCACATCAATCTCTCAATTTAATCAATTGCAGTTTACTATTATCACTGCATTTGTTTAAAAATGTGTTATTCTGTAAACTGTTTAGTGCAAGTCCTTCATCAAGGGCTCCAGCAGCCACTGACAGGTGATAGCTTGACAAAACTGATGATATGTCAACTAAGAGTGGGGGAATCCAGAAAGGGGCCTCTGTTTCCAAACTGATATAAAGGATTTGACTCTGATGTGCTGTCCGTGCACACCCCAGAACCATCCTCTGGTACATCTGGCTGTTCAGTGGGGCCCCCATAACAGAATATAGACAGGCTGGGCAGGCACAAGGGTCTATGTCTGTGGGCATTGACAGCCTGTTCAAACATAAATGGTTTAAGGGAACTGCTCTTTCATGTGACAGCATCTGTAGAGTGACTCACTGTTGTTCCAAGGCAGACAAAAGAAATGCCTTATTTTACTTATACCAGCAGACCTAACTCATAGTGGCAAATAGAAATGAATAATACAGAATGCTCTGAGCAAATGACTGCCTGAAATAGAATTTTGGAAAAAATATGAGATTGTCACTTATTTCACTGATTATTACTCCATGTCTCTCCTTTCTTTGCATCAGATTTACCTCACATTACACAGGATACTGCATAACTATGCTTCTCAGGAATCTTTTGCAGATGATTCAATAAGTTTTATCTGTTTCCATCAAACTGCGTTTTGGGTCTCCATGACTCATGTCATGCGGAGGTCTATCAATAGATGTTTCTGATTCTGATATCGGGGGTTTGCAGCCTTTCCATGTCTCATGCTAATCCTCCTCTTCTGATTTGATACTGTACAAACACAGACCTTGATCAAAAAAGGTGAAAAGAATACAATATCATTACTAAACTTCAGGCACTTAGGCATTAAGTAATTCTGTGAAATCCATGAGCAGCTGGGTCTCTCATTTTACTTAAATGCCTGTAAAAAAAAAAAAAAAGTGTTAAATTAAAAATTGGAAGCTTTTCTTTACAGAAGAAAAAAGACCTGAAAATCACTTCCACGGGTTGAAAGATTCAAAATTATGAACAGGTTCAACATGTAAACAGCAAGTTCACAAATCAGCATTTTTTGACAATATTGCAATTTTATCTACTTTCCACATCACAGGTCTCTCTTTCTCTCCAGTGTCCAGAGCAGAGATCCTGGCAGCAGCTAACACCTTACAGCTTTGCTCATGGGGATTTACCTGGCAGGAGGGTCCCTGGTTGTAAGGCAATGGAAAGGGTGAGTGAAGGAGGGGGGACAATAGCGTAGCTCTCCATTCCTATAGAAGGGTATGAGAGTGTACCTCATTATGTTTATTTGACACAACTATGTAAATCAAACTTTTATGTGGCATACAGTCATTTTACTTGGAGAATTTTAAGAGTAGAATTTCAAAACAGTATCCTCTATCAGACAGACTTGTGATTTTGTATTAAAAACAAAACCCCAAACCACACAACAGACCTATTTTCCATGCCTCACAATGACTGAAAATAATTATTTTTTTAGCCTCTAATCTTTCTTGTGTGGCCATACGAAGCTATTTGGGTTTAGCAACTCATGCAATAATTCAGCATGCTCAGTTTCTTCCAGCTCATTTGTGCAGGTGTTTCGTCATAAATTACTCAGGATCTCAGGCTTGATATTGTAGTGCCAAATATTTACCATACCCTTTAAGCAACCCTTTAGGCCAGGGAAAATCTTTAATCAACATTGCTTGCATGAGCTCAACTTGTATAACTCATATAAGCTGAGTGTTTGCAGCCTGGAAGAATTGCAGCCTGGCTGAAGACTACAGTAATAAAAAGCCAGTAAGAAATAATGTCATTATTAGCATAAAAATCATGACATTCTATTTTTTTTTCCAAAGAAAGCTAAACAACACAATGGAATGGATCATTCCAGACACATTTTTGAGTCATAGCTCACAACATAAATGCAAAGAAGCTAGCTGAATCAGAAAGGAAAAATGAATTCTTAAGAGGCAGCAACTGGACCGTCTTTTTCATTCCAGGTCCTGCTATCTGATCTCTGAAGATTTTCAATTTTCCTTCCATTTGCTCTTTATCTCCTGTAATATATTTTTTTCATTCCCTATACTTTTTTTAATATGGTCTTTTGAGTGACTATCATGGCAGTCAAAAGTCATACTTGATTACAATTATTATTCTTGAGAACTGAGAAAAACTAAGAGCTGGATGATCCTTTATTATAATAGTAATCACATAAAAAACTCCAAATCCAGAATCATTAGAATTGGCTTCTTCACATAAAACTTTCTGTAATTATTTTTCTTTCCATATCAGTTTGAATCTGTTTTGGGCAAGCTTCAAATACATACTGGCAGTCAGCTCCACTTAGTAAACCCAAACTACCCACTACTAGTCTCAGTCCTTCAGTGACAGAAACAAAGCCAAACTGGGCCAGCTCAGAGACTGAGTCCATAAAACAAAATATCATTAAACACATCCATCTCAAACAACCTTGTCTGATGGCTCATAAAGCATAAACATACCCCCCAACTTGTAGAAATTTATCATCAATTACAATTACTCAGATTGTCTCATACAAAAACTTGGTAGGATTTGAAGGGGCATAATAAATGATATTGTTATACAGCTATACAAAGTGACCTTAAACTACTGTGACACTTTTTCCATAGAAAGGGTCTCAAGGCTTCTGTTTTGATTTTTCTAACCACATTTTTCATACACTGAAGGCCTTTCATTTATCTTAAAACTGCATTATTCCACACTGAGCTGCCAACAGCAATGGTTGATTTGATTTCATTTTAATAAGATAAATGGCTTTTGGAGTAAATAGCCAATTAATAAATACTAGGATGCTTTGCTAGAGGCTCTTCAGCTATTTCTGAGATATAAACATGTATTCATTTCTAAAATAGTTGAAGATTGAAGCAAAACCACCAAATGTGTGATAATTCCATTCCCTGAAGATCTCTGGCTCCAGTTTTATAGAGAGAAAGGCACAAAAAAGTCCAAAATGGCTGTCGTGACATTTTCCCTGTGGATCTGTTTCATCAAAACAACAGAAAAATTATGGAGAAAACATGTTTGTTCTGCCTCAGTCCCTTTCCCCCATCTTTACAGTTATTTTCTTATTCCCATACCTATGTTGTCTCCAGATAATTGAATATCTAACCCATTTGACATATCTTACTTTTTAAAACTAATTGGCAATAAAGTAAGATCCATATAAAGATAGCTTATAAAATGTACTAAAATGACTGGTCCTGTTTTATAAGGCTATTCATAGGACAGACACAGTCAAAGCAGTGCTGTATAAATATCACCTGCTTTTGGAATTGTGTAAGTACAACCTCAACATTTAAGAATGTCTGTATTCTTTAAATTGTGTGCTATTCAACAATGCTTTAATAAGGTGATAGGTCTCTCCACCTTACAGAACCCTGCACATTCCATAACTCCTGGCACATGGTCCAGGACTTCAGTGCTCTGTGCTTTTCCAAAATAAGGACATGTTGTCAGACACTAGCCCACTTTACAGAAGATAAGAAAATAGATGGCACCCTATATACACAGTATGTCAACCTAGACACCACTGAAAAATGTTCCACAAAAACCTCACACAGAGTATAGCGTCATCTGTAGGCAGGCATCAAGAAGTACTGAATGTAGACATATGTGTAGGAGGCAACTTCCATGCTTCTATGAAGCCTAAATCTGTAAAATATAGTGGCTTGCTAGATGCCTCTATTATTGTTAAGTTACTACCTAATCTATGTACCTGTATGAGCAGGAAAAATTAATTTCAAAAGGTCTTATGTCATCTGTTACCTTTAGACAACTATCTAAAATGCTGTTCAGCACATTAATCTGGAGGACAGGCAGCTTGGGACTACCTGGCATTAGCTTGAGTGCATTCAAACCCACATCCTGGAAAAATGCCTCAAGCGTAGAACTACAAAGGCATCATGAGCACAGCCTCGTCTCCAGCCACTTCAGTGAGCTACCACCAAAAAACACACACGAATGCAAGGTTCATTTAATGAACAGAAAAGACAGACGTAAGGAGTGATCACTCCTAAACTCTGATCTTTTCTTACCTCTGGAGTTTGTGTTTGATTTAAACCTGGGTTTGACTGTGTAGAGTGAAATACATCAACTACCCAGCAGCAGCTCCCTCACTCCAAAGTCAGAGAAAATGGTCTCCTTCCTCCCAATTCCTGTCCACTTTAGTAGTCATTACTTGTCTAAACTACTTGGTGGCTCCATGACTGTTGCACTCTTCTGGTAATTTAATCATTTAAACCCTCCAGGCTGAGGTGGGTCCCCACATTTTCTGAACAAATGCTGTAAATAAATCAGGACACCTGCCCCACTCCTTGTATTTTTGAACAAGTAACTGTTCTGCTGTGTTGCTTTCTCAACCCCATGAAGCCAGTTTTATTCTACTAAAGGAGGAGGTGATATATAAAATGCCATTCATGGACTCTTCCTCCTTTTCTTATTATGGTCAGTTTATTAAAAATTGTCAGAGAAAACAGGGCTATGAATTCTCACCAGGATCTAACCCAAACGATCTACCACAAATGCTCTACACTGCCCTTAGTAATTTCTAATATATGTTATTTCTGGCTTCTAAGGTTAACAGCTATGGCAGACCCTCCACAAATGCAGTAGTAATCAACAGTGTATTTAACAATTATTATTTCATTGGCTTTGCAGAAAATCTTACAGGCCATTAGTAGTTTCCAAAAAATATCTTGGAGATTAATAGCTCCACAGACTGCTACCATACCTCCTGGGCCACCCAGTTCTCCTTCATAGCCACCTTTCAATATACTCTCCAGTAGAGACAGAGGCATTTTACATCTGGGAGATGTGTCTGATCTCTTTATCCAAGGAAGCTTTAAAGTAACCCTCCTGACTAACCTCTCACAAGCACCACAGATTGCTGATTTGTGAGGTGACTATCTTTCATATATATCACATCCAGGCCAGATGTCTCAGCTATTGTAAACTTGATCACGGCTTAATGGGATAGTTAAAAATTCTGTGCATTTAAAAAAATCCAGAGGTCATTAGCATCAAACATAAAGGAGAGAGTAAAATAAATTAAAGTCATATCACAACCTTTGATATGGAATGATACATGTGAAAAACAAAGTCCTTCACAAGGCAGAGTAAAATATCTTAAGATAACCTGGTGAGTTTTATCTTGAAAATAAGAGATCTAGTATAGAATTATGAACATATAAGCAATATTAAAACATTGGGATGATTACTTTAAATTTTTCAGGGAAGGAGTTTTCTATTGAATTAGAAATTATTGATAGTTTCCATATGTAATAACGTGGAAGCAAAGCATAATTATGTGATACTCATAGCATATAAGAGGATGATTACATTTGTGCTTATTCTTATTTTTTAATGTTTCTTGAATGAGATGAGTAATAAAAGCTTATTTTATGTGAGAATGAAACCTGCAATTACATTTCTCTGGGGAAAAACTCTTTGCAGTATGAAAGTTAGATGAACCAACATTTATTGACTATTTCAGTCAATCTGTTGTCAATTACTCCAGACTTTTTCTGTATTTGAACCAAAATCTTTCTGTAACTCTAATAACAGCTAAAGATATTATTCCCTAGCCTCTAAATACAACCCTGATGCCAGAAAGTAAGCATCTAAAGTGTTCTACTGTAAACTTTGCATTTAATTAGCTCAGAGGCCACAGAAGGCTTCCATTTAATCCATCCCTTAAGCTGACTCTTCCTGATGATCTAGCCAGTCATTTTCTCTACATCTTGTTAATGGAGGAGAGCTTTCTGAGTTGTTTTCATAGTGCTCCTTCGTTGTGCCAGAGATAGAGATCTGCATTTGGCTCATATGATCAACTGTTTCTCTGTCCCACAGACATTCTGTAAGGCTTGCACCCTTTTTTCCCTTTTTCTTTTTTCCTTTTTTTTGCTTTTCTTTTTTAATGGAAAAAGAGCCACACTTCTTATATAAGGAAATTTCCATAAATAACATTTACATAGAAACTTTGGGTTGCATGTCTAGCAGGATATAAAAATAACATTTTTGTAAATGAGATTTGGCTTCCATCAGTAAATAGACTAGTAGATTGCCATTAAAGAAGACTGAAGATTTTTAAGAGCTGTATAATGTGGGTTAATCTTTCCCTTGTTCTTGTGTATGTCTTTTCTCCTCCTTAATCACTTTTCTTCCCTTCCAACTACCTAGCAACCCCCATGATGCTGATGTTCTTTAGTACTGCTTTCTGAAATATCTGGAAAAAATGGTATCCTAACCATTATGTGATAACACACCTCACTACATCAATATGTTAATTTGAAAGCATGTAGAACAGAATCACAAAATGAGAACTTGGGGATTAGATGATGTTTGTGTTGCCCTTTCACCCTCCTGACTCTTTTGCAGTTTTTGTGGGTTAGCGTCAAGACAAGGACTCAAATTTTTCCTTTTAATGGCCACGTTATTTTGCAGCAAATTGTATTTCTCCCCCACCTGCCCCAATCTCACCTCTAATAGCTGATTATATTCAGGGAAAAGCAAAGGGAATAAACCCTGACATTACTGATATAAAGACAACTTCAGTCCACTTTTCTATTTGTACCAGAAGTTCAAAAAAAAAGTAGGCTAAATAAAATGTGTATGTGTGTAAACTTCTTAATATTTGTTGGGAATTCAGGACTTTGTAGAAATACTTTTGCATCGAAATTCACTCTCCTATGCCAAAAGCAAAGGGAGACTCTGAGATTACTCAAATCTGTCTCATGTGCTAGGTACTCTTGTGCTCTGGATGTGCTCTAAATAGGTCTCTGCCCCTCAAAATAGGATTTGCTGCATATGTTTGACTTGAGGGAACATCTCAACTAAGCGTAATTTTCAAAAGCACAAATGACATTTATATCTTACCTGATCTTTTTACCCAGAAAATTAACTTTTTTCATTCATTCTTTAGTAAGATTGTGTTTAAACGAAGCATATTTCATGACAAATGGATGACTATTTCAACACATATTCATGATCTGCACAAGTCACTGGCTAATAGTCAACTGGAAAGAAATAGGCAGCTGTTCTGTTCTTTCCCATTTTCTTCTACTTTGGAAACTAAGATTCATCTTTCCTGTTTACAGATGGAGGGATGTCAATTTCTACATCTGTGAGCACAATATATATCATCAAAATTTTAAGGTTTGGAAAAAAGAAAGTGGAATATTTTCCTTTGTTTTATAAGATTTTCTATCTTATTTTTGCTTTCATTTTGCTATAATTTCAAGTCAGTATTTTGGCATCATCAACATTATCTGTTATATAAGCACTTTTTCATTACCTGTATTTTTACCTTTAGAACAAATCAGAGCTTTGTCACAGTCATGAGATAGTCAGCAAATTAAAGTGGTCTTATTCCCCAGAATGTGACAGATCTTCTTGGAATAAAATGAGTGGATGCACAAACTGTATCACACAATACTAAGGGGGTAGATAGATTGTATGAGTTTTCAAGTCTAAGTTATCAGTTCTAAATGATCTTGTGCTGCAAGAATACCATCTGCCCTGAATTTGATGTTCCCTAAATAGGATTTCTATGGCAATTATTCATCTATTCCGAAATACTGACAATCATGTTGACATTTATAGGCAACATGTAAGCTGTCAGATTTTTTAGGGTAACCTGTTTTTCTAAAAGATGGCCTCTACTGGATTATTTTGTAAAATAACATCAAAACAAATAACTTTAATTAGTAGGAAATACAGAGATGTCTGTACATTAGACATGCAATAGATTTGGAAATAGTATTTGATGATTGTTTTTTTGTGATGTGAGATTATTCGTCAGACAATAAAGTGACCAAGAAGTAACCTGTCAGTGGTATACATTTGTCATTTCTGTTATTAATGAAGGCCCTGATTGAAACTAACAGCTCCTTTATTAAAATTGAATCTTTCCTCCATAAACTACACCTGTGTGTATCAGTAAGACTGTAGGCTGAAAGTACTGATATTTAGTTATATAATATTTCAGACACAGAAAAATACTGGACAAATCATTCTGAGCCTTGTGACTTTTAATCTGATCAACATTACAATGCAAACAAAAACAGCAGTGATAGTGCAGTCTGAAAAGGGCCAGTGGAAAGAGTGACTAGCCTAATTTTAATCAGCAAGCTTTAAGGAAAAAAACCACCATCTTGTATGTCATGGTTGCTTGAGGGGGGGAGAAGGAGATTGAAGCAAAACAAAGGCCAGATTCTTGAAGTCCATTCTGCTATTTGTAATTTTCTCAATAGATTTTTGTATAAATGAAGTTTATGTAAAATAATCCATATGCCAATATTTGTCTAATTCTGTCAGCCTACTGACAAGAGAAATAAACATTTCCCTTCTCTGTTAAAGCCAAACCAGATTCAATCAGATGTTTTGTTTCTGTCACATGGACTAGTCTGTCTTCTCAAATGGTTGTAACAGATCAATCCATCTGATAAAAGGCAGAACAGGTTTAAGGAAGGCAAAGCATGGCATTTCGGTCTAGTGTGTCAAGGTATTTTTTCCTTTGCTTTTGAACTATTCCAATAGTCTCAGACAAAAGCAATCTTTTGTATTTCAACCTAGAATTCAAATCAATCAATAATTACCCAGGACAATGCTAGTTGGGAGGAACATATTTCACCTGACTTACACTGCTGCTGATGCTGTGAATGCTTTGTATCTGAAGCAGCTTTACATTTTGCAGACAGAGAGAGCATTTTAGTGATCAAAAGATTTGAAATAAAAATTTAAGTTGAATTCACTTGACTTTTTAAAAGTTTTTTGTTTCTCTGTTATAGGATGTCTTTGCATTTTTGTGACTCTTTTGAAAGCCTGTGAAAATTGTACAGAAAAGTCACTGATTTTGACAAACCTACTTTAGCAAAGAAACATCCTGACCTTTTACTCAACTATTGCTGAAACACCTGAAAAATAGTTACCCACTAGCTGCATCTAATGGAAGTTTCCATATTGGCATTTAACACTAGGTACATTTGTTTGTCAAATTTGCTGTGGAAAGTCTGATTATTGGAAAAATTACTAGGATCTGCTCCTTGCTCTGGGATTGAACAGGTTTGACCCCTTTTGGTGGGTCACTTTGTCAATTTCCAAAAGCAGATTCTGTTTCTGGATTCTGTATTTCATAGAAGCTGTGTAGTGAGTCGTCAATGACATGCTTTTCTGACTCCTGTACATACAAGACTTAAAATATACTTTCTTTATGTAGTGTGTCTGTCAAATAAAGGGTGTAATTACTCAACCTTTCCTTTTAATATATATCCAGATTGAGTATCACAATGAATAATTCATTTAAAGGCTTATGAAAGTAATTAATATGATCTAATACCAATGTTTGGTGGTCGAGTTTGGTTTGCCTGACAGAAAACATACAAGAGTAGCAGTCATGACCTCAAATGATTTATAATCTATGACACTGACAGTCAGACAGAGAGGTAGTGTAACAGAGCCCAAGCTAATGAGCTGTGCTGCAGCTGGAGAGAGGAGTCAGCAGCAGAAATTAGGAGGTAATTACGCAGTGGCATAGATGAAGAAAGGGCAACATGAGTAGAACTTGGCTAAAAGCAGTTGGAAACATTCATATGGAATGTCTTACTAATTCTCTTGTTAACTCTATGTGGAAAATGGGTCCAGATTCTGTGTTACCCTCCAGATTGCCATCTGGCCGTCACTTTTTCCAGTAGAAATATTAGCTTGCTAACCTACAGACCTCACATTCATGAAATAAGAAGTCACACCTTGCCCTTAATTAGAGCATTTTCTCATGTAATGGATCTACTCTGTAAGAATGTTTTTACATTTCAGGTTTAAGTTCAGACTCCATGTATTTGAATACAAAATGGTGAAGAACGCAGAAGAAAAAGGCACTATTATGATGCAACTTTGTACTTGTGGGACAAAACTAGGGGACACAGCAAAAGGTAAAATGTTAGACTTCCTTATGACTGAGTCACCTCTTGTATAATACAGAGTACACTAGGGGTATTACACAGACCGGCAATATGATTATAACTCATATTTGAAATATCACTTTGCAGATCATTAAATCTATAAATCACTTATAAAACAACATTTGGTGTGTAATATAACTAAGCAGACAGTGTTTTCTAAAGATTATTTGGAAAGAAATACCAGCATTGCTTGAGAACATGGTTTTGAACAGCGTGCCTTAGAATGAAGGGCCTTGCATAAGAGGACAAGAAGAAATGAGTAGACTGTCATCTCCAATGTAAAACAAAACCTTTCTATCCCAGAGGAAACTGGCTGATCAATAGCCTGTAACTTTGAGTCACTCCAGCATGAGGACTCCACAAATGCTCAGTTGTCCATTTGGGTGGATATGGCAAGAAAACCTGTTCTTGACTCTACTCACCCATGATTTCTTTTGGAAGCTGGTATCGCCAGTGGGAGGAGGCAGTGCATGTTCTTTCTAGTAGAGTCTGAAGCATCTGCCAACAAGACAGGTCCTATTTCCTGCCAGGTGTAACTTTTTCAGATGGTAATTCTGGAAAAGACCTCGAAAGCTGTTTTTCATTCTTATATATAGGCTTTTAAAATATATTTTTAAAAATTAAAAAGTACTTTTTTATTATTCAGAGTCTGCAATATAGTAATTTTCAAAGGTATATATGGGAAATCTTAATAAGTGGTTGGTTTTCATTATAGACAGGAGGTCTGTGTTTTAGTGTACATCTGAACAGTTTACATACACAAGCATCCTTCAATATTTGCAGAAACATCACTTTCAGTGACTACCACTGGACAGTGGAACACCACTCATCTAAGAAAAAATTACTCTTGTTGCCATTTTCTACATGGCAGGTTGTTCTTATTATATGGCTCTAAATCTGCCTTAAAGATAATAATAGCAAATTTAGAAAAATATATCTTCAAAATTGAAATTGTGTTTTCATTAGCAGTGTTTATACAATGAAGAAGAAATCTTTTACTTAGAAATATTAATTAAAAGTTTAAGGACATTTTAGTAGCACTATATAATTCATCTACAGAATGAATGATTATTTCTAATTGTAAAAGTGTCTTTGACCATCTTTCCAGGGACGCCCCAGTCACATGTGATGATACATCATGGGCTGTGTTGCCATTCCAAGTCATTGTAATGGAAAGAACGAGACAAAGACTGTGATCCCAGTGGGAGGTCTGCTATTCTTGGCCTTTGTTTTTCTTCTGCTCTTTCACTTCCAGCTAGGGATTCTTCTCAGAAGAGTGGAGTAAGGAGATCAAGAGCTTTATTGGGTACAGAGACATAATAAGTTCTGATTCTGATCTTGGATATCTTTCTCTTTTTTAAAAAGGTTGACCTAAATAAATGACTTGCAAATGATTCAACTCCTCATAGAAAATAGAAATGTGAATTTTCTCTGTTAAAAAAATCACATAGAAACCAAAATACCAAATCAAGCAGTTATGCTTTATTACAATGCATATAAAACTTCGATTTTACTTTATTGGAAGTATCTGAAATTCCTCCTAACTAAAGGAAAGATAAGAAAAAAGAGAAAAATGGAGTTTTCACTTACAAAAATTCATAGGCAGAAAACCAAGGATCCTAGAACATTTTTCTACTCATCTGCTTAGGTCTGAACTCTCAAAATCTTGGCTAGAAGAACACTGTGGAAGGAATATTCATATATTAAGGAAAATAGAAGATTAGAAGAAAAGGACTTAAATACTCGCATTCAGCACATTTATTTTGTACAATTTGCATGCCTTCTATAAACAAATAATACATTTGGATGCATACAGCTAATCATCTTTGGCATGTATATATGGGAGTGAGATGTAGCCAACACACAACTGTGCAAATAAGGAACACAATGTTGCTAGAAATGATGCTTTTCTTTGAAAAGATGAGTAATATTCCAAGATGAAAACAATTAGTATTGGACTCATATCATATTTTTTCCAATACTTTCAAAAGAACTGGAAAACCAAGAGACATACGACAATAAACTTATTTAAAAAAATTGAAGGAAAATTAGTGAAGCTATTGAGAGCTGAGTAGCTAAATTTGGGCTTCTGAGACTAGAGTAAAGCAGCTGTATATTAGACCTACTTTTCCAAAGGGCTGAGATGGCAGCATCTTCTATTAAAACTGACATTTTTGAAAGTGTGATGACCTACTTAATTGTTTTCACCTGGATTTCAGCTCATAATGCTAAACTTCCATGTTCATTAGCCCTTGGGAAAGAAACATAAATTCTCTGCAAGTAGTAGAACATCATGAAGAATGGAAATACAAAGAGAAAAGATAAATATAGTAGTAAAAAACCCCTCCCTGCATTATGTGAATCTGAGATGTCAGCTTTTACTTCAGTTCTTTTGGTTATCAAGAAAAGCAATGCTGTTATTTCTCATATCCTTGTTTTTTTCCAAAGTACTATGAGGTAGGATCAGACCTAAATGTCAAACATATTCAGAAGTTCATCATTTGACTCTGGAAGCATCACTGGACCTGACCAGTTTAGCCTTATCCACTGTGTTTACTTGTGCTTCACGTAGGCTGAGTCTTTTGAAGAGCCTGTTACCAGTAAACATCTGGGAATATTTTCTGCTTTAACAACTCATCTTCATACTGGATGCTAAGAGTATACTGTTCAAAGCCAGCCAAAGCAGCCCCTACTTGCCTTGTTTCCTGAGTTTAAATGCACAGAGATAGAATGGGCTCAATTTAAGGTTAATGGGAGATAGCTTGTTGCACTGGGGCACTCTTGATGAGAACACAGCTTTCCTTCAGTTCTTTGGGGCAATCCTTTATAAAACTAAATCATTTCTACATGCATTTTTATTCCATGAATGTATCATAGAACTTTTTATGTACTAACATAATGTGCCTTTAGGAAAACATTAAAATATAAGTGTATGTATATTTTTTTGCCTGAGGCACGACTTTCTGTTGTTACGCAATATGTTATGTATTGCCTGATTCACAGTCCTTTATGGTTATCTTCTGATTGTTATACCATGGCTCCAAATATTCACAACAAGGAAGAGGAAGCACCATTCTCCAGTGGAGTGCATCAGAGAGAGCAAGGCAGATACTGTCATTTCAGAAAAAGCTGCTAAATTAATTTCCTTGCAGGAAACTTTCAGGCAGTGAGGACCAGGTGTTCCCCATGGTGTGTAGAAGAACACTTTCACCCGTCTTGATCCTGCTCTAACTGTGCAAATCTGTGCTGCATACTATAGTCTCATGCTTTAGAGACATAGGTTGGTTTGTTTGGGACTGTTAGTTGGCTTTTTTGTTTTGTTCTGGTCTTTTGGTGGTTTGTTTTTATTTTTTTTTCATTAATGGTACCGTTTAAGTTCTTTAGTGGTCTTCTGGAAAATCTGGGAGCACAACTTTTCCCACACCAGATTCATCCACATATCACCCAAACAGAAGCAAAAAGGAGACCCTAAAGGTGGTATTGTAAATCAGGAAGAAATATGGGATTCTAAAAAAATTTTTAAAATATTAAAACTAAAAAAAAAAACCCAAAAAAAAAAAAAAAAAAAAAAACCAACTAGTCACAGCTAAATAAAGAACCATAACCATTTATTTTTGAAGGGCAAGAGAAAAGAAGTGCTTGGAATTGTTCTACTTAAGAGAAGCATACTGTTTCATACAGCCAGGTTCTTGAAGACTGCTTGTCTGCCTACCTAGGTGGCTTCAAAAAGCTGCTTAGCCACATTAAGCAGAAACTATAATTAGCACAGGTCCTATCTGAAAAAAAAAAAAAAAAGTTCAGACAAAAGTACATGGTTCTCTGAAAACAAACATATTATGGCTGTATGCATATGCTTGCCTGCTTGCACAAAATTATTCTAAGAGGGAAGTAAAAATAGTGATATTCAATATCAGAACAGGACATTAAACAGGGAGAAGAATATTTATCATGGCTGATTCCTGGCATAGTGACTTAGACAAGCTACCAAATGAATGACTGCTGATCTTGGCCCATGCTCTGGGTAAAATTTAAATTCTTATTTGGCTAAAGGTATTTGTACCCAAAACTGGTCAATTCAATCCAGGGTTTGGGACTACTCTTGTATCCCTTATTGATGAAAAGCTCTTACACAATGTATTATTCCCAGTCTATGCTTTTTGGAGTGTCACTGTCCAAATTCTGTCACATACTGGCAGATGATGATTTAGCCTGAGTTACTCAAACTCTCATCACCTTTCAGTTCAACGTGAAGCATTAAGTGTCCAGGAAACACTAAGTGGTATAAAACATTTCAGATTGTCCTTTTAATAATACTGGCTACTGTAAATGACTGAAACCTTCATCCCATTCTCTACAGTAAAGATAACAACTCATCAAGTCTGAAAGAGTTCAATAACCCCAAACCAGTATATTAGCATTATCACCTAAAGTTCTAGCCTTCCTTTAATAAATTCCTGCTCCTGAGGCAATGGCACTTGCTAGGAAAAGCCTAAAGATTGTCTGTGAAGCAACAGGCATTTTCAAGGGTTGATCTAATGGCTTACAAAGCTTTACCCACAAATGAAGAACTAGCTTAATACCTTCTGCTTTAAGTAATTCCTTCAGCACTTATTTTTTGCCTATAGCATAAACATGCAGCAACATGAATCTGTTTCTGAAATGAACTCTAGACACAGCATTTCTTGTGCATCTGCCACTGAGAAGAAGATGTGAGAATGAACATGTGGCAGATGTTACTTATGTTGCTTAATGCATTATTGGAAAGTGTTCAAATATTGGGGTGATCAGATATCATATGGAATACAGTAGAATGGCACACATGCAGCAACAAAACCCAGGAAAGTGCAATTGTTCTGCAAAAATTCTGGGGTTACTTTCCTTTTCCTCACAGCAGCGTTTTCCCCAGTTTAATTGACTCATTCCCTCTATAAACCACAGAATAAATGGACATGTTATTGTGAAGTCTTTTTCCTTTTTTCTGACCTTATCTAAACACAAAACTTTGAATGTCTTGCCTTTTCTTTTATTTCTTTTTTTTCCTGGGCTTGTGTGGAAATTTGTTCCCTTAATGTGGTGTTTAATGGAGCTATTTTACTGCTTCCTCTAATATGTTTATGGTTTGTTCTGATATGTAGATAGATTAATAGAACTGAGGGCCCAAGCTGGCCTCCAGGTCACCTATCTAATCTGACTTCCTGCATATCATGAGCTTCGAAGGTTATGTCTACATATTACAAAGCAGCATGATGAAGAGATGCCTGAGCTAACTCCAGAATCATAAATATTTTTGTCACATCATTATGGCATTCCTCCTGGGATGATTAGCTCAGTTGGAACACTATATAACATAGCTATACCACTGCTGGATACAAGCTAATATTTCTGCATGAGACCCTAAGGACGTCCCAATGCAACATATTTCAATATGTGGATGCTTGACTTGTGTTGGCATACCCTCAATTTCACTTAGTTTCTGATGTTTGAGACAAAATAAAGATAATGCTAAATATATATGTGCTTTTTAAAATTAATCCTTGCACATAATTCATAATTTTTGTGTTTTGTAATATAATACAAGATATAAGTGAAAAACTAAGATAAGAAAGCCTTTCTGAAATATTCAGCTAGAAAAGTCTTGACATATATGAAGACAAGGTGATAAGCAGAATGTGAAATTATTCCCATTGTTTTTGAAACTTAAATAGCAATATGCAGAGATTTCCAAGAGGACCAGAGCCATGCAAAATTGTAAGATGTACAAAAGCAGTAGCTGACTTTCCACTCCTTCAGGATCTTGCTCTTCATTTGCTTGTTGAAAATAAAATACAGAATGGTTCCATGGGCAAAAGTTAGCCTTGAGGCTGTTTGGGATGTCTCCATGGGAAACATCCCAAACTAAGGATCCCAGGAGATCCCTAATTTAATCATTACATCATATATTCACAAATAATGAATCTCACTGATTTTATTCCTGCAGAACTTGAAGAAATCCTGGCAGCAATGTGACCTCTCTGTTATTACAGTTCCTGTAGATTTTTATTCATATGCCTGGTGTATATTCAGACATGTTCGTTTTGAGGTTAAGGGACTTCAAATAAATCAAGTTAACAGAAAGAAAACAAGATAATACCCAGGCTTCACAGGCTTACTCTGCGTTAAAGAGCCAGCTCCAGATGAACAAGAATTGTCTCAAACAAGATACTCACTATTTTGATGGTGAAGAAAAAGTAAATCATACAAATTTTACTAAATGAGGTGTAATTTTAAAGATTTGTTTAGTTGTTTTTCTGGATGAACTTCCTCTTTGTTCTTCCCTCTACCTTGCATGATTTAGTGCAGTGATACTTTTTCTCTTCTTTACAAACTAAGAATGAATATGTAGTGGGCTAAAACATATGGTTAATATTTCAAAAGAAATACTGCTTTTTCCTATATACAGCCTAACAGGCTGAATGTTAGCCTCTATTATGCAGATGCAGAAATGTGCTATTGCTTTGATTTTGACTTATGCTTCCCCTATCATCCTCAAGTTCACAGTCACCTATAACTTTCATACTGAAGAGCAGTAATATGAATGTAAGAAGTCATTCCACTTTTCATCAGATTCTACTTAAGCCAATATCCATCTTCCCATTGGTAGCCATACCATAAAGGATAATAAAAGGGATTTATGAGACACCAAACAGTTACAAATTCATGTGTAAGCATCCACAAATTAATCACAAATATGATTTGAAAGTAGCTAGAGTTTGAGACTGGTTTTAAATTAGGCAGTTTTGTCTTGGTTCTTTATTCATAACAATATATGTGATCACTAAACGGAAAATATATTTTTAGAAAATAAACAATATCTTTGTGAATGGGGAATAATAGCAAAATATGTAAGTCTGGAACTGATGAGTTTGTTCTTAAGTTGCTTCTGTTCTAATATGCCATTTTCCTCTGATTTTCACTAGTTTTGTCCCTTTTCTGCCAGCTGAAATTTGATGTTACCTGCCTGTTCTCCCCCTAATCAGCCATTATGGAATCATGGAATCATTAAGGTTGCAAAGGACCTTTCAGATAATCAAGTCCAATGATTAACCTAACACTGACAAGTCCATCACTAAATCATGACCCCTAAGTGCATCTACAGCTACACATCTACTTCTAGGGACAGGTGCAGCCCCACCTTGACTCCTGGGTGCAGCTTGGGGTATGACACCAACACAGAATACAGTGGGACAATCACCTCCCTCCAAGTACATGGGCTTGACCCAGCTACCATGGAGGTTGATGTGCTTCCAGTTCTCCTACAGCAGCTCTTTGTTGTTGCTGCCTTCCCCAGGGGACAGTGGTTGGTCACTGCTTTCTTCCCTTTGTGACTGCTCTTGGCCTCTCATCTTCCCGCTGTTTCTCCCTCTTGGCCAAGGCCCCTGCTCTGGTGTCCAGGACTGCCCCTGCTTCCAGCTCTGCCCACTCTGCAGAGTGCATGGGTGTCAAGCTTGCTTTGGAAAGGGGCTGGGGGGCAACAGGGGCAGTGCAGGGCAGCTGCCTCTCACTCTGCTCTTGCCATTGATGTTGCTGCCATTGCCACATCTGTGCTTTGGGCCAGGTCCCACTGTCCTGTGGGCAGCAGGTTGTGTCCGAGGAACAAAAACAGAGCCAAGGTCAGCGTCTTTCCCCCGCTGTGATGGGTTCTGATGTGCAGGGCTAGGCCATGGACTGTGGCTGAGCACAACTGAAGGTTCCAGCATTCTGCCCATGCCTCATGTGTGAGGGACACAGGGAGCATCTATTTCTCTAGTACTCTGACTTTTGTCTCTGGCATGTTGCCCTTGAATCAGGTCTTGAGAGCTGCAGGCTTGCAGCCTTGGACAAGGCCCCCTCCTGGGTCTCTGGTGATGCTCTGGTGGCTGCTGTCCCTCTTGCCCACTGCCCACTGAGGGTATGGACGTCCAGCAGGCTGGGCAAGGGGCTGGGCAGGCAGCAGTGGCAGTGCAGGGCGGCTGCCTCACTCTGTCCCTGCTGCTGCTGGCTGCTCACAGAAGGCAGGAGAAGCTGCTTGTCTTTGTTGTCTTTTTGCCTTGGCAGTGAGAGATGCAAGGTGCTCCTCTTCCTGCAGCGTGGCTGCCTGTGGTCCACCTGCAGCAGGAGGAGGAGGAGGGAGGAGAAGGTGGTGGCAGCATGGCATGGAGACAACTGCCATGGTACACAGCATCCCCTTTGTCCTGGCAAGCCCAGCTGTGTTTTTTGGAAAAAAAATCTGAATCAGTCTGCTTACCTTCTTCTCAAAACAATTTCCTTGGCTGAAAATTTAGTTGGACTTGATCACCAAAAGAGGGAAAACACAAGATAAAAAACTAGATTGTGTGTACAGTCTGAGTGTTTTGGTTTGTATGCAATCTTGAGTCCTAGATCTGAGCACAGAAGGATTAGATACACATAGTTTCTGTTGCTAAGCATTCTGCTAATGCCATTTTAAATTTGTTAGATTTGGTCCTAAGCTTTTACTTCCAGCATGTAAGGGAGGTTTTTTGTTTGGCTGGTTGGTGGGTTGAGGCTTTTTATTGCAATTTTCTAGGCTTGGGTTTGGGGTTTTTTTCACTTTAGTTGTATGTAGTTGACCTTATAGTTAACAGCTAATGTTCTTAGTTTGGAACCTCTATACCTGAATAATTTTCTATGGACATTCAGTTCATCAGTAGGAAATCTCATGTTCTACAAGACACCATGAACTACGCAGTGAAAATATAGAGGAGGCCCATTTGAAACAATCAGAGCAAAATCAAGGCAGCAGATATTCATTGCCTCATTCCATCTGCCATTTGAAGGAAGAAAATGTCTGTTTCTTCTCAGCTTGCTGTAGGAAGAAAAGCAGTATGTAAGAGCTGCTGGAGTACAGAGGGAAAAGGCCCACCAAATATCATTCATGTCAAGTCCATTGTTTGATCCATGTTTCTTTTCCTTTACACCTTAGCATATTCTTTACATCATTTGGATTTAAGTTTTTAGCTTAAACAGTCAGTTTTCCAAAATTTCTAACCTATATCCTGAACATGTAGCTAATTATCCTCTAATTCTATTTATGCACTAAATAGTTACAATGCTTTCAGTAACTTCAGTTCATGTGTTTAGTTAATGTTGTCTCCGTAACCAATAGGAAAAAATGTTCCATAAATGAAGTATTCCATAGCTTTCAGAAATACTATTTCTGAAGGCTTTTTGTCAACATCTCTGACACTCCTAGTTCTTGCATTGTGCATTAATCTGTTTTTAAAACGTAGTCTCAAAAACTCAGGTGCCTCAGCAGGGACATATCTGTGCTTTCTTTGGTGCCTAGTGGTCACAGGCTAGTGTAATAAGATATTGCTTGCCATAAAATATATTACAGTATTTGGAGCAGTTTTTAAATTAGATATAAACTTAGCCTCCTGTAGGTTCTTCTTTGGCTAGGAAGATGAGGGGAAAATAATCATTAAGAGATGTAAAGTTAATAAAAAACAGACCTAAAGGTGTCAGCATTTTTTTAGGGAGTGAAGTTGGGCATCTGAGTTCTTTTAATAGTTTGTCAGGAAGGCAAGACAAAAATGCTTGTAAGTGTAAGTTTGTTTATATAAAACTGGCTAACAGTAGTAGTTTTCATGCAACTATTTAATGAGACTTTCATGCTTAGAACTTGAATTCAGATTGATTTTTATATCTTCCAGAGTACAGGAATGATGCAGGGCTGGAGAGATACTCAGTACATAGTCCATGTACATAAGTTCTTATTTCACAGAAGCAGGGCTGTGCCGTTGAAGAAATGAGGTACCATATTAAAACAATCAAAAAATCGTCCTGTAAGCCAAGTTCCATTCTTTCTTTATGGTATATTGAAAAGAAAACTACACTTCTTTTCTGCCTTTTTTTCTGTGTGTTCTGTCTGGTAGTACTCATTCAGAAATTGGGACTTGCAACACAAGATGGAAATTGTTGCTTTCACTCCTGTGAATGAGTCCACCTACCACTGGATTTTGTGCATGTGACTGAACAAAGCCCAAAAGCTTTCTTGTCTTCTCTTTCCAGCAATGAGTCTACTTAGCATTACTGCCTCTCACCTTGCTTCCTTGACTCCTTTAGATCACTGCACACTCAACAAAACTGTCACTGCAGAGTACTTTGTGGTGAATATAATCTCATTCCAACAGCATACACAGGTTACACTGGAGGCAGGGAGTAACAGGAAAAAGAACCTCCTCAGATCAAGGTCTCTAAACATTGACCTCTGAGACATAGTCAGGAGACAGCCCCGTGTGGTTCAGCTTATTTAGGTAATCATTCATTATTATCACAAACACTTGTACAGCTGAATCAAAGTTACATTTGCTTTCTCAAGAAGCTACTCAGGTTTAGTTTATGGGCTTATCCAAATATTGTTGTAGGAAATGTTCTTCACTTAAAAATCCTCTTCATGACCAGAAGGGTGCATTGTCTGCACAGGATGAATTACTGCCAGACTTGAGATTGTGAAGACACATACCATGTACCATGGGTGGAGCCTGGCTAAGTATTTCAGTGATGAAATAATGGCATAAGAAAGGCATCTTTTGACTGCCTATTGTAACAGTGCATACCCTCATGTGGAAAGCATTTTTACACCCTATTCATCAAACAGAAAAGCCTCCACTGACATTGTAAACAGAAAGATTTTAAGAACCTCACACTAGAAATCTGACTAAAAGTTTATGGTACTGCTGAAGCTCCTGTTGATGTCATGTTGGCAACCATGGAAGTCATGTTGACTTCCTCAGCATCTGGTGCTACCACACTTGATCAGGTCAGTGGTGTCTGAATATCAGTACACTGAGAAAGGGAAGGCCACTTCTATCTTGCTCTAGGGATGAAAGTTAAGAAGCTTTAGAGCAATGGGTCAAACTAGAACAAAGAGTGCAGAACTGAAAAAAATATCAACACAACCAACCAACTGACTGCAATGTCCAGCAGTTAACTCTGCTCTGGAAATGAAAATAGGAATATTTCATGAAGAAATCTTGTAACTGCAAAAATAAGACATGAGAAGTTTTATGATGCAGACTCTGAAGATCAGTCCTTGTGAAGTTAAAAAAACCCCAGTATTATTTGTTTATATGTTGTTGGAGTCACGCATAAAATTCATATTCTGTAACTATACCAATTAAAAGATTTTGCAGAAATTAAATAAGCAATACAGAGGTTGCTTCAAAGACAAACTGAACTGTGGTCCAATGCAATTTTCAGTCCAGCTATTATTTTTATTTAACTCATATGTTACACCCAACTGATATGCCCTGCAAGATCGCTGTCAATTTTCCATCAAAAATTATTTCCCAGTATTTTAGCACAGCCGTTCAAACTATAATTGCTTCTCAGAGAACAAATATAAAAAGGAAATTAATCTAGAAATACTGAAACTTTACCATATGCTATGGTTCTTTTGACATAACTTAATTTGCCACTGCAGAGATCGATTTTTCAAAGATCCATGAACACGTCATGAATATCTACAGTTCAGAAAACAGCCAGCTATTATTGTGGGAAATTACATGGCTTGTTGATTGCTCCAATAATATTCAGCTGAACCATTGGTTAAAATGGTTTCCAGAAGTACAGTTCCTACTTGAGTATTTTTTGCAGGCAGAAAATATAGTCATACAAAAATAAAATCTTTCTTCATCATAAGGCTAAAGAACATATTTTGTCTTGTGGTCATACAACTTGCTTTTATAACACTTGTTCAGCTGTTTATAAGATAGGTTCTTCCCTGCAAGCTGGCATAAATCTGTGCTCTGTCTACTTGGTAGCAAGAATTATATACAGAGCCATATCTGAGGTACTATAACATGGAAAAAAAAGCCTTTATGTATATGAGAAGGCATATCAGTGGTAGTTAGCAGTACTTTTATTATTTAATTTTTTATTAAATATGCTGTAATGAGATTGATGTAGAATGGAGGCTAAATTAATGTTTTGCTGATTTGGCACAAAATACTAGTGTGTGGATGATATTAGGAAAAGTACTAGGAAGGCCAGCTGAGGAGAGGATTCATCATTCAGACCTGAGTGTGTTTGGGGCATAAACATGTCAGTATTTCATAGAGTTCATGGCATAATGTGTCCTGGCTCTGCCAAGGCTTACTTCCTGTTTCTGAATCATAGCTGCAGGGTAGTTGAGTGTGGAATATTGGGCTGACAGGTCATCAGCTGGCTGTGGAAGACAGGTTGGTGTTTGATTCCTCACACATTACACCATCCTACACAGGACTTCATTCTGGCCCCTTCTTGCTGGCATACACCTAAGCCAAATCCCTTCAAAAACCAACTTTTATAAATTAGAAACATTGTACATCCACATGAAAGCTAAGATTTGAAACAGGAGATAATGTGACTGTTGTTTGCAGTAAATCCAGTATGAAACAAAGTATTTAATGCTTATGCATCTCTTTCTTAAACCTTCTAAAAGAAAGAAATTTCTGTTTCATCAGAAGTGCTGCAAACATGTATGAAATTACCTTTGTCATCTCTATGCAGCAGATAATTTTTATGGATGCTGCATCAGCTCCTTAACATGTGAAAAAGTGAAAGATACTCAGAGTTTAAACATTTGAATATAACTTAGGTTAAATTAAGCAGCAGGTCAGAAATCCCACTAAACTGCTCTAGAATTTCTAATTATTTCCCAATTACATTTATCATTACCTTCTGGAAAATGAAATGGAATTAATTGGAGTAAGTCAACAGTCAAACTCCTAGTTCTTGAGATAAACCAAATCTTTCTCATCTAACTCAAGCATTACAGAGGGTGATTGAGTGTACTTTTGAAAAATATTTCAATACCCTTCTATTTATTTTACTATTCAACACTTTATTTGTGAAACTGAGTTTCTTAGCACCTTGTTTTCCACTCTTGTCTTCATGTAAATCTCTCTATATTTTCAGAGTTATGCATATGTCTGGTGTAAACAGATGTAGCTATAGCTTCCTGCAAACAAGATTGTAGAGTGCACCTTGCTACAGAAAGCCAGCTTTTGCAGATTTTTCAATGAAGCACAGAAGACTCCAGAGACAATATCTAAATTATTACTTTAAGACTTGCATTATTCATTATTAAATTTATACACAAGGTCTTTGTTAATATCATTTCTGTATCTTGTGTTAGCCAAAAGCAAATAATCCAGTGTCAAGGAATTTAGATCCTGATTAAACTTTTTGTATTGCTGAAGACGTAATGTTATTATGTTGCTGGAAAAAAAAAAAAAAGAAAAAAGAAAAAAGAAAAAAGAAAAAAGAAAAAAAAAAAAAAAAAAAAGACATGTGGCTCGTTTTTTTTCTCTTGATTTAATCTAAACTGATCTGGAGCAAAACAAAAGAAAGCCAGACCAAACCAGAAATATAAACAAACAAACAACCCCCTCTTCAATAAGACATTCTTAAGCCAAGCCATTAACAGAGTTTAGATTTATATAGATTTGAGAGTAGAGAGGAAATTCTGAGGCAACCAGCACAAGTTTTTGTAGAACATAATCTCTAAGAAACTTTGATTTATTTGGGTTAGAGCACAAGGTACATAATTGTTCATTGTTTGGATTACAGGGAGGAAATGTGTTGCAAACTTTGAGTATAGGAGACAATTAAGACTAGGCAAGCATTGAAACCTACTCAAATAAAGGCAAGGGTGCAGAGAATACAGCTCCTCTGATGGTTCTCTGTTACTTTTAACTTTGCCATAGGTGATGTAGTGTCATCAGTATTTTGAATAAAAAGTTAAATGTAGTTCTTATTCATATAATAAGTAAAAGTGATCAATAAATATTTAGCAAAAAGATCTCATATAACTTCTAACATCTGTTTTATGTGGGTATGTGCATGTGTGTGTACATCTGCACCCACATTTATACAGATTTAAGGGAATTATTAATTTTGTGTCTAATACAATCCTGGTGCATTTTCACAGAAGTATTTTAGATCAGACATGGACTTAGCCCACTAAATTTCCTAGATTTGAGATGTTAGAGTCTGTTCTAATTTTAAGAGGCTTTTCTTTGCTTGCCATGACTACTGCATAAACCTGAATAAGGACAGAATCTCCAAAATAGGAACAGAAGAGAACCCTGCCAGCAGCCTGGGTACTCCAGGCCTTTAGGCAAGTTTGTCTGGGAAGATGAACACTGTTAACTGAGCAATACCAGTTGGATACTAATAAAATACATTGTCAGCTTGCTATGACTCAGCCTGGGCATAAGACAGCAGCCAGAAGAATTTTAGAATATAAAATATTCACTTCTTTTCACATTTTCCCACATGGTTTCACAAGGTGGCACAAAGAATCATCATATTCCAGTGATTACTGTGCAACACTAATTATGGTTTTGTTAATAATTCAGAAGTCAAGATAATTTGAGAATCATTTTTAGTAGTAAATATGTGCACTGACAAGATCACAAAGATCTTGTCTAGACAAGTATTCTTAAGAAATACAGGGAAAACCAATTAATGATTTAATGTGCAGGTGCATTCAGATTTTTTTCCTTTAGACTGTCACATTCAGGGGCACAGTGGTCTTATTTCAGTTTGGGCTAATCCTATACAAAATAAATAAAAGCATTTTTATTTCTGTTAGAGTTCACGAATAATGCACAAATCCATTCATATTTTGTGCGTTAGCTGTGGTTGATTCGTCCTAACTTTTCCTTTCTTGTTTTGACTAGACTAATTTTTTGCTCCCTAATCAAGATATGATTTAGGTTTTTGATCACTACATTGATTTCCAGGCACACCTGTAAGGTGTGTAAATAAGAAAAGTCCCAGAAAAAGAAAATCTAGCAAAGCACACAGTACAGCTGTCCCCCAAAAGATCTTTTTTTCCATTTCTGCAGTACTGGTACAAAATGTAACTCTGTGAGCAGTAAGTGAGTACAAACCTCAGGCCTACTTGAAATAACAGCAAAATAGGTAATTTTCGGCAATATGTTTTGCATTACATCGGACATAACATGAAACCAGAAAAACAACATAAATCACTGTATAACATAAGTAGCAGTGTAACTGTGCTATAATTTATGTCTGTTTTACACAGCGCTTGATTTCATTCCTGCAAGCCTGCATTTTATCCCTGCTGTGGTCCACAGTCTGCTTTGGAAACACCTTGCTAATTTTAATACCATTTAGCAATTATCCCAGAGAGAAATGACAGCTAGATGCAGAAGAGAGGCACCAAGGGATAGAAACAAGGTGAGCCAGTGGAAAAAATTATAATAGATACAGAGAAGAAAGGTCAATGTCTTGGCTTTCCCCAAGCAAAGGAGAAAAAGCAAGAGAATGATGAGGAAAGAAACAGAGTCATGGAGAGGGCAGAACAACTAATTTAGTTAACTCTGCATGTTGGAATACTACCCATAGTCCAAGAATGTCAACCTGGGTTATCAAGAGTGAAGCATAAACAGCAGTCCTACCAAAACTCAACCTAACTTAGAAGCACAAATATTTTTTCAGGAATATTTTTTCTTGCAGTTTCTATTCCCCTTGTTTTAGGATTCTCTGATAAATAATATGTTTTGGAGTTATATCAGGGATTAATAAATTAAATGACTTGATATCTAAAGCAGACATTTCATTTGCAGTTTGGTCACACAAAAGTCAACTCCAGTCAAGGACACTGAATATACTGTTCTTTTCTAGCACTCTCTAGTATATACCTCATATCTATATTTGAATTACTGCTAGTGATTCTTTCAGTAACTGGAAATTAGCATTTTCCTACACATTGTTATTTTCCTTCTGACACATAACTTTTCACCCTTTTTATAAGTTTAACATGCAGCTAAAGTTAAACTGTCCTGTTCTTATCTAAGGATGCAGCTTGATGTTACAACTAAACTGATCTAATCATAAACTGCTGTCAGAAAAAGCAATCTTGCTTCCTCTTTTCTCCTGCCAGTTCTTTATTTCCATCCTTTCACCCCCTTTTCCACTAGCAAAGTTTTCTTTCTCTTCATTTTTATTTTTCTCTTTTTTCCTTTCTTTCTCTTTATGTGTTTTTATTTCCTTTCTTTTCTTTTTTTCCTTCTCTCTTTCTCTTCTTCTGACCCTCCCTGCCTCTGCTCCTCTTGCCCTTCCTCTTATTTTCTCTTTTCCTTCCTTCCTTCCACACCTTCCTTCCTTTCGCGCCTTCCTTCCTTCCATGCCTTCCTTCCTTCCATGCCTTCCTTCCTTCCGTGCCTTCCTTCCTTCCTTCCTTTTGTGCCTTCCTTCCTTCCGTGCCTTTCTTCCTTCCATGCCTTCCTTCCTTCTGCACCTTCCTTCCTTCCTTCCTTCCGCACCTTCCACGCCTTCCGCACCTTCCTTCCGCACCTTCCTTCCGCACCTTCCTTCCGCACCTTCCTTCAGCGCCTTCCGCGCCTTCTGCACCTTCCTTCGGCGCCTTCCGTGCCTCTCTCCTGCACCTTCCTTCCTTTTCTTACTTCCTTCCTTCCACGCCTTCCCTCCTTCCTTCCTTCCTTCCTTCTGCGCCTTCCTTTGTTCACCGCAGCCGGTCCTGGATGCTGGCAGAGGGAGCTCTGCAGCTTGGGGACCGAGCAATACGTGCGGAACAGGTTCTCGCGGAAAAAACCCCGGTCCCGTCTATTACAACATCAAAACGGGGATTTAAAACAAGCAATAGTTTCAACTGAGTAATTGCTTTCCCTTTGCCCTCATAGTAGATTTTGTACTAGTCAAATAGAATAATCGCTGTTTATTTAACCATTTGGTCAGAATTCACATCTGGGACCTGCCGTAAACAGACATGAAATCATTTCTAAAGAGCAAAGAGGTAACAGACTAACAGCTTTGAGGGAGCCAAAAGCAGCCTTGCAACTCCTACAATTTCCATAAAGCAAGTAAATTTATGTAAGAAAATACATGCGAGCTAACAGAAATAAAGCAACGTTCACACAAAGTCAGAAAAGCCAAATGCTAAGCTTTAACTTCCTTAGTTTTAACTCTTCACATTGTATATCCTGTAGTTTTTATGGTAGACCATAAATAACAAAATGATACTTTAAGGTTTCCATTTAATAAGGAAACCAGGAATAGAAAATAACACATGTACGACTTGGCCAAGTAAACACTGTGGAAACAGTCTTAAATTTTAGTGTTTCCTGAGTCTGGATTGAGGATGTTTTAGACCCACATCTGGATCAAATGATGTGACTTGAGTTCTTCTCAGACATGAAACTGTGGCACAAGATTCATTCTTACGCTAGCATAACTCAAGTGCATTGGTTTGCTTTTGGTTTGACTTTTGTTTTGTTTTGTTTTCAAATTTGGGGAGATTTACTGTATTTAGACTGGAAAGAAACAACTGCAAATTTTACCAGCAAAGAAATTAATTTTTAAGCATAGTATCACACTGGAGAAACAGATGAGAAGGTTAAGAAAAAAATCACATCCTGAGAAAAAGCTATGTTTTTTGAGATAACGATATTTAAACAAGAATGTGCAGTTAGTTGATTGCAACTGATAATGATCTGTCTTGCATGAATTTATACCAGGACTACTACATCAGTTGTAAGTTAATTGTTCCATAAAGCACACAAGCACAAGTGTGATTAAACACCTTTGGTCACATGTAAAATGTCATATTTTCCAGAGCCGCCTTTGACAAAAATATCTGTTCTGCTTTTGTGGTCCTCATAGCAGAAAACTCCCATGGTGAACTTCAGTCCTCTTATTATTTGTATAAAATACTGTTATCTTTTTGAGGGCTCAGTTGGAGTCTCTGGAATGTGCACCTCTCACTTGGTTTAGAACTCTTAGCTTTGGAAGCTTCTACAGTCACATTTAAAGAGAAGAAATGTAGGTGCACACAAGCACTGGGTGCAGATCACTAATTGGAGTGTATATCTGAGACCCACAATAACAAAAGAGAAACCAGGCTGTATCTGGTGTACTGTGAGTACCCTGTACAGCATCCCATGCAGGTAACAGCCTTCAACAGCTGCAGAATGCCTAAAAAAGAGTCAAAATCAGTTTTGAACTATGAAGTATTCAGAGTAGGCTTGGTTATGCTGATAGCCTCAGACATGTAATCACACCCACCCTGGCACATCAGACTTTCCTCAGAGCTGGACTGAAGGGGATTAGAAGAAAATTTATCTTTCATCTTCCCAGTCCTTTCCCACCTGGACTCCAGATGCCTGCAAGGAGGAGGATTATTTGTTCTCAAGCCTGTGAAGGCTTATCTCTTGGGCACATGCCTCGTAGGGTGGTGTCCAGAAGATGGGTCTGGGAAGACATGGATGAGCATTCTGCTGCTGAGACTGCACCAGGAAGCCCCAGAGATTTTTCCACAGTTGCACATGGGGCAGCCACATGAAGTACCTACATTTCACTGCAGCTTCCACACTCCATAAAAAATTAAAAAAAAAAAAATTAACTGCCAGCTTCATTATGAACCATTTCAAATCAATTTAGATAACTGGTCAATATTCAAGCAACTTAAAAGCTCCATTACAGGGTTCACTTTCTGCCACTAAATAATAGTTCCAGCTGCAGTTAAAAATCATTGAGTAGACTAATGCTTAGTAACAAAAGAGTTACATACAATGTGATTGAAAAGGAAAATGCAGTTTCTGGTAGAGAAAACAAGCAACAGAGTAAAACTACATCAGATAATTTCAGGTTATACATTGGCAGCTCATTATCAGAGTACGGACACTAAAAGAATGGAAACTCCAGCAGTGGATTGCAAAAGCAGATGTGACAGACCCCTCTAAGAAGGACACATATCCTACCTGGGGTGGTGAGCCAAGGTCTTTCTTCTTCTGCCAGCACTGTTTTTTGTGTAATCATGAAGAGATCTACCTATGAAGAGCCCTCACCAGGCCTATTGCTACCTGATCTTGCCATGTTATCAACTGTGCTACAACTTCTATTTTTATAGTGTATTTTTATTATATACTTAAAATATTCTCTGCAGTACTAGCAGAGCAGAGATCACTAAAATAGAGATGTCCAACTTCATTATTTCAACTGGTAAGCTATGATATGAGACATTATCTAGCTTTCCAGGACAGCCTGATGTAAGTTTTTTGCAGCATGTCAAGTATATCCAGAACAGATAAAATGGAAAAAGCTATACCTTATCACCCCTTGAAAACTGATTTGGAACCATAATCACCTATATGTGGCTTTCTGATAAGGTTACAGTTAATGAAGTTGCATTCTTTGTGCATTCTTTGTAAGGCTTTCTGAAAAGTCTTGAAAATTTAAAATTGGATTGTTCAGAAAAAGCAAGTGGAAGACAGAAGCAAAAGGAGTATATAAAATATACAATTGTTTTAGGGCTTCATGGTGCCAGTGTTTTGAAAACATATTCTGCATTAGTCTCTTTCTCAAAAAAAAAAAAAAAAAATAAAATTATATTGGTAGAAGTCCAAAACGACAAACTTTTCTTTTGAAAAATATGCCTTTCTTAGATCTCTTTATATAATAAAAAGTTTAAACAGTTATTAATAAAGAAGTGTCTCTTTTTTGTCCCCTCACAGACACAGGGGATCCAGTGGCCCCAGTTTCACACTTAATATTCCATCAGTGGATTTTTGCATCTACCATAACAAACATGCCCATAGTAACAGAAAACTATTACAAGAATGGGGTCTTGCAGAGAAATTGTCAAGTGTAATGACCAATTTTTAGTGAGCTCCAGATGGGAAACAAATAACATACATAGCATAATATAATACCAACCATGAAATACAGGACAGTGGTAAATCATGAAATTAAAATTGTGCTTCCCGCAATAAAAGGATCTGTGCTGCAGAAAGAGATTTTTGGTGGGTTTGGAGCTGGTCCATATATGTGAGGTTTAGCACTAAGAATGGAAGGAGTGTTAAATCATTTCAGCCACAGCGTTAGACTAAGGTTCTGAATTTCAGGAGTCAAGAAAGAGCAGGGTCTAGAAGATCAGAGAGTACCTTCTCTAGAGTCAGTCCAACTCATCTCACTGGAACTGTTCATAATTAGAAAAAGATGGATTATTGAGGAACCATTTCCGTGGCTAGGAAGAATAGTATTTTTCATTATCAGGTTTTTTACCATTCTTGGATGCCCATGATATTCAAACAGGTTTATAATCTGTTGGCATTTAGTGTTTTGTTTTATATAGCAAAGGGTTGGTAACTTCACTAAAAGTAAAATTTATTAATGGGAGGATTTGGAAAAAAAATAAAGTGATAAAACTTCTTTAAGCTTCCTTTGGCTGTGATGTTAACATGCAACATTTCAAGAAATTTTAAGCAATAAACATGTGAGAACAAAGTATTAGGACAGTTCTCAGTTTGCATCCCAACAGGAATACAGCTTTTATCACTAACCAAAATGTATATTGCAAAATAATTCAACTGGTTATCCTGGACATACAGTGAATATTTGTAATATAAGTGCCTCTTCCATTAGTCCTGCTCAAATTTTACCAAAAAACTCATAATTTTTCTTTGCCTTAAAGATCCTGCTATACCAAGTTTTCTTAGAATCATATCATAATCCAATTTTACAACAGAAATCCCTAGGAAAAGCAAGAGGAAATTTCAAAAGCTCTTTATTTCAACAGAGTTGGCTCATCATAAGCAATTGTCTCAAGTACAATTATTTGAGTTATCTTAAGGCCAGAACCTTAGTAAACAGGAAAAAAGTGATATAACTATGTTTATATTAAAGTATCTTGTTTGCAGAATTACATCCTGTTGCCAAACCTGGCATATCTTGTAACTGCTGGATGATTACCCAAGAGAACTCAGTCATTAAACTGAATTTTCCTGTGCTCACTTTTTCATTCATTTGTGCCAAAACCCTTAATCTGAATCTACCTAAACACACAGGAATGCCTATCGAGGAACAGATTAATGCTTCTTAGTTCCTCCTTAATATATTGTCCAAACCTGTTTTGACTGTGAAGACAAATACAACTGCCCAAATCAATATCAGATTCACCACCAGGTTCACCATTCCTGGCTGGTGACTCAGACTGGCTGTCAGCAAAATAATCACTTATTTGTTGAAACTCCTAAAAAGTTGGAGCCTTAAGTCCATATCCTGACCTGTTTAAACAACAAAGACACATGTTGCTGTGTTGACCAACCTTGGTAGTTGAGCAACATGAATTTAGATCAGGAGTCTCTAAGGAACAGAAGCAGGACCAAGAATAAATAGAAAGGTATAATTCAGGGGGGGTTTAGAGTCAATTTTAACAAATTAATTTTAAATGTGGTTGGAGGAACATGCATTCATTTCTGGAAAAGCTGTTTCCTGTAATTTGTGAGCTACAGGTCCTCTGCAGCTGAACACAGCCCGTGGTGGATGGGCCGTACTTGCAGCATCAACTGTCCCTGGGAGAAGACTTCAGCACACCCCAGCTCGCTCAGGAAGTGGGGAAAGGAATCAACACCACCTTCCTTTCTGAGCTACAGATCATTGCCAGTCATCAGCTTCAGGGGTCACCCTGCTGAAGTGGGACTCCACCCGTTTTTCCCATGAGCAAGCACAAGGTGAGCAATTGCAGCATGAAAATTAATATGTCATGGTGTAGGAAAATCTTTTGAATGTGGTCAGCTGTCTAGGGCTTGTATCTTTTCTGTATGTCTCTTACAGGATTATAGGAAATCAGCATAATTTAATGTCACAGTTCCATAATGTTATGTTGGAAAATAATTTTTAAAAAAATACAATCATGTTCAGAAATACCTTACCGATTTATGTAATAAAATAAATTTGTTTATGCATTTTACAAAATTATATAATAAATTCTAAAAATAACATTATGAGAATTATATATAATATAATTTTTTTCATTTGTCAATTATTTATTTAGAAAGGGAACAAATGTGTGCTGTTTCACAGGTAGGTATTTATGGGACCTTCTTCCAAATCCTCTGGGATTTCCTACTATGGAAGTATAGGACTCCCTTTCTATACTGTAATCCTTGCTGAAAAAGTTTGCACTAGGTATAACCTATTTTTTTTTAGTCTTTGCTACTTTTATATGGTACTACTAAAAACACAGTGTTAAAAAATGTTATTAATATACTATAATTACAACTGCTATTATTCAATTATACTAAAACATGAATTAATTATTTTCATTGTAATGAAGGGCAGAAGTCGTTTTCCATCTCTTCTAATCAAAAAACTTTCAAACAATTTAAAAACCAATTAAAAATATTCTGTGGATTATTTGTAACCACACTTGTTTGACAGCTAAGAAATGAATGGTAACTTAGTATTTAGATAAATATCACAGTAGCATTGTGACTGTATAAGTAAAATTATTATTTAAATTATTGAAAATAATTTAACTATGAAACTGCAGTTGTTAAATCCATGGCCTTCTAACCTTTAAGAGGTTTATATTGCCAATAGTCAAAATTTCACAATCACTTTGTCAACTAGCTACTAATTTCTTGCACAGAGAGATAATGCCAATTCAGGTCATAGCTTTTTCTTTTGGGCACTGTACCAAGGTTTAGAGCCAGACTTTCAGATAAGCAACAAAATTATGATTAACTTTTTCCTGTGCTGAGATCCCTGCTAGAATTCAGATCTATTCCTTTTCCTATGGATCTAGAAGTCTATTTCAGAAGTTGCTTTTGAGAATTTATTGGAATAAATAAAATCAATCTGATAAATAGGGCAGATGAACTGAGCAAGCTGCACTTGCACCCTTGCACCTGCTGCAGGTGGTTGTGTCTGAAATTTAATGGTAAAGGGAGAGATGTTTCAGAAAGGGGAAATTATTTCAGGCCCTGTCAGAATTAAAACCTTCAATTAATGCAAGTTTAATAGTCCTAATTTCCCAAGATTAGGCCAAAGTGATGGATTTGAAGTGCTCCCAAATATAATACAGATTTAAGGCTTCCAAAGAAGAGGGACATTTCTGTATAGAATTTGTATTAGAGCTATTTTGGAATTTTATTTCAGATTTTTTTTTCTAGAAGAATTATATATTTTGATTTTAGAAAATTGCAGTTCTTAAGACACCAATGGTCATTTCCAACTTTGCAAATTATTCTATGAGAAGAGGCAGGAAAGAAAGGCTTTCAGTGCTGAGAGTCTGGAGAGCCCTTGGAGGCTGGCAGCCTCCAAACAAGGCAAGGTTCTCATGTTCAGCCCCTGTCTGGCTGAGATTCCTGGCCTTGCCTGCCACCTGTGAGTTGACATTTCCAGGCTTCCAGATTCTGCTGTGGGGCAGGAAGACAGCAAGTATAGAACAGTCTTTAAGTATTTAAGTTTGTCAAAAAGAGAAAAAAATTAATTTAAGAGATAAGAATTTTGGGGGGTTTTTATGACTTGGAGTAAAAATTTCACTGCTTCTCAATCCAAACTGAAAAATCCTGTTGCTCAATAAATAAGTTGAATAACACTTGAATTTTATTCCTACTGCAATGTTCATGGGCATTTCTATACTCATAGAATGTTACTCAATTTTGTGCTATGCTTGCCATGCAAAAAACAGCTTATAGTCTGATGACATTTACAGAAAGGAACAAAGACCTATTTTTGTTAAAATGTAACTAGAAGCCAAGTCTGCATATGACAAATGTGTGTGGGAAACTTCCTCTCCAGAAATTTTAGGCATGTTTAATAAAATACATCTGAAACCTTTACTGTATGAACACAAGGAACCTGGGAGAATAAATGGATGAAGAGCTGCTAGTCCAGGATATGAAACCAGAGATGGTAGAAGTTACAAACAGCTACTCTAACTGAAGCATAGGTGTAGGATTTAGAGGAACAGAGAAATGTGGGGATGTAGGGGCCAAACTGAACACTAGTGGTGACAGACGCTGTGAAAAAGAACTAATATAAATAAAACCAAATTGAATGGAGTAAAAAAATTGGTCTGTGACAAAGAATGATGGTACAAGTTTTCTGGACTATTACTGTAAATGTCTGTGAAATCTTTGGATTAGATTTGTATATAAATAAATCTCTTGGAATTTTTGTAGAGATAAAAACTAGTGCAAATTTGCATCATTATGGGAGACTATAGCTTTGGATATCCAATTTATGAAAACAGGTCTGTGCTAGTTAGCCCTGGGTGGGGTGGCTCTCAGCTGACAATCAGCTGAACCCATGGGATGTGAGGGTGTGTTGAACTTTGTTTAAGAAAGTAGTAAAAGGAATCTGAAACACTTGGCCATGAACAAAAGAAAATGTGGACACAGAATCAGAGAGCAATCCATGTTTCATGTTTTGGAGAAGCACTCCAAAATCATTGTGTCCAACTGTTAACCCAGAACTACTGGGTTCCCCACTAAACCATATCACCAAATGCAATATTCACAGCCTCTAGAACACTTCCAGGAGTGGCGATTCCATCCCTTCCTGGGCAGCCTGTTCCAACACCTCACTAAATTTTCACTGATTTCATTTTTCCAAGTACTGAGTGTACTCTTCTGTCATGACTCAAGGCCATAACCTCTTCTCCTGTCACCTGTTATGTGGGAGAAGTGTTGCTTTGCTTTAATAGGGGGACAAACAAAAGCTGACCTGCACTGAAGGCTCTCAGTTTCAGATGGGTGAACTAAGAAATTTACTGAGTTATGAAGTATTTTGGCTTGGTGATAAAGAGTACTCACACTCCCTCATTTCCTTCTTTACAGTCACTAAGTGGCTTTGGTATGAATTTACTTCCCATTTTGGGGACACTTAGTTGAATCTGTTGAGTGACAAATATTTTTAACAATAAGTGTTGTTAAGTGCTAAGAAAGCCTCATTCTGAATGCTTTCTGTGTCACTTGGGAATGCCTTTGCAGTGGTGATCATGTTTTGGTGTTTATGTTGCATTTATAAAGTTGGGATAAATAATGTAATCTTTTGTGAATACTTTAGGTTAGACAAGATGTACGTAAAAAATTCACTGATAAATCTACAAATATTTAATCTTTACATAGAATTGGACCTTTGAAAGCACAATTTTGACTACTGTTGAATGATACAATGAAATTCAATTTGAAGGCTTCTAGTTCCATATCAAAGATCATGCAGCTGTGAATCACTAGGTGTTCTTCATTAATTTTATGATGGTATTTCAGGTACATTCCAAAAATATTGCTTAACTAAACTGTTAACTTGTTTGGATTTATGCCAAATTCTCTCTTTCCAGAATCAGCATGCATTCTGGCTTTGTGCTTTGGCTGATCTGTGCCTGATCTATATGCTATCTATATTTCTCAGAACTGGACTGTAAAATCTACAGTATAGCAGACACACACATGCGCCATAATCAAAAGAAGATACAGTGCAAGACAGTAGAAATAATAACAATAATAATGATAATACTTTCAATTAAAGAAGAAAACCAAACCACAACAACAACACCAAACAAACAAACAAAAAACGAACCAAAATCAAAAACAACCAAACCAAAACAAAGAACTGTGGGAAAAATCTTGATATCTATGATTGTCAAATCAAAATAGTATGGTCAAGTTGTTTTATCTAATTCACAAACCTTTGCTGTCTATCAAGCATACAGAAATATCCCAGAAAATGCTTTGATTCTCTTAACTCTTTGCAGCTCTTCATTGCCAAGCAACACAAAAAGGGACCAGAAGTGTACATCACAGAATATATAGAAAAAATAATGACATTGGATAATAAATTTGACATAGTTATTTGTTTTGAGAATTTCATTTGCAATTTAATTGGAAAAAAACAGGTCCCTGTCATCCATCTCTGGAAGAGTGACAGTCAATTAAACCAGAAAATTTTATGTGTCTGTAATTTTTGGAAAACAAGTGAAATTAGAATCAGCATAGTAGATAATCCATTTTGGTATTTTAATCTAAACTCAAAGGGGTTTTTTGTCAGATTTAAAAATACATTCAGCTCTTCAAGTAGATCAAATAACACTCATAGTAGAAAATAAAATGCCTTGTTACCTCAACCTAAAAAAATTAATTTGTTTAGTTTTTTACTTACTAATATTTAAGTATGTACTATGTCTGGAACTCAGAGAGCTCAATCAATAGTATCAAATCTTTTTTGTGTTGATACCCAGATAGAGCATATTGTACCAAGTGTTATCAAGAACCAGTTACATAACAAGAGCAAATGCCCATTTTGTCAGTATTCACTAGAGCAGAAATTATCAGTACCATATTTAGGATTTAGCAGGATTTATCCAGGCATGCTTCAGCAAGAGTTGCTTACAAATGTACAAGTTGTTCATTTTAGTATTCTTCATCCAAGTTGGTATTAACATCTTGGTAGATAGGGTATAGATTATTTAATTTGGGGAAGTCCTCTTACCATCAGATAAGATGACATCACAAACATCTCAGTGGCAATCATTCACATGCATACACTTTTAGCCTTTAAGATTATCCTCATTCTCTCTGTCAAATAGAGTAAAATAGTTTTAAGCCTAAAGCTTTTCCTATTAGTTGGACTCTAGACTCCCTGAACTAGGTAGGAACTTCTGCTTCACATCAAAGAACAAACAAAGATTTGAATTCTCTTCTGAAATCAAGTAGTCTATCTATGATGAAGCAGGTGTAAGGACACCAAAAGAAAATACCTGCTGTAACAAGTCTGTAAAGTCAAGTTACTAGAACTAGATATGTCTTCAGCAGATGCCAACAAATCTCCACCTCCTGCCTCCCATTCAAATGCTGTAGTGCTTGTTACGAGAAATTTTGTTAGGAAGACAACTTACAGAAGTAGGATTAGATTTGTTGCTGTTCCTTAAGATATTTAAAATGGGAAATGGAAAACTTGAGCTGTAAAAAGTTGAACCAGCTACTGCTTAGAGACTGTTTGTTCTGTTCTGCCTATTATCCATGATGGCAGCAAACAAATTCCTCTCTGCATTAATTCTGATGATGAGTTCCCCTATGATTATGAAACCCAAGGAATGTTTTCACCACACAATTGCCAGACTTAATTTAGTGTGGCTCACTCTTTAAAAAGCTCTCTTTTCTTCAACTCTCTGGACATTAGTTGTTGAAATTAGTACATTTCAAATGTACTTACACCCCTGTAAATCATCTCATGCCATTTACTGTTGTTGTTAGGAACATCATGAGCTCATAAATCAGTGGACTTTTCACATTTTTAGGATTATCTCTAGAAAATCTTAATAAACCTTAAGCTGACTCCAGCAAGATTGTTTAGCACACTGAAATGTCTTATGGGATAGTCTGCCACCACACATTTAGATCACATGGCCAACCACTTCAAATCTACATTAGAAAAATCCCTGATGCATTTGTTCTTAGTAAGACCTCAGTGTCTGGTACCTCCTGCCATCAGAAAATTTCCATGGTCTTTGAGGCAACTTAAGAAGAAGTGAGAGTTTCTTAATGTGGCTGTGTGACAGCACACTAGAGACGTTACAACACTGTCTTGCAGGACTTAAGTTTTGTTCTCAGTTTGATGCCTTGTCTCTTTAGAGTCTCATCCAAAGTCTTCTAAAACTCCTAAAGCCTTTGATAATCTGTGGTTTATTTCATCATGTGGGCGTGCATCTTATAAATGGTGCTTCTTAGTGAATGACTTCCAGTGCAGACAGCAAATGCCTAATAGGGGTGTTAGCTAGCATTAACAGGACCTGGTTGATAAGTGATTTTTATCCTTTTTTTTAAACAAAGTGTAGAAATAAAATTATCACAAATCTGGTGGACCTTCCTACTAGCCATAACAATTCTTTTTTTCAAGAGCATGTTAAGATCACCCAAACTATTATTATATGTAACCAATGGATCAGCAAATGAGGAAACTAAAACTAATCCCATGACAGAGCACTGTCAGCAAAACAAGAAAGGTCTTCAGAGAGACAGAGGATTTTATTAAGAATCCTGGGCTGAAAAACTTGCTGAAAAATCTTGCTGGAAAAGCTTGCTGGAAATGGAACTTAGGTGAAGAAAAAGTGCAATTATTTCCCCTTTTTGGAGAAGCATTTGGATAAATGACAGGCAAATCATAGCGTAAGAAAGGTAAGACAAAAGTTAAATCAAAATGAAAAACTGTCCTCCTTAAATATTTATGACTTCGGTTGATGAGATTCTTATTCCTGATGGACAGCTTGCAGACTAATGAGTTTTTAATTGTTGTTATGCAATTAAGGGTGATGGTCTTTTGCTAAATCTTGAGTTTCAGCCATAGTTTATGTAAGTCGTTCACATTACTCAACCTATAATGATGTACTTGGCTTCATTGTTTGTGGTCTGGTTCTCATTTGTCTGGCATTACATTCTAAGATTGCAATGACTCAGATTTCCTTTAGTTTTACAGCAAAAAGCAATAGTATGTATTGCATGAGGCATCTCAAATTTATTCACTTGTTTGTGGTCATTTTAGAGCAGGTTTCTCAAGCAGGTGTACACAGACACATATCTCTGCATTCAGAAAATAAATGTAGTGTCACTATAGTGATGTCTTCACAATATAATGACTAACTTACATTGAAAGTTTGTATTGTTATTTGATTTTTTTCAGTCCAGGATGTTCCAGAGAAAGGATTTAATTGTAGTTCTTTATTTTTAAGAGAGATTGAGAGATATGCCTTTTATAGTCAAACTATACTACATCGGAGAAAAAAGTTGCACATCATCCACTTGGCAGTACTTCCAGCAAAACTTGCTTAGCCTTTAAGATTAAGCACTGATAGAGTTGGTTAGTCTCTTAACTGGAGCAGGAAGGCAGGAGTTGTCCACTGTGTTACAGTATCTTTTTGCGTATAAAAGAAGAGCTGATATACATTTTAATAAGCTTTAAGTCAATTAGAACTTTTTTTGCAAGCAATAGAAAGGGTTATCCAAAAGTTCATACTGTATAAAGTGAAATGGATTCCAGAATTTTAATAGACTTGGGGATTTAACTTTTATGTCTATTCACACAGCAGAAATAATGGTGTAAAGTTCAGCATATGCTAACCAAAGCATGCACTTAGATTCCCTTGACTGTCTATACTTCAACTCTTTCTGCACGTATGTGGTTTTATTCTCACTAGGTTCAGCTAGGATTATTAAAAGTACAACTACTATAACTGAACCACAGAGTCAAGAGTATGCTATTGTCTTACCTCTACTGTATCATCCCAGTACACAATCAGAATAAAACATGTCCTGGAAGGAAAAAAAAACTGAAGCAAAAAAGGATGAACCGTAAGATGGATTTTTAAAAACAGATTTTGGAAAAAAAAAGAAAAAAAGGCATTATTAGTTTTTTTCGTGAGCCTGGAAGTAAGACGGAATTCTGTTAGATCTAAATTTAATTCTTAGGCTCTAGATTCCTATGGATATTTCTTTGGGCCTATCACTCCAAAATGGTAGGTGGTAGGGAAAGTGGTAGAAGAGGACTCTGAAAAGACAGAAACAGAAGATTTTTGCAGGCACTGTATAATGATTACAGAGCAATCTAGAAATAATTGATGCTGTAAGAAGAAACAGAAGGAAGACTGAGAAGCCACATTTTGACAATAGATCACACATGATTAAAACTGAGTATTTAATGAACTCTATTATGGGCAGCTATGGCCTCTACTTTAAACAACAAAAACCCTTCGAAGAGATGATCTTGAAATCCCAAACTGCAGATTGTAGCAACTGGATATGGAGAACTCCCGTTTTGTGATCAGGAACTGTAACACTCACCTTGTAGATAAATAGAGGGGCAAACCTACACAAAATAATCAGCATAAGCTTTTCAATCAAGTCTGTTTTGAAGTAACTCTATCCTAGTTTGGACAGATTTATCATTAACAACAGGAAATTAAAGAAAAAACCCTGTAATACTGGGTTTAATAATCTGATGATAATTTTTTCAGTGAATGACAGCCATTTTGCATTCTCTGACTATTGTAATAGTTTTAATAGAATTTGTGAACTTCTTCAAATATCAAAACATGTTCTCTCTTCTGGCAGTGGCCAAAAAGTCATAAAAGGAAATCACAAGTCCTCCTGACCATGGAGATTTCTTGTGTGTATGCCTGCAATCTGTTGTTGGCTTACTCCATTCTTTTTCTTTTTTTTTTTTTTTTTTTTTTTCCCTGTGGTAGCTTCATCACTGACCTCTAAAAACCAGGAAAAAAGCCCAATTTCTTTTTCTTTTCTATAAAAAGGCCAATAAAAATGGCAAATATAGAAGACTGAATGGCTATTGCAGTGATTCATTTTGGCAGTTCACAAAGTGAAGTTCAGTTGGTTCCTGGAGTTTGACTCTATGCCATTATTGATGCAGTTCCTGGGGTACTAACTCAAATTCACTCAATCAGCTCCAGTCAAATTCACTCAAGTAACTCCAAGGATTCCAGATCTTCTTTCTCCAGGATTCTGTTCCAAAATCAGAATGTGTTTTCTCAGAAATTACTTTAGTGACATACTGTAAGAAACTTTACATTCCCACATGTGACCTGAGATTTCAATAAACAATTTGAAGGGATGCTGATGAAAGCAATTGGCTTTCAAACTGTTCAAATACAGAGCACAGTGGATCTGTAGCCAGTGCAAAGCCTTCCCCTTCCATTTCCGAAATTACTTCACTTGGCTTCAGGATAGGCATCATGATTATTTTCTTCCCATGAGCACAATAAGGAAGGTCTGCATTCCTCATTCTATTATGCAATTCACCTTGACATGCTTTTTAAATTTGAGGCTGTCCCAAAAAATGTAAAATATGATAGTCTTGCTACATAGATGTTTTATTTTCAGAATTTCAATAACAAGAACATTAGAGTTTCAGGAAGAGCAATAAAAGTAAAAACACACATTACATAATATAGTTTAAAGAATCTGCAAAGAATTAGTTTGAACTGTAAATACACTCAGATAGACTCTAATAATTTTAAATCAGAGGGAGATCACTCATAAGACTCAAATTCCATATAAGCAAAACTCTACTTTGCTAAATCAAATGAGTAGCCCCACAGGAGCCAGTGAACAAGGAGAGGAGTAATTTTGTTTATGCAGGGCTTACAATGAAGGAAAAACAACTCCTACCTGCATATGCCATGCTTTTTCTTCTTAGTACAGACATGAAAAGTATCCTTCCAACAGCAATTATTTAGAATCTCATCTTAACCTGCTTCCTTGTAGAGGTGAGTGACTTGCAGGATCAGGATCAGAATGGTAAAATTGACTGAGCTGGACCATCAGTCACGCCAATGGAAGTGTAGGATTGGGAAAACAAGGCAGCTTGATCCTGGTGGATACAGCACCCTCAGGGCAGAGGAGTGTGTGCACTGACCAGTCCCAACAGCAATGTCACCACACCGCCATGAAACCCTTCTAGCTCTCTGCAGCTCTGCACAGTAATGGGTGCAAAGCCAAGACTGAAACACAAATGACACCTTGCTGGCTCACACACACCATTACAGCCAGGAGAGGATCAGGGCTCCAGAGGGTTTTATTATGTCTAAACTTCGCCAAGTGGGAGGTCACCCACTTCACTAGGTGGCTAGTGTGGACCACTGGAGAGGAAGACATTAAGACTCAGATGTGAACCCCAGTTTTGAGCCTAAACTATGGGATTTTAAAAAAGGAAAAGAAAACAAATTTAGTAACTAAGAATACTTTATGTTCCATTCCCACAACTTTAAGGAGTTTTCCTATTATATGAAATTTTAAATTGTAGCAGCTTGTGGAATTTTTTTCAAACTGTATCATTATTCAAGCTTTCTCTTCATCTCACCAAATAAAATCATGCTGTTTGAAATACATACTATAAATCTATGATTTTTTAAAACTACTTCCACACAAAACTATTTGTAAGATTAAAAAATAGTATAAAAAGCCCAGCAAGATCACTTAAAAGAAATTATACTGTCTAACTTACGCTTTATGAAATAGTCAGTTTATTGAAATCAAATCCTTAGTAAAATTTATCATTTTAGTTATGCAAGACACAAGTACCAAAACCCACCAAAATTATAGAATGCCTCTAAAGCAAAATAATACAATGGTGAAACTTCTTTACAATGGCAAATACTAGAAGAAGAACTATCAAAATACCTCTGCTGCTATATTCCCTAATATAACCTGGGCAGCTCTTCATGGAAAAGGAAGCACTGAGGCACTCTAAGAGGGTACATTTGCAAGTGGCTCTCCTCATGAAGAGATATCAAAATTGATCTCTCACATATCAAAGATTTTGCAGCACAAGAAATGGCCAAAACTGTTCTTTACAGCCCCTTCTCCTCAACTGCAGGTCTCTGACCACTCTACATCACACTCATTCTTGAAAGCCCCTCTTTTAACAAGAGCATCTAGTGCAACACAGAGGAGATATGAGATTGTACTATCAATTCCTCTAGTCCAGGGTGCTAACAAAAATGGCATAACTTTTCCCCTTTGGGTGAAACTTCAGCACACAGAAAGACATTTCAGAATAGTCTAGGCAAAAAAAAGAACAGAAAGAAAAAAACACTGAAGAGAAAAATGTCTCATCCTGTATCATGTGTCCTTTACAAACAAAACTGTGACAGTCCAATGATAAAGATGAAAAAAGACACGAAGCTGAGCAATCACAATCATGAGTACCAATAAGGCAGTTCAACTTTTCCAAGGCTAAGATATGGAAGCCTTACTATAAATAATTTCTTTTTAAGTAGCATCAAAAGCAGACTTGATTAAATTTGTTCAAAAAGTTCTTGGAATGATTCTAGCTGGAATACAGATCTCTACAACTTTGGTCCAGAAGACAGAACACCAGTAAACCCATCTTAGCTTTTGCTGCATTTTGTTTGTAACGTCTGATCAGAGTTTAGCTTGTAAGATCCAAACACAATTGAGCAACATTTGATTATGATTATTTTATTTGATTTTCTGAAGTATTTGCACAATATTCTTGTTACTTTGAAGATAACTCACTTCAAGCTGTCCAGCTTTCATTCAACAAAGACAAACACAATTTCTTTTTATAAAACTGTAAATATAGAAAGCTGTAAATTAAGTTGCTCTGGAACACAAAGCAGTTTTAAGAAATGTTAAGTGATATATCTAGCTTTGAAATCACTCTCCATGGGAAGGAACAGGGCTTTCCTTAGTTTCTTGCCGCAATGGGAAGCAAAAAGACTAATTTGATTTCAGGCCAGAAAAAAGGTAAATAACTATGTGTATATATTATAACACATACCAGGAGGTAGAAGAGATACTTAAGAAAAGGATAACTGTGTGTATAACCACAAAACTTAGGTGTTAGCATAAGCATTAGAAATGCACTCCAAATTTTAAAAGTTATGAAGCAATTACTGTAGCATCTATTAGATTATATGCTTTAACTACTCCTTTACCTAAAATAATCACTGACAAGCTTGTACTATTATTTACACATCACAGTGGTTTTGGAACTATCATAATAAAATAAAATGAATAATCATTCAGAAAGGCACGTAAAGTACTGATATGAATGGACCTATTAATCATAAAAACCTGATCTTGCTTTTCATATTTCTTTCAAGCACTGAACCATCCAACCAGAAATGGATTTGAAAGGTATTCTTCTATATGGGCTGGCAATTACTGAAAACTTACCATGAGAAAAGGTTTGGGAGCAGATGTTTCAAAATTGTCTTGCTGAACTTAAAGAGTTTCCTAAACAATGGGTTACCTGAGCTGGAGCACTCCTCCGCCAGCAGTTCCAGCTGATCCCTGCTACGTCACTGTCCCTCGGATGTCACCCCTCGGCAGCCTGGTTTGCAAGAATACAACCAGCACTGGAACCTGCTCTTCAGGTTCAGCACATGGGATCAGAGCCAAGGCAAGGCAGCTGGCTTGGAGGATGGAGGGAGTCCAGAGGCTTTATATAGGCTTAAGAGCACAATAGCATGGGCCAGGCAGCTGTGTCTGAATGGAAGTGCACAAAAGGAAGGCAGGACCTTTGTGGAGGTGTTCTGGCTTTAGGGTCTGTCAGGAGAAAGGTGGCAAGAACAGGAGGGAAATGTTAGACTGCCATTTCACACAGCCTGCATAAAACATCCAAATTTAAAAATAAAAGTTACCTGGGAAAAGAAAAAACAGAAGGCCAATTTTGGGTTAGGTGAAAGGTTATTTGTTCAAAAAGTCATAAACTAGTCTTGTATTGAGCTGGTCAAGCAGGTAAGTGAAAAGAAAGAGTCCTAGAATCCACTAATCTTATTTCCACAAAAAAAATTTATTCTAAATTTCTTATTACAGGTTATGTAAGTGCAAGGAACTTTTATATCTAATGAAATGCTAAAAAATTGAGGAAGACATTTTACCCAGAAGTTAAAAGTGATTTCTGAAAATGCAGTCCTGTGGGCCTTAATGTGTATGATTCCATCACCTAATCAGTGTAAAATTTTCTGTGTTTTTATACATCCTTTTAATTATCACTTGGCATTTGATAACTGTGATTTCAGTTCTTAGATGCATTTTGGGGGAACCAGTATAAATAGCCAGACATGCTTTTTAAATTAACAGTGTATTTGAAAAGCGCATAGAGAGACCTCCATTGAAGTAGTGCTAAATATTGGGTGTTCAGTTTAAACAGCTGTTGAGTGCAAATCAGTGATGGCAGCGCTAGAACGTTGTACTACTGCTCTAGCAGTGTGTATCACCTGAGAAGTTGTCTCCTGCCACATTTACGAGTTGTGGCAATCAATACCTCTACTGAAAAAGAAAAGAAAAACAAACAAACAAAACCCAAAAAAACAAACACCTCCTCCCCCCCTCCCCGAGATCAGCTTAGTTGTTTAGAACATGGTGCTACTAACACCAAAGTAATGTGTTTGAGAGCCGCATATGGGCCATGCACTTAAGGTGTTGGATTTGATGGTCTCTGTGAGTCCAGTCCAATATTCTGTGACTGTAAAAATCACACTTGAAACCTCCATCTGCCTTACTGCTACACCCCCATATTACAGTGCTTGCTTATTGAAATGAAATTATTCTTTAGGACACTGGAAGTAAGGAATCCAACTAGCACAAGCAGATTTCCTCTTCCCAATTTGAAAAGAAAAATACATAAGAAAGACAATGGTGTAAGAACTGGTAGATTTCATAACCCAGACTTCTGATTACAGCCCATTTTCTACCACCCTTCCCTTTAATTTAAGGAAAATGATCAACAGGAGTTTTAGCTTTTTCCAAACTCCTGAAATCCAAATAGCGTGTCTCCTGACTAGGTTTTGTTAGTTTTCTGCTACATCTCTGCCAGAGAGCATTGTTTGTTCTTTGTTTGAAATTATCAGCAACTTTAACCAGACCTATCAGCTGCAAGGAAATCTCTCAAGTTCTGAGGAATTTCTCCTTCACAAGCCATCTTCTATTAGACAAAAAAGTTGCTGGGATAATTCCAAATTCCCTCTTTATCCCTCTGGGATGTTTCTTAAATTTCTGCACCAGGTCTTCAACAAAGAAATAAGCTCTTTCTTTTGGAATCAACAAGAATAAAGTGTTTAGTTTCTTAATTACTGGGTTAGGCTCTCTCCAAAAGGGTCTAAGTTTGGAATTCTTTTTCTGGCTACTTTTTCTAATCAAGAGCCAAGCATTTTCTGCTCCCTGGTTGGGAACATAATTATTTTCATTTCTTTTGGGCTTCTGCTGTCTTTACTTGCAACGCAGAACTGCCTTATATTCAGGAATACAGAGTTGCAGACAGATATGTAACACCACTGCCACAACAGCTACCTAGAGAGGACTCTGATAATTCCCAGTACTTTTTACATTAGCTTAAAAATCCAGAAGTACAAAAATAAGCTCTGTAAGAGCAATGGATAATAGAACTGTAGAAAAGTAAAATATTGTTATTTTTATGTTCTAGCGTTTATAGTCTTCACCAAGACTTTAAGCATTTAATTTGCAGCCTCCAAACTCCACACCAATCAAGCTCAATTTATTCAAGTGCAAATCCCACAGCAACTTTCAGCATTGCATAAAAGTAATTTCCCATACAGAAGCCACAAGTGACTAGGATCAACTTGGAAATTTAAATACAATCTAGTTCATAAAAATGCTTTCTTCACCAATTCAAACCCTTTTTGCTGTTCCTCTGTCAAAAGTCACTCAATTACTTGGTACTACAATGGCATTGCCCAGACATGCAGACTGTATATAAGTCTTTTCTCTCAAAACTGTTGATTTCCTCTCCTCTTGTAGAAGTTTCTGGATCCTTTTTAACAATCAGTTCTGGGACTGGAGGTGCAGTAGCACAGATAACATTGCTTTAAACTTGCTTCATATTCCTCTGTGTTAAAGAGTGAATACTAAAATCATTTGGATACATTTAGAATGTTCCCAGTTCCTACCAAATAGCTATACTCTATTCCATATAAAGAGTTGAAATAATTTAAATACTTGAGAACATCTTCTATTCCCAAGAACGTAGGATATATCGCTTACTGCTCTCTGGAGAATCCAGCGCATTCCACAGTGAGGTTTTTCCTCACTTAGATTACAGCCAGAACAATATATTTTATATATTTTGTTTCCAATGTTTTACATTTCTGCTACAGAAGAAAGCTATGAACAATCTTGAGCTATTTGTGGGATCAGAATTAACTCATCCTCCAGTTTTGGTCAAACTTTTTAAAAATTAGTCCTGTAAAGGATGTCTAATCTGCTCATTATTTAGTTTCTTTTAGTATCTTTAGGTGATACACCATACAATCCTACAGGCTGACTTTCTGTCATTAGAAGTTCTGTGGCTGGTCCTAGTACTGCATCAGATCAAAACTCTCTCGTCTTCAATTAGTTACAATTGCTGCTTCCTGCCTTTTTGGCTTCCAAAACATCCTCTAGATCTTTGACTCATGTAAGCTTCACAGCTCTTGCTCTGTGATTACCTTTGCAGAATAAGCTACAATGACCCCAGGATCGTGGTCTGTTTTCTGACTGGGTATATCTTGGTCAGCCTTGCACATTGCTCAGGAGTACAGCTCTCCTGCATGGAGCAAGGATTTTACTATCTAGTCAGTGCATTCACTAACCCAATTCAACACTAGTTCTGTGCACCTTCATTTTTACTTCATTTAACTTCATTTTAGAAAGCTCATGTAGAGATGGCCTTTTCTGATCCTGACTTCAGAGGATCATTTTGCCATAATTAATCAGTATTCTGCATGTGTAAATGCTGCAGAATTCACCCCTAGCATGTCCACTGCGTCCTTCCTGCCTCACTCCATGTTTTCCTTTATTCCTTACTCAGCTGTGAGCAACTGAACTTCCAGACACAGCAGAGAAATGGTCAGCACAAATATTTCACATATACTTACAGCTGATAAAAGGCTTCAAAATCGTGAAACAGCACCCCAAATCATAAGATATTTGGACACCATTGACGAATTTAGAACTAGGCAGGACTAGACAAATTCCATCTACATGAAAGCAACCACTAGATAAATCTAAAGCTAAGTGCCTTAGCTAGGCAATTTTACATAATTGCTTTTACTTGATTTAATGAGATCTGAAACAATATCAGCCAAGAGTGGAAGGACAATATGAAATTTAGATTCCTTTCTCTAAAACAAAAGTTTCTGCTAATTTCTCTTCTAGAAATATTTCATGCTTAGAGTAAGCAGATTCTTAGAAATGGGGAAAGAAATTCTCACTCCAAGACACCATCAGTGTACAGTTTTTATAAAGATCTTGGAGGAACACATCTCCAGGACTTGGTTTAGGTGCACTAGAGCCAATAAGAATGTACTCAGTCAAAGGAAGACACTCTGAGCATCAGAAATGAGAACACTTACATGGTCCTAAGGGATTTTTGGGAAGTTTTTTCATGAAAAATGAAATGCATTTGAAAACTTAATTTTTATGAAAAACAAATAGGACCAAAACTACTTGATCATTTTTGGCCCAACAGATGGTGACAAGCAATGAATCTATTTCCAAAGACTTCTGACTCACTGTGCTGCTGCCTTGATCATCAAAACTGCAGATATCCACTAACTAATAAATCTAAGCAAAAGCTTAAGCTGCATTAATTTGAAAAGTAATAAAAGTTCTAGTGTGCTTGATGCTGCACAAACTTTATAAAAAATAAGTTCTCTTCAGAGCCTACATTCTCATAATTTGGATAAGATCCTAAGAACACAATTCCCATTTAATTCAATGGTAAGCACATAACTAAAACCCTGTGCAAGGCATTGAACATTTAGCACAGTATTCACTAAGTAGATCCAGATGATGGGCCAAATCCAGCTCTGATGTAGGTGGGCAAAATGCCATTTAAATCATTTGAGTTGCAACACTAGAGCTGAATTTGACCTTATATTTTTTGAACATGATGCCAAATGACTGCAAAAACAATGTAGTTTTTACTCAAGTGCAAATGAATGTGGTGGTTTCATCCTAGACCCTGGAGGACATGTATTCAAAGCACAAAAGCATCACAGAGTTTGGCACAGCTTGTAACTGCTTTTCCACAAAGAACCAGGACTAGAGTGTTTAGGGCGTTGCAGGTCATGAGCAGAAGAGGCAAAGCAACAGAGCTGCATGGACATGGCTGCACACTGTTTGCCTCTTGCTAACCTCTGGCCAGCACTCGTTTCCTCATTTTCATCATTCACTTTAATGTTTCAAGAACAACTGCATCAATTTGAATAATTCTGAAGTCTCAGAGGATGTGTGTTGTTCTTCCTCAGTGCCTACTAAAAGGCAACTCCATAACTTTGTATTTATGTTGATAGAATAACAAGCTGAATTTGTCTTAGTGTGGTTATTAGCACCTGCCCTGTGTAATGTTTTACTTCTAAAGATGTGAAGGGTCCTTCCCTTCACATCTTTAGAAAATTTATACAAGACAGTGATACATGGGACTGGAATTTGTAATACATATGCTTGCTAACCATTCATATTTTCATATTTAGACTTTAGCTTCCAGAATTAGTAAGAAAAAGAGAAGTTTATTAGCTTCCTTTAGAACTATATGCATCTTTATTTATCACTAAGAAGCACACAATTGGTAACAATTTAAAAAAAGGGTTCTAGATAGTCCACAAAAAGGCTGCCCAGATCATGAGATTCAGCAACTCATCCCACTAGTTTTTGAGGACGAGTCCACTTAGCATCAACATCCCTTTACTGCTAGTTTTCTTATTTACCTTTTCTGTCTTGGGGTAACAAGGAAAAAGATAAATCTTTCCATGGGAAAGTGGGGAAATGGCACAAAAACATAGTCTGGTGAAAAATTCCTCATTCTGAATGTGTGTACATGCAAGAAACTGATGTCCAACAAGTTGAATATATAACAGGGGAAAAAGCAAGTCTTCTAATTTTGCTAGTATTTCACAAAAACAACTTCTGTTCTTTGTTCATCTCATTTGTACTCTTTCAAACCATACTGTCACCAAAGACACTTTCCTGAAAGAAATGAGACGGATAATACCCCAGGACCACAGAATAGCCAAAGAAATAATCTGCAGTAGTACTTGTTCTCTTCTGACATAGTAAATGGGAAAGAGAATTTGTTTCTGACAGCCTTCTCCTTCACTCTCTTAGCAATTTTTATCACCAGTTTAATTCCTCCTTCCAACATTCCCTGACCTGTTTAAACAAGACACCATAGCAGTGTTTGTTTTGCAGCTGTGTGGATCCCACACCACCCAGCTCTGCAGACCAAAGCCAGCAAACTGAGGCAAACCCAAAGCAGGCCCTGCCAGGGTGAGCTGAGCAGAACTCCTGGGTCATGTAGCTAGACTGGAAAGCAATTATGGCAAACTCAAATGGAGACTGAGAATTTATCAGAAACTCTCTTAAAAGCAAGTTAAAAGACTAAATTCATTAACCTGGTTTTGACAATATTGACTTACTGCTATTCAGGCTTTTGATTTGGGATTTTTAAATTAATTAGGAGTAGATGCCATTCAGTGTTTTCCATTATATTCGAGATAACAAAGGTTTAAATCTTACAATTAATTTATGTATCTTTCAAAGATTCCACTCAATCAACAGCATATAATGTTATATTTACACAAACTAACTTCATCTGGTTACAGTGACATCAGAATTAGATTCTTCAGAAAAAATTTTAAACTCTTGCTGAGAAAAAAATTTAGATTTATCTTCTAGTAGGTGGCAGATATACTTTTTCTTATCCTTTCCCTCCAACAGGTAGAAGAAATATCTCCAAGCTAAAACCAAAACTTTCAAATAAAAAGACATGCAGCATAGTTCTTTTAAAAGCATGCTTTTCAGCCTTTTTTTTTTTCCTCTCTCACTTTTTTTTCAGATTTGATGTCTGGAAAACTGTAGTAAACTGGCTTGCAATTCCAGTAAGCCCCCCTAGGAAAGCAGTTTTCAGTTCCAGGAGAAAATTTTTACTTAGTGGCTAAAAGACTTCCAAGTTCATGATCCAGAACAGGCCAAGAGCACTTATAAGTCAACAACACCATAAATTAACTGAGTAAAACTAAAGTACTGAAATATCTGAAGTTGATTTCAGGGATATCAAATCAGAACTTAACTCAGATTTTCAAACCCTGTTTAATTTTGATAGAAAATTTCTGTCTCAAAACCCCAGCTTTACCAAAATACTACGTCCCACAAAACCCACCACTGAAACTTTGAACAGGCTTTTGCATTACAAGTGCCATACTTTGGTGGTTTTTTTTGCCCTTGACCACCTTTTTGCTAAATCAGACTTCTAATAGAGAGGTTTTCTGGGAGAAATTAAAAGACACTCACAAACTACCCCCATCTCAGATTGACTTTGGCATTTTACAAGGACCTTAGAGCTAAGTCTAGCCAAATTTGGGTGGAAGACTTCCAACCCAGGATTCTGCGGCGAGAAGGGCTGGTGAATGGGTCACATTCTTTCTTTCAGGCATACAAGTTGATGTCCTAATATGGTGCTAGGTGGCACTATTCTGCGAACAGATTCTTTTCCTTATAAAATAACTCTTCGTCCCCAAATACCACTGTACTGTTTGACAGAATTGTGGCATTAACCCATCCTTTAACAAATCCAGGACATGAGCTGCATTAGTCTCAATGTAGTTTCAACCACTCTGTTTTGGTCTAGTTCATACATCAAACTTCTTCTTGTACTGCTGCAGTTAGAGAGGATATAGGTCTTCATGTATATTTTGAAGATGCTTTTGCTTTCAAAATAGAATCACATGAAAGTTAATGAAACCTTTGAAACAGAGGATTCATTTGGAAAAGCCCCATGGGTCCTTTAGAGTAAAGGCTCTCTGCATGAAGAATTGTTTGATGAGAGAAAAATTAAAATCTTTGCTCTGTTCCATAGGTAATTTAGATTCATGATGCCCTAGTCCCTAATATGCTGATTGCTTCAAAAATATGTGGATGATTCTTTCTTTGCAGGGTACCCCTCACAGCTACCTTCTTCCCCTTTCTTTGCAAGCATCGCTGCTGTACAAGGATGCAAGAACAAGAATTCACTGAGATGGGATACTTATTTCCTTAGGGGACTGAAAGCCAGAAACTTGGACTACAGACAAAAACTTTTACATTTTTTATCTGTGTACCTCAGTTTCATCTGAAAGAAATTACATATCTTGACATAACTAAACTGTGGCATCCAACTCACTCTTATTATCCATTTCACAGATAAACAGAGTTTGTATAGGCAAGCAGATCTGCTTTCCAAAATCTGTAAAGCTGCAATGAGAGGGAGAAAGATTCCATCCCTTTTCATGGGAAATTTCTTTTAGTGTCTTGCTGTTGCTCTAGCTTAATGTAGTGTAAGTTTCAGATGATGCTTCTGCCTGTAGTCACTTGTAATTCTCATGTCAGCCTGGAGCACGCTGGGGCTGCTAATCTCTCATATTTAGCTTTACTTGTTAACTATAGTCCAATATTTTTAAAAATAGCAGCATTCGGGACCTTACAAGCTAAACTTAAAAGAGAATCTATTTTACATTTATTTCTTGCATTCCATTCTTACCAGCAACTTGACGACATTATGAAAAGAATTAAGTATTAAGCATGCAGTGTGATTATTCTTATTAAGAATTATGTTCTTATCTACTGCATGTTATTGAAAAAAATCTTCTAGTAACAGACAGCCAGTTTTCATGACACAAAAGCTATGGAAATCTGTAGATATTAAAGCTGTCTTTTCCACAGCTTTAATTTCAGGTTCAACTTATTATAATAAGATATCTGTTTAAGCTGTATTCACAGGTTTACATTGTCTTTATAAGAAGTATAATACACTGTTAAAGAAAGGTATCAGATTTATCACGAATACATTTCATAAAAATGAAGTCCCTCTTTATTAAGCAGCAAATTAAACAAAGAAACAAAATCGGGAAAGGAAGGGCAAGGTGTGAGGTCAGAGTGATTTTGTTTTGTCCTTTTTCCACACCCTCCTGCTTTCTAGGTTGGCTGTTCACTTATATATTCTGTATCTGCATAAAGGCATTTTGCATTCCTCTTCCCTGCTCCCTAACTTGACCATCTCACTTGAATGACAGCAAGAATGGAACAGGTAGTAAAGGCAGAGCTTGCTCTGGCTTAGACAGCAGAAGAACTGCCTGTCATGCCTCCCTTCCACAGGATTGCAGCCTGAGCAACTTCACCTCCCTTTTTGAGGGGCAGGTTATGGGCAGGAGGAGGGACAGCCCCCAAGGGCTTCCCTTCACACTCCAGTCAATTTGTAAACATCAAATAGCTCCATGGAGCTGTTTACTAGCAACTATCCCATTTTATGTTGTCTTAGGCTCTGTAGAAAACTTTTGAGTAGTGTGGGGTTTACTTAGCTGCAGGAAGTTTGGTGGGCTTGAGTTCATTCTGAGACCTGTTAACCTGGAAGGAGAAGTCCAGCCTACAGTTACAGAGGATTCACTGCTTGATGATACTAATGAGATTCAGACCTAAGAGGGAGTGGCAGCTGCGATCTTTGTATGCTCTGCCCTGAAGGGTGTGCTAAAGCATTTCACCCTCATAATGTTTCCACTGCCCACTCAAGTGCCCAGGGTAAGGGGAACACTAGAGAAATTATTTTTGCATTAGTAAGAATTTTTAAGTCTCTGCCAAGCAAATAAGGCTTAGACAGAATGCTATGAAGGTATTCCAGACTCAAAAACTTTTTAAATAGATATGCTTATTATGACCAGAGGATTAGAATCTATTTACAAGCAACATAACCTGGAGCAGATAAACTTATGCATAAGGATGCTGATGCAGGAAGGGTTTCTTTGAAAAAGTCAAGACAGAGAAAATGCAAAACACAGAAAAAAAAAAGAAAAAAAGAAAAAAGAAAAAAGAAAAAAAAACAAACCACCCTGGGGGATTAATTAAGCTCCAGGTATGCTTCATGAAAATGTGGGGGTTTATATTAAAATCAAAATGAGTATTTCATAATCTAACACAGATATTACTATAATAATTTATAGTTTTTAATAAAATGTCTTGATGTTTGTAAAAAATATCTGTATCACAACTGAAAAATATAACCAAAGTATCTCATTGTAAAAAAGCAATTGCTTCTTTAGTTTTTTCACTTTTGTATTTACCTAAAATGCTTCCATTTTTAACATGATCAATTATATTAAGGGCAATAGTTTGCTTTGTGTAAAATATCATTTACACATGATTTATACAGGAAGTGACTGCATACCACAAGCTAAATAATTCATATTTACTATTCAAAAACCAGAGATGGTCCAATTCTGAAAATCATGGCTTGTGGGCAAGCACCTTTCACTGATGGTATTTCTTTGAACAGAGGTTAGCAGGATCAAGTCCTGCTCTGCACCTGACATCACACCATCAAGAAAACCCTGCAGATACTTATCTTAAAACTTAACAGCAACACACACAAACTCCATCAAAGAAAACACAAAAGCCCTTTAGAACTGTATTTATTGTTGTCAGGAAATACATACCTTTTATCTCATGTGATGGGATATTTTGGTTTATTAAATCTAACTTGAACAGGTGAAACAGAAAGACATAGTAAAAAATAGTTCAGTTAATAGCTTATCTTTTAAATTCAGATAGCACTGCTATAGTTAAAGTGAATATCAGGAGAAGGCCCAAAAGACAAAATGAACAGAAGTCATAAGAGACTGAAAGACATATTTGTTACTATGTGAGACCAGTGGCTTCCAGCAAAACATTTCTTTGCTTATTAGCAGATAAAAAACTATTATCACGAGTACCCTTTTATCATGAGTTGCTTTACTATCTTTACAGAAAGGATTAGTTATCAAGTTTCAAAATAATATGGAGATTTTTACGTACTACTGAGATTTATCTGTATAAAAACTTGAGTTCAGGAGGAACCACTATCTCTAAATCAGGATACTGTCTGTGTGATTTTTTTGTCTCCCTTCTACAGTCCTTGCATTTCCAAAATCTGCATGGCCTACTGAAATTGTCTGGTTCAGAGTTGCTATACATGCCTGGCCTTGACTTCAGTCTCAATTGTGTGCTTGTATCATGCCATAGAGGAGGGATCCAATTTAGTTGCCATGTTGTCAGCATTGGTAAAAAACCAAATTGCCTTCAGAATTAAATCAAAGAACAAAAAAAAGCATTTTAACATGCAGAAAGTTCAAATGTTGCAGATGGTTCCTATCAAATGACTGATATCTGGATATAGCTTTATTGAAAAGCTAAATATTTATAAAATAATTTGGGCTTGGATTTAAAGGTCATCTAATTAAGCAAATAAGAAACATTAAATTGGTCACAAATGTTCTTAAAATATGGGGTTTGCCATTTACAATTAGCCAGTTGAAAGTTGAATCATACTTCTCACATCTGACAAAGTATTACTTTTGATTTTTAAAGAACTAAGAGGTTTTAAGCTGTATCAGGCTACTAATATTTAAATACAAATTGAAAATTGGCTTTGAGTCATATTTGGCATGATGGCCTATTTTTATTCCAGCAGTAAAAATTATTACTGAATTTCTCAGTAATTCTCATAGCAATGTTCTTTGGACAGAAGTGGAGAAATTTGACAAAGATTTATGCTCTGGAATCCCACGCACAGTCAGTAGAGGTGCAAATTATGACCCAGAAGCTATCTGCCAAAAGGTGACATGCTGTGATGTGTCTGTTTGCCATCAGGATAGTGCTGCAGTAAAAACTAATATTACAGTTATCCCAAACACCTTTTCAAAGCCACTGCTCGTCCTTTGAACATTTAGGTGGTGTTCACTTCAGAGGAACATTAATCTGAATGTATTGAGAGTTTTTGATGCCTGTAATTGAGCACTTTTGTAGTAGAGTTTTCGTGAAGAAACAGATAAATGTTTCCGTTTCAGAAGAAGGTTTTTAATGATACAAGGAGACACCTATTTTTTCTTTTTAATAGGATGGAATGAGTTCTATCTAATCACTTACTATCCACTATCCTTCTGTTGTATTGACAATAGCTGTTTCAGCTTTATTTAATACCTTCTTGTCTTTTGTCTAAGAGTGATTACATATAGTCCTGCACTTAATGGTTTACCCATTTGCCAAATTATGGGAAATTAATTAACAAATGTATTAACAAAAGTGTTTCCCTAACTCTAACAAGCCAACAAACCAACAGAAATTCTTAGCCCGATACCGCAGCATTTTAGAAAGCCCTAATACCATGATCCTAGAAGGACTACACACACTGGTTTCAATTTCTGTAGAATTATTTTCACTTCAAAATTGTTTCTATTTAGAGTACTTTCAGTTTTAGTTTGCAATGCTCAAACCTATGATGTACAACAAGGTTTTTTTGATCTAAACTTCCTTTGGTTTGAAGATTGGTTTTTGAGCATAATAGGGAATTGATGAATTCTCAGTTTTGCTTGATTCCTCTTCCCCATTTTGAGCATAGCTCTGCTCCTGAGAAAAAACCCAGATGATAAGGGTGTACAGTATATGCCAAAATCTTATGCTATAGCACATGCCAAATAGTAATGCATGGGTTCAAATTCCTGCTCCAGTGATAGTCTGCAGCATAATTCTCATGGGTAGAAAACCACATTGTGCTGTGTCCTCTTGACACAATGTATAACAATATCCAGCAAGCTTAATACTCTTGAATATATTTCAACAGCACAGCCACAATTATTTTTAGACATCTAATTCTTTAAGCCTTTCTGTGTTATTGTAGGGAATTTTGGCCATCCCCTGCACCGCCAAAGTAAGCTTGAATAATTTCTGTCAAGAGTTCAGAACTCACAACAGAGGCAGGCTGGGAGATTGCCATTAGCCCCAAGAGTCTACAGAATTCTGCCCACTAGTGACACACAGAAAGAGGCTGAGGTTTTCAATTTCATACAAACTTTATAGCCTTAAAATATTTGCTAAGGCTGTAATTCACCTATTTAATAAAAATTCTAATTCATTTGAGAGAGCAAAATATGCCTTCCTATTAAGGCTGTGTCCTTTTTTCAAGGATTTCTGTCCTTCCCTAATTAAAGGAAATTGCAAAACTCCTGCCCATTTCCCTAGGAGCAGAATTAGAGCATTTCATATCTTTACCAGGGACTACACCCTGTGACGCATATTTTTACATGAGAATCATCCATATTGAAATGTATTTTTGCAATGGAGCTAACACAGAAAATGAGGCCTGTATCACAGACTCCAGAGCAGAGAGTCACTGCTGCTTGCTCAACCCCCAGCATCTGGCTATCTTGTACAGTCCCAACAGTCTAGTTATAATCCATCTCACAGGCTTCAGGATGTAGGAGAGATCCAACAGCAACAAGAGCTAGCTGAATAAATAACAAATGTGCAAGTGCAGCAGGGCATCCCACTTGTTTCATAAAAGGCCCTAAGCATACATGTGCTCGACTGTCATGCATGATCACACCCTAGGACATTGCAGTATGCAAAGCAGCTCTCACTGCAGTTGCTTCATCTCTTTTCAGACTGCTCTTTCTTCTGACCAGCAAAAATAGTAAAATCCTCACTGGGATACACTTTACAAAATACTAAAATCTTAGGATACAACATTTTCTAACACTTCTATTATTAGCTTGAGCTGTGGCTTGGAGGGTGTTGAGGAAGGAGCAGGAGGAAAGAAAAAGCTGTGCGTTAAATATTGTTAAGACTTCGGCTGTTTTATATGTAACATCAGAAAGAGAGAACTTCGGCATAAGGTCGTTCTCATGGTTTTCGTTATTGCATATAGTTAATTAAAAACACTTCTACCCCAGGCAACCAACACACTGCAAAGAGAATATTAAGAGGGTCTAAAAGCATCCTACTCACTTGGAAACTAATTAACTTGGTTAAAAATGAAACAGTTTTTTAAAAGTACTGTAGTGTCAGGAAGGGCTTGTTGATACCTCAGATTTACTATGTGTGCACAGAAATGAAAGCCAATTTTGCTTCTCTTGAATGTAATGGCTAAAGTCCGTCTCCAGGGCAGGCAGATCAGGCCTTTAGCATTAGACTTAAATCTTGAAATAAATAGAATAGCTATATGGTGTTAAAAATAGGCTTTAGGTGCCTGATGTTAGTTTGAGATCAATTTAGACATTTAATTCCAAAATAATAGCCCTGAAAAACTTTCTTCAACACCTTCCTAAATTTTGCAGCTATTATTATGAATATCTATCTAAGATAGATAATTTACTGTATAATCTATCTATTAAATATACTACATAGCTTCTTTATAAGGATGAAATAGCTTCTTCCTTCAGTGTTATATATTGATCCTTACTTAATTTACCACTTTCCCATTGGCCAGATAGAGACAGCAGCCAAGACCCCTCCACTGAGATGTGGGGGTCTAGAATACAGGTGCCCCATTCTGACATGCCATCACAAATATTTCTATGGTCAAGGGAGATCATGTCACTGAAGGTGAAAGAGCTCAGGCAAAACTGACCTTCTCTCAAAGTTTGCTCAGAACTGTGGTATAGATTTTACTCATTCTTTTGTCAACAAGACACCTCAGACATTGATACTGAGAGACAGATAAAAGAACTCTAGATTTGGGGTTACACTTCCAATCCATGTTAACAAGCATTAATTCTCTGAGCATGTCTACTGCACACCAGTGGAAGTAGGACCTTCATGGAATGCAGTAGCAAGCCCTTTAATTTGAAAAGTGTCTAGTATAACTGCTTTCCCTTGTACAGTAAGAGATCAGAGCACACATGCAGATTATGAAAAAATAGTTTTCTATCTGTGCCAAAATCCTCCAGGTATTAGCTAGTCTGATGATCATGTCAGATAAGGAATCGATAGTTTAAGACTCTCTTAATGGAGCTTCCCCACTGAACAAAAAAAAAAAAAAAAAAATTTATTGAGCTGGATGAAGACAGCAAGAAGCAGCAAGGCTTTTTGCAGTTTGGTGTGAAAATCCCCACATCCCTTTTACCAGAAGGAAAAAGTCCAGCTTTTCTGTTCTGCAGAAAACTTACCTCTCAGCACAAGCCCACATCCCCACCACTCATGAGGTGGCCATGCTTGAGTGTCCCACCCACTTGGCACTCCACAAGCTTTTCAAATTGAGATCCCTTTCTGAAATCCTGACTAAAATACATAAAACATCCAAGACCAGAACAAAGACACTGCAAACTACAAAGAACAACACTTTGTTCAGTACCTTTCACATAGACTAGCTTAGGTGACTCCAATCAGCTGGTTTGGACTCCATCTGGAGCTTTTTCTCCATGTGGAACCAATACTAATTCTGGATTATTTGCCAGGCACTTTTTTGATAAGAAGAATGCAGCTTTCTTAACATGTGGCTTTCCTTTGCCAGTTTTAGACCTAACCTCGTGCTAAAAGTCTGCTGTTTATTCCTGTATCTATATAGGAAGCCTATGAAATTTTCAGCAAGTGCTTTACTATGTTATAGGAGTTTCTGAAGAATGGAGGCCAGAATTTGAAATTCTCCCTTGCTGACACAGATTAAAATATGAACAGCAAACTGAATAATTTTTTTAAAAATGCATCAAATCCTACATTACAGGATTATTAGACATAGCATCACAATTATTTAAACAACTATCCTAAACAGTACATTATAAGTCACAAGTCTAAAATTGTTACTGATGCTTCTTGATATTTTAGGTGTTATTCTGTTGCACGGATTAATAATGGATAGAGCACATTACAGTGGTTTTCTTTACTCAGTTTTCTGTCACATGAAACTAATCCACACATACATTATTGATAAATAATGCACACTTCTCCTGTTCACAGCATCTAAATTATGCAGAATTAGGAACAGCTGACAAGCTAATACACATAATTGTCTATCCTAATAGACATCACTGTATTTGTAGCCAGCATACTTGGTGAACCTCACTTTTGTGTAAAACACAAAGTTTAATATATAAATGGAGTTTTTCCATAAAATGTCAGAACATTTGGCTTTCAGATTGATACCTGTATCCTTACTCTTTTTTCAGATAAAATATGTTAGACTTACATATATATGTAAAAGAATCACTTGAAACAATGCAACCTGAACAAAATAAGATTTTTTTGCAGTACTTTAGAGTAACTTGCAAGTATATCAGTGCTATCTTGCACTATAGTTGTTCAATCAACAAAAAATAACCATATACCAATTTTCATTCCTGCTTTCCTTTTACAAAGAAATTCTTACTTTCATCTAGGAAATGAGCACATCATTATCAAGCAGCGTCTCTCAACAGTCATGAAACATTTAGCACCTAAGAGCATCACCCAGTACAGATTTTCAAAGCAATAATCTTAGGTTACATTTGCATCGGGTTTCCAAGAGGAAGTATGAGTTTTCCTATGCAGATACACAAGGCCAAATTCACCTCATCAGTTCACTTAATTTATAACTGGAATTAATTTGGGCTACATGCAACCACCTGAAAATGCTGACATAGGCATTAGGGCTTCTAACCCCAAAAAAGTGGCAGGATCATTAGCCCAGCAGAAATACAGCTACACCAGTCCACATTACATGGAAAAGAAGCAGGACTCATTGTGCAGAAGGAAGAATATTACACAGTTGCAATAATGAAAAGTGGTGGAAAGAATTGCACAACTGGGGTACTACTGGTATTAGAGGGCAATCATTCAAGTGTGTTGAGTTATATTTACATCTTCAGCTTTATCTAGAGCAAAATAATTGCCTGAGAAAATCCTCACAGAATATTCATTATTTAATAATGAAGTTTTACAGAGAAATAGGCAAAATTTGGCATAAAGTTCATTATATGCTATATGTTCTACCTATTATGACTGGACAGCTCAGGTGAACAATTCATAGGGCTGGTGACGTACATTGTGGGGTCTGAGGCCTTTTTGATCACTGGGGCGATGCAAGTACAAGACAAAAGCATAAAACCCTAAAAGCAAGCCATTCTTCAAATACTGAAATCTAAATCCCATTTTATTATGCTGTCAATGAACTGCTGAGATTCTCCTTTGCTTGTTAACATGATAGCAGACAGATGAGAAGAAATAAAAAGTACTGGCGTGTGAAAGGCAAATCAAAAGGGGAGATTGAAGGGATTTCTCGAGTTACTCAGGTGAGTCTTTAAGCCCCAGCCAGTGACCCAGCCAGTGGTCAGAACGGTGCAGGTTCCGTTTGGGTGATCCGAACACTTAGACACGGTATCCAACTGTCTGCCCAAAAGGCTGAGAATTTGCAGTTTCTTTGTAAGCTTACTGCACAATTAACAAAAGAAGGGAATTCGATACTAACTAAACAGAGAATGAATAGTCAATAACATTGTATAAACTTTTTCAAGTCACAAATCTTTATGCAGCAGGAACGACTTTGCATGTTACTGGAGTCTTTTACTGCAAAGATTGCTTTTTTTTTTTGTTCTCTACACTCATGTTTTAGTTGTAAAATGTATTTTTCTAAAATGGAACCCTCACCTGTTGGCACATAATGGCAACAAATCCCTAACATAAAAAGAAAGATAAACCACAGACTGCACAGAAGGTACGGTAAATGAATAAAATGAAGAACACTATGGTTAGATAGATCCTTAAATATGCAGAACTGCAAAATAATTATTTTATGACTTTCAACATGGGCAGCATATTTATGAAAGAAATTATTCCAGTGAAAAAAAGGGTTTTTTTTTTTACTGCTGGATTTCTAATTCTTAAATTTAAAAAATCATTCACAGTACCACAACCAATATTTTGAATAAAAAAATGAAAAATAAAAAAGTTCCATGCTATCATAACTCAACAACTACAAAATGAGGTGAGACATGTGAAGAAGAAATGCAGCAGACAAAATGCAAACACAAGTATATTTGTAAAACAATTTTAAATGCAGTTAACTAGAGTTTATAGACCTCAACCTGAATACTCTTACAGTGGAAACATTATTGTTTGCATGATGGTGTATATTTCTCAGAATGTGCTAGCTGTCAAGTTTAAGTAATACTTTACATACCCTTTTCATAACTGCACAATTAGCTTTATGAAACCCAGCTGTTCAAAATAAAGCCCGGACTAGCAGTGCCATCTAGCATCTTTTAAAAAACCCCAACAACAACAACAAAATCTCTGTGCACTTACAGAATTGGTAGATTAGCATTTATTAAGACTATGAATCTTTGTAATAGATGTATGCATCAAGTCATAACCCTCAGGTGAGTAACAAGACATGTTTTGATAATCAGTGTATTACCAAGTATAATATCTGTACACGTCACAAACCATCTGGACAATAAAAATGTCAGACAAAATTCTTTAGCCTTTGAAAGAGTTCAGCTGAGACTGGGAAGAAGGAGACTGCCTTTACTCGTTCAGTGTTGGATAGTGTGGTGAAAATATGGGAAGAAGGAATGGTAAGGTTTTCTTTTGGGAGCAGAGGCCAAATATACAAACTGGACCAATTCTTAGGGAAGACTACTGACTGTCTGGGAGTCAGGTTAAAGATGTGCAAGAAATCTTCCCACTCTGGTACTGCTCTCTGATTATTATCCTTTTTTCCAGTTGAAAGCAATTAAGTTGCAACAAGAAATCTGAGGGCAATCAGAAGAGACTTCAGGGCCCTGGAATAACTGATTGAGGAATCAGAAGCAGTGTTTTTTCCTCTATCCTTGCATTTTCAGGGACTGATAAGAGCCAGAGACACAGTAGATCAATACCAGGGTCCAAGCCTGGTGTAACCAGCGGAATTTTGGTGGATTTGATCCCAGGTCAGTCCATATGGCACAGACCTCATGCCAACAGGAGGGGCACACCTATCTCAAAGGGGAACAGGATCATCATTCAGGAGTTAGTAGGGCTTACTGGAAGAGCTTTAAAGTAGATTTGAACAGTGAAAGGGATAAAATCAGGCTCCCTAGAGAAGGCCTGAGGGTGACAGGCCAATGTCAGAGGACAGTGTGGTAGTGAGGTCCTTCAGTCTCGCTGTTTGAGTAGAGAGAGACGGGGATTGAGATCCATGCAACAGCAAAGATGCATGGGTTATTGATCTGTTAGGAACCACGGAACCATCTGAAAATGGTGACATAGGAATTAGGGCTTCTAAACCCAAATAGGTGTTGGCATCAATAGCCCAACAGAAGTGTAGCTACACCAGTGCCCATAGCATGGACAATGAGCAGGAACAATAAAACTGTCACACAGCTGAGATGATGAAAAAGTGCAGTGAACACTTGCACAACTGGGGTGCTTTAATAGAGATCCAAATTCAATAGGCAATGATGAAGGGACAACAGGGTAGCCCTATTTGTTAGAGTGTTTTGATTGCCTAGAGCTTAATGATGGTGACAATAGGGTTGAGTGTTTATGGGTAAGTATAGGGGAAAGGCAAACAAGGCAGATATCCTCGTGGGAATGTGTTATGGAGCACCCAGTCAGGACAGAGATAAAGACAAAATACTCTATAAACAGCTTGGAGGAGTCTCACAATCACTAGCCCTTGTTCTCATGGGGACTTCAACTTTTCAGGATCTACTAGAAATATAATATAAAGGGCAGGTAACAGTCTAGAAGGCTCCTGGAGCATGTGGAAGAGAAATACTTGTCATCGTTTTACCAGTCAGGCGGTTTAGACAGGGATATATAACTTTATCAGTGATTTGAACAAAGAGATCAAGTGCACCTTTAGTAGTAAGTTTTTCAATGGCGCCCAAGTTGGGCAGGAGTGTTGATCTGCTGTGGGGCAGGAGGGCTCTGCAGAGGGATCTGCACAGGCTGGATCATGGCTGAGGCCAATGGGGTGAGGTTCAACAGGGCCCAGTGCCAGGTCCTGCCCTTGGCTCACAACAGCCCCAGGCAGGGCCACAGGCTGGGGCAGAGGGGCTGGAAAGGACCTGGGGGTGCTGTGCCAGCAGCTGGACATGAGGCAGCAGTGCCCAGGGGGCCAAGAAGGCCAAGGGCATCCTGGCCTGGCTCAGCAGTGGTGTGGCCAGCAGGGCCAGGGCAGGGATTGTCCCCTGTGCTGGCACTGGTGAGGCCACAGCTCGAGTGCTGTGTGCAGGGCTGGGCCCTCAGTGCAGGACAGACCCTGAGGGGCTGCAGTGAGTCCAGAGAAGGGCAGGGCAGTGGGGAAGGGTCTGCAGCACCAGGGCTGGGAGCAGCAGCTGAGGGAGCTGGGGGTGTTCATCCTGGAGAAAAGGAGGCTGGGGGAGAGCTTAGTGCTGGAGGTCTTTAAAAGACTGGTAGATGGGGCACTCAGGGACAGTTTAGTGGTGGGCTCAGCAAGGTTAGACTTACAGTCAGACTAGATGATCCTAAAGTTCTTTTCTAATCTAAACAGTTTTATGACTTTATGATTCTACCATTTCTTAAAACACATAGAATGCTCCAGATGACCTAAAAAATATTTGCTGGTGCCAGTTAAGAGAAACATATGCTTTTCATGGTTTATTAAATGAATATATTCATCATCCTGAAATCTCACAGGCTTTCTCATTTGCACAGGTACATACTGACATGTAACAATACATATTAAGTATATTCATTGTCTCCTTTGTATACAGAGTTAAAAGACTTTATATTTGCAAAAGTGTAACAGTGAGCAAAATTTCACCCTTTTTTATTGTTTGTTGAACAGAATGAATTGCTTGGCATTGCATAAGACAAAACAAGAAAACAAATACTGCCTCTCAGAGCCTACAGTGTAGAAGACAGGCTCTGAAATGACAGGATGTAGTGGGAAGCCTTGAAACACATTCATTAATTATTGTCATTGTTAGTAGCAAGCCTTTAGAAAGAACTTGAGTGCAAACAAGGATGGGAACACTGTAGCATATGAAGCTCAGTGAAAAAGAAGTGAAATATTATTGCAAGTTCAACCATATTAGCTGATTGGTAGTATGGTATATATATACAGATATATAAACATACATTTTAGCCCTATAGCTAAAGATAATTTCTATATTGCATAAAACAGATTAATTAATTGCACTACAGACATTATAATCAGGTTACAGATCTTTCAGTTAAAGTCTCTGAGGAATCATCATATGGTGAAAAATAATGCCTTTGTGACTTTTAAACAGATTTCACCTGCCACAGTTTTCCCCTGTTCCTGTGCATTTTTGTGGGGATACTCCCCGAGAAAGGTTTTGCTGATATAGAACTCTAAATGTAAGATAAAACTTGCAATACCATAGGTTATTCTACTCATGAAGGAAAATTCCCTCCCCACCCAATACAAGTTTTGTTGGGATAGAAATAAAAATACCATGCAGAGGTTGAAGGAAATATTTTTGGGACAAAAATAATTCCAACAAGTATAGATGCCCAGTAACTGAATTCAGATAACCAGTGTGACCAGTCTATGAGACACTACCAGCAAACTTTCTTTCTGAAGAAACATATACAAAAAATCCAATCAAGATAGCTTAATACACATTCTGGCTCACATTTCAGAAATAAAATTATGTCAGTGTAACAGCTTGGCAGCCACTGTAACACCCCATCCAGCTATCTCAAAAGCTCTTTTAGAAGGCCTAGTAGAAAAATTCTGTGGCTACATATGTATATTAAGATGTAAGTTTATTTTCTTTCAAGGAACAAGTATCTTTTTCAGCCACACTTTACTATTATCTACATATTACAGCTGGTATTACATAAGGTTTTGTGAGCTTCAGCTACAGCTCAGTATTCAGCTAAGTAAAGACTCAAACACTAAATACTTATACGTGATACTCTTATTTTCTGTGTCAGCACTTGGACTGTTTGTTTGTTTTCCAAAACACACTTTTTTCACAAAGGGAAATCTTCTCTGTAAGAAGAGTTATTTTTAAAATGTAATGTATTTTCAAAAAGGCCAGCATGCCATGTGTAGAGAAATGAGGCAACAGACTGTCAACACTATAGTCTGTCTGATAAGATGTTTTTACCTCTGTAAAGAAAAAAGAAATTATGGCAGCATGCCATTTTCTGGTATAATCACCCTAACCTTGTTCCATTTTTGCCATTTTCTAAGAAACTTTTATTTTCCCTTCTTATTTTATTTCTGTTGCAGCATACTGGCGTGACTGGGAATTCACACCCACTGTGTGAGTCTCTGTTTCCAGACCTAGGGAGCCAAGGTCCCTTCTATACAAGGGAGTAGCTATTTATGCAGCTCACATCAGTTCATTCACATCATATGCCTGCAGAGCTCAGGGCTTGATATGAGTGTGCTCCCATTTGTCAAGCATCATCCCTTTAATGATTAAATAGTAAGAATGTTTACAAAGGAAACAACAAGTAGAGATTAAAATGAGGGGGGGAAGGGGGCATGATACATTCAAACTAGACTCTCACACACACAACTAACCCACTGGTGCAAAACTGATTAGCTGCCTAAGGCCACTGAGAGTGTAGGCACAGGATGTTTTCCTAAAGGGAGGAGGGGCGAGCTTGACCTTTTAATTTATAAAGGGAAACCACACACCCAGGTGTTGCAGCTCTGCTCACAAAGAACAATTAGGACATAATCTAGGTTGTTTATTTTGTTGGGTTCAGAGGTCCATGCTGAAAGATCAAAAGGTCTTACAGTCATTCAGTAATCTCCATGCATGTGATGTTTTTCAATGGCCTTTTGTGTTGGTACTATTTAGTTATTTGTTTGTTTGGAAAGAAAAAACAGTCTATTTAAGTAGGAAATCCCACTTGAGCTACAACAAGGCAAATTGCCCCATTCATGTTAAAGCTGGGTTTTAAAGGAAAGGAATAGCTTCCTCAGAAGGGGAAGTGGAGGGGTAGGCACTGATCTCTTCTCTCTGATTATCAGTGATGGCACCTGAGGGAATGGTGTGAATTGTGTGTCAGGTGAGGTTTAGGTTGCATGTGAGTTCTTCACTCAGAGGGTAGCTGGGCACTGGAACAGCCTTCCCAGGGACGTGGCTACAGAATCAGCTTGACAGAGTTCAGTAATTTTTTGGCCTACACCCTCAAGGGTGGGATTCTATGCAGGGCCAGGATTTGGACTTAATGATCTCGATGGGTCTCTTCCAACTCAGTGTATTCTATGAGTTTCTCTGAGAGTCTATGATAAAAGAAAGCATATAGGCATCAATTAAAACCCGTATTTTAAGGACAACAATGTCACAGCCAAAGTTGCACAATTACCTCTGCAACTTTCTCATAAGGAAAGCATCAAGCTTGCATGGCTCTTCTGACCCAAACTGTTCCAGCAAGGCAAAGAAATCTGGGCAGTGTTTAAGAAAAAAAAGTTCTCAGACTGTCAGCACAAAACAAGCAGTCGAGAAACAGAAAATACTGCGGCATACCCAACCTCTGCTACGCTGAATCTCTCCAAAGATTTATAGGTGCTGTCCTAAAATGACTGCCTATCAGAAAGGTCTCAGGTTTCTTTAAAACTGTCCTGCATCAAAGATGTGCACAGTAGACTCTTCAGCCATGGTATTGGTTCAGGGATAAATCTGACAGTAACACTTGTATTACCACTTTGGGCTTTTCATAAATGGATGGGTAACAGAGTACTTTAAAGAAAATTTCCTGTGTCAGCCACCCAGGAAATCAAAGTCCATCAGCAGGACAAAAGCTGTCATTTATTATAGTTGTATATGTTGTTGTATATGTCATTTATTATAGTTTTAAATATATAGTTGTATATATATACACAACTTTTAGCATGATGTAATGTGCTGGACAATCTTCTAGAATGAAAGAGACTTTTTACTGAAGTAGTGAGAGAGTAGGAAGGTAAAAATAGACATTCTGCACAACAAACTCATTTCCAAATCTTTCAGATTGCCTGTCACTGCCTCTTCTATGGCTGCTGTTCTTGCAGCTATAGGGGACTTTGGCTGACTGGATGCAAGACTTGTACAGAAACTCAAGTTAACACACTGTTAGCCTGATTCAGAAAACACAGATAATAATGGAGACCTTTTTCTAGTTGATGTAACAGTCTGTAGGTTCAGGAATTGTAAAGAGTCTTTTGTCTGAGTACCATTTCTTTCAGTGTGTAAGTTTATAATGGCAGCACTTTCCTGGGTCCTGTTGGTATACAGCATCCAAAAGCATTAGAAATGAATTAATACACGGTGCATTTTTTTTCTTGAAATATTTAATTTATTTCTAATGTTTGCTGACATTTAAACTTACAACAAGAATAAAGACAAACTGGCTGTTTGGTCATGCCTTCACTACTTAGGAACTTTCTCTAGAGTTTTCATAGGAAGAAAATAAAAACAAAGTCTTAACATCTCGAGCTTTCAGAACAACTAATAAGCCTGTAAGTGTCTATTTCCTTTCTTTCTTTTTTTTTTTTTTTTTAATTTTCCCACAAAATTGGAGCAAGTAAGTTTTTCCAAAGAAAATGGCATACAAAAAAATACCAGCATTGTAAGATCTGATCCACTGCAACATTTTGACTAACACAAAAAACAGTGATGTAAAGATGTGAGGCCTCTCTTTATCTGATATTAATATTGTCCTCAGGTTTGAAAATCTAAGACAAAAATTACAATGGAATCAGTTCTGTTATCTTTAGCATCACTGAAGAAAATCTACAGCATTCTGTAGGATTAAAACTAATCTTTCTTTCATCAGAGCTAAAAACCAATTTTCCAGCACACAAAGAGCAAGAAGAGATAAAATCTGTTTCTGAAGGCATCTGCTGATTATGAACACAAGTCCAGCTAAATTTTTGTTCTTTTTAGCTGATGAATAAGATTAAAATGTCAAAAATATAGCAAAAGCAGAAAATAAAATGTAAAAGTTTCTACATTTCATCCAAAAAGAAATGTTCTGAATTTAGATACCAATTTCTTCAGTTTTAAGTAACTGGAACATATTTTCTGTGTATAAATGTTCATTTTGGGGGGTGGGGGGTAAGGCTGTTCCATAGATTCATAAATTTCTAGTCCAGAAAACAGTGGCTGTCACATTCAAAGAATGTTCCTCCTTACAGTGTTGACTTGCCTGCACTGTTGGAGGCTTTCGCAAAGTTCCTTTTAACCACAAGTTATTAGATGCAAGGATTATGGGGAAGATACATGCAGGAAAGAGGAGTTTTCCACAGCATATCTTAAAACACAAGATTGACCTGATAGTTACTCCTGGCCCTAGAATTCATGAAAAAAAATGGAAGCTTTATCAATAACGGATGTAAACCTGTTACCATGTTTTAAAGAATGTCTACCGTGTACAAAGCTGCAGAGATACAAGACTGGTAGTAATTTAAAAAGAAAGACATATTTGAGAAATGGAGAAGCAAATTCAATGGTTTATTTCTCAAAAATTTAAACTACATCAGTTAAGCAAAAGAGCAAATTAATAAATACACAGATGAGCAAGACTTTATTTTGTCAGATATTTTACAATTCCAAGTAAGTGGACACTATATGAGAAGAAAGAATGTGCTGCATGGATGAAGTAGCAGACTTAGATTCTGGAGATTTTGGTCTTGCTTCTGTTACTGGCCTTCTGAGTTGCCTCAGCAAGCACAGCTCATAGCTCAGTTTAATAGATTTCATATATTTCCTCTGAGAAGCACTTAGTGATGTCCTGGTAATCTGTCATAAATTGCATTTTTTATGTCTTTTACTGTAATCTTACCCTTTGTAAAGACAAAACATAGTTTGGGCAAGTGGGAGACAATTTATCCTCACCACGCTACCCTTGGGCAAATAATGTTAAGCCAGGGTTATTTGCAGAATCCAAAATGGGATTTAAGGCAGATTTGGGCATCTAATCAATTGAAATCTTGAAAGCCTTTGCTCAAAAAATTCTTTAATGCTCCTAGGAGCATCAGGCTTCAACAAAGGTGCATGGGCACCTACAGATCAACTTCTACTGTGTTAAAATGCTTCTGAGCACCTAACACTGCACAGGACCAAGGAACTCTGCACACTAGTACATACATATCATACGTACATACATATCATGGTGTCAGCACATCCTGCTGGAGTTCTGAAACTAAATCTCCTTATTTCCATGACGGATTCAATCCACTGAGTGTTAAAAATCAAACAAACTGATTGAAAATTAAGACAGATTTGACTATCAAGGCCCATTTGAATTGCCATTGATGCATTTTTCATTAGGTAGCCATAAAATGCCTAAACATACCACAGAGCAGCAACTGGAACCCAGATCTTCTAGAAGAAATGTTTAGCCTTAGGCCACAGCTGGCATTTTTCTGGACACAGGCACACAAAGTAGAAAAATTACATGAGAATTTATTAAGAAGATAAAGAGAGATTTCACCTAACATGTCTTAAGCCCTTTTTTGTACTCTAAATAAGACCAAAATCTGTTTCAGGAAGAAGGATTTGAAATTTGAAGGATTTGAAGAGGTCCTATCACAATATGAAGAACTGTGGATGAAAAGTGATCACCACTTCTTTCAGATCACTTTCAAATTATTGGTTCCTACTTCATTTGAGCAAAGATTTACCTGAAATGCCTATAAATTCACATGAGAAGGATCTTCCCTTGTACCAAAACTTCAGCTGGTGTTTAAGTGTCTAGGTAGCTAGGTAGAAGATTTTCTCTTAGCTATACAGACAACAGATTAGGTGCATCAAGCTGTAGCATCTTCTAGGGGAACCAAGCATCATACTTGGGGACTGTGATGACAAACATCACAAGTGCTGAAACCCTTTATTGTGAACAGATTCCCATAGCAACTGTGTTGCAGAGAAACAGAGCTCACTCTTGACATGAAGATACATGAAGACTCCAGATACCCAGTAATTTTTGGCAGTTCTTGCAGTGTTTCAGCTCAGGTTCCAACTTTGTAATTCATACATTTTCTCATAAAAAGGAATGTTTAGGTATCTTACATTTACCAGTAAGAAATGTCATTCTGACAGTCAAGTTATAAACCACAACAAATCTGAGTCAAATATTGTGTGTGTCTGGTTCAGGTCCTTAGTATCTTAACCTGCTGTTGCATTTATTGCAGTGAATTCCTAGAAGGTTGAAAAGGGTATTGGTAGGAGAGGTCAGGAGCGAGGATGTGTGTGTGTGTGTACAAACACTTCTGAAGAGTTTGATTTGGTATAAATTACAGCTTCCTGAGTTTTCATTATTGCAATATTTCTTTAAATGCTGTCTATATGATGATGCAATTATTGGTGCAATTCTCTGCTTCTCATATCCATTATTCCCGTAGAAAATTGCACAAAATCTGGCTCAATACAACTAGAACAGTTACATTTTTGACGCAATTCAAAACAGCAGAGGTTCTGAGAGTAAACAGGCTACAGAACTGGTCTTGGACAACTTACAGGACCCGGATTGGTAACACAGCCTTCAGTAAGAGTCATAAATAAACAGCGTCATGGCAGAAGAAGCCACTCTGAGTAGAGATAGCATCTTGTGACTAACTATCCCCTTTCTATGAAGGCTGATAACATCACCAGCAAAAGATTCCTCCTCTAGCTCAGTACTAGAGGAGTAAAAGGAACTTAGATTACCTGTTATTATCTGCTACCACCATCCCCAGCTAAATACCTCGACGCATCACACATAGCTCCTACCTGTGCTGTCACAGCAGACCCATGCCCAAGACAGCAGAACAAGGGTCTGATGAGGTCCTCTTTTTCTCAGCTCTAAGGATGCATTCTTCAGACTAATTGGTTACAAATGTTCACTTAAAAACCAAAGTTATTCATATGAAACAGTAATGCAATAGTGAGTCTTGAAGGTTCTAAATGTTGTTCACTTGTCTTTCTAAATCAAAATCAGACAGAAATTATTATGGAAAGAAAAAGTCAGTACTTAAAGAAAATGTCATTTTTAATCTAGGGGAAATTCATATCCAAGAATTTAATGGATTGTTAGCATTCTTTTCTTTTTTTTTTTAACCAGAGAATAAACCCTTACTTAGCTAGAAAAAAAAAAAAAAATCCCAAGGATTAGAAATAAAAGTAGAAGCCTTTTCTTGTTACAGTATTGATCTTTTTCACTAAGATGTGATCAAACACTCATACTGTCTCACAGGTATTCAGTGCACTGTGTAAAACAAAATGCTAAATCAAATCCTTAGTGGATGTGTGCATATAACACAATTATAAACACCAGCAAAAATATAAGTCCAATGGAAAAGAAATCAGCATACATTGAGCAATAATTGCTGTCTTCCTTAGTTAACACTGGGAATTTCCAGGGAAATTCTAGAATTGCCACACACTGATGTATGTTCTGCAGTTTGGTCAGTGCAGGAAAACCACACAGAATCTGTTGAAGTCATCCGCCCAGAATCAACTGAAATTTGAGTCCTGTTTATTCTCCAAGTTTAGCAGAATTAGAGTTTTAGAGAGAGGATCTTTATAAGAAGAAATGGAAAATAAATTATTGTGAAAGGATGAGAGAGCTTGTTCTGTTCTTGCTTGGGCTGTAGTTTTGCAGAAGCTGTCATTCAGTAATGCAAACATTTTGTTAAGCTTTTAATTGAAATCTATTTGTTTTCCTCAAAATCAGAAAAACTATAGATAAAGAATTGAGCAATCATTTAAACAAGTCTTTGCACCAGATCGGGTAAACCTAGAGCAACCCAACAAATTCCTTTTTTACTGCCTTTTGAAACTTGTTATGAAAGTGATCAAACAACTTACTCGTTCTTTGCAATGCCCACCAAAAGAACTGAGCACTCAGTCCATAAAAATTAATTTCTCCTGAGAGGAGAGGATGCATAATGGCTACTTTGGTACCATTTGTTCCAGTTACAAGATTGTTAGTATCTTTCAGAGTTGAAAAAGTGCCTTTTAAAAAGAATTTTGTGAGTCTTATATTTTGGATAATTTTTACTATCTTAGAAGTCTTTATCATCTCACTCCTGATATGCAGACTTCTACAAAAATAATTCAACATCTGAGAAACTTTTTACAGGCTAGCTGAAAGTATGACTACGAAATGATGAATAAATCTGCCCTACGAGTACTTAACTGCACCCGTAGCTTCATAGGTGCTCTAATGTTGAAATTTATTGGAATATGAAGCTGCTTAAGCACAGGCCTAAGAGCCACAAAGAATCACAGAATGAGTGAGGTTGGAAGGAACCACAGTGGGTCACCTAGTCCAACCTCCCCCCTGCACCTAGAACATATTACTCAGAATTCTGTCCAGAGGTTCTTAAAGATCTCTGGTGAGGGAGACTCCAGAACCTCTCTAGGCAACCTGTTCTAGTGCGTAGTCACCTGCACGGTAAGAATTTCTTCTTCATATTCAGGTGGAACTTCCTCTGCATCAATTGCTGCCTGTTGTCCCTTGTGCCCTTGGACACTGACAAGCAGGGCCTGGATCCTCTGACCCCTCCCTGCAGATGCTGATAGACATTGATGAGGTGTCCTCTCAGTCATCTTGAGACTGAACAGGCTCAACTCCTTCAGCCTCTCCTTGTAAGAGAGATGTTCCAGACCCTTAATTGTCTTTGCAGGTCTCCCCTGGACTCACTCCAGGAGTTCCAAGTCTCTCTTGTCTGAGGAGGCCAGAGCTGGGCACAGCTCTCCTGACATGGCCTCAGCAGAGGAGCAGGACCATCTTTTTTGAGCTGCTGGCAATGCTCTTCCTAATGCAGCCCAGGATATCATTGTCCTTCCTGGCCACAAGGGTACACTGCTGGCTCAGGCAGCACTTGTTGTCCACCAGGACCCCCAAGCCCTTCTCTGCAGACCTTTCCAGAAGGTCAGCCCCTAGCCTGTGCTGGTGCATGGCGTTGTTCCTCGCCCAGGAGCAGGACCCTGCCTTTGCCTCCCTTGAACTTCAGACAGTTCTCTGCCCCTTTCTCCAACTTGCTGAGGTCCCTCTGAAGGGCTGCACAGCTCTCCAGGGCATCAGCCACTCCTACCAGTTTTGTATTGTCTAAGACATTTTCTAGGAGGCTGGCAAAGGGCGCAAAGTTCTGCAGAGCCATGCCCAGTTTTGCCTGAATATTTCTAACAGATTAGAGGAACTTATTTAATGGATAGTGTTTTCTATGTCATGATTTCATGAGATGACTTGTATTTACTTCTCTGCCATCAGTCTCAAGAGTAACCTCTTCATAAATACAACTTATGTAATTACTCCTGTTGTAGAGGATAATACCTTTTACACATAAGCTGATGTTGTCTGGTTTGCTTTTGTCAAAAGTCCAGTCTGGATGTAATCATTCCTGGTGATAGGTCACTCCCTACTCCCAGTTCTATTCAGTGTTCAGAAATAACATCTATATGTGTCACTCATCAATCAAAACATTGCGAGACAACATCCTGGCCTCCATTTCTCTGCCAACATTGTATGTCAGGAATAGGATAGGCTGTTTTCAGGATCCACAATACTGTGAGTTTCTGAACAGATTTTCAAGGACAAATTTATGTTTTGGAGGATGTACAGCTACTCCCTAGCTGCCATCTGATGATACTAAATAATAGCAAGATGTTTCTTTTGAAGGGCACCAGGGAACAACTTGTCCACTGCAGCTGTGCACAAGCTACCCGGCTTAGACTACTGGACAAGCACGATTTCTGCAAACCACGGAGAAACTAAGAGCTTTAGTTCCCTCTTCTCCCTCTCCTCAAAAACCTGAGTTCTGATGGTTTATCTGATGATGTGATATGTTGAAAAACACATATACATAACCATAGAAAAATTGTTTGGTAATCAAATTGTATGGTTTGAGTCAATACATTATCTGTAAATGCTTTTAAAAACACTTTTAAATTTTACTGAACTGTCATTCAGTAACCATGAATCTAGCTAGCACTCTCTCATGCCAAGAGTTTTTTGTAGGAAACATTAACCTGCCTCTTTACTAGCTAACTAACTAACTATAAAAATAATAGAATTTTTAATTAGTTGAAATGTTTTCTGCCTTTTGATGTATATCTGACAAAAGCACCAACAAGCAAGGCCAACCTGGGGCAGTCTGAAGCAAGGGTTAATCACTGTTTTGTTAAACTGTTTGTACAATAGACTCACAGAAGTTCAGAAGACATTAAAAGCACTGGTCTTAGATGCCTCAGAAGCTAAGCAAATCTTTTAACCCGTATTTAATCTGTGGATTTTATGGGTTAGCCACCTATTCAGCCCTTCCACATGCTCTTCTCCATTTAGATAGCATTTTGAATGTAAGTAGCGCTTTTTGCAGTCAACAGACAACATTTGCCACAATTAAACAACTTGCCCTTCCATGTTTATATCATTTAGATAGATATAAATGGCTCTAAGATGACATTCTCTTCACAGTAATCACATGAATAGAAGAACTTGATTCAAAGCTGGAAGTAGCATCAGAGGCAAGGCAGCATCACAAGCAGGGTCAAGGAGAAAGAATGGATGTAAACACTCCTTCTTTGACCTTCTCCATTCTCTGGGTGCATGAAGTTCTTGCACACTTTGGAAAGCTACTCAGAATGATCTTATACCATACATATAGGCTCCTATTGCTTGTTATGATCATTAATGTCTCTTGGTATCACAAATCCAAGTCTGCTTTAGGGGGTACATATGTCTGAACTGGGGGGAAAAACAAAACAAAACAAAAACACCAAAAGCAAACAAACACTGAAAAAAAGCAAACCACAAAACAAAACACCCATACCAAATGAAACTAAACCACCCAAACCAAACCAACCCAAAAAACAACAATAAAAGACAAAAAACCCCAAACAAATAAACAAAAGAACAACACAAGAAAAGAAGACCTGCAGCACTATTGTTCATATTTAAAAATATCTATCCAGGGAAGGTATTTTAGCAATTATTGTCATTTAAAAAAAAATAAAATAAATAATTAAAAAAAAATCACTTTCCAAGTGCCTTGCTTTGAACTACATGTAGGATGCATGAAATGTGACATCAATTTTACCAAATCTGGCATTTAGGAGCTAATCATTATCATCAGTAACTAGCAACATGGTAAGTTCTGCAATGATTTGGATCTGTGTGGCCAGTTGTTACCCATATGCTATAAAGAAAAATAATCTCCTTAAGCCTTGCAGAATGGATGACTGCTCTTCAGAGAGTTGCTTAAATCTTTAACATGCTGCAAACATTTTAAATAATGCTGGAAAGAAGATACCATATTGTTATCCTTTTTCTCTGTGTTTGATCTTAATAAAAAGCTAAACAATCTGCTAATAAACATAGAACTAATTAAGCTGCATTTTCAAAACCATAATCCGCAGCTGGAGAGTACTCTATAACAGACGAAAATCATCTTTTAGAAAAGCACAACTCAGCAATAAGGGGACTTTGCGGGATTCATTCTTTGATACAGAGACTAGAAAACAGTAGAGTTGGGCTATTTTTTTTGAAATCCAGGACTAAATAATAAGAGTGTATCTAGCTGGGCAATTATATCTGAGTCATCTTGTTCTTACATGTAGTATTAAGTGTACTAGCATGTTCTAACTGCAAAACATTTACAAAAAAATCCTCTGTGTTCGAGCTGACTCCACTTCTGGTTCTTGCCTTCATGGTATCTTTGGTGAGACAGGTTTGTCATACATATGGGAAAAGTAGTCTTCAGAAAGGTGGTGTCCAACGCTGCTCAGCAGTTATGTGGAAATGCAGGTGGAATGTTCCCTATGAGACACACCGTGCTGCACATCTCCCGGGTGATGCCACGCTCCAGAAGGCTGACACCTGCCCAGCCGGGCTTAGCAGCAGCTCCAGCCCTGCCTGCTCAGCAGGAGACATGGGGAGCTGTCCCTTCCTTCTCGGCCGTGCCACAGACTTCTCTGCTAGCCAAGGGCTCACTTCCATCTCCCTTCCTCACGCTGAGAGGTGCTTACTCACAGAAGTTATCCCAGTGACTGTTGCAAATTAACTGACAAAGAGGAGGCAATGTGTGAGCTCCCCCTGCAATGTGTGAGCTATTAACCAACTCAGAGGGAGCCCAGCTGGCTACCCTGGTCGCCTGTGGTGAGGCAAGTGTGTTCAGCTGTTGGGCTGATGTTCCTAGCTGTCAACTCTATTTCAAATAGTTCCACGAGCAAAGCCTGGAAGTGACTTATTCACTCCCTTTCAGTAGCACTCAAGAAGGGTGGAGTTGTGGAGTTTTACTAAGGCTTTGTTGCCTTTCTAAAAGGGATTGTGTTTGGATCCAGGTAGACTACTGGATAGTTGGCACCTTTCAGGGTACATACCTCTGAGAAAAAGTACATATAACATTTTGTTTTACCTGTTACATCCCCCACAAAAGAACTAACAAAAACACAAACAAACAAACAAACAAAACCCACAGCAACAACAACCAAAAAAACCCCATCCACCCTTTTCTTAGTAAACAGACACCATTCAAAGACCCAAAGATGACATTTGAGTACCATCCGTATTATCTCTGTTTCTAGAAAGTTTCTTCCAGGGAATGGAAGCTTCAGTGTCACCAATGAACCTACACCTTGTTCCAGCTGAAGTTTGGATCTTGGACTAGTGAAAATGTTTAGAGTTTATCTTGAGAAAAAGTTATATAAATAGTTAGATAAAACAGTAGCAGGGAAGGGGAGGAGGGGAAACATTACTGTTGCCATTACACATTATATAGAACACTCATAGGTGTATAGGTTCATGTGGAAAGTATGTCAGAATGCATGAAGTATTTCCTCAAAGCTTTAGTAGGAATCTCTATGGAAAATGTAGGCTTAGATGACACTGAGTGGGAAGAGAAAATAATTTGCAAAGGCCTAATGGACATTTGCCTCTTCTTGCCTTTTTCTGGCTGGCTTGTTCTCAATTGCTCATATTTATAGGAAAATCTAAGTGGTCCTCATTCATGGTAGTATGAAAAAAAAAAAACAAATCCTCTAAGATTAAAGTACCTCCTTGAAAATACTGCCTTTTTGATTACATTTGTGCCACAGACTATGCAAAACTGGCTGCCAGCAGACCATTACTAAACACTGTCATTGTCCAACCCACACACATAGCTACTTATGGCACTGCAGCTCAGTGTCTGGGGGTCTGTATTCTCCTCTTGCTGACCTTCATAGAATGCATTTTTAGTTATTTCTTATTCTTCTTTTAATAGCTGTATTTACCAAACAAAATTCAAACAGATATTTTCAAATGTCACACATCTCTTTGTATTTTTTTTATTTTAACAGACACAACATAACTATAAATGTATTTTGAGGGAATTACTATAATTAGGATTTTAGAGAGAATAAACCACTTCCTTAATTATTTGCTTGAAGCGTGGAATTCAAACAGATTTGCCAATGTATCCATGAGAGAGACAGACATACTATTAATCTAAGTAATGCAGCAAAACCCTCCTGGTCCCATAATTTATATTCACAAGAAGATGATCTGTGCAGTCCTAAGGGCAGCTACCTTTTGTGTTTCTCCAAAGAAGAACATGAAACAGGGTATATTCCAGTTAATCACTGCCTATCACCTGTGGTAGTGCTAGCCCAGCCAACACCTTGTTCTTCCACCAGATCTCACAGAGTGGCATCTCACTCCTCTGGAGGACTCAGCCTCAGCCTGGGCAGGCACTTGGCCATTCTCACTCTTGACTCTTGGCTGGTGGAATCAGCTCTACCTGAACTCCTTTTTGGTTATCTCAGACTAATTTGCCATGTCTCTGTTATGCCTGACCTAAAAATACAAGCAGTTTTGAAATAAAAAAGAAATGGTAAAACATGCATTTTATTAACCTTTGCTAAACTCTGAGTTCTCCTCCAGTTTTGGATAGTTAGTTCGAAAGGAGTGTTCATAATGAGCCAAGGATTATGCTCTCACTACCAAGTCCTGCTACAGATAGCTAAAATAGTGTTCTGATTTTATATTTCTTATTCCAGTTACAAACACACAGATGAGTTACATCACCTGCAGTCTTGATCTTTGACAATTTAAGAGATTATATGACACCTCATTCTATGATAAAATTGGAATAATATTAGTACTTTGACACTTTTAAAATGTCATGGAGGTACACGAAATGGTAACACATAGAGATTAAATTGTGATTTTGCAGATTTTTCACTAGAAAAAAAAACTGGTTTTTTTTCCCTCACACTTTAAGACATATTTTATTAGATAAAATGCAATAGCCTTCAGTCCCTGTTGTTAGGAAGCATGAACACCACAGTGTAAATATTTCAGCAAGCAGCACTGTATCTCAAATCAACTTGTCTGATTGATGGCTGCTGCTTGTGTGCCACTGCTTTTTCTTTGTACTTCAGAGACTTTGTGCTGCAGAGTAGGACAGAGTGACTGGAAAGTGGCCAGGCAGAAAAGGACCTGGGGGTGCTGTGCCAGCAGCTGAACATGAGGCAGCAGTGCCCAGGGGGCCAAGAAGGCCAAGGGCATCCTGGCCTGGCTCAGCAGTGGTGTGGCCAGCAGGGCCAGGGCAGGGATTGTCCCCTGTGCTGGCACTGGTGAGGCCACAGCTCGAGTGCTGTGTGCAGGGCTGGGCCCTCAGTGCAGGACAGACCCTGAGGGGCTGCAGTGAGTCCAGAGAAGGGCAGGGCAGTGGGGAAGGGTCTGCAGCACCAGGGCTGGGAGCAGCAGCTGAGGGAGCTGGGGGTGTTTAACCTGGAGAAAAGGAGGCTCAGGGAGAGCTTGTCACTCTCCACAACTGCCTGAAAGGAGCTCATGGCCAGGTGGGGTTGGTCTCTTCTCCAGGCAGTCAGAAACAAAAAGAGACGTCATGGCCTCAAGCTGCACCAACGGTGGTTTAGCTTGAACATTAGGAAGATTTCTCCACAGAAAGGGTGATTAAACATTGGAATGGGCTGCCCAGAAATGTGGTGGAGTCACCTGGAGGTGTTTAAGGAAAGTGACACTCAGTGCCATGGTCTGGTTGACAAGATGGTGGTCAGTCACAAGTTGGACTTGATGATCTCAGATTCTTTTCCAACTTAATTGAATCTGAGATTCTGTGATTCAGTGTTTTACAATAACAGCAGGTTCTGCAGTTTGGAACTGACATACAGAGGGAGGCATCTGAGCCATTGATGGCATTTGGCATTCTACACCTTGCTCCTGGCAGAGTTGTCTCTCTGGCAGTGACAATCCTGGCCAAAATTTCTCTCAAAGAAATTGCTGGCAAATTTCCCAATACCTTGAATAAGAACAGAATTGGATACCATGACCAAAAGATGCATGTGCATCTCTCACCGTACTGTAAGCAGCGAATGTTCATGATCACAATCTTGCAATCCAAACTGAGGGGCTAGTAACATCTGGGAGTTAAGTTGATTATATTAACACCCAAAGACGTAAACAGAACTTATTAACATCACCAAAAAAGATAAGACTTTGACTGAAGGAAACCATGCAAGGCAAAATTTATTCCAACTATATTAAAGTAATCCTTGTCTGATTGAAGTCATCTACTTAGCTAGGGAAAATAAAAACAAACAAACAAACAAACAAACAACCCCCCATCAACCTAACCCAAAAAGCCCCAAATATCCCTCCTTGCTGATCAAAAGACAAAGACATGACATAAGTGATTGCTATAAGTACTTTTCTTAAAAAAAATTAGCCTATTTTTTGGTAAAATTCACCTGTACAACTCATTTCCCTGAACATTCTTTAGAGAGAAAGCAACTCAAAAATAAAATTCTTAAAATATATTTTCTACCTTTTACAATTTTTTTTGAAAGTGTTTTTGTTATTTCATTCTGAATGGGTCAATGTAATTCATCATTTATAAAACTGCAGTGCAGGAGGCAAAACAGGAGCACTGTTTTTGAGCAACAGGTACCATTTCTAGTCTAGGACTTGTACTGAAGGTAGCTGCTTTTCAAGCTTAGCAATGGAACAATTAATAAAGAAACCCATTAAGGTCCGATTGTTGCTGCTAAAAAGGAAGGTTGAATTTCAGGCCTTTGAAGTAACAGAGAATGATTCAGGCCTCATTACAGAGATATAATCTACATTCATACATTTATGTTAGTGATTCAAATCTATCGGGACAGATTGAATTCCGTTAAATAGTGCATCTTTCCTGTGGAACTTTTCTCAGGCTTTCTCAGGCTAACCTAAGAGGTGACCTGACAATACAAAGTAGTGGGGTATTTAGGGATTCAACTGTGCTAGAAAAGAAAGGCTATACAGAAAGTAGAAAAAAGAATGAGATATAATCTAAAAAGCTATGTCAGCTTTTCATTTGGACTCTGTTTTGTAAATGCCCTCCTTGTCATCACACAGGATAGAAAAGGACTCTATGCGTTGCAGTAGTTTAAAGTACTGCCCTGAATATTGCACCTGCCAGAAGTAGATCGTATGTGAAATTCTGCACATGTTGAATTTTTTGTTCTTAAGCACAAAATCTTACAACCAATATATACATAGTCATGAGCTAGAAATAGGATTAAGAAGAACTCTTCTTGAGTAAATTCAACACATTACCATTTTTCAGGGTTAATTATAGCTGTTTAACACCCAAATTATTCCTAACTCCTGAGATCCTAAAATGCTGATTCACTTTGTTTTCCAGCATTTGACAGGAAAAAGAGAAAAATAAAAAAGAAAGATGTCTTCAAATCTAAATTTTTAAGATATTACAATTAGAATATTACAATTAGAAATTGTTCATAATTTAGGCTGTTTTATTCAAAATAACTTTGATTTTAGAAATAACGTGTTGTACCCTTCATGACCCAGGCAGCATTCAAACATTGACATAAGATTTGTAGACACACATGTAAGTTGTCAGGCATTCACAGAAAGGAGGGGGTTGCTTTACATTTTGTTTTTGCTTCTTTACTTTTTTAAAATTAATTACCAAAAGGAAAAGCCTTTGGCAAACGGGAAGCCTAAATCAGATTTGCAAAAAGAAATATTTCTGAAATGCTTTGCACTCAGTGCAAATACATGCAGAAGAAATACTCTGAAGTACCATAAACAGCATCGTAAAACATATTGATTCTAACATTAAATGGTTTCATTTTTAAGGCTGTTTAAATGTCACCCCCAGCAGCTGAACACATAAATTTAGGAACCAACTCTCTCCAGAATAAACACCATAATTGGAGAAAATAATTTCTACTTTCTGTTGTGAAGTTAACAATATATTTAACATCCTAATCTAATGAATCTGTCTAATTTTAGAACTGTTTGTTCTTCCTGCATTTTCTGTTGTTTAAACTAAGATGTACTCCAAATGCCAAATGGAATCACATAGGAGGTTTTCCATTGCATTCCACTGAGCTGCATTATTTAACTGCCTTTATGTAAAAGAAGTTTTGTGTTTACTTGTTGAGGTACTCACTGTGTTTCTGTAGCTGTTTGCCTGATATTCCATTCTCTTAGCAAATGTTCCATCCGCTTGTGTTCCAAAGCAGATATTTAACAACGCTGAATACTGATTAAAATATAATAGCTTGCATGCTGCCCATACCCTGTCAGTTCCTGATGCTTTATTCTGGTGCTAAAAGATAGTACATCATATGGAAGATGCTTGTTAATTACTGGGAAAGTTGACAGTTCAGAGATGGGCTAGAAATATGAATCTGTCATAACACTCAGTATGTGAAATGATAAATCCACTAGAACTCATGGAATCATAGGAAAAACCAACAACATATGCCCCTTCATGAAAAATCTCTTAAAATAGCCTTGAAAATGGAAAAATTGTTTCTTTCTGGCAAGGGAAACTGCATTAGTTTAAAAAAAATTAAAAAGACAGCAAAGTATTCAGACAGATTTTATGGGGAAACCTTTGCAATGCCAATAAAATCCCTTTTGCTTTGAAGTCAGACGCGTGATTCAGTAAACGACTCATGTTAGCAATTAGAAAATGGTCATTTAGGGCCCTGATTTCTTTTGAGACAAGGAGAGTGAGGGTGGGGAAAGAGACACAATAAATCTTGAGACGCTTAAAAGGAAGAGCAGGCTAAAGTGTGAACTTTTTATTTCAGCAACGGAAGCGAGAAATCAGTGATTCATTGAAGGAGGGAGAAAGACCTCCATGGAAGCTGGCAGAGAAGAAGGAAAAGGAGCTAATTATGTCTCTTCCCTTTTTACTCTCTCTGACCAGCATATAATCTGCTTTTCCAGGGTCTGCCTGTAGTATATACTCCTTTCCAACCTCTCCACCCAACCCCTCCTCCAGCGGGGGGGAGGGGGAGATCTAGCAGGCAACAAGCTCCAGGTGGCTTTCTCAATCACTTCACTGCCAAAAAAACCAAAATAAAACCCTCCACTAGAAAACAAGTTGGGGTTTGGGGGGTTGGTTTTTGTTAGTTTGGGGGGACTTTTAGGGGAAGAGTTTGGTTGGTTGAGAGGTCGGTTTGTTTTTTTTTTTTTGGGGGGGGGGGCAGGGAGAGTGGGGGAAGAGTGAAGGGGGAGGGAAGCCTCCCTGGAGGCGATTGGTTCAACTTGGAAGACAGGGAAATTAGTAAAGCATGAGTCTCTAAGCCATGCTGGTGGCCGGCGCTCCGAGGAGAAGGACGCTTTAGGAGCAATTAGCAGCGAGCCGAAGGCGGCGGCTGCCGCGGCTGCCGCAGCCCGGGAGGAAGCGAGGGCAGCTCCCGGGGCTGCCTCCGCAGCAGGCACCGCTTGCTCCAGCTGCAAAAAGGTTTCAGATGTCCCACCACTGCCTGACCCCCTGCAAATAAGGGCTGACCACCAGAGGCACATCCCACCTCTGACTTGTAATCGCTGACATTTAGGCTACAGCTTCCAACCTGTTTACAACCAAAGGGGGAGGGAAAGGAAAGGAAGGGCGGGGGGACAAGTTGGGATTTCTCCCTCTCTTTCTCTCGTTTTTTTTTAATACTGTTCTGGAGAATTCAAAGCAAAACAAAGAAACTTCCTCCTCTGGGGCTGTCAGTGAGAAAAGGACGAGTTGTGCAACTGGTTTGGGATTTGCAAAAAGGCAAGAGGGTGGGGATCAGAAGAAGGTGTAAAGCCACAAAGTGTGAGTGCACGTGTGTGTAAAGGTGTATGTGTGAAAAATCCATTCCGGCATCCCTCTCCGCTGGTTATTATTTTTCTTAGTCTTTGTTTTTGTTGTTGTCATTGACTTTGCTGTCATCTATTTTTCAGACCTTTCTGCATTTAAGATGGTGAAGAAAGGAGTGAGGAAGAGAACAAAATAACTACTGGAAAGTCTCAAACCAGGTTGGGGAGTGTGTGTGCATGTGGGGGGGGTGGGGAAGGGAAAAAGGAAAGAGGATTAACCACAGCAACCCCCCCCCACCCAAAAAAAGAAAAAAAAACCACAACCAAAACCAACAAAAAAACCAAAACCAACAACCAACAGCTCTTTTTTTCTGAGGGAGGACTCGAAGGATTAAAAGGCAGCAGCTTCTGAGGCGATTTGTCCCCTGAGTTATGGATGTTGGTGCACTTACTTCAGGCCAGATCAGAGCTCAGAGGAATCTAACCAGAAACAGCAACCACCGTCTCTCCACTTGCCTTTTACCAGGTTTTACCCTTCCAGTATGTTTCATTTGATAAGACATTTTCCAGCGCCCAGAGTTTCAGTACAATGTGCAAATGGATACTGACAAATGGTGCCTCAGCCTTTTCCCACCTGCCTTGTTGCTGCTTGCTGCTGCTCTTCTTGGTGTCTTCTGTGCCTGTCACCTGCCATGACCTCGGCCAGGACATGCTGTCCCCGGAGGCCACCAACTCCTCTTCTTCATCATCCTCCTCCTTCCCCTCGTCCTTCTCCTCTCCTTCCAGTGCGGGGAGACACGTGCGGAGCTACAATCACCTCCAAGGAGACGTGCGCAAGAGGAAGCTCTATTCTTACAACAAGTACTTTCTCAAGATCGAGAAGAACGGCAAGGTCAGCGGCACCAAGAAGGAGAACTGCCCGTTCAGTAAGTTCGGCTCCGCCGCCGCGCTGCCGGGCGGGGGCCGCTGCCCCCGGGCCGAGCGCCCGAGCCCCGGGCCGGGGAGGGAAGGGAGAGGTGGCGCCGCGGAGGGGAGGGGGCGCAGGGCAGCGCTGGGTGGGCTCGGCTCGGCTCCTCGGGGACGCCGCTCCCCGCCAGCCCGTATCTGCGAATCTCTCCGGTTACATTTGTTTTGCAAATGGCCTCGCTGAGCACCGTTTGTTTCTTCGCCCCGCAGAAGAGCAAATTAGAAAGATTTGCAAGGAAGTGGCAGGGAGTGTGTGGGGGATATTGTCTCCCGAATCTGAAAATCATTATCCCCTGTCATTAGAGTGCCTTGACGAGAGCGCTGCACTGGAACAATTAATCGATTTGCCCGCACGCTCCTCTCCCCGAGCCGCCCGCTGCGCGCTCCCTCCTGCCCGCTCCGGGGCAGGGGTGTTTTCTCCTGCGGGCCGGGGTCCGCCGTGCCCGGCCGCGCTCTCGGGATGCCCGCGGCGCTGGGAGCCGGTGCGCGGCCGCGCTGCCGCCCGCGGAGCGGCGGAGGCGGTGCTGGGCTGCAGCGCCGCTATACCGCTACTCGCTCCATTGTAAACATCTGGGGCTGCCTTCCCACAGACCTCACACGCGTTTCATTGTCCTTTTCTTACTTTTTTTTTTTTTTTTTTTTTTTTTTTTTTTTTTTTTTTTTAATAAATTATTTCAGAGCAAAAGTCATACGGCAGTCTCCATAGCTGAAGTTTCGAGCTTTTCTCTAGAACTAATTAGATGTTTAGTAATAGCATGCTTCTGATAGTGTATTTTTGGCTGCTAGCACTAGAAATGTACCCTTTACTTAGTTTTCCTGCCTGTTCAATCTCAAATTGAACTGTACTAAATCACAATTATTGCTTTCTCTTGCAAATCTTAAGTGACTATGTCCCACTATAGGAACATGCTGAGAGAATAAGCTCTGTTATGCAACCCGAGGAAACTTTAAGACCTTCTTTGCTGGTAAAGAACCACATTTTGGTTCTTCTGTTGTTTTACATAAATCCAGATAAACCCAGGAATAAATCTGCTGTTAAATTAAAACAGCTGAAAGTGAATTAAGTAGATCCCTTGCTAGCTAATGTGTAAAATGTGGAGTACTTCAGCAGGTTGCCATGCTGTATGATAGACACTGCTGTTAGTGTTCAGCTGTATTTCTAGTAAATACCCATAATATAACCTTACAAACAGTGAGAAAAGGGCTGAAGTATCACGTGTTGGCTTCACTTGCTCCACCTTGCAACTTCATGCTTTATCATGCACTCTAATATTGGTAAATGCCTTAGATGTCAAAGCAGCTGAACTTACCACCTTTCTTTCTGTATTTCATAGAAAGGTAAATTCTTAAGAGACAGAGCCATGAGGGAGGCTTAACTTTGATGAATTTGTGTGGAATGAGGTCCTAGAATGGTGTTTTTTAGATTACCTTTGAATTTGGAGGAGAACAGCACCCCTAAAAAGGGATTCTGGAAGCTTTGCATGCATCTCTCAGAACATCAAACTGTTCCGTATAGCACACTGCTGCCAAAAAGAGCTGTAAGGTGCCCGCTCTGACAGCAGTGTACTCATGGAAGTAACTACACATCTGAGCAGTCCCACTTAGCCAGCAGAATTGGTCAGTGAGTAAACTTATCCACATGCTTAAACTTTTGCAAAATCCTGCCAAGAAGAGGAAGAATATACTGAAATGCGCGTATACGTCTTCCTACCTTTTCAGGCTACATGCAAGAACAACCCCCCACAACTATGGGAGGGGATGTTCATGGTGTGTCCTGGTTTTCCTGTCAGTGCATCAGAAAGAAAATTGGCTTTCTCAGTGATGGTTACTGTCACATCTGCAGAGTATCTGCTGAAAGAGAGGAGAATGTGATTTGTTTCATGTAAAAGCAAGACAATGCCTTTATTATACATAATTGCATCCTATCACTGAAAATTATGTGCAGTGAAGAAAGCACTGCTATCATCATAAAACTTGTAGCTTCCCTACTGTATTTACATCACAAAGGCAGACTTAGTGTACATCCTTCAGTTCAAAACTATTACCACCCAGTTGACAGAAGTCAGAGTTCTGTGTTGTTAACAGTCATTACAATATGCAGTACAAAATTGTGTTTTCTGTAAAAACATAGTCTGCGACCATTTAAAAATATATTTATTATGCCTTTATTCAAGGCTGTTTTTGTAGCAAAATGCTGCAAGTGAAGTCACTAAATCTGCGTCTTTCACAGCATCATGTGTAGCAGTGCTATCATAATACTGCTAAAACCCCCAGCTGGACTGATTCCATGCAAAGATATGGTATCTTTTATATGGTCTGAAAGAAGTAATTACATGTCAATAGATTTCTGCCATGCATAGAGTTAGCCAGGGAGGCCACTAAATTGTAGCCTGTTTAATATTACAGGCAATTTAATCTCTAAAATTAGTTTCTCCCTCTGAAACCATGTTCTCCTAAACAAATAAGAGTGACTATTGACACACAAGACCGAAATATTCTAATTTGGAGGCTAATTTTCTCATATGCTAATGTTTAAAATCCATTTATGCTGCAGTAAAGCCTTATCAGTAGGTCTGTAAGCTCGTGATGTGCTGTGTAATTAGACAACAGCTTTCATGGCTCACTGCCAATTAAGCACTGTCAAGTAAGAAGAACAGTTGGAGAAAGTCAGAATAAACATTCAGAAAACAGAGTTTAATCTCCAGCCTTTAAACGGCTCAAGCAGCATTTGTGGATTTGCTCTATAAATATTGTGTAGAGTGCACTAAATTAAAGTTTATTCTGGCAGCTGTATTCCAACTTGATTGCTTGGAACTATTCCATCATCCTTTCTATACCTATGGAGTACCAGGTGGTTCTTGACTGTTTAGTCAGAAGCCTGGTGGAACTTGCAGCACTTGGCATGGCTGGAGGTGTCTGTCACTAGATAGATGTAGGACACTTTATTCTGTTGTTCCTTACATCTGGAAGTTGGTCCTCAAAATACAACTACTACCTTCTCCTGCAGCAGCACAGCTGTGAAGCTCCTTGCCCCTGTTCTTGACAGAGCCCTTCACAAGCACAAAGAAAGAGAGCTGTAGTGTTTTCTGGAGGTTTACACAGTAAATGAGAAGCAAACACATCCAAAAATCCCCCAAAGAGCAATTTCAAAAGCTTTCACTATAGTTTGAGCTTTGGGATCACCAAGAGAAACTTAAGACATATATTAAAAATGAGAGGGAACTGCATGTGTGCAGATTCTGACTTTCACACAGACAGTTCTCTTGATTAAGATGGTGAAACTCTCTGTGATTAATGGTTGGCATGCATGAAAGCTGCATGATATATGATAAGCTGGATCAAGAAAACGGGAATGTATGTCTCAGTACCGTAAGATTTTCAGTTGACTTCTAAGGTTGCTGTTCACAGTACTATAAGGGCACACAAACTTCAAATTTGCAGGACAGACCTTATTATTTGAAGAACAATAATAAAATACAGAATAGTTCGTTACCAGCAGCTGACCTTCTGTCTGTGGAGGGAGTTGTGCCAGAGCCAAGACTGCAGGATCAGTCTGTTACTCAGGTACAAGTTCAGGGAGTGCAGTCTGTGTCACTGAGCCTGGAGATGAGTGGGAAGAATTGCTGGAGGGATTCCTGCGGGCTTTAGACCAAGCAGTGCTATGCAAAACCTACAGTAGATGGCGGCACAGCCACTGCCTGGTGTCACCTCTGCTCAAACAGAAGGGTCTGCATCCTCAACTATGTGAGACAGTTTAGTTCAAGCAAAGCCAAAAGGGCTTGCACCAGCAAATATTCTATTGAGTTGCCTTCTGACCAACCCAAGTGGACTATTTCAAGAAAAAGGCACTGTGTTGCAGAATAAAATGTATGTCAGGGGAGCGAGCAAGAAATAATTAGCCACTTCCCACAAGCTAACCTATTCTGAGCTTTTCTTCTGAGTATTCAATTATCTTTTATACTAACCTTTAGGAACTCTTGAAGTCCCTGATAAGTCTTTGGTTTTGCTTTGGTTAGCGTGGGATAAGCTTAACAATATAGTGAATGAAAGCAAGAGAGTTTTGAGCCTCATTCTTTAGCCCAAAAGATTGTAAACAACCACTCAACTACTAGAAGGGCTGAACATTACTAATGAGGATTTTAATTGTGTGCATATTTACGTGACATATAAATAGGTATTTGTATTATAGATTGGGTTATATGCAGAAAAGTAGCATTAAATGCATTCTGATTAAGTATACTTCATTTGAACTCTTTTTTGCCATATGTCTGGTGCAGAAAAATAATAAAGTGCCGTAGGTACCTTAACATCAGTTATGAAGCTCCAAGCAGATTAAAGTAATTGGTAAAATATACCATTTTGCTATTGAACATTTTGTAAACGAATGGTTTGGGATTATTGACTCCATATCATATGTGTTTGTAAATTAATGTTAGAACTTTCCACTGTTTTTCTGAAGACTGGTTAGTGTTTTGCTGGTTTAATCTCTAAAGAGTTCTGTTTTATGGCTTTACCAATCAAAATACTTAAAATAGGAAATAATAATGAGTGAAGTAATTTGAAACATAGGCTCCTTAGTGTGAAATGTTTATGTTCTAAAGGACATGATTTCTCACTTTCAGGAGTTTTGTTGTTGCTGTTGTTGTGGGTATGTTTATGGGTTTGTTTTTGGGTTTTTTTTTTTTGTTTGGTTTGTTTTTTGTCTGTAGAACTCAGTTATATAATTTATAGCCAGCAGTACAAAACCGTAGGCACTTAGGAATTATGAATGTGGAAGGAATTGTACTATTTAATATCTACATGACACTCTCCTGTTGCCCTTACTGCATTCCTGCCTTGTGGACCCTCCATGCTGATACTGTAGCCCTGCCGTAAATCTTTTCAAAATACACAGTTGTAAGAAGTCTTTTTGTCTTCATAAATCTAACTTATAGCCACTTGGGAAAAAAAAATCCCAAGAGTTAGGAGCAAATGGAAGTCTGTTCCTAAAACCCCAGAAGAAAGAAAACAAGGGACAAACAGGTTTATAGATGCCATGTTTCTGTTTTAATGGGAGGGTTCACAGGTAGTGGCTCGGTCAAAACTTCCCTTGAAGATGGCATTAGCTGAGTGAGCAGTATAGAATGTGCTTACACTTCTGAAACATCTTGGATGCATTCACTCATAGGATAAGATCCTCTGTTTTGAAATAAGGCATTTTAAGATGACTTTCAGATGTCTTTGAACTGGGTGTGTGAATAGGGGCCTTTTCACTTCAAATGAAAGTCAGATCAGATCCTGCAATAGGGGAGTTCTCATTTATTGCAGAGACCCTTTCATGTAAAAAAAGGAAAAACTTTTCTATGGTAAATCTTGTTAACCTGTGTCTTAAGTTAAAAATTGCAGGTACCTGTATGAACATGAGCAACAATTCACGTGATATAGATTGCTGACTATTCCTCTGAGAAAGCAATATGACTGCACAAGAAAGATTCTAAATAGGAAAAAGTGTATATGTAAATAATGTATTTCTATTTTTAGGCTTAGTATTTGGGCTGATAGTGTCACCAAAGCAGAGAAATTACTTGGTCAGCTTGGGATTTCTTATATACTTCCTTCTTGATATTGATATGTTATGACAAAACTTTGTTTTCTATTTTGTGGAGAGCTTTTTGAATCAAGTTCTTGCACTGTCTTTTTCCCCAAAGCAGCACCAGATTGAAATTTCAGCTTTGTCATTTAAACACTTGCTACTACTGCTTGCAGTTGTATATGTTACTGAACTACTTTATCCTAATATTCTGGGGTGTATCATCTAATGGCCTCTTTGTCACTTGGAAAAACACAAATATTTTGTTTATCAGCATTGCCAACTAGTCAGCTTGATGAGGCTGCATGGAAAAGTAACCCTTGCTCACTTCAGGCTGTGAATACCAAACTACCAGATGAGAAATGGAGGACAGGTTTAGTTAATCTTAGCACGTTTGTTTCTCAGCTGGTAGGTGTATTAGTGCCACTAGTCTAACTGTGTGTACCTGTCAAACAAATTTTCTTTCTTTTACTTCAACAGTTTATTTTTATGTGATATTTGGCTATCTTGCATCCTTTCATTGCTGAGATGCTTTAACACGGAAAAGTAGTCAAGGGTGCTTGCAAGGTTTAGTTCTGTTAACTGGAGGGATCTTTCCCTAGCTCCCCTAATTGCTTCTGGTTCTTGTGCCAATTTATTGTAAAACATCTCTGTTGGTTACAACATAGTAAAAAGCAGACAGGAAACAGTGTTTCATGAAGTTTTGAAAAGTCAGCCTGGGAAAGCTCTCTGTGTTTATGAAGAGAATTAAAATCTTCAAGGGTAGGAGTTAGGAGGAAGTGGCTAAATCCTTAATCACTAAATGGATATTAAAACTGAATTAATTAATTGTGCAGATTATTAAAATTGATTTTGGTGCTTCATGAGTACAGTGCAACAAATGGAAGTTGCAGGGGAAAGAAATGGTTACGGGCAACCCAAGTCTCATACTAAATAGTGGCTTTAAAGGCACTGTTTTTAAATTAGGTCACTTGTGTTCTTTCTTTGAACATTCAGTTCTAATTGCAACAGTAAATCAAGGAATACGCTCAAAGTAGATTCCCATGTAAGGTGGACAACTGGACAGTGCCTTTTTACTGCTACTAACACGTGCACCCAATTACTGGGTTGATATATTCACAATGTCAGCTGTAAAGCATTCCCCTATTTTATAGTTAGCCTAAAGAATTATTAGCCTGTCCCCTTTCACATTTACCTCTAAATAATCTGTCAGTAATGTATATCTTCTACAGTTAAAGAGGAATTTTCACACACATAGAAGCTGACTTTCAAGAAAAAAGGAAATGTTGAAACTCCACCAAATAGTTTTATTCCTTTTCTCTTTCCCTTCTTTCATATTTTTTGTTGTTGTCAAAGAGAGGAAAAGGTTACGGATAGTAGGAACATAAATGATTGTGAATGTTATATAAAAATAAAGATCAGATCTTTCATAAACCTTGATTTAGGAAAGCAATATGATGCCTGTTCCTTTCATGGTGGAAAACATATGTGAAGGACAGCTAGTTGTTTTTTGCCATTCCTGACTTGTTTTCCTACAAGGGGAGCAGCAGTGAAAACGAGGGAGTTGTGGGGGCAGGGGGATAATTGTGAGGAGTCTCTTTGCTCTTCTTTCTTCTGCCCCTGATATTAGAGGTTCAAACATTGCATAGAAATAAATGAAATGTAAGTTTTCTTTTAGGTTCCTGACACACAGTTGTGCAGCTGTAGTCAGCATGTGTGGGAGGTGGGGAGGGAAAGCTGAAGCATTTTGGAATCATTCAGGACGTTATTTAATTGGAATTAAGGCACAGTGCTAAGTGGAGACTGGGTATAAATCAATGATACTGTGCCCGCATTAGAGGAAGTGGGTGGGATGTGTGACAAGTACCAGATCAGTACTAGAAAGGATGACAAGAAAGAAATAGGGGCAGCATGTGTCATGAGTGGGAGAGAACTGGGGAGAGGGGGAGCGTGGCTTGCCCCTTTTGGCAGCTGTGAACTGCCAGCAATGTTGAGTTGTCCTGTCTGATCTCACTGTAACATCTGTTTGCTCACAGACTGAAACTATGAAGACATTAAGTTGCCTTTTGAATTTATGTAAAAGTATGTGCTTGGTTTTAGGGTACAAACTTTCCACTCCAAATTTCTTTGTGTCTTCTCCGACCCTATTCTCTAGATATTAGATACTATTTGGTACCTGCTCTAGGGTTTTCTTCTTCATTTTATCCTCCCCAAGAGGATTAATAACCTGCTTTATTCCTGATAACAAATTCAGTATTGACTTAACAAATATACAAGGTACATATAATATGTACCTTGTTGCATTAATGTACTCTAGAGTTCCAAGCAGTTTGATTTTTGGAGCATGGAGTAGGGTAGAATAGACCATTTTGCTTGCTAGTATGTTTAGTGTTATCAAATATGTCATACTTTGCAAGCTTATTGTTAAGATTTGAAACAGAGACATAGTTACAAGGTTGTTGCTGCAGTGAGCAAGGGAAAATATGTGGTCTAGAATGGGAGATGACTGCATTTAACAAAATTAATGTTTTATAAGACTGCATGTTTACTGTATTCTTTTCACAATTTTATTGTTACATCTTAGGAGATGCTAAAGCTTCTGCTGTTCTCTGGAGCAGTCTTTTAACCCCAACAGAAAAAGGATTTTTCTCATTTATTTCCCAGATACTTATTTTGCTCTATGGTTTTTCCTGAACGTAAACACCAAAAGCGTAAACCATGTTATAAAGCCATAGAACTGTTTAATATCCCAAGTCAGAAGGTCTCATAATGACTATTGTGGCCAACTTCTGATCCTGCACAGGGCAGTCTGGAAGTTGATCTGGAAGTACCTCTCATCCTCATGAATGATCTTAGTACCTGTGGCACGTTTCCCTTGGAGACAAGCTAATGAAAACCTTCCCCTGAACTGTAACCTGGGCTCATGACTCTGCCCCTCTGCCCTGTCTCAGAGGAAGCAGGGTGGTGCATGTGGTTCACATTCTGATGACAGGACACCTTTCCCTTGTCAAAACACCAGTGCTAATAACTGCAACACAGAAATTCTGTGCTCACTGAGGATCTGTAACTGCAAAATTAATGGTAACATGAAAAGATGCAGAAGAAGAGTCTAGAGTTAAGCTCATCATCCAAGGTGGGGTTAGTCTGCTTCTGTGTCTAGGCTTGGTTACTCTGTCTCTTCAGATGCTGAAAAGATAACCTCCCATACAAGATACATGTGTAGTTTTGGTGCTACCCTTACAAGTAGCTGGGTCAACAGTTTGTATTTTGGCTGAAGAGCTAAGGCACCAGCATGTGTAAATTGGAGCAGTAAATTGTTACAAACCTAGTTTCACCAGGTATTCTGACATACAAACAATTGCAAGCTCTTTAAATTTTCACTTCATGTGGTTCTGACAGAAATTGCTTAGAAAGTGAGTAGAATGTAAGAAATGGAAGGAAATTGTGATTGTTTCAGCTTCTTAGAGGTGAAGATGCTGATCAAATCCCATGTGCAAGTCCAGTTCTTATGAACAGTGACATTTAATGTCATGTCTGATAGCTTTTATTCATAAAGCAGCATGACCTCTGCTTCTAAACACCTGTGAGCTCACATAAGCAATGACTCACTTCTTACTCCAATGAGTACACTTTACACCACTTAATCAGCTAATAGAAAATTAGATGAGGTACAAATTACGCCCTTTCTGAGGCTTAAAGGTAGATTCAACATAAGCAGTTTTGCTGCTTTTCTTGGGTTTTGCTTTGTCGGCAACCCTACTCCTAGGCCAAGAGTGGTGGAGGGAGATGCTGAGATCATGCAGACAGGTGATTCCATCCACCCTGGGAATGATGATGTTCTCTGTTTCTGACATACAGTGGCATATGATCCAGGACAGGGAAAGGGTAACAAAGCTAAAAAGAAATCTGTGCTCCAGGTGCTATGAACAGATCATTTCATTCACAGCTTTCTGTCTCTGAATAGCCTGAGGAGTGGCAATTGGAACCCTGCCTGTACATGCCATGGCATTTAAACTACGTAGCAACTCTATATTAGTTATTCCTTGGTACTTCCTCTTCACATGTGACAAAAACCAGTCAAGAACAGCAACTGCTGATTGCTTAAAAGTGGTGATTACTGTATATTAAGGAACTACAAGACTGAATGCGCCAACATACTAAAAACATTTTAGGAACACTCTATGGAAGGCAGAAAGATTACTGTCTGAAGTAAATGCAGTGTATAAAAAACCTTGCTATAGGGCTTTGGATGAGAAAATACTTTTCATCTGAATACTGTGAAATACTTCACAGAACAGCTATTCGGTTGAGTTTGTCTGGGAAAGAAGTCCAACACCAGCTTTATTTATAGAAGAGATTGCAGGGTATTTGAACTTCAGAAAGATTCTTAATGACTATGGTGGGTTTTTTTCTCAAAACAAGACTGAAGCAGGTACGGACTAGAGTAATGATGTAGGATTGCAGGAATGATTGTCCTTCACCTTTTGCTGTGAGACTACCAAGGGGATAATGGAAACTGAGGGAATCCTCAGAGTAACTAATGGTCCTCATGGGGATTGTCAAGTAGCACAACATAGGAATCTGCTTAAAGGGAGAGGGTAGAAGACTGGACAGTTTGGCATAAGGATAATCTGCAGGAATTAAACTTTGTGTCTATGGAATTCCATAAAGTATTAGGAAATAATATCATTTATGTTGGTTATCCATTCTACCTCAAAATTTCTGAGAGTATTTGAGTCTAATTTCTCCTTAGCTCTTTGCTGCTTATAGAATGAAGTTAGCAATACTTCCTACACAAGCAAGGGTGTTAGGAAAGGCAATTATTTGTGAAACACACCAGTAACATCAAGATGAGTGCCAGGAAAAAAAAAAACAACTAAACACCCAGAGGGTAATCATCCTCTTCACTGAAAGGTTTGTATATAAAGAATAGTAAGAGCAGTTTTGGCTTTCTATAGAGCAGGGAAGAATAGGCTACTTCTTAATTCTGTCAGACTAAAGTATCTTTGTCTTTCAAACTCTTAAGTCTCAAAAAAATATGTATTACAATATAACCCCTCTTGCAAGCATTCTTCCAAAATTACCCAAAAGATTTTTTTGTATAACATAAAACAAAAATTAATGTCAAAATAGCTCCTAACCAAATAGCTTGAGTGAAGGCACATATTGGATCTGTACTGTAAAGCTGGATCTGTTTCTATTGCATGGACTTTGTAATTACAAGCAATGTTAAAATTTCTTTTGCTTTCAGGGTATAAACCTTATGGTGTTTCAGCGCAAGGATCTGTATGATTTCCATGATTAAACAGTTAAAATATAATTGTTATTTCACTGTCTTTACTGTCAGGCCTATCAGTGAAAGAAATTTGAGCGTGATATCCTCCTAATATTTCTCGTATTAAAGTATTGTGTATTTTTGGAAGTGCGTTTATTTCCCTGAAATGTTTTCAATTTATTGGAATTAACCTATTGCAATTATTTATTTGTGTTTTAGTTATTTTCTACCATTTTTTAAATTATTGATACTTCCCCTTTAGTGTCACAGACATTATTCTTTCAGTTTAATTTATTACAATTACTTCTACATGTCACAACTTTGCTTTGAAATGACAGCCATCCAAGTTAAAGTCTTTTCAACTTTAGTGAAAACACTTATAATGAGGCTGACACTTGGCTCATGTGGAATTAATCTGGTCTCTTGGTCATTTCTTCAGTTTCTCCTGCTGCAGTCAGCTCTCAAAAAGACATATCTGCAGCTGGGGAGTACATAAGATTAACTTCCGCCTCTCTGTGGCTTCTTGCCTCAGACCACACACCAAATAATTCCTCAAAGCATTATCCAGATTTGCTCAAAATTCACCATGCTTGCTTTATTCCTTTAGTTCTGCCACACATGCGTTTGTGCTCTCTGCTTACAGCTGATTCTCTTTATGAAACAGGAAATATTTTGCAAAGATGAGTATTTAGAGACAAACACTCTTGTAAAATATCTATATTCATTTTTTTCTGGAGCTCTTCCTTTTCCTGGTTTTGTTAATTTTATACATGTACACAGTAGACCATAAAGGTCAGCAAGGCCTTTTTGTTTCCAACTGTACTAAGGACAAAGTAAAGACTGATACAGCTTTTCAATACCAAGGGAATTACAGTAACTCTTTCACTCCAAATGATATTTTTAAATAAAAACACAATGCTTATATTAATAAAGATTTTTAGTGCTGTCTGAACAATTAAGTTCAATAATGCTATAAAAAATGGCCACTGGAGGAAGTGGAGTCAGGCCTCTTAGCCAGGGACCTCCAAACCTTAATCACAGTTCAAAATCTTTTAAAAAGGAGTCACATGTGTGAGGTCTGCATTCATGTGCTCACATAGCAATGCAGACTCAAAAACTATGTAATGATTAGCCAAAAAACCCAGTAGAGAAAAATATTAATTCTTTCTAATACCTTGTACTTTATGCAAGAAGTTATAGATGAGATTTCATTAAACCCATAATGGGGAAGTGAACTTAATTTTGGTGTTTGAGTCAACTGCACCTGGCATTTTCTAATACTCTTAATGTTGGGGTTTCGACTAAATATTTTTTCATTAAGGTTTCAGAATATTTCATCTTTCCCAAGAGCCAGTACATATATATATAATTTCTTAATTTATAAATGTGTTTTGTTTGCTAAGCTATCGAAGTTCTACATGCAAAATTCTCTTTTCAGATATACTGACAATGCAAGGGTAGATTGCAGGACAGTGCAGCTAGTGTAGTACATAAAACGAAGTTTCCAAAGAATCTGTAGAGGCCTGACTGAAAAGCACACTTATATTTTGCCCCAGCACAAGAAAGATATTAAGCTCTTGGAATGAGTGCAGAGGAGAGCCTTTAAGCTGATCCCAGGGCCAAAACACCTCTTGAGAATAAGTAGAAATATGTGGTATTGTTGCAATATTTGAACACATGAGTACTTTCAGAAGGACTGTAACATACTCTTTACCTAGGAAAGGATGACAAATGTTAGAGACTTCAAGACATCCAAAAGCAATTTCAGAGTTTAGTCAGTTAAAGAACTTTTCTGTTCTTCAGTTCTCTTGTTCCACTAGTAATGAGTCCTAGTCAGCATGACCTTGTAGCAGACTTTGTTGCTGTTGCTTTTTTTTCCTTTCTTTTTTTTCTTTTTTTTTTTCTTTTTCTTTTTTGCATTCCTTATCCAAATGGTAGATTTGTTTTCTGATTCTGAAGGAGAGCTAATACTCACAAGTCATTTGTCACAAGCCACTAAAAGTGTCAAAGTCTTACAGCAGGTCCTTGGTGGCTTGTTAATCTCTCCTTTTTTACCCCCCTCCTTTTTTTAAAGGAAACAGACTAATTCACTTAAGCATAATGAGAGCCATGCTTGCTATAGCTTACTATGTCCTAGCAGCCCAAGTAAAATCTGTCTTTTTTCTTCACCTCCTTTTCTTGGCTCCAACAGTTAAACACAAAGCTGAAAAGCACAGGCTTTTATGGCACAGCTATTTCATATGTCAAATGAAAAATGGAGGCTGCCGTTTTCATAACAGAAAAATATACAAATGTGCTTTTCCTTTGTGCCCCCCTCCCTTCTAAATTATCATCAGCAACATGCAAAAGATAAACCTCTATGTTAAATAGGGAGACCAGATGTATGTTTAACCTCTCACCCTCATTTTTCTAACTGGCTTCCATTAAGAACAAAAAGTTAATATATTCTAAACAAAAATAACTGATATGGTAAGGTGAACTTTTCAACTGGGTAAGAGTTCTTCAGAAAGAGACAGAATTAGAGAGTCTGTTAGGCTAACAGACTGTTTTACTATAGTAATATTCAGAGCAAAACATCCATAGTTACTTTTGGTAAGTAATAGCTGAAAGACTTGCAGCGAAACCAATTGTAACAAGTACTTAAATTCTCATGTGTTATAGAAAATCTAGTAATATGTTATAGATCCCAGATTCACTATCCAGTGTTGGAATTTTTCATCTCTGCAGTCATTCCCTAATCCAAATTTGAAATATGGCTGTGTTATTTTCCTCTTCTTTGGAGACAGGCACTGAGGCAGAGAGTTTAAAGAGCAGGATTTTCTCTATTTTATCTTTGCTCAAAGCTTTACTCAAGCTTTATTCCACTGTAAAGCCATGGACTAATGATTCTATTCTCTTCATTATTTTGTGTTCACAATACAAGGATGATGTTCTCATTCTTAATAGATAGGGGAATTGAAGGATAAGGGTTCTATTCAATACTGTTCAATTTTTATAGCAGAGTATTTCTCCAACCAAGATGTATATTTATGACAGACTAGATGACAAATTTAACAATAATTAAAGATATAGAAAACTGAAGAAAAGTCTACAAAAGTGATTAAAGAGAGACAATAGACAATTCTGTCTAAATACAGTGATGTTGTCTCTTGGTAAAAATGCCCCTCAGACAGTAGAGTAAAGGAAGTTGGCAATGTTTGATAATTAGGTATTCTTAATGAGCAAAGTTAGGAGTTGTATGTAACCTGTAAGGTTTGTTTTATCAGGAAAGATAAATGTTTAAAATGCTGTTAATGTATTCACTGCAGATATCATCTGTAGAGAGTCTGTCTTTTTGAAATTACACTGTTGGAAAACCGGCAGATTTTGCATATGGAGTCTAAATTCATAGTTTTAATTGCTTCCTTTTCATACTGTTAAGCTTCTATGCATAAATTAATGTTTAGGAGAGATTTAATAGAAGATACTTATCCAGGAATCAAGGAGAATTGCTTACAGAACAACAGGAGAAACAAGTCTGAAAAGAAACTACTGCCATCAGGGCATCATTACCAGAAGTGAGTAGAGGAGAAGCCTTCTAGGAACTTGTTCTGACTCCTCAGCTGGAGGTTACTGAATCTCACCAGCTCATGTTAGCATTTCAAATCTTCCTGCAGGCAAAATCACACATCTTAGCTTTGCTGGCATAAATACAAGGTTTCAGCCATTCTGAATTATGTTAGCTAAATCAAGAATACACTGGAGTGTTTGGAAAACAGCTAAGCTCCATCTGGGGAAAGAGCATAGAGTGACTGGTATAGATTTCTTTTTCCTTCAGGCATGATTCATAAAGGGGATGTATGATGTTTTAAAAGGGAAAAAAAAAAAAGTAAAGAGAGTGTTAAAAATAGGGCGACATTTGAAATAAAATTACCAAAATCATGGTGTTTTTACCCAGTCTAGAATCTCAGGATTTCAGTTATGTATTTCTAGTATTTCTATGAAGTTGGCAATATAAAGTGGTTAATTTATTCGCACTGTGATTTCAATTTCTATCAAGACTGTCATTTCAACACCTTCTAATACCACCTTAGAACCTAGTCCAGGAGTAAATACCAGTTGATTTCATAAGCTGTGCCAGTCCTGGAAAAACTCGCAGATGTCAGCTTTGCAGAAGGCTGAAATGGCCAAAGGAAAAGGTCAGTTGTGGGATAAAAAGGAAAAGGAAATTAAAAAATAATTGTTTGTGCTGCAAGGTGCAGTGAGGAAGTAGGAGCGCTCTGAATTCCTTCAATAAACTCCTTATTTTTTTGTTCTTTCCAACTACTATAGAAACTCTGTCTTCTCATTATCCGCACAAATTTCAGAGGCAAAACCATACTGGAACCATTCTTACTGGATAATTCCAGCAGGCAATTTCTGTGGAACAGCAGCATGACATCTTTACCACATCTCCAGAACGTGTCATCCACAAGATGGGCAGCCCCAGATGGCCTCTCCCACTGACAAACATCTGTCTGTGGCAGCCTGGGAGCTGTGGGTAGGTGGGAAGTGGTTTGTGGCTCTTGGCCTAGAATAGAGAAGTTCTGTAAAGCCATGTAATAGGTAACCAGTGAACTTACCATATGAAAAACCATTATTTGCTTATCTTTCCCTGACTTCTTGTGAATCAGCCTTTGGTGGATCACTTCAAAGCAGCCAGGCAGGCCTTGTGTCCCAGGATCAGGAAGGAAACAGCATTGCTCTGTGATTTATGATGACTGGGGAGCTCTGTTGCAGGAACAGCCTTGACACAGGCATTTGTTATACTGAAGAAGTGTGTGTCTGTTAATTAAAAATGTGTCAAATCACAGAAAAGGAGGACTAAAGAAAACCTCCTGGAAATCCTAACAACAGCTCCTGTTATTACTTGTGTTCATTACACAAGTTTGTTCAGAATTAGCAAATTCAGTCAATAGTAGATACCATACTCCTTGGCTATAGGCTGTTCCACAGTAGAAGGGCTACAAACAATTCTAACTTCCAGTCAAAATACTATCAACAGAATAAGAGGAAATGGCCTCAAGCTGCACCAGGGGGGTTTAGGTAGGACATCAGGAAGAATTTCTTCTCTGAAATGTTGGTTAAACATTGGAATGGGCTGCCCAAGGAGGTGGTGGATTCACTATCCCTGGAAGTGTTCAAGAAATGACTGGACATAGCACTTTGTGCTATAGTTTAGTTGACAAGATGTTCAGTCAAATGTTGGCCTCACTGACCTTGGAGGTCTTTCCCAACCTTAATGATTCTATGATATTGTGATAATCAGAGCTGCTGTTTCAGTTATTTCACCCAAGTACGTTCTTTAACTAACACAAAAATTTTATTCTGAACAGTTTACTATGCAGTGTACATATAGGAGGCAATTGTAGTCTTTCCTTTTCCTTTTCCTTTTCCTCTGCTAAATTTAGTGTGCTAAGTGCAATGTTAAAAGAGAACAGTGTGCTAAGACACAGCCCATTGTCTTGACCCTGAGATTAACTCAGTGGGTCAGAGCATGGTGCTAATAACACTCAGGTTTTGGGTTCAATCCCTGTATGGGCCACTCAACAGTTAGACTTGATGATCCTTCCAACTCAGAATATTCTCTGATCTTCCTGTTAGTTCTGAATGCAAAGCAAGGAAGCTACATTCACATAGGTTAAGGAGCTATGTGGTTTTTTTGAGATTTTAATTACTATGTCACACCCTGAAAACACAGATTTCTTGTTTTTCAGTCCCAGGTTTTAATACCTTTTCTGGGGCAGTTTAATTTGAAGTATTTCTTGGTGATCTTCTGGTTGGATCTGTCTGGACATGTTCTTTTCTTGTGAGGTAAATGCTTTCACTTACTTTCAAGAGCTGCTTCTAGATGCCTGGCCTTAAACTAGAACTGTGCACCATGTCCAAGACCTAAAAGAAGAATACCAAAATTGCCAAAACTAGTAAGCCTTGAAACAAACCTCATTTCTGCCGCTTGGCAACAGCTACTTTCTTCCCCATTAGTAAACTAAGTATGGCCTAGGCCTGGTTTAGAGTGTATTTGACAGGGCAAAGTGTTGAAAAGGTTGAAGTACTGTGTCAGGAGGGATGGTCAAAATGCATTGATGCAGACAAATGAGTGATTTAGACAAAAGTGAATGTAAGACGTTGTGTAATGTCAAAAGTGTAAATCTCATTGATTTGCATATAAGGCCACTTGAAATTTGAAAGGATAATGTTAGTTAATGGGTGTTTTGGGGAAAGAACTTGTTTTCCCTGCTTTCTTAAGTATGTTGAAATGCCAAAGCATTTTCCAAATAGAGTGAATAAGAAATATTGAGAAAGATTTTCTTACAAAATCAAAGTCCAAAATAATGTCAGTTTAGATGAAGCATGACATTTTCTGGGAATTAGTTAGAAATATATCATGAAAACTGTCCAATTTAATTTTCTTTTTCACTGTCATAAGTTTGACAAGATGTTTCTCTGTTTCTTTTAGAAGTATAAAAATTAATTTTATCGTAATATTTAGAAAGTTGAATTGCAAAGTTGTTTGAAGCCCATTACTTCTATGGGGAAATGAAATTAATTTAGTGATATTTTCAAATTAAATAATGTTTGGTTATAAAAGTTCCATGTACAGCTTACTAATTCAAAAAAGGAAAAGAACTGAAAAAAAATAAATGCTCAGAAGACAGTTGTAGTATTCTTTGCCAAAATAATCAAGCTCTTCACTGACATGATGCTAAAGGCAGAGAATGACTATGTTGTGTTTTGCACGGGCCTGTGTCCAAGTTCTTGGTGCAGGCAAGAAGTTTCACAGTTTATAAAATGTCTAAGTCAGTACTTGAGGTTCAAGTTCATACTTTGATGCCTGTACGACTGAAGTAAGCATTTCCAGCCAGTGCTGAGGTAGCTTCTGTCGCTGGGGCTTATTGAATTAGAAATGCTAGAGAATTGCATCTCATACCCACTATGGCTTAACACTGTTGATTTTCTTGCAGAAACCTCCCCTTGGGTCACTCTCTCTCTGTCCCACATGTAGAAGGGGACAGGCAGAGGTCCACCTTTACTTCCTTGGCTTCATTCCTCCTACTAAGTGAATGGATTTAGTATAAACATTAGGAAATATGCTTGCTTTCTATTCCCCAAGCAAAGCATTGCTTTTCTTGACATTTTTTCATGAGAAGCAAGACCACTGCCTTTTGTTCTGGATATAGTGCAAGCTGAGCAACCAGGATGAGTTTTCATGAATTTGTTGGGGGTTTTTTTAATGGTAAAAACACGTTTGTATTTACGACAAAACAAGTAATAACATAATACAGGTTTCTTGTTTGTGTGTTGATGAGGAGAGAGAAGAAAACATTGATAATTGAGGTTTTTTCCATATTGTGACAAAAAAAAAATCCTGAAGTCTTTAGGTATAATTTCACCTGTTCCTGTCATTCTAAGATGGATATATCAGCAAAAGCTATTCTTAGTCTTCTACTGATGCATCAGGATGTCACAGAAGAAGTGTGGACTGTTGCAGCTGATACATGGAGATAATGGGCACCACATGAGTTTTTTTTTCTTTTTTTCTTTCACTGTCTGTATGTCTGGCTTTAATCAGTCACTTCTCTGTGAAATATTTCAGTTGGGCCTGAACAAACTCTTTGCTCTTCCCTGGTATGGACCTGTGGATTGTAGGTGAGACTACATTAAGAGGCTGCAGAGGTTAATTACGCCTGAAAGTTTCCAGTGCTCTCCACATCAGTTGACACTCTCAGCACACTATGTAAACAATCTGGGAGAAGCTATCATTAGCAAAACATGAGTGCTGCACTTGCCCAGCCCCTGCACTTGCATTTTGAAGCTTTCATACAAGCTTCTGCATTTTGCATGGCCCATTTACTCATAGAAATAAATTTGTAGGTCAGCTGCATAGCCTCTCTGTGATATTTCCTTCATATATATATATATAAGCAAAAAGATTCCTACCTCTCCTGCAAATATGTAATAGCCAAACAGTCCTTTTTAAAAGCTTCATTTTTATTTTAAAGTACTTAATCTTTCTTTTTAAAGTAAAAACTTGTAGTAAATTTCGTAGAACACGTGCATATATTGTACTTGTCAAGAACTTCTGAGGTTCTGTAGGCACATTTTTCAAGTTTAAGAATTTTTCTTTTCTGTTGAGCTGAATGCCATTTTTTTGGGAAAATGTTAAAACTGTTTTAACAGAAGTGTTGTCAAGAGTGAAGTGTAAACATCCTGATAAATCATTCCTCTCTTTTTAATGGAATCCACGTTAAATTAGAAAATAGAAAACATAAGGTTTTCAAACAAATGCAGTCCTCAGGACAATCATGTCTCATTTAGGATTATTTCAGACCAAACTCTACTTATATCAGTTATCTGCTATACAAAACAAAGAAATGAAAGGGCAAGTAGCTCCTTCCCTTTATCTCTTGTTATAATGTTTTCTTACATTCCAACACCATTTTTTCTTTACTGTTTTTGAAGAGAGGAGGCAGTTTTATGCTTTGGAGTGTGCAGGAACAAGTTGAGGAAAGGCTGGAAGGTCAGCCAGTGAGCTCAAAGTGTGGCAATTCACTTCTGTCTCACCTCATTCCTGCTTCTTCAGAGCAGCAGCGCAATAATCTTTTAAATCTGTTTGATATGGCTCGTATGCTTGAAGCAACTTGGACACTGCTTACATAGGAGCTGTCTTGAATTTGCCTATATGAGATCACAGAAAAAAAATCCTAGGACACTCAAGGAATTCTCCAGGTTGCAAGATTTAATTACCAGAATTTCTAAGGAATTCTTTTGTACCAAAAATAATTGGATCATCATTTTTTTAAGTGGATTAGATACAAAAATATAATGTAAAACAGCCATTATGGTGAGGTATGATGTGGGACATTTTTAGCTGTCAAAATGTGCTTAGAAATGTATAACAAATGCCAACATGATACTGTGAATTGTGAAAAGAAAAAGACGTGAGTTCTGCTGTTTGCTGTTGCCAGTAAATGTCTACTTTTGTTTGGACACTATTACTACAAAAGCCAAGATAAGACTGTGATTTGCCAATTGTTGCATTGTGCTGTCCAACTCTGGTTTTGAATTAAAATACACATATGCCAAAAATTATGTTTATATAATTTAGTATGTTGTGTAATAAAAGAGTGTTAGGTAGCCCACTTAATGAAATTGTTACATTTTGGCCGAGTGTTGTTAAATTAAGTTTATATTGAATCTCTTTTAGGACATTGGGTAGAAGGACAGTTGAATTCTATTTCATATTAATTGAAACAGACTAAGTTGTTGATACCATAATGCCTGTAAATAGCAATTAACAGCATTGTGACAGTCGTTTTTTCTAAGGGGACGACTCAGAAAGTGCTTCTTTGAAATAAAGCAGTCTAAAGTGGAGTTTTTATTCCCCCTAAGCAAGAGCATGTGTAGCCAACATCCCTTTTGGAAGTGTTAGATGTTGCTGGTCCCAGGGGAACCTCATACTGAGGAAAATGTCTTATTACTCATAATGCAAGCCAAAAAAGGAGAATTAAATATTCAGTCCTAGAAGCTGGCCCATGGGATATTGCACACCTTATTATCTTATTTCAGAGGTCTTGATTCTCAAAGTGAGTGTGTCCTTTTCCATTTTTTTGAGTACGTGTACAATTTTAAGGATCTCATTCTTTATATCAAAACTCTGATGCAGTCACTTGGGTTGTTTTCTTGAGTTTAAATGTCACTTGGATGGAGGAGTTTGCAGGATCAGCTTCAGTTTCTTTGTGAGTTGCCCAAGCACTTTCAGTCAAACAAAATCTGCACACCCTCAACTTTTAGGGTTGTTTGTTGTTTATTTTTCCATTATCAAGATGACCAGTTATATGTTTCATAAGTAGGTTTAAGAGTGTGGCAAACAGGCTCTGATCGCCCCTTGTTTGGTTTGACACACTTCATGGACACTAACACTTAATTAGTCATTGTCTAATCCAAAGAATTTGAGTAGCTTGTTGGTTTTATTTGTTTATTCCATTCCATCCCATCAGCAAGTACAGAAGCATAAAACATATCTGGAAACAGAAAATTATGTGAAATGTCCACGCTGAAAAACTTCTCATCATAGGTAACAGAAGTTTTACCATTGCACCATTCTTAAACTCATGTTCATTTTGCAATAAGAGATGACATTTTTGTAAATACATATCAGAAAAAGCTAGGAAAACCTTGAAATTGTAGTTAGGAATACAACAGAAAACTGAAAGTGAATTTAGACACTTTCTGAGGCAAGACGAAAGTCAGTCAAAATTTGAAAATGTAATCTACTTAGGCTCAATTGAAATAAAGTCTGGAAATCAACATTAACACTTTCAGAGGATTTGTGCTGTTAGTCGAGAAATATTCTACTCTTTCTTCTGAGGATTTGTTTTCTAGTTTGGGTTTTACTGAATAAAAATATTAAAAAGATTTCCATGCAGACAAAAATACCAGTCCAATTCCTTTTTGAATGACTTATATAAACACTTGCAACAACTCAGTCCCAGGATGTTCAATAAAGTCAACGTCTGCAAAGCCTCAAAACTTCTGGCTTTACTGTGAATAAAGTTTCCAGTTGTTGTAAACTAGGTAATTAGGGGTTTTTTCCCTTTAACATAGCATATTTTTGCTGCAGCAATAAGCAAAGAGGCTGGAAAAACAGTTTTAAGTATCATTTTTTTGGTCAATACAAAACAAACCTTGGCAGTTTGTATTTGTATGAAACTTTTCCCTTCATATTTATTTTAAATTGAAATAAGTTTAAAATCTTTGATACTGGAAACTAACCCTTTGGATATCTACTGATAATGGCATGTCCAAATGTGCATACCTTCAAAAAAATACCAACACTGACATACAGAACATGAACATTTGCTTAGCAGAAATTTTTATATTCATGACCAGGTCTTATTGCCCAGCTGCAGGAGGGCATTAGGTGCCTTGTAGTGTTACCAATGTATAGAAACCAAACAAATTGAAAAGGCTGGGGTACCAGATATCTTACACAAGATGGTTTACTGCAAAATAAGGAAGATTTTTTTTGTTTTTCTGGGTTAGGTGAGGAGGTTTTTTGGTTAGTTTGATGTTCATTTCAGCTTGGTTTTGTTTTGATTTGGTTTACTTTTTTATTTAAGTCATTTTTGTGCTGTTATCTAGCTGCCTGTTTTTGTTCTCATGACTGCAATTTTTTTGCCCAGATAAGCTCATTCATGAACATATACTGCAGGGAATTTGGAGGAAGGATTTACAGTAATTTACAGGAGTTAGCCACATGAAATAAAAGCAGGGGCATTGCTCTTAGAAACCTGGCTTCAGCTAGTGTCTGCCTAGCCACTGTTGAGTCTAATGAATAGCAATGGAGCCTGGTATTACGAAGTGCAGGGAATCATCAAAGGTAATAAAACTGAGATCAGACCAAAGCAGCATCTGGGAGTGAAGTTTTAAGTAGCAGACAGGAATGTGTACTAATTATTGCATTGTTAATATGTTGCATGTGTGGGTTGAATAGAGATGGTGTGACTAAGGGCAGTCAGTAGCACAGCCAGTAGCCCTGGATTTTATCCATCACAGATTCTGTATTAAATCTCCAGCTGCTTTATAACTTTCCTAATGTGACATATTCCCATGCAAAACCTGTCTGTCCAACTGAGCACACCACTCCTTTCAGATGTCACCAAATTTATGTAGCAGCCTAGGACCGCTTGGCTTCCTGCTAAACCGGATTGAAAGCTTAAAAGAGACAGCTGGACAATGTTTCACTGCTACTAAAATATTTGCATTGTATGCTTCAGACACTCGAGTTCATCAAAGTGCTTTGATGGGTATTTTCCTATATATATTCATATGATTAATATAATTTAATCGAGATGATGCTGCAACACTGGATTCAAACACAGCATTCCAAAATGTCTTTTATCCTCTATATAAAGCATTAGGCTTTGGAAAAAGTATTGGTTTTTTCCCTGTATAAGGCGTGCCAAAAAAGTACAAACAAGCACACTACACAAGTCAAAAACCCCTCTTTATCCTGAATTTACATGTCTATTATTTGAAATGTCAGAACAGTGAAATTAAATTTAATGTTCATCAACCTGTTGAAGACAGTAATATATAGCAATTGTACTTAAAATTTTCAGAGCCATAGCAGCATAAGCTAATTAATGTTCTGAAAGCACAGGAAACAACAAAAATCCTGTAGTGCTTTGAATATGATGTAGCAGGATAACATAATCAGTTTTATCATGTCTGCATGAGAAACAGTCTTGAATACTACCTGAAGTAATAGTGGTAAGTGTGGTCATCATTTACCTCCATTTAGTCTTCCAAATTTCAGGCTTTTACCATCTTTCACCTGTTAAAAATGCAGAAAAATCACCTGTTTATAAGTAATGTGAAATGCAGTTTGTTTATCAAGGGCCTTTGTAAAATGAGGTATTGAATACTCCACTGACAGTCTACTGATGTAGTTGACAATCTGTGATGAAAACTTTTGGTTAGTGAAAAGTAGAGAGGCACTGAAGGTACAGTGTACAGTGGTACAGTGTTCTGAGGTACATCACAACATTTAGTTTTTGTTGTGTCTCCAGTCACAGAGACATCAGGAAAGGAGACAGCAGGGCATAATCAGGCCACCAGCTTGATTATGGTGCTCTGGATTTGTTCAGTGATGTTCAGCCCCACAAAATCCTATTACCAGATCCTAAAGATACTAAAGAACTTACATTTGAAAAGAGAAAGGGGACGTGTGTTGTAGTTCTTCTGGGCTTTGTTCATTCCCCTGTATGCTATTTTTTCCAGCTTGTCAGGACTACAATAAGGTGCTCCCTATTTAAGTTTTGTTCTCTGACTCTAGGGATGAGAAAGTCTGATATGTAATATCTTTGCCCACAACTCTCTAGATTTTGAAACCTATCTTCTTACTGTGTATTTTGCTCTGTAACGTATTTTACTTTGGACAAAAATGGTCACCTATCTGATTTCAGTGCTAGCAGTAGCTTGGTCAGCCTCCATGGTGCAGAATGGGCACATTTTTGAAATCTGGAAGTGTTTCCTGGGCTGGGGAGATGGTTTCCCACCCAGCTGTAACTAGCAGTCACATATTTATCCATGGAATCCCCATATGGCTTTGTGGGTGGTAATGGGTAGAGGGCAGATTTCCCACCACAGCAGTTTCCCTCAATACAGATTTATTTCTTTTTTGCTCTGCAGAGTTTTCAGTCTTAATCACTGCTAAACTTAGGCCTGGTGTTTGTATTAACTGTATGATGAAATTGTCTATATTGAACCTTACAGCTCTTTGGATAGCCATTTGTTACTTTTGTCTTTAAAATTGGATAATTATTTTGAAAGTTTCCTCATCCTGACTAGAGGCAGAATAGAATGTACAAAATCCTGGCACCAAGACTTTAATTACAAACTCCAGCCTGGAGGCAAATTGGTGACTCTGAGGGATGAAAACCTCAGCCATGCAGAAAGCAAAGAACCAACAAAAACAGAGTCCTCTGGCTGACTCCTGCAGATGAGAGCACTGCACTGCTCTGTGTACATAGCAGGGGGCAGAGAGCAGTCAGCTTTTGGCATACTTGTCAGCCCTGAAGTCAGCACTCCTCAGAAATCCATGGCACAGAAATATTAGAGCAAAGAGGTCATCCTGAAATTGATAAGTACCAGCTTGAAAATGTCTTACAATATATAGTGATTGGCCAGAGCCAGCCTGAGTGGGATATACTTTGTGGTGTTAATTTGTCAGCTGAATCCAGGATTTTTAGTTGTGTACCTGACTTTTACTATTAATATGCTCCAAGGGGCTGAGAAGTTTTTGGCTCAAGTCCAGTACAAACAGATCTTACCTCAGTTAGAAGATAACTTTCTGGCAAATGTTGCTCATTCTCTTATTTTGAGGAAGTAATGTTTTTATATCATGGTGGAAAAGCAAAATAATAAGGAAGGCACAGTTCAGTTGAGACGTAGGATGCAAGAGGCCTTTTAATACACAGTGACCTTCAACTGTGACTTGGTGCAAAGGCAGATGCCCTGGCTGGAGATCGTGGGTGACCACTCCCTCTTCCCAATCAGGGTATGTGATGGACTACTGTAATTCCACTCCTACCACACTCATGGGGCACAAGTAAATTATATGTGCTGCTTTGCTAGGAGCTTTTCTTCATTTCATGGAGCTCATTGGAGGTTTCATACCCACAGGCCAAAATGTTTCTTAAACCAGTAGCTTTTGACAATATTGTGTGATAATTTAATATAAAATGTAGAAGCTGTTAGAAGTATTCGTGTCCATGCAGGAACCTCACAGTGGTACACCACTGTTTATCATCTGGCTCAAGTTTGAATTTTACCTTTTAAGACCACATTCAAAGTATTCTTCTCCCCTAAATGCTTAAAATTGTCATCATCATCTCACTGTGTTTTATTATTTCACAAGTGCTACTACAAGGAAAAAAATTTGAGTACCTCAACAAGCCTTCCCCTCATCCATTCTTATCAGCATTGTTTATCAGAGGGGGTTACACCTTCTTTCACTTTCCCTTTGTGAGTCACTTATCTGTAGAAGCCCTGCTATTCCTTGCAACTCTTGCTGGGTTTAGTTCTGGCTTGTCTTTGGCTTTCCTCACCCCATCCCTATGTAACTAAACTTTGTCTTGGTATCCTCCTTACATCCCTATCCTGACTTCAGCTGTCTATGCATTCACATTCTAGTCTGACCACCAGTTCCCTACTCAGCCATGTCAATCTCCTGCCTTCCTTGCCTCATTCCTTGCCCCTGGGGTCGTTAGTTCTTGCGCTCTATAGAAGGTTCTTTCACTTGAGACATGGCAGAAGAGACCAACCCTCCTCTGGCCACGACCTCTTTTGAGGCAGTTGTAGAGAGAGGGGTGATGGCCCCTGAGAGCCTCCTCTTCTCCAAAGTAAACTGCCTCAATTCCACCAGCTGCTCCTCATAGGACGTGTTTTCTAGACTCTTCACCAAGTCTGTTGCCCTCCTTGGACATCCTGCAGCACTCGAGTGCCCTTCACTGTAATGAAGGCCCCAGCACTGCACACAGCACTCGAGCTGTGGCCTCACCAGTGCCAGCACAGGGGACAATCCCTGCTGGCCACACCATTGCTGACCCAGGCCAGATAGCATTGCCCTGCTTGGCCACCCAGGTTCACCCCTTAGTCGCTTTCCACTGGGTAAACAGACTCAGCCACTGTGCCCTAGCCTGTGGCCCTGCCTGGGGCTGTTGTGACCCAAGTACAGAACTCAGCAGTTCACCTTGTTGAACCTCACACCTTGGTCCATCACTGCAGCCTGTCCAGATCCCTCTACAAAGCCTTCCTCTCCTTCCACCTAATAAGTAATTAAGCACCTAAGGCCTGAAACTTCCTTCTTCCTAAGAAAAACAACTTGCAAAAGAATCTGATTTTCTGCTTCTGCATTTAAAGGAAAGATTGCCCTGAATTTTGTATGGTTTGCAATTTAAAGACACCGGGTATGTTCTCCTCTATAGTAGCATTACCCTGATTCAGTTGTCTCATAAAAAGAAATACTGAATATTTTTGAAAAGACATTTAAAAGAGATCAAGCTGGTTTCTCTTTTTCATGGTTTCCAGTTGTTTAATGATTTGAGGCAATTTTCTTTCTATGAAGAAGCTAGATTCTGGGACCCAAAGGGCTGGTTCTTGAGGTGATGTACAAGCACTAAGAAAGCACATTTTCAGTACATGTGAAGTCTTTCACCTGTGTCTTTAGAAACAGCAAGGACAACAAGAGCAGGAAGAGGATATCTCATGAACTCTTATCAGACTGTGGATTTCAGGATTTGTCGTCATAACTGCAGGACCTTAACCTTACAAAATGAGGCATTTGCTTCTGCTTTAGGAACAAAAGGTTTCCTTCCCTAGCTGTAAGTTTAGTCTAAGATTGAGTAGAACAACTGCAACATGCTCTGCAGTAAGCTGAGCCCCAAACACATTTGCCAGGTTTGTTGAAAGGTATAAGAGGAGGCTGGTTCTTGATGAATACTCAGAAAATTAGATTGAACAAAGGAAGCTGAGCACTGAAAAGCCATAGAGAGTCCTTGACCATATGTTTACTTGAGTAATTTAGTGGCAGTATATTAAATATTGCAATTGACTGCAAGGGAAGCAGTTCAGCAGAGAAAGTTCAGCAGTTCATGCATTTTAATGCCTCTTATTTAGAAAAAAAGATCAGAATAAACCTTAAAAGAGAAAGCAATAAGCATAATTCTGAGTGTTTCTTTGGTGGAAAGCACTAGAGAACTCTTTCTTAAGTCCAAGACAAACGTTTTCTTTGTAATGTAAATCAAAGGTATCTTTCCCTGACACTGTGATGCAATGTCTTATCAGTGACAGAGTAACAAAATACACTCTTTTCATTCGCTTTCCTAAGTTGGCAGAAGTTTGTTTTTTGACAGAGATAAAGTCAATATCATGTTCTCAGCGAATTTTCTGCATCTGTTTGCTGTATTACACCACAGCTAGAAAGTAGCAGCTGGAATTGCAGGACCTGATAATGCTCTCTGTCAAACAAGCTGTAGTTCTGCCATTGACTCCATTGGGATTGAGGCCAGTTTATGTTTCATTAGTGTAAACCACTGATTTTTGAAGAAGAATGACACTTCTAAAGCAACACTTGAACTACCGTTCACAACCAAGTCTTAAGAGTGTCATGCCAATTTTATCTCATACAAAATAATCAGTTGAAAAGATAGTGCTCTTGGTAGTCACTGACAGAGGCATTCCCAAGGGTGGTCTTTGTGTATACCAGATCTCAGTAGAGATTACTTCATCAGCAGCAAGGAAAACCTTGACTTTTTTGTCTTAAGAGTGACATTTTATTTTAAGCAGCTACTACAGTAATGTAGCAATGAGCAAACTGACAAATCTAAGACTGGTTCATGCATGCCTTGGTTTCAGGCTTATTTATCTCTGTTGAAGCTGCTGAGGCCATTTGTGTGTGTGTGTTTTTAAGTAGCCTCTAAATTTGGTGTCACAGAAATAAAAAACATTTTCTGGATATTAGTTCTTTGTGGGTTACTAGCAATATTCAAAAAATGACAGAAGCTCTAAGCATCCCCATTTGAAAGTCACTATATCACTGAAATTCTAGCAATCAAATATTTCATTAGTCTGTTATGTGCCACCAATATGTTTATGCGTCATCATGCCTACAAAATGTAAACAACCCCATATTCAACAAACTCTTTATACTACCCACATGACGTTAAGATATGGTGCAATACCTCATAGTGACATAAGAGGATCTCCACTGATTCAAAGGGAGCAGCTTCGACATCAAGTATATGAGGGTTTGATGCCTTTATTCTACTGAGTTACTGAAGTTTTTACTTGTTTTTGTGAGTGGCAAGTATTTTGCTGTTTTGATTTTGGTAATCAAATATTTCCCTTTTAGAGGTCAAATAGGAAATGTCCCCTCATACATGTTTGCTGAGAGTTGTTGATAGAGTGATTACAATTCTTTTTCTTTGAAGAAAAATATGTCCTTCACTGTAGATTGATTAAAAACAACTGTTGACTGTGTTTGGCACAGACATAGTTGATCATCAACGTACATTAATACATAATTTTGCTATGTTTTATCTTACAGACATTTTCTGTGTTGTGTATATATATATCTAATAGCGAGTTGAGTTTGAGTTGCAAGGAAATGGACTTCACTGAGATATGTGCCACTAAAGGATCCAGACTGAAGTTCATGGAAACTTTTCCACTGGCTCCAATGAACTTTAAAACTGATTACTAATGAATTTCCAATTAAAGTTGCCTTATTTTCTTAGATTACTCAGAAATAATGCCCTATAGTTTTGGTTCACAATTGGGCAATAAAAACATTTAGCTTAAACATTTGAGTCCCAATTCTCCTGTGTAAAACATTATTTTATATGAGAGAGGTTTGTTCTACATTAATAATGTGATATTAAAAAGCAGGTACTTTGTGAGGTGAGGAGATGAAAAAATAATTTATGGAGCTGACTTCTATTTTGTTTGATCTTAGAGCCTTTTGTCTTCAAGAGCTACTCTTTACCGTAACTTTTAAATGGGTCCTTTAAAATAATGCTTAAATGCAGCTTCAGAAAAATCAACTTCTAGTATGGTTTTCTTGGCAGAATACCCGTTTTAAGTACAGTTTCTTAGAGGAGCCCAGATGTGTAGATGTGTATCCTCTTTAAATGATCAAATTACATCCCACCTCTCCCCTCGCCAGTCTCATAAAAAGTTTCCTATAAACTGCAACAGCTTTATATGTCTGAGACTTTTCAATGTCTCACAACCAATTTAATTTGCACTGTTGTCCAAGTTACTAGTGAAAACATGGAAAATGTATCAGCTTTCCTGAGGTCCAGTCAGATAGATCCCATTTATCTTCCTTCTCCAAAATAACCCAAATCAACCAGTTATCAAAGTTATCAGATTACATTGACATTATTCTCTTTTGACAAAAGAATGTTACATTTTTATGCCATTTTCTGTTCATTTCCATGCATTTTAAGTGAATGTAGAAGAAGAGAATAACTTCATACTATGATTTTTATATTATGTCAGAATTACTAAGGGTAGTCTTCTTTCTCCTGAATCAGAAGTCGATCTCAACATTTCTGGGGTGTTTTTTCTCTTGATAATATTCAGCAGTAAAGCATTACATTTAATTTTTTCATTCCATTCTTTAAAGAATATGTAATGGACAGGTGTGACCCCCTACCACAGGACAGAAGTCTCAGGATGCCACTTTTTTCACTAAAACCTGCATCTAAGGCCCTGTGTCTATGGAACACCTCACCAAGTGATGTTTTTCTAAAAAAAATGCTCAAATTTGTCTTGTGGAAAAAAAAATTATGCCCCACACAAGCCCATGGGCACTGTAAAGGGTCACAGTCTGTCCGTTTATCAGCAGGTGGAAGTTAAATTGCAACCTTGCTGTCTTCATGCAGTCCAAAAGGTGAATGTAAATGCCTGAGCAGGAGATGAATATGTGAACAGAACAAAATGAGACAAAACGGTCCTTCTTATCTTGTAATTATGCGTCATCTGAACTTAATATACACAAGGATTTCTGCAATACCTCCAGATGTCAGAGACCAAATTCTTTGGAGCAGCCATTTGTCCAGCAGGACCCTTTGAGAGAAATCTGTGTTCAGATTAAGATGCCAGCAAGGAGGAGTTCAAAGTCATGTCGGAATTGCTGTCTGAGATCATTTTTCAGGAGGATCCATGCTTGAAATTTGATGCTTTGTCATCTATCCCAAGCATACAATAATTTTTATGGTTCATTATAACTTGGAAACATAGAACGGCTTCACACAACAAATTACTTAACTCAGCTTTACTGCTATTAGTTCTTTATACTACTATGATTTAAAGCATCCAACAGGAATGTGTAATATAAAAATAATTTTTATTTTGTTGGTTTTAGTCATTTGATTGATTCTCAGTATTTGGTACTGTTTAACACTCTTTAACTACAAATTATCTGCAGATTTGTATATGCATAGTTATTTGACTTCATGAACAGCTACTCAGATTCATAATTTTTCATGTCTAGTTTTGCTAGAAAATGGTGGATGATATGTTAATTATTTGCAAGATAATAATTTACATATGGCTTTTGTCAAGCCACATTTGGAAAGGAATCAGCATGTAACTGAAAGATTCAAATCCAACAATTTAAGAATTTTTTTCTATTAAATTACATTAACTGACATTATGTTAGAAGCATAAAAATTTGTCAAAAATTGCTTTTTATTTAACTAATTCATTAAGCAAAAGAGGAGTAAGCAGTTAGTTACTAAACTGGCTGATTCTGGTTACTGTTCTTTTTTCTTAAGTAGTAGAACTCATCTTCTGACACTTTATTTCTTATTGGTAGTCATTGATTTTTTTTCCTGTAACAAATTCCACTATTTTTTAAAATCCAATTCACTTCTTAACTTTGAATGGATGACTCAGTTACACAAATAAGTTGAATAAATCATAATTAAGTTATTTTCTTTGCTAAAACACTGATGCAAGGTGTTTCATCCATATCCTTTACTACTTCAGTATTTGACACCTAACTTTATTAGCAAGTGCATACTCCATTTAATATCATAATTTTAGTTTCAGTCTTAACATTAGTTTTCATACAACTAAAATTATTAAATAGTAGAATCATAGGACCACTTGAGCGACTTCCATGAATTACTTCATAGAATTACTTAAGCAACCTTGATGATTCAAAAGCTCCACACAGTTAGTCGATCACTCCCTCCTCCAGTGGGGTGGGGGAGAGAATCAGAAGGGTAAAATGAACTAACTTATGCCCAGCCAGTTTCTGAGCAATGGCAGCCCTGCCCAAACATCCTCCCCAGCCCAGTTTTATTGTGCATGACACTGTTTGGAGTGGAATATCCCTGTCATCAGTTGGAGTCTGTCGTCCCAGCTGTGTCACCTTCAGATTTCCTGTGCTCCCATTTCCTCACTGGTGGAACAGCGTGAGGGCCAGAAAAGGCCTTGGGTCTGTAAGCTCTGCTTAGCAGTAGCAAAAACATCTCTGTGCTGTCAGCACTGTTTTCACTGCTTACCCAAAATGCAGCACCATGCAAGCTACTACGGAGAAATTTAACTGTATGTCAGCTAAAAAACAAAGTACAAAACAGGCCAGTGTTGCATTTAGCTTGTACACCCTACTACAATCACAGTATGTCTTGATGGACCTAAGAGCCAAATGCTCAATCCACTGATAGGCAGGAGGCATGATATTCTCAAGAGGTAGAGGGATGCAGTGTTGAAATGAATACCACAGTGATTTTAGTGAAGCAGATTTATCAATGAATGATTTTTAGATTTAGGCCAATCTTAAAAGTCATTGTGTGTTTATCTTATATGCCCACTCTAGTGGCACACATAAAATATGCCTGCAATAAACAAGGAAAAATGTTGCCTTGGAAATTGTATGATGAACTGTCTTTTTGTGTCCTACATTACATAATAATTCTGTGATATTCACTAAACTTTTAATGATTCATTATGTTTTCAGGCCCCTCAGGCTTTTTTCAAGTAGATTTTTTCCAGGGTTAACAAGACTTCCAGGCAAGTGAAAATACCTTATGCAGAGAGGTCAGAGAACAAAGAGATTGGATCATATCTGACACATCTCTACTAAAACTGCTGTCACCACTGTATTTGTCAGCTGTGTTTATGTCTCACAGGACAAAAATCAATAAATCCAGCCATTCTGGGCACCTATTGTCAGATACTGCACTTCATAATTATATTTAACTATTCTCTTTAAGCAAAACCAGCCCAAGGTTTTTTGTCATCTATTAACGAAGTGTCTCTTGTCCAGACATACTTTTTGATGGTGCTTTGGTGATGTAATTGCAGTTAGTCTGTGAACATCCAGTATGAATACACTTCAGCCCCATGCTTTAGTGCACACTGGAATACAGTCCAGCACTTTCAGTTTTCATCATGTATTCACTTTTATGTCGCTTAATGACTTTTCTGCTTATTTATAATACACAGAAAAATCATACATTGGGTCATCTGGAAGACAATTTATGTGGTATAGAGAAAGGTGCAAACACCTACATCAATGAGCTTAATATTCATAAACTAGATTATCATTAGTGGCTATTATTATCTTAGGGATACGTCTATGTAATCATATGTGTTATCTGATGTCACCAAAACAAAGTCATGGTCTTCATAGATGCTTGGTAAAAGTTAGCACAACTCAGCTGAAAACATGCCCTTAATTAGTGAAAAGCTTGGAATACTTTCTGAAAGATATCATTCTCTCATTCTAGCTGTTACTGCTTTTGTTTGGCCTGCTTCCAGATGGGAAATAGCTTAGACAAGATCTATCCATTAGACAACATTGACATCTGTCTTGTGGGTAGAAATATGAGAAGGGAAGATAAATGATGTCTCATGCCTGTGCTGAAATATATCAAATTTTAAGGGAAACAAATTCACCCTGTGCCCTTGGATTACATGAAATATTTACAGTATGTCATATCATTTTGCCTGCATGTAGAATCCCTTAGCTGTTCTTTCTCTACATAATTTTTTGTATAAAAATATTAATTACTGGCTAGTTCATTTTATACAGGTTCAATCCATTTTGAGACCATGTAGCAGTTTGGCTTCTATTTGGAAAATACACCAGGGATTTTGCATCCAGGTAAATGTACTTCAGAGCTAAGGAGTATATTTAAATAAAATGTGAAATGCTCAATATGTGTGTGTAAATAGATGTATATATATGTCTTCGTGAACAGTACCTCAGTAACTAGCATTCATATTGTTGGATCTATATTTTAACATCAGCAACATAATGAAGTACATCTGTGTACAGTGTTTAATATGGTTAGTACATATGCAAAAATACACATATAAAAAAATCCGTTTTCCTGCATGCGTTTTAATGCTGTGAACAATGAACATAGACACTTGCAGGTGCATAGCTGAAGCTATTACTTCTGTCAGTTCGGTATTATTGCTTAACTTAATTTGTTTTTCTGGCATCTTCTAAGTAAAGAGTAATGTAAAATTTTTGTGGCAACTTAGCCTTTGCAGCCAGATGCCAGTCTACAAATGCTACCATTTAAGACATGGTGAGATATGAACAGAAGTGGAAACATCATTGCTCAACTGGACCAATGACCCAGAAGCACAGAGAATCAGATTTACTCAGACAGCAAGGTTGAGCCTTAGTCTAGAGAAGAGACCGTTTCTTCTCTACAGTATTACAAAGCTTTTGAATTAGCTTTAAACCAGCTAGCATGAGAATAAACAGCAATCAAGCCACTGGGCTGAATCCCTCTGCAGAGCTAACACAGGGGTGTAGTGAGCATGTAGAAATAATTGAATGGTCAGGGTTGGAAGGGACCTTAAAGATCATCTAGTTCCAATGCCCCATGGTGCTCATTCCTTTCTGCTAAACAGTACAAGTACAAATAGGAAACAGTGCCTCTGAAAATAATGTGCTGCATATATACAAAATAGACATTAATTTATGTAATAAATATATTTTATAATACTATATTTATATATATATATAATAAGATATAATAATATCTAAATAAGCATGTACATATTTATAAAATATATAAAATTAAACACATTATTTGCTTGTTTGGAGGAAGGGGTATTTATCAGATACAGTATAATGGCCCTAAAGGCATTACATTCAAGTTGAACTATTTAAATTAAGTAGTGCAGACTCCCAGCCTCATGGGAGTTTGTCACACAAGTAGGTTTGCTCTCTCAGGTACTGAGATGTCTTAACAAGCAGACAAAGCCTTTCTCTCTCTCTCTCTCTCTCTCTCTTTTTTTTTTTTTTTTTTTCTCTCTTTACTGTCTCAGCTGTTGCAAAATCTTTGTAGTTCTAATTGTTCTGGTAAGTAATGTTATCCAAGTTTCTCTAGTCACAAACACTAATAGATTCTGAGGGTTTCAGAAGATCTGTATTCAGCTTACACTGTGGTATTTTAATTTCTTTCTTAAAGCAAACTCCTGCCTTAAATCTGTATATATATTTCTACTGTTTCTAGAGTGCTACCTATATTTAGTAGTTCCCTTGTATATGTGCTATGTGTATCACTTTCATGAGAGGCTATGATATTCAAATTTGGTTACAGATAAAATAGATATTTTTGTCTTGAATTTTTTTTTTCATACTTGAGGTTTTCTGCTTTCTTCTGCCTGAAATTTTTATTACAATTTTTTTTAGAACTGGATTTTTCACAATGAATCCTATAGACAGTGTACAGCCTGTATATTCCTGATGCATCTATAGTTTCTTTCCACCACAGTGGGGGAAATAAATTAACACAAATTAATAAAACAATTGTTTAATAAACTTATCTCATATATTATGTCATTTCTTACAATTGCTAAACTGTATGTGGCAGTTCAAAGCTCCTAGAAAGCTTTTGTTACAATTCAGCTTTTTTATTATATGTTTTCTTTGAACTTGCACTGCAATGGGGAAGATGAGGAAAAGGCTCTACTGATATTTGAAACACATCAAAGGCTTAAGAAACTAAACATGCAAGACAGATGCTTTTGTTAATGTGTCTCATTTAACAATCTTTAGCAGCATACACAGCTTCATGATTTCACACAATCAGTTATTAAAGTGAAAATTTGATAGAGTAAAAACCAGCTTTTTTTTCAGTATGAAATTCTGATTTTTTACTAGAATTATAGCTTAAACATGAATTGTAGGGGAAAAAAAGAAAAAAAAAAGAAAAAAAAAGAAAAGAAAAGAAAAGAAAAGCAATAAGTTGATAAAAAATTGCTAGTATAAACCAAATCTTAAGGTTCTTTATTATGGGGAAAGATCAATAGCATCTGGTCTGACAGTTCATGTATTGCAACCTGTTGCATTTAAAACTATAAAAGAGAACAGTAACTTCCACATTTAGCGTCTGCCATTATGGCTAATCATATAGCCAGTTAAGCATTAATCTTGGATTAGACATCAATATTTATAAAAACTTCATTTTTCATTTGCTAGGTGGTACCAAATTGCAATCCAAATTTTTCACTTAAGTGGTTTCTTTCTTTATGAGGTACACTGACTTCAGCTTCTACAATTTGATCTTTGCTGAGCCTCTAAGCATTTTACATTGGGCAGTCTTTTTCTTTTTTTTTTTTTTTTAGTAAGCAGAAACCTCAGCACAGGAATAGGGAATAATCCTAGAAGTGAGCAGTTAACCACTATGATTGTTAGAGCAAATCCTGCCTAACATAGTGCCAACTCTAGACTTCAGTTCTGTAGTTTGAATTGGAAACTGTAGAGGAAAGGAAGTTTGAGGCTCCCCATTCTTGCATGTGGAAGGATGCTCCAGGTATGCTTCCCCTTGAACTCCTGTATTATTAGCTTCTTATTGCTGATATCTTTTCTTGACATAATACAATAGTTATGGTCAGGATATTCTAATAAATTGACTATTTAATATGAACAAAATTGACTAATGAATGTTGTCCTCTACTGCAACAATCCTAAGGATGTGCATAGGTCCTGTTTACAATTATAAAGTTCAATTAATTACAATTATAAAATATAATCACAATTATAAGTTCAAGTGGTAGAGAGGTCTCTTACAGCAGAAAGAGCTGGATACTATCCTCACTTCTGCTTTGTAACCACAAATTTGTTACAGTACTTCACACGTACTGCTTTCCATTTGCAGACCTCATTGAAAATACTCATCTGTAAATATTCCCAGCTTTCCTCCTCGTTCAGAATATGATATGCCACTGGGATTTCCTTATCTTGTTTAAATTGAAAATGGGCATGGGCTAAGACTGTCAGTTTTGGTTTATTCCATTATAGTTAAAGTAGCAGCCTTTAATCATTACCAGCAATATTAGTGCCACAACAGTGTTTACATCTCAAATATGCTTCTAATTTTCCCAGTCAAAGGCAAATTGTTGGTGATATCTTAATGTTTTCTAAGGTAGCTAATGCCAAAATGCAAGGTTATGATCTTGATCTGAATATTTCCCAGATGTGTGGTAAGGTGAAAGGTGGAACAGCTAACAGAACTTGACTTCCTATCTGTGTTAGACTAAGTTAAGTGAATTCTAAGTCAGGCGTAATTAGAGAATGAGACCCCTAGAAACCTTCACCTTCACAACTGTTTGAGATGAAAGCTTAGCACTTGGGTGAGTGTAACATAATCCACATGTTGGAAGAGAAATCAGAATCAGCTGTCACTGTCTTCTGCATATGTTTTACAGTGCCCCGTTAGCCACCTTCTTGTCAAAAGTCAGTGATCTTCTCTGAGCTTAGTGCTTCTAATTCATTTACAGTGGAATCAGGACCAGATTCTAAATCTGATGCCAGTTTCAACACAGTCCCTTCCACTGAGGTTTCAGTTTGCATATGACAGATCCAGTTTGGAAAGGTGTAGTTGATAGAGATGGATTCCAATGATCCTCAGTCACAGGAGTCCCTTAACTCTTTTTCAAGACAGCCAGATATAACATAGATAATAAAAACAAGAAATAGAACAAAATATGAAAATTTTGAATTCGGCCCCTAGGGTTCTGACCAGCAGACCTTCAAAGGCTTTTTCAGCTTTGAGTATTGTGTAAATTGAAGAGGCATCAGATATCTCTGCTATACCCAAGAACACTGGAATTGTTAAGCTGGGAATCAGATACTGATATTCAAATCATTTGAGGTAATTAGGAAAATTTGGAGTTTTAGTTATTGTAGTGTCACCAGATAAAACACTGACATAGATCTCAGATACCAGAGTCCTCTTCCAAGTTTTGCTATTATTCTGCAAGGTCACTGCAGCAAATCAATCAGCCCTCTGAATCAACTGTTTTCTGGCTTCCCAAACTGATTTTACTGGCTCTGATTACTAATAATCCTGCAATGAGGGTCACACGCTCACCACACGTGTGGTAATATGTATGCTAATACGTAAAAATAAGCGGAATGGCATTCAGGGGCATGTCTGTTAACACTTACAGAGGTAATGGCGTTTTTTTAATGTACATGATAAAAATCTTTTCATGAGGGTAGAGTGGGAAGATATTTTAGTGTGGTCCCGTAACAAATCCATCAGTGATTTGCTTTAGCCCCTTTTCACTGAGACGTAAGCCAGGTTTCTTGAAGTGAAGTTTTAGTTGGCTTCTCCTAATAACTTTCACTTGTGCTGGAAATTTTCATGTGCTTTTGTTAATGAATGACTCAGAGTTTTCATGTAAATGAAAATGAAGCTTTAAGCAAGAAATCCAAGAAGTTACAATTTTTTAGTTCTGCACTAAGAAAAATGGTAGTTTTTAATCCACCACAGGCTACAGATTTGCCAGAGTGTATTTTGTAGATTTTTCCAACCTATGTATGTTTCATTACAAGTAGCATAGAAGCTAGAAATTGCTGAAGTACCAGCAACAAATTATATTCCACTATAATCTGTGATAGTACTGATTTCTGGTTTTATGTGTTACACCTTTAAGAAGAGATAAGGCTTCTCTGAAGCCTCTCTAAAGCAGAACATACTTCCCATTAAAATCTTTCTATTTCTGAGCATTGGACTTCAAATGTCTTTGAGCAAACAATGGTGAAATAGCTGAGAATAGTGACAGCCTGCTTACCATTTGTCTGGCATGCTCTGTTGAAATGGAATTTGAAGAGGAAGGGTAAGTCTGGCATAAACTTACACCACCCTTTAGAAATTCACTATCTTCTTCACTATCTAGCTTGCCTTTCTTTGGGAATGCGGCCACACCTCTCCCTTCTTGTGCCCCATTGGCACTGGAATAGTTTCTTTTGACATCAGAGGTTGAGATTTAAAGTCATCACATCAGTTAGAAGGGATTTCTGAGGTCAGTGGACACTGCATCTCATCAGCTGATATTTTGGCACTGGCACTGGCACTGGAAGCTTTGAGATACTTAAGGCAACATGCTAGATCCCTTTGCACCAGAACTGTTCTGTTTTGATACCAAAGAGCTGAAAAGGTGGTTTGCCAACAAGAATTTCATCATCTCTGTCCTGTAAAAAATTTTACAGAGCATTTGCTGTTGCTCACTATGTAAGTGAAACATATGAGACCTGGAAATTCAAAATCACAAATCGTTTCAAATTATGTTACTCTATTGTTATAACAAAAAAAATATTTGGAATATAATTCTTACCCAGATACAAAAATTTCTTCTGCCTTTCTGTTGTGATTTTTATTTTCTGCTCTCTCTGAAGGTTTTTGTTTTTGATAGGCAGCTGAGAATGTAACCGGTGGGACTGAGCGGGGTCAGGCAGTTCAATTGCTCTCTAGTTGCATGGAAGTGAATTATGATAGAGCAGATGCATGACAATAGATTCAGCAGTGTTGTAACTGTTGTTTATTGTGTTAGTTTAAAACCAGCAAGGAGCTCCCAAAGCTTGGTCTTGGCACAAAAGTTTGCAAAATATGTAAAGTCAATAAATAGAGTGAGAGATTAAAGGAAGCCACTGTGATCCTTAGTCATATGTTTCAACTTACTCTTTTTCTATCAAGTTCTTTAGTTAGTGTCTTATGGGGAAAGAGGAGGAGATTACAGTGTGGGCTTGAGGATAAAAAGGCACTGGAAAGTGAAGAACAGGAAAAAGAAGTAATTCAGTAGAGGTGGGCAGAAAAAACATGGCCATTAGGAATCAAATTTTCATACTTGGTATCTTCATGTTTTGCCTGATACTTGCTGTCTGATTTGTGAAAGGAGACCCCCAAATTAGTAATTCTTGGAACTGCAGTTTGGAGTCCAGTTTTCATGTACTGAATCACAGGTTCTGTAGCATTTACCAGGATTCAAACACATTTTTTATTTTGTTTTTAAGTAGAAGCCCCTTCCCATTTCAGTCTAACAGGACTAGTAAAGTTGCCAATTATTACTTATTTGCAGAAATCAATGCCTCATGTATAAACAGCACTGATTGCAGTGGTTTCTAATAAAGCAAAAAGGAAATATGGCTAATGTTACATTTGATCACATCATAAGCACAAAATAAGCAAATGAAGAACATGGGGATGAGGGACATAAATCTCACAATCTAGAGGCAAGTATCCAAAGTATATGTAATCTATAAAGACAATGCAATGCAAAACAATTATGGTCTTGAATTTGTTGTGAGCATAATATAAATGATCACACTCCTGCTATTGCTTAGGACTGCTGTCTGAACTGTCTTCAGCTGCTGCCTGGGCCTTTTAGTGTTTCTTTGCACTTCTGGAATTCCAGTGCACTAATCAGAAATACCATACAGTAGTTTTGACTAGTTCCTTTGTAGTCAAAAATTAGCAGCACACCATGCACACTCTAAGTACATTGAAGTGCAAATACTGTAAAAAATACTGCTCTAAAGTGTAGTAAGTCCAACACATTCAGAAATAATTGATTGACTTCCTGTGTGGGAAAGCATGGTTTTATGGACTTGGAAGCATTCTCAAGAGATCATGTGGTACATCCCCTCGTCCCACAACATATCTATCATCAGCTCAGCTGGACACTTTTATCACCTGCTCTTAAAATCTGCACACACTCCAAAGCATCTTTAATGAATAAAGAGAGTTTTTATCATCCTTATTAAAATCTTATTATTCTTAACATCCTCCATTCTTAACATCCTTACTCTTCTGTGTAGTTGAGCCCATTATTTCTGTTGTCTCTTGCATGGAATATTTTCTTCTCTTCCCAGAAATTTTTAAGTATTTGAAAGTTACTGTTACAATTTTTACTCCCAAGTCTCCTCTTCCTAAGAAACAGGATAACTTTATTTAACTTTCAATTACAAATCTTGTTTTTCTATGCCTATCCCTATGCTGGTTGCCCTCCTTAGGCATACCTTGAAACGAGCATAGAACTGAGATGAGTCCCTCCAAATGCTGGATTATATAGAAATATTTTCTTGTGCATTTTCAACATGTTTAGAAATGTTAGGAAGCTATTTCCTTTTCATGTTACTCCATGAAGTTAAGGTACATTGTACACCAGTACCCACTCAAAAACTTTTCTGCAAAATACTTATCTCGTTCTTCTTCATCCTGTATTTTTGTTTCCTCAACACTTCATTCCATTTTTGCAGTGAGTCATTGGCAACAATTGTCTAAGTACAGTTTTCTAGCCTGTTTTTCATCCTACTTAAAATAAATTTCTATTAAACTGGATATTTATGATAATGTCATGTAGTTCTGTCAAAAGCCTAACTTCATAGCCCTTTTCATGACATGAACTGTTACACTGTTATAAAATCAGATTAGATTTAATGGACTTTGCTCTTGACAGGTCTTTGCTGGCTGCTTCTCTGCTTTTTTTTTTCATTTCTCTGTATGGGGGGATGTATATGTAAGAATTAAAGGGTGACTCCACTGCTTCAGACTAAAGGTCAATCTGGTTTCCTGTCTCTGACAGTAGCAGTCGGGGAAGCCCCAGAAGGGGAAGAACAAGCATACAGTGCCAGCTGCCTGCTATACTTCCCTAGTGTTCATCAGTATGTAACTCAGAGACTAGTGATGGTATCAATTGACTTGTCTTAGGAACGTATTTTAGGAATTAATTGCTCTGATTGTTTCTCTGTTTAGGTAAATCGACATCCTAACAATGGCTGCTCTAATGTAACAAGTGTGAAAAACATCACTTGTTTTAAACATTAAATTGTTGTTTTCTGGCCAGACATTTCAGTTAAGATTCAGTGCATAGTAGCTCCTTCTGCATTTTGTCAGTTACCTACAGTTTTATAGATTTTTGCTACTGAAGCCACCCTGTAAAGCCTGGTGGTTTAGTTATTACTGAAATATTAGTTAATTGTCATTTCTGATCATGCATGTTGCTCTTTCCTGTAGCTTTTCCAGTTCTGGTATGTCTTTTATGAGACAAGAGTCAAGGGTAGGATTTGCATTCAAAATGCAGTCATGGATGGATTTAAACTTTGTGGGTGTATTTGTCATTTCTTAAACATTCCTTACTCTTCTTCAGTAAATTCCTAATTTTTTAGTACCTATTATAAGACCAAGATAGCAGCTGGGCCATAAGCCATTCCGTAACACATTCTGTGTTTATAAACCTATTTTTACTATATGCATCCTTTTTTACAACATTCACCTACATTGAATTTTTTCTAGTATTTTATTGCCTTATCAGCTTGGGTTCTGACAGTCTTTTGTAATTATTCCCATTTCCTTCAGATTTCATGCCCTGAATAATTTAGAATAATCAGCAGGGTTTTTCATGGCATTACTGTAAATCATTAGTGAATACACTGAGGACAGAAAATACCAGGATTTTGTTGATTACTTCCCTGAGAAAAATTATTACTTTTTTCCTATTTTCAATCCATAACTTGTTTGTTTATTGTCTTCTGTACAGCAGCTACACAACGTGTAGAAAAATAGAAAAATTGGTGGAACCTGGAATACAATTATTGAGCTGGTCATGCAAAAGCAATTGTAGGTAGTTTTACATTTAATACCTGTGCACAGGCTGTACAAAGAGCATGCCCACCACCCACCTGACATTCTCAGGTGTTTGTGTGTTCACATTCAAAACCCCATCATATGGCAGTTCTGTTCTTCAGCTGCTTCTCCCCAAAGCTGTCTGCAGGTATACACTGTCAAATAACATATTTTCCAAGATTACTATGGATTCAGCATTCCTGGTTTACACTGCACATGTTAGTTCACACTCAGCTTTATTTGGCATTATCAATTTTCTACTAGAATCAACTTCCATAAAATTTTCAACATAATTCACTGCAAGGACCATATAAGCAAGACCAAGCCAGTCTTAATTTTTTTGGTTTTTAATTTTGATGCCAGGCCTTGCAAAGCAGTGGCTACATGACCTTGCCATCAGACTACACAAAGAGCAGACTGATGGGCTGCCTCACAGTCTTCACAATATGTCAGAACAGAACATCCACAGGTGTGTCTGACATACAGGTAAACAGAGGTAATATTCTGAGGAAAACTGAACCAAGCCCTCTCAGGGACACACCAGCCCGACCCTAGAAGGTGTGAATGTGGTTGTCAGACAGTTTTCATCAACTAGGGACAGGGTCTCTTTGCAGTGTTAGACCGTGATGTAAGCAAAGATATCTCTGAAACTGACACAGGAATATGTAGAGAAGATGGGACATTCTTTGCCTGCCCTCTACATGTTTCCTAGCACAGATTCTGCTGGCACAACAGCAAAAATCACACTCACTGTCAGCTGAGTGGTTGATTGAGGTTGGTTGGCTGAGAGTGATTTGTGCTGTTAAAATATAGAATGTTGAGCAGAAAAAATGGAGATAGCGTAGCAAACCTTATGGGTTGTCTTTTAAGTGTCCTAAGCATAGTTTTGTGAGCACAAATGCTCACACTAAGACCATTCAAGGAAAAGGAATCCCCCAAAATTTCAGCAATCCAGGCTAGGGAACCATAGTTTTTATAAAAGGGCCAAACATGAGTTGCAAGCACATGCAATTAGGTCACATAATCCTGTGTGCAAAACATGCTTGTTAGCTGCTATCTGAGGATGTCACCACGGAAGATGGAAACAATATAGAAGGAGACATGAAGATAATGAAAGCAGAAGGGTGTGAAGTGATTGTGCTCTTCTGATCAGCCTTTTAAGTTTCTGTGCAAGATTGACGATTTTGTAATCCTGCTTTTTTTATGAGGTGTTGAACGAATGCTTAAAAAGACAGCACTTATCAGGGCTCATCAAAGTTTAAAAAGAACTGTTTGTACTAGCAGTCTGAAGATACCAGGTCTAACCAGGTTAGAGACAGTCAAGTATTAAAGATGAAAACACTGTGAAAGACATATATCAGGTGTTTGCACTGTAGCAGGCCATAGTTTACATATGTGTGCTGGATACAGATCTTGTTACATGCCTTTACTGCATATCTTTGATGAAGAAGGAAATGCACAGAATAGGTAAGACAAAGTATAAATCTAGCATTAAATATTGAGAAGTGGGTCACATAGCATTGTAACAAGACTAATACAGTTATTGAATGATGTCTTTCTGATTGGTTGTCATTTAGGATGAATTAAGTACATAAAATTATTTATGTCAGAGAAAGCAAAGCAATTAATGGACAAAACAGTAAACTGGTGATCAGAGGTCATCAGGTTCTTTTCAGTTGCTAAACTGCTGGCCTTAATATCTTCTCATTTAGTAGCAATATGAAATTAATTTCTCTTTCTTTACTCCAAGACTGTTGAACAACAATTTTTATAACAATTGCATCTTTCAATAAATATTTTGTCTGAAAAAGTTTAGAGAGTAGTTCATTTGCAAAGTACCCACCAGGTTATGAGCTACTCAAAATCACCCATAAAATCATATACAACATACTCCCAAACTATATAAATATAAATATCAAGGTCAGCGGCCTGCCTTTTATTTGATCATATCCAGACTGGCTAAGAAAAAAAGAAATTCTGGAGAAAAAAGCCAGAATGGACAAAAAACAGATGTGAATTTTAAGGAATTTTTAGATACAGTAAAATGCTGTTTGCATTGATTTTCTTGATATGGATTACCCATACCATACAGCTGCCCTAATCTACACTTCTCAGATGTTCATTCTGTTCCCAGAGTTCTTATAAAGCTTTCTTGCAAAAGTGATTATTATGATCAAGTAACTTTAAGAATATTTGTGGCATTGCAGAAGAAAACTGCTGAAAGTGTTGATGAGTAACTAGCACCAAATATAATTATGTGAAAAAGAATGATCATTATGGCTGTCCAGGGGTAATCTTTCACTATAAACATGTGGATCCCATATTTTGAAATACCATGGATTCCTTTTTCCTGTGTGAGGCAAAGACAGACGTAAACCATTAGAACCAACAACTAATTGATGTTGTGGATTAGTATGTTTGGCAACTTTCTGATTTGCAGGGAAAACGATAAAACATCCTTTTATTCACAGAGAAACATAGCACTAGTAGAATGCTGCTAGAAACTGTTCTTAGTCATGGTATTTTAAAGAGGAGCCAGTAGAATTTTGTGATTTTTTTTTTCTATTTTACCCCATTACTAAGTCATTATGCCCATAGAGATTCAAGAGAAGATCCTATCTGCCACAGGCAATGCAGTGCACATTGCCAAGTTTTGTAATAGCTATGCAGGTAGTTATGCTTCTGTCTCCTACTTTCCACAATAAGTGTTTGAGATGAGGAAACAACAGACTGAATTGTTCCAGTCCTACTTTCTTGCACAAAGGGGAGTCAAGATCCATCATAAGAACAAATGGGGTCCAAAATTAAACAAAACTGATGAAAGAGAACTGTTGTCTGACTTAGCTGTTGTTCTAGCAGCCTTAGCTAGAGCAACAGCCACAGTATGTGTCAGACAGTCTCAGCAGCAGACAACAAACTTGTCATTTGGATAACGATTGTTGGTAGACAAACTGCAGAGGACATCTGCAACACACTGGGTTTTCCTGTCCCTCAATGTCTATACAGTGCCTCATAAGAGTTTTTTCATCTGTTGGTACATACTCTGACTGCTCTAGCCCTCTGGCTCACTTCCATCTGCGCATACTTGTTGGTGTCTAAATACTGTTTGGCTCCATTTAATTGTCATTTGCACCCCATTTGCAATCATAGGTATTGTATCTGCTAGCTAATTTCTGCCCATTAGTTCTTTTGCAAATACATTCCACGCATTTAGAAGCTCCTCCCTTCCTGAGGAAGGAAACAACAGGTTGAAGGTGACGTACAGATACTTCTGTCAGTCATTTGGACTGTTTCTTCTGCAGTGCAGCTGTGTTATCCCTCCATAGTCTGTTAGGATGGACATTAAATGGAATAGCCTTATCTCTATCCAGGTTCTTCCAGTTAAAGTTATTCACTTTGAATCTTATACAAGTGGTAAAATGCAGGAGGTGAATACAGTGATCATGAATATGAAAGATAACTTGGGATTTCACCCAGGTTGAAATGGGCAGATCCACACAGCTCTCAGAAAATGTATTGAGCTGTACATTTATATAATGTATAAGCTTACCATTCTCCTGCATGTTTCTGTGGAGACATGGAAATTTAAGACTTGGCAGAAATCCTGAGTGCCTGGTCCTGTCTACAAAATGGAAACATACATGGACCGCCAAGTTTCGATTAGGATTTGGATTAGGATCCAAGTTTCCTTATAAACACATGAAGCAGTCATTCTGCTCAAGTCAGTACCCTTACTTAGTTAGAACACTGGTCCAGTCTTGGGCACCTCAGTTCAAAAAAACTAGCCAACTGGAAAGAGACCAAAAAGAGAGCACTAGAAGGTCTAGAAAATATATAGTACTAAAACTGACTGCAAAAACTTGGATTGTTTGGTCCTTAGGGTTTTAGGTTGATTTGTTTTCTATTGAGAGTTTTTTTCCAAGCCAGATCATTCCAATGATTTTGTTTATAGTACTGCTCCACAAACAGTTACATTTGAAGGGTTGATGAACTTCAGCGCAGAGGCAGAAAAAAAGAAGCTGGGGGAAGGGAGGGCTGAAACTCCTTAAGCCATCTTTGTCAAGAGATCTAATCAGATAAGTACAACCCTGCATCTAATCATATGTACTGGGCTGTGGTGGTGGTGGTGTTGCTTTGTTTTCCATTTTTTCTCTTGGCATATAAATCACTACTCTTCCTTGATTAGTATGAGTCGTCACTTATAGCTTCTCTGTCCCAAAACCAGATCAGATATGTATCCCTACACTGTCTGAGTCTAATCTAAAAGTTACCAAATCTTGCAATGTTGGGGTCAAGCAGGCTGAGATGCTCAGACATCAGTATTTTCCATCAGCATTCATGCTGCTGTTTATATGTTTTCCCATCTTGGCTCAAAACACAGAGCTCAAGAAATCTGAGCTCTGATTAACAGAACCAGGTACAGTTGGCTCTGTGTGTAGCCATCCCTCTCACCAGCATGAATTACATCCATCTGAAGGAAGCAAATATGTTTATATTCCCTAGCACTTCAGCTAAATCTGATTACATGCTTGTGTGTTGGTGATGAAAGTGACAGACAGGGTTTCTTTGAGGGAACATCTGAATTCATCATAACTGACAACATAGATGTGTCCTCAAAGACACTTCCAGCATTTCCTTTGCTTCAGTTTAACCCATCTTTAACCCACAGCTTTGAAAACTTAATAGACGGAGTGGTGGTGTTTAGAGCTGTCCTTTGAAGTTGCCTGTCTTCACTTAGGGAAAAATGTAGGCTGTGATCCTGAATTAATTGTTTCTGTTACGTGTCAGGATGTATACTAGCTAAACTGATTCCTGCCAATTTTGTAGCTAAACCTAAGCTCCTCCTTTTCTAAGCAACGTCTCTCACTATTGATCACAAAGAGGTTCTCTCAGCCCAGGTGCCAGTCTTCGATTTGCTTGGTCTACAGAGAACCATTGATTGAGTCATCTGTGGTCTGCTCTGAAATTAAAGCCATGAAAGAAGTAGAAGGTGAAAAGGAAGTTGGTACAGACTGTGCGGATCTGAGAACAGGCTATAATAATAGCCTCTTTTGTGTGATTTTTATGCACTGTGGAGATGTCACATCTTATGCTGATATTATGCTGATATAGGAAGGCTCAGAGGTTTGGTTAAAATAATCTTCCAGAAGTTTGCATACATATCTCAGCCTTATCCAAATGTATTAGATGTTCAAAAAAGTTCATGGAACATTAGTATCTTGGCTATAGTTGATCTAAATAGGACACATTAGCAGATTGCATTGTGGTCTTTCAGTACATTAACTTCTGATTTAGAGTAGGGATGATGGCAGTCTCAAAAAATATCAAGTGTTAATAAAAACTGCAGGACTGATTTAACTTCAAATAAACTTTCCTTTTTAAGTCAAAATTTATGGTTATGGTTTAAGCTGGTTATTATTTGAGATTTCTGCCCATAATTGTGGGACTGTGGGCTGTGTGATTTGTATCTTAAGCTCCCTTTCAAAGTCAAGCACAAGGTCTGTAAGATTGCCTTTCAGTGGAACCACTTTGGTTAATTGAAAAAGCTTTCAAAGGCAAGACTTGCTTGTTATCTTCAGTTTCCTGTCATTTTTTTAACCTATTAATCCATCATCTTCCCTTTTCCGTTATCATTAAATACAGGTAAATATAAGAATATCAGTATAACTTCTCATTTGGGCATATTTTCAGCTTGCTTTGCACAGGTGTAATTGGTGAAACAGAGTGGGAACAGAGGCAGTGGCCTCATATGCCTAAGCACTTCACTCTTCCATGACTATATCCAACAAATCTATTTGCTCCAACACAGATTTTTTAAGAAACCTACTAAGAACAGCCTTTTGAACTACCATGTCTTCAACATTGTGCCCGAACACCAACTTGTTTTTTACTCAAGCCAGTGGCAGTCAAAGGCACCCCTTCAGAGAAACTTTCTGTAGTACACGAAAGCCAATGTTCTGAGGAGTCAGTTTAGTCTCACCTGCAGTCACACCAAGCCCTGTCTTCTCCAGTTCCCTACCAAGAGCTGCAACTTCCTTCATGGCAAGCTGCTTGTCACCATTTGGGAAACCAAAAGGTTTCACAAGCTCTAAGTCATCATCACAATTCTATCCAGCTGAACTCACTCTTCATCTACAATATTTTTGCAAACAGAAGAAAACTCAGAGGAGGGAGGGAAAGTTTTTGGATAGCTACATATACGAGATAATCTCTGAAAGGTGTAGAAAGATGCATGGTGGTTCCTCTACACAGAGAGGACAGCAACTACAGTTGAAGATGTTTTAAATGTGTTTATAAGAACTCCTTACACAAATGATACAACTACAGGAAAATGTCCACTGCTTCACACTGCAAAGAAGTTGAACTTGGTCCCAGAATCAAGTGTTTCTTGTTGCAGACTGTGTCTGCATCCACTGTACATCTGCCTTGACAACAGATCTGATATTGTCAAATTTTCTTTGCTAAGAATTGTTTGACAGATTTCACCCAGTTTCTAGGATATTTTGTAATCTTTTTGCTTCATATTATCAGCATTTTTATAAAACATAGGACAGTTTTAATTAACATACCTAACCAAGGAAGTGCAATTTTCACTTGCAGTTTTTATAGACACTCTGTGTAAAGCAAGAAGACAATCAGGTTTCTGTTGCCTTGTAATATGTATAATGATCATTTTTATAAACTATAAAAATACAGTTTATTTAAGGTAAATACATTTGGGTTCTGTTGGGAATAAATGTAAAGCTTTTGGGACCTGTAAAAAGAGCACATGCATAGCTACAAGGCAGATCTCAATTTGATATTTGAAATCTTTTTAATTATAATGAATTGGAAATGGTTTGGGTATTGAAAGCTCTGCTTTTACAGTGGATGTGGTCAATGGGGATTAGTTGTAATTGTTGGGTTTTACAGAGTTATGGCTGTAAAATAATAGTGTGCTATCTGGTTTAAAACCATAATAGAAATTTGTTTAAATTAATTTATTTTCATTTCCAAGTTCCTAAGAAGAATGAAGCCAGAATAAATAACTCCAATGACTTTTACCCCAATAATATTAATTTTTTGTACTGCTTATTATCAAGAATAATTACAAGTCACATTATATCATGGAAATTATTTACCTTACACATCTTGGAGTTATGACTTAAGGCATGGAAATACCTAAGCCCAAGCAATGGCACAAAATCAGATAAAAGATGCATGCAAGGCAGACTATTGAAATGCCTTTTTGGTTTTAGTCATAGGAAAAAGAAAAAGTGCTCCAGTGAAAAGTTAACATTGATGGGACTAGAATAGGAAATTGAAAAAAAAATAAAGGGAAGAGGGAAAACACTGTAGTTTTATACTGTATGTCTCAATTTCCTTTTTTAATATATTCCTGCTGAATTTAATAGTGCTTCAAGAATAATCAAATGTATATTTTCACCCTTACAGCATTTTACCTATTTTTATTCAAATTGCATTATTTGAAAGTTCTAGAAAATTCTTAGGCTTTCTTGCAGATTCATGCCAGATGAGTAGATTCTCTCCTGCTGACCTTTGAAATTTGTCTACATCACCGAAACCAATGAAAGATTCCTATTACCTTCAAAAGTTTTCTATTAAATTAGATTCTTTTCCCAGGAAAATCTCTAAATAGTAGCAAATAATTTACAATCTAGACAAAACCTAGATTTTAACTGTGCTTGTAAAAAGCAGGTAACTCTTGAGGGACTGCAGAGATAGCAAAGTATCAAAGCACCAAATTAAGTCCTTATTACCCTAGGACTAACAGATAAAGATTAAATTTGTTTGGAAAAAAAATCTATTAAAATATCCACTTCTCCCAAAAGAAATACTGTAGAGGATAGAATATGCAAAATTGTCAATGAAAATTATACATTTTTCAACTTCTAACTACACAGAACACAGTGAGAAAAATCCATGATTATTAGTGATGATATTATCAACCTGATAATAATTTGGAACAATTCTGCTGTATTTGACTACAATTAAATAGCTAAACCAGCTATAATCAAGCTAGCTGTTGTGGATATAATATAAACGTAGTAACATTTCTCCTCATGACCTTCTTAGAGTTGTTCCACCAGGAATATAATGGAGTGTGAAAACGCAAACAAACTGTACTAGAAAAAACAGACTGTGTTTTCATTAATTATGAGAATACTTGTGTTGCTTTTATTAAAGTATTTTACTGAAAACACATTTTACAGTGATGTCCATTATTCAAGTGCAAGACATTTAAAATGGGCTAATTCGGTACAAGTTTCTTATTTAGGCACTGCTCGCCTTCAGCTCTCAGTGAAATACTTAATTGAAATAGCCTGATATGATGTTGTTGTTACAAGGATAGCATGGCAAAATCCAAATCAGATCAATCCCTTTCAATATAAAAATTTATAATGGCACATGTTATGCCAGTATTTTTCTTGCTTCTTTATTTTTGGTTCACTTTCGTTTTCTGTCGTGTTACAGGTGTCAGAAGTGGACCCAGACACAGCTCAGAATACAATTCTGTAGAAAGAATTAACTGAATTCTTCTCATCACTTTTTGGCATGAAAAATAGCAAAAAAAGTGTCACTCATGGTGTTGTAGCAGTGTTTGCATCACATTCTTGCCCTCTAATGGTTTGCCATCCACAAGTTAGTCCGCTTTACGCTGATTTTGAGCACAATTACTTTAGCAGATGTCCCATGGGAGAGCTGCTCTGTCCTCCAAAACAGTGATCTCTCAGAAGATCAAGAAAGCAACTTTGACTTTTCTTTGCTGTGAAAGTGAGCAACATTTTAAGAAAAATACAGATTAGAGCCCTGCAAATATGGATTCACTGTTCTGCCTCTATCAACGTCATGGCCCTGGTATATGTAAGATATCACAACCTAATCAAGGAGGACAGTTTTGCCCCTCCTGTAATTTCTCTATAGGTACACCCTTAGTGTGCCACACTGAGCAAGCCAGGTTATTGAACCAACTACTGCTACATAAATGGCAGGAGAACAGCAGAAATGGAGCCAGGCATGCAGTCTTCTACTCCCAAATCAGTATGCTCCTGGGCAGAAAACAGAGACGAAAATGTGTATCTCCCATTACAGGTTCCTTGAACCACCCAGTGTCCCAGAAACAGTCTGTTTTTAAGGAGAGTGGGGGAATCATATTTATTACAAACAAAACAAAATGTTTCTGATATCTGGAAGACGTAGTGTGGCTGTTATTGTTGGTCTTATTATTTCCCACATTGTCAACTCACTTGCCAAAAGTAAATTTATCGGCTCAGTGCGACCAAGAGATATAATTTATCTAAATGTTCTGCAAGAGCTTTAAATATTGGGGAAAATCCAACATTCTGTTGACATATGATATATATTTAATTTGATAGTATGATTTCAATGTCTCTTCTGACAAATTTTTAGTAAAATCTATGCTAAGAAAAATGGAGTTGATTCAGTATCTATGGGGTTTAAAATGGAGGGTTAGGAAACATGTTAATTGAAAAAATGTGTATATTCTTGCAGTGGTTTAAAGAATACTTTTGCTGAATTTTTGGTCAGTTGGCGCTAAATATTGCAGTGTTTAGTTTAGTATTTTTCAGGTTTGTTGTCTTTTCTATAGTGAAAAAATCCTGAAACAAAGTGAATAAATAGCTAATTTTTTTTCTTTTTTAGGCATATTGGAGATAACATCTGTAGAAATTGGAGTTGTGGCTGTTAAGTCTATTAAGAGCAACTACTATTTAGCAATGAACAAAAAAGGAAAAGTCTATGGCTCTGTAAGTACCTTTTCACATTCCAAATTGATATCAGGAGTCAGCACAGTTCCTTGTCTTGCCTATTGGTAACACTGTTTGTCTGTGTATTGCTACTAATTAGAGCTGAAAAGACCTGTTCATCAAAATTTCATTCTCTGATAAACCAGGATCACCCCTCTCCACAAGCTTCCTGTTTGCTAAGCTCACGCCATACCAACCTAGCTGCTGGGATTTATCATGCTTACTGCCTCGGTCACACTGCTTATTAAGGAGTGCTCAGTAGAGAGAGTCTCACAAATTGTAATCTTTAAGGCTTGTTTTCCCTGGTTTTTTACAGTGCAATCACTCTTAGCAGCAATTTGAGGATGGGGGAGAGAAGGATGAAGTATGCCTGGAATCATGGGAACTTGATCTGATGGAGTAAACACACCAAATCATTAAATTAAAACTTTGAAGAAGATTCTTAGAGTAGCAGGCTTTAAATTGACTATATGGATTAATGATTAAGATTATGGACAGTACAGAGAGACATGAACTTAAGTATCAGCAGTTAAGATTTATCTAAGCAGAACTCAGGTAACACTTGAAGTTAAGTTTGGGGTTACTGATACTTTCAGGGGAAAAAAATCCAAGCACCAAAACTCAAAAGTAATCGACTAAACAAAAGCAAACCAACCCAAGAAAACTCAGCAACTATCCAAATATTTTAATAGAAGGCAATATGATCTATATATCTAAAAACTAAACTCAAATATAACATCACACATCCCAATAATTACAAAAACGCCAGATTGTTGTGGTATTACATCTGGTTTGGTTTTCAATTTTGCAATGTTGTTCCAGTTCCTGGAAAGGTTATGAGCCAATCTGCAGGCTGCTTAATGTTAGATCATCCATATGCTTTATAGAAAGGAGGTCACATAGAGAGACAGAGTTTATCCTTGAGCAATGTATCTAGGCCTCCTACTTCTGCTGAAAACAATGAAGTAATGATAATCTCAAGTGAGACTCAAGGGCCCTCTAGGCATTTGGCCCTCTTTTTTAAGGAAACATTTCTACAGAGCGTGTTTAGTTCATACAAACTATATAAACTGTCCTCCCTCACCTGCACTGTGGCTAGTCATTCCTGGTTTCAAAAACATACTTCTGATTTTCTAAACTCTGTGACAGTGTCAAAATATCACATTAAGGAAAAAACAGAAGAAATTTTTCTCATATTCCTGTAAATGTAGATTTATTTTCTAGATTTATACTGGTCAAAAATACAGAATGATCAGTGCTTATTGAGAGAGAAAACTGTGTACTGAAGTACTCAGTAGCATCATTGATCATGGGTGTGATTCCATATGTAAGTGAAGGTTTTAGCATAAATTGCACAAATCAATTCACACATCTCAGTTGTGCACTTCAGTCATTTGTGATGGTCCATCCCAAAGCCCAAGACAGGCTTTTTTACCCAGTTGTTAGCCTTCCCTGGTGTGGTGAGTCTAGAGTCTATCCCAGTGCTATATTTGTACAAAAGACATCGAAGCAGCTTTCATGTACCATAGATGGAAATTGCTGCCATAAGATTCAGTAATTCATAGTGTATTAGATATAGTGTTGACAGGAAGATACGAATGTGGGAAGCCTTTTTTTTTTAATTCCAGCTGAGATAATTTTTCAATATTCACATCATAAAATCACAACGTAATGATTTATCAAAACCTATTCCATAATACTTTAGAGATTTCAAGAATGTTTCTGTTATTATTTTTCACATAAACCCAAGACTTGCAGTTAGCCTCATATTACTACAAGGTGGCAGCTTGCAGATGGATATTAATACCAGAACTAATAAAAATTGTAAAAACACCCTTGAGCATGTGCACAATAGACATAGCAGGCTTATGCTGAAATTTGTTTGAAATGAGCAAAGCAATCCTGTGTAGCACTCAGACCCCTTCCAGTAAGACTTCTTAAGCACATCACAGCATCATCTTTTCTTGGTTATCTAGAATAGAAGTAAAAGGTAGATTTGAGTACAATTCTGCATCTAGGAAAACAAGCAAAGCTCCTTCTATGTTAATCCAATACTTTTCTGTTTGACTGATTTCAATTAAAATGAGGGGGGAAAGACTCACTATTAGGTTTCTTTAACAAAATTAGCTTCTTTAAGCTTTTTTAACAAATTGGCAGATAGGAGAAGTTACTGTGGTTTAGAAAGGTGATTGATGAGCACCTGCCTTTTTAATACCTAGACACCAGTGGTCACATATTACAGAAAATAATTGGTAAATTATTTATGTGATAGCTTTGTGAATGTAGGCAATGTCAATAGTGGTCTTTTAAAGAGTCTTGCCTTGAAAGTGTCTTCCCCACTAATCATAACTACCAATCCCAGTATTAAAGACCACTCTGGGAGCCAAACTGAATTTGAATGTATACATTCCATCAAGCAGGTCTTCCATGATCATAGAAGCAACTAAAGGAAATATAAACTGTACACACAAAATTCTGGCTCTATCAAAGTACTTAATATTAACTAGTTTAAAAGTTCTAATTCAAATTAATAGGTGTGGAAAATACATTTTAACTTGATTTCATTAACATGAAACTTGATTTATTATTCTGACTTATTTCTTGCCTTTTTCATGATCACATTAAAAAGAGTGCATGTAGTTAGTATATCATACTCTGAGATTCTGACCTGTTTCTCCTTGAGCTGTGAAATGACATCTTGTTTTCTGAAATGCAGAAACAATAAAATGCTGATTTTTCATTTTAATTTAATAATATTTCAAATACTCCACTTTTAAAATGCAATATAAGTAGTTTGTTAAAATTGGATGTGTTTATATGTAGGACTTACTTGTTTATGAAAAGAACTATTCTTGGCTTTAGTATAGAAAAGTGTATCTACGTAAAATTACATTTAACACTGTAGGAAAAAAGTAGTCTCCCCTACATGCTTCCACAGGCTTGTATTTTTGATTCCTTCTAACAGCCTGATGACTGCTTCTCCCTTAAAAATAGAAAACCTTAATCCCTGGTCTCATGCATAAAATTATTTCCAACCTTGTTTAGTCAATAAGATATGGGATCCTTAAATGATCCCATGATACATGATCATTGATACATGATTCCTTTCCAGGCTAAGCCTTTTTTCTGGTCAGCCAAGGGAATAGGCTTCACATCAATTGTGATAGCAGCATAACAGTGTTTTGAACCTATCCAAAAAAAGCCCTTTTTCATTACCAGTGTGGTCTAAAGATTCTTATTTTAAATAAGGAATATTCCTAATCCATCAATATTTGTTTAATGTATGGTATCAGTAATCTCATTAAAGATATTCAAGAGTTATATTTGTTAGAACTGAAATGTGATTAATGATTCCAAGATTGCTTCCTCATACCTTTGAGTTTATGACTGAGAATTTGATTTAATATTCTTGTCATATTCCAACAGATATTTTCAGTTCTTAATGAATTATATCATTAAACTGCTGTTATGCTGATTCAAATCTAGGCTTTGAATAATCAATTATATCTTTTGTTAATTTCACTTTTTGCAGTCTAACTGATGCTGCTTTATATGCTGTGGACACAGTGAAACTTAAATACACTAGAATCCTAAGAGTATCACATGCAAAAGACTACAATCTTTTGAGACATTTTTAAAAAGTATTTGCCTTTAGTATGCTGAAATACTATGTTTGTTCTGAATTTGTGGGTTTTTTTCTTCCTTTAACAGAAGGAGTTTAATAGCGATTGCAAATTGAAGGAAAGAATAGAAGAAAATGGATATAACACATATGCGTCCTTAAATTGGAAGCACAATGGAAGGCAAATGTTTGTGGCTCTGAATGGGAGGGGAACTACGAAGAGAGGACAGAAAACAAGAAGGAAAAACACTTCAGCTCACTTTCTTCCTATGGTAGTCATGTCATAGTTGAACAAACTATTTTTTGACACAGTTGAACCAAAGGCTGTTATGTCAAGAATAATTGGTAATTCTCTTAAAAGGTAGATGTGGAGAAGTAGCACAGACATCTGCATGTTTGAAATGGGAGCAGGGGAAGCCTTTGAAGGTTTTGTACTTATTGCTGGCACATGAAATACCTTTATTTAGTTCGTTATCGTATCTTATAATCAAAATGAAGCTGGATCAAAGGGGATGGAATTTATTGCCAGTGTGAACTTTTTTTTTTTTTTTTTTTAATCACTGCAACAGACCTTGATGGACATAAGACAATCTGTTGAGTGATCTTCATGGGGAATGCTATTTATGGAATACTAACTCATATCAAAGTCCTTAATTGCTCATTCAAGCCTAATGATTCAATGAACAGTTAGACACACAAGCATTTACTGGAAGCACTTGGGTCATATGCACAAATAATGACATTTCTGGAGAAGCCTTGTGGACAAAGGGTTAGCATAAACAAAGTAGTGTATAACTGTTCTAACAAAATGAATAGTATGGTTTTCTTGTATGTCCTAATTCATTTCTTTTTTTTTCTCTCTAAGTTATTTATTTAATAGGATGTTAAATATCTTTTTATTTTAAATGTTTCCTCATTTGCTTCTTTCTTATTTTCCCTTTTTCTTAGTACTTCACAGAGAGGTTAATAGATTAAAATGTTAGAATCTCAGAAGTACTCAGAGAATAGGTATTAGACAAGGCTTTAAAGGCAGAATTTAGAGTGTGTACTCCATTTTTTCCTAAACTGTCTTGCACTTAAGCATAAGACCAAACAAGCAGTGCTTGGATTTATGGTATTGGGTGTCTTTGTGTCGGAGAAATTTTAGTACTTATCAGCACTCAAGAAAAACCTTCAAGAAATATTTTGTTCAAAGGGTCTTTCTGCTATATTGAAATTGAGAGAAGGGGCCACATCTGTACTTGGGTGTCAATGCATCGGTGTGTATATTCATCTGACTTTGATTTCAGTTTGGAGCTATGGTCTAACACGCTGCTATCAGTGTGATATTCTGCAGCACACGTTGGGCCGGGACCCTGATGTGGTCAGCCCTGTTAAAATCACTGAGACTGAAAATGTTAAAATAAAACAGCAGTGTGCAATTGCTAATTGTAACATTTGACCACTGAAAGGTAAGCAAGAAGGCAACACAGTTCTGCACACCTTATTCATTTGATACTCTCATTCAACCCGTTTGCCTTTGGTACCAACTTGAAGAATCACAGACATATAGTGGGAGCAATATCTAACTAAGGGCTGCAAGACAGGAGATCCAAAATCATGCTCATACATTTTTCAGAGGTTATACTATTGTGTATATTATATATGAGAGCCAACCAAAAAGCTGTGCTGGTTTCAAGCTTTAGCATGCCTTTCATAACCATTACAGTAACTGAAGGCTCAAAATACATAATATCCAGCACATTTTTATGAAGAGTTATTCATCCCGTGGCTTAACTTGAGCAACTGCAGTATAATAAAGTTAAGCATAATATGAAGTCTGTTTAATTAAAGGTACATAAGGTGTGTTTTATATTTTGCTTTACTCAGTAATTTTAGAGAGCTCTGGATAGCTCACCAGTGTAACCATATTGAGATTCATTTTGTTAGAGCAGATAAATAGAAAACAGTACATCGAACAATTTGTACCACTGTCTTCACCTTGTATTCCACTAAATAAATAAATAAATAAGCCTTTGCAGTGTCTTTAGTAAGAAACAAAAGTAGTATAATATTATTTTGTTTTAAATACTTTAACTGATAACTATAAGATTATATTGATGCTGCAGTTTATCTTCAATATTTCTCGTTGTGAAAAAGTTGGTTTTATTTTTATTGTTTGGAGACTGTATTTTGGTACAAAGGAGAGCCTTGCTTAATGTGTCTTTTTGAGAATGTTTAACCTCTATAAAGGCTGGTGTTGTTGGAATGCTCTATAACTTATTTAAGTCAATGTTTAACCAGCACTTCAATCTTAATCTGTTATTTAAATATTAGCTGTTTTTTTAAAAAAAGGCAAAAAAAAAGATTTCCCATAAAATACAAAATGGTCAGATTATATTTCCTGTCCTTAAATAAAGTCAGCGGTTTTAAAACTAGGAATCCATTGAGAGACAACATATTTTTAGTTGATAGCTGATATTGTATTTCATGGTACTTTATCTCCAGTTTTCTTCTTTACAAATGACATTTTTCTAGAAAGAGAAATAAGAATTCAGATTTTAAATGTAATTGCAGCTCACAGCAAAACTTAACTACCACAATAAAAGCAAATTTCTGTTGTTTAAATTTGTAATCAGTAATTAAAACTGACAAGACATAATCGACCACCCATACTGAACCCTCAGTATGAGTTTGGATGAATGCAGTATTGAATGACGACTTAAAGAACATTTAGGGTAGAAATGAAATTCTCTTCTTACAGAATTACCTACATGACTTGGTCAGGGGAGGATTATGCATAAATATTATCATAGTACTCAAAACACCATGCTGCTCAAACGACAAGTTCAGGAAATATCACTTTCCCAAAGTGATCTAGGAGCCATTTGTGACATGAAGAGTGGTTTCTGAAAATTAACCAAAATAAAAAACCCTTGAAGGAATCAACGATTCCTGTGTGTTTGGTATACTGTAACGCCCACTATAGTGGGAGCAAACTGCAGATATTAGAGTATCCCAGATCCTCAACCATAAGCACTGTTTTCTGTAACCCTGAGTGTAACAGTCTCCCAAGTAAAAGGAAAACAGGGGGAGAGGTTTAGAAAATAAAAGGGATACCAAAATCACTGAGCAACAATGTATAGTATGTTATATTTAAATAAAAATAATAAAATGTGGGGATTAGAGAATAAAAGTATTGTCTTTGTTTGTTTTATTAACCTGAAATTGTACTGCACAATAAAAATAAAAAAGATCTGTTGTATTATGGGCTGTGATTTTGTGCCATATAACACCCCCCCCAAATCACTTGACATTTCTAAGTTATTTTAATATTTTGTATATGTGAGGCCACTATCTCCACACAAACGCTTCAGATTCCTCACCAAATGCTTCAGATTCTTCCTGTATTTGAATGCACCTAGTTTTATATAGTGGAATGAAGCAATTAATTTAGAGGAAGCATGTTTGATGAAAGGGTTTAGGAAGAAGAGCATGTATTAATATTTTTAAAGTAAACTTCAGATATGGTAAAGTAGTTACATTTTGAATAAGACTTCATTCAAGACATTTAAGGTTATAAGGTTCACCAAAGGTTGGCAAGCTTTAGAAGAAGGAGCACAACTTTGTAGTTCATGCCCCTTCTGAAACTGGTTGTCTCTATTCAGACAACCAGTAACTCTTTCAAGTAGTGACCGTGACACTAATGTATGAAAACCCTTCTTTTGAAATGTCAAGCATCAATCATTATTTGCTCCATTAAGATAGACTGTGGGACCAAATTCATCTTCCTAATTTCCTATTAAATTGGAGAAAGACAAGCATAACATGTAGCAAACACTTTCTGCTCCAGCTAGTCAGTGTGTCAACACGGATGGTATTTTTCAGAAAAAGATCCTTGACTGAAACAATTTCAGTGCAACTTCAAGTAACAGAAGCAAAGTTGTTTCCCATGGCATTGTTAGCAAAAAATAGAATAGGAAAAATTATTTGGTTTTCAACCTGTAAATTATGATTTATAGTTACCCTTAGCCCCCAAACTTTTTTGAATCTGATGTTTAAGTGTAAGGAAGCTGTCTTGGAATGAGTTTAGGACTTTCTAATGAAGCACAGTGCATCTCATATCTGATTTATGTATTTTCACTTGCTAATCACAGAAGAAATATTATGTCCTTTGTCTACTGCAACACTTTATAAAAATATGCTCCTGTGAAAGGCAAAATAAACAAACCATGACTAAACTTCAAGTAACCGATAATGGAGTAGTGATTTCTGAGTTACTGCAGTACAAATGAAAAGAATTTCCACTCCTGAAATTCCTCACCTGGACTGTTAGTGATGTCACTGTGTGCTATTTCGTTAATGCGGAATAGAATCATAGAATGTTGAGGGTTGGAAAGAACTGTAAAGATCGCCCAGTCCCAAACATCCCTGCCATGGGCAGGAGCACTCCCACTAGACCAGGCTGCACAAGGCTTTACAAGGCTTTACCTAGCCTGGCCTTGAACTCTTCCACTACTGAGGCAATCCACAGCCTCCCTGGGCAACTTGTTCCACCACACTCATGGTAAAGAACTTCTTCCATACATCTAACCTAAATCTACTGTCTTTCAGTTTGTACACATTGTTTCTTGCTCTGTCACTGTAGTTCATGTCAAAGAGTCCCTCTCCAGCTTCTCTGTAGGCTCCTTCAGATACTGGAAGGTTGCTATGAGGTGTCCACACAACCTTCCTTCTCCAGGCTGAACAGCCCCAACTTTCTCAGCAACTCTCCCAACTTGTTGTAGGGAGGAGCTCCAGCCTTGTGGCCTCCTCTGGGCTTGCTCCATCAATTCCATGTCCTTCTTATGTTGGGAACCCTGTGGCTGGACATAATGCTCCAGCTGAGGTTTCAAAAGAGCAGAGCAGAAGGGCAGAATCCACTCCCTCAACCTGCTGGTCACACTGTCCTGGATACAGCCCAGGATTCCATTGCTTTGTGGGCTGAGTGCACATTGCTGGGTGATTCAGTGAGTGGAATGAAAAACTGATATCTTTTCTCCACTGTTTACATGACGCCCAGATAATTTTTATACTTTCCTGCATTAGAAATATTCTTGAAGTTTCACTTGCCCATGTTTTCAAAAACCATCATGCATCACTCTTGTACTGTTATGTGCAGTGCATTTTTTGTCCAGTTATGGTAATTTCCTATGTTTTCTTCCTTTTACATGTAACAGCATGTTTCATAAATAGTTCACTGAGGGAAATTACAGCACTGATGTCTGCAGTACACTGTCTTCAAAATCACAAACAGAAGACTGATTTCTGGTTCCATGTAGAACATGACACAAAGAGCATTTGATCCCACAGTGTTATGATACCCCTGGCCTCCCCTGAAACTGCACATACACTTAGAAGTAAAAGTACTAACAAGGCTCAAAAGTTAAACATAATTTGAGGATAACTTGGTAACTTTAACAACTATGCACAGGATATGTTGCAAATGAAATATCTGCCATGTTCTTTCCTTTTCCATGGTTCACTCAAGGATATTACATCATTAGTATTATTGTTGTTTTTTGTTTTGTTGTTATTATCACTACAACAGCTACTAGTACTACTACTAGTAGTAGTACTACTACAGTCTTCATTGCTCTTATTAATCAGTAGCCAATACATGACCTAGCCTATCAGCTCTATGACTGAATCTTTCTTCAGTGATGAAATAGGATAGAGATACTAGCAATCTTGTCAGAAAAGGATCAGTCTCTTTCTCTTCCTTGTGGTCAGCCAGTTCAGCTTACTGAGTGCTACTGATTTAACACACAGTTTGTGCTCACTTAAATAGAACTTAAGCTATAAGATTCCAGCTTTGGAAGAAGAGATATGGCTCTGTTTATCATGTTAAATGAGTACTGTATCCTTTGCCTGACAGAGACAGATAAGATTTAATCCATTTATTTATTTAACTGATTGCTTCTTAAATGTTATTAAGTGAACGATATAGTGTGAGAGAAAAGTCTTGCTGATAGCCCTAATTATTACATTTCTATGGTAATTAGGAGATGCAGTGGGAAGGTACAGTGTCAGATTTGTTAAAGTGCTTTAATACAAAATCCTGCAGCAAGGTTCAGCCTGTGTTCACACTGAAAGCCACCATTAAGTTGCAGACAAATGCCTAGGCCTCAAGATGGAGGAAGTAATTTATACAGAAACTCTGGTTGGCTGTTTATCCCCCTGACTGGTCTAGTGTCTCAACCATTCTCTGCATCAAAGTCATAACAAACTTGAATCTGATTACATACATAGATGTAGAATGTGAAGCCAATTCTATTGACAGTCAGAAAGTGATAGCAACTGAGTTTAAGTCAGTGGCAGCAAATCTTTTGTCTCTTCCCCTCCAGTCTGTAACATTTAACATTTTCCTTGGACTTTTGTCAGAGGTCTGACACATTTTTTTCTTTATGGCAGATGAAATGCAATACAGTATGAGGTTTCTAACAACACATCCTACATATACCAACTAAGGATGAAAATTCATTTGTGAAGCAAATCAGATGAAAACCCTCAGGTAGAACCTTGAAAACACAGCCATTGCTGAAAACTGCCTGTGACACAAAGGACTGGATATATTAGCAGATTAGTCCTCAGCACTCATGTGACAGGCATTATGCTTGGTTTTAAGACTTCCTTGTGTTAGATTTTCCTCAAGCTTGTCATCTATTTTGTTATAAAGCATGTCAGTAAGATTCAGTCATATGAGCTTGTCCACTGAGGATGGTTAATACTAGACATACAATTTTGGCCCAAGAAGTACTTGAGTTTCTTAGTTCTGGACTTTGGAAGTGTACTTTAAGGAAACACTATAAAATTTCTCCATTCTACTGCTAATCCCTCTGGCTACAATTCTGTGCTCACTGTTGGAGACAAAACATTTTAGAAGAGAACTTTTTTTGTCTGTAAACTGATGAGACATGGATTTGAGAGATGGTCTGCTCAGCAGAAAATAAAATTGTGGGACAGTTACACTTAATAGTGTTGTGGAGAGAAGTTGTCCATAACATGACCACCACATTTTAACACCTTTGTCAGTGACACAGACACAGTGGGATTGAGGACACCAGTTTGCTGCTGGCACTGAGCTGTGTGGGGCAGTGGACACAGGGGAGGGAAGGGATGGCATCCACAGGGATCTGGATGGGCTGGAGAGGTGGGACCATGCAAACCTCAGGGAGTGCAGCAAGGCCAGGTACAAAGTCCTTCACATGGGTCAGGGCAATTCCAAGCACAAGTACAGAGAGGGTAGAGAATTTATCAAGACAAGCTCAGGAGAAAAATACTTGGGCATGTTTGTAGTCAAAAAGTTTAACACAACAGGACAAAACCTGCTTGCAACCCAGAAAGCCAGCCACATCCTGGACTTCATCAAGAAGCCTGACCAGCAGGTCAAGGGAGGTGATTCTCCCCATTTGCTCTCATGAGACCTCATCCAGAGTACTCACCTGGACTCATGTGTCCAGATCTGGAGTCTACAATACAAGAAATATGTGGTCATGTTGAAACAAATCCAGAGGATACCCACTAAACTGACCACAGAGATGAAACACCTCTTCTATGATGACAGGATGAGAGATGTGGGGTTGTTCGGTCTGGAGTAGAGGAGGCTCCAGGGTAACCTCATTGCTGCCTTCCTGAAGGGGGCTTGCAAGAAGGCTGGGAGAAATTTTTCACAAGAAGGAACTGTGAAAAGTTGAATCAAGTTCAACAAGGATAGGTTTAGCTACGATATTAGAAAGAAGTTTATAATCCTGCTGAATGAGATCTTCTCAAAAATCACAACACTTATGATCATCATATGAGAGCATTTCAATATCACTGTGCATATGTAGCATCATCTGATTTTGAGGTAGAACCTCAAAACTACGTAGGAAACATTAGAATAAATTAATTCTTCAAATATGTTGAGACCAGTTATAACTGGTTGCATTAATTTTTGATACAAGTTGAGCTGGCAGTTTTGGTAGGTTGATAAGTAAAATATTCCTTTTTTTTAACCATAGTTAACTTAAGAATATAATTATCAAACTTAATTAAGGGAAATTCAAGTTAAATTATTTGTAAATACCTTATTAACACTAGGAGCTCTGAAGTCAACTGATTTGGATAATTGTACAACTTACTTGAGTTTTAGGTATGTAAGAGCTATCAGGAATGTCTTACATTGCTGATTCTGCCACAGAGATGAGCATGGAGCAGATATCTTCCAAAGTTCCTTACAGCAATATTTTGTATGATCCAACTAACCATCTACTGAATCTATATAAAACACAAGACAAACAGCTGCAGGCATAATTTTCAGTTACAACCAACAAGTTCAAACCCAAGGCAGTAATATGTAGAGATTCTCTTAAAATTATCCAGAGCCATACAGTTACCCAATTACTTCACAAGAGTATGTTGCAACAGGAAAGAAACATCAGTATTTAAAATCTTTCTAAGTAAAAGAAATCAGAGTGACCAAAAGCAGCCAAAGAACAAGTTCTTCGACAGAGCATACACTTCTGAGAAATGTCAGCAAGCTTTTTGGTCCCATCTTACTACCCTTTGTAGAGACATGCGATCTGGGTCTGACTCAAGCTTCCATTGCACACTGTTTGCAGGAGGCAATACTGACATGAGCAGTTACAACATGAAAAAGTCAGTATCCACCTCCATTCAGCAATCACTAACTTGCATGAAAAGCAAAAGACGATCTTCATAGATAATTACTATATTTTTTGGTGGCTCTTGCAAGAATAATGCCACAATTAATACAATCCTTCATGAAACCACTCCTCAAAATACATGTCCTCCTAGTATGAGTTGATTTATGGATATTGTTCAAGAAAATTTAGTTATTCCAGCTTTAACTAACATCTCTATAAATTAACCTGTAAATAGAATCACAGAATCTTAAATGGTTTGAAGGAATCTTAAAGATCAGCTAGTTCTCATACTCCCTGTTATGACAAATGAGAATGGACACCTTCCACTAGACCAGATTGCTCAATGTCCTATTCAACTTGGCCTCATCACTTCCAGCAACGGGTCATCCACAACTTCTCTGAGTAACTTGTTCCAGTGCCTCAACACATTCACAATAAAGAATTTCTTCCACAGATTTTTCATATTGAATATAAGTTTTTGATCTGATGGCAGGTAATGATTTGTACTGTTTATTTCATGTTTGTTTTCTTCTGTTAATTTTAATCAAGGTATGGTAGTTGATCCATTAGCAGACTGACTCTTCATTATATAGAGTCCTCTATTTATACAGCTGTGGACAGCTCAGCCACTTACAGTTTCTTCTTCTGACACTCTGTATCACCATTTTAATATAAACAGTAAAAAAGGGAAAATATACAATGTTCATGACTATTGTGTTACTGCCTGAACTCTGCAAATGTGGCAAAGATTCAACATAACTAAAATACAGAGAGAAGAGGGCAAAGTTATTCTTCCAGGTAATTATAGCACTAACAGATATAAATATATCATGAAGTATATAATATGCTGCACATTCTAGATGCCATATTCTTAAATTAATTTTATGTTTATGTATATAACATATATTTATATCCGACAGTTATAAATAATACACACAAGCACAGAGGCTTGCACCATTGGTATTTTCCTGCTAATCTCATTTTATTGTTTTCATTTCTTGAGCTCTGGAGAAGCACCCATGTTATTCCCTGCTGTTGCTTCCACAACTCTTAAAACTTCATCTGACAAAGTCTTGGACCTCAAAACCACTAAGGCAGCTGTTCTCATTTCTCTGTGTATTTGGCAGCTGTCAGTTTGCTCTTCATAGCCAAAGTACAGTTGTTAGTTACAGCTACTCCTGTTATCAAAACTCCATTGTTTTAGATGCCAAAAAATCAAAGGCAATACAGATTGTTGATCCAGTATGATTACTTATCTCTTTTTTGATGTAGTGGAATATGACAGAAAATAATAAATAAATTAGTGTCATTAAAGTAGTATTATGAATACTTCTAAGATGTATCTTAACAAGGTTAGGCTTATCTCTTTACTGAAGAGACAGAATTGAAGGAGTGATTTATTAAAAAATAAAGCAAAGATTATACAGGTTTCCATTTGGAGGATTTTATTTTCTTCAGTCCAAAGGAAGGAACATAAAAAACACCCTGCAGACATACTGAAGGCAGAAGCAACAATTACAGCTAATACCTCAAGACCTGTAAGTCATGTAAGACCTATCAGGGAAAGTCTCAATGGAATCCTTTTATTTATGGGTGGGCAAAGATAGAAATACAATTATTGAGTGCAAGCCCTGTGACAGAAGAAAGATTTGAGCAGCTGTGTCCCTTAATACTCATAGGGACTCATTGCAGCTGGCATCTGAGCCAAATAGCAATAGGGCATAATCCTTGAAGTATGTCATCACAATGGTATTTCAGAACACAGCACTTTTTACTCAAAAAGTTAAGGAAGGAATTAGGAGTAAATTGATATTCACTCATTTGGAATATAGTATCTAAACAAGATTTCATTATTTTAATTTAGTAAACAAAGTTAGTGAGAAAAACATAGCAATTGTCTATTGTGCTTTGGAAGAAAATACTAGTTGTATTTCAGAGAAGCATAACATGAACATTGGCAATGCCCTGTAATGACCAACATAAAAGCTCAGTGTTGTTGAGAAGTAGCAGGATCACCTATGTCAACAAAGAGTTGCAGAAAGGGGAGAGTGGATACAACTAGAGGCACACAAAACTTTCACTGAAAATATTTTACCTCAAGTTACTTATTTAAGCAAATATTTATCGCAGAGCTGTAATAGTTGAGAATAAAAGGGATTTTAACAACACTCTAAAGCAGTGTTTCTTAACTTGGAAGGTGTGCCTTGAGTGCTGCAAGATGGAATTTTACGAATAGGAGATCACTCCAAAAAATAGCTAGCCTAGGACAGGCATCATATCAAGAAAGCAACATAAAAATTTAAATGTGACTAGATGAGGAACACAACAGGAAGACAGGAGTATTGAGAAGAATGAGTTAAATTAACATGCAGAATCTCAGCAAAGTTTCAGTTTAAGTTTTGGGCAGTGTCTGAGCCTTAGGGAGAAGCTGAAATTTTCTTCAAAATCAGTCCTAGAAGTAAGCTGCTATTGGCTTCTAAATATTAAATTAAACATGATTTTGTTTGTTTCAAGCCTTCACAGATTGTCCACATTGTAAACATTTTCCTGGTAACATTATTGTGTTTTATGTAAATATGGAGAATTTTCTTAACTTGAGCCAGGTTACATTTTAAACAAGCACCATGTAACAAGGATGGCCCTAATTAAACAGAGGACTCCTGGCAGTGCTATTGCAATACATAGAAATCTTGTGCCATTTCCTGTCTTTTTTTAATTGAGCATGAAATCCACAACAGATTTCCTGCCACCTAGGTAGAACTGAACAAGACACACTCTCACCGTTACTCTGCCCTGCAAATGCATAAGTCAATACTGTACAAAATCACAGCATTGCCTGTAGGTCTCTGCAGCAATCTGTGCTTACCTGGGTATGTGACAGAGCCTGTGCCAAACCAGGAACTTCTAGAGGGAACAATGAGACAGTTTAGCATGCATCCTGAACCAGATCTCTGCTCTTGAACATGGTTAGAAAATCCAAGGACTTCATGAGGGAAGGGGTACTTCATTTTGGCAGCTATTGCCACGAAACATCAGACCTCATTTTTTGGAAGAATGGCAACTTTAACCAATAGTGGAAGTAGTTAATGAGGTGCAAACAGGGCAAATGGATCTGATGTGGGCAGTGTTTTGTATGACATGTTCAGGTAAGGCCCTCACTCTGCTCAACATATTGCTTTCTAGAAAGACCAATAAGAGCAAGAGAAGCATAAAAATCTGAAACAAATAATGAAGTCAAGACAAAAGAGAAGAGTTGAAGTAGAAAATGCAAGAAGCTGGCTGCACAGTGGGCTGGCAGGCCTGGTTTTGTGTACTTATCTGTACTTCAGCTTACTGTCTGTGGTGATCATGAGAACTTCATCAGCACAATCACTCCCCGGACACACTTCGCACTGCTTCCACTGCTTGAATGAACCACTGCTTCCAGACTCCCACAACTATTGTGCCTTTGATCATGACTATTTGAGCAATAGTTTTTCATAGATGTTCAGTTATAGAAATTTTCAGTAATTACACTGACAAACAAGACAGTTATTTTCTTATCTTTCTTCAAACATCCAAAAACATGAAACTAGAATGAAATATCACTTCATCTTCACAGATTTCTCTATCATGGCTGCATATTCTGAACCAAATTGTAAGAGACTATGAGTAATTTGTGCTTGACTGAAGTATATCCACTTGAAAATGATCTTATCTTGACAGGAAGATTTAAGGAGAGACAAAGTCCAGTTTTGTCCCAGTTACATGCTTCATTGAAATTGTGTTTTTCTAGTTTATTGCAAATCTTTGGTTAAGCTTTCCTCTTTTTTGCACTGTAGCTAAAAGGCAGAGATAGCTGGTGTTTTACTCTTTGTGAAGGACAAAAATCAAGTCACTCCTGTTTCTGAATAGTAAAAGTTCTTTCAGCTCAGCATATGGCAGGTAGTGCCTCCCCTGATAAAGTTTAATTCTCCTAATTCTCCCTCTCTCTTCTTTTTTTTTCTTGTTACAGCATCTCCAATGTCCACAATATCCTACCACAAAGACCCAAATCAAAAGTTCAGGTTTTTTCTCCCCTACTTGCAGTCCAGCGTATGACATTAGTTCACCTTTTGCCACAGAACGATTTTCATTACATTAGTTTGAACAGATATGTAAGAAATTGATATTTATGTCCAGGGCAGTGATTAAGATCCTGGATAGCATCAGGCCTAATATGGAACTTCTGTATGTTCAGTTGGGTTTTTTTCTGATTATTGGTTTTTGTTAATGTATTTTGGTGCTACTTCATAATTTTGATGAGGTTTTTAACTGCAATAAGATACAATGATTAATGGAAAGTGTATAAAACATAGTATATCTACACATTACCCTTATCCGTCAAACTTGTTATCTTATTAAAGAAAATCTAATTTATTTCATAAAGTCTAAATTTCCTTTAAGGTCCATTAGCTATTACAATACTTCTATTCTCTGGCTCACAAATCTTGTTGCAGGAATTATATAATACTGGCTGGTTTATATGCCATGGAGTCTGCCAACATGTCTTTCAGATGATAATTGCAATTTTTTATGCTTTATATTAGGGATATGATTTAATTCAATAATTTTGAATATAGTCTTTGTAGATAGCCTCCAAAGAATCCAAAGGATTAAGAAAAAAACCCTAGTATTGATATGCCTAATTTGCTAAATAAATTTCACATTCTCATTTCTACTGATTCTGCAAATGAATTGAAAATTATTCATCTAATCATTTAGACAATATTTTGCTGCAGAAATATAGCAAATAAGAAAATTCATGCTAGTTTTGTTTCTTATGAATCACTTAATAATGAGTCACACACAAAATTTGGCACTATCCAGTAAAACAACCAAGCAATTAATTACTGAATCTCTCTGGAAATTTACAGTTACTATTCTATTTGCCCTGTATTTATTACTACTCCTATTATTTTATCGGTGAGTTGGAGATATAAACCTGATAATTTTCTATACCTGAAATTTTGTCCAAGGTACAATCTATACCTAATGTCTGACAGAAGTTCATCCAACAATTTAACATGTCTACTATGGAAATTCTGCTGCTTTTTCAAGTAGCTTGCTTGTGTGTTGAACTGGCCTTTTGATGTGAAAGTTTTTCTTAAAATCCAATATAAATGGTCCCTGCTACCAATTAATCTAACTAGTTCACATTCTGTCTATTACAGAGATGAAAACACTTGATCATCGTCCTCTTTGCAATAACCTTTTATGCATTTTAAGCCTGTTATCATAGCCCGTCTTCATTTTTCTCTTTACCAGACTAAACAAATGAAATTCTTTCATACCTGCTTTGGAAGTCATGTTTTCTAAACTGCTTATCATCTGTATTATTTATGACAAGTTATCTCCAATTCCTGTGTCTTTCAGCAAAAGTGTCCCCTCCCCTAAAAGTGCTCACGGTATAAGGTAGCATGAACTAAACACATCTTAACTCTAATGAGAGACATGCTTTTAATATCTTTCTGAAATGATATTTGCTGCTTTTAAAAATTACATTCAGTTGCAAATGTGTCCCCAGCATCCTTCCTGAATTTTCCAAGGCAGTCCTTGCACATTTCCTATTCATCTAGTCAGTGAACAATAGGTAAGATAGTTTTCAACCATCAGTGACCTCACTCAGTTTCACTGACAGCCATAAGTCCTTAACTTGCTTGATCGTGGATCAGAAGAGTGCATGGAAACCATATAACCAGTATAGATAAATTTTAATCCAGACTCAGAGCCAAAATTTGTATGAACTAACAGTTTCCTCTCTCTGCCCTCCAACATTACTCACTACAGGCTTATAGCTATGTTCTATCATTTTCCTGCTCTAACAATTTAGTTAATACATTTGTTTCTTGAGTGCCAGAAAGTAAGTCAAGCTAAATTGGCTCTATTTTCATATAAACCTCATATAGACAACTGTTTAATTTAGTTTGTTTACTCTAACATGTAACACATGTAACATGTTTATGTTACTCTAACACTTGCCAAGCCTCAGTGTCTAACAGACAGCTAACTGCACCTATAATAATCCAGAGCTATCTTACAAATCCCAGACATTGTTTTAAATATCTCTAAATAAGCAGTTAGCCTTTCTGTTCTAACAGGCCATTTTCTGAACATTAGTCCTAATATTATATAATTTTAAAAAAACACAGGAATATTGTTTATAGTTACGAGCAGATAGTTAATTGAGTTCAGCTTCAGAAAGCCTTTAAGGTTTTTGTTTCTCTGCCTTAGAACGGGAATGATGGAGTACATCCCTGAAATGCTCCCTATTCAGTTGGATAATAGAGACAATTTCTTCACTGAAAGGGTTTTCAAGATTTGAACAGAATGTGCAGGGAATTGGCATACCGTGTACAAGGTTGAAAGATGTGCATCTGTGGCACTAAGGGACATGGTTTACTGCTATATATGGCACTGTTGGGTTTATGGTTGGACTAGATGACCTACAAGGTACTTTCTAAGCTAAATTATTACATGAGTCTGGAATATTTCAAGGAAAAATCAGTGTCACATTTTAGGATACTTATCTTGAACTCAACAAAGGACAAAAATGAAAATAATTTTTCATAATTGCATGCCACCCAGAAGTATTCTGCTAATTATTTTTCAGATTGCAAGTTAGCTTTCATTGGACTTAGTAAACAAAAAAGCAAAATTTCAGAAGTGGAAAATAATATTGTTCAAACAATAGTCATCATTAAAAACATTCAGAGTATAAGTGTAAAACATTGTTACATGACATGATAGCAGCTTACTCTGAAAAACCCTACAACCAATAAGCTTTGAAAAAGGGATCTGAAGACTGACAAGAAGTTTGAATTTCATTCTTTTATTTTCCTTGTGAAGACATGTCCAACTTCAGATATATAAAGTGATTCTAATGCTTACATCAAGTTGTTTTTTAATGTAGAGAATGTCCTGAATCCAAGGAACAGAGCCTAGAATTCCATCCCTGACTACATCTCCATCACATTGGTGTGCAGACCATCAAGAATACCTGTCCACTTCAATTATTCCCCTTAATTTTGAGGGAACTCATATTCTTTAATCAGGATTTTAACTGTACTTGCAAGACTAAGCACCAATAAATTGCTTTAATTACCTGGCACTTTATTAACTGTCACTATACATTTAGTAGGTAGCTTTTATAAATTATGATTTACTTGGCTTTCTTTTCTTTAATATCACATACCATGCACTTCTATACCTACACCCTGAAGTGTTAATTCCACATATGCAGAATAAGATGATCTGTATCCAAAAAAAAAAATCTTAATTTTCTTCTTTCACTTGCTATGTTTAATGATAGAGTATTCTTTTTTACTCTAAAAATACTCAGATGCCATTAACCTATTGAAAAAAAAATCAGCAAGTCTTCAGCTGCAAGATCTGTAACTATTTGCAAAATTTAAAGCTAAAAAGAAGGCATGCTTCAATTTTGCAAGATATGTTTTAGAAAACATTGTAAATACACCTGCTAACACTTCTGCTACATGCAGTCTGGGATGTTCTCTATGTGAACATATAAGCAAAAGGGAAAAATACTCATCATACTGGTCAAAAGGGAATGGAAGTGAGAAAGATCTTTAAAACACATTGGGTTGTGTTTAGGTGATAAATGAGCAGTATGAAGATTAGCTTATCTTTAGACCAAAAAATGTGCAGAGGCTCTGATGTTATGGTACGTGCTGAGAGCAAGCTGCTGAGTATAAACAGTGTCTTACTGAAACATCCTTGATGCTGAAACTAAGATGTCAAGACTGGTGCCCTGATGTGATTTAAATCTGTCTTTAATTACCTGTTCTGAACTTGGAGTCTCAAAGAAGCTTGTTTTTCAAACTCCATTTCAGCATTGTCTTCAAGTGGTATTGGGCACTGAGATACTGAGGAACCTCAAATGATGAAAGCAGCTTAAAAATATAAAAGTGATATTTTATTTGGCTTTTACAGATTGAAACTCTCCTTCTAGCTGAAGCTAGGTAGAATGGGGAAAGCCCATATAAAATGCATTATTACAGCCTCCACTTCTGAAGGGCAACTGTTGAGTGGTAGATCCTCCTGTCACCTTGAACCAAAAGCTATCTCTCTGAAATGTTTACTGTAGAAGACAGGAAATCTGTTTGCAATCTTAAACAGAGACCACACTTTTCAAAGTATGTCTCTAGTGTATAAGCAAAAAGGTAATCTTCTGGGTAAGACACAGGACTGAAATTCTGACCTCAAATCTCAGCTGCCAGAGTGGCTGTATAGGACCTTGGCAAGATATGTAGAGAAAAAATAAATAAAAATACCTATTAAAAAGAATCAAAACTGTGTCTTTGGCACATATGGTGACTGCATCAAAATTTATAATTTTATTTACCTGTTTTTCAGAAACACCATGTAGTTAGGTTTTATAAGAAATTTATTACTCAGCCTTCTTTTCCTTAAGGTCATACACCACACACTTCCACACTTTTAATCTGACAACCTTTATTTTGTTACTGCTTAAATTCCATAAGCACTTCTTTCTTTTTGGTCAGGATTCCCAACACTCAATGTGTTGTATCTCTTACAGTGATCCACCATCTAAGCTTTAAACTGCCTCCTAAAAATGCTTTTCTTCTGTGTGATGTGCTCACGGGGGCTGAGGATTTGGACACCTAATCTTACCTCAGCAAAAACAAATCAACAAAATATATATGGCAGCTGTGATGTGATACGAAGTGGAAATTTATCCCACAGGGGTGGGTGAATCCGTGAAAAGTTCATGCTTGTCAGAGTTCTGAGAACATACATCTGAGTGATAGATAAGGAAAACAACTCTGTCAGTCATTTTGTTGTGTAAGACAGCACACATAATTAAGGCAACAAATGACAATAAGATATTATCATCAAAAATTATGACTTCTCTAAGTTTACACATTACTTTAAGCAATCAATTTTAACATCAAAGAGCAATAACTGATATTTTCTACTCTTTGGCCTCTACAGAAAGAAAGTAGTTGGTAGTTTGTTATTTCTTTTGTCAAATTGGACTCACTGGTATGAATAAAGATCTCAGATCAAGATGAGATTAATCTGTCTAAAGGCAGTTAAGCATATTTCATGAATCTCATACTGAAGCTCTAAAGCACAGCTCCTCTATTCTGACACCAAGGAGGTCTGTATGGGGTTTATAAGTTCTTGTGTTTTACAAGCTCATCTTTAAATGCTCTGTTTGATGCTGTTGTTCAATGCTGAGGATCAGAACATCGTTCCTGGATGTTCACCCCAAATCAAAATACCACGGCATTAAACATTTTCAGCCAAATAGAACAGCTAGAGAATGTTCCACATGTTTGGCCAACAGAGAACAGCTTATAACACTATTGCAATTACATCCTCTACAGATGGCACATGCTGTATGGATTACAATGTTGCTTGTTCTGTTGCTTTGGACTCGGCTTGAATTGTCTCTGAAACATTTGAACCATAAATCAATTCTTCTCCCTCTCAAATTAAAATAAGAAAGTATTTCAAAGGGAACTTTTTGCAAAATGGCAAGAGTCAGGGATCTACGGTAACCTTTCACTTTGTATCAAGGACAAGGGGCCTGCTGAATAAAACAAAGAGGAAGTGGCCTCTTTTATGTAACAATTTTTTTCTCCTGACCTCATACATCAGAAAGAAAATCTTCATTGGAACAAACTATAATGGAAGGCAGACCACGTTCAACTACTTCTTGTATAGATCTCCAGGGCTGGCAGTTGTTCTCAAGAACAACTTTTCCATCGGTGCAAACCTGAGCCAAACTCCTAGTCTTAAGGCCAAAGTGTTCATGGCTAGAAGAATTGTAAAACATTATAACAAAAGGGTTTTCAAACTAAGTGTTGAGCCAGATGACAAGGTAATGTCATGGCTTGATCAAGCCTTATATAACTGTTTAGGTATGTGGCAACATTAGCTATCAGTTGCTCTCACTCACATTTACCTTTATCCATGAACTGATCGTCAGAATTACTGTATTTAGAGAAACCCCTAAGATAAAAATGTCAAGTGATTTTTGAAAAAAATCTTTCTTTTAATCTTGATCTTGTGTTGCAATTATTCCCAGACCTTATTGTGGTTTCCTGCACAGAATTATATCCTTAAGCATACCAGTCCAGCATTTAATACAGACACAGGACAATAAAAAATCAGCAGCAGGAGACAATATGTTTTATATGTGTAGTTAACTTTACACGGTGCTGGAAAATATTGGCAAGTGGCACTTAATTATGTTACCTCTGGATTCTTAAAACATATCACAAAGAACACAAAGGCACAAAATACTTATTTACTATAGTTGGGTTTAGGAATGTTTTACAGACGTACAGTCTTTACATATTAGAATACAATTTCAATATGTTCTAATTTTGCTAATACAATTATATTTTCTCACTTGTGTTCTCTGTTTACTCCTAAATATTTTCCAATTAATAATTCTATAAAAAGTGGTGTCATTTGAGACATCTGAGAAATTATTCCAGACATAAATTCCAATATTTTTACCATGTTGGCTCTGGGTCTGGGAGCAGAGGAGGGCAGAAGATTTTCTGCTCCACTGCACAATGCCTAGATCTGGAAATAGTATCAGTGGTGGAAAGAACCCTATAAAACAAAAGACTGTCTACAGATATATCACCAGGAAGATATTTTAGTTTGTGGTCTATTAAGACTACATCCTAACATGAAACTGCTAGAAATGTTGAGTTGATGTGTTTCCAGTTAAAAAAAAAAAAAAAAGAAGAAATAATCTGATGATCAAACCTTCATATTTTCTACTTAGCGATACACTCACATTCCAATGATTTATTCCCATCTAGGTGATATTGGCCAAATTTGTATGCAGAAACCATATCTCATTTATTTTATGTCTTGATAAAATGTTCGAACAAGAAATTAAGCTGGGTTAAGCACAGTTGTATCCCTAAATTAATGCAACAACAGCAAAACTTACCACTTGATAGTAACAATCTGATTTAGTAGCTTGTGCAAAAATAATTTTATACATTAACATAAAGAAAAATACTCAGGATAATAAACAGCATCTGAAAAATGCAACTACTATGTACACTGTGCAATCCCTCCTGTCTGAAAAAGACTAGTTCAAGATCTGATTCAGGGCAGTCTGAAGGAAATTATGAAAATATTTGATCAGAAATTTTCAGTTTAAGGTGAAAATGGTAAAAAGGAATAGCCGTGAAATACCTTATTTTAATTTATTAAAAATGCCTAGCACCTACAAAAAATTCTCAACAGGTATTTACTTACTTTTTCATAGATAGTAGACTGAGATTTACTTAGTTTTTTGATTGTATTTTATTAGGAAAGCAAATCTGTAATATATTAATTCCATCTGAATTCCATAAAACTCTATAATGCTGTACCTTCAATACTGTGAATGTATCTTAAGAAATACTGCCTTTACTTTCACGTACTGTAACATACAGCATAACTTTGCTCCATTAAAAAAAATGTTGCTACTCTGGCAGAAGTGCTGTTGAGTTATTATTGGATTCAATGCTGTTAACTTTTGAGTCACACATTTTTTCTTACGAGCCCCATGTTTTGACTTTATTGACAACATTCTACTTTTGCCAGCTTGATTTTAAAATACCAACAATTGTCTCATTGCAAAATCTTCAGAAAAACAGCCATTCCTGCCATTCTTGTTTCAATGTTCTTATTACTACCAGGACTGCACATAGCCACAAAATTGCTGTTGGCAATTTGTAAGCACATGTGGAGATGTGGAGTGTGCATGACACAAGGCCTTGTTCAAGAGTCTACAGTTCTCTTAAATCCTCCTGTTGGATCCATTCTGACCAGCAGAATAAAAAATTCTGGGATTATTGTTGTGTTCAGATTTTTTAAAAATGTTTACATTTGGTCTCAGTTCTAAAGGAAACCACAGAGAAGCTTTTGACTAATGCCTCTCTGACATGAGATACTGTTGCACTCACTTCTGTGGCATCTCTGCTGCCTGATACCTGTTTAGGATCTGTTTCACATGTCTGTGTTAACTCCAAGGTAGAATCTGAATCTGTGTTGAGCTCTCCTGCAAAATGAAAGCTGCAAAATGAGCTAAGCAAAAAAGATATTGCAATGTGAGAAACTGGTGTGTGTTTTCCCTCCAAGCCTTACTCAAGGAAAAATGGCTGTTGTCTCTGAAAACCTGAAGGTGTTCTCAAAGTTCAAATATAATTCACAGAAAATGAAGACAGCGTAGATTTAAAGTCATATAAACCAAACAACTTTTATAACATTTAGATTTGTCATCCAGAAAAATTACTGAGAAATCTTGTCTGACAAGTTTGCACTAAAAAATTGGAAGAAAAGAAAGGAATTCTGCCCTGTATCAGCCTGCTTGAAACATCTGTGTGTACCTGTACTCAGAGATCTGTATGGCTCAAAGAAAATTCACCTTTTCATATTTTCAGTCTCCCTCATATAAAAAGAAAAAAAATTATGCCAGTGGATCCCATCACTCATATAGTAAAGAGTATACACAGGTACAGGTATTTTACAAAGAACTTGCAGTTAGGGTGGCAGCCCAGAAGATGAATCCTTGTTTTCCATTTATTAATTTAGTAGATTATGACACATCAAAATAAATTCCTTATTTTGTTTATACTTTCTTAAAAAATAATTATAATTTGAGAACACCAACATACATTTGTTCAGGCACTTAGGAATATTGTCACAATGCAACAATTTAATGTAATTTCACACCACTGGAAAAGCAGGATGCAAATGTTGATCCTTACGATATAAATTGATATTAGACTGACTAGGATCTGCTCATGACATCTGGAAGAATGTTATCACTCTTTGTAGAAATGATACTGTAATCCTGTGGGTTTTACCTCACTTTAATTACAATGGACAGTCTGTCAAACCACAAAGATGTAAATAATTAAACTTCACTTTGATCCTTTAACATCATTCCATCTCATTTAACAGATACACTTGCAGTTTCCACTGCCTTTTCAGAGATGATATGTCTTTGTTTTCTGCATAGTTTACTTAAACAAAAAGTGTGCTAGGTAGGAAACTCCTTCCTGAAGTACATTTTTAAACCTGCTGGATCAGGTGTTACAGGTAGTATTACAAATACATTTATTTTTTTTATATCCAGTCATCTAAATGGCAACAGGACCATTCTTTATTCAGCGTGCACAAAGTGACGTTTTAGGATGGTATAAGTCAATCTCCAAAGGTAACAACTTGCTACCATTGATCATCTAGGGTAGTCACTCTGACTAAGATAATAGGTGAGAAAAATGTTACCCTTATTTTTCAACTGAATTAAATACATACTTTCAGATATATCAACAGGCATTCTTTGGACAAGTGACACTTTGTAGCCGTGGAGGAAACAAACAAAGCCACACTAAAATCAAGTGATGTGTTTATGGCATAAACAGAATGGATGAGGGAGATTACAAAATACCTATGATATAATTACACTCTTGCTATCCCTGTGAAAGTAATTTCTAAGCAGATATCTATTCTGAAAATTAAAATCTCGCTCCTACTACTTCTTAAGTAGTGTATCAAGAACTGGAGACCGTAGGAGGAGTTCTATTCTGCCCATGAAAAGGCATACAGCATTTGAATGAACCGCATATTTTCAATTAGTTAAATCAACTGAAACATTTGAAACTCCTTACAAGACTTTTCAGGTACACAATTTTAGATCTTTATCATCTACTGATATGCAACATCAAGCCCATAATAGGAGTGAGCATTAATCAGTAGTTAAATATACATAAGCAAAAGCTAAAGCAGGTCTCTTCAATATTCCACATTATATTCCATTATATTATATTCCACAGTTGCTAGTTTTTAAATTTTCCATTTTAGAATAGCTGTTGCATCTTAAACTACTTAAACCACTATGAAACCTATATACATTTATAGACTATATATTACATATATTTTCAATTATTCTTTTCCTGATCTTTATTTTTCAAAGTGAAAAGATACAATACATGAAACTCTAAAGAGTAAAATGATATTTGTTAAATTGTAAGCTACATGCAATTAATAATTAATGGTTAATAGTTAATAATTAATAATCAATAGTTAATAGTTAATAATTAACAATTAATAGTTAAGAATTAATAATGATGGTCAGGAATGTTCTAATGTGCTGATTTGATCTAGAATAACTTTCTTCAAAGTAGGCAGTACAGGGCTGTGTTTTGCATTTGTGCTGAGAACAGTGTTGACTATACTTGTTGACTATATGAGGCATGTTTTAGTCACACAGGGTCAAGGTCTTTTTTGCTGCTCACCCCACCCTACAAGTGCACAAGAAGGCTGGGGGTGCACAAGAAGCTGGGAGGAGATGCATCCAGGGCAGCTGCCCCCAGCTGACCACAGGCATATTCCATCCCATAGGGCATCATGTTCAACATGTAAAGCTGGTGGAAGAAGGAAAAAGGAGGGGACAATTGGAGGGATGGCATTTGTCTTCTCAAGTCACTGCTCTTTGTGGGGGATGCTGCTTTCCAGGGGATGGCTGTACACCTGCTTGCCCATGGGAAGTGGTGAATGAATTCTTTGTTTTGTTTTGCTTGAGTGGGCAGCTTTTGCTCTCCCTATTAAACTGTTTGTCTCAACCCACAATTTTTCTCACTTTTACTCTTCCAGTGCTCTCCCCTGTTCCTCTGTGGGGGTGAGTGAGTGGCTGTGTAGGGCTTAGTTGCCAGCTGGAGTTAAATCATGAAGGCTATTAACTCACTTCTGAAGACACTGAAGTCTCTCAGACGTTGATCTCCAGACTAACACCACATCCAAGAAGTATACCAGCAATCTCCTAATGTGCACCCCTGTTGTTGAGTATTATTGTAGGTCTTAATGCAATTTCCACATGTTCCAGTTTTAAAACTGTCTGACATTGCTCACTGAGTGTGTTGTGGCTCAACATGTGCAGGAGCAGATTTTAAAAATTATGCATTTAGTTATCTTTAAATGTTTGTTTCTCTGAGTAGACAGAAGTATCAGTCCACAACTACTACAGAGTAGATTGGAAGGGCTTCCAAAATTACATTTCAAAAAACAATGCAATGCTTGAGTTAAGAGAAGTATGGAAGAACATCTGAAAGCAGTAACTTCCTTTTTCTTTTTTTTTCTATTTATTCATTTGCACTACTGTAATTTGAAAAAGAATCAAACAGGTTTTTCAAATATTATGAAAACAAATGTGCTGCTGGATTGAATACCTAAGTGTCAGGCTGGGAAAACATTTTACAACCACATTATAACTCCCTGAAAGATATCAAATGTCTTATTACTGAGTAGGCAATAACTCAGGTTTTAAAGCAGTTCTATTCTGGTTTGCATTGTTGCATTCATGCCTAGAGCTTCTGCACTTTGAGTGTGCAAGAGGGCAAATATATTAAAATGTCATCATTGCTTGTAGAACTCTTGTGATCCAAATGGAAAAGAGTCGTTCACTTTTGGGCAATTTTCTTTAATACTCCTCTCATATTTTAAGATAGTTTTGTTCAGCCCTTAAAGAATGGAATGTTCACTTTGTTTGTCATATTTTTCTTTCGTCATATTCTGTTTGTCATATTCTTTTTTTCATACCATTTCCATTTTTTATTAGGCCACTCCTATTCGAAGGTTCTCCTTCTATTAGGGATCAGGCAGAACTAATTGACTGACAATAATAATCCCTACAAAACCTCTCAATTCTATCCTTATTCTCCTTCTACCTTACTGCTGCTTCATTTCAGGAAGTTTAATTACAGCCAATTGTTATTCTTACTATTCAAAATTTCTTCACTTCCATGCAAAAAAAACTTCAAAAAACAAAACACACACAAAACCAAAACCAAAACAAGACCTCAACAAACATTTTCTTTCTTTTGACCTTACTCTCAGTAAGGTCAATCCTTACTGCAATCAAATTAAATCTGCACTGCTTGCGTCCTCACCTACTTCCCTTTACAGTCTCTTGCACAGCAGTGGTTACGCTGTCAGATGCAAGGACCTCACAGCCACCCCCGTGGAGCTCCAATCTTTTCAGCTGAGAACTTTCCTGCCCTGTTGTGGATCAAGGCTCAACCAGAGCCTTGTGGATCATTGTTGCAACTGTTTGCCACAAAAAATGAAGCATGTATCCAGAGATAACCCATTACCAACCTATTTTTTTCTTTAAAAATGAGATATCTTTTTTCCTTCTACTTCCTAGACATGATCTGCATATCATCTCCCAGCAGATGTGAGAGCTGATCCATAAGGGACATATATGAACAAAGATTGGAATCCATATATTTCTGGCTATTCCTCAGTCCATAAGACCTAAAAAGCGCACCTCTCACTTCAGTGTATGTTGGATGTTCTGCAGGATTTGGTCTGTCCACACAGGAATGGGAAAAAAAAATTAAAATAGTTGATTTTTATACAATAAACAAGCATTGTAACATCAAATTTCTGATTAAATTATTTAAAGTTTCACTTAATTTGCCTAAAAATAGAAGCAAAAATTATAGGAATACAAAGGTCTCTTGTATAATTAATAACTCTTGGTCACGGCTCATTGTTTTAAATAAGGCATGATAATACTTCAATTTCATTCTGATCTATTAGAATTACAAAATTTGCCTGTGGTTTTAAAAATTAGGTTAATACTAAAAGGCAGGCTTAATTCTGACATTAAACATTGTTCAAACCACACAAAATATAACCCAAAATCAGATTACAACATGCACTGCAGAACATCCTAATTAACTTCCTGAAACCGTGCAGCTTGAATAGAAAAATATTCAAAGAATGGTAAGACATGAACAGTGTCTACATCTGTGTATGAAATTATATTTGTGTGAAGTATTTATGATTTGAGACACAAACGCTGGGGCACAGCTCTCAAATTTGTTATAGAAACCTTCAGGTACAGTCTGAAAGTCCTGGTTGAGTCATCTAGTCTATGCCACTGCCAAACTCAGTTTTTTCCCTTTATCATTCCTGAATGATGCCTTTTGGACACAACCTTTAAGGTGTTCAGTAATGGAGATCCCAGAATAATCTCAAAAAAACCAATCTGCGTTAGAATTTATCCATCTTTATGGACTACAGGATTTCTTTTTCATGTTCACCTTAAATTTGCCACACTGTTGCAAAAACACATCAATTTAAGAAAAGAGTTTGTGTTTTTTAATTTCAATATCCTTCACATTTGTAGAGAACAAATTCTTCTATTTCTCAATTCTCTTCTAAGACCAATTAACAATGACTATTCAATCCTTTCTTATGGAGCATTCCCAGCCTTGGGTCAAGACATATAATGTGATCCATTACCTACAGCTAACCATTCATACCCCTGAATATTGGGGAACAACTGATTAATATTGAATACTATTCCATTTTATACTGAGTTCAGCAGCTCTTACCAAAGCATCCCTCTATTCCTATCACAGTTTAGAATATTCTTGAAGTACTCTGCACAAGTTCATTAAAACTTTAAGCATATTACTTTTAATAAAAATATAAAATCACTGTATCTTTTACTTTTCAAAACACAGTAAAGTGTGAAAACATTTAACAGCATGTATGTAGATACAGACTGTAGTTCATTACATTGAAATTTTACATATTTTCATCTTGACTTATTTCCTCATCTTGTAAAATTTCTTTGCCAAATTCAGTTACCATGTATCTCCAGAGACTACATACTAAATTGCAAGGAGAAAAACTTTACAGTCTGGTATGCTGTAGATCCATCAAAAACTGCACAGCAGATGGTCTAAAAAATATCTACCTGAGACTAAAGCTACAGAAGCAAAGCATGGTGTTACTGCTTTCAGAATGGCAAGGCAGATTTTTGCCTAAGTTAAATTTCTGGATGACTCACTGCTGGTCTTACATCACGTGGAATAATTGAATCACTCAGGTCTGGCTAAATTAAAAACTAAATGTCATGAAGTGACTTTAATAGGTCTTCACTTGAATAGACATTTTACATTAAAGAAATAAATTTATTTCAGTTTCCTAAGAATCAACACACACTTAATGGTTTAGCTATGAGGAAATTACTAACTTTATAGTATAGGAAAGGATAAGCTTATGATTTCTGTGACTCTTTTTCTTGTATTGAAAACATCATTAGCTTTAATGTGTTATAAGGTTTTTTTTCTATTACTCTGTGTTCTACCTCCCACTGTAGAAGGAATAATAAAAGCCAGACCAAGAACGAAAAAAACACTATTTGCAGAAAATTTAAACACCAAAACAATGGAGCCTGGATGGAAATGGAAAAGGTTATGATGCAAAAAATTAGGTTGTTAACCATTATTGTATCTGAAGACAGGCAGTGTTCAATACTCCTGGCAAGTCTGAATGTTTCAAATAGCATAACCAAGACCAGTTAGTCCAGTGCTTTTTGTTTTGTGAAAGGATGGAAAGACTGTTATTTAAATGAGTCCACCCAAACATTGTGGTCGTCACATTTGTTCTCCTTCTCGGGGAATGAGAGAGGGAGACAATCCTGCTATGAAAGTGAATTTTAAAAGATGTAGAGAAAATGACACATAGAACAAGAAAACAAATATTAAAAGACACAGAGCAAAGAAAAAATAAATAAAATTCGAATGGAAAACCAACAGGTGGAAGAAAATTAACTAGTAACAACAATCTACTCAAGCTATCCCTGGAATGTCACTCACACCTTAAAACAAGCCCAAGATTATTTTTACTTTAGCTAAAAACATTGAATAGTTTTAACAATAAGTTTTTCATGCACCTTCTAATATGCCTAAGTTTTCAGTGTTTCCTGCCTCAACTGATTTAAGATGTAAACAATACAAGTGTAGCTCTTTCTTTAATTTGCCAGAGCTTTATATATCTGAACAGTAGGTCTATACAACTGAAGTAATTCTACAGCTTGATTTGAAAACATTTTTTTCATTTTAGCATGTGATCAAGAAGCTGAATTTATGTGCTAGTGTAAGGCTGTCTAAACCACCTGTTTCCCACTTTCATAATCCAAACTGACAAATACCAGAAAGTAGTCTGTTCACAATAAGCAGTGCTGAATGTGAGCATCTTTTAGATATGCCTGAGTCCTAGTCCAGTGCCATAATCACGATTGAAATTTACTCTCACAGAGTAAATATATATATATATGTGTAAATACGTGTGTGATGACTCTCTGTACAAAACATCTCAAAACCATTAATATTCAACTTGTACCTTACTTCTCAGACACTTTAAAAATTAGCACTTCAGAAAAAAACTTATGGGATTTACCTTTTAATGAGCTTAGGCCTACTCTGGGATAAGTCAGCATTTCATTGATCAGTCAGTAAGTCAGTTTTGTTGACTTCTATTGGCCAAACTTGACTGCAAATATTAATAGATAGAACCAGAGAATCATAGAATTGTTGCAGTTGGAATAGGCCTTTAAAATCAAATCCAATATTCAACCTAGCTACACCATGGTTACACAACGAAACCATGTCCAAAATTGCAATAAACATTTCTTTTAACTTTTCCAGGGATGGTAGCACTATCACTTCTCTGGCAAGCCTGTTCCAAAGTTTAAGGTTGTTTTCCATCAAAAAAATTTCCTAATATCGAATATAATCCTTGCCCAAAGCAACCTGATGCCATTTTCTCTTCCTGTCATTGGTGGCCTAGAAGAAGAGACAAACCTCCATCTCACTACAGCTCCTTTCAGGGAGTTTTTTCCCCTGAGCCTTCTTTTCTCCATGCTAAACAACCCTAAGTCCCTCCTCATACGTCGTCTTCCTGCTACAGACTCTTTCCCAGGTCCATTGCCTGGACTCACTGCAGCCCCTCAGGGTCTGTCCTGCACTGAGGGCCCAGCCCTGCACACAGCACTCGAGCTGTGGCCTCACCAGTGCCAGCACAGGGGACAATCCCTGCCCTGGCCCTGCTGGCCACACCACTGCTGATCCAGGCCAGGATGCCCTTGGCCTTCTTGGCCCCCTGGGCACTGCTGCCTCATGTTCAGCTGCTGGCACAGCACCCCCAGGTCCTTTCCAGCCCCTCTGCCCCAGCCTGTGGCCCTGCCTGGGGCTGTTGTGAGCCAAGGGCAGGACTCAGCACTTCGTTTTGATGAACTTCACATCATTGGCTTATCCTGATCCCTCTGCAATACTTTCCTATCTTCCAGCAGATCAACATATTTCATCAGTGAACCTTACAGCAATTTCTTCTGCAAGAAATCTTTTTACTGTAAGGAAAAGCAATAAAGAGGTATTATACTTATGTGTATATGGTCTAGATTTTAGATCTAAATAGGATATACTGTCAATAGCCCACACGTCAATTAACACCAATGAAGTCTGCAAACAGGGGCAGCTATGATGGCCCCAAATGTGACACGATGTGTCTGAGAGCATTGTCCAAATGCTTCTTGGACTTTGGCAAGATTTGGCAGATCCCGTTTCAGTGCCCAACCACACTCTGGCTGAAAAACCTTCCCTTACATCTGACCTAAACCTCTCCTGACACAGCTTCACAGTATTCCCTCGAGTCCTCTCACTGGTCAGAGAGATCAGTGCCTGCCTCTCCACCTTCTCCTCACAAGGAACTTGAAACTGATATTAGGTCTCCTCTTCTCCAGATCTTCTTGAGATCAAGTGACCTCAGCTGCTCCTCATACGACTTCACTTCCAGGCCCTTTACAATCTGTGTTGCTCTCTTTTGGACACTCTCTAATAGTTTCATACCTCTCTTACACTGTGGCACCCAAACCTGCCCCCAGCTCAGAGCAGAGGGGACAATCCCCTCCCTTGCCCAGTTGGCCTTGCTGTCCCTGCTGCCCCCAGGACAGGGTTGGCCCTCCTGGCTGCCAGGGCACTGCTGGCTCCTGTTCAACTTGCCATGGACCAGGAGCCCAGGGCCCTTTCCATGGCACTGCTCTCCAGCTTTCCCCAATCTGTCCATACATCCACAGTTGGTTCATCCTAGGTGCAGAATCCAGCCTTTTCCCTCGTTAAACTTCCTACAGTTGGTGGTTAGCCAGCCCTCTATTATTCATTGAGGTCTCTCTTTCCTTGTCATAAAAGGAAATCAAGTTTGCTAAGTAGGATGTGAAGCTGTGCTGGCTGTGACCAATGACTGCATTGTCTCTCCAGTGTTTTTCAAAACCTGCCAGAATAATCTTCTCCATAACTTCACAAGGAACTGAAGAGAGACTGACATGCCTGTAGTTTCCAAGTTCATCTTTCTTGCCTTTCTTGAAAACTGGGAGGAGACTCACCAGCTTCCAGTCCAGTGGGACCTCTCCAGATTCCCAAGACCATTCAAAATCTTTAAGAGAGTTTGGAGACAACATCAGCCAGATCTAGGAATTCTTGAATTAATCCCATCAGGCCCCATGGATTCATCAGGATCCAGCTCAAGCAGCTTGCAGTAAATGACAAAACTTGAAAGAATAAAAACAATAGGAAAGTAGATTTCCTTGAATTCTGGCACTTTCCACTAGTGATCTGAACACAATTTCTAATTTAGACTTTTTAGATAACCAGAGGTAATTATCTCACAACAGTTCTTGCCTCAGTTTTCACAAAAAAATATGAGGCAACACCTCCAAATTTAATATAAATAATATATAAAATTTTCTTTTGAGGAGAAAATTCGCTCACACGGAACATTCTTTTCTTACAAAATGGACAGCCGTGTACCTTGTTTGTCATTACAGTGGAAGGATGCAAAGATAATTTTATGAACTTTGAAACAGTGATTATCAATGTTATATCACAATGACAGATAATTTTTTTCTTGATCACTCTTTTCAAACAAAAGTGACTAAAACAAGTCTCGCTAAAGTCATTCATATGACTTCTGTCCTAAATAAACTTTGTAAAAAATTCATAACCAGTATGATCTTGAGCACAGCAGAGACTCTTAAGAGCTTGAATGCTCTCTGAGCCTGCCAAATTAGGTCACCTTACTTAGGTACTCCAGTAAGAAAGATCTAGTCCTATTGAAAAGCTCAGAGAAAGATCATAATATTTTTTTAATGCTTTGCAACATTTTGTCTAGAATATCTTGACTACATGACTTAGTATGAATAAAGTTTTGTCTTTCTGACTTGCTAGGCAATTGCCAAAATGTACAACCTGTTCTAAATCAAAATGAAATAGGTAAAATCTGCATGGGTAGAATCTGCATAGAGCTATTTACTATTTGGTTATTTAGGTCACTTCCTCTCCCTTGCTCTTAATCTGCATCAAAAGATAAAATGAGCTTTGCAAAATTCAAGACTGTTCCATGTGTCAGAGAGTCTACAAGCCAGCAGGAAGCTACCCTGTGTCTGTGTCAGCTGGCATGGGATTGGAAAGACAAATGTTGTCATAACCTCCACCCACTGGAATCTGGTTGTTGGTTTAGTTAACACATCCTCTGGCTATTTGAACTGGTCACCCAAGAAGTCAACAGTAAGTCAAGTTGTCATGCATTCCTTATTAGTCATTTCCTCCCACAGCTGGATCTTCTGCATTCATGTTTACAAATCAGCTGAAATCTTGTTTGTGCTTCGAGGATGAAGACACTAGAAGAGTATCTACAACTCTGCAAACTAAGATTTAGGTTCTCCCATATGAGCAAACTCCACAAACTTTCTCTTTGCAAGCTGTCTAGCTGCTCCTGAATTGAATGGGTTTTACAGTATCTGGGATTTTTTTTTCTTTTGGTTTGGTAGTTTGTTTGTTTCTCTGGGGATTTTTTGGAAGGGGAAGGGGAATAGAGGGGGACACAGATATCACATCCTCTGAGCCCTTCTATCTAAGTATCCAGGGAGGAATTTCAGCTATTTTCAGTGAAGGAAAGCAGAACTGTTTTCACTTAATGTGGTAGCACTGAGCAGTAGTGTTTGTACATGTAACGAAAGGTGCACATGTAATTACTTTTCTTTACTTGATTAAACAGCTATTTCTGAACAAATTTTCCAGCTAACTGGGCAGCATTGGGACCTTGAGACGACATAACTACCTACCCTTGCTTATTTTTACAGAACAGAATAAAAAATTCTAGCTTTAGGAATTTCTTCATTTTACTGAATGCAGAACAGGCAGGATATAACAGACAGGAAAAACGGGCATGATACAAAGGAGGAATCAGCAAAAGTTCTAGCCAAATCTGGCTCATTGAGAATGATATTTCTCTTGACTTACTGCATTTCTCGGCAAAATTATTCTTTCCCTTCCCTCCAAAGAGTTACCTACCCTCATCCTGCCACATCTGACTTGTGTGACAGCCTTTTCTATGAAGATTAAATGGAGAAGACTTCATCTTTCCTTATTTTTTCCACTTAAGTATTCTCACTGAACCTATCTGGGTTCAGATATAAAAAAACAAGTTAGCAATATTAAGAATATCCTAGAGAGAGCATAGAACTGGCTGGAGAAAAGCAGAATAGATGCGCATTAAAACAAAAGCAGAAATAAATAAATATTTCCAACAGGTGAATTTTGTTATTCTATTCTGAAAGGCACACTGCTTATACACTAGTCAGAACAACTTTATAAATATGTCCTTTACCCATTCAAAAATGTTCTCTTTGATTAACTAATATCGAATCACCATCTTTCTCGAGAAGCGCTTGTATTCTATGTCTGGTTTTTATGACATCCCATTTGCAACAAATTAATAAATACCTTAATAGCTTACATAATGAGCTGTAAGGTCAAACATGTCTACTGAGATGGAACAACAGAATCTAATGTTCACAGTCTTCTCTCTACAGTCCTCCACCCCAACCCCATCAGTCCCTTATAACATATTTACCATTAACAGATTCTATAAGCACAGGGATGCTATAAGCAAAGAGATGCACACAAGCTCCTACCACTGCCCCATCTCCATGGCCAGGACCAAATCACCAACAAATTGAAGATAAAGTTTCTCTAAGTATCATTGGAAAATTTCATGGAGTTAGCAAAAAAGTGACATTTCAAGATATTTACGCTGAAGCTCCAGGAAAGAGTCTTCCGTAAGACTTTAATGCAATTTTAATTTTACAAATGAGCCAACTGACTGTTATGGGCCACAAAGACGAAAAGTTAAATGGCTGCAAGATTTCTAAAATGTGAAAATTCTTATATAATGTTTAATGGTTTTACTATCCAGCCTCTTAAGTATTTTTTAATTAATAAGAAGTTAAATGCAAAATAATCCCATTGCTTGTATTAACAGAGTTACAGCAAAATAGATGCAGTTTCATTTATCCATATTATGAAATAAGTACATTTTGCAAAAATGCCTATTTGCTTTGCCAGGATGAGAACTATTTTCTCAGAGGTCATCTCACAGCAGCCATTTTCTTAATCCAGATAAAACTTGTCTTGAATCAATCAAATATATAATATACAGCTATTACACTACTTATATGAAGATAAATTAACTGCTTGACACTGAATGCTTTCTTATGTGCTTGTCAGCAATTAAATCTCACAACAGAAAAATGTGTCTGTTGGCACTAAAGAAAATTTTACCTTGACAATAGAGGGTTGCATTCACACACAGGACTCTGTAAAAATTCACATTTGTGCTAATATTTTCCCACCCCTGCTGCTGCTGCTGATGTCCTCATGCCGTTACCTTTCTTGTGGTCCATTGCACTATTGGGCTTATTTCCAAGCACTGATACAAACTAAGTCGTGGGATCATCTACTTAGCCAGCAGATGAAAACAAGCAGAAGGAGGAGGGATATATGGATTCCAATCTCTGTTTATGAGAACATCCTTCCTGTCATCAATATCCGCATGCCATTAACGTATGGTTTCAATTCTGCCTTTGCGATGTGGTTCAAGCACAATAGTCAAAGCTTATATGTTCCAGTCAAGCACATTTCACTTTATATTAAATCAAGTAAGAAGGGATACCATAGCAGTTTCTGTGAAAGCTCTAGCTGTTTAGTAACCTGCTGCTCCTAATAATTTTCAATGGTACTGCAAAGCTTTTCCATTACGTAAGAGCAAATGCAACCTCTGATATAATATTATGGATATTATCCATGAAAAATAAGATGCTCCAAAATTCTTATGGTTTTCATTATTTATCTAGTTGTTTAAAATTTGCATTAGTTAAAATATTACTCTCAAACACTTGTTTGAAAGAGCACAAAATGGGAAAAGAAACCTGAAAGAGAACAATTAATCATTAATAAATCAAAATGTCTATATAATTTCCTTTATTCCCATAGCATGTACACTGTATCCAGGTTCATGGCCTGCAAATAGCCTTAGGAAAATGTTTGGAATGTGAACCGATACTTTAAAGGAACTGAGGAATCTATTAAAAAGGTATTTGAAGGTATATAAGGTTTACTGTAGCTTGAATTTCTGGGGTCAGCTCTAGGGTATGCACTAGAGCCTGTGTGTCTGTGATACAAGTCTGAGTACAGTGTACATGCAGACACCTTCATACAACCACCTAAATCTAGGTGTCTAAAAGGTCTTACAAGGGAGTTTTAATTAGCCTGGAGATGCATCAAACAGATGTCTTTATTTATGTCAGCAAACTGCTGCCTATATTGTCCTAGAAACACTTACACAGGCTGTCAGGAATACTGGAAGGTAAGTTTACTACTTACATTAATTTTACAAAATCAAGAAGTCAGATATTTTTGAAGAGCATTGCATCATCACACATGTATATAACTGTCACCAAGTATGAGCTGAATCAGACTTAGGGACAGGATCTGCTTGATTTTTTTTCCATTGCCATAACCTGTGGACAAGAAAATAAAATCACCTTGATCTTCAGCTCTAGCATCTTTTCTAAGAATTAAACATTCTCGACTAATGTGTAAAATTTCAGTAGTTATTTGATCATAATCAGTATTATAAGTGAACGAAAGGGTTGATATGGTTTGAATAGCAGACAATTTCTCTTATGATGTAGGGAATTACTGAAGAGAAGACAATTTTAATGTTGGCAAAGAACAGTAGCATGCCACCCATACCAATGATACATCTCTAATCTCTGTTGTCTTTTCTGAGACTTCCTATGACTTCTGGAAAATTTGCTTCTTGCTAGATATATATAAAAGAGGATATAAAAGAGGATCAGACTATTGGTATTGTACAAACAGTATTTACAAGACTGTTGTAAATATGCTAAAGTGGCATTTTTCTTGCTTGCACCAGGTGCTGTATCTAACTTAATTCTGCTTGGACAAATCCTATAATCATAAAATATCTTACATGTTTATTAAAATGTTTTCTCCAGTCGTTGTGTGTTAGATCTATTTATCTTCTTTAGAAATGAATAGGATCAAGATAAAATACTTGGTTTTAGTAGAATTACTCCTGATTCACAAAGCTGAACGGCTCCTTAGCCCAGAAGTTAAACTATGTTATTATGGTGTTGTCCAAATGCCTCTTAACCACTGACAGGCAAGGGCATTGACCACATGACTAAGAAGCCTTTTCTGAAGTTTGGCTACCCTCTCAGTAAAGAAATGCTTCGAAATGTCCAGTCTAATCCTCCTCCAGCGCAGCTTTGAATCATTCCCACCCATCCCGTCACTGCACACCAGGGAGAGCTGCTCAGCACCTCCCTGTGCCCTTCCCCTCCTCAGGAAGCTGCAGAGGATGGTGAGGGCACCCCTCAGCCTCCTTTTTACAAACTAGACAAGTCAAATTCCTCCACTAGCCTCTAGGACGCGTTTTCCAGCCCTCCCACCAGCTGTGTTTCCCTCCTCAGATGCCCTGAAGGACGTTCCCGCCCTCCCCGCAGGCCCCAGCCGATTCCCGGGGCCGTTCCCTGTCTGTGCCGGGCGGGGCTTTGTCCCCGGGGCTGCCCGGGCACTGCGGGCCCACGCCGGGCCCGGCACGGCAGCCCCGCCTCCCCCTGCACTGCCCGGCCACTCCCCGCCCACTTTAGCCCGCTTTAGCCCTGTGCCCGGAGTTACTCCATCCCAGGTGCAGAATTCAGAATTTGGACTTGTCAAATTTCACCCCACTTAAGACTGCTCGGTGCTGATATCTGTCTAGATCCCTCTGCAAAGGCCTCTTGTCCCTCTACAGAACCCACAGCACCTCCGAGTGTGGATCATCAGCAAATTGCTGCTGGTGCGTTGCCCTGCTGCATCCAGATGTGGATATTTATGCACAGAAAGAGCTGGCCCTGCACAGGAGCCCTGAGAGCAGCCCTGGTGTGAGCACTGCCCAGCCAGAGGCTGCCCCATTCACTGCAACCCTCTGGGTTCAGTCCCTCAGCCACTGCTTCACCCACCACACCGTGACCCTGCTCATCCCAGAGCTCGACAGCCTGTCCAGAAGGATGCTGTGAGGGACAGTACTGTTGAGAAATAGATTCAATGCAGATAGCCCTGGGTCCAGCTGCAGTGGAGCTGCAGGCTGAGCTCTGGGTGACGGGAACTCCAGACGAGAGGCCCCACATTACTGACCTTCCCTAAACAAAGGGCATAGGGACCTGCAGCCAGGATATCAACACTCAGAGACGCAACAGGAGCTAAGGACTCCAGTCTCCTGCAAGCCTATACTCGTGATGACATAAAAGTCCAGGGTTTCCTTTGTCTGAAGTCCCTCCTTGGAGGCACACAGCATGAGCTTTGATTTTGTTAGTTATTGCACCAAGGTTAAATTATTTTAAGGACCAAAATGTCTGAGATTCTACTCTGGAAAATATGGTGTTGAGTCAGTCAGGAAGTCTTGTCTGATGGTATGAGTGTGGTATGTGTAGGGAGTTAGCAGGGCACTTAGCAGCTCTGGAGCCACCCATTGAAATGGGTTTTTGTTCCAGCTCAGGTGTACAAGTGTGACTGCTAGGGTGGCTCCTGGGTGGCAGGACAGGAAAGTTTCCTTAACAGTATCTGAAGCCTAATTAAAATCAGAGAAACTACATCCCCTGCCTTTCCTTCCTGCACTAGATGGACCTTATCATAGAAGGATAGGAAATTAATTTGACAGGACTTTCCTTTTGTAAAACCATGCTGACTGCATGTGATGATTGCAGTTTTTATTACATACTTTTCCATAGTATCTAGCATAATCTACATATTTTTTCTGGGAACTCAAATTAGTTCTGTCATGGTTCCAGCCAAGACAGATTTAATTTTTTCAGTAGTCTGGAGGAGGTGTGCCTTGGACCCAGAGGTTATTCTGTACCAGCTCATTGCCAGGGGCACAATGAAAAGAGTCACTTTCCAGCAGGAAGGGCTCTTTCCTGCTCAGGGTGACATGGGTGCAGTCAGGAGGTAGGCTCCACAATGTACACTTCGGCACATGAATCACTCTCTCTTCTGTACACTTTTGCTATTAATTTTTTTGCTGTTACTTATTCTTTTATTTCACTGCCGTTTTCAGTATATTTTTCTTACCTTAACCTGTGAGCTTCACCTCTTGTGCCTTTAATTCTCCACTCCACCTCACCACAGCTGGAAGTGGGAGGGAAAGCAGAGGGGTGAGAGAACAGCCTGTGGTTTAGAGAGCCTCTAGTAGGAGCACCGAAGTGGGGAATACCATTCCATGACAAGTTCCCTGGCTCTTCCCTCACACCTTTTTTTGTGGAATACCACTGGCTCATTTCCAATCAGCAGAAACCTCCAAGATCTTTAACAGATGATAAAGAGGAGTCCTGCCACAATGTTCAGTAGTTCCCTCAGTATCCTGGAACAAATCCCACCAAGCCCTATGGACTTCAGAACATTCAGCTGATACAACTGGTGCCTTACAACTCCAGTGTCCACAAATGGAAATTCACAGTTCCTGCACTTGTGGTCAACAGACTCAGAGCATTGGTAAGCCCCAGACCTACTATTAAACATTGAGGCAACAGCCACATTGAATTCCTTCACTTTTTCTTCATCCCTAGAAATCAGCTAACTATCTTCAACAAGTATTTGTCCAATGTTTTCTTTAGACGTCCTCTTGTTATTAACACACTTTAAAAAGCCTTTCTTGTTGTTTATCAGATCAATGGCCAGTCTCAACTCTAACTGAACTTCGGCCTTTTGTGTATCCCTCCTGCATATGTGAACCACATCTTTGTAACTTTCCTGCAAAACTTGACCTTACTTTCACAGATCATATAGTTTTCTTTTCTTCTTGAGCTCCATGAGGAGTTCCCTGTTCAGCCAAGGGGGACTTTTGCCCCTCTTGCTTCACTTATACTGCAATGGGATTGCCGACTCCAGTGCTTCTTAGAGAAAGACCTGCCCCCGTGAACTTGTAAGCCCTCAAAAGCAAATCTCAGGATAGTTCACTAATGGTTTCTTGAATATCTAAAAGTTAGGTCAGGGTGGCAGCTCTACTCTTCTTTTTTCTTCTTACACTAAACACATTGAATCAAGTCATTTCACGATCGCTGTGGCCAAGACACCCACTTGCCATCACAGCCCCCATAAGTTCTTTCTTCTCTATTCACAAACAGCATGTCTAGGAGGGCAATCTTCCTAGTTTGCTCACTTAGTATCTATGACAAGAAGCTATCTGCTAGAACCTTCAGGAATTTGAATAAACAGACATAAAAAGAGGAGGGGAAAATTATGTTTCCATTTACTAAGTTCATTTGTTGAAGAGAATCAAGCATTCTGGAATATAAACAAAACTGTTTTAAATAAGCATGTCATCTGAAAGTTTCTTATGGGCAAAATAGCTCTCATTTCCTGGAGTGGAGCCTAACTTTAATAAAAATGACACCAACACTCTGAGAAAGAACTGGAGACTGGGGATCTAGAAAAAAATCCAAAAAACATTTGCCCACATTTCAATATTGTGATGTAGGAAGTGATGGGGAGACATAAAATTACCTGAAATCCAGCCAAAACTTGCAGAAGAGTTGTCAGTTCCTAAAGAACAGGGTGTGTCTCAAAACCATTGTGTGGTTCTTGTAGGAACCAAACAATGCAATTTGTTTTTGTGAACTAGTTATTCAGGGGCAGGGGGTGCTATTACCACAGTTCAGTGTCTTGGGATTGTCGCAATTGATCCCTAAAGAAAATGTTTCTCCAACTTGTGTCAGAACTAAGAGTTTTTAAGTGGTACTATATTTGAGTATGTACATTTTTCTATTAATTCTTAGGATTCTCTCTGCACGCAGCTAGAAATATATCTATTTTCTTGCAGGAATTCAGATGTTGTAAATATATTTGAATCAAATACCAAAGACAACACAAAGAAACTATATTCCCATGTTTTTTCTATCACTTTGAATATTGAATATATTCCTAGTGGTAGCAGCAGTTACAGTGCCTCAAAATAAGTCTTTGTTTATATTCATAAGTAAAAGAAAAAGTGAATTTCAACAAACTCATATTACTTCTCTTGGATCAAATCTTGCTTCTGACACTGTGAAATCTCCCTGACAGCACAGACTTGATGTAAGTTCATTTCATGGGAGCAGAGTGTTATGGACACCAGGATACTGATGTCAGGACACAGAAATTAGGAGTGCATGGACCACAGTTTGTAGAGGACTGGGCAGTGAGTCACAGGGTTATGAATAATACTGATCATTAAAACCAGGGCAGCAAAAACAGCTGTTGTAATTTCTACAGCTTCAGGGTTTCTTTTCACAGAGCCTATTAGTTGGAAAGAATTAATTTGAGATAATAGAGTACAACTGGCCTCTGAGGGATTTTGAAGGTTTGTAAATTACTGCAGTTTCATATCCATAACTAAAGCCTTTATTGCCTGTAGTACAGCAAGCTAGCTAAGAAAATCATATTGTAAGCAAGGCAAATTAAAGTGGACATGACCTTTGCTCCATTCCTTGCACTGCAAGAGAAATGTGGAATGAAAGGCTGAACCTGAACAAACACTTAATCCCACAGAAATCCTCCCTATTTTTCTGGACTTGTAAGTCACAAAGAAAAGATGAATGCTGGAAGGCACTGCTATAAGGAATATGGCAAAAATACTACTAAGAGAAAAGTGCGACCATTCTCAAGAAACTTTCAGCAACATGAAACCCTAGCAGTCAAATGGAGTATGTCACTCTAGCACCCATAAGAGTAGCCCAAAGAACCCACAGTTGGATGTTGTGTGGATAGGAATTCAACTAACAACTCTATTAATATTTCTAGAACTGATAGTAGAAGTATCAAAGGGGGACACTAATAAATTATTCCTCAGTAATTCTTTCAGTCCTCCTACTGAATAAAAAGAAGCCTAATACTACTCAAACAATACAGTTGACACAATAGCTCTAGCCAGAGATTTATAGACAAGTCCATAACAGAGTTAAAAGATATTACATGTTCAAGGAGATATTCAAAACAGAATCTAGGAGAACTATAAAATATCTGTTTTCTTGAACTAAGTGATTAACAACTCATTGCTAACAGTGAGCAATGAACTGAACAGAATTACTGTCAGTCTTCACTCAAAATTTCTTTCATTCGTAGAGACACAGATATAGTCATAGTCAGACAGGCCTGTTGACACTGACCTGTGAACTGCTGATTTGCACAAAAAGCTTTGCTAGCAGTAATGTTCTTCTCTGCCATAGGCTACCTTGATGATGGTTCTTACTCCTCTCACCATTTCCTGCCCTTTCTTGGGCAATATACTGATGGGCAGAGTATCTTTCAAAGACACTCAGTGGTGTACCCTGGAGGCTGGTCACACACAAAGCCATCCTCCATCACTTATGAAAAAAACCCAGCAATATTATCAGCTGGAAAAATGGCTTGATCCAATGGGTACTGAACTAAGAACCTGAAATTTTTAATAGAATTCAAAATGGGCATGGGAATTGTGAAGAGATTAACTAATTGTGTACTGTGGTTTACATCCTAAATAGAAATAAATAGAAAATAGAAATGCTTATCCCTCCAAGAAGCAACTGTAAAGTCATGATTTGGAACTCCTATTATGCCAATGTTTTGTGGAGTCCTCACCAAGTACCTTATTTAAATTTTGCTTATTTTTCAAAAAAAAATTATTTAACTGGTCTATATTTATAAGAGCAACCTAAAAATTAAATAATTGTGTGACAGTCAAGACTGTTTATATCCTCAAAGGCTTTGAAGAAGTTGCTTTCAATCAATTTCCATGCAAATTTTACCTCCTATAGGATAAACTCTTAGCCAAGCAAAAACTGCTATTCAGAAGGGTAACTAAACTACTCAGATGAACTAACATGCTCACTGGTTTTGCCTTGTCCGATATAGCAAATAGGGCAATGTGCAGTGATGTTGTGTTTATGGTTACTCCATTATACAGGTAATTTGTAAGAAGTCTCTGTGAAGAACATATTGTTTCTAATTTCTTAGAAAAGGAACTTAAGAGGATCACTTCATCTGAAAACCACAGCTGCAACTAAAAGCCCTTAGAAAAGGAAAAATCAGCTCTGTAAAAACCTTTTATAATCTTACAAAGAACAATACTATTGAAAATTACTCAAGTTTTTTTTCTAGGATCTGTAAATGTATAATATTTAGAGAAGTATATTGTCAGGCTCTTACCACATCTATTTACTAGATTAGGCATCTGCTTATCCCAAATTATTGGCTTTTGAGTTATAGAAAACAAACATTTAAATTCCTCTTCTAGCCAATGAAGAATAAGTAATAAGTAATAAGTATTAAGTATTCACAGTGATGAGCATTAACAGATACATGAGCCTGAGTTGCATTCAATTACTTGAGTGCAATTTGTATCCTTTTGAGAGTGTTCAAAATTCATTTTCTCTGGGCAAAGCCATGGTACTTCACCAACCCTGAAGGGAGCCTTGGTATGTCTATCTGTTAGATACCATTAAACCGAACACATTAATCCATCCCTAAATACCACTAGTACTTCAAAATCCATTAGATATTTATAAGTTTTTATGCTCAATTTTATTTAACTTTGACTCTTAAAGCCTGGGTTTCATGCTGGTTCCTTCATTCCTTCATTCCAGTACAAGATTTTCCCTACTGTGCAGTCTTCAGCAATCTTCAATCTAATCCTTAATGTTCTGAGCGAAAACTGGGGTCCTCTGAGAAAAGGTGATTAACCTAGCTTATTAAATTTTGGACTTGTTTTTTCTTTTAACAGATGGTGACCTTCTCTAACTGCCAGGAATCCTCATGCACGTGCTGACCTGTAACTAGTCATTTATTCCAGGGAAAGTGTGCAATAATTTGACTCTACACTTTATCCTGGCTGACCTACAAGGTTTTTCCTAATGTTCCTACTCACAGCAACCTGGACTTTTCACCATATGACAGTGACCTCAGAAGCCAACCACATACTCTGTTAGATAAACAATATGTTTTCAAGATAAACATAATGGTGGATCAAAGCATGAGTTTTTCCAAAAAGGGGCAAGTTAGCTTTATTATTTGTTATGCAATCATCCTTAGTTTGTTGCATAGCTGATTTTCTTTCCCTTGCGTATTAGTTTTCATCTGTATTTTACATATCCATTAAAAACCACCATATACTCATTCCAGCAGAGATTAAATGTCTAAAAGATGGATTTAAGTTCATGATCTCTCTTATTTCTATGTAATTACATTGCCTTCTATGTTGCAGTACAGGTCTCAAAATAACTCCTCAGTTCCCTGCAATCAAAACTCTCAAGCTAGTTCAAGTTCCAGGAATTCAGCCTACAGAGAGCTCAAACTAAACAGACTCTGGCCCGATGAAAATCAGGCACTTTTCCAAAAGGTGATAATGGATAGACACCAGATGGCCGATGGAGGGGAAAACAAATCTCCTGGTATGTGCCAAAAACAAAACAAAACAAAAAATAAAGAGAAAGCAACAATAAAAAAGCAAAATGAAAAGTGGACTAAAAGGTTGGCATCAGAGGGAAATGGTGACATGCAGCAAAATATAAGGCAAGGGTGTTGCCTGGCAGATGGAACAAGCCAGAAACAGAGATGAAGGACAACAGGATGCAGGAGTTCTGGAGGACAGGGTCAGGTCTCAGCGGCAGTGTGCAGCCCAAAACCCAGCTGAGAAGAGAGGCAGAAAATGTCCTGGTGGCCCTGCCTCGACAGCAGAGGCTCTAGCCCCCAGAATGTTCCAGAGGGAGTGGGCACACTGTGGTTGTCTGGGGAGGAGCGGGAACAGGTGTGAAGCCAGGTCCGAGCACAGAAGGGCCTTTCCCGGGGGCAGGGGCCAGGCTGAGTTGCAGCCCTGCAGGTGTCTGGACAGGGAACCAGATCGGAGCCGTCCTTCCCCCTTGCCCCGCAGGCAGACACAGCACCTGCGGGAAAGCATTGCCCCACCTGAGTTATCCACTCACTCCCTACACGGCTGTGATTTTTAAAAGCTAGCTGTTCTGCACTTTTTCTAACTGCATGTTTTCAGTTTAAAACATAGCTTTGGAGTTTAAAAGGCTCCACTGGTTTTTGTTTGCTTTCAGAGAAATGTGGCATGAGCTGCCTCAGAGCTTTACTTGACAGGGAATTCATCAGGGAAGAGAGGTGGTATCTCTTAGGGACAACACAATAGCTCTACCGCAATAAACAAGATTGTTGGAAATATTCCCCTTAAATTCACTCTAAAATACTCTGTCAATATCATTTGGGAAAAAAGTGTAAGATACATGGGCTGAGCTCGCTCCCAGTGCAACTACAGGTAAATTTGTGGGATTCAGTTGAATATTTGCAAAGGCAAAAAATGTCCTTTCCCACCTTAAATTTTCAAGAAAGTAAACAGAGCATCTTGCAGAACTGGAATAAATTATTATCCCAGAAAACAACTGACTTTACCATGCTTAGAAACTCTGAAGTAGATATACATTTGCACATATCTGTGCTGATTTGAAAATCAAATTCTGCAAATAAATAGAAGACCAAGAAAGTCTACAGACAGCACAAGCCATTGCATATTTCAGAGGATCTTCCTACTGTCATTAAGATTAAATAAATTTAATGGAGTTAGTGGATTTTCAAAGAAAAGTAAAATTTGTCCAATATTTCTTCTGCTATTAGAGATTCTAAAATTTTCAGCTTAGAAGCTGTAAGGCTTAGAAGCATGTACCTTGGCTACCACCTTAAACAAAAAAGACTAAGTTTTCATACTTCAAACCACCCTAAAAATATGTATGTGTGAAAGCCTGTTCATTTTATGCAGTCAGTTTAAAATCTAAATATGGTTAGACTTCAGAATTGAAAGGTGCCAAAGTACGAAATTTCCACAGCTGTAAACAGTAAATACCTGAAGTGGGGAGAATAAGAATGCATGAAACTTCCAGTTGAATGTGTTTTGCATTAATGTACACAAATCAAATGTTTTGTGAACGATTTAAGTAAGTGGATGAAACATCAGGAATGAAGCAATATAATCCAGTAAAGTAAAGCATGCATACCCTGAGGCAGAAGTGGTTTTAGTTTTCTTGTCATAGCACAGCATTTTGTTGTGTGTTTGTAATGAGGTTGGGGACACTAGAAACAAGGAGCTGAGCAAAATTCTACAAAGTCTTTGTAGATATTTCTGTTGCTAAAAAACAGGTCTCTTTTTAGAGTCACTCTATACACTTTGAAAAAGTTATACTTTTCCTCACATAGGTTTTCACTTTTCTCTCTGTTCTAACCAGCAAAGTATTTCCCTGCCTTTTCCTGTATGCAAATATAATGCAGATTGCAGACAATGTATACTTGTAGCACTGCTTGTTTATTTTTTACTGCCACACTCAAGAATCCATTTTCATTTGAAACCACATTTTTCTTCATTCTTTTTTTTCCTTAGCTCTGAGCTAAAGAATTTAGAAATGAGGCTGCAGTGTTCCCAGGGCTGGGAGTTATCCACAGATCTAGTCTTGTCCCTCCCAAACAAGGAGTCCAGGGAGAATCCAAACACCCAAGAGTTTTTTTTAACCCATTGCAAGATCATGCTTCATACTTAAACAGAGAAAAAAATGCTTCTGTAGACAACCTGCCATTCACTGACTTAGCTTTCCAGATTTTAGACATTTGCTGTAAAGTTATCTTCAGAAGAACTCCTTTTAATTAAATGTTTAGTTCCTATCTTTGCCCTTTGGGTTATATATCCATGTATTCACTCTTCTCACAAATCATCTCTGTGTTTCATTTCACGTTCATACATTGTTGATTATCTAATTACCAGTAGTAAAACACATAGCTTGAACTATGTCTTTTTGAGGGAATTTTTGAGGGAATTTAGTGTCTTTAGAACTAGAACTGGCCCTTTCCAAAAACTGGCTTGGGATGATCACGTCTGTACTAAAAACTTGAACTTCAGGTGTTGTGCCTTACCGCACCATTTAATTAGAGAAGCAAAAACTTGTGGGTTCCATCAGATTTCTTCTAACTTCTTTTTCAGCTGATCTGAGAATATATGTCAGGAGCTAGAAGCTGGATAAATATCAAACTCTCCAATATATTTCTGCATACTTTATTTTCACTAAATTAAATATGAAGTGCTCTTCATTAGCAGCCCATTGGGAGAAGAGGTAAATTCACAAGAACATCTGCCTGTTTATGCAGTGATTTTTTAATAAGGAAAAGGCTTATTCTTCTTATGTTTTACTTTTCCCAAATCACACAATTTAATCATGACATTTTCAGACCTGTCACTTTACTGTGTCATCCTGTCTTACCAGCTCATAAGAGTTTGTGGGCCTGGAAGCAATTTTTCGACATTTTGCAGGGATCTGGGCAGCACCTGCTGTGAATCTTCTGTCAGAATCACTTCAAGCTGCACTACCCAGCATTGGGCTGCCCAGAATGTCACCCAGGTGTTATGACACATGCTTTGCTGGTCAGTATACAGTACTTTCCATGCCATCTTGGTGCTTTTCACAGTTCAGGGTGGCTCTGCTGAAAGCCTATTGTCTTTGATCTCTCACAGCTTTGCTTTTCAATGTATTTTTAGACACAGTGGAAGTAAGCCACTGACTTTTTTTTCTCCTTTTTTGAAGAAGGCTTCTCACATGTTGTTTACACTCTCTGTGAGCTTTAGTGGAGTGTTTCTTCTCCACTGAGAGGAACATACTGTTCACGTGCACTCTTTCTCCTGCTCATGTTTGTGTTGCCTGGAAAAGACCAATTTTCCCTAACTGCATCATGCCATGCACTATAAATCACATTTGTGTCCCATTTAAAATATAAACCACAACAGACACAGAAGAACAAAAGGAACCACACGCCCAGCTTTTTTTGTCAAAACTCCCACACATTGATAATTAGAAGCACATAAAACCATACACAAGCTAGGAGAGCTTGAACGGCTGTCATGCCTCATGCTGTCTGTCTCAGTCTCCTCCACTTTCAATTCTGCCACAAAATTGCCTGGAACAGTAAAAAGGACAGGAGAAGATTAACATAAACAATCTGTGAAACAATGGAGATTAAAATAATAGTAAGGATTGCCTGACAAGTGTGCATTCATGAGACTCTGGGAAAACTTTGTTTTAATTAATTATCTGCACTTGTCCAAGGGATAGCTGAAACACTTGAACACAGAAAGGAGAACAATGTGTTTTAAAAGCTATTTGTAACACAAATAATTGTTGAAAATGTTTTAAGTAACTTAATGCATAGGCAATGTGGAGGATTCTGGCTGTATATTTGTTTTATATTTTGCAATCAGCCTTATTGGTGGTACAGACTTTAACCATCATCCTGTGAACTCACATGTATAAGTATTCCCACTAGACTGAACAGAGCACTTTGAGGGACTGGATTGTGCTGTTTGTTATACATATTACCAAAAGTAATTAATAGCACTCACTACATATTGTTGCTGCTGTTGCAAAGCTCCGTATGTTGTGCTTAGGCTGTGCAAGCCATGGTGAATCCACATGCCTCATACTTCCCACTGCCCTTTTAACTGCTGAAACCCCTAACAAGAAACCAAACATGTTAGACAAGTGTCAGAAGAGAAATAATGGTTAAAGGGCTAAAGTATTTTACCCAGGGATGTTTAACAGGTAAAAGACAAAGTTCAGTAGAAAATTACAGCTCTTCATTCCCCACACAGTATCTCATACTAGATGGCAGTCCCTACTTCACACTAGGATTTTACACAATGTGTGTATTACAGCAAGTATTGGCACATGGCAAAGAGGTGAAGAAGCACCTCACTGATTTCAGTAATGTAATTTTGAATATTTTATTAGTCTAAAATTACCAGCACTGAGTAGTCTCATTTATCAACTTAGATAATTTTGGCACCTTTATTTTCACGGTGAAATATACTTATCGTCCATTAGTTTCACCCTCTAAATCACATGAATAATGATTGATAGGACATAACCATCCTTAAAATAAAAGATGTCATTCCATAAAGTCCAGTTTTTAATGTTTTTCGCTAATATTAACAAATCTAAAAGTAGGTACTCATCAGTTTCAGTGTGTTATAAGTGTTTCACACAAAGCGGTGAGGATGCACTTGAGGAACTTATCCACTGAATGTAAATTAATGACCTTGTTAATGACTCTTATTTATAAGAGTCATTACTCTCACAACAAATTTACTTCTCTTATACGTATAGTCAGAAGCAATCAACAAGAACAATGATTTAGTTTAAGACCCTAAATTTGTGCCTAGGTTCATGTGGATTGCCACTAAGACAGTTGAAAGTTAATTAGATAAATTTGCTAATTTTTCAAATGCTAGCAAAAAAGACCTTCTCATCCTGAGATAAGTGGCCTTTTGGCCATTTAAGCATTTCATGACTGCAAGCCTAAAAGGCCTTGCTATGTCCCAGGAAAACAACAGCCATATAAAATCCTGGAACATCCTACCACTAAGCCATAAGCAAATTCAAACAGCTCTTTGTTCATAATTTAAAGAAACAGATAAGAACACTAGAGGATAAAATCAAAAATGAACCCTTTTAAACTTAGCATTCTAGAAAACAAGTTCTTGACTTCAAATATCAAATAGGAAGAAGAAATTCTTTTTCTCTTCACTTGTCTAAAAGACAAACAATGACTTATACTTTAACTCAAGTAAAATAGACATCATCATGAGTTCTGCCTCTTCAATAAAATATTTTCTTTCCAGCTATTACTTTCTATTCCTCCTGTCTTTACCTCCAAATCTTAACAATTAATGTTCATGAAGAGATTTTTATAAAGTGTTGCTCAATATTTAAAATATTTTTAAGCATAAATAAAATATTTTTTTGTATATGAATTTGTTCATGTGTCTTCCAACAAGAAATTCTATGTTATAAATTTTCCAGTTGACAGTTATCTTATACTATTAATCTAGAAACTGATCAAAAAACAATGATACTCTATTAACATCTGTCTGTAACTTTTCAATTAAACTCATACCAAACTGAGACAGGATATGCCCTCTTTTTTTTTTTTTTTTTTTTTTTTTTTTTTTTTTTTTTTTTTTTAACAGAAAGAATTGTCAAAAAAAAAAAAAATACAATTGTTCTGCTTTCTGTCTGGAATATGGATGAAATCTGTAACCCAGCATTTTCAGATTCTCATAGTGGTCTTTGGAATTGCAACTTTTGAGCATAATACCAAAAGCTATTTTCAAACAATTTTCTGTGGCACCCCAGAAGAACTTGCCACCATAGGATTTGTTGCAGAGGCCCAGGAGGGCCTGCCACTAATGTAAGAGAAATGCTTTATTATGTAGTGAGAAGGGCTTCTCTGCTATGGATCTTTGCAGCAATATGTCAATATCTTTTAAGTTCTGTTACTCCATTGGTTCATTAGGTTGATGTAAGCTTATGCTACCCTAATTCCACCTCTGTTCTCCATATGTGTACGTTCCCTGGAATGTTGTCCCTCCCTTGGGCCCTCATTGGTTCCTGTATCCCGCCTATCTACCCTGGCATCCTCTATTGGTTGTTACCCTTTACCCTGCCCATGTACCCTCACACCATTGGGTCTGATGCTCTGCTCCACCCCCTCCTCCCCTATACTTAAACCTCTGTCCTCGCTTGTTGTTGGTCCTTGTGTCCCTGGAGCCTTTTGGTGTGACACCAATAAACTCCACCAGAGCCCCACACAGAAGACCCTTCCCACCCCTCACTTGCTGACTTCTGCCTGTAGCGTGTGCCTGTGTGAACAGTGTGATTGCTTGTGTGCCTGCCCAAGTGACTTCATGTAAGGAGACACTTTTGGCAAGGTTGCAGCATTTACCATCCCCGCACACAATTTTCAATTTTTTTTAAAAAAGAAGCAACAAACAAAAACTGACACATATATGTGTATACCCCAATTTTGCATAGTTTTAATAATGAGTTTTCATGTTGGTTTTACTACCTGTTTTATTTGAACCTTTCTATAAGTAGTGGTCTTAAAAGGGTTTAACTGTATCTTATTCTTTTTCCAATTTCTTGGAATATTATTCCAATTATTTATTACAATATAAAAGAATTGCAACTATATTGAATTAATCTAGCAAGTAACATTATACGTGTTACCTACTTTCACTATTCCCAGTGCTTCACACTTAGTAGCACATTTCAGGGTGGTACCTAAGATAGAATCTATACAAATCAAAACTGCTTCATATAAGCAATATAGTTGAAGCTCAGCAGTGTTTGCATATTTCATTCTACATTTTTCTTTAAAATTCCCTGTAGCTGACTAGATACTGACAAAGGTAGCTGACTTAAAAATCACTGCAAATGACATCTTCTGTTTCTTGAAAAAATAATTTCACTTGCAACTGATAAAAGTTATCCGATTCAGACCATTATAATTCCTGTATATTCTCAGCTGAGAAAATCAGAGCTTTCTGGGGGAACTTAATCACATGTAGGGTCTTCCTATATGCCAAAAAAAGGAAACTTAAAGCAGCCTTTCAGTAATTCTCCATCTTTCAGTAATTCCTATTCATGAAACTTTATTTGAATCAATAATTTAACAGAATTTTTTCCTTAATGGTAAACTCAGCTGGCCATTTCCATGTATTTCTTAACACGGAATGAGACACAGAGTCCTGACCCAAGAAATGGTAGCTTAGAGGTCCCTCATTATGTGGTCAGTCATTCATTTATGGAAATAAAATTGAAAGAGTATCTTAATTACCTATATGGTAGACACTTCCACCCACTGAAATTGTTCACTGAGGACACACATGTGCACATCATATTCTACAATTTCCTGTGTTCAACCTACATGTTCAATCTTGCATGAAAATTATTATGTTATGTTGATTGTTTATAACGTTCTTTTAAAATTTTATATGAATCTATGCTGTAATATTGGGGACTGTAATTTTTTAATGTTTTTTGTGACAGAAGGGAACTTCTGTCATTGTTCTTTCTATTTAAAAGTGTTGGGAAAGAAGGGAATTAGAAAGCCAAAGAAATAGAGGTTATATACAATTAAAAACCGAAGCATTCATGTAGTTCAGTTGAAATCCAGGAAGAAAAATCTAGTGAGACATCTTGAAGCCTTTAAAATAATAACTTTTAACTCTGAGGAATTGTTATATTACCCATGCTAAAAAAAATAATAAAAAGGAGTAGAAATCCCTGTTCCCCATTCTGTTTTTCAGATCACAGTTAACATGTATTATATGTAGTGTAGGTGTTATTTTTAGGTCTGTTGCCTGATACTATATTCTATTCACTTTCTGTATGGGTCACAGAGAGTGCAAGAATAGACATGCTGCTACTCTCCTGAATGGGTAGAAAGTGTCTTTCCCAAGGCCTTTTATTCACAGAAACAGCATTTGAACTTTATAAGACATTTTGAAGGTTTGTTGGTTTGTTTTGGTTTGTTTTGGTTTGTTTTTTGTTTTATTTTTTTTTTTAATTTGTAACACTCTGCTTATGAAAGTTTTCATTGTCCCTGCGTTGTTTACTCTCCTTTGTAAGCCAAGAAGCCATGTTGGATAGGAATTAATTAGTGTAGCTTCCCAGCTGAAGAGTAATTGACCCTTGGAAATTAAGTTAAAAATGCTGGTCCAGCAGAGAACCCATACATCAGGACTGTTTCAGTTTAAGTGTTTCTCACCCTTCACAAGCACAAGGACCACATGAGATGATGGAAACCCTCTGCACATGTTTCATAAGCTTGCCAAATTATTCAACTGAAAACTTGGTAATTACATGTAGCTATTTCTGCCCATTTAAGCAGAGGCCTCACGCAAACAGATTTCATAGGTCGTCAGCCTAGATGATTGCTAATGACACATACTCTGTCAGAACTTTCCTTCTGCTCTGTCTATTATACTGTGCTTCTGTCTATTATCCTCTTAGCAAGATAAAGTATCCTGGTCAAGATCTCTCTTGATCAGAGCTTCTGTAGCACTATAGAAAAATCAGCATGATTACCTGGCAAGGCTGCTCCTCCTTCTGCCCAAATACTCATCTTGGACCTGCGTTCTGCTGCCCACCTACGCTTCCTGTAAGTTTTGCTGTTAGAACAGATTGATTAGAGCCCTTCAGCTGATGGATGGATTAGGAAAAGCTTTAAAAACTGCGCATTTCAAGTGCCATGTTTTTTGAAAGCAGTTCATTCGTTCCATGTAGACAGGATTAAAAGCCAATCACAAGTAAGCCAAGCAAATGGTAGCCAAAGCATAAATCATCATTACATGCTGGCAGCTGGCTGCAACTACATGACAACTATTCACAAACAGGATGCTTGGTGCCCTTTTATGTGGATCTTGTGTTCTTTGCACATGTTTGTTCCACATGAATTGTTCCCTTGGAAATACAGGGAGAGAACTAAGGTGATGAGAGAATAATAAAATAGCTCATTGTCTCCTGCTGCCTTTTTCCTTGGAAAAAGGACCCTTTTATTCATGGATAAATTAAGATTTGCCAAACTGATACAGAGATAAGCAAAACCAGCAATATGTCCCTCAGACATGATGCACAAAGTATATATGTTCTTGAGTCCTTGCCACTAACATAAATGAACCTACAAAAGTGTGGGAACTGCAGTGCATTCACCAAGGTTTCCACCCACAGCATTAGTACCTCTCCACAGTTACTTGGTGTTCTCTAGCTATGTAGTATTTCTACATTATGGTCTTTTTAGTCAGAGAAAATTAAAAATAATAGCAAAGGGTTCTCTTCTTGGAGTCCCAGCAGTATTATTGCATGAGTGAAGATCATCTTGCCTTCATGAGAGATGTTTAAATTAGTGTGCTTATGTTGCTGTATTTTTAAAAGTCACAGTCTGAAATTAAATACGATTTATTGACTTGAATGACTGGGTGTTTTTCTTTTTTTTTTTCTTTTTTTTTCTTCTTTTTTTTTTTAGTGTCTTTTCACTACTTGTAAGTGCCTTTCATGAAGAAGTAAAGGATATATGTATTTCAGTGACATGCTACATAAATTTGTACAGTTACACCTAGAAGAAAAAGCGGAAAATATGGAAAACCTACTAACTTGCTGAATATATTTTATTCCCCTCACAATTAAAATAAACTACATTGTAAACTATCTCAAAGTATTGTCAACATCTGCCATTTTGTTGTCCTGCCACTAAATTCAACACTTATCTATGATAGTTGTAAATACCAGATGGAAATACCAAAGAAATGTGTAAGAATTTCAGCATAGGCATGTGTTGGATAATCATCTGTCACGCTAGTTTTCATCTTGAATCCTAATCTTTGACAATGGCTTATGGATCAAAACATTTCAGTGAGTCCTTTCAAAATGTGTTAGCTTTGCATGTGTAAATCTGTAAATGAAAATGTAAATTTGTTAATGTAAATTTGTTAATGTAAATTTATTAATGTAAATTTGTTAATGTAAACGTAAATGTAAATGTAAATGTAAATGCAAATATAAATGGCCTGGAATGTTTTCAGACCTTGCTGACTGCTCCATCTCATTGTCTAGAATAGTGCTGCATGGATGTTTCATGGAATCATGAAATCATTAAGACATCAAAAGTCATCAGGTTCAGCTGTCAACAACCAGTGTGTTCACCACAAATTCATGTTTTCAACTGCCATATCCACATATTTTTAAAACACTTTCATTAATGATGACTCCACCACTGCCCTGGACAGCCTGTTCCAATGCATGACAATTCTTTCCATGAAGAAATTTTTCCTAATATCCAATCCAACTCTCCCCCGGTGCTACTTGAGGACGCTTTCTCTTGGCGTACTGTTTCTTACCCAGGAGAAGCAACTGACATGCCCTTGGTTACAATTTTCTTTCAGGTAGTTGTAGAGACCAACAAGGTCTTCCATAACTGTGTTTTTCCTCAGGCTAAACCCCAGTTTCCTCAGCTATTCCTTATAAGACTTATGTTCCAGACTGTTCACCAGCTTTGTTACCATTCTTTGGACATGCTCCAGCACCGTTTGCAGCTCTCTTCCAGTTCAAGAGACCTCTTTGTTACCAATGAAATCTGGGAGGTCTTATTAAAATGTATTTCTGTGCTTCTGTTTTGTATATAATCCTCATTTAGTTAGACTGAGAAATATTTACAGACATCCCAGATTTTAATTTGACAAATCTTGCAGTTAGAAGAGACACTTTCATTGCACATATCCACAAGAAAAATTAGAACCCCAGTAAAGTCCGTTTATAAACAGTGCAATGAAAAGAGCTTGACATGTTTTGAAATCTCTTCCAAAAATTAATGCGACTTTTTTGACTAAGACATATCCAATGTGACTTTGTGAAACAGTGATTGCTTTTATGCACAGGATTATTTCATGAAAATAACTAATTCCTTCCAAATAGCCTTAATTATTAAATGTGGCACTGACATGTTTAATTGATGCATTAAAGGCACATCAATCCACTGATGTCTTCCTTCCCAACATTTCATTTTATCCTAATATCTAACTATACAAATTTAAGTACCTGAATGCTTGATTGCTCTTATACTTTGTAAGAATTGTCAGTAGTTTCTTACTCTGATAACAGATTAAGTACTATGAAAGCTGTTAATTCTTCTAGAGCTGGAACCTATTAAAAGTACCTGAAAGCTGAGCCAGAAAACAGTGCTTTCTATTAAATTCCCAGCAGGAGTGACAAGTCTATGAATCTGATTAAATTACCTCATAATTTCTCATTGAAACCAAGGCCTTGTTGGTCTACATGCACACTTTGTCCTGAGACAGTTTTTTGGATTAATGGGATTATTTTAAGCAAAAGCTGTATCGATAATCAACTAATAGTGACCATTTTATTTCAGTAAGCCTGTTTGGTGTCCTGAAGCAGGTAAACCAGAAGTACCACTTTTAACTTTACATACTTGAAAACACAGTGGTAACTTTTATGTCATTGCAGAAGTGTCAGTAAGACAAAGAAATTTAAGCATCTGTGAAATTCTGGCAGAGGGTCAAATAAGCTTCATAAAATTCTTCAGGGAAAGATGATGTCTACTGGCTTAGACTTTAGCCCACAAGACCTTAAGAATGTGTCTAAAAGCCACTGAAGTCAAAAGGCTTTAAAACACATGCTAACTGTTAAAATACACATTAGCGCTGTTTCTGAATGAAAAAAACTTTTCCTGAAAAAGGGCCACAGACAGGCTCAGAGCTTCTCTCTGTGACCTGGTATTCCATGTGGGCTGCTTCTCTGTGTTGCCCTGAGGAACTGGAACTGGATATACCACACGATGATTCAACAATCAACATTTTTCCAATTTGTGCTGGTCCTTTATATTTCCAAGAATGGGTGGTCCCAGCTGGCATTGCCCCAGTGCTAAATAAGGTAAAGGTGTGTCAAACAGCAAGTCTCAGGATGATATTACTATTATACTTAGTTGTATGGCTTGTAAAAGTAGTTTTCTTGCCAGCAGCAACAACAGTAGCAAGTAACTGGAATTGTTTCATTTCAGACTAATGGCAAATAAAAATAAAGGCTTCTATGCTCGGAAAACAACAGCCCTGTAAGTTAACAGAAAACAGAATAACTGGTAGCTCACCCTCTAAATAACAAATCCAGTTCAAAAACAACCCACATGTATGTCTCAGAGGAATCTTTCTGCTAAATATTTCTCCCTAACTCAGTTACTGTCTACGGGGGTACTACCTTAGGTTTTCTATTTTGGGCTGTTCCAGCAGCTTATAGTAAAAAATATATATTACAGAGAAGAACTAAGTTAGCAAGTCTACTGAATCTGTATTTAATTGTCTCCTTCGGTTGTAACTGCATTGTTTTATAACACAACTAGCTTTGATCATAGCCTTCCTGCACCATAGAATAAGCAATAGGACTTAGCTCTTGATGAACTTTTTCTGTGGCTGATGAACAGGCCAAGAAACTATTGCAAAATAGGATTTAAAGTAAGATTTGAAGCCTCCTTCAAGCTAAAATCCTCCTTTTGGTGCACCACTTTTTGATATCTACCCTACTCTCTACTGGCAAATCTTTTGTCAAGCTTTCACTCTAAAGTAAAACTAATTTATTTTCTTCTAGATTCCTGTCATGAGACTGTAGTAAGCAAACATTTCCATCTGTTTTGGGAGACAAATGATTAAAGATTTGCCAACAATAGAAGTGAGTATGGATGCAACACAACCCGGCTCAGTCCCCAGACTTAATACCCATAATCAGAGAGGCAATGGACAGGAAAGAAGGCAGAACACAAAGTAAAAGCTTGGATATAAATGATCCAGAACTGAGGAACAGATGAGCTAAAATATCATTCCAAACTTAGTGACTTGATCTCATCCCAGTGTGGACTGAGACTGGGTCCATGGCTGCATTGCCTTGCTAAGTGGGAACAGAGCTGTGCCACAGCCCTATGTCTGCTTTGAGAATAAGAGAATTCATTGTTGCAGTGTCGATAACTTAAATATTAAATGCAGATTGAGCTAAATCAAATTCAGTAAATGCAGACTCTCAGTTTTGAGCAATATGGGAGGTATATGAATCCAACACTGAGTCAGGCCTCAGGCTCTCTTGCTGTTAAGCCAAAGTTGTGTGTTTGCCTAGTGTGCGTTTGCAAATTCAATACATAATGGTTCTCTCTCTCCATATATTGCTAGTTCTGAGCAACCTTCTCCCCACCAGCTTCTTATTCTTTCCATCTTCTTCTTATTCCTTGGATTGTTTTTACTTTTCTCTAGTTGTTTTGGATTTTGTTTTCTGAACTTTGATGTACACTTTTCCCCACTATTGCTCATTCCTTTTTATTCTCTTTATTATTTTATTCTTCCTTTACACATAACTATAACTACCATAACTGTGGGAAATGACTGGAAATATCCAGCAGTCTAGTAAATGCCATAAAATGACTGAGTCCTTTTTATCTGAAACACAAAGAGTCTCCCCAATTCCTTTTATATCCAGGGCAAAAGATATGCTCACCATCTTTAGGAACCAGAGTTTTCTCCTTTTTATGTTCTGAACTCCAGTGAGCTCATAACGTGCACTAGTAATGAAAGCAAGAATGGAAAAGGTAAACAAAAAAAGAGTTCTGGGAGAAACTTAAAGCAAAAAAGCAGGTTCCACATCTCAGACAGTGAATTTATGGATGCAAGAATTTATGGATTGAAGGGATATCTGTCAAAGTCATTAGAAATGAGGAATGAGATGCTGTGAATATCTCTTGCACAGATGCAGAACTAAAGATGGAAACAGCAAAACCTTTTTATTAGATTTTAGGAGTATATTCCAGGAAAAATAACACTGGCAATGACCTTATTCTCTTAATCCAGAAGTTATTTTCCATAAATTTCTATGCTATGCTACAGGAAAAAAAGATTCCAAACATTTTCATCTGAAATCTTTAGTCGTTGATACAATAGTCGGGTGTGGTTCTACTTTGAAAAGGAAATCCATATGACATTCCATTTTCGCATGCTGATTTTTGCATAAATTATCACTTTACAAGTCCAATGGATCAGGTATTTGAAGCATCCTGAGCCATCTATGAGATTTTTTTTGTGTGTGTCCCAAACTGCTTCTTGGAGACAATGAGGCTAAAAGTATCTCATTATTTTTTCTTCACATTATCCATGAAAGTGTTCTATGATGTCTTGTTTTCTACATCATACACTTACACATTTTCTTGCTTATTTAGACTTTCAATAGACTTTTATTAGCTTTAGGATTGTTAGCATATTTTCTGAGTCAGGTAGACTGAGTTGTATTCTCAACAGATGTAGATGGATAAGTGTCATATGCATGTATATTGTATTATAGATAGACCATAGCAAAGTTTGAAGGATGGAATTGATGCCTATAGATCACTGAGATATTAATTTTTCCCTTGGACCTCAAGACAATTCTATCAGGCACATGGATTCCCTTGTCAGCCTCAGGATCTCCCAGATTCTCCAGTGCTGCAAAGCACAGTCTCACAACAGTATGTTCCTGGATCTAAACTCTGTCCTAGCATGCCTCTCAGAAGAGGACTTACAAGAAGATCCTCAAAGACTTCTTTATAGCAGACTACCACAGCGTTTGCACGATGAGAAATTAGTCTTTCAAGGGCACCTTTAAAGGATCTGGATCACCAGTGAGATCCTGAGCCATAGCTTGCTGCAGAATATCTAAAACATTAAATCATACATGCGATTTTTCCACCCAAAGCTTTTAATTAGGCTGTTTCCAGTGCTTATCTGAAAAACTCCAAGGTTGCACCTTCCCACTGACTTGCTACTGTGTATACTAACCCCTTTTTTCCTCTCATTTTTCTAAAGAAAACATAAGCAGTACTGTGCTTTTCATACAGTGATTGTTAAAGTCACTGAAAGTGATATGTCATCTGCATCTACCAACTGAAGCTCTAGTGAGCTAAAAATGTCAAAGTGGGAGAAGGCTCGGCTGCTAACCTAGACCGTATGAGAGGGCTCTGAGAATGCCCATTCTGGATGTTTCACTGGAAAACTGTAAAAAGCGCATTCCATACAGCTTCCAAAAAATCCCACAGTCACTACCAGTGGGAAAATTGGGAGGCTTTTAGAAATCAACCTCAAAATTCTTCCGTCGTCTGTCTCCTTGGACATTGTGTTCCAATATTAGCTCTAGAAATTGAAAAAAACAAACTTTAAATAGCTTGACACAAATGAAATTAACATATAAATTACTACCATTCAACAAGATTTTTTAATCATATTTTTAATAGATTTATGAAAAGTACAATGTGTTAGCGCATGTGCTTTCATATCAGAGAAGAGGTTTTGTAACTAGGAATGGTGACTTTGCAGACTCACAAATTTGACCTTCAGAAAGGCCAGGGCACCTAAGCTGTAGGAAGGCCTCAAGGACAGAGTGTTTTCACAGAGAGGCATGTTTACCACACTTCTCCTTCCTTTTTCAAGATAGTCAGCAGCCTAACCTAAGAGTAAGTTATATTGGAAAGGCATTTTCAGCAGAAGAAGAGTGAGGCTATGTCTAGACTACATGAACATGCTGTGATTCCTTCTGTAATTCCTTCTGTCACTGATTCCTTCTGTGATTCCTGTGTGTCTGGGTAGCTATCCTGTGCAATACAGTACAGAAGAGGAAAAAGTCTGCTTGGGCATCAGGCTGAGGGCAAGCTACCCAGAACAAACAATATGGATGCAAGATGTTAGTCACTGGGACATTCTGAAATCTGAAGTGCTGGTGAGAATACCCTAGCAAGTATCCATTTCTGAGGATTTTATTCTTCTTGGTTGTCATTTCCTAAACTTCCACTGCTAATTTCAACTTTTGTATGTCATGTATGTATGTATATATTTTCTACATTATCTAGAATATAAGGAGAGAGAAAGAGAATTATTATTTATCCTACATCATGAACAATATGCTTAATTCTTGTTATTGTTCATGATAATTGTGTGTACACAGTACTGCACCACAAAGGACATGTAATTCTTCTTCACTAGTGAAAAAATAGTGTTGTTATACCACAGAATATGATTTGCTAATACTGGAAATCATACAGCTATGGCATTTCAAATAGGGACAAAGAAAACATATTCACTGAACAACCAGATGCATTTAAGTGCAAATTCATAGATACTGAATTTTTTAAAAAGTTCTTCATTGCACAAGTTCTCGCAGTATTGAGCAGTAGAAAATTTAATCAAATGGCTAAAAAATGATGACCTGACAAGTACTGCAGTATATCTATGTACCTATGCTTAGGAAAACATAAAAAGATCAAAATCAAACCGCATTCATCCTGAAGAGAACATATTCCAGACACAAACGCTAACAGAGCCACAAAATCTTCTAATTCAAATAAACTAGCACCTTTTGTAATGTATAAATCACTGGTATGAACACATGTTAAAACTAAATACAGATTAACACACTAAATAATTTTTTCCAAGTGTAACTCCTGGAATTATGTATGTCACTGTGGTTTCCAAGAAGACAAATGGTCTGGAAAATGAAAAATAAATTAGTTCTGTGACTAATTGGAGTCAGAGATTGAAGGTCAGGCTTGGTTCTGCAGTTGACCCTGGTGACCAGTAAAAGTCCAGCTTGGCTCACAGTACAACTTTCTGTATTTAAGAGTTGTTTACAGTAGAGAAATACTGAAAGTGTACATTAGAAAACTTCCTCTTACAAATCTAAAACACGTGCCAGTTCATAGGCAAGTAATAAACTTATGAAGGGCCATGTTGACAATTTCAAAGTCTTTGGTAGGATCCTGAGACGTAAAATTGGAAACATTCTAATAAACATATCTTCTTTTAAATTTTGCTGCTTGTCCTAAGATATCTAAAAAAATGTATCAGCTTCTTAAAGACTTTCATATCCACTACTCTTTCCTGTCATACAATGAAAAGTATCATTCAACTTTGAGCATATTTTGCTCATTTATGAATCTCATTTATGGAACTCATCCAATTCTCCTTAGGTCAAGAGAGTTAAACTAGTGAAATATTGAAATAAGTTACTTCAGAATCACACCTCTTTCACACAATATGATATTAATTTAGTGCTTTGGCTTGGACTCATAATGGTTGATAGTTTTATTGCTGTGCCTAAAGCATTTTGGTCCCTTCAGAAGTGTTAGGAGTGTTTGTTTATAAAATGAATCTGCTTCCTTGCATCATGTAATCAATGATGACACACTCTGTTTATGAAGCATCACACATATAACATGTTATATAATTTTTCAAAGCTCTGATGAGCCTGAGACGCCTTAATTTAAGAAAAGCCTAGCTCTTCATGTACAAGCATTATTATTATTATTATTATTATTGTTGTTGTTGTTGTTATTATTATTATTATTATACAGGAATACACTTGTAGTTATAAAAGAAGAAAGCATTTCCCAGTCAAAAAAATTCATCAAGATCGAATCTTCCATTACCCAAAGTCCCAAGTAAACAGGTGATATGACAGATGGAGAAACTAACTTGAAGAGAACAATCTGACATCAGAGAACAGTCTTCAGTCTGAAGAGCAGGGGTAGGAGCAGGTGCATCTTTGACTATATGGCAGGAAGAGAGGAAGCTCCATGGTCATCAAGCTTGCATCACCTAGTAATGGTTAGGATAAAACTGTGCTTGAACCAGCTGTATTTGCAATTTTAGATTTCCACCTAATTTTCTGATCTCATCTGGCCTATTCCATTTTCTTACTCTATCCCTTATCCAAACTTTCTGCAAATTCCTGGTGCTCCCGTGCTACATGCAAAGAAGCAGAGTACTGCCTGTTTTCTTAGCCTGCAGAAAGGAAGACAACCACAGTAGCTTCCAAGTAGCAGCATATTTTAGAAAATTTTGGAAGTGTTACTTGCAAATTACTCCTTTTCCCAAAACTGATCTGACAGTTTGAATGCATTTGCTGGTCTTGCCGCTAGATAATTCTCAAAGTACTGTGGATTCCATTTTAAAGTCAATCATATCACAAAAATAGCCTTCCAGAAACTGTCTCCTCAAGAGCTGGAAGCTGTGATTTTTCCATGACTAATAAATTCCGTGTCTGTTTAATCTATTTTAATTACAGTGATGCATCCATTTTTCCCCTTCCATTGTTAAGCATGCCACTAGAGTGCTTAAATGAGTTACTTCTGTCCTTGTTTGCCTCTAGTTTGGGAATGTCAAGGGTACAGACCCTTTACTTTCACTATTTGCTCACAAGGTGAAGTATTCTCTGACCTCCAGTGTCTTATCCAGTGACCAATCCAGAAGCCATTAAACAAATATTTTCAGCATAAAATTTAATTATTACTTGGACACTACTACAAGCAGATGACTACTCTTTAAATTAGTGTCAGTAGATCAACTGGTAATGGGTAAATAAAAATTCCTTATACTACGTAAGTTAGGAAACTAATTTATCTAAACAAATATCTAAAAACTATTTAGTTTTATTAGTTTAGGAAACTAAATTATCTAAACAAATATTCAGGGAAATAAATGCACCCTGATCTTTTGTTTTTGGTTTTTTTTTTAAGGCAGTGATGTGAAAGATGCAGAGGGGCTTGCAAAATAGATAAGTACCTATAAGTACCTATAAGATCAGAGATAACCCAGTCCTTTCAACTCAGAAAAGATTATTTTAAGTCATCCAAGTTTCCAACCAAAACCCAGGCTCTGTTTATTTGGGAAATCTGTGAGGAACCTATCAAAGCCTAGTAGTACTCAGGTAGTCAAATAAATATGAAATTCAAAGCCGTATTTGCCCAGCAGCACCATTGTAAGAAATAATACAAATTAACCCTCAATACAAATTTACTCTCATGTGTTGGCCATGTATAAAAAATTTTCCACTTTCACAGAAGCGAGACAAAAGGAGCTGTCAAATGCTAGACTGTGAATGCAGTGAGGTGGTATCTGTCAATGTTTTAATCAGCTTTACAATCCTTCTTCCATGCCAGCAGGTAGAAAGAACATAGAATGAAACTGATGCTGATCTCCAGTGCGGTGGATGAGCCATGATAACTGTGTGAACTTCCAGCTTGACCTGATGCCTTCAAAATACTATCAAAATCCCAAAGCCCCTGACTGTGCTCAAGCCTTTGCATGGTCCTGCTCCTGTCCCATAGCTCCCTCCTCCATGCAGAGTAGAGGAGATGCACATCCCTGTGGAGAACTGAAAGTGCAGCTCCCCCAACAACCACCACGTTGGCTGTTCACTCACCCCAGGAAGAGCACAGCAGCTAGCCAGCTGTTCTCTTGCTCTTATGAAGGAAAACCAAAATGCTTAAAGGATATTCAATAAATGGTTCAGCATTTAGTAGGTCCCTGAAGAAAAATATCTAATAAAAAAGAAAAACTGTTTTTCATTTTCCTAGATCTTTCTTGAATCTCTATTATAAGACTTAATTCTCCCCAGAGATGTTACCACCTCACTGTTGAAAAATGCTGACTTAGAGTAGGTCTCACAGCTAACTCAGATAAACTCTACTCCTGCAGATTAATAGCTCTCTCAGGAAATTTAAAAAACATACTAGTTTGGATTAAATTAAGCCAGAATCTTACTTTAATAATAAGAAGGAATAGGAAAAATACAGTTTGGCATATAAATGAAAAATGTGTAAGTTATCTTATTGTACCCACCTTAGGTGATAATATTAAAACACTACGTTTAGTTTATGGTTTAAGAAAAGAATGTTTCTGTCATCAGATATTCTCCACTTACATTTTATTAATGTTATAAAGTACTATTTGAATGGCAGTTGATGAGATGTGAAAGGAAAATCCCTCACAAAATATGCCACATAAAAAGAGTTCAGCTTACACGCTGTTATTTTGCCTAGTTATTAAAACCAAAATTTCCATGTATAAATATCCCCAGAGAATGGGTTTCCAATATCAGTCAATTGTTAATAAAAACAAATAATTAAACTGTTTTGCCAGTAAATTGTGCAATATTAATACAAGCATGGAAACTCACAGCAATTATGAGGAATAGTATAGTAGAAGGCAAATGGGTAAGACTATGCAGATGAGATTTGTGGGTATTCTGCTTTGTACTGTGAACTCATCAGAGGTCGTAAACTAAATCCCGGACTTTGGCCAAATGAAAATTTAGATAAGAGAGCCTGGGAGTTACAGGAAGGTGTATTTTCCCCTCTTGGTTAGTGTCAACCTACTGCCAGAACTAGAAACACTGGATTGCTGGAAGTACCGACCATATTTCAACTGTCATATAATGCATACATGATGTTATTTGTATCATGAAAAATGTGATTTCACCATTTGAACTTGGAATAAACATTAGTCCTGCTATGTTGGTCTCTGCAGAGAGAAACACATTTTGCCTCCCTATACTTCACCAACTAGAATCTTATTTTATTTGAATTTCATTTTGTTATCTTTGATTACAATTATCTGTATAAAAATTAAGAAAATATATGTTTCTCCATGAAAGCAGAAGTAAGTGGCCCTTAAAACATCCCTTAATGTGTAATTCTTTAACCTGAACTAGAAATAAATATTCTTAAGAGTGCTACATAATCAAAAATGTGTTTGGTGGTCAGCAAACCCATGTTCCCATTCCCACAGGGGCAGGTATTACCATGACAAAAGCAGAGTCAATATTTTTAAAAGTGAGGAACTCCATTCTGGTTATAGCTTCCAGTGTTATCTGAGCCACTCTCATAAATTCTCCAGATTTCGCTTTCCAGCTCGGTAATGTACCAGTCATGTGGGAAGCTGAAATTTTTAATACAGGTTTGTGAGTCACTTGGTACCACAGAGGAGTCTTTAGAACAACAGGTACATGCTAAAGTCTTGCAGTCAGCAAAGAATTTAAGCTTGCAATTAAATTTAAGCCTTCCAACTTGAATTATGCTATGATCTTGTGCTGAAACCCTACTGAAGCCAGAGGAAAGTCTTTTCAGCTATCCATTAAAACCACTGATTTTCCCTGTACTCGCTACCAGAGAAAGTTTTCAGTCACAAGTGGCATAAAGGAAATAATTAGATGAATGGGCAGGTGCTGCTGAGAGCTGTGTTGTGCTTATCACTGGAGATTCTCAAAAATTTATTTTCTGTTAAAGATGATTGAAGACATATTAGTGAGAATCAGTTGTCAAGTTTGCTCTAGAATTTTCATCATAGCATCATCCAGTTAGAATAGGAATGGTGAAAGTCAACCACAACTTTGAAATTCCTGGACTGAACTGGAAGGTAAGAAATGAAAAAAAAAAAAAAAAAAAAAAAAAAAGCATTTCTAGCCTTCATTTTCCTCACAAGGTTACAAAGTTAACCTCAGAACCTGACCACATATTCTTAGGAATGAACTATTTCCTGCTGTTAGGCAGTTTAAATCAGATACGGCTTTACTGTGAAAAGGAGATAATTCTCCACTTAGACACAACAGAGATGCTGAAACCTCTGCTCCAAATTATTCTGCAGTTTCATTTGGGAACGTATTTCAGTGTTGAGTCTTTGCATCACTACTGCACACAGAGTCACCATCACACTTCTTCTGGCTCAAATAATTCTTATGTAACACCAAAGAAGTAAAATATCTTCACCATGAGAGTTTAACATTTTTTTCAACCCTCAGACACAGAATATGTCTTAAAATGGGGAAGTCCGGGTTAAAATCCATATTCCAAGACAAAGAAAGCGTTTGAATTAATATCAACAATATCAAGGATGAGTTGGACAGATTAGTTATGTCTCATGAACTACTGTGGCAGTGAGAGCAGGAACAGTATCTTCAATTTCTGTAGCAACGTGTATTCCAATATAATACACACTGTTCACTATCTGATTTTTTCTTTTTGCTGAAATGAAAACATTTGGGAGATTTACAGCAACTGTCAAACTGAAAAACAGGTTTAAAATTAATTAAAAAGGAAAAGACTTTATTCTTGAATTATGTATGCCTGTAATAGTTTGGTTGCTTTTTTGTGGGGTGTTTGTTTGCTTGTTTGTTTGGGGGGTTGTGGTATTTGCTTGTTTGGTTTTTAATAAGAATTGATACTTCATCTCATGAAAGCTTAGGAAATTACTAAATTATACAGTAATTTTTTAACTCTTTACATTTTTCCTACACATAATATGACTGATTATAACTGAAACCATAAATGTACAGTTCTCTAAGAGCACATTAAATCCTATTGTCTCTAACATTGTCTTCCCAAATGTATTTCCAAGAGCCAGTTACTTCAAATCGTAGACATTTTCTACAGCTTCATGCAGCACCTAAAAGCCAGTGAAGGGGTTTTTTAATAAATCAGAAATGACATACTGTCTGTCCACATATCACTCAGACAATTTAGACTACTGGACAGTTCTGGGCTAATAATTACTGGCGCCATAAGTCCTGTTGCTGAGCACCAATCTGTTTGGCACTTAAAGTCCCCTGTGGTTGCATGAGCTCTGCTTTTGGAGAGAGACTATATCTTGCTGTTTCCCTCATGCTGGATGGATATTGTTCAAATTTTTAGTGTTATTTTCATGGGAAAATGCCTACTTTGTTTACACTGTGAAAATACATTCAATATGGAAGCCATTAGTCCATTCGAATTTGGAATTTAAAAACTGAAAAAAAAAAAAGTCATAAATTGAACAGACTGTTGTACAATGAGATTAGTATTTATACTGTGAGTATACTTACTCTTGAAAACAGTCCTTGGAAGCTCTTATGGCTGGTCACTTGTTTAGTCTAATTCTCCAGATACTGACAAAAAGATTTTTTCAAATTAGAGCTAGCAACCAAAGAGTTAAAAAACTGAATTTCTATTAAAGTGTTGATACTATGCCAGGAAAAAGGCATTTGAGATGTACCTCTCTCCTGTAAATATCATTAGGAGACAGATGAGGTAGTGTTACAAAACTTCAGTAAAACACAGGGATAATGAAAAAAACCATTGTTCAAGTTCAGTGAAATAAATTGTCAAACACATGATGTGCAGAGTGTCACAGTGGCTTGTAACGCCTCATACAGAGACAAAGGCAATATTGGATTCTTCTGTCATAGGCCCACTTAAAACAGATTAACTGCTACTCTGATGCTATAAAATATTTTGTGTTAGTCACATAAAAACTGTATTTCACTTCCTTCAGGAGGGTACAGAGTCCTTACCTGTAGGTTGGTAATTTTATTCAAGTTACAGGATAAATGTGTTAACCCTGACTTGTTGCAGGACATAATTCTGATGCAGATTACAATAGTGATCAGAGTCTCTGGTGGGAACCTCTAAAGTTTTGACCCTTGGGATCAATCTCCCTACCATCTTGTTTGGTTTACGTAATATAACTACTAAGCTGCTTAAAAACAAAACAGAACAAAATGCCACTTTGGGCATTTGAACTATTAGGAAAAAATGTAACCTAAGAGTTAAAGGCTGCAATCATTCACAGGTGGGATTGCTTGGGGAAGTGTGCATTTTAACAGGGGAATTCACATACAGCCAAAAAAAGCCACCACAAAACAATCTGGGTGGGAGAAGGGAAGTTTTTAGCAAAGCAGTAAAATAGCTGTGTCTGTTTGTAGTTATTGGGCTGTTGTGTTTTTTGCTTAGTAGGTCAACACAGTGTTGTCTTATTAATTTGTATCTGGGCCTATCACGCAAAGGCTGTTTTCTTCACAGACGGTTTCAATCAGAGCAGTCAAACGAGCAAAATAGGATATCCTGGTCAGAATTATTTTCTCAACCCCATTTTGAACTGTTGCTTTTTCAATCAGTCTTGGCAGATTTCATTATAAGGTGTTTTTTATAGTTTGCAGATTTCACATGACATAACAGTTTTACATAAGAAAAGTATGTCTTCAATCACAGAATAAACCAGGATACAAAATACTCCTAGTTTAAGAAATAACCTGAATCAAGTTTCACATCATGAGAATAAAATAACTGGTGTACTACTACCACTACTACAGTCTTTTCTTATGGTATTTCTTGTAATGATATTCTATAACAGGTACAATAGCCACTCCTGACTTCCCAGAAACTGAACTGCGTGAAAAACTGACTTTTCACTTCCCTAGTCAAACCAAATGAAGTAATTCAAAGTTCATCTAAAGAAGCTCAAAATAGAAAAGAAGTTTTCACCTCCTGAAGTAAACTGAGAAAGAAGGACAAGAACAAGAACTTTTATTCTGGTTTTTTACCTCTAAAATCTAACAAGTATATTTCAAAGCAAAATATCTCAGTAAAGGAAGACCTTTCATCTGAAGGAGTTTGAAATGAAACATTTTGCTTTTACAGAAAAATAATAATAATAAAGTAACAAATTTTCAACCAAAATGTGGCATGAATTCTCAAGTACTTTTGACTGAAATTACACTTGTAGATTCCAGTCAAGAAATATCCATCAAGTTTTTTCCCCAGGTCCCTCTTTCAATTATATGTGCTTTTTCTCTGGCTATTCCAGGCAGACTCTTCTCATCTCAGCAACCTTTAATAGAGATTAATCGTCCCTAGGTTTCAGCATTTTACATAACTAATTTTTTAGACTTAGTCAAAATCATTCCTGCAAAAAGAATTAGATTTCTTTCAACTAAATAATGATTATAACTTAGTGATTAGTATCATTAACAACCAGCATTTAAATCTTTAAGATGGCAAATCTCTGGATGTCTACTCCAGCCTGAAGAAGAAACAGTAACATCACAGTTGTTGGAGATAAATAAATTTGTTTTCTAATTCTGTTAAATGTTATTTTCAGCTGCTAAGTAACTCAGTATTGAATCTTAAAGTCTTAGAAGGACATAATGATGAGACATGTTTTGACCTTGTTTGTGACTTTGCATCTCAAAAAATTTCATCTTGATGTGGTTCTGTTTGATATCATAACATATGTATTTTCTACTACAGTATCCATGCTGAGAACAAGTCACTAAATTAGTGAATTATTCTTTGCACCTATGGATCTTGGAAAGTATTGACTGCATTATGCTCATTTGTAAGGGCAATAATTATGCTATCCAAATATAAAGGGTGGGGGAGTTCCACATCTAAATACACAAATTCCAACTTTAGGCACTGAAGCTCCCAATGTATTGCCATGCTTACACAGTCCTGCACTGTACTCCAGGCCACACATGTTGTAGGCAGCATTCCTGGATGGCTGATGAAGGACATGGGACAACAGCTGTACTGTCAATACAGGTAACAGGCTATTTAAGAAATTCCAGATCTGTTTGATTATCTTGTAGTTCATTCCACCAGGCAGTCAAAAGGCACCAGCATAACTGGGATGGAGGCTGTGTTACATGATCTCAGCTTTTAGCTACCGTGGTTATGTCTAATGATGTTGCCTTGGTTGCTACTGTGGAGCTGAGGTGCCTTCTCGATTTACTACAAAGAGTTACTCCAGTTTTCGTTGCTGAGCTATAGGCTGGATCCTGCTGTGGTCTAAACCTTGAGGTTTCCTCTTACTGTCACAGAAAGTTTGTTTTCATTTGGAGTTTTAGGTATTTAACCTCAAATCACTGCACCAGATCATTACTGGTAGATTAACTTGAATATATGGGGTAGATTGTATTTAGTTGTTTCAAAGGTACATAGAGGAGTTAAACACTTTTTAAAATTACTTTTTTTTGTTGTTTCCTGAGGGAATGAGTACAATCCAATTCCCGGCTTCTCTAAAATCAAAGTTCTACTATAACCATGTCTGCTTACAGTAGGAACAGAGCATTCTTCTATAACCTATTTAACACAAAACTTCCTGAATATCTAGCTCTCTAAACTGGGGTTTTCATAGAAATTTAAGAAGATTTTACAGTTTTTGAATGCTTTTCAGTGATGCTGCCAAATATTCGGTGTTCACATCAGGGTGAAGCAAGAACCAAGAGATGGCTTGAGATCAACATGTCTAAGACCTGAGTTATGACAGGGTGTAATTCACGAGTTACTAACTCAGTTATACTCAGACCATTTTCCTGTGTATGGACTTTCAGAGCACAAGGGTGGCAAAGGTGGCAATCACAGAGGAATGTTTTTCAAAAGCAGAACTTTCTGACAGAGTGATAGTCACTCAGTTACATAGTTTCCCCACTTACTAGATATTTTCCCAATTTAGTCGTTGATTTCATGTTAGAAACATATACCTTACAAAATAGACTGCATCTGTGCTTCATTAGACTGTAAATTTAGGGGAGGGCTAAGGGGATGAGAAAAAATATGGTGTTTCCCCAAACTTCTCTGGATTCTCCCAATGGGACCGGCAAATGAAGAAGGGAAAAGACAGAAATGAAAGATTAACAAAGAACACCTCAAAGAAGGAAAATGCAAAAATGAAGTATGAGATCTACTGCAGAACACTACTACAGTTCAGCATTACTCCTAAATTTTTCCTCAAGAAAATACATGCTTATGTTTCATTTAAAGAATGGAAACTTCTAAATGTATAAGTGAGGTTTGAAAACACACACACACAAAGGATAAAGATAAAATAAAAGAATTAAGACAAAATAAGTACAGAAGATGAGGACCATTGATCAATAATACAGCAGCTTCTTTTACGTCAGGGCTATACTTTACCTTAAGAACACTTTTTTTTCTGTCACTGTCCTACAGGCCATCTTTTTCTCAAAATTGGAGAGACCCAGATTGATAGACCAACCACTTGGTGGATAAAGAGCTGGCTGGCCACACTCAGAGTTGTGGTCAACAGCTCACTGTCCGCATAGAGACCAGGGATGAGTGGTGTCCCTCGGGGTGGGTCTGGGGCCGATGCTGTTCCACACCTCTGTCAGGGACACGGGCAGTGGGGTCCAGGCACCCTCAGCAAGTTTGCTGCTGGCACTGAGCTGTGTGGGGCAGTGGACACAGGGGAGGGAAGGGATGGCATCCACAGGGACCTGGACAGGCTGGAGAGGTGGGACCATGCAAACCTCAGGGAGTGCAGCAAGGCCAAGGCCAAGGTCCTGCACCCGCACCGGGGCAATCCCAGACACAGCCCCAGGCTGGGCAGAGAAGGGATTGAGAGCAGCCCTGTGGGGAAGGGCTTGGGGGTGGTGGCTGATGAGAAACTCACCATGAGCCAGCAATGTGCACTCCCAGCATAGAAAGCCAAGAGAATCCTGGGCTGCATCCAAAGGAGCATGGCCAGAGGGTCAAGGGAGGGGATTCTGCCCCCTATTCTCCTCCTGTGAAACCCCACCAGGAGCCCTGTGTCCACCCCAGGTGCCTCCAACTTAAGAGGGACATGGAACTGCTGGAGCAAGTCCAGAGGAGGCCACAAAGCTGTAAGAGGACTGGAGCTCCTCCCCTAAAAGGACAGGCTGACAAAGTTGGGGCTATTCAGCGTGGAGAAGGAAGGTTGTGTGGAGACCTCATGGCAACCTGCCAGTATCTGAAGGAGCCCACAGGGACTCTTCATCAGGAACTTTACTGACAGGAAAGGGAATAATGGGTACAAATTCAAAGAGGGGAAATTTAGTTTAGATATTAGGAAAGAAATTTTTTATTTTGAGATTGGTTAGGCACCAGAACAGGTTGCTCAGGAAGGCTATGGATGCCCCAATCCTGGAAGTGTTCAGTGCCAGGCTGGATAAAATCTTGATCAATCTGGTCTAGTGAGAAGCGGGAAGACTGGGACTAGATGATCTTTAAGGTCCATTCCAACCGTTAATATTCTATGTTTCTAAGATTCTTGACATTTTATGTTTCTGTGACTCTATTTATTCACATCTTCCTAGTTCAATCCTTCATCATAAGATTTCTTTTCAGTGACACACCATTTACCCCTTCAATTTCTTTCTTTCTGTTCTGTCACATACCTTTCTACTCATCTGAGTAGATTCTGACAACTGCTTCATGACCCAAGTTGTTACTTGCTTTCCACCAGGATTCAAATTTTTTCCCTCCCAGTAACTTCTTGGCACACTTTTCTCAGTGGTTACAGTGGCATCTAACACTGATTCTGTGTCCTCTTCCTTACTATGCGCTTAGTTTTCTCCACGTTCCCTCATGCCTCTCGGTTTTTAAATTTAATATGGGGTTTATGAAACCACCAACACCACGTCTTAGCACTTTCTTAGTGTTTTCTGCTGAGAACAAGAATCACAGTTTGTTTTTACAAAATGTAACAATGATTAATATGTTTAAAGTTGACCAATTACCTTCTTTTAACAATCGTTTCTAAATGACCATGTCACTTACTCTCCAATTGCAAAAGAAGAAAAAAGGACAAGGACATCAGTTCTAAAATACCATGTCAGCCTTCTTTTACAATTTTAGATTAATTCACTGCACAAGCCTATTTGTAACTTCTGATTATTTCAGGAATTTACTGCAATAAGCAAGTACTGTCTGTCCTCTGCATCTGTTAGCATAAATGCTTCCTACAAAGCTTTTACTCTTCACTCTTTTAGAACAGTAGGCAAAAAGCGCTGCATTCTGACTCCACCATCAGTAGTGGCTCTGCCCAATAAATTTGCTGTTCATTTGCCTCTCACAGAAAGAATGGATGTGGGTTTTTTTTGTATAATTACTCCTGTAGGAAATGCTAAATGCCTAGTTTGTCAAGAGCCTAGTTTTATTCAACATGCAGAAGAATTACCAGTGTTCATGATCCAGCATAGCACTGTTTGACAGCTCACTGGAATGAAATCCTGTCTTGTGCAGATGAGATTAGAATAAAGAGCAGAATAAAAAATGCAGAAGTCAATCTGATTACAGTGTACAAAGGAAACTGAATACAAACAGAAAACAGCAGTGAAAGATATAGTCAGATTATAGGTATATGAATTTCATTCTCAAAAGAATGAAATAGAATCATTCTCCGGTTCAGTCATGAAGCTGACCAGGCATCTCTTTTATTAAAGGGCCTAAACTCTCCCCATGAATTCATGGCCTTCTCTAGTCAAAGATCATCATTCAATCAGAGGTTTATTATCTTCCATCTTGAACATTTGCTCATGCAGATGAAATACCCTGTGAATAGTAGCCCCAGAGAAATAGTCTAATTCAAAAGTTGCTCACCAGCTGCAGTCTTTAAGGTGCTCTGTGTCACCCTCTGTAACTTTAGCTCTAGTAAGGTAAAAGTATGAGGCTGCTTGTCCCTACCCAACCCACAAATGAAACAAAGCAGGAAACAGAGATGTAAAAACACCCCAAACTGTAGCAACGTTAACTCACTTCAGACACCAGCTGGGGCCTCTCTGATGCCAGAGTTTGCTAGATTATCAAAAAAGCATACCTCTGTTATAGAATTATAGCATCACTTTCATTGAAAAAGACCCTTAACATCTTTGAGTACGCCTAACATGTCCCATGTCCCTAAGTGCCACATTTTGAAGGTATGCCGATATCTTCAGGGTTGGTAATTCAACCACCTCTCTGTGCAGGCTGTTTCAATGCTTGACAAACCTTTCCATTAAGAAATTGTTCCTAACACCCAAACTGAACATCTCTGGATGCAACTTGCCCAGTGATATTGCCTAAAATTAATGAGCAAGTACCTAAATACTAAGATAAATACTAAATGCCTCACCTGTGCCGAAGTCCTCCATTAAAAACTCTGTTTTGACTCTTTAATCACCTAACAGTACTCTGACCATGTGCTCCTGCACATAAGCAATGGTGAGTGCCACCCCAAGGGTCACTCAGGGAAATGGCTGGTTCAACAATCCCAACAGTAAACTGAATAAACAGAAAAGGCACGTGCAGCCAAGGTAACCCCATCCAGAAGCAGGAGAAAATCTAGTGGAATACAAGGGGCTGCTGAGGTGCTAAAGGCAACTCTGCAGAAGGCTCTTAAACTCTGCTTCCCAATGAAGCTCTGACAAAGCCTAAACTTGGGTCCAAGCTTCAGTTAAGAGCTTCATAGGAGTTTTGCTCAGATCCACTGCAACAATGTTGGTGTTAAAGCACAAGCAAGAGGAAAAATCTGGTTCAGTAAGGCCACAGCTTTTGGCCTTCTGACTTTAAACAGGAGTACAGAGCAAAAATATTGTTTTCATTAACTCCAGCAATAAGCTGGCCTTCTGGGTCCAATCTAAAGCTGCTATGAAAAGAATTAATTATTTTACCAAGCTCTCAGTTTTGAGGAATGAAGATTACATAATTCCAGCCTGGACTCCTTAATTAATTTAATACGGGAATGTTACTTGCCCACAGTCTGTCTTCCATTGTCCAGTAATGTTACACAAACTAAAAAGTAATCATCAAAAATAAAAGCTTATGTTTATTATCTAATTACCAAGAAAAACAGTGAAGTTTGGACTTTTCCTATGTTAAGCTATATTGGCCCTCAAAAGTAAATCTAGATATTTATTTAGTCTAGTGAATTGTTTGATACTTCCCTTTGCTGGTGCCAGAAGGTAGAAGACAGGAGGGCACTGATCTCCCCGTGTGCAGAGGCTGCCAGCTGCTGTCCTCCAGGCAGACAGGAGGACTCACACAAAGCTCCTGCTCCTGGCCCAGGGAAAGCCTTCTGGGTGTGACACAAGGACACTGGCCTGACTTGGTCAGCAGGACACACTGAGCAGCAGGCAAATGGGTAGGCACAGCCAGCACACTGGTGCTGAAGCCACCAGGCTGCTTGAGTGGACACTGGCCTCCCCAGCTGCCCCAAGACAAAAGTGTAAAGCCTGCTGACATGGGGCATCTTTCCAACCCACAGCAGGATTGGGACCAGGCCCCTCTGTCCAGCAGCAGCCCCGGAGACTTGAGACATCACCTCTTGCAGACAGGAGGCAGGATTAAACTCGGGCATAAAGCTAAGCTAACACTGTGGTGTGGGTCTGGTCCTGCACCTAGGAAACATCTTTTTCCTGCATGTGTGTTTGCATGGAGCTCTCTGTCACAGTCTGCCCAAGAGCTGCTTGAAGGAATGTTCCAGCACCACCAACCCACCCACCAGGCAGAAACAACAGCACGGCCTCAAGCAAACATTCCTTCCTCCAGACAAGGTTATCATGAAAATACAGACATTTCTGAGAAGTTTATTTTCTTGATTTGCAGATTTTTCAATAAGAAAACTTTTCCGATCCTACAAAATACACATTCCAAAAAAATTGAGGAGGAAAAGAAGTATGGAAATAATGGCATAAAAACTTTTATGTTACTACGCCTCCAAAGCAAATTTAAAACACATGTATTTTTTTAAGTAATTTTTTTCTACAAATTGGACCACATTCAAGTCATTGCTTAATTTTTGCCAAACCAGCCAAATGCAGAGCTTTGATGAATGTGCAGGTGATGTCATTTCAAAAAGTCCAGGGACATTTAAAGGGGGAAAACAGTTTATTATTTCACCTCTGAATGAGAACAGTCTGCTGTTTACTCAGACTCAATGCTTGAAAACAATACGACTCTGGCCTACAGAAAATGAGATAATTTTATTTATTTCAACAAAAGAACAATTTATACCTAAACAAAGCTGTAACTGTTCTTTCTTTCCTATTGAATATAAAATACAAAAATATCCTTGTAGTGACACCCCAAAATAAACCTTCTTGAGCTATTGCAACATGGAGCTCTTTGTTGGCTTTGCAGATCTCTCTTCTGTACATGACCTCCATATTTACAGTAATGTTCCCATGCATACACAGAGAGCAGAATCTCAAAATAGAAATAGGATCAGCAGATCAAAGAGCAGAGTTATGTCCTTGGGAAAATAAGAAATATATGAACAAGAATTTGCCTTTCTTTCTGTTATCTAAGTGATCATCAGATCCAACATTCCTCTTTTTAGTCAGTATAAGGAAGATCATGTAAAAATAAGCCAAGTCTTCTCTGTGTTCCTAGCCCAGAATTTCTGTGAATGGTGGCACGACTCTGCCACTGTTTTCTGCACAGTGTAGGCAGAATGTGCTGTGGCTGTCAGGAAGGATCATCCAACCACACCATGCTTACCCTCCAGGCATGACATCTCCCAGGTGAAGAGCAGGAGAGTAGTTTGCTCTGCCACGCCCTTCTGAGGTGTTCCCTTCATCAGCCACCATCCATTTTTGAAGAAGTCTAAAGCTCTGAGGTAGTTGGTGTCCTTTTACAAAAATAGTGTAGCCAGAAATTTCTGGCTAATAATTTCTCCAAAACTGAGCAATGTTAGTTGCCCACACATACAACCACAATGTATTTCCTCTCACTGAACTCATAGAACTCTAGATTTAATGATTTTCATATTTAATATTGAAACAAACTCCTTCTGTTTCACCATGAAGTGTTGGAACTTGTCCTTTTTCCATCATTCCTAACGTGCCTTCACTCTTGTCCCCACAGCAGTTCCACCTTTGTGGATGATCTGCCAGGTTCTCCTCACACATCCTTTCAAGGCAACAGTAAACATAGCCTGCCTGCTGCTCTCAAGACTATTCTTGAAAGTGCATGCTCCTTGGGGAGCATGCAATATTCTTTGCACCTTTTTTATCTTCTTATCTACTTCTGTTTATACAAAACTAAGTTCAGCTCTATCCCCCATAGGTTTCTCTGTACAAGGAATGTGTACGTTTACTTCTTTCTGCCCATAATGTCATGTTTGGCTCTTTGCCACTTATCTGAGAACAATAACACTAGGGAGACATCCCAGGTCAGCAAATCTTGGTCTGAGAGATTACTTTCAACATATTTATATCTTTATATTCCTCAATGTAATTGCATAAGAGGCTAAGGAAGGAAAACATAGGAATACCCTTACTCCAGCCTGAACTGAGAAAATATTGTAATCTCAGAGTGATGGAGTTTCATAGTTTTGAGTGGACTCAAGAACATACCAGATACTTGGTATACAAACAGATACCAAGAGAGTACTTTAAGAATAGTCTCCCATCAGCTTTCCACAGATAATTTCTTTAAACAGCAAACTGTAATCCTAGATAACATGATTGAAAAAAAGGTCATTCGGTCTATTGCTATGGGAGCACCAGCTATACTTAAGTTGTACTTAAACCAAGAAAGATGTGGAGGATTCTGTACGCTTGTGGAAAACATTAGATCTGATATATTTCTGTCTGAGGCTTTCACCCAAGATGTCACCAGCTGATGAGCCCAAAGTGTGTATATCTGTGCTTTAAGAGCCCAGATACTTGCTTGGTCTAACACAGTTTGGCTACACCGATCTCCTGTATCTGTAGTTTACATATCAATTCACCTAGGCATGCCCTGACAAAAGGTCTAAAGACTGTAAGTATTTAATCTTTATTTTGAGTGGAAGGAGAAGACTGAGGAAGCTGGTGTTGAGAAGATGAAAGGAGATTTGGGGTTGTACTACAAGGGAGCTAACAAACACCTGCCTAGCTCTGTGTTTGCAATCATGCATCTAGCCGTTTAGAAATTCAATTCTCATAGCACCCAGCACCAGAGCAGCTGGGATCTTGTTTAGCAAATAAACCACCCTAAAAGAAGACATCAGGCAGCTGTTCTTGCCTCAAGAAACACTTGCTACCATCTTGTCATTTTGTCAGACAAAATGACTAAGTAAAACAAATAAAGAAAATAACCAACCTTGAGCTAAACAAACAGTCTAGCATTGCACCCCAGCAGACTGTCAAAGAAAAACATATACAAGCAGAGCCACTTGGCTAAGAAAGTGGTGTAGACAGATTTGAAGCTTTGGTAGCGAAAAGCTTACCCTGTCCATGTGGTGGGGAGAAGTAGCAAAGGGGGAACTTCAGAAAATGAGGCTGAAGAGACTAGGTAGCAGTGTAAATATTAGTGCTACTGTAAGTTTTCACTAAAATTTAAGACAGGTGTGTTAGAGCAACTCACCTCACTTGTAAACAAAAAAGACTTTGCCTCATATGCCTGAGAAACAGGAGCTGGTAGTAACACAGACCACAGCAGATAAAAGGCTGAGATGGCTGCAGTGAAATTGCTGTTTAAAAACCCCATAGTTTACCACATAGGGAGGCACTGAAAATAAGAGGCTGCAGTGCAGTCTGAGTCTTGAATGTACACTGTGCAGAATTCAGTGAGCTTGATTGTGTAATTTAAATAATTTTACCATTATCATTACCATTCATTTAATTGTATGATCTTCAAACAAATAAAGTTTTCAGAATGGGTTTGCATACAGTTCCTATGTGTCTGCATGGGTAAATCCATCATACATTGGTCACTTCCTTTTCCAAGGATATTTCTACAAAAAAAATTTTGCTCATAAAATTCTTGCAATAAAGAGAAAAAAGGGAACAAATCAAAGTGGATTTTGCAACCGTAAGTCAGATAAATATTTATAAGCAATGTTCACCCAGCTCTGTCCAGTCACATCTCCACTTCAGCAAAAGGCTTCCATGCTCTCCCAGTGCCAACAACTCCTTTTTGCAGTTTTCAAAATGCTTTTCCTGTTAATTTCACACACAGCTTCTGTCACAGACCAAATATAGTGTTCTAAGTTTCATTCTCTTGGACAGTCGCACTCTCTAGACCTTGTTTACATCCTAGAAGCTGTGTGACTTTGATGGAGGATTCTACTGATCTCCTTCAGAAGAATCTCTGCAGACATGTGACAATTCTGACTAAATTTTCAAAGAATCACAGAACCATTTAGGTTGGAAAAACCTTAGGTTGGAACCTTTAAGGTTATTGCGTCCAGCCATAAAAATAACCTCCTATGCTCTTCAAAATTTGCTGGAATCAAAGGGCCATGAATTTGAGGACAGGTTCTGTAACTCTGGAGACCAGGAAAATTGCTCGGGTGAAGCCATTGCCCTGTGTCCAAGGCTTGAGAAACATCTCTGGAAACATCCCCACCCACTCTGCTCTGCCAGAGAGATGTAAAGTGAATGAGTCAGACACCGAAAGTTTGTTCCCTCAACTTCTGCTCTTTGGGGTAAATAGATAATCCCAACCCTTCTTTTATCATTGCATGGCTCAACTGCATGTTGTACCATCCTCCTCGGGGCTGGGGCTGTCATCCAGAGCTGGTACACTCCTTCCCCATGTAATAAGTAACCTCTGCTGGAAAACCCGCCTTGAGAAAAGGTAGCAAAGCAACTTTAATGGACATAGGTAGAATTCACATGTAAACACAAGCATAAACTATACTTTTCCAGATCATTTCATTTTCAAAAACCACTATTTGAATTTTCTCTCAGAACAGGAGAGATAAACTTTTCTTTAAAAGATGTTTTGAAGTAAATGACAGAGAAGTTTAGGCTAACATCTGAGCTCTGTTTTGCCAGTCTGGCTACAAAGAGATGCTGTAGAATGTGCTTAAATGTAAAGTCTTGACAAAGACAGAAAAGACTGGTATATTCAGTGGTAGCTGTTGTGGGGCAAAGATAAAAGGAATCCCTACAGCTGTACAACTGCTATGTTGCAACATCCATCAGATTCTGAAGCCAATCAGCCTATAGCCAAGAAAAAATGCCTTCCTGATTTGTTGATTTTGTTGTATTTATTTTCTCTACTTCATTTAAAATGCGTTCTCTTAGAAACAAACTTGTAAATATTTACAAAATTAATCATACTAAACAGCAAAGGAGATTAGAGAATTGCTTCAGTACTAAAACAATGCATTTCACACAGCCTGATTGTATAATTCAGTTTTATATTAGAGGGGAGACATGCGAATACAAATGGTGAAACGTACCCAGTTTTATGAGGTCATATTTCAAACATATAGTTGAATTCCAAATTGAGTTCTAGTGGCTATGTTTACTGTGGGAAAACTAAATTTCATAAATGTATCAGCACCTGTAGATACTTGGTGATTTCTGAATAACCATGTTAAAGCATTCATAAATCAAAATGTTTGAGTGTAACAAAGAGCATGCATTTGGCTTTTGTATGGTTTTCCTACAGAGATTTATTTTGTTTGATCAATCATAACACCTGCTTCTTTTCACACAAACACATGTAAAACTTGTGTTAACTACTAAAAAAACCACCCAGTACTCCTTTACTCCTTTTTGTTTCTTAATGGTTTATCAATACTGTAGTAATAACGAAAAACATAAGAAATGAGGCTGCACCACATTAGTAGGTAATTAGTTGGTGGTTTATTTCTGTGTAAACTGCATTTCCAATTTACGGAAAAGCAATGTGGTTTATAAACAAAAATCACTCACACTGTATTCTATCATAAAAAGACTATGGTAACACTAGAACAAAGGCATGCAGACAAATTTTCTCATTAACAACACACAGATATTGAACATATACAATATCCAGAGAGAGTTGAGAGATAAGTGGAAAACGGGAAAAGTTCCTTGTGTGAAAAGAACACAAAAGCTTCTTGTGTTCTTCTTCATCGTTTTTAGTACAGCTAAAGAGATTAAATATTTTACATTGAATAAATGCGATGTTCCTTGTGCTAAACCACATCAGATGTTATCACAGATCAATGAGAAGGACAATAAAAGTACAGAGAAGACTAATGAAATTGTACTTTGTAGAACATCCATCTCAGTGTAACAGGAATTATAAACAGTTCCCCACCCATGGAAAATAGCAAAAACAGGGGGGTGGGCACGGAACACCTGACTGCAGAGAAGAACCAACAGCTGCTCAACAAAGAATAAAACACAAGCTGTACAGAAAACTTGAGATGAAACCTCTCAAGTCTGCTACAGCAACGAGTCTAGACTGTAGGTCCTAATCTTTCCCAGAAATCCAGCCTACCTACTCCTTGAATAAAAATGACCCCTGACTCACCTTATCCATCCTAAAAATTTTTCATTTCCTAGAGTTATGAGGCTGTTTTAGTTGATTTATTTCAAATCAAGAAAACTGTGAAGGTGAATACAATATATTCAGATTGACTTGAAAACTTCTAAGCCTGTGTCACAAGCTGAGGTACAATACTAGCCTGATGTTGTTGTTGCCCTTGATGGTTTTTTTATTGTTATAAATCCAGAAGAAATGATACCTCATTGCCATTCATAAGCCTGTGTTCTGATCAGCTATACTGATCATGTAACCAAAGCTAAAAATGAAATAAAAAATAAATTGCAAATAAATGTTAATTCCAAGGAAGGCAGTCACAGAAAATATTAAACTGGACAATAGAGAAGTAGGGTCAACTTAAGGATAGACTCAAATTTTCTTTCTTGCCTTCAGGCCTTCTTGGCAGAATGGGAACACCATATTTAAGTCATGCCAGTACCTTCTGATAGGTTTTTACTAAAAATTACTTCCTTGCCTGAAACCAAATTCTAAACACAAGTCTAGGCACTTGAGCAAATTGCTGAAATCCCACTTCTCTGTGGGTGTTTTTAACACAAAGCCAGGATACCTGGTTCAGACCACAGTTTTCTCAACAGTCAGAGATGGTGAAGAGTGCTAGTCTTTGGAGAAGTGTGTGGTTTTGCTCCTAAAGAAATGACAAACTTTCTGGAAGAATCTAGCTGTCCCTGCAGACTAAGAGGGAAGTTGTGGTAACAAGGCTCCAGGCTTAGTCACGTCCCCATGTTATGAAAGTCTACATCTTTGTACTCAGCTGCAACATGGGAGTAGTCACATATTTATTGTATTTCACTGGATTTTTGTGAGGGAATTAGTTTAGGTCACTTTTCAGAACAGACAGTATTTATTAAGTCTGCTCCCACCAGCAGGTATTAATTACTATTTTATTTTGTAAATAATTTGTAGAGTTCTCTTTCAGCTGCACTTAAGGTTTTCCAAAGAAAGGAGCCTGTTAGTAGCTTCAGAAATGTCTCATTAAGCCTCCAGTTATTTGTGTCTGTCAAGTTCTCCAAGTTGGAAATGGAAGAGTTGCGTTAAATATCCCTATTAACTTTCCAACATGTGACTCAAAGCAATTCCTCTGTCTTTGATTAGCTTCAAGTACATCTGCAAAGTCGAGTTTACAATACACCACATAATCTCAAATGCAGATCTTCTTCTGCCATCTGGACCATACGTGTTAGTGTCAACAACAGCAATAAACAATGCAAGGCACAGCTCACATAAACATTTCAGAAATCATAAGCCTAATCATTGTTCAGAAGTTGGACCAAGCTATGACTAACCTCTTCAGCAGTACAAGCCATCGGCTTACTGACTTTGAAACAGAGCCAGAAGAAAGCATATCCAAAACCTGAATGTAGAGATAAAAGGAAATTTATGTGGCATAACAATGATGAGAACAGCTATAAACAACTTTTAAAGTTGGTCAACTATGAAACTGAAGTTGTGTTGAATTGCAAGCCTTTTTGAGTGGCAGTCTCCGCTAGCACTGCAAACACTATTGCTCTTGAAGGATAAGAATATTTTTAAATTAATTTCATTTTCTACTTCTTTTCCAGACCATTGATGTCTGCTGGATTGTCTGTGCTGCTGCCCCTCTAACCTCTGGCTTTCCAAAAGGATTCTGGCAACAGCATCTGTGGGTAAAATTGATTAAAAAGTTGAACTTGGGGGAAAAATATCTGAAGGAATAATCAGTGGAAAACATTTCAGAAAGCAGAGCCTAGAAAATGTCTGTAAACCTGGTCTGTACAAACAAATGTGAGGTGCTCACACACAAGTCCCCATGTGACTGATGACACATGGGTCAGCGCCAGAGTACTAACAGCTCTGGGCCAGGGACATTCTCAATGCCTTTCTGCTTTGCCACCTCCCTCCATTCTATGATTTCCAATCATGAAAACTTGACTGCATTTAAAAGGGAAGAACCACAGCATATTCTCCAGTCTGACAGCAGTCTAGACATGCCCTTCAGCTATATTTAGGTTTTTGATCAAAGACAGAAAATAAGAGGGTGTTCCGGCATTTCAGATAATAAACTGAACTAACAAAACTTGTTTTGTCTTTATTTCCCTACATAGGCATTAGGTGAGAGATAGATAAATTCTAATTCAGGTCCAGTCTATATGAGATTGAAAAGTTTCTTGTATAATATTTTAGACAAAGCTCATGCCAAGCAGGAATTTCTTTTGCCTCATTCCTCAGTCAGAAGTGTGACAGCACAGATCTGTACCCTATTAGCACCATACATGACGCTGTATGTACTTGAAAAAAATCATTTATCAGAAATAGCTGTTAGTGTTCAGAAAGGGATAAAACAACTCATACTAAAGACGGAAAGAAAAATCTTCTTTTTAGACTACTGGATATTAGCAAACTTTCCTGTTTCCTCCTTTGGGAGTTACATAAAGGTCATTGACTCAAGGAAGCTAGGAATTATTGCTAGTGAAGAAAATTCTGCCTGGTTTTCTTTAAGAAAGTAGCAAGTATGAATTATATAACTCCCAGAAGAAAATCTGTTTGTAATCTACAGTCTGAGTCCTAAAATTCAGCTCTATACAACCTTGTTAGTATAAACAAAGAGAGATTGCCATCAATTATTTTTTTATCTGATCTCCAAACCAGTGAAGGTCAAACTGCCCTTCGAAGTCTTTTAGATGGCCTGCTATTTTGCACCCATATCCAGATATTGGTACATCAACACAGTTTCCACAGCTATTCTGTTAAATCACTGTTTTGAGACACACTAAATAGAAAAGCCAAAAACCCAAGAGCTAAATTAGATGTCATATATTGACGTAGTGACAATGGTGTGACAGAAAGCTGCTGTGCATGGGTATTATATTTAAGACACTCCTTTTACAGCCTGTTCTGTCCCATATTCTTATTATGTCTGTCTAAACCTCCAGGTAGACTCAAGGTTAACTAAGATTTATTAGCATAAAGAGCTAATTAATAATCTAAATCAACTGATGGAAGGTACAACGTGCTTTTAGGGGCTGAAGGCAGAAAAGAACATTGGAGGGCTTTCTCTAGCCCAAGATAACTGATACAGCATAACTGCAGCTGAACTCATAGGTAGTTACAGTTATAAAGCTACCGCTCAAAACAGAAAAGATATTGAGAATACTGTAAGTTTGTTGAATTAATTGATGCTGCATTGCCAGCTGTCCAACTGATGCTTGTGTGTGTTTGCTGCAAAAGAGCGACTGTTGTCCATTCTGTCACCTTCTTATGCAGAGTCCAGAACAACTCCTGTTTCATGCATTTCTAAAACATCCACAACTTACTATTGTTAATACAGACATTTCCAAAAGCAAGAGTTATTGAGATATTTTAATACCTTCTCAGAGAAAGAAGCCCAAGGAAGCTAGAATGCTCAAAGGCAGTAGAATGCCTTTGACCACATCTGCTGCAAAGTACAGACATGACAGTGAAAGAAACCAAGCAAGAAAAAAACCCCAACCATTGCACTCAACTTTTTTGACTGCTTTACCTATGTGATTCAGTAAAAACTCACATATCACTTTTTTCGTGATTAAAGAGCAGATGTTTCAATTGATCTTGAAACAGTTGCATCAATTTAATTCAACAGAGAGCTTTTCTTAGGTATGTATGTCTAGGATTAAGTGTCCTTTTCTTTCTTCACCAAAAATTTCAAGCCTCCAAAATCTGGATGTCTGAGAGGATCAGATGGTTATGATAAAGGTAAAAAATTAAAATAATTTCTCCAAAACTGCTATTTTGAGATTAAAGCCAAGAACCAATAACCTGTGAAGTCGACCATAAAAAACAATCATCACTAATCAACACAAAATCATTGTCCACATGTTTTGTGGAGTAAAATGGCTCATCACAACTATTTTATCATGAGACTGTAATCCAAACTGATAGCTGGCATGTTTCTGTGACAGGCAACGAAGATTACAGAGACTGATTGCTCTAAACAACACATGCTAGTGGAACAGTTTGCTAATTTTTCCAAAGTAGGCTGATTTACAGCAGCTGATCCAATTTAAAATTTTTGGGGTTTTTTCATGATGTTTTTATAGAAAAGATTTTGTAGAATATGCACAGCATTTTAGGTGTACACCAAAAAAGGAATACGTAAATAAAATGTTTTAGACTGGTGTAAATTAATGGATTTGAATGGAATGACTCTATATATACACTAGCCTTAAGTGGAATTAATATTTATTTACATGTACCACTTGTTTGGAACAAAGATACAAACTCTTGCATGTGATCCAAACATATTTGTCTCAAAAGCACCAGCCAGTTTCTCTAATTACAAACATCTATTTCAATTTCTGTTACCATACTTACTTAGGAGCTCCAGTCATGGTCCAAAACCCTGTTTTGTTGGGAAGGGTATCATCCTCTAACAAGACAACAACCTCTGTACCTGCAGTGAGAGTAGAGAAGAAAAGGAAAGAAGAATGCTAAAGACATACAAATGGCAAGGTTTAAAATCGTGTTTCAGCATATTGGCATGCAGAGGGCTACGTTCCAGTTCTTGTGCATCTGCTTTGCCTTTTCATGGTATCACAACAAGGAGAATTTTAAGGTATACGTACACACAACATCAACAGGTTAAAAAAATCTTTAGGCAACAGCTAGTTGCCATTACTGAATTACCTACATTTATATATTAACAATATTTGCAGTTCAAAAATATTATATCAAAAAAGTACCAGTGGTAAATTATACCATTTCAAGAAATGCAATATGTATGGTTGATGATAAAGTGTGGTTTAAATCCAGTAATTTAGTATCATGAACAAAAAAAGACTGAACTAATTTTTTATACCATTAACCCATGAAAATTTCAATACAAAGACTGTAGTTTTAAGGAAGCTATGTAGAATTACAAGATTAATGTGACAAAATAAAAAGATAATAAAGAAACAACACAGCCTCGATTTTTAAAGGGAATTTTGGACAATTTTACGGCCTTAAAAATATCTAGAAACAAATAGTTCATTTAAAATAATTTCTGACTAATTTGCTAAGGTTATAAAGTATTTTGGTTTTTCTACAAATACCATATGTTCCATGCAGATGATGTGACTAATGCTGATAGCATGTATATTCATTTTAATGTGCATTATTTTCCAACCACCAAAGGTTCAGCAGTAAATGGAATCAAAACAACAATCCAGAATTATTGATTCATTGACATGTCTAAATCCTAAGCAGTTCTGACATCTCTAGAGCTAAACACAGACTTGTCTTAGCAATCTGTTCTCGGTTACAACTACCCATCACCAGATTGTCTATGTGCTGCAGGCTCTATGTAACTTCTTTGGCCAAATATTTTCTTGAAGAGGGTTTACAATTTTGACAAGTACTTGAAAATATTTATGCATGAAAGCTACTGCTCATTCTTCCCAAATCATTCATTATTTTCATTGTCAGATCCCCAAATAAATAGTAAAATCCTTACTAACATTTAGATGAAAAAAAAAAAAAAAAAAAAAAAAAAAAAAAAAAAAAAAAATCAAACCCAACAGATCAAAGCAACTAAGTCCACACAGATCTGGTATGAAAGTCTGTGATGCATGTTTATTCCTGACTCCACAGTTATAAAACTTTTATCCCTTATAACCCAGTAGCTGACATAGGGAATGGGATTTCAATCCACAAGTTGGAACTGCAGCAGCTCATAAGGGTAGACCATTTCCAAACACTCTGATTTTTTAAAAATTTTTTTTGCAATTAGTTTTGTGTCATCTACTGCAGTTTGAGTCCTTTGTTATGGATTTTTCTTTCTGAGTTCCTTTCTTTGCAAAAAGAAAGCAAATGGCTGCAACCATAACCTGTCACTACAACTGCATGTTTCATAAACAACATTTACAACTTGCTCAGATTGGTTCTGGATAAAATACAAAAAATATCTCTGGGCCTAATGTTCCTTCAGCTGAGAATATTTGCAAAAGTCATGTTGTGAATTAATTTTAATAATTTTCAGATAAGATAATAGGTGTTAAATACCAAAGTATTAAAAAACCACACTAAATTTCCATTAAAATTATTCAAAGTAACACAAGCTACTTCCCAGTCCTCAGGTTCAATAGCTAGGAGAGCATTTGCAGATGGCTCATCTGTTTAAATGCACGGACAATTTAAATCATGATCTGATATTAAAAAATCAGAGTAGAACAAAGGTTCAGTCAATAAACGGAGCTCCCGTTAGTTTTCAATCACTTTAACTTCCATTCCATGGCATACTGACATTGTAAACTCAGCATGACTGACAGGCTAACAAGTGTAGGCTTCAGCAAAGCAAGGGCAGAAGGAAGTCTGCCAACACAGCACCTGGCACAAAGATCTTTCATCTGACTCAAAACTATGTCCTTCGTACTGATGAAGGAGCATACATCAGGGATTTGAGGGGACCTGGAGGAACGTGACGGAGATACATCCTTCTTACGTGTCCCACACAACCCCCCATATTCTTGCCATGTGTGCCCCCATATTCCCTGTGTCTCCTCAGACGCCCACATGTCCCCCATGTCCCTTTCACTCCCCATGTCCTCAGTCCCATCACCTCCCATGTCTCCTCACATCCCCACCCCTTCACACTGCCATTTCCCCGATGTCCACAGTGCCACACCCATACCACCCCTCATCACATGCCTGCTACGTGTCCCCTCATGATCCCTTTACCTCCCCATCTGTTCCCAGTGCCACTGCTCTCCTTGTTCCCTCATGCCCCTGCTACACGTACCCTCACACCCCCTGTGTCCCCTCATGTCCCTTCACATTTCTGCCATATGCGCCCCCATGTCCCTTTCATCCCCATATCCCCCCGTATCTCACCACATCCCTGACATGTTCTCCCATGCTGCCTTCATCCCCCCATGTCCCTCCTGTGTCCCTCCCTCCTCTGTGTGTGTCCATGCTCGTAGGGCAGGGGGTGGTGCTGGCCCTCACTGCTGCCAGCCCCACGGCTGCCCACTCCTGTGCAGCTCCCTGTCTCTCCCAAAGCCTAGGAATTTCTCCAGCATGCTGCTGCCCAGGCAGCCAGTGCCCAGCCTAAGGACTCTGCCTTCCCAGCTATGACTGGCAATGCACTACTGTGCATTATGCCCCTAGGACACCTATGCTTTTTCACAAGTATAAGACAAAAGGCTTGTATGGTTTTGTCCTTAAAGTGTTGCTAGATTTTCTTATCTTCTTTTCCCTTCAGAGCTGTCTCATGGGGTCCCACCTCCTAGTATCCTCTTAAATGAGTTTAAGTCTGCTACTTGCATTCCTTACTTGACCTCCAATGGATCATGGTTGCTACAGCCAACGCTGATGATTACTGTCTTTTAAACCACATCTCTGTTATTAAATAGGTGACCCAACTGTGCCTCACCTTTGGTTGGTCAATCCATTATCTTTATCAAGGTGTTACCATTTATACCTTCCAGAAATCTCCTTAAGTGATTGCAACTTGCCATGTTGCTCTTTCAGCAGATGTTGGAGAAGTTAAATTCTCCCCAGCAGTTTAGGTTTCTGATACAGAGACTTCTTCCAGTTGTTTAAAGAAGGTTTTGTTGACTTTGATCTTGCTTGTGTGGAAAGACAAAATGCAACAAAATATTTTAAAATTACAGAAATATTTTCATTGGTAACAGAGTTTTTTTTACTGACTTTTTATGCTTTCTAGATTTCAACCTTTTATCTTAATTCAGAACAATAAGTTTATTTTTAAATCTTGACATATATCCTAGAACAAAATAAGAAGAAACCCAAGAAACCAAACAAAGAAACTCCCTTAATTAAATAAATAGAAGCACAACAGCAAATCTACTCTGTTTTCTCAACACATTCTGAAAACCAGGCTCCAGAGCAGTTCCCTGAAGAGAACTGAAATAAGTCATGGAAAGAGCCAGAGAAGAAAAAAAAAATGGAGCTATGTCTTGAGGAAACATTCCCTCAGGGTTAATTACCTTTTCTACATCACACTGCTCTTCACTACATAAAATAACAAATTGACACTTTTTCTAACCTCAACTGTTTTTTCCTTTCTAAAGGCCAATGAAACATTAGGAAATGTTTCCTACATACTTTCTTCAACAGGATTGCTGTTTGCCAGTCATTATGTAGGGGAAAATAAATAGCATAAAAGAGGACTATGAGAGGACTAGCAAGAGAAATCTGGCCAAAAGAGAGGAAACAACCAAACAAGCCAGGTCTGTTCTACTTATTGGACCCTGTTCTGCAGCTGGCAAAACATTAGAAAATAAAATTGTTTCCTGATATTTTAATTTCCCACTGGACTATACTATTGCAAACTTTTCTTTTGGTAAGATAAGTTTTGTAGATTTATTTTCTTTGTATAGCCAAGTAAAAACAACTTGAGAAAAAACTCTGACATGTACTGATTGGTAAAGTTACCCTTCCTTCATGTTCAGATGCCCTGGTAAGTCCTGTCATCACTAGTGGGAAGAAACTGCATCCCTGCATAGAGAGACATATTTACTGGATACTTTAGCATCAGCCCTAGCACTGAACTTTGAAGAGCCAAATCAACTGTCACATACTGATAGGAACATTGATATGAATTGAAATGAAGTCTGTATGAATAATACAAGACAGATGTTTGCTCACTGTTACCCAACTAATCCCAGCCATCACAACAGCATGTGGCAAACACCTGCTAAGGCCTGTCTTGTCTTGGATGTGCTCCTAGTCACTGAAGGAAATTTCTTGCAGCATCCTGTGGTAAACTAAAAAGCAGAAAGACCTTCAAGTGACAAGATATGTGTCTCAAATTACACAGAGAACGTGGCTTTTCCAGTCACAAGCTCCCTGTTTATTTTGGTTGTGGGTTTGTTTTTTTTTAATACCACTGAATAACCAAGCAATATTAAACATTTTCCAAAACCTAATTTTCTTCATACAAGAAAGCTCCAAACATCACAGGACAGTGCCAAGGAATGAGGTCGTACCCATTTAAAGGGTAAGACCTCAACCACAATACAGCCCAGCAGCAGAATAGTGAAGAAGGATGGAGCTTTGAATCCAGCAGAAGTGATAACAGTCCACCTCCCTCTCTCTCCCTCCATTTCAACAATAGCACTTCAGTCTGTTTTTTCCGTTGTCCTTTCTGACACACTTCTGTAAACATGGGCAGAAGTCACTGTTCTGAATTTATGCATTCCAGACTCATTTGCCCACTGTGGACAGTTGAACAGCCACTATTTTCATCAAAATGCGGGAGGGCTGAGAGCATTTTTGGATTAACAGCACAATACCCCAAATGGAAACAATCTCATCCCCAACTAGCACATTCTGTGCAATAGATTGCAATTACAGATGTCTTGAAAGCATAGAAAAAATAATAGAGCAAGACAGAGTGTGTGAGAGAAAACACCAGACTGTTCCACACTGATAGGGGATGGGAGTTACCTCTGCTAAGAGGCCTGTGATGTCTCTGCAAGACTTTCCAAGGGCTGACTAATAATGTCTCCTAAATGTTCATCATTTCATTTGCAAGTCCTCAACTTTTTGTATTCAAACCTTTTTAATGGCATCACACTTCATGTACTCCAGTTGATCTTGTGATCATATAATTTCTTGCATTTTCCTTTCCAATCCTACATAAAAAGAAACAAACTAGCATGTGGGAAGATAGTACATGGGTAAAGAGAAAGCAGAAGTGAATGTCTTGCAACTAGTAATGCAAATAGTGGAGAGCTTCATTTTTATATAAAGCAAGGGTTTTTAGTTTAATTCAACTACATATGTTTCAGAGAAGTTTTTTCTGATTTAAATACGCAGGAGTGGAGAATCAGGCTATCACTTACTGCTTATCCTGTTGATCTCCAAATATCTCTTTATGTAGTTGATTTACTGAAGTATAAGCTTGAGCACAAATTAAATTAATTCATCCAAACAAGGGACATACATTCACACATATATCAAGCCATGTGAGACAAAGATTTCATAAAACTATAGATAGCTTTTTGTTCAGGATAACACAAACAAGATAAATTTGGCTTCACATTCAGATATCCTTCAATCTCTTTGCTGTGCCACTTTTCTGTACATATTGACCTGACTAAAGAACTTGCCCGTTCTTTACAATACATACATTAAAGGCTTTCAGTGTAGAAAAATAGAATTATTCCCCTCTTAAAGATGGGAACCTAGGCAGACAAACTAGAAAAACGATGGGCCATGGCCTTCCTATGGATTTGGATGAGACCTCAGGTTCACCATTATTCCCTGATCCTGGGACAGGTGGTTTGGAAAAGAGTGATATGAAGATATGTAAACAGTAAAACATAAGTTAATATCAAAATCCTTAAAAGGCTAACTTATTTGTCTAAAATATCTCAGTACAACAGTTAGGCAAAAATAATCAAAATAAGTCAAAATAAGAAATAGCAGCCATCAGCATACAAGAAATCTTAGACAATCATGAAAAGGATTGTAAACGTTTTTTTTCCAGAGTAATATGGATAACAAGGAAGACTGCTGAAATAATATTCCATCTTGCAGTTCAAAAATATAACAGTAATTTAGCTCTTTCATAGATGAAGCTATTAATGAGGATAAAGAATCAGCAAATGAAAATACACACAATAAATGTTTCTTCTCTGCATTTGCACGGAAATGGGTTTATATAATTATATCATCACAAGGGCAACACACTTGCCACAAGTAACAAGCAGAAGTGTCAAACCCAATGTATTAAAGACATATCTTAAAATTCATAAGCCTGGATAATTTGGGCCTGAGTGTCCAAAGACTGCTGGCTAAAATGGTCAGGGTCAAAAAGAACACTGAGATGCTGTCAGTACTATAGTGGGTATGCTCCCATAATCCAAGGGGAAGTGATCAGCAACCTGCTACACCACAAACACACACAGTTCTCTGAGGCTGGATGGGATTGACTCAGATATGCCTTGGCAGTTGGTAGAAGTGCTCACTAAGACACCTTCAGCAATCTAGTTTTCTTGAAAGTTTCTTTTCAAGAGTCCTAGCTAGCTAGGGAGATCTGGTTTAGAATGGAGGGTGGCAAGTGTGATACCTCCCCACACAAGGGCTGGAAGGAGGATTCAGAGAACTACAGGCCTCTCAGCCTGATCTCACTACCACAGAATTCGCCATGGAGCAGGTAACCTTGAGTGTCACAATGCAGAACACACAGGCAGGGGATCAGGCCCAGCCAGATGGGTTTAGGAAAGGCAGGTCCTGCTTGACCAACCTGATCTCCTTCTGTGACAGGTGACCAACTTAGAGAATGACAGAGAGGCTGTAAATGCTGTCTGCCTGGACTGCAGTAAAGCTTTTGACACAGTTTCTCACAATGTTCTCAGGGAGAAACTGGCTGCTCATGGCTTGGAGTGGTGTGCTCTTTGCTGGTTAAAAGCTCTGTGCCCAGAGAGTGGTGGTGAATAGAGTTATATCCAGCTGGTGGTGGTCACTGGTGGGGTTCATCATGGCTCAGTATTGTGGCCAGTCCTGTTTCTTTAATCAATGATCTGGATGAGGGAATCAAGTATAGCCCCAGCCAATTTTCATGTGACATCAAGTTGGGTTGGAGTGTTCTGCTGGAGGGCAGGAGGGCTCTGCAGAGGGATCTGCACAGGCTGGATCATGGCTGAGGCCAATGGGGTGAGGTTCAACAAGGCCCAGTGCCAGGTCCTGCCCTTGGCTCACAACAGCCCCAGGCAGGGCCACAGGCTGGAGCAAAAGTGGCCAGAAAGCAACCACTGGAAAAGGACTGGGGAGTTCTGGTCAACAGCAGCTGAGTATGAGCCAGCATATGCCCAGGTGGCTAAGAAGGGCATATATAATTTCTCATTATACCATGGGTTCAAAGCAAATAGTGAATGCACATAGTCCCAGTGCAGCTGCAATGATGCCTGAGGAACCTAGAGACTGGATTGTGAGCCTCATATTTCCACAAAGCTTTCTGTCACACTGACCATGTGCAGGTGCTAGAGAATGGGGACAAGCTTTTCTGTCAAGCACAGATAAAAGCCTTTTTGGTTTTTAAGGAAAATAAAGCAGAGGAAGGCTCCATAGCACTAAAGACACTTCATATGAAGTCTGAAAAGAGAAACAAGAATGAGCCGGTAAATAATTTGGTAAAGAATTAAACAAAATCTGTCCTGAGTACTAAAGCTGTAACCCTGACTGGGAAGGTTATCAGATAGGACAAAAGGCAAATACCAAGAAAGGAGTTGTGATTCCCAAACTTTAGGCTGAAGGTTAGATTAGAAACAGTGCTAACACATCTAGGGTTACTGGTCATGTTAAAAACAGTGGCTGATGGTTCAGAGAGTTTTCATGTCTGTTTCTGTCTAAAACAAAAACAACATTTTGCTAGCACAGATGATGTTGGCCGCAAAAACAGAATACTATTTAGTGGCTACCAGCATACTGAAGACTGAGAGAACAAAGATCTCCATGACTTCATCCTCCAGCCCAGGGAATAATTTTCTCTAGCTCCACAAGGAGACAGACACCAAGTTGTGAGAGCCATCAAGACTTCCGGTGTCCACTTTGATCAACAATCAGCTGAAAAATCACCTCTCCCAGCTGGTGCATCCTGAGGTTTCCTGCAGGTGGGGAACCGCAAGCCCACTGAGCCCACCATCCTATTCCCTCTACACACACTATAGGAGAAGCTGAGTCATATATATGAAGAAATAGTTCTGTAAACCATGTAGGAGGAAACTCTTTGTGTTTCCTAGAGAAGCTTACACTTCAGGGAGAGGCAATACACTTCAACAAATCTCTCTCAAGTGAAAGAATTCAGTTTGTTTGTGTTTTTTTGCTGTGGTTTGTTCTGGTCTGTTTTATTTAAAGAAATGGTAAAGGGGCTAAGTCCTCACATAATGTATCTTTCATGGCAGAGTTGTCTGAAATTTTTCCCTCCATTTCTTTTAACATGGGAGTTACAACCCAAAAAACAACTTGTTCCTTCAAAATCTCTCTGCTTCATGTGTCTTTTTGAAAAGTAGCTCCTGCTTTTTCTGATAAAAGGCATGTCTCACTTCTGTTAGGACTGCAAAGCCAAATACAGCGTAAAAAAGGGAGCTGGCCTCAGGCCATCCTTGTGCATCAGCAGCAGCACTGTCACTTAATTTGCAAGCACAGAACAATTATGATGGACAAGGATAGAAGAGGTATCCTGGCTTTTAGAGTCCATTTTTTACACAAAGAATTGTCAGTAGGAAAAAATATCTTTAATTCTTTTATTCTGAGCAAGTGTGATCAGAAAGAAAGTAATTTATAAAGAAGTCACACCTTGTGCTGGTTTGAAAGCAAAACCAGTGAGACTCCAAGTCAGAAATACAATTTAATAGAGAGAGAACAAACAACAAGAAAGATAAAAATAAAATAAAAATAAAATAAGACAAATGCAATAGTACAAAGGACCACTAACATAGTCAAAATGCAAACCTGACACCCTGTTGGTCAGGGTGTTGGAAGCAGTCTGAATTAAGTCCTCCCAGGATGAGAGTTGTGGCTCTGTTGGAGTAGAGATGATCCTCAAGAAGTCCAGTCATCTTCTGAGAATGCAGTAGAAACCGGCTCCTTGGTGTTTGGGATTGCAGGTTTTATCCCGGTGGAAAGGCTTTGGCTCCTCCCACTGGGTGGAGCATCTCACAATGGAATGAGGTGATGTTATCAGTCATGTGAGAGGCCTTAAATGGCCCATTCACAGGTGATGTCCCTCGGAAGAGGATGGGTGAAGGAAGAGATAAGAAGGCACTACCTTGTCTGGTGTTATCGGTTGTCCATTAACAGAAGGCATTTGCCCTCTCCCCCTGCTAGAGTTACAAGAGATAAAGAACATCTCCCAACCAGCTTCAACAGATGAAATAGAATACACATTTTTGGTTACATTTCTCAACCCAAGACACACCTGTATCTATTTTTCTAGTAATAATATCTTAATTATTAATAGTCATATAGTAATATTTTCCTAGTAATAATATATAATAATATAATTATATGTCAAGCTAATAATCAGCAGTAAATAAGAGAGAAACTTTTTTAAGCTTGAAATGATCAATAACGCTGACTTCCTAACCTCTAATTGCTATTGACAGTGTAGACTTATGCATCTATGTTTATAAATACAAAGACTATTAGATTCAGCTAAAAAACTACAAAAATAACAACAAAAAAAAGATAAACAACAAAGAGACAACAAAGATATTGGGAGATGACAGATACTGGGATACTTACAACATGTGGGTAAAAGAAACAGGACAGTGGAAGGTGAAATGTGCATTTCAGAGGTGTTATAATATTCACTGAAAAGAATGAATGTTTATGAAATTGCTATTACATTTCAAATCCAAAAATTATATTTATGTTTCTTTTTTCCTTCTATTCAGTGTCTTTGTTTAACATTTTTAGATGTAAGATATACATATGGACCCAAAATCTGTGTCTGCACATGCTTCACTGCTGGGGCTCTTTTACTCTGCTGATATTATCTTTGTGAACTACTATGTTTGCAAGGGGAAAATCTTTTGCTATTAACAGAGACAACTAACAGAGGGAAATAACATAAATCAGGCCTTTTGAACTGCATCTTGCTCTGCTGATTACAACAGATGAGTGGGACAATATTTCATTATCTTAAGGAAAATATTTTCCTTTGAGGATAGACATAACCTGTAGCCAGTTATGATCACAAAAGGAAGAACAACAGGATGGGCAGCTGGACCATCACATCAAAGACGCTGTTATGACTTCCTGAATTCTAAAATGGCTCAGTTCAAAAGTAATGTAAAAGTAGTGCTATACAGGAGGCCAGACTGACCTTCACACAAGTCTTCATCTGGTCCTCAAATGAGGCCTTCACACTGAAAAACTTAACTATCTGTTTTGACTCAACAGTTTAACAGAATTGTCTGTCACTGGACAGAAATGAGAGTACAACCCAGTCATTAGCAAATTGTCATTTAAGTGAACTCATGTAAAAAGTGTCTGAGATTACACATTTATTGCTTCTGAAACATGTACCTTATTCCTGCCCATTTCCAAAAAGCAGTGGCTACATTTACCAATAAATACATAACCACAGTGCCAAGATTGTCTATTGTTTTTCCTTTTTATTTGCATTAGAGATTCCTTGAATCTGAGGCAGAAACAAGATGCTAGTCAAACCAAAATAATGCTACAGCCCAGGATGAAGCTCTTGTTCTAAATATAAATTATGGTAGTCACATTTCAACTTTATTTTAAAGAAAGAACAAATTAAAAAAGAAAGAATTGAAAGGAAAAAGAAAATTTAACTTTGCACAAGATACACAAGTTAGCTGTAATGATTATATAAACAAAACCTGTTCAGCACTGAGAAGATTTGTTAGCTTTTAAGTATTTTTCGTATTGCCTTTGTTGTACTTTCATGTCTTACAGGCATTTTTCTAGGATCCTCCCTGAAATAATCCCTCCAAACATCTGTTCAGAAAGGGTCAGGACCTACAAAATCTCATCAGGACAAAAAGAACACTCTTTGCTTCAAAAGATCTGCAAAGCTCCTGGCCCATATTTGTAGGTTCTGAATAGGAAAGAAAAAGAACAGAAAGTAATTGTAAAGATATACCCATATGAGGATTTTTACATATTAAGAAAGGGGGCGATTTCTGCATGTTTTCTGCCTTTGTGAATGCTTTTTCAATATTTCATCTTTTTCCATTTTTTCTCCTAAAAGTACTGGTTTTCTGTCTTGCTATCTGTTTTCCCTCATATCTTACTTGTCTTTCTGGCTATCTATGCATCCCAAGTGTTGGATTTTCTTTACTTCTTCCCAGGTGGTATGGTACTGTGAGTCTTTCTGTTTGGCTTTATACTTTGATATGACCCATGCCTTCCTCTTAGGCTGGCCAGTGACCTTTACAATGGACTTCCCAAACCCTCAACCATTTAGCTCTCCCCCATTTGACATCCACCCCAGCCTGCTCAGCTTCAAAGCATTACTGCTTCCAAGATCTCTGGATCACAACACACAGACATGGCCTGAGAACAAACAGGGTCAGTGGGACTGAGCCTGACCGCTCAAACCTATCGCAATGTGGTTGCTGTCCACACGTCCTGTGTTGAAAGGTGCTCCTCTTCCTCCTCTTCTGCTACCCTCAGCTGCACAAGGCCCACGTTCCCAGACATCCTACAAGCTATTTTCTGCTTTTCTCCCCAAACATCATGTGGTGGTCAAAAGTCTCCTGAATAGTTAGTATTCCTCCCATTCTGGGACACTCGTCTGTATGCAGCTTAGTTTGGGGGGGTCTTTTTTGAAGTTGCTGGGGCTTGCATTCCTCTCACAGTTCTGTGTGCTTTTGTTTCTATTCACTAAACACACTGATTACATGAAATCAAATAAATTATAGGTAGGATGTCTGCATTCACAAGGGTCACATTTCAGGTAATTGTCTGGTAAAAGCAGCTTCTTTTGATCTGAAGTGTTTATGAGCCTTTAATTCAGGACACTGGGAGATTCAGCAATTTCTGGAAGTAGCCTGTACAGCCACATTTCTTCTGAGTACTAATTGGTAGTATATCATGTGGTGCTTTAACAACAGCTGAAAATTAAACTCCAAGAAAGTCTCTCACCTTCCCCCCACCTCTTCTGATAGCGGGGGGGAAAGGGAGAGACTGTATCTTGAGAGAACGATCTACTGAAAGAAAAAAAGCAATGGAATAAGAAATGCACAGGAACAGAAACAATATTAGCAGAATAAGTATACAAAATGAGAAAGTGCTTTACACACCAAAGGTGTTCACCACCTCGACTTAGTTCTGTGAGGCCACTGGGACAAAGACAGGACGTCAGGTTTTCCCCATAGGTTGTGTCCATGTGGCTTTCCCCAGACGAAGACAAGATTGTGAGTGCTGTAAGACACAACAGAAAACCCCCAAAAGCCAGGTGGTCTGTGCTGTGCCACACCACTGCTTTGGATGCTGGACTTGATCGTCATGGCTGTGTCTGGCATTGGCGCTGCCACTATGGACCATTCCCCACGGCTCTCCTCAGCTCCCTTCAGCTTGGCTCCTTTCGGCTCAGGGCAGATTTGGCTGGCCTTGGACTCACCTCCACCACTGCGTTCCCTGCGGACGCTTCCCGCATAGGTGCTGCCTTTTCAGCACCACATCTCCAAGCTGGTGTCGGGGTCATGGCCCGGGATGAGCACCAGCGCAGCCGGCACGGCCCCACCCCTGAGGGGCAGAGGCCACGCCCCTTCTCGTAGCCACGCCCATCGGTGACGTCACCGGCCGCGCGCCTGGCCCCGCCCCCGCGGCGCTGAGGCGCAGAGCTCCGCCCCGGCAGCCGGGGCAGGGCGGGGTGGCAGGGATCCCGCCGGGAGCCGCGCCTGCAGCTGGGAGGACACTCCACCCCACCAAATTCGCTTCAAAGAAGGAGCAACCTGTTTGGCAGCCTGCAACTCTGAGCATCTCTCACTTGATCTATTTCCCTTCTCTTCAAAATGTTCCTTCTTTCATCCCTAGTGATTCCCACACCCCTGACAACAAATGGGTGAAAGCACACAGTGCTGACAGGCGCATTCTGGGTTTGGATTCTGTGACTTTTAGCCTCCAGCCTTATTGTTAATTTCATTCTCTTGACATCCCACTGACTGTGTTTGCCTCTAAGTCTCCAAAACCTTTTTTCTCGCTGGTACTTATTTTCACAAGACAATAGAAGAAAGAAAACGTGAATCATGAAATTCTCCCATATCAGCTATGAAAAGTACATTAAACTGACTTTTTGTAAATTCAAAGATTGTAACCTAAGCCTTGCAGTTTTGCCTTTGTTTCCTATTGTGGCTTAAAATTCTATTCATCTAGACAAAGAGTGGGTAACTCCCAATTACACTAGGATGAAAGGATGATTTCATCTTCTTTTTGGTTTTAATGTATTCTTTTAATATAATGAGCAATTATTTCGATTAGATCAAGTGACAGAGGAAGTATTTCCCTTCATCCTTCTTTGGTTATTCCCAAACTGGAAAGATCATAGTGCGCCTACTAGCACAGTTTTGCAAAAACTGTGAGCAGGGTTTTTTTTTACAAAAACTGTAAGCAAAAACACATTCTCATTGTGTGCAATGGAGAAATGAAAGTAATTATTTAAGCCACTCCAAAGTAATTAATTCCAGGCTGCATATAACATTAAGATGGCAATGGAGATACCCATTTTTTGCAGCATGCAAGTGCATGTCAAATACTTGTACACTGTAAAAATACCATACGTACATGAAAGTCTCATTTTCAGTGGAAATGAGCTTAAAGGAGCTCTCTCAGTCAAGCCCTTTAAATCAAGAATGTGACTAAGAGTGAATCTGTGAAGAGAACTTACTCTTCCCACTGGTGAAACATGCTGACAATATGTGTAAGTAGAATAGAAGAGAAACATTTTTCCCCTAAAAGGGCAGACTTACCAGGATGCAAGTGTTGCTCTATTCCCACTCTCTATATAGGTAGAGTTATACTACCAAATCTTTGTTAATTAAAAAAAACTTACACACCTACTGTATTATACATTTATCAATCAGCTATTAGGAAGCCTCAATTCCATTTCATAGATCTGCATCTCTATGAAGAATAAAGGATACGCTGAATGGCTTTACAGAATTTCTCCTCAGGGTCAGTGAATTGTAACATTGCACATACATTTGGTAAAAAATTGAAGCATGTTAGTTGTCTATGTTTCAAATAAAATAAGATGTTCCATTTATTGTAACATCTTTTTGTCCTCCTGCAGAGTCTCAAAGCATTTTGACAAATTCTGCCCTGATTTATAAGCACTCAGTTCTCAGAGTGGCACAATTAGATCAATTAGAATTTGTAAAATTATTTGAGGAAAGCCGGCATTTCTCTGAAAATATGACAGATCTTATCAAAACTTTAAGAGTCTGAATTGCAGTGCCAGGCTGTAAACCTTTCAAATACAAGCCAACATGTACCCAGTTAAGCTGGGGTAGATGGCACAGGGGAAGGATTAATCTGCCTTCAGGCTTCAAAACAAAAAAAACCTCCACTAACAACAAAAATATAGTTGGGCGTTAATCCAGTTGAAGCAATTGCATACATGTATCTGAGGCTCCCTCCTGGGCAGGAAGGGTCAGTTTTATCCCTCTGTCAAAAAACAGCAGCAGGGTGTAATTTTTGGGGGGCAGAGGAGAGCTATCAATCCTTCCAGTAATCATAGGATCTGCAAATAATAACCTATGGGCTCCTCTGTTCTAAACGCCTTTCAATGCAGGAGTACAGCCCCTATTGTATTTCTAGCAGCATTTTATCCAGTCTGGCTTTTCATTTTCTATAGGACAGAGTACCTCCTGTACAGAGCTCCTCCCCAGGGGATTTTTCCGTGGCTAATAGCTCTCATGGCCAGGAGATTTCCTCCTCTAAAATCTCTTCTACTGTTCTTAGCTACCTCCCTTATTGTTAAGTCATGGTACATAACTCGTCTGTATTGTTGATGCATCCATCTCTCCATATGTTCATGCATAAGGTTGTTGCAGTTTATCCTCCTTCAAGAGTTTAGCTGTATTTTAAACAGCTCAGTAAAAAACCCCAGCCTGTCTGTGCTTCATCTCCACAGCAGCCCTCCTTAATGCCAAATTTCTCCTCTCATCAGTACCATTTGATGTAGAGCGTTGCCCAGAAGATATTTCATGTGTAACCACAGCACCTTATGTACACGGAGATTGTTATCTACCCACCTTTCTGACATGAGTCTGTACACAGGCCTATTCCATCAGCGTGTTTTGGTGCATGGGGTTTATGTATGTTAGCCACAAACTGGGCAGTGAGACAGTCTGTGAGTGCTGAAAAGTTTTCTGATGTTCGTGAGATGCTTTTGTAAGCCTCAATAGAGAACAGTGCATAGCTCTCTTCCTCTCAAAAAATTCTTTGAGATTTGGCACAGAGGCTTCTTCATATGCATTTTGTCATTTAGGCAGCAAAAGACATGACAAAACATTAGTGGAAAAGTCTAATTTACATTATACAGCAAGTTAACTCTGGACCAACACCAACTCTACTCCCTCCCTCTAACCTTTCATGTTATCTTTCCCCATTTTAAGCGGTTTACTTTTTTTTCTAACTGAAGAATCAATTTTCTCTCCACCTTCTGCTGCAGTAGTTCTTTAGTTTCACTCTGTGCTCAGTTCCTCCCAGGCATTTAGAGGTTGCTCATAAATGTTGATATACCAAGCTCATTACCCCCTCTTTTCAGTCACCAATAAAAGCACCAATTTAGACTCACAATAATCCTTGTTCCTAGTAAAGATCATTAAAGACAGTGTTAGTGTGCTTAATGATCCTCCTACTAACACAGTGTTTTTCCCAGAAGCCATAACCTTTGCTTTTGCCTCACTACAGGAAGGATGTTATCAAAGATGCAAGTTTTCCCAGCCTGTTTCTTTTGAAAATAAGCAGCATGATATGTGTGAATGAATGTGTTTCTTTTTGTGTGATCTTGAGACTTTAAGACACAAATATCTCTGAAACTCTTTTAGTAGCTATGAAAAGATCCCTAGGAATCCTAGCTAGAATAAGATCTCTGCAGTTTTAAGCAGTGATTTCAAAAAGAAGTAGAAATTATTTGTGCAAAGTAGGAGGCTATAAGGTTTGTAAGGGAAGACCTGTACAGAAAGAGCTATGCAAAGACTCAAATACAAAGAGAATGAATTCATTGTGCAGTTATTAGTGGCCAAACACAAAGAAATTATTTAGTACAAACCCAAAGACATTGTGTCTGTAGTGCACTTGTCCCTATAAAAAGCTATCCAAACATGGATTTCTATGGTCTGAGTTTTCCTGCTAAGCAGGCCGATAGCCAATGAGGGAGACATTCTGTTTGATGCCACTTTAGAGCATACCAGACAATTTGCTGAGTGTTCAAATAAATGCCTTTCTTGAGCACCACATGGACAAAGGCCTCTACTGAAGAGCATCTTATAAAGAAATTACACACTGATTTCTGCAGAACTAATGGCCATTGTTTGTCTGCAAACTGAGGCATGTGTGAGTGGTTAGAAGCTTCTTTCACTCAGGCAAGGAAGAAAAGAGAAGGGTAAATTCCTGTTTTTAAGGAACGGAGGCAATGGACTTGCAAGGAAGGACAGAAAAGTAAAAGGAGAATGGACAGGAATACATGACATGGGAGAGAAGACAAGCAAAACAATAGATGGTTGAGGTGAAGAAACTGTAAAATTGTCTTTTAGACTACAATTAGCTTCTAACATTTCCTATTAAAACTTGGCAACTAGATGTTATTTTGTCATTGATCTTTTTATGACTAAGGATGTATAATTTCTTTCAGTGTGTCTTTATTTGTTTGCCAGTTTTACAGGGCTATACTGAGAACAGACACATATTAAGGTTGTAAAGAGCTCAGGTGCTATACCAGTTCCCTGGGAAGTGATTAAGGTAGAATGTAAAATGTTTAAGTTCTAGATATTAACTTCTGACAGATAAGGTGCTTTCATATTCTTAAGCTAAGTTCCTCTATTGATTGGCTAAATATAGAGATATACACTGGTCTTGGAAACTGCAAGTTATAACTAGCTCTGACAAACCACCTGGTATCTCAATTAGCACTTCATTTTTACTGTTAGAGTAAAATTATCCTGATCAGGACTACTTCTTTCTACACTGCAGAGATAGTCCTCCTGTTTTAGGACTCAAAGCAAATTTAATTTGTGCTCATAATCCTGTGCAAAGGACTTCACAGGATCACAATTATTTCTTGGAATAAGGGCTGTGATTTTCATGAGGTACCCTATGAAAATCTTGGCCAAGCCAAGAAAGGTCAAAGTTATGAAAATTCTAATGCTGATACCAACTAGTGCAATATATATGAACTTGTTTAAATTGCCTGAGCTAGCTGTGACTACCACAGTAAGGTTTTTACATACTTCATCTGAGCTGCTTCTCATTTCTGGACTGACACATGAGCTTCACCTTCCCCTTTGAGTACTACTGTTATGGGCCCCCAAGTACTCATCTCACTAGATCAGAGGCCAACAAGTTTCTGATTCAAGCTCTAAGGCTGTCTCCAAGTTTGCATGAAGAGAAGCCCCATGTATGAATGCAGATGAAAGTAGCAAAGGTTTGGTTAGTTCTTTCAACTTTGTTTTCCAAAAACAAAGGCATATTTTACCCAGGATAATCATCAATATGATATTTACAATTTTCTTCAGAATTTCAGTTTGCTTTCATTGCTCAAGAAGGCACAGTAGTTTCAGGCTCAAGTTTATCCTTGTTCCATGTCCTAGGATTTACAGTTTTTTGGGTTTAGGGGTATAACTAGGAGCTGAAGGAGACCTGTGTCCTTGTTAGGCCACTAGGCAGATAGTCAGTCTACCTGGGTCTCCCCACCTAGAAAGCTAGGAAAAGAGTTTTAAATCCCCTCTGTACGACATCTTTGAACTACTAGGAGTACTGTTACTGACATAATAATTGGAGACATTTTAAGTGTGGAAAATACTGTCTGCCATTTGAAGAAAGTCATGGAAACATGTGAAAAGGTTTGGTTTAGTTGCCTCATAATAAAACACTTTTTGGAACACCAACATAATGAAGCAATGTCAGGAATTTGATACTGAAGAGGGAAGGATGCTGTGTACCAAAGTGCAGCGTGGCATCCTGATCCACATCAGTTCTGTTAGTGTTTACACAATCCAAAATTAAGAAATCAAGGCTTGATATTTACTCATTCTTGAATTCTATCAGAACAGAAGAATTAATGTCTCTCATAACCTTTACAGACAATTCCTCAAGTAGAGAAATTTTCACATCCACCAACCTTGACTGCTGTAAAGCTGAAAATAGCTTGAGCTTCAATATTTTTGTAAATGAGATTATATGTGAAGGCCTTAAAATCTTCTTCAAATCAAATATGTTGGTGCTGTCCAGGATGCCAATTACGTGGTTGCAAATGCAATATGCAAATTTCTTGCAGTTTTGAGAGACTCCTGCCTGCAAATGCCACCAAATTGTAACCTATATCATATAAACACCACACTTCTGGAATAAATGGTTTGAAACATCTGCCTGGATTCTTTATTTCCGCACTACATGTGCTTTGTCAAAGGGGAGAAGATGTTGCAAAAGCTTTTTTCTCGGAAGACAAAACACATAACAACCCTCTCATGCTTTTAGCTGTGCACACTACCTGTTTTGGTCAGGTATGACTGAAAATGTAGCAGATAGGAGTAACCTGTAGGCTGATACTGAGAACACAGAAGGTAGTAAATTGGAGAAAGAGCAATGGCATTGTGAACGTGTGCACAGACACCCACCCACATGAGAGCACTAACATCTTGCAACCATTACTCGTCCTGTGATACAGACATAATCTAGTTAAAATGGAAATGTATTAGGAAAGTCAAACAATTAATTGATCCAAGAAAGGTTGTTTCATGTTTTGTGTAAATGAAAGCTAAAAATTAATTTGAGGAGCACTGCTGTATTGTAGACTAAACAGAGTTTGGCATGAGCACAGCGCTTGGTGTGGGTGTTAAAGTTGTTCTGCACTACACATGGTCAGTAATCCTCAGCAGAAATGTTAACTCAATTTGTCAGCATTATCTTTATGTCAACAGAAATGCTTAAATATTTACAATAGACATAGTACTCTGAGGGTTCGTAACGCAAGATAAATTGGAAAAATGTTAACAAAATGGATGGTACTAATACAAGCCCTTGGCACTTTGTACTCTTCAATTTTATATACAAGAAGGTTTGTCTGAAAGTTGGATTTTATTAGGCTTTACGGTTTATTTGCTACCTCCAAGCTCTTGCTAAAATGAAGCAGAAATTTGTATAACCCTTGTAAAACAGAAATGTATTAGGTTAATGATACATGAATACTGAATCCACAAGAAAGAGGCCTAGATTTTTACATATGTGCTCTGGACTAATTTCAGTCTTGACATAAATAAGCATGAATAATATAAACCTTAAACTGAGTTGCACCTGTTTATATACTGACAGAATTTAGCCCTGTGTCATCAAAGAAATTATAAATATGCAGCATAACTTTTTTTAATATAACATGTTCCATATATAGTATCATTCAAAATGCATTACAAGAAAAATTAAAACAATGTAAATTTTACAAACAGATAAGAACAAAAAGAAACTATAAGTTGGAGAAAGTAGTTTCATTGCCTCTCTGAAATTAGAGGAATAATATAATAGTGAAACAAGATAGCCTTCCTAGACACTTTACCTTTGTTACTCTCCCTTTTTCAGAGTCCTTGCCATATATTCTTTTAATTAATTCTTCTAATGAACAATGGCTGCGGAAGCCAAGCACTTATTTCAGCCATGTGAAATTTTATCACCCTTAATCTTTAATCTTTTCCCTGTTTGAGTTTCTGGTTCTAAACTTTCCCTCAGCATTTGCTTGCCCCTGTGCCTGTATCCTCCAACTGCCTCAACCAACAAAGTTTGCCCAGTATTTCCTCCAGTCACAATTAACCAGATAGCAGCACATGAGGAATCTCACTGCCTACTTTGACATGATGGTTTTTAACAAAAAAAAAAAAAAAAATTGTAACCACGCCTTTCCTGGATAAGACAATTGCACTTTTCATTTACAGTATTTATAGCTTTAACTCACTTTCATAGACCTACATGTTATTATTCCTACATACTGTTTTCTCCACCACTTTCTACAGCTAGTTTATTAGCTGTTGGCTCTTGCTACTGCTTATACCAGAACCTGTCATCTTGAAAAGTTTGTTCATCTTGAAAAATTTTTTTGTTCTTGCATCTAAGTCTGAAAATGTTGTGAAATGTAATTTTTTAGATATTCTGATTGTTGTAAGAGGAAAAGAGTGACATAGTGCAGCAAAATACTGCAACATAAAAGGAATTTCTTCCATCCCGCTACTTTTTGTTATTATGTTTACATACAACTTCACTGGGTACAAATCCTGTATGTTTTGCTCAAGCAGTTCTTGCATCCATGCTTCCTCAGCTTTCATAACCTGTCAGTCATCATTTGACTGTGATATTGTGAATATGAAAAATAGTCCAAAATAATAATTATTAAAAGAGCAGATGGCATATTTAGAAAAAAAAGTTCTGTGAAAAACATTTCTCTTTCATAGATGACTGACATAGTATGTGAGTCAAATTAATAACAACTCAGTATCAAACTCCCCCAAACATTTTTGTCCCTGCTTCAACAGAGTGTTACTTCAGGGGACTAATTGCTGAGAGTAACTGGCACTGGAAAACACGCTTCAAACCATTTAATACAGACTATAGTGCCAGATAAGTTATATTAGTTATATCCATCAGTTTGCAAGGCCTCCACCTATTTCCACACACATTAGCTTTTTTTCTCTTCCCCTTAGCTCCTCATAAATTGGTGCTTAACTTTTAACTATTCTGTTTTAAGCTAATGATCATTTTAGCTACATCCCCAAATAGTCACATAGTTTGACATAAAAAAGAGCATAATGAGAAAAGGGTAAATAAAATCCAGCCTCTTTCTACTCACAAACACACACCTTTCTATCTATAGAACACTCACTGTTCTTTAATTAGGAAAGCCAGCTGGGATTTGAACTGTTCTTTGAAGGAAGCACAGAAGCAATGTTTAGAAAATGTATGAAATACCATCTTTTCTTTGAGCTGCCACTCAGGCTTTGAGTCTTTTGCCCCATATTCTATTCGCCATTCTTATTCTGGACCTGTGATATCCGATTCCTGTTTCTGTAATTTCCATCTTTTGTTCACAAGTCTATCTCTCACAATAACACTATTCAGATAAGGTATGTCTTTGAGTAGGCAGCTACTACCTTTTTTTTTCCGTCCTTGTAAAGGTCCCATTAGTGCTTTGGGATCCTGTGATACAAATGTACAAAGCAAGAGCCCTCCAATGAAATATTTCAGCTCACTTTTCAGTGTTGAATCAGATAGCATTAGCAGGGAGTTTTTATAGTTTACCTTGCAAATGATGGAAACCACTCTCTGTTAAACAAAAAGAATTAAGTGAGCACAGCAAAAGATATACTTATATTACATTGCCAGTGCATTATGATGTCTTGGCACTGAAGGAAAAATGTAAGAGGACTTTCCTAGATAAAACACATTGCAAATACACATGCAAATATTGTGACACTTTGCCCAAATATTCATTATTCAATTGAAAATTGTATGCTTTCAAGAGTTAAAAAGTGAAAAAGATTAGAGTAATGACCTTGAACTGCACAGAAAAAGTCACAAAATATTTTTATTTTGTCTCCTTTCAATACAAGGATTGTAATTTTTTCAGGTACACACTGAGCAGAAAAAAGATCAGCGCTGCTTCAAGGAAAGCAATAAACCTTTAAGAAAACCCACTGTATTTCAAATAATTTTAATTAACAATAAGAAACTGATGTTTATTATTTGGATATTGCATAGAAATACATGATACATATTTATATAGAGAAGCCCCAAGTTGCAAACTCTTGGATCCTTGCCAGCTATGTGCTTTATGAATTTAAGCAGACCACTTATATTTACAGATATGTCACCTTATTTACCTGTAACACAGGATTGTTGTCATTTGCTTCAAAGATACTTGATTCAGAAATGTAATTTCATTTAGTAGTATTTGTGATTCTTGGATGAAAATATTTTATCCATGTCCAAGTTCTACACTCCAACTATTTATCAACAAAAAAACAAAATTTGATGAGATTCCATAGGCATTTATTGTCAAATAAAATTTAACATTATACAAAATGACTAGTATAAGTAACACTAATAGTATAATTTCAAGTCTTTTTCCAAAATTAGGTAATGTCTTTATGGTTCTTAAAAGAAGAGTGATTAAAATTTTGTTACTGGACTGATTAATCACTTTAACACTTACCTAGTAGCTTAGTACATGAAGTAATTAAAATAGTCTTCATCTGCAACCAAACTGACAATAATCTTGAAATATATTTGTGAAAGTGTAATACCAAGATAGGATATTCCTACAAGTTTATCACATTTTAATTTGGAAAAAAAATGAAAGAAATTTGTTTCTGCAAAAAGCTGAACCTGTATATTTTAATTGGACCTCAGAAGGTTTTTTTCGCTTATGATCTTTAGTTTTTAGGGTAGGAAGGTTCCAGGGACAACTAATTGTGGAAGCAATCAAGGGCATTTAGGTCCCTTACTGAAAGAAAGATGAATAGTTAAACAGCACCAGTGGCTGATATTTTTGTGGCTATTCTAAAGTCTAAATACCTAAATTCTAAACATTTAACTTTATATCTCTAAAGCCCACGAAAACCTTAATTTTAGGTGCACTGTGTACACCTCAGACAAAGACACATTTCAACAGAGTGCTCACTGAACTTATTTAGGAGGTATTAAACACAGCTCTGTTGAGAACTGAGCTTAAGCTGTGTCTGAGTGCTCTGTTGGATTGGAGGTGCTCACTGCTGCACTTGCTAACGTGGATGTCTGGTGCAGTCAGAGCTGAAAACATGACTTTAACAGCTTTTTTTAAAGGAATATAAGCACCAATAAGCATGCTTCTGAGCAATGAAATATGGATTCTTTGACCTCACTGACCCATTTCTCTTTGTCCTCTCAGGCACTTCTGGTCTCAGCAGTCAGCAATACAGACACCAAACAGAGGAAGCACTTCTGCTAGTCATGGCACCTACTCCTTGGCAGATTCCTAGCAGCAGTTGGCTGCAGTTTCTGCTTTATCTGAAGATATGTCCCATATTCAGGCTGTTATGTGATCTATCTTTGCTGCTTTCTCTTCCTAAAAGCTTTCTCCATTCCCTGAACTTCTATGCTTTTTTCACATTTGTGGATTAGGTGCCATATGACTTGCTCATGAAATCGCTACATAGGCTGTTTTACAGCCCTGGGGTGTGAGCCAGGGATCTCCGCACATTTGTGTGCCTCCTGCCTCTAAGCAAGCAAGACAGGAAAACTAATTACCCTATGGGCACACTTACATGCTGGGACCGCAGTTTCAGTGCAGGAAGGTCAAATGTGCAAGCACAGACTCTTGCGTGCCTTTCAAACCGTATTGCTGCTTGCCACACAAGTAGGGAGCTCACCACATGTAAGAATTTACAAGTAATGTTGCTGAGAAACTTATTTTCAAATCCTGATCTTCGACCTCTTGCCCCACAGCCTGTCAGAACCACAGAAGCTGTACTCATGGCCTGGGCACATGTAAGCAGACCATCTTTTACTTCAGGAAGGATTCAGGAGCATGTTTGATTTGTTATGTTTACAGCCAAGGGGCGTTTGCAGGTGCAAGTCAAAGCCACAAAGGCATAGGAAAGCCTCACCAGTGCACACCGAAGAGGATCCCTTTGATCCCTGAAGGTGCACTAATGCACTGCTGCAGACAAGACTCTCCTCCCTGTGTATTTGAGAACATACCATGACCAATATCAGACACAGCTGAATAAGCAGGAAAGAGCAGCTAGTCTCCTAGAAACCAGTGTCATACTTGAAACCATAAGAGATGGATAAAACACTAGGCTTTCCAAAATGTACTGAAATCCGGAGGAAAGAAGCCATTTCAGTGGAGACTGAAGCAAAATTGAGCATACAAACACCTGCCCAGCATTTTGTATAAGTGTTAACTCTAGTATTCATCTTTTTTTTAAGAGTTTTGTCCTTTGCATTCACCTGAAAAGACTTCTCCGTAGGTTCCAAATTCAATCACAGATAAATTCTGCTTCCTAGACTTACTCCTGGCAAATACAAGCAGGCGTTGAATGTAGTCTCCAGTTCAACATTTGGGCTGCTCTAGCCCATCATGGTAAACAAAGAGGTGCTATAATTAGTCTTTAGGATTGTCATAAAGATAGAGGGGCCATTTCGGGAATGGGTGTCTGCTCCAAACTTCCTTTGTATTTTAATTTAAGTTCAGTGCACCTTGAACGAGGTCCTGAACTGGCACTGACTTTCCCATAATTGAAACATGGGTATTTTTGTAGGTTTTAATGTGTGCAGAGAGATTTTATCTTTATTTGAGCAGAATGATCAGTGAAACATTCATTTCATATTTGACATTTATATAGAAATTATCTGTAACTATTTCCAAGTAAAAGGAGAAAAGGAACTTGAGAAAAACACACTTTGTGGAGGGGGAGTGTTCTAAAGATCTACAATAAGTTTTAGGAAGTACCTTGGAAAACAACAAATAGATGCAATAACAGAACATATGCAGTTCATTATTTTGTCTTTATCACAGACAGTACTCTTTCTGTTTGGATGTGGACCACATTTCATACTGAGTGAATAATTTGTTATGAATTAGTAATTCCATGAGTTTTAAGCTCCTTTTCTATTTATCAGACACCTGTGAATAGATCATTTTCACTGGACTTAACTGATATTCACTGAACTGGGATACTTGCTTAGTTCATCAAGTATTTTTGCATATCTAAGATTTGAGTTATTCTACTGAACTGTGATCAACTGAATGAGTGACCAAGCATGTGATGTGCTTGAAAGCACAGATCATACCCACTCAAAAAACATGTTGGTCTGATCTATTCTGTGCTTGGAAAGGAACTCAAGTATTTCTATGACATATTTTCTGTGTACATTTCTAAATTATTTTCCCACTAACATCCTAAGATTCACATAATTCTAATGCATACAAACTCAGATAAGGCGGATAGAAAAAAGCACATCATTACCTGATTCTTAACCACAGTCAGTTCAAAAGCCATTTTAAATGTTAACATGCATAATCCATAAAAAATGTCTCAGGTAGTTCAGCAGAAGAAAAGGAATGTGCCAAGACAGGACACAAACTCTAAATTACACAGTAGATTATGGATTTACACATTTATCAAACAGAAAGAAGCTGCCAAAGCACAGTAGTCTGGTATCTCTTTGACATCCTAAATATCCTCCAGAAACTCTTATTTTTTTACACGGAATCCAGAAGATAAGGGAAGAAAACTAATTTCACTCCTAGAATCTGATACAACTTGTGTAAGAAATGAAGTCATCATTTTTATTTATTTCTAATATCACCTAGACATAGCAAAAGCATAGGTCTTTTTACTTATCTACCTAACCATAAAAGCAGTAATCAGGTAAGTGCTGAAGATACAGTTGTAATGGCAACACATTTTACCCACTGTATTCACTTCAGTGATGACAAAAATCTGCTTTTGTATGAAAAGAGAAAAACGTAGAAATTGCTCAAAAACACTGGCCAACAGGACAAAGGTTTTTACACAAGTCAGGAGTGTCTGGAATTCTGCACTGATTATCACACCCCAGAGAAAGTTAAGTAGAGCCCAAACAGTCTACATTCACAGTTAATTGGCAAAAGAAAATAACTGTAATATTGTCATTATGGACAGCATGTATTTTTCAAATGGCATTCTGCTAATATTCTCTCCCTTTTTGCATTAGCTATCCCAGGAGGCTGGACGATCAGGACTATATATAGAATGGACTGAACTCTCTTAAGTATCTGTTTCACAGTAATGATCAGCTGATGCTCTTTGTGCTCTTCACCATGAGCCAAGTCTTTGGTGACCACTTAAAGTTTTCAAGTCTAATTTGCTTTGTGGAGGATTTCATACCACATAACAAATATATCTGATGCAGTTTCCAGCATGAAAATAAGTAATGCACAAATATCCATGCCATGGTGTTGAGGCATCTGCCATACACCTTTTTTGACACAACAGATCTGCCATGCCATTTTTCCTCTCTCCATCCTGTGGAAACACAGATAACACATAAATCTGGTCACAAACCTCCAGGACTTGGCCCTAAGGGAGAGTACATGTGAATGAAATGTACTCAGAAATAAATTATCAAAATGTAAGTTACCAAATATCTTTTATTTGTGAGAAAAAGAGGAGGGGGAAACTACTATGAGACTATGCCCCTTTGTTCTCATTCCACAAAAATATTGTATGTTGATGATTTTGGAAAAAAGCATAATAACCAACATGTGGTTAGACAGGAAAGCCCAGAGAAATTAACAAAATCTAATGAAACCATGTACAATTCCACTTATAATATTCTACATCTTGCAGATATGCACAAGCAAGCATTACATCGGAGAAAGATAAAATCACAGTATTCCACATTCACCCACAGGTTCAAGAGCACCAGTCTGCCACACTTAAGTCTGGTTGCTTTGTGGGACTCCTTGGAGACCACTTGGTTATTCACTGTGTTGCCATTTCTGAGACAGAAATTTTCTCTTTCCAGGAGCTATCCTTGAGTGTTTATCTGACAAAATAGGCAATTCTCTTCAACAATCTGGAGTCAAAAGCTTTCTATCCTATTTCACTGTTGTTCTGTGCTTTTTTGTATATGACTCCTCATTCTTCATGTAGGAGTTTGTCACTCCTACATATATAAGCTTCTTCACTTGACATCTGTGCTATACAAAATGGAAGGGTTGTGACATACTTGATAGTAAAGTAAGAATGGCCGTTTTACCCTGGTGGATTTCATAAACAGTTGCCTTCGGTGGCAAAAAACATAAATTAATCACCAACAAAACAATGGAAAAAGAGTTCTCTGACTGAAGTGAAAACGGAGCAATTTCTGTTGCTTGAATCGCAACAGCTGTGCTCATTCTCAGCTAGGCAGTACAGCGTGGAGAGATAGTGAAAACACTTTTTTAGGTAAAATCTTGTCCCTGCTGGAGTAAAGATGAAAAGTATTTATCTCAATGGACCCATGGTTTTGCCTTTCCTGAGTCAAAAGAAGTTAAATGTTTGATTAGCCAGCACTTAAAATGCTATACAAGATCAGGTAAAAAATTCTCTGTTCCAGTTTTCCTCATAATGCAACCTAATTTTATACACTTTACTTAAATAGAAACTAATATATTCTACTTTCTTAACATTAAAAAAAAAAAAAAAAGTAGACTATTTCTGAAAACCATAAGTTCAGTGGCAAGGTTTGTTACATGAAGACTGACTGTATAATAAGTATCACATGAGAGAAAACAAAGCCAATGCCGACCACCACCATTCCTGTGTACTAAAAACTTGTAGGAAGGTGTTTTAAGGGGCAAAATATAGAGACTACATTTAGCTAAAGGGCTGTGGCAATGCTGTAATGAGTTCTAAATGATTTTTGAAACTGCAATTTTTAAAAAATATTTTCTTGTTAATGAGATTTGATTTTAGTCTGGGAACCCTGGCTGCTAGCTAACTGTGGTAGTGTGTGATTTCTCTTATTTATGAATTCTTTGAATGGTTGGTCCCTATTCTCTCCCCCAAATGGATGGTTTCACCCAGAGTTATCTCCTCCCTCTCCTGGCTATCAACCACTTCCCAAACCCTGCCTCTCTTTCCAGGATGTCCCCTGCCAATCCTCCCCTGAGCAAACTCCCTGCTGATTACCCCACCTATTTGGTTGTCAATCTGTGTTTATCCCTTCCCCCAGTTCTGGAGGGTTCTGTGCTGCTCGACGCCCCATTGGGTGGCTCACACTGTACCCTCCCTCTGTGTTCTCCCGTTGCCCCCTGTTTTGTCAGTCCCTCCTTGAGCTCCTCCCCAGTTTGTCCCTGACCGGTTGATGTATTCCCCTTGTACCACCACACTTAAAAGATGGGCACACAAGCGCTGTAACTGTCTTTAGTCCCTGGCCCTTCTGGAATAAACACGTTTTGAAACCACACAAAAGAGAGGATCCCTCTCTTTTCTCCTACCCCAATCGTCAGCTCAGAACATCCGAGGTGCCTTTCCACTTCCAGAGCAGCCCTGCTGCTGCTGGGGAGAGCAGCGCCCTGCTCTGCCGCCACCCAGATTTAGCAGTCAGGGCACACCACTCTCAGCTCAGTCCGGGAAGGGGCTAGCCAGGGATTTCCCAGGCACCGGGTCAGCTAACCTTCCACCAGCATCTGATCCTGGTTCTGTTTCACTGAAAACAGCAAAATCTAGCATTTCAAAGAACTGGCAAAAAGTTGCTGGTAAAGGAGTAGGTGTTTATTGACTAAAAAAAAAAAGGAAATTGTGCATGGATGGGACTGTCTTAGAAAGTGAGAAATGGGAGTATTTGAGAGAAATATAATAAGACCCCTTAAATATATGTGGACAAAGCAGTATAGTACAGATGCAAAATTACTGGACTGAAAAAAATTGTCACATTGATTCTAGGAATCCATTAGGAGTCAGAGGGAAAGTAAGGAAAATATTGGCTTGCTACCTAATGAGAAAGACAGAAGATACTCAATATGATATAGATCAGAGCATGTGATGTTAACTTTGTTTCAGATTACTCTAAAAGGTCAAGTCACTCTTACACTAATAGAATTATTATCAGAGAGTTATTGGATAAATAAGATTATTTCAAATAATCTGGATTTTAAATCTAGTTCTAGAAAACTTTGAAAGGTCAGTCTACAGTATTCATCATAGTTTCCAATAATCTTTGCAACTTTGCAGGAATCAATGAAGCTCCAGAAATGGGAAATATTTGGTCTATTTTAAAATTACACAGGAAAAAAAAAGAACAGTGGAATGCTAATCTGGTCATTTTAACTTCACTTTTAAGAAAAAAAAAAAAACCAAAAACAACTACTGGCAAATACAAAGGTAACAGATTGCAAGTGAACCTTGAAGAAATGAGGAGATAAGCAACAGCCAAGACAGATCCACCAGGTTCCAGTCACATTTTCTTCTGTGATGAGTGAGAGATTGTTTAGGTGGGGGGGAAAGGCAGATGTGCTGTCTATTTTAGCTTCAATAATGATGTTTGTTGGCACTGCTTGCAGAGTTACAGTACAATGCAAAGTTATCTGCTATCTTCATTTTCAGCTTTGTAGTGCAATGGACCAACACAAACTGGTTGTCAAAATGCTGTGCCTGATCTAATAAAACCTAACAGGTATTATATAGTCACAGATCCCCATGTGATAAGTCCTAATCTGAAAAAAATTATGAAAATATGGGATCAAAAAAACAATTAATAAGAAAACTATTGAGCCTTATGAAAGAATCTGTCCTGTGACCTATACTAAATGGTCAGCATGGAGGATGAAAGATACTGAATTTCAAATTTGTTATTAAGATCAAGCTTGAGAGAAGTGAAAGAACTCAATATGATCTTGCCAATTCAGAGAAATGGTATAAAAAACAGAAGACAAGGAAGCGACAATGGGTTTGGAGAACGATTAACCAGTTTAGGAATAAAGGACTTTGCATAACAAATAGCAGACCACAAGCTCCATAGCAATGAAAAATTCCTTGTGAAGGAAAGATTAATGCCAATTTGAGGCATTTAAAGAACAATTCCGGTTGCAGAAGACTCAAAGTAGTCTTTCCATTGCAATAAGGCCTCAGGAGGAAACGTTTTCAATCACTTGTAGAGATGCAGATGAAGGAAAAATCCAGAGGAGTTCAGTGGTAAAGTGACATCTAAAAAAAAAAAAAAAACTTGGAAGAAGTAATTGAAAGATCCTGGGTCTGTTTAACTTGGATAAGAGAAGTTTCATGGAAAACAAAGTAATAATCTGGCAGCTAGGCTGCTTCTAGGAAGATTGGCAGAAGGGGTGCTGCAAGGGATACTTGAGAAGGCATTAGGATAAACCTTCTAGTCCCAACTACTGTCAATCAGTTGCCTGAAGTTGTGACACTAGCATCATGGGAGCATTTAAGAACAGTTTAGACAAATATCTTTCATGAATGACATAAACCAGGGATGGACTGAATGACTTCTTTCCCTTTCCCTGCTCTGAGTGTGCAATCACTGTTGATATATATCCACTCCCTAGAGTTTTGGCAATAGGTCTTTGAATGGGACAGAATGAAAAATGGGTGTATCCCTGTATCACAGGAGCGATCACACTAAAAAATACCCAGAGGAAGATCCACATCCAGGGCATCAAGAAGCCAAAATCCCAGGATGTCATGAATAATCTCAAACAGATGGCACATGGTAGTCAGTGCTGTTGGGCAGCCCTTGACAAATACTAATAGACATAAATGATACAAACTGAGAAGCTGTCATAACATTAGCTAGATAACCTATCGCAGAACCTACCAAGTGGCTTGGTAAAATGTCACTCCTTCAGAGACAAAGATTGAAAAGTTTACATGCTTTAAATTTTTCCACTAGCTTTTCTACCAAGACATTTAGAATTCATTTGCATGGGAAGTTCATAAAAGGTTCCAGAGTTGCAGTTAATACAACTAGTTGTACCAGTCTCTGGTGTTTTACAAATAGTCTGGACATTTACATACTTATCAAAATTATTAGAATGGGCTGCTAACCTGTGATTACTAGGGGGAGAAGATTTGCAAGAGAGGAAGAAAGTTGCTAAGGATAGGATAAATGGATGTCAAATAAATATTTTATTGTTCCTTTTCTGCTTATTTTATTTTGATTACTCTGGTTTACTGCCTCTTTTGAATGTGTCAGAAGCTATATCAAAATACACATCCCTCCACAGAAAGGTGAGACTGCAAGATGTATGTAGGCTGTTTTTATGATGAAAGCTCCCTTACACATTCTAGGATTGTGAAAAAAAAAAAAAAATACTAACAATATTCAAGTGAATAAATAAACCATGGTCCTCAACAGACAGCCAAGATCTGATGCCAGGGATATAATTGATCCAGGCAAGAAAATAAAGGACGTTTTCTTTTTTTAAAGGATAGTATAGAAACAAAGCTAATTTTTTTTAAAGAGAAGAAATCAGAAAATCAAGAAAAGGGCTGTTGGGGAAAAAAGCAATCAAAGGTAGTGAATGTAGTAGTTTGAAGGAGGTGACAATACATAAGAAAAGTATACATCACCTAGATTAAAGTTGTAAATGACACTTAAATTTAACAGTTTGGAACTTGGCGTTTTTAAATCCTGTAAATCACCAAGTCACACACTTGAACATCCCTAAGACACAGATTTTCCATTTATAAGCAGAAGTCTTTGTGACTACACACAATTTAGCAATGGAGTGGAAATCATTATGGTTATTTGTATTTGGCATCAACAGAAACAGAAAATTTACAGCCTGTGCATGTCTTTCTATTTTTTGTTTTCACCTTAGAAAGAAGCCAAGGGCCCTGCTTTGCAGGGCCCAGCTAGAAGTCAACAAGAGCAGGATAAAACCTCCAAGCCTTAGAACACCAGACACAGTTACATCACAAACTAAATGCACCACTTGGATTATCTGCTGTTTAAAATAGAACTCTTTACTATGCTATCTATGTGAATAAAAGCATAAACATTTCAGCTATCAACTCATCAAAACCACTTGAGCAAGCATAAAATATCTTCTTGGCACCAGGTAGTCACTCTGTCCTCTTAACACGATTTCTCTCTTTCGAACTTACTTTTCAGCCACATGCTAATGGGTTCATCTTAAGATAGTGGAGCCATGCATGCTTTTAATATCAGAGTTCCTTGCATTGGCAAGAACTACAGATTTTTTGCTGACAAGACATTTTTACAACTATATGAATGGTACATCTTTGTTTAGGGGAGAAAAATGAGGTGAGTAAGAATTCTGAACCAGAAATGATGCCATGTGAGTCTAAACCAAGTGCAAGCATTACAGACCACTTTACAAATGCAAATGAAGTAAAGTGAAGAAGAAAATGAAAGTGCAGCTCATCCCCAAAAGTGCTTTGTGGTTTTTTTCTCTAAATAACCTTTATTTTTTGAAATTCGGTTTACATTTGCATGCTTATTTTCTTATTTTATTTTTTATTTTTGATGTTTAGTATTGAACAGGAGTATCTGAAGCAAACCAATTCTTTTCATTCATCTTATTTTTAAAATTTCTACCTAAGTCCTTGGGTATTGGCATTTATTTGACTTAAAGGACTGGGCATGACCTCTAAAACCACAGGTCAAGCCCTCCCTGGGGCTCATCACAGAGTCCACCAGGCACAGACCAAAGTTCTTGCATGACAAATACCACTGGTGATTGTGTGCATCATGAAGTGAAGCACAAGACTCCTTCTGCTACAAGAGGTCTGTGATGACAGGCTTACAAGGAAACAAGGATGTCTTCCTTTTTCATCCCAAAGACAAATCAGCATGGGTTTCCTCTGTTCTGGCCATCCACCAGAAAGTCCTCACCCATTACTCTTCCCAGTTCCCTTCACAGGCAAGCAGATACGATTTTTCGGTCGACTCAGACATTAATATCACCCCTTCAACTGCACTTGTATATACACACACCCCCTTCCCCTTCAATAGAAAGCAGAAAAATTAGAGGCAACTGGGGAGAGCAGATTTCTCCCTAAATCTTTTTTGCTGAAGACAGCAAAAGAGCTTAATGAGTGCCTTGGCCGGGAGCCCCATGCTGGCTTGAGCCGGCTGCTCCTGCGACGACAGCATCAGCACGGTTTTATTCTCAGCTCAGTCAGCACCTCCCCAGCAAAGGGCTTCAATCGCACCAGATGCTACATTCACACAGCAAGGGACCACTGTCTTCCTCTCTATTCCTGTGGGTGACATACCAGAGAAGATCAGGGAGAAATACAAGAGAAATCCATGCCTGTCCTAGACTACTGTGGTCAGATAATTCCTTTTGGATTTGTATCAAATTCCATTTAATGTCATCCGTTTCTGTGGTCTCTTTTTTCCCCACTGCCACCAAGGTCCTCTCAGCTGTCCCACTGACAAGTCGGTCTTTTTCTGATGTCCCCAAACGCCTGTATGGACACAGTATCAGATAAGCACTGGGATGAGTGACTGGGTCAACTGATAAAGTTGTTAATTAAAGCTCTGTTTTCAGCACTGATGAAAGATTAACTGGGCCAAAATTTAGAGCACAGGGGAAGTTTTACTTTTAACAATATACATTGTTTGGTAAATAAAAGGCTCGAACAATTTCAAAGAAAGTTGTGCCAAGAACCTTGCAAAAACATTTTCCTCCTCAGAGAATTACACAAACGGTGCAATTCACTTTAAAGCTTTGTAGCTTTAACTTTGCAAGTCTCTTGTAAACACTGAGGCTAATTCACTAAAAGCACTATGGACTGAAAGCACAGTCATTTCATAATCTTAACCATTTATTCCCAATTACATATTCCCAACATTTCAAACTGGCCAAAAATCAAAATTACTGGAAAATTGGAAGTGGGTTTCAAAATAAATTCTGTCATCTCCAGTGTAAGGTTAGACATCCAATTGTTGGCAGGACTGTACAAGATAATGAAATCATATTAGGATGGCAGTGACTACACTAATACTTATCTTAAACCACAAAATGCACCCACTATAAACTGTGTGGGTCTCACAATGAGGTGACTGAGCCTGAACTGGGTCCCTGTGCAGTCCATAGAAAGGCTGCTGCTTTTCTTTCTGGCACTGTCACAGTCACCAAACAGTTCATCATTACTGGTTGTATAAAATACTATGGAAAATCTAACTAACATAAGCAGATAGACTCCTCAGGTTTTAAAATGTTCTTCAGTGCCCCAAGTGTGTGCACACCTGTTTTGTTACATGTTCATAACATTCCCAGATGGAAAAACATGTAGGTAAATTGTGAAACAGCTTGATGAGCTGAAGTGAACTGTGATGAGCTGAACTGTCTGAAAATAAGCACAGTTTTCTAAGCATGTTTTTGATTTAAATGCTGCAACAGTGATTATTTACTGTGAGGATAATAGAACAGATGGTGAAAATTTAGCTGACCAATATTTACTAGTTGCACATGCAGTACATCAGGACTTTTATAAGTATTGAGGTAATGACTCTAAATCACAGCTTGTTTTCTTCCTTTTAGGTGGGAACTCTTAATAAATAGAATGGAAAATGAAAGATGCTTACCACTTAAGCATTACACCTATGTCTTCACTACCTTGCATTTTATTTGTTCATTTTTCACAACATAAACCTGGGCTGTCAGGTCACAATGAAATAACTCATTTATGTCTATATTTTAATTAAAAAATGGGTGATGCAAAAAATCTGATTGCATGTTCTGATCTAATCCCAGATTATAAGGACCTGAGAGAAGTGTCCAGAAGGTCCCCATCTTTATTGATTAATTCCAAAGATGCTTTGTTTTGGACTACTCATTTAAGGGCAAGCTTTAACTTGCTGAGACAGGGCTCTGTTGACATTGTCACTAGAGATACTAAAACCAAGGTCATAATCTACATCAATACACAGGTTTTTGAATTGTCAAGAGTCATCACTAATGGAGTTATTGCTGCCTTCTAATCACATCTTGAAACAGGTGAACTCATTCCTTACAGTTCCCTTACAGTAGTTAATTGATTTCTTTGTGCTGTATTTCCAAAAATCATTGAGAGACGTTTATATTGCAGCAGTGGTCTGTCTGTGATGAGACAATTTCAGAGAAAAATAAAAGCCACAGGTGTGTTCCTTGGTAAAGTGTCTGTCTTATCTTAATGATCTCAAGCTGCTTTGCAACATCGATATCAAGTAATCATTAAAAGGTGCCTTGACACTACCAAGGATAGAATATCTTCCCTATCCATGGAGCAAATACATAACATCATCAGAAATACACTAAACTGAAAACACAAGGCCTATCCCCTAACTTGGTCCCCAAATGGAGTGTGCCAGGTGGTGCTACTGTGTGATCCCTCTTAATTCTCATTCCCATTCATGGCAACAATTTTGTATTTCAACAACCAAGGCTGAATTTTGTAAGGTTTTGCCAGTCTTTTTCTTCAAAAACACTTATCTCCTTACAAAGCTCTATATTCAGCTTCCAATCTACTTTTTATAAGCTTTTTTATTTTCTTTCTTTCCTTCAGAATTAGTTTCTACTTTTATTTGAATCATTTAAATTTTTCTTCTTTAATTTCCTAACTAATTTATTTAGTTTCCAAATTTTACTGCCTCCTGTTCCACACTTATGCCCACATCTTTTCAACTTTTAATCCTTACATATTGTTTTTTACTTAAAATTGCTGTCATCTAAAGCATTGTAAAATTGTTTGAGAAGTAATTGCTTGGGGATTTGGAAGTGAAAGGTCCATGGAGAATTTTGTTAATAATTTTTACATAGAATGTACAACACAATAATTTTATTATAGAAAAAGGAAAGCTATTAAATCAATAAAGCAGAAGAAATTTTGGAAATTTATAGGTGTGGAGAGAATAGGTATTAAGGTTATTCAGATTCTCAAATTCTAAAATAAAAACTCTAAAATAAGTATTACTGCACAGGGTAGTGTAGTATGATGAAAGAATGATGAAAAATGAAACACACATATAGAAAGGAAGAACTCTCAGCACTGAGGAGGACCACTTTCAACTGCAGACCTACGAAGAATGGACAACTCATTGGCTCAGATCCACATACAGATAAGCTGACAACAAAGAGAGGGAGTTCAAAATAGCAGAAAATAAACATACAAAAGTCAGAGGTCATTTCTGTTCAAAGAAAGATTCAAAACTTGAAGAATTCAACAAAATCTGTAGTTTCCCTGTCATATTTTCTTCACACCTTTTTGATCCTGTAATGTTGCAGAGCATTTTCAGGGCTGTAAATAAGAGAGATGTAGAGAAGGGATTATTCTAGCAAACCTGTCAGATACATATTGTCACAGATGTCTCAAGTAACTGGCTTATACCAGGTTGTGGTATGGCTGCCCTTCAGGTAAAAAGTGCACATGGGATTTTCCTTGACCTTTACACTTCAGCTCTAATCCAGCTGAAGCTTTTGTGGATGGGGTAGGAGTAGCAGCAAACACGGTGTGCACTAATATTGGTGGAAGCCCCAAGGAGGCAATGCCCTGCTGAAATCAAAACAGGAGGCTTGCCAAGCAGAGTGCATTGGACCAGGAAAGCAAACCTTGTCGACCTAGGAAAAATAGGATGAGGCAAGGCACTGTGACTTTGAAGTCTTGCTTACACAAAGGCCTGTGGATTACCTTGTTGAACAACTGCTTTTCCTCTTATGTGCTAAGAGATATGTGGTATGTGATACTTACCTATGCAGGAGTTGTACTACCAGCTTTTGCAATACCATTTCACACTCCACCTCTTTCCCTCTAGCCAGCAGCATGTGCCTGCATCCATGTCTATAATACATCTTGGACCAAGACATAGACATGATTTCTACCAATATTATGGACTGTACAATACATCACAAATGAACAAGCTATTGTCAACACTAGGAACTATCACTATATTTATGGTGACAACTGTATATATCAAATGGGCAATTAAAATAATTTGCTATTTAAATAAATCAGCTTATTTCCCTTGTTTCTTCTCTGAATATCTAGTCAATTTCTAACACATGGGGATTTTTTTGGAAGTGTGGAGGCTGTTTAAAAAAAAAGAACAAAACACTTAATTCTCTAGTTTCCCTCATAGGAGTGCTCAAGGGAGCTGTGAATAAAATCTAGTTTTCACTGCCTTCTCAAGAATCTTCCATGCTTTTCTGATCCTACCCTAAGTTTCACAGATACTTTCCTGGGTAAGACATCATATGTTTCATCTCCTGTCCTCAACACAGGGCTGCCATGGTTTGATACTATCACTTAAGCAATGCTCTGACCTCGTATCTGCTTGATTAGAAGACTAGAAGTATAGAAGTATATAGAAGTATATAGAAGTATATAGTTCATCTCAGACTGAACCAACAATCTTACAAGAGATTCTGTAAGACCAAATGCTGAGCCAGCTGTCTACATTTTCCAAAGAAGTCGTTCAGTTATGCTGTCTAGTCAGAAATTTAGTTCAATACAGTATGTCACAGAACAACATCTTTTTATTATGGTTTACCTCACAAGCAGCCTGTGATCCTCTACTGTCTACACACCCTACACAGCAAAGATTTTACATATGGCAAAAAGACTTCAGCTTCTCTGCCACCTTCAGCAGGGTTCATAACCTATGAAAATGTTAAAATGCCCTCCTGGATCTCCTCAAACGCTCTGACTGAGAGGTGCCTTGTTGTGACAGACTGGTTTTACCCGTGCCTGCAGGGAACACATTAGCCACTTTCCTTCTGGCAGTAGTAAGCAGTCAGCCTTCATGCATGGCCTCCAAAGGAAGGTTCTGTGCAGTCTTGTTTGTACTGACAGCTGCTATTTACATACCTTTGAGAGCGGCAACGAGTCTCACTCTCCATATAAGTCAATAGGCCTGAAAGAGTTCTAAATCAGGGAATAATATTTCTTGCAAATGAGCCTAGAGCATTTAAAATAATCCTAAATAAGACAGCATGATTATTTCTCAAAATAGCAGGAGAATGGATTGACTGGAAAGCTGGATTTCAGTTCGTCCAGATGTATGCAACAGAATCACTTCTGTTTTCTTACAGCTGTTAAAAAGTTATCCATCTTAGTTTTCACCATGGAAAATTACCAAACTCAGGGCTAGTCATGAATGGCACTAGAATCAGTTTAATAGAGACAAAAGTATGTCTGAGACAAAACTGATTTGGAGACAGAAATGATTTATAATACTCCTTCCCCAGTTTCGGCTCTCCTTTCTGCCAGAGTCACTTTAAACTCAAATATCTCTAATCTGGCATGCAGCTAAAAGAGGCTTCCATGGCCTGTTTCAAAAGACAGGAGAAAGAAGTGTTCATGTATTAGAACAAAAGAATTTGAATAGTTCTCCAAATATGAAATAAATACTTACATATTTTCTTTCTCTACCACACATGACCAACATTACTGGAGCCTTTTCCCAACTGAGCAGAAAAAAAGGCAGTCTTTCCTGTATGCTCAAACAATCCCTGTGTCCCTTCTAGGAAACAACAAACCTCATAAAGCCAAAAGATAAAAGATAGCAAAACAATATTTGTGGTTCGTTTTTTACGTATACTGAAATTACATATTTTACCAAAAATTCTTCTGTGAAAGCAAAGCAGTATTTAACAAGTAAAATACTGCTGTGGGGAAAGGTGTTCACCTGTCATCTTCTCCATTGCCTTCCTCTGCACCAGTCTATTCTAGATTTCCAGTCTTAGTCCAATCGCCTCAGTTTAGGACAGTTTAATCATCTATTTGCCAATTTTACAGTAGAGTTCTAAAATACCACTGAAGAAACAGCGTGATTGGATCATCACAGTAAGTTATTCCCATGGTGGCATTTACAAGTGAAAACTGAAATAACATTTTAAGTGCTTTTTCCCCCTTTTTTTAGATGCAAGTGTTCTGGTGGTTGGAAACACTGCCAGACTCAGCATTGGGTGGAGTCCCCCTTGAGCAGAGACCAGATCATGGGAGAGGTAACAAAAGAATTCAGTCCCATGATAAATTAAATCCTTGGCCTATGTTCTCAAAGAGTCAGCAAGGATCTCAGCTAAAGCCACACATAGTAGCAGTTTTCCTCTGTGATGCAAATCCATCTTCATGCTGATCTGGACCAAGACAACCTAAGAGGCTTTAAGTTAGCTACAGATTGAACACTTAGAAAGAAAAGAAGCCAAGCTGACATGAAAAAGGTCAATAAGAGAAAGAATTACAATACAGACCATGCAAGAAAAAGCCTAATCTCTGGAGTACATGAGGAGCTCATCAGCTTCTCTGTTGACTTAAGAAAGAACCTGAAGAACAAAGTGGGTTAGAAGTTGACAAGCACAATTTATAAATATATGAGGAGGTGGCTAATGTGTAAGTACCACTAAAACAGGTGGTTGTGGGGGAAAAACTTTATGCTGCAGCAGTGTGTCATACTTGAGCTGAAATGACCATGTGCTTCCTTTTTTAGTATAGAGACTGAAAGTGTACTTCTGCACTGGAGTCCACCCACATTATCCCAGGAATGACTCCTCCTTTGGGAAATGTCATTCTGTCATGTCATTTACTCATATCCTTGCTTGCTTGAGAAAGCAGTCAAGATACATTGGTCTCTAATAATCTTTTTTTACTGGAAGAGTTGGTTTTCTACCAGCAAAGTCATTGCTTTGACAATCCATGTTGAGAAGCCAATGGAGGGTGGAGAGTATGCAAACTACACCACTCCCAGTTGAGGAATGTGAGCAAAAGAACGACAGAGACCATGATAAAAGTTGATTGTGTGAGTAAAAAGGGCAAACCACTACCACATGCATGATGAAAAGTCAGGAAAGATGTTGTCCAAAACATGACTCCCAGGAGAGATGAGATCACACTAAGCGGGGGAGGAGGGTATGTACAGGATGTTGTTTTGTAACTGTCTAGTGTTTTCCAGAGTAAAAGTGATTGTGGCTTGGCTAAACCCAAGTTTCTCGCCTACCCGCTGCTTTATCCCTAAAGACTAGAAACAAGAGCTCCACCACCAGGTAGGCTCTCTGGAAATGCATCCAAGCAACATGGTGCTGGGAATGCCTCTTGTCAGTGAAGTCTGTGGCAGACCCAGCCTCCTTATCGAGATGGAACTGACTGCCCAAGAGTTGTAGTGCTGCCTCACAGCCCTGAGGGGTAGAACTGGACTGACCAATACCCAAAACTCAGTAGCTCAATCAAACTGATTTGGTCATAAAACATCCACTCTCACAGTAAGGAAAAGACTTCACTGTAACATCTTGCTTACAAGCTAGGTCTACATTCAAAGAAAGTTAACTGTTCTTTCCCAAAGAACTGACAGGCTAACAATTATGTCACTCTAAGAGTCAGGAAAGTTTGTTATATAATATTTCAAGTGCTCCATAATTTGCTAGGTTCTTTATTTGTGCTAAATTGCTTTTGTAGGGGCAGAGCTTTGGAAGAGATTGTAGCAATTTTTAACTTTTCTGGCAGTAAATTAATCCAAGCTGTGCTTAGAGGCCCTTCTTCCCTTACTGACTTCTCATCTCTCATGTACTATCCACTTTCCTGGAAATTCTATTATCTTAATCTCGGCGTATTCATTTCATTTGCTAGTATTACTTTTCTTATCTTTTACACTCTTGACTTCACTATGTAATCCTTAACATTTCTCCTCCACATTTAATGTTTGATTCCATGGCTGTATCTTCTTGCTTTGCATTACTTTTCCTAGTTGTCTGTTTCCTTCTAGTAAGGCCTTCTAGTCCATTAGTTTTTGCAGAGTAGGCTTTCTTAAAGGACTCAGCCTCTGTTTCCATTCAGAGCTTCATTACAGCTTCATTACAGTGATAAGCTCTGGCATTCTGTTCAGAGTATGAGTATTGATACTAACTATTGATACTAACAATTCTTTTATTCTATACATTTTGTTTTATCCCTTCAAATATTTTATTCCACCTTGTCAACTGCTCTGTCATGCTACTAAACTTTCCTCTGGAACAACATAGTAGTTTTGTTTCTCTAATTTTTTAGTCTCACTGTTGACTTAATAATAAGACTAGTTAAGTTCTAAAAGCTAGCAGTTGTGTACCCATTTTTATTCATGTTTTGTTGTAGTTTAGGAATGGTACTCTCCAATTTATTCCAAACCATGCAGCACTGCTCACTCCTCCCTTCCCCTCTCCCTTCCTCGAGGCAGGTTCGACAGGAAAATTGGAGGCACCAAAGGTAAAAATCACAGGTTGAGATAAGAACAATACACTGGAAACAGCAGTGGGACAAGAAAATTAACAGTAACCGTAACAATAACAAAAGTGCACAAGAGAGGCAATGGATTCTCATGCAAATGCTCACCATGGTAATGAGGAACCTGAAAATAGCTTGCTCTCCATACCCTGACTTGGAAGGGACCCCCTCCACCATTCCCAGAAAATGTGGTGAGGTGCTATAGAATAACCTCTGGATCCTGGCCATGCCCCCTCCTGGATACTGCAAACATCAACCCTGTCCTGGCCAGAACCAGGATGTGGTTCTATATGGCATTATTACACATAGTTTTTACTTCAGTTAGAAAACCACAGCACAAAAGTGAAACAGTGATCAATTGAAACAAATTTCAATCACTCATTTTATACACAAATCCATTATCTTGCCTTGTATGCAAGAAATAACCCTCTGCAACCTCCCTATTCCCTAATTTTTTAGGTTTTATTATTTCTACACATTCTCTGATATTGTAATTAAAACCACAGTAGACTTTGTAGCTAGGTTTTGGAAGTCTGCAAACTCAGATAACTACACAGTAGGATTTCACATTTCTGCCTTTCAGTTTCCTATTCCAGTCTCCTATAAAACAAGTGTACACTACTAAAATGTATTTTCCTTGTGAAAAGTATTACTTGCTGTCTTTGTTTCAGGGTCCTGTCTATCTTTGTTACTTTTCATCTGCAAAGACTTGCATCTATCTGTGTCTGCATGCCAATTCTGTTTCTCTGTTTGCTATTGATGCAATTTTGGTAATTACCCTATGGGAGGAAGTTGTTGTGTTATTTTTGTTTATAAATGGCAATAAAAACCCTTCCTGAATAAAGGAGTCTGGGGCAGAAAGTGTCTTGCTTTTTTCATAATTTACTAGGTAAATTTGATACTATTAAGCAAATTATTCCAAATTACAATAGACTTTCAGTTACAACTGCTCTATGATTAGTTACTTGTGGTAACAAGAGGTCTGAGAAAATTATTTTGATTTCCTATATGCCATGACAAAACAACTTTTAACACAGCCTACCAGTGGTTAAAAGGGTCTTCTAAGTCCATTAGGATGAGTGATTCCTTAGGTTCCCAGGAGGGTTTCAGAGGCCCTGCATAGAATATGTGTGAGGCTCACTACAGTCCTGGCATTGACCTAGGGGCCAAAGACAGCCTAAGGATGGAACAGAAATGTCTGGTGTCCTGTGTTCAGCTCTTGTAGCTCCACACAGATTGAAGATTAAATGTCACTTGGCTGAGGCATCAAGTTCAATGAGGGCATCAAGCAAAGCAAGCTGTTTGTTATCCATCTGACTGCCCAAGAGCACAAAGAATGGGACCAAATGTTTTGCTAGCAAGATGGATCCGAAGGCAAATCATCAAGACTACAGAGTGCATATAAGGACAGTCTGCCTTGAAGAACAGAGTACCTTACACATCATTAGGACCACACCATGCATGTAATGACCTAAAGAGGTGGATGAAACAGCACAAAGGGTTCACACAAATATTAACTAATCCATATGCATTTCTTTTTTGTCTGTGTCTGGACTCATTGCAACAAAAATCCAAAGCATACAGTTGTCCAACGTAAAATACATGTAAAAACCATCACAACTTATCTGCTGATCTGACCTAGTCAGCTGAAGGCCATTTTATAATGTTATAATCATAATTTAGATTTACAACTGGATATATTTAGTAGACTGTTCTTTTGGGGACAGTTATGATAGACAGCCAAGATCAAATATTTGATAAGATTTTTACAGCCACAACTGCTTGTAAAAAAAGTACAGGCTGCAACTTCAGTGTCATGCAGTAGTAGACCAAGGTGAAGGATTTTCAGACATCCAAGTCAAAGAAGAATGCAACTCCCTTGGTCAGTTAACAGATATACACAAACTGGAGGAAGGGCTGAGGAGGAGCAATGCATTTTCCTGTAACAGAAAACAGATTCCAAAGCCATTATCAGCTGTGACCTGTATTTTCAGTTCCCACCGAGGTCATAGGAGAGAGCAGTACCTCTGTGTGGAGACTTTTAGTCCTTTCCACACTTTGGTAGTGGAGAAGAGAGAGTAAAGAGTAGCACAGAACATCAGATGGATTCCTACCTATTGTCTTTTCTCTCAACATGCGCAAATAAACTTTCATTCTTGGAGTGGCCCTTTATGCCTAATCAGTAGCAACCATTTTATTGTTAATGTGGAGGAAAGAGTGTGTTGGGTCTGAGTGAACAAAGAGCAGGGTACATCCAGACATAATAAGCTGGAATGTCACACACCATAGGCCAACAAACAAGAGAGTGGCATTGCTGGAGATAAATCAGCATCACACCTCTGAGCCCTTTTCCACACCATGACATATCCCTGAATTAATGTAGTTACTTTTTTGACACATGAGAGGATATTTGAAAATGAGAAAATTCAATTTTATAGATAGAAGAGCTGTACATTTTTTCTTTCACTCATCAGTGTGAAGGTAGTTTTTCACGTCTGTGAAACTGGCAAGACCATCTTGCCTATGAATGCAAGACTAAAAATTTTACATCCTCTTTTGTAAAAGAAAAACATGTACCAAGAATTAAGCTCAGAGATATTAAAGAGAGATGATTTTTGCCATTGGACCTGAAATGAGACTATCACTACAAATTCATTAGATTTGGAAGGGGAATAAACAAAGATTCCAAACATCTATTGTGATGGTGTTAGTAATGTTTATTACCATCTGTTGTAAATAGCAACAAAGACAGGATTTTAGCCAGCTAGGTGCACAGAACGTCAGTGATCTTCAGTCAGAGAGGTCAGTCAAAAGCACTGCTTTGTATTAACACCACTCATCAGCTACCCCCATTCCTGTTCCAGCTGCCCAGAGTTCCAGCACTGCTGTGGCAGCTACCAGTAAGGGTATCACCACAGCATCATAGCAACCCTTGTTTTCACCATCAGTTTGCAATTCCTGAAGACGTGCTTCATACTTCTCTGGAAAAATTCCGTAGCAAGAAGTGAAACCAGTTTTTCTGCTTACTAGTCACATCATCACATAAAGCAGGAGAGGGAGTCATATTTGGTAGCAAATTATTTCCAGAGATATGACCAGCAAAGAGACTGAAGACAGGGGCCTGCAGTTCTCAGTGACATTGTATCTGCTAATCTGCATTTACCTCCCACTGACATTAACACATTTTCATCTACAAGAGTAGTATTCTGTCATGCTACATGGCCTCTTTAAGTTACATGAGCTGCTAGTTTTCTGGTGCCTTGCTTGATAAAAAGAGAATTTGCCAACAAAATCTCATTTTGGACCTCACAACATACTGTGCATTTTTCTCTTTCATCTCTGCACTGAAATTTCTAAAGAAATTAAATGAGCAGGGCAAAGCACATCAGCAGAGCATAATGTGACCATTAGCGTATCAACTGTAGTGTGTGCGTTGATGAACCTGTCACTCACAAGTTAGACCAGACATGATTCTCTCATCAAAGGCTTCAAAGTCAAGCCTGAATACTCAACTGACTTTCCCAAGATGGGATTCTCCTGCTCTCAAAACAACCATGTCATTTCTGTCTGTGCTGGAGAACCCTCTCGTATAATGCCACATCAAGTATCATTAGTTTGCATTACTGAATCCAACTGCTCCAGCATCAAATTCTCTGGTAATTTCCAGTGTGGCTGACTTCCTGCCTTGCAATTTGCTGAGAGAGAACATTAAGGCATCTTTTCCATATATATTAGAACTGTTCTAAGCTTATTTACTGTTCCAGTGAACTGTCATCTAGTGCAGCCTAAAGGCTTAGGGCATTTGCTGCAGAGCTGTATTCCCTAAACAAGCCCTGGGTTATTGTACTGGCACATTGCTTAACATTTTGGATAGTTTTTCATCTAAACTTAGCATCGCTATATTTATTACACTTACTTCATAAGAATTTTGTAAAGCTTAATTAATATTTGTAAGTCCTCTGGCTTAGATAACAGTTCCTGATAAAATGCAAAGCATTATCACACATATTAAAACTGCTTCACAAGTTTATAGCTATATCTAAACAGTAGTGTTGGGACCATGTTAGGCACACTTGTTATTTTGTCAAGAGAAGCTAGGTTGCTTGCACAACTAAAAAAACTACCAATGTGATGAACCTTTCTGCTCATATGTCATAAAGATTGATGCCATATTTAAAAATTGGGATTTTTTTTTTTTTCTTTTTTTTTTTTTTTATTTCACAGCTTATTTATGGCAAGGCAATGCTTTTCACCAGTTAAAATAGAAACTCAGCTTCTATTCATAAAGTTCAGAAGATGTTCTTCTCCAGCTTAGTGGAATTTCACCCCTGTTAGATCCTACTTTTTTTGTTTGAAGTCCTTCATAAAATCAAAAGATGAGGTGTGACCTCTAGGAAAAAAAGTAATGGGCTTTAGCTGTTCATGCTCATCAGATGCTGTCTTGGGCATAGTGACCAGGAAATCACAGTTTTTGATTCTTACCAAAGTAAGAAAGATGATCAACAGAACCTCTACCTTCCAGAGGGTGGCCTTGGCCTGTTCAGGACACTGCCTTGGGGAGTCCCCTGGGAAACAGTCCATAGAAACAAAGACTGAAATACCTTAAGGAAGGAAATCTTAAAAGAACGTGGAAGCAGGCCATGCCTATATGCTGAAAGACAAATGGGTAAGGAAGAAGACTGGCCTGCCTGAACAGGGAGCTTTTGCTGGAAGTCAGAAAAAAAATGGGATTTATGATTTTTGGAAAAACAGGCAGGTGACTGAAAAAGTGTACAAGAATGTCATTAGGCCATGCAGAGAGAAAATTAGAGAGAAATAAGCTCAGCTAAAACTCCATCTGGCCGCTGCTGTGAAAGGTTGTTTTGGTTTTTTTTTATAAATACATTGACAGCAAAAAGATGGCCAAGGAAAATACTTTATTGGACATGCAGAGAAACACTGTCAGGATAAGTAAGGAAAATGCTGAGATACTTAATGCCTTTTTTGCCTCAATCTTTAACAGAAAGGCTGGTGATCCTCAGGGCAACAGGCCTCCTGAACCACTTGACAGGGATGGGGAGCAGAATGAATTCCCATAAACCAGGAGCGAGTAGTCAGTAACCTGCTGCATCATGGAAACAATCACAGCTGTAATAGGCTGGGCAGATTTTGCCTGAGGATTCTGAGGGAACTAACTGGCAGAAGAGTTTGTCAAGCCACTCCATCCTTTATCTGAGTCCTGGCTAACCAGGCAGGTCCCAGTTGACTAGAGGTTGGCTGTTATGGTGCGCATTCAAAAGAAGGGACAGAAGGATCCAAGGATCTACAGGCTTTTCATCTCAACCTCATTGCCAGGGAAGGTTAGGGAACAGATCATCCAAAGTACCATGATGCAACATATACAGAACAACCAGGGGATCAGCACAGGTGTAAGAAGGGCAGGTCCTGCTTGACCAAGACAATTTCTTTTGATGACCAGGTGACCCTCCTGGTGGGTGAGGGACAGGTCATGGATGTTGTTTATCTGGACATCAGTAAAGCCATTGATACTGTTTCCCATGGCACTCTCCTGGAAACACTGGCAGACCATGGCTTGGACAGATGCATTGTTCACTAGATTAAAATCTTGTGGGATGGCAGGGCCCAGAGAGGTGATAAATGGATATAAATCCAATTGGTCACAAGTGGTGTTCCCTAGTCCTGAGGCCAGCCCTGTTTAATATCTTCATTGATGATCTAGACAAGGGGGTGGAGTGCAGCCTCAGTCAGTTTGCAGGTGGTTGGGAGTGTTGATCTGCTGGAGGGCAGGAAGGCTCTGTAGAGGGATCGGGACAGGCTGAGTGATGTGAAGTTCAAGGCCAAGTGCTAGGTCCTGTCCTTGGGTCACAACAACCCCAGGCAGCACCAGAGGTTGGAGAGCCACCTGGTGAAAAAGGACCTGAGGGTGCTGTGACAGCAGCTGAACACGAGGCAGGCTGTGCCCAGGTGGCCAAGAAGACCAAGGGCATCCTGGCCTGGATCAGCAGTGGTGCTGATAGCAGAACTAGGACAGTGATTGTCCCCTGTGCTGGTGAGGGCACACATCAAGTGCTGTGTACAGCTTTGGGCCCCACAGAACAAAACACTGAGGTGCTGGGGCAAGTCCAGAGAAGGACTGGAGCTGGTGAAGGATCTGAAGGACAAGTCTTGTGAGGACCAGCTGAGGGAGGTGGGGGTGTTTAGCTTGGAGAAAAGGAGGCTTACGGGAGACCTTATCAGTCTCCACAACTGCCTGAAAGGAGGTTGTGGCCAGGTGGGAGTCAGTCTCTTCTCCAGGCAACCAGTGGCAAAATGAGAGCAGATTACCTCAAGCTGTGCCAAAGGAGATTCAGGTTGGACATCAGGATGAATTTCTTCAGAGAAAGGGTTGTATTGGAATGTGCTGCCTTGAGGAGGTGGTGGAGTCTCCACCTCTGGAAGTGTTTAAGCAACACTTGGACATGGCAATTAGTGCTGGCTATGATTGTGCCTATGAACACACCAGGCTGTATTCAGTCAAAGCTTGGACTAGATGTCTTTTCCAGCCTAAATGATTCTGTGATTGTGTAGGACAGTATTCAATGTTAGCAGTGATAGAGTAGCTAACATAAGACAGCTCTTATAAAATAAACTGAATCCTGCTTACTGAAATTGTTTCCTATTTCAAAGAGCAAGACTGATAGCCGAAGGTGCTAGCTTCCAGAATTGCCCACATTGTACAGGACTGAATGCAATGCAAAAGATTTGTTTTCAACCTGAAAAAAATCTTAAACAAAACAAAAACAACAAAAAAAGGTAATGATCTCTCTTCACACATCTCAGGGTTGGCCATTTCTGTTATAAGTGATGGGAAAATTTCTTTTCTTACCTTTAGTCTGCTGTTAGCTAAACATCATCTGCCACACACATTCAGCTCATAATCACAAATAAGGTCATGAAAAAGATCATCTTAGCCTGCATGCAGAGGGGAGAAGCGCCTAGTGAAGTTAACTGGTAGGAGTCAGAAGACTGAGCTCCTGTTTTACCAGTATAAGGGCAAAAGAAGGTTTTGAGAACTGGAAACACTGCATTGTCAATTCCTAGCAGGCGCTCCATAAGATTCTCAATAGCAAGATGATCTAAAGGGATGTAAACACACATAATCCCGTGTGTCCATCCAGTGTGATAGGTGCAGTCAGTAACAATCTTGCTACTCTACTGACACATTGCAATAATGCGAACAAGTTCACCATTTTGCACTTGGAGTAAGTACTGGAAAATCAACTTAAAAATACTGGCTAGCCATATATGCAACTACGTCTGAGTACTGTTTGTGGCTTGAAAATGAGTAGTATTTAATCATAATATAACAAAACTTTTAATCATCATTTTTGATTGGGGAAGAAGGTAAGGAGGAGAAAAGGAAAGAAAGTAAGCAGGTAAGGAGAAAGTAAGGAGAAGGTAACTCTGCTTACAGCTGTAAGAATTTAAGGGTCCTAAGTAATTCAAACAAAACTGATTGCTCTCATCTTCTCTTTCACAGAGTTAGCAACCCACAAGTTTTTCTCAAGAATCCATTACACTATCATTTTGTCAAAATCACAGCTCAGGAAGAATCTTAGTTTATGCCTTACAAGAAGGGCATTCAGCTTAAACACTCAGCTTGTATGCCCAAGAAATTACAGATAACTTTCCACAGAATTTAAGCAGACAGAGTCTCTCTCTACATGCCTCCAAAAACATTCCTTCATGGGAAAGATATTCTGGAAGACTGTCCTAATGTGGTTAAAATGCAGGCTAGGTGACCTGGGCACAACATGAAGTTTCTCATGCTGAGGTTTAGAAAATGCCTAAATGTCCCTTATGTCTAAAAGTTCAAAGTCCAAGGGGAAAGCATGGGACATTTTATGATGCATCAAGTCATGATTTTTAAGTTACTCTCATTATTTTTGAAGTCTGTTTATTTAACATCTAGAAGTACTGCATAAGCTCTTGGATAAATATTTTGGCTCTCAAGTATGGCCCATCACATGTCTTTCTCTTTAAATGAAGACTGAGAAGTTCCTTTGCTTGATGACATTAATGGCAAGTGAGCAAAAGGCTGTCTAAGAGTAAAAAGGGCTGACCACATGCTTCCATGCACTCTCAAAGCCAGAAAGGAATTCAGTGTGTTTGGATGAGCTGCAGTGTGTTTGGTGGCTGATGTTTATGGCCTGTGCTGTGTCGAGAAACAAACTGTGAGTTAAACACAGAGGAATTTTCTTCTGTAACTTCAGTGTTGATAATAAGGATTTCAGTGCTGCCATGTGGCTGACCAAAAGTTCTGCTCACTGTGAACACGCAAAAACACAAACATTAGCATGTCAAGCTTTGCAGGAAACCTTGAAAAGGGATTTTATTTTCTTTTTTAAAAGTCACTGAACCTACAGGTGCATCTCAAGCGCTTTTGGGAGTGGCCCTGCCACTCTGTTCTTTTCTAGTACCAACAGCAGTTTTGTGTATTTCACCTGCCTTGGTTACAATGCCCTATAGAACAAGGGCCTAGATTCTCCCCATTTTGTGATGTTAAAAATGGACTGTCACAAGGCCATCTGGTATATTCTTCGAAAGGAATTTGGAACATATTGTTTACTGGATGTTAGCAGCTACTTGAAATTGAACTTTTTCTGTGTGTATACATTACCATCCTCCAATCCCACAAGAATTATACACAAATATCCAGTTTTAGTGATGGAAAACATGACAGGGTGCATTTGGCAAGAATTTTTCATTTAGAACTGATTTCCTTGCCAGGACGTTTCAAGGCTCATGCAGCATTGTTCATATGGCACCTACCCTTCTGCAAACCATCAGTGTAGCTGAAAAAGCTTCCTCATTACATCACTTCTTTTCATTTTTATACCATTTAGTAAAAGTTTTCTCTGGTGGGAAAAAGGTAGGATTGTTTGCCTCAGCCCCATTAAACATTCTCACAAAGCCTCCTGTCCCAGTTCAAATAGATTTATTTGAAAAACTCAGCTGTAGTAAAAAGAAGAATGGCAAAGCAGTGATTTTTGGCCTTTTCCATTTCTGGATCTTCAAAGTTTCTGCAGAAAAGATGGGAGACATTTATGGCAAACATAAGCTAAGCAAAGCCTTGATTCCATTAACTGTCTTTCACAGATTCTTCATAGAAAAACACTGTCCTAAATCATTAATCACAGATCTTATCTAATATTTTTCTCTATAAAGCCAGGAGGTTAGTCCAGTGCAGGATTACTGCCCATGATTTGGCTCATAAGGCCTTTGCAGGTAGGCAAAATTGTATTATGGAATAAAAGAGAAGACGTCTTTTCTTCAAAGAGATATTTGTCCATATGACCTCAAGCTCAGGAGTACCTCAGAGTCTATAGGTTGTGAATGTATGCTGTATATACATGTGGTCTACTCATTTTTAACAGTGGAGAATTAAAGAGCAAAGGAACACCTTTCTGTGTATTTTCAGAAACTTAATTCCAAAGGAATTAGAAGCACACCAGAAATTTTCACTTCACAGAGGAAAGAAACTTCAAAAGATGTGACGTGAAGCAAGATCTCACATAGAACTGTAAATCACTGAATAGGCTGAGTTGGAAGGGACCCATCAAATCATCTAGTCAAATTCTGGCCTGCACAGGACACCCAAAGTGTCACCATGTCTCACCACGTGCCTGAGAGCATTGTCCAACTGCTTCTTGTATTCGAATATGTTTGGTGTTGCAACCCCTTCCTTGGAAAGCCTGTTCCAATGCTCTGGGTGAAAGCCTTTTCCTGAAACCTCCTCTGACTCAGCTTCAGGCCATTCTCTCAGGTGCTGTCACTGGTCACAAGAGTGAAGTGATCAGTGTGTGCTCCTCTATTATCCCTCGTGAGGATGTTGAAGACCACAACCAAGTTTCTCCTCAGTCTCCTCCAGGCTCAAAAGGCTGAATGACTTCAGCCATTCCTCATCCAGCTTCACCTCCAGACCCTTCACCACCCTCATGGCCCTCCTTTGAACACTCTCTAACAGTTTTATACCTTTTTTATATTGTGTCACCCAAACCTGTCCCCAGCACTGCCAGTGAGGCCGTCCCAGCTCAGAGCAGAGGGGACAATCCCCTCCCTTGCCCGCCTGGCCATGCTGTCCCTGATGGCCCCAGGACACGCTTGGCCCTCCTGGCTGCCAGGGCACTCCTGGCTCCTGTTCAACTTGCCATGGACCAGGAGCCCAGGGCCCTTTCCATGGCCCTGCCCTGCAGCATCCTGTCATCAGTCTACACACACAGAGCCAGGGTTGCCCCATCCCAGGTGCAGAATCCAGCACTGTCACTTGTTTAACTTCCTATGGTTAGTGATTTCCCAGTCTTTTAATTGGCTGAGGTCTTTCTGCAGGGCCTCCCTACCCTCAAGAGGGTCAACAGTTCCTCACAATTTAGTGTTACCAGCAAACTTACTTAGTACTCCTTTGAGTCCTGCATCCAAGTTATTTATGAAGATACTGACAAGCACAGGGCCAAAGATGGAGCCCTGTGGAGCCCCACCAGTGGCAGGTCACCAGTCTGATGTCACCCTGTTGACTGTAACTGTTTGCACAGACCCAGCTGCTCACTTACCACATGATGTGTTCGTCCAGTTGTGAGCTGTACATTCTGTCCAGAAGGATACAGTGAGACACAGTATCAAAAGCTTTGATGAAGTCCAGAAAGATTATATCAACTGGCTTTCCTAGACCAGGTGGGTGGATTAGCTTGTCATAAAAGGAAATCAGGTTTGATGAGCAGGGCTTCTCTCTCATGAAGCTGTACTGATTGTGACCAATGACTGTGTTTTACTCCAGGTGTTTTTCAATGCCTCTCAGAATAATCTTTTCTATGATTTTTCTGGGCACTGAACTAAGGTCTGTAGTTTCCAGGGTCCCTTCTTGCCCTTTATGAAGACCAGGACAACATTCACCAGCTTCCAGTCACTTACAACATCTCCAGATTCCCAAGATGGCTCAAAAATCCTCAAGGGAGGTTTTGTGAGTAGCCAGCTCTTTGAGGACATGGTACCTTTCAGTCCCCTGAGGAGAGTGGCCCACAGGTGATTGAAGCTGCAGCAGGGACACCCCCATGGGACTGCAGCCCTCAGGGTACACTGCAGCAGGGACCTCTCTGCGGGACCAAAAGGCCCAGGTGTTCCACAAGACAGGGAGACACCTGAGAGACTGACCAACAGGAATCCACATGAAACACTAAGAAACTGTAACAAAAAAACCCAAAAAGACGCAAATAGCAGCAAAGGAAAATATTAAGAAACAAACAGCAGCAGAGGAAATGCTGTAAGAAGCAAAGAGCAACAGAACAAAATAAATAAGTGAAGCACACAGCAGAAAAAACAGTTATACATCCAACCCCAGACCACCTGTGTCACCTATCATCTGACCAGAGTAAATAGGACAGACTGAGTTTAACCTCAACAAATACAGGGGAAGTCATGCCTAGGAAAGAGGGAGGGGAAAGTTTTTAGTGCATGATTTTTCATTGCTGATTTTTCCCCTCTAGCCATATCAGTGTTCAGAAGTTGATGTGAACTGGACATAGATTAAATAAAAATGCCCTGAGAAGAAATGTTTTGCCCATGACTGATTCTTGGATGCTCTGGACTGTAAGGTGTGTGCTTCCACAGGGCAGATCAGCCCAGCAAAGGTGCCATTTCTCCACGTGGGAACATGTGTCTCTTTCCATAAACACTTAACAAGAACCACAGTGCCTGAGTCCCATCAGGTGTCCCAGCCAACAGTTCCCTTTAACTACTCCAAAACAAAAAATCATACAGAGCTTATTAATCAGCCCAGCCCACGCTAAAGGAATATCACAAAATGCTCATTATTAAACTTGGAGGGAAAAGGGAACAAGGAGTTATATTTGGTAGTAAGGAACTGATGCCCAATAATAAAAAAATATATACATTAGTATGAACACTATCAAACACAGAGTTTGGTGTTTGTCACATTACAGATGACGTTCTTTCTTTCAGTTCTTCTTTCACCATGGTCAATAGTAAAAACATGCTTTTATTTCAATTGGAGGTGAATGGAGCCATTAAGTGGAGTTGAACTGTTAGGCCATATGGTCTCTCTCCTTGTAGGTTTCTTCATGTTGCAGGTATTTATTTCTGGTTTGTGTTTGTATTTACATATTCTTGGCCCTTTTAGTGCCCTAGGGAGACATTTATAAATGGTCATAACACAGTAACCCACAAAATTACAGGCCTATAAATTATTCCCTTAGGTATTAAAAGAGCCTGGGAAAATACAAATGCAGACAGACTCAAAACTTTTATTTAACAAAATTTACACCATATTGATAGTGCTGAAAAAAAATTCAAGCAGTGAAAAACTATTTGTCTTATGGGCATGTGTCATTTGGTGCATAACTTACAACACACACAAGAACAAACTAGGCCTTCCATAATTTCTTACCAGGTTCTAGCTGGTGTTTTTCTAACATGAATGTTGCCAAATGACAGTGGACTTACTTATCACATCATTTCCAAAGGGAAACTTTTAAAAGCCAAGAAATTAATAAAGGACCTCTAAAATCTTAGGCTTTTCACATAGAAGAAAGGAAGTACAGTAATGGCCTCTATTGCAATGGTAGCTTAGAATATTGCACTTTGTTCTCAGAGCTCCTCTCAAAGACAAGGGCATGATGTTTTAAATCAGTGGCAAACCAAGGCATGAAACAGATTAGGAAAGATGCCTAGCTTTGTAGAACCAGCAGAAACGTGATCACTCTTATTGTCTACAGCAAAGGGGCTCCCTGCAGTCCCTCAAGGCTCTGTTCACAGCCCATAGGAGTGCAAGCAGGAGGGTGATGAATACACTGGCCTGTTTGGGCTGCCCATGGAGGCCCCTAAAAGCAGAGCATACACATTTCAGAGATGTACAACAACCACATCATTATGCAACAGCTTAGGATAGTCCCAGCCACCATACTTTGGGGATCTACTCAATAAAAACCTCACAAGCAGCTTGCACAATGTCTACCATGCGATGATGATGATGTGGTAAGGACAAGGGTGGTGTGGATGCAAAGCATTTTGACACATCACTGAATGACCCAAAAACCTGGCAGCTGAACTTGAGCATGTGACCAGACACTGTCTCAGTCACACTGAGAAACAACCTGTATGAAAAACTAAGTGTAAGCCCAGGAAAGCTATGAAAAAAGCAACTTGCTGATTGCCCTTAGTTTCAACTGCAGACTCTCCTCAGAAGTTTCCCCCTACCCTACTTAGCCTGTCAGCTTTGGGAAGAGCCCAAAAGAAGGTGTTGTGGCCATGCATAGTCTCCATTTTAAGGTCTATTCAACAGATATTAGTTTCTTCACAAGAAGACTCAGACTAGAGATGCAGTGGCAGAACACTTTGAATTAAAGTTTGCAGAAGATAAACGTCTTCACACTAATCCCAGAAATAGTAACAACAAGAAAACCCCTTTTTTTGTTGTTTCCAAATCTTTTTTTGATTTCTTAGTCCCAGGGATTATGAATTTCAAATGGTGATATTGGAATGCCAAATATATTATAACTCAAATAATTGGTGCCCTGGCAACCCACCTCTCTCTGGGAGACTGAAATCATCAATAGACTGTATTGCAGGTCCTAATTTTGGCACACTTAATGTGAAATCAAGCTCAGGGTACCGAATCTTAGATTCATCATAATTCTATGCACAAAAGTCATGGTCATACATGGTGTTTCTTGCTACAGAACTACTGTCATAAGATTTGAAGATTTTTTTTCACTCTTCCTTCTGAAAGGGATTAAAAATGGGTAAGAAACAATGTTTTCAGTAGGATGAGCTACTAGGAAGAGACAATACATCTGCTTGAGAGATAATTGGAGCTGTCTGTCCACCTGCATTTATGGGACACTCTGCAGGGTAATGTCCTGGGGTATGTTAGCTCTGCATGATCTGCAAAGAAACAGTCCCAGCTCATGTCAGGAGTGAAACAAGACCCAGAATGGCAAAGGAAAGGTACATCACAGTTTCTCAGAAAGCAGGCTTTGGGCAGAACAGAGAGAAAATAGTTCCTAAAGAGCAGACCCCTACAAAATACACTTTCCTGCTAAAGTGCTGTGCACAGATTTTTTTTTTCTGGGGCATAACAAAAATTTCCTATTCGGTGTTTTTCCAGAAGGGACTGCTAAATTGTTCCTGCCCACAAAAGATTTCTATAAGCAAGAGGGGAGTGTTCTATTCAGCCTTGCTATATTCACAGAAGGACTGGTACAGTTTGCTGGCCCTGAGGCCAACAGCCATGCATAGTGCACACCACATGCTCCCCCTTCCCTATCCAGCCATGAAAACAGGATAGAAGAATGCAAACCAGCTCCTGCGAATGGTTCCTGGAAGGTCTCCCAGCTGGGTCTCCTCTGTGAGTGTACCAGCTGGTTTGTGCCTCAGCCAGAAACCATGAGAGCTGTTTTATTAGTACAGCTATACATCTCATTAATATATCTGTAGCCACTTAGAGCAAACTTGGACCAAATGAAGGTAAACCAGATCTGCTTAAGACCTTGATGCTTATGGTCATAGTGCTATCCTCAGAGGAAAATAAAAAAAATCCCCCTAACCGTCCCATAAAATGCTTTTCTGAGTCTAAAGCAGAAGTCCATTTTCCAGTTCATTTTGTTTCTAACAGCAAACAATTTAAAAACTCAAGGTTTAACATTCACAGAAATGAAAGATTACTGGCATCATAAATTTTATCACATTAATGCTTATAAACCTGCTTTCATATTTAGTGCAGGTTGTGCACAATTACCAAGTATACATTCTACTCGATATTTTTATAAAATCAGTTGCCTCAGCAAACATGAATTACCAACATGTGATAGCTGAGAGCTAATTTTCATTTGTTAAGTGTATGTTCAGTAAAATTCACAGAAATAAGATGTGATTTACTATAGACTGCAGATTTAAAGCTGAAACAACCTCTTACATTGCAGAGGTCCCATAATAAAACAAATCATCAATTGTCTGGAACTTGAAAACCACACATTATTAATTTGAAACTTGTATAGAAAAGTTAAATTATATATTAAGTAATGTAATGAAATTAAAACCCTGAATTCAGAACTTCTCAGAACAGACCTCAATTTATTTTTTTTAAATTAAGTTATCACACTCTTTAAAATACTATTTGTTTTCATTAGAGCCATTGTTATTATGTCAGCAGCCCAATTTATATTACACAAAAAGAAAAATTTAAGACAATAAATTCCGCAAGGAGATTTCATTCAAAATGTTGAATATTCTTATGCTACATAAATTCTTACAGGGGATCAGATCATGCAAGCAGATGCAGAAAATATCAGCATTTTACTAGAAGAATATGCACACACATAAAAATTTTGATTTATCTCCAGTGAATTAATTTCATTTAGGGATTACAGCAGAGATCCAATTGCATGAATTTTAATATTTCTAACATGAGTTTTCTGCTTTCTAGCAGGTTCTTTACTGATAGCACGAGTATGCATTTCAGTTCTACATCCATTCTAAATTTAACTGAATCTCTTTTGAACACCATTTATTTATTCTCCATGTAGAGTTTGAAGTTGGAGAGCCAAGGGAGGTTTTTCTACAAGGGGCAGAAGTGAAAGGCATCATTTTGCAAGCTGGCCAAACCAGCTACAGGCAGCAAAGGTAAGTAAATACAATGTGGCCCTCAGTGCTTTTACTTATAGGTTGCCTTAGCTGTCCCAGGCTGATGATCACTCAGCTTTAGGAGGGATGGAAAACATTACTGTGGACTCTCCACCAGCCTGCCAGAGGAATCTGACAGTTGGCTACTGGGAAGAGGTGAGAACCAGACCACATGAACTAGCTGTCCCAACCAGTGCCATGGCTTCAGAGAAAACCCTTCCTGAAGACTGTCCCTAGGAAGTGGCTTCTTTTTGTTTAGAAGGTATTGCCCGTGAAAACATAGGATCCATTTGATGACAAAAATTGTTTCCTATGTTTTGATATAATGTTAAGATTATAGTGTCATTCATTCATGGCCATAGTTTTGCTGAGGAAGACAGTAATTATGTACAGAAGTCTAATACCAACTTTTTCCTCCGTTTAGAAAATATAAAATTTACTCATTATTTGGAACTGCTCAGTCCCCGGATTCTATGGGCAATACAAGAAAAACTCTCATCTTTTCAGAACCCACAGTTATTTGCATTCTTATATATTGCATATATTTCTATGTCTACTTTGTCTGTGTTTTGCTGTGCCTTACCATCACCTTCCGACACCGTCTCTGTGCTCCGCAACAAAAGTTAAGCTGTTGGTTTTGTGCTGTGCTTTTCCAGTAACGGTATAGACAGTCCTCCAGTTTAACAGAATGAGGCTAACCACATCTGAAACAGACAACATCCAAAACGTGAATGAGTTTGTTGCCAGCAATCTTCATTTAATACCTGTGAGCTAAACATTATAGTTTCAACCTCTTACTGTTGTACAACATTCAACCTCAAGACAGGTTTAATCTTTTACATTGGCTTGCAAGACAGCTCTTTCCAGTTATTGCGTTTCAGTTCAAAACTAACCCACTTTATTGCATTCTTTCTAACTGCCCTCGAGGGGAGAAATCTTGCAAAAACCATTCTTTCCAGTGGTGCATTTTGTTAATACTTGCTTTGCAGATGTTATATCCAAGCCTTCTATGTCAATATTTCAGGTTTCAACAATAGTCATCTTCCCTGCTGATGATAAAATACACACAGTTTTTAGCAGACTGCAAAATGTTCCATAAGAGAAGATGCAGCTCCACAGTCGCCTTCCTCCAGCCAGTTCTGGTTTATATCTACCTGACATTCTTTATTTGCATGCACCCTCTTTTATACATTGTTTAAATACACAGTAAGGTTGCTGCTTCTCTAGGAGTATAAATATACAACCTAGAGTAGGTAATCTCAGTCTCAGTTCATTATTCAGTTGAATAATGAATTAGCATAAGGTTTCAGTTCAGCAGCAGAGAAGTCAAGCAGCATATTACAAAGAACGTTTTGTCCTGATTTTATGAAGATTTACAAGTGGAAGAAGAAAAGCACTGTGTTTCTTAAGGCTTCATTTTTAAGTACCATTTCAAGACTTTGACTGAATACATAGTTCATTCAAAATGCTAAAATTTTACTCGAAGGGTACTTTCAGTTCTATTGCTCCATTTAGGTTTTAACAGGATTTTGGCTTCCTTCCATTGTCGGAAAATATTGTTTCCAGAAATCATTATTTATTAGAGCAGTAAGTCCTTCAGAAGTACCAAGACAGACCAAGAGGTGAAAACCATCCTTCTTTTTTTAAGTTTTCTTAGGAATAAAGGAAAGGTAATTCAGCCTCTATCATCATGCCTAGATCTGCATTCCTTCCTTACAAACAGCTTTATTGATCCCTGTGTCATTCCTCCCAAAAGAATGTTTTGGGTGCCTCGGAAGCCCTCTCATTGTGCAACATGTCACAGCGTTAGAAGCATGCCAGGGAATAGCTGCACCCTTATGCAATGTCAGTCTGTGAATCAAGGCTCCCTTGCAATGGCCAGTGCTTCATAACAGTTTGGTTGTGTCTCCTGTAGTATCTCTCTCCTGGTAACTAAATATTTTAGAATAGTTTATATTGACTCCAGGGACAGCTGTTGAGGAGAAAATTCCTTATTTCAAGCCAAATATGGAGTTCATGGCTTAGCTCAGGAATTGGACAATACCCAAGAATTTGTTAGGTTTTCTTCCCCTTTGCTCTGAATTGTCCAACACCCCTCCTGCCTTCCCCTCCCCCACAAAGAACCCTCTACAATAATAAAATTTAAAGCATATCCAGAGTGCTTACTATATGCTGACATTCCCTTAAAGAGGCAGTGTCAGCATAGCTTAGACCTAAATTTTGAATTTAATAATAGAATTTTAAATAAAAATGTAAGGTTAATACAAAATTGAAGGCAATTTTAAACTGCCCCAGCAAAAAGAACGGTTCAAATTTTAAATGCTCCCTAAAGTTGTTGCATTTCTAAGAAACATTTTACTCCATAAAAGCTGATAATTGAAACCAAATAGATTCTTTTTCTAAAGTCCAACATACAGGCTCTCACTTCACAGGCAGTAAAAAAATGCAGGAGAAAAAAACCTTAACTGAAATATTTTCAGAATTTTCTTTTTTAATGTTTTATCTTATATCAATCACACACCATATCAAAATTGCTTTTCATTAAAGCACCTACAATCTGGAAACCTATAGCCCATTAGAAGAAAATACATTCCTTTTTCTTAACAGTGAAGCTACCATTGGTAATGAAAACAATAATATATCTTCCATTTCCACTAGCCAAATGTCTAGCTACTTTTCCTGTGACCAATCATAACAAATACGTCAAGAGTATTAAAACACAGGAAATACTGATCAAATTCTTCTCCAGAAAAAAAGGAAATATGTTTATAAAGTGAAGCATTTCTTACAGGAAATATCTCCATTTGAACTTACTGTATAAAACCCATGTTGCACATTTAATTTCTGATAAGTTTTACCTTTGTTATAAAATGCAGGACAACATAAGAAAGTTACAATTTCCACAAGGTGTTGGGAAAATGCTGCTTATCAAGATAATGTCACTCTGCACAGCTAAAATCAATGAGGACTTTCTGTGAATCACATATATCACATAAATAATGTCACTGGTCTTTTATGAGAGACACGATACAAATAGAAAAGGAACTTGCTAGCAAGGAAAACCAGTACTCTTTTACTAAAGTAAGGCACTATCAAGAGTAAAAGCAAATCTGTAACTGCTGGCCTCCAAGGCACAGGTGACTCAAACCAAATAATGCTTAATCCTAGTGATATGCAAAGTATTTTCAAGATATGCAATTGGGAATATCTGAGTAGTTATGAGTTTTAAAAAATGCTTCTTGGGTTTTATTGAGAATTCTTGGTGGAGGCGATATACCTGCGGGGTGTTAGTCCAGCAAAACCAGCTTTACTTTGGCCACTCGTAATGGTCAGAGACCTCCACTCCACAAAAGGTTTGTGTTACAGATGTTTATTTGAGCACAGTTGGTTTGGGATATCTACAGACATGGGCAGCAGGAGTAATGAATTTAATTACAGCATTAAACTCACCAAAGATGGAGTTGAACCAATTCCCCTCTCACAACTCATACTTATGCACCCCTTTTCCAAAAGTGTGTGCCTGCTATAATTAAAATGCCAATGTGTTAGGGGTTAGGATTTTTTCTTTTGTTTTTTTCTCTCAGGGATTTTTGTCCCATTTGTTGACAAAAGAGACAATAAAGACTGGTAATTAAGAGAGATAAAATATATGTACCCATAAAGGATGGGGAGGAGTGCACCTGGCTGCCCTTATCTGAGATGTTTCTCTTGGAAGGGTAGAGATAGCGCAAGATTTGAGCTGGAAGAAGGGACTGGGTGCAGCTCCTAGCTTACTGTTGCTCTCTTGGCATTTGGGGGGAACAGAGGCTGCAGTGGCTGTGGGAAGAACTCACCACCACTGCGAGGCTCCGTCTCCCACTGCCCTTCTCCTACCGGGAGCGGAGTTCTGCTCGTACGAGCGGCTGCTGCCCTGGACCTTATTAATACCCAACCTCGCCAAACAGGGGGCCCCTCACCATCTGCTCAGGTGCCTCAGGGGAAACGCCAGGGTCCTCAAGCCCCTTCCCCCTCCAAGGGAGCCTCTCTCTGCTGTGTTCAGTAGGCCAGCTGCCACTGCCCAGTCCCTGCGGGGGTTTTTTTGCCATTGCTGTGGGGTTTTTCCTACACTGTACCTACACACTCCCTGCGTGCTGGGTTGCCCTGTGGTTCCTGCCACAGCTGCTGAGTCCTGCTGCCTCTTGCTGCCCTGGTGAGCCCACCCTGCGTTCCAGCCGCCGCTCAGAGGCTCCTGCTGCAGTCCATCCTTCCCATCCAGCCTGCCCGCCATGGCCAGGTGAGGGGACATGGCTGAGCCCTCCCCACAGCGCCCCCTGCAGGCGCGGAGGAATCACCACACCGCCCCTGCCCGGCCGGGAGCCAGCAGCGCCCCCGCCGGCCGGGAGCGGAACTGCGCCCACGGGGAACGTGCTTAAAGAACAGAGGCTTCACTGAGCTTTCTGCTCCTGTTTGTTGTTGTTACCACTGTTCCTGTTTGCTTATCTTGTTATCCATACATACACTACTAAAGAACTCGTATTCCTTCTCCCATATCTTTGCCTGAAAGCGCCTTAATTTCAAAGTTATAATAATTCAGAGAGAAGGGTGTCATAGTCTCCATTCCAAGTCAGGTTCCTACCTCCCTTGGCAAACAGCTTTCTTTCAAACCAAAACACAAGGTTAGTTTGAAATATAATAAAAGTTAGAGATGTTTTTGAAGTCCATTCTTTAAGGACTTCCTTGGAGACATGTCTTAGTCCTCTGAGGAGGCAGATGTCTCCTCATGGAATACACACTTTACTTCCAGAGCCTGCTCTGAGCAGGAGGCTATTTTAGAGTTATTTGCTGACATTTTGTGTGTCAATCCTGTTTTAAGATAAAGCATCTGTATAACTCTGTTTTGAAAGGAATACAGTTTCACTCAGCCACTGGGGTTAAGTGTCCTGGGACAATTCCCAGCTGATTAGCATCCCAAGGACACCGCTCAGCTCAGGCTCAAGATTTTATTTAAAGAATTCTCTGCTAGGTAATACCAAATATGTTGGCTCAACAAATCTTGGGAGACTTGCTTTGCATATAAGGGCCTTCTTAACATGGGTAGAATAGGACCCAATGAAAGGAAAAAATCAAGGGTCTTTCATGGATCAGATAGTCCCACACTTGCTGAGTCTGAGCTCCTAAATCCTGTTCTGATCTGCTGGTCTAACATGGATGTGGTAAAACTATTTGCTCTGACAAAATTTTTAGTGCTCCTGTTTAGCAAAGAATTTTTCATAACACCTACAGGTTATCACCTACCAGTGCTTTGACTTGTATAAGCATGGGGCCATGATAAAAAGGTCACAGCTTACACTTGAAGGAAAAGAAAAACATGTAAGTGTTGCTGCAGTTTTCTAAAGTGGAGTCCTGGAAAAATTCATGTAAACTGTGCATAGCTGTAATGTGAAAGGGGACATTTGTTTCTTCAGAAGGAATTACTATGGTGCAAGAATTGTCTTGGCAGATAAACAGAATATATTTGCCCAGTATGTAAATAACTTTTTCTTCTGTAAAACGTCTAGTGAATAAGTAACTTTTTGAAAGGAAAAAACACTCCATCTCTTTAATTTCTGTATTGAGAGATATACCTGTTCCTTAAAAAAAACAAAAGGGAAAGAAAGGAAAAGGAGTTTTGGAATTTTTTAATTCTACCTTTTGACCCCAGTGGTTTTGGCACAAGTTTCAAATGTCAGACCAAAGACTATTGCTCATGAAAAAAAATCCGCTGGCAAAAGTAATTCTCCTATCAGGGTCACATTCTAGAGTTCAAAATGTGGGAAAAATGATAGTTTTTCCCATTTCCCTAAGAGATTATTCACATAAACCTTTTTTAATTAGAAAAAGCACTACATGTGACTTTGCCTATTGAAATGCATTCGAGTGTCCATTTGCAGCGCAGTTTCACTTGCGCAGTTTCACTGGAAGGAATGCCTGCCTTTTCACAAACTGTGTGCAAGCAGTTGCTTCCCCGCTGCCTGACCTGGGGGAATGAAACTTCTCCAAAGCCTTGCAGCTCTACAGACAGATTCCTCACGGGCTCAGACTCCGAGAGGTCTGTGCCCACAGAGGTGCAGTGTGAAATCCAGTGCTACCTGCTGGTCACCCACACAGACTGTGTGAATGTTGATGTGCCTCAGCTGTGTTAACTCCAGGCTGGAGCTCTCAGCTGGGCTGGCCCTCCTGAGCCCATAGTCGAAAAGGTTTTCTGCTGCAAAGGGGTCATTCACACAAGTATAACAGAGCTGATGCCAAAATTTTCCTCACTAGAGGTAGAAGTGTGGGAGAAGTGAGTTCTGCTCAGCTGGGTCAAGAAGATACCTTTTTCCTCTAAGCTATGGTCACCTCACCAGCCTGGATCCTCTGACAGAGGGTGTTCACACTCCATGCAAAGACTTATTTTCCCAATTCAATGGTGAGTCTATCAGGACATGGAACTCAAAGCTTTCCTGGGTGTTAGCATGGAAGAACCTAAATGTACACACTGTTATAACATGAGTGATTTTGATACTTGCCAGAACTCAAAATAGTCTCATCTCCTTGCCTGTTTTCTTTGGAAAGATGACTTTTAGTTACAATATTTTGCCTGAAATTTCTTCTCTCTACTTCTTTTCTGAGTTGCCAGTGGCAGAACGGCTTCATTATTTGTTGTTAAAAAAAAAAAAAAAAAAGAGTATAATTTTCTTACCATTTGTTTGCACTCAGCATGTTGGAAGTACTTGGTATTTTCTCATGAGTCACATGCAGATCCACCATACACTTTAAAAGAATTAATGAATATATCACCATGCAGAACACTAATGCACACATTACTCATTTTGCCTCAGCTTGTTTGAAATGTTTGCATGAAGAGGAACTCAAGTAGGTACTGTTTCATTTCATCACTTACAGTGTCTGTAACCTGACTGTAGTAAAATTTACAGCCCTGGGCTCTTGTAGGACTAAAACAGTACTACTCTAAGGATGTGCTGCATTTTTGGTACCATTGCATGTGTTTCTGTTGGGATACCAATCTATGACTTCACATAATCTGAATTCAAAGCTAGGAAATGTTTCCTTAAATTATGTTTTCAATATTATGGATCAGATATAGGAGATACTCTGTGAAACTTGTGAAAGAGCTCCTTTGGAAGCAGCTGATACAAATCAAGATGACCAAGTTGCTTATGTCTGTAAGTTGCTCATTTGTAATTTAAAACTGGTTAATTCCCCAAAACAAAAAGACCTATAGACTGCTAGACAAGTAAATTAATAAAAATACAGCAAGGTGTCCCTCAGATATCCAGGAAAGCAAGGGAGAAGTGGAAACTTCACAACACACTAACCCTGCCACCTTTTTATTCTTGTTCCTGAAATTCCTTATTATGTGAAGTAGAAGGCTGCACAGAAAAGCCCCAACGAAAGTAAAACTACTTGGAATAGCTTGCTTGTAGTGAAATTCGCACTGCTCAGAGGACAAAAGGCAAGTGGGGAAAGAGGACGTGAAGCCATAATGCATGTCACTAACTACCTGCAGTCCCTGCCCTCCCCAAATGTGAAATGAGACACAAATACTAGTGGAGCCATCACAGGAAGTGACAAACTGTAAATACGGCTCCTTCTGAAAGCAGGGAGGGAGACCCAGCACATGAAGGCCTTCCTCCATGAACAGCTGTCATGCGAATAGCTAGCTGTCTCCTTCTCTATCTAATTGCAATGGGAACATTTGAAATATCATGGTATAGCTGCTAGAAGAAGAAAACATGTTAAAGTGTACAACTATAAGCTAAAGGTGAATTTTTCAGCCTTTCTTGTTTTTTTCCAGTCCTCACATGTGTGTGATTAAAAAAGGTCCCCTCATATTTTTAATTAAAATTCAGTGCCAGAAAGCAGCTTACAAGCTCTTACAGCTCTTGTAATCTGTAGCACACTCCTTTAGGGCATCATTTACCAAATTTGACCAATATGTTTAACTGTTGAAACAAAATTAGCAAAGGTTTGTGTTATACACTGCTTGAATTGTATGTAGTTAAGAGTAAACAAGCTCTCTTGTTTCCATTGGTATCTAATAAGATGTTATAATAACCAGACAGAGACAACCTTTGCTGTTGGGAAATTTATACTATACAGAGTCAGGAAAAAACAGGACTTCAGACTTCACTGTAGAGTATTAAGACACAACAGAACTGATGAGACAACACTCCTTTATAAAAGATGTGATCACTGAAAGACTCTTGGAAAGAGACCATTCTCTAACAAATCATTCTCTAACAACAGCAGAGTTGGTAAGCAGCAGCTACCTAAGATTCTATAATGCAGTGACCCTTACTTGAGTTTTAATGGCAGATTACATCAGATGCCAAAAATACCAATAGAAGGAAAATAATCACTATTTCAGTTTTAAACACTTGCAGTGTGTGATTACAGTGCTGTAAAAAACCTGAAAGTTGTCCAAAGCAGTAAATAAAACTTCAGGATAGCAATTTACTATAAACAGGTGAAAACACAATGAAAACATACAAATACAATTGTATTAAAAATGTATTCATATACCCTGCAAAGACACTATCACTTCAGTGTTTATGCACTGCACAATACATAAGTGAACTTATGCATAAATTTCAAAGGAATGATAAGTAGGAGGAAATTGTTAACAATAATTACTGGTTTGTAGATTGGATCCAGACTTGAACTCCCATTCTTCGAGTCAAATACACAGAATTTTGTAAGACGAAACATGTATTTTTATTTTGAACAAGTTTTGGCTAGAAATAAAAATCAAAATTGATTTTTCACTGGGTGATTTTTAAAATGTCTTTTTCCCAGATGACGGGGACCAGTTCTGTTTGGCTGTTTGTTTTTTTATTTCCAAGAATGCAGTAATAGTTCAGAACAACTCAGTTCACATGAGAAGAACATGCTTAGCCTGAAGTATTTTGAAGAGGTAGTCCTCACCTCACTAAGGACAAAGTATCATTCTACATCTGAAATACAAATAAGACTTTAAGAGCTGACACCTAGCAGGAAGCATTTCAGTGGAAAATAATATTCTAACACTGCAGAAAGTCTGTATTGACATCAACTCACTAACTATGGGATATTATATACACATATAACTAATATTATCCATTCTATAACTTTTAGATTATTTTACAAGTCTTCATATTGCATTTCGTGAATATATTTGGACTTTTTTTTTTACATAGTTATACAAATTTTTACATAGTTTACATACTTATTAGAAAATTTAGCCAGAAAAAGAAGTGATGGGACAATGTGCTCTGGGTGAGGGTTACCTGCATGTGCATTGATATATAAGTGAAAGATTTAACTCAGTTATCTGGATCAGTCAGAAAAGGCCTTTCCTCCTTTTATATCATTTTTGTGATTGCTGTCAGATAGATGATGCCATTACAGAATCACACAATATCACAAAATCAGTTAGGCTGGAAAAGACCTTTGAGGTCATTGAGCCCAAGCTATGACCCAACACCATGTTGTCAACTAAACCATGGCACTGACTGGCAGCCCAATCTTTCCTTCAACACCTCCAGGGACAGTGACTCCACCACCGCCCTGGACAGCCCATTCCAATGTCTGATCAACCCTTTTGTGATGAAATTCTTTCTGATGTCCAACCTGGGCCTTCCCTGGCACAGTTCAGGACTGTGTTCTCTTGTCCTGTCACTGGTTAACTGGGAGAAGAAACCGACCTGACCGGGCCACAGCCTCCTCTCAAGAGGTGGCAGACGGGCTGTACATTCAGGCACATTTCTGTTTGCACAGCACATGACAAGACCAAGTGTAACTACACAAGCCAACACACGGACAGAAGGACAGTAAATATTTGACCGGTGTTGACATTGCCCACACATTTTTTTTCCAAAGTGTGAATTTCCTGAGCTAGCTTTTCTGCAGTGAATGGTCACAACATCAAGAACTGAATATTCCTTCTTGGGCTTTGTTCCTTTCTATCTTTTCTCTCTCTTTTTGTTTTGTTTTGGGTTTTTATGCCTTTTTTTTTTTCCTTTTCTGACTTTGATCTTTCTCTACACCCACGTTTTCATCTTTAAGGCAAACCTACACACAGATCAAAAGGACTGTTGTGAAAACCACATTTCTGTTGACTTAATTCACGGTGCAAGTCACTGTTAATGCTACACAGGGGATGGAGACCAGCACTGTGGTGGCAGAAATAGGACCCTCCTGATGGCTGCCTCATGGTTCCACATTCCAGGAAAAGCCAGCATCCAAAAATTAAGAATGGGTAGCATAGGCAAAAGTCAGCCACAAGCATCTTGTGCTCCAAAGTAACAAGATGTCACTTCAAATTAAGCTCTCTTGATTTTCAGATGAAAAAGCATAAGGCAGGGAAAGAAATATTCTGCTGCCCACACGCAATTAGATACTATTTGCAAGTTCCCAACAAACACACAAACTATTGTCTCTGCTGCCAGTTAGCTTCTTAGATGTATTTATGTGGAACAAGTGACATCCAGTGGCCAGTACAGTCAATTACCATTCACCTCTCAAGCCAGGTGCTCCAGCATCCATATCTTTCTTCTTCCCCTGTTCTGCTCCCTCTTTACTCCAAGTGCCCAAACCAGTTTTTCTGACTGAAAATAACTTCTTCAAGGTCTTCACTAGAAATATCACATGGGAGACTGGCACAAGGATTAGGGAGGCACAGAGATAGCTCAGATCACATTTAAATGAGGATTTTGATGTTCAGGTTTGCAGTGGAATTTGATTATCAGGCTGTTTATTTTGCATCTTGTTTTAATCCTCAAAAAGGCAGAATGAAAATTGATTTCTCAAAGGCAGTCTGGTGAAATTTGCTACATGTCTGTGATATTCATCAGTTCTCATGGTGCTGCAATACTCTGAAAAACCACAGCTGAACAGCTGAATTGAGAAGGCATATTAGAGATTGTGTCTAAAAAATCCCAGGAAGACTATTCTAGGACTAGGAAATTGGACACAGAAGCCGCATTAGGCATTTTTTCTTGGGTATTCGGTATTCTGTTATGGTGTATTTTCATACTTATAAACTACATTCAACCTCATCTTTACAAGCTCAAAAAACATTTCCGTACTAACTTCCTAGACCTAGGAAATCATCCCATTTATCTGTTTTCCTGAACACTACTCACAGTAGTATCACACAGGCAGAATGCATATACCAGAGAAGATGGGGATGGCAGATCCTCCACCTGGACACTCTGGAGTGATTCCTGTGACAGTCACAAGTACAAGGCTCAGTCACAGCATCAGGGGCTTAGACCTTGCTGTTGTTCTTACCACCAGAACTCAGTGAAAAAGGACACAGCACAGAAAAGCAGGCCAGTTCCTATCAAAAGGCACCTACTGACCATATGTGCCATGAAAACTACTACATGTCACTTAGGGACACAGATGAGCGTCAAGTTTGTGGTTGGACACCACGATCCAGTTAAGTAAGGACAGAATGCTACACAGTATGTAATTCTGTAAGAAACTGAAGTGAGTGTTTCAGTTAACTTTAAAGACATATTAATAAAAGCTCTCTCTGCATATGTTCAATCAAGTACTTTAGTGTGAAAGGCATCAAAGGCCAAAAAACACCATACAGTATTTTAAAAATTTTGCCCATTTTTTCTATCTTGAAATATTGTCTACACCTATGTAACATGCATGCACATACCCTTTTATTTGCTGTTGCTTACTTAGAGGAACATGATTCATTTTTGCTGTGTCAGTAGAAACGTGCATTCCATTTTAAATTCTTATTTAAGAATTTTCAAGATTTTAGGATTTACAGTAAGGTAAATATTTCTGCTAGGGAAAAAGGAAACCAGGCCTTTATTTAAGAATAAATACCAGGAAAAAAACACACTAGATATATTTAGTACCATGTTAATGTTCAATAATTTTAGATGCCACAGCAATAAGAAATTTTATAAAAGTTTGCCTGACATGCCATGGAAAGCAAGTTTTGTAAGAAGAAATAATGTAAGAGCCAACAATATAGCTTGGAAAACGACTAGAATATTTCAAGCTAAGCACACTTCAAAACTAAGTACAAAGCCATTTCTGACTAGAGGAAGAAAATGAGGGCTGAAAAAATGTGTCTATTCTTTTCCCAGCTACAGCAGTTGTCTAATAAAAGATGTCAACTCTCCCTTTCATTTTTAGTCTGTTATGACAACAGCAGACCACCAAACAATAGCAACAACCAATCCACCAAGAGGTAAAGGTCTTTTTTAGAAGACAATGCCATAGCTGCTCCATTACACATTCTGCATGAGGTTAATTCTCAGTGGTAATGCAAATACAACTTAAGTCACAGAGATCTAACTTACATTTCTGGAACCAGTTTTAAGAAAAACTCTCTAAATATGCAACCAGCAGCAACATATATAAAAGTCTGGGATACTTGAGCAAAATGTTTTTGTAGAGATACATTTGCAGAGTGCTCTACCCCCACTGCTCAGACTTCAACAGTATTTATTTCTACAGGATTTTAATAAATCCTGTAGATTTATTAATCTACAAAGGCTACTGTAGGCAAAGCATTAGCCTTTAAAGATCTTCTTATTTGGTGGGAACTCATGTTCAATACCCTGAACACTTTAGTGGTTGGGGTGACAAAGATCCTAAGTCCTCTTGTAAAGTAGTGCTACCATCACAGTGCAGACTTGAAGCAAATTAGGACTCCCCTACTCAGAGTATCAAACCTGCCCTGGGGCAGAAAGGTCTGTTACTAAGGGTCTTTCTTTTCCACCATTCCTAGTTTTGGGATCCTGAAAACATTTCCTACACAGTAAATACAATCCAGTAAGGGGATAATGGTTTATCTACTCATTAATCAGAAAACATAAATGTCATATATAAACATCTCAACACTTAGATTTTTTGAATGTATTTTTTTTTATTTTGAAAGCTTGTGAATACTGTAATAAATCACAAGTAATTCCTATAAGGAGCACAGAAATTTTTGGATACAGCATCAAATTCAGGCTGGATAAAGTATCTTTTTTATTTTGTGGAAACTATTATAAAAATACCAAACATTTTTTGGGAATAAAGATGCTTTAAATACCCAACTCCCCTTTGTTCCCTTCCTACTATACTTGTATTCACCACAATTTAATTGCTTGCAAAGCATGGTAATTCTTTCCCATATTTTTATTCCTACAAACTATGGTCACCTCCTCCAACACAAAATGCAGACAATTAAGAAAATAACCAAAACTAATTTTCACCCATGAAATGAATGCATTAAAATTTATACTGCAAGATCATCACAGTAATTTTCAAGGCAACTACAACTAGTCTTCCAGCAAAAGCCATGAGGGAAACTATCTTTTGAGCTAGGCATACGAAAGCAAATTGATTCTAACTCTGCTTGGAAATGGAAAAATGTTAATGAATTTAAACTCTGGCAGAATGCTTTGGTGTTTCCTGCAAAGAACATACGTCTACAGATACAGTATCAAAACCTGAGGTACTTCCCTGTCCTAACTTTGTAATATATTAGGTAAGTCTGGATGAGAGTCAAATCAGTATATTTTGAATATTGAATAAAAAAGATATTGGTTGAAAACTAAGGCTCAAATACTAAATTTTGCACCTCACTGTCGTGGGATTTCTTGAGGAAAGAAAAGGCATTGTCTGCAGGAACAATTCTAACAAAATATCCTCTCAAATACATGTCTTTCACATTTTAGAATTTAATTCTAAATTAAAGAGACAAGCAGGCTAAAGAGCTTTTACAGCTATTTGGAGTGAGGAGTTACCGTATCCACGGAAGCCTGTGTTACAGGTTTATTAATATCTAAGGGTGGAATACCACCTTACAAACACAAGAGCAGCATGGGACCAGTCTGTAGACTATATGTTTTCCAGGTTCTGGGTGGCAAAAGATCCAGATTTCTTCTTTCTCTTTTTAAGAGCTGACAATTTTGAAAACAATTATTTTGAGAAGAATGCATGCACAGAAACAATGTGTTGCTAAGGCTACTACTTACTTTATTTAAAAAATGGTTGCTGTTTGTAAGCCATTGTACATTTTCTGAGATGGAAGGACATCACACCCCTCCAAACACTGAGATTTAACTGTTCAGCCCAAAGCCACAGAACTGGTCCCTAAATGGAGTGAGAGAGAATTGACTGTTACAAAAGTCAAAATCACCCCTTCTTGAAATTTTTCCTATTTCTCATGTCATCAACAAAAGACATTAAATTTCAGATGCCTCTTTATCCAGAGGAATGCACTGCAATTCATTAGGGAGATCAATCCAACACATCTGCAGGATAACCAAAGCAAGGCTTTTTATGTGCAGGGTTACACCATTTATTACACTAAGATTTTCAAACTGTATTTTAGTCCTCAGTCATCTCAACTTCATCCCAGCATTGTTTTACTTAAACTTTTAATAAAATTAATTTTAACATACCTGAGGAATTGCAACATATGTCTAACATGAAGACTATATAGTCCCAAAGCAACACAATACCCTAGGGCATGTTTCCACATTAAAACTGAAGCTTCTCACTCATATCATCTCCCACCCAGGCTGTATTTATTCTATTCAGATCTGTAATAACGTAAGGGGCTTACCTGTGCCAGTGCCTCACCACCCTCACTGTAAAAACAAATGAGCACCGGGCAAGTAATATTTTAGGAACAACCACAACAGCTGGTCCAGCAGAAATGGGAAGCTCCCTCTCTTTTCCAAATCTGGCAGCAGAGTTAGAAATACAGGGCAATAAGGTGGGGCTACTGTAGCATTTCCTGTAAGAGCAACTCCATACAAAATTTGCCAAGACTACTAGTTCCTAAGGTGGACAACAGAAACTAGATGCCTCAGACAGAGTTAGCATTTAAGTACCAAATCTAATTTCTCACAAAACACAAAACAAAATGACTAAGTAAAAAGGCAACAGATGCTACTTGCTATATCATCCCGCAGAAAAAAAGTGGTTCCGAGGTCTACAGCCAAAGTTCAGCAGCTCTATGGATCAGCTTAACCCTTTTCACAGATCAAATTAACCAGGTATAAAATGTGGCTTATGATATCTCTGAAAATTTAAAAAAATAAGTCAGTGTTGCATCAGCAATACGACATGAAAATTATAGCAATACATAGCACATTGCATTTGTTGGCATTTACTTTTTTCAGGTTTCAAAACTCAGATACAATTCAATCACATCAAATTATACAGTTCACTGAACTAACATTCAATGGCTATTTTGGGGAACAAAATGCTAATGAAAAATAAGAACTGTTGATGTTAATTAGATACTTCCTGTGTTGTGTCTGTACATCAACAAATCCACCATAAAACTCTTGAAAAGTGAAGTTCATTGTTCTATGGTCCATAACAAAAATGAGCTTCTGAGAATGTAAAATCAGAAAATTAAATGACTTTTCTTACCCACATCTGTAACATTTTAATAGGGGGAAAGGAACTGCTAGTTATTATTCCATGAGACAGCTTTAACATCTGCTTGAGCTTTTTATGTTCATTAGCTGTTAGTTTCCATTCTGTTGGGGATTTTTTAAAAATTATGGGTTAGACTGACCATGAAATAGAATAACTTAATTTCATGCTGTGCTAGAGTTCAACCTCAATCTTCTCTCAGAAGACAATTTTTACTGAGTGTGAAGCCCCTTCAGTCCTTCTGTCCTCCAGTTCCTTTGTTTCTTCCTTTAATAGGGAAATGGTCGGATAATAACCAGTTTTATGGGTTTTTTGTCATCAAGGGGCAGGAAAAATGGTCAGGAGACAGACAAGGCTTTTTCACAGTATCACATCTAACTGCAAAACATCACACTCAGTAAATATCATCCTTAGCACATCTAACAGAACTGCATCATGTATAACCTTTTTTAATCCATACTTACATGTGACATAAAGGGCTGATCTTTACAGCATGACTCCTTTAATTCACTGACATACAATTCCTTTCCCCCCTATTTTGACCCTATTATCAAAAAAAGTAACAGACATATTTTGTACTTTTTTTATATACTATTCTAAACCCAGTTATAGTTGGTAAATAAGGCTTAATAGCTATTCTCCATACACTTTTCAAACTAAAACTACTTTGCAGAATTACAGTATATAAAGTTCAAACAAGTGTCAAGAGGTGTTAAAAATTAATACTGTAGAATTTACACAGCCATTTCTGTAATAAGTGAGTAAAAATGGGTAGTAACATGTAATTTACATATGCTGTGCAGAAAATTGGACTCTGAAGTGCCAGGTTTAAAAGTGATGAGGCCTACATCCAGCCCTGGAGTGTATGAGGTAAAACAAAAAGGAAGAACATTAAAGGAAGAACACAAAACTATCTCTGCATATGTTCAGTTGAAGAACATGATCCCACTCATTCTCAAGGAAAATGTGTCTCCGGGCAAAAGTGAAAAAGAGAAAGCAGGATAGTTGTTTCCTCTAACACTTTTCCCTGATCACAGTCTTCCCATTAGCTAACATTCCTCGCTATCTTTGCAACTGGAGAAAATGCTCTTTCTTTAGAAGTCATTAGGATGATCACCCTGAAATAAGGGCTATAAATTTATCAAGTAATACCCTAAATTAGTATTTCAGGATTGTTTCTGCTGCTCCAAAACATCACCTTTTTCAGAAATTGGAGCTTGAAATATTATGAAGTCCATTTATGGAAACCTCTAGGTATGTATCTTCCTCTCACGAAGAGCCATGTATCCCAACAGCCTAAGACAGCAATGCAATATAGCCTCTGGGCAGCTGCAGAGCAGTTGGATTATGCAAACTATTACCATTTGTAATTCGTTTATTCATAAACCACCCCACACTAATCATATTGATGGAACAATACTCATTGCAAGTCTTATGAAATGAGTCTTTGAACTGCATTTCTTAGGTACCAAACAGAGGACTCAGACTTCCTACCACTCAAATCCCCTTCTGTTTTTCTGCAGAATTTGAAAGCTTACACAAAAGCTCACATGTGCTGGTGGTGCAAAACTCTCTTGATTTCATGCGTTTCTTTGAATTGAAATGTTAAATTTACTTACTACAAATAACTGAGTCTTAAAATGGGAGAAACTGAAATATATCCCCCATTGTCTCTCATGCACTGCAGGTCTGGAAGACTACTTCAGCAGCTATTTTGGCACTCTAGAAACAAACCCAGCAAACAAGGCCTTCTGTGCTAAGGATATGAAATCCATTCCTATTTGTTTGAGGGTTTTTACCATGGACGACCTCCAATCTAAATCCTACAGACTAAATGTTCCTTCATGGTGCTAATATAACTTCTATCTTAGTTTCAAAAACATCCAGGTTTGTGTACTCCAAGAGTGCTCTGCAACAGAACCCAAAACATAGCAAGTGGATAAAACTCCAAATGCTGGGGGTTTTATTAAAACTTAAAAACAGAAGCAGGTTCAGTTGCCAATTTCGCTATTTGAATGGACCAGAATTGCATGCTTGCTGCGTGAAACCAATAAAGTAGGATACACGACTCATTAGATTGGAATTTCAGAAACCACATCATAGACTAAAGTAAGAATCTGAGACAGATTGATAGATCACATAACAGAAACCTTGTCATTTTGTAAACAGTAAAATTCCCCTACTTACAAAAAGATTCAAAGACAGTTTAACAGCACAAAAAATTTTGTACTTCTCAGTACAGAAAATAAGAAGTGTGTTTCTTAGAAATACCATATTTTATAAATTTAACTTCTGATCTAAATAAGTCTCTGGCTCAAGAAGAGTGGAAAAATGATGAAAGATAGTTAGGCTTCAGTTCTGTTTTCAGCCCACCTTCCCCCCACGCATGCCCTCCCTTTCAGCTGCCTCTGATGTTCAGTGTGGTTTGTCTAAGATAAGAACACCAGGTGGGTACTGCAGAGGGGACTGGATGCTTGCACGATTAATGCATTCCAGAGATGGGGGAGCACATCAGCCTGCAAAAGGGTATGAAATGCTGATAGAGACTCAGACAACTGGGCAAACTGGTCTCCTGAGATTGCAAATAATTCCAGTAAAGGAAATTCTAATTAAATTTGAAAAAGAAAAGCTAATAACAATTTTTAAAAAAATCATTTGTTCCCAACTGGAAGAATTGAACACTGTAACAACAGGGAGGCTGACATCTCCACCAAGAAGTTCAAATGAAAATCTGTACCAGTGTAATCAAATTGGATCTGTTTTCAGCAGGCAACTGGGCCAAATCAGCGAATCTTTCCAAACTAAATGTCTCTGTAACTTTAGTAATGTAACAATTTATATTAAAATAAATAATTAAAAAAAAAAAGAGAGAGAGAAAAAAAAACCCACAGCAAAGATTAAAGTTGTCTCAGTGAGTCATGGACACACACTGCAAACTGCAAAAGCTCTACAGCTAAACAGAGAAGAGTCTCCTGCATACCCTCCTTCTTGCTGCACTGCTTTGCCATGACCTGATCAGACTTCCATAGCCTGCTTGAGTTAGGCTAGAGCAAATACCTCTTTGGTGATAATAAGAAGATTGAGATAGGGTAGGGAGGGGAAAACCTTCAAAGCAGCAGCCAGATCCACAGGAGATAGGCTAGATCTTTACCCTCTGTCACACTACAAGCTCACAGGCTCTGTGTATATGCTTCCTTCTTTCCATGCAGAGGGAAGAGAGATTGCTTCATGAGCCAATGCCAGGCTGCAGCCTCTGGAAGAGATCTGCAGTCTGGGCTTCACTGAAGCTTGAGGAAAACATGTGATATTACTGAACAAACTGTCAGATGGCGAAAATTATTCACTTATCACTCACTTTGAAGGTAGAAACTGAAATTGTCACAGCAATCAACTCAACGGTCTCATAGAACTAAAAAACAATTGAAGCAAATCTATATGGTACCTGGCTCAAAGGGATAGAATTCATCTCACACCTCAGCCACTGGAAAACTAACTACTCAGATCAGGCAGTTATTCTAGCTTTTCTTTTCTCTTCTTTCATCTCAAAAAAAGCAACATATCTTGTTCAATCACTCTCAGTTGTCTAGCCCTCTTCATTTACTAGGAAAGCTAAGTGAAGTTGGTATGTTCAGGTGACAGTCATACCTAGAATGAAAAAATGTAGAGAACCAATGCAATTATAAAAGAAAAAAGAATATTTTATTATGATTTCCATTCACTACAGCCTTCAATCTCAATATCCTTTGGTGGCAGCTTGATTCTCTTAAGTTTCAAAAGTAATCTTGGACTAGTTACCTACTCAGGAAAAACAACAGGAGAAAACAAAGACAGTGATCAACAGAGAAAAATAACTGACTTTTTATTAGCACTTCAACAATTAACTAGTGTTCCACAGTAAAGCATATGTTAAAGAGAACCCTAGTACTACTGATACAAGGAAACAATTGGGTTTTTCTCTGAGTACAAATGAAAAAGTCTTACGTCTCCTCTCTTTGCTAAAAGTAACTTTCCTAAAATGTTCCTGATTCACAGCATCCATACAATGAAAAAGAAGCATCCCCAAAAGAAAAACAACATTATGCTTAGATCTCAAATCATATAAGCATCTATTTCAGAGAATGTCCTGAGTTCGAAGGGACATGCAAGGATTTGCTTCTGCTGGCATCTGTTTGAAATTTATTTTTAAGTTTTGATGAAATCAACAGTTGCATTGTCCATACGAGCCAAAAAACAGCTTTGATGATAAGACTGAATACAGTTTTGGCACAGTATTTTTTAGTGAATTTCCATGACAGAAGTACAGACAGTAAGGAGGAGGAAGTCAGTAACTAGTTAAAGATGGCCATGAGTTATTAGTTCCTCCTTGTAATGGCACAATGTTGATCTTAAAAATAACATTTTTATTCTTGTATGCATTGTCTCATTGGAGATTTAGTTTGAAGGGCTAATCTGCCCATGTTTTTATAAAAGTCTATATCCCCTGACCGAACTACACCTCCTAGGAGTCAATGCAGTCTTCTCCAAAAGCCAGCTGCCTTATGAGAGTGAGAGATTCTTCTACCTCTCATTTTCTGTGACCTCTGTGACAAAACTGTAGTCGGAAATATGAGCAGAATATAAATCAGTATTTAGCTTTGGTAGGATTCCCTGACTTTGGCCTGCAGGGCATCACAGGTCTTCTTAGCATCTCCCAACAACATGGCAGTATTTGGCTTGTAGAAGATGGGATTGTCCACTGCTGCATAGCCAACTCCCAGAGATCTCTTCATTACAATGACCTGCACATAAAGAGTTCATGTTTGAAACAGCAAAGTACAGCCATCACCCTTCCTCAAACAAAGGCAACGCAACACCAACCTCCACAAATAAAGCAAAAGAAATCTCTGACAAAAACAGGATGCTCACTGCTATGAAACAGTATTAAAATTTTAATACAGCAGATAAATTGATATCCAGACCAATTTCACAAACATTTTGTTGTTAAAAACAATGTTGTAATTCAGATTAAGATTGTGAACATTACACATGCATTTACTTTATTCCATGTAAAAAGGTCAAAGCAAGATGTCCACTGATGACCACAACATTGAAGAGTTTTGAGACTTTAATTTTGACATGTTCAATTCCCTGATAGCAACAAAATTCAGGTAAGTTTTCACATCAATACTTCGTGCAACAGTATCTTTACTATTGATCTGCATTACTTTATAGGTGGAACATTAAAAAAAAAAAAAAAAAAAAAAACAGCCAGTTTTAGCTATTAAGTGTCAAATTAGTTAACCTTGTCACCTTCACCAGAGAAATGGAAAAGTTTTACCTTAACTGTGTCTGTGTTTATTTCTCAAATTGCAATATATAGCTACACACACTGCTGATAAATGTATATGTGTGTGACTGAGTACTTGAATGGATAAACCACAGAACAAGGGAAGCCATTCTGACTACATTTGCAACAAGGTACCAAAGATTTCACATCAAGGAAACACAAGTATATGTACTTTAGATGAGAACAAAACTGTTAAGGTAACTAAACTGTTGATTCAACTGGGACAGTATCAGTGTTCTATATGACTCAGCCATGCATTGTTTTGGGGTTTTTTTGGGGTTTTGGGTGGGCACATTTTGGGTGGGGATGTTGGTTTTTTGTGAGGGGACAAAAAACCCCAAATTATTTATTATTTTTTATTTAAGCATATCATTCATTCTGTATTTCCACCTCAGAATTAAAGCTGTCAGCTACAAACTTAACAAAACAGGTATTCGTACAGAAATGTTTCAGGGCTGCAGATGTAAGCAGACCACCATTTATTCTAATCATATCCTAGTAGAAGCACTCTAAATGATCTTTTCTATTGCAGTCATCATTAGTTCACTGAAGCACATGATGATGATTATAAAATCAAAGGAAAGCACTGACCATTTTGTTGGACAACTTGGAGAAAAGCTTCTTGTGGAAACCAGAATAGTTGAAGAATCTGGTTAGCTTATCCTATAAATCACGTTTTAAAAGTTTGCTAAAGGAAGGTGATTGCTCAGCTATGTTAATCTCACCTGTTTGGACTTCCAGACCTCAAGAACTGGCATTCCAGCTATTATAGAGTTCGGATCTTCCTGAGCTGCTGAATTAACCGTATCATTTGCACCAATTACAAGGACCAAGTCAGTTTCTGCAGCAAGACAAAGAAAATAACATTGATGAAAGAATGTCTGAAATTGGAAAACTGAGGCTGATGCACATTCTAGGCAGAAGAACCCCTAATGGTTAAACATGCACCCAAGTATTTTACAAACTTCTCAGGCAAATTTTATGTGAGAGTTCAAATATGCTGCCAGCTACCTCTAACAAACTGCACACATCCACAACCCAATTCCAAGGGACTCATTAGACCACCCTGCCATACAAAATTTAAATCCTTTTGATATTTAAAAATGGTTGAATACACACATAGTATACATAGTATCATCACTTTCATTTTTTTTTGTGCCTGGCTTTTCTTTTGAATATTCCTCTAAAAAGCCTTTTACCAGTTTTAGCAGCAACCTGCCTTTTAAATAAAGATGTAAGAAAGCAAGTTTTCAGTACAATGTTGTACAAGTTTGAAGCACATGTCAGGGTCCAAGGCATCCACAATACCTGACCTAAAGAAGTAACAATAATTTTCCTCTGTGGGGACAGGGCAGTAACAGAGATAATATAAGATAATATAAGATGCATGGCCATTTACTTCACAGCTACAATCAATTAAAACAAAAGCTCCCCATACTCACCCACCCAAAAAAGACCTCTAGTCCTCTACAAAGATAAACTGAATGGCTTGACTTCTTGTCTTCCTATTGTTAAAAATCCCTGTGCAGTGCAAAAACAGAATCAAATAAATCATCCAATCTACTGGAAACTTATCGCTCACATGCTAACCTGGGAAGTCTTCATTGATTTCATCCATTTCCAGTACAATATCGTAGGGAACACCAGCCTCTGCTAGCAGTACATTCAGCTGACCAGGCATACGGCCAGCCACAGGGTGAATACCAAACCTACAAGGGAAGAAACCCGATTAATAAGTTTGGGCCACTGTGTTTTGTCCATTAAAATTGTCACCTGTGACTTACAAGGCTGAGAAGTTCTTAAGTGTAAGCACAAATGGCAATTAATAAAATGAAACTTATTAAAATTTAACAGTTCACCTTCCAAGCAGTACCATATTTCAAACCTTGTGACAGATTATTTTGGGCTTTTACAAATGAAACAAATGAACCTTTTAACTCCAAAACTACCATCCACATTAATAAGTTTTTCAGGTCACCTACATCACTGCAAACACCACAGTCCAAATAAAATCACCATGAAAAAGCCATGAGGTCATGCCACTTTTCTGAAGCAAAACCACTCCTAGACCTAGAGATGCCCTTGGCAATGACTTTATTGACAAAGGTATGTCTAGAGGAAGTACAAGAAACACTTCTATGAGCACTTTCAATGCAACAGACAAGTTAACAGGGAATCTTCAAGCACAAGGAGTACTTCAAGCACAAGACAATGCCTTGCTAAATTAGGTTAACATGACACTTTCTTCTCAGAATTGACATTAGGAGGAAACGAAAAGGGGTCCAAAAAAGGATGGGGAGTGAAAAGGTGGAGAGCTAAGAAACTGTAGTAGTTTAAGTATAAACATTTTTTTAAAAAGTTTTCAAAACAGCTCAAAAAAACTTAAAAGAATATACAAAGTTACTAAAACTTCAGGCAGACCAACACAGTGGCACCCGGGGTGCTCAGGCATGCATGCAGTTCCCTAAGAGTAAAAACCTGGAAGAGCCAGAATGGAGATGATAAACTGATTTAGCTGCAACCACCAAATGTATGTTTGGTTAGAAGCAAATCTGTTTCCTGTTGGTACTCTTCTGATCATCTGCTGGCCCTTACAAGCAAGGCATATCTATGTCTACCGTCCTGTGCACGTTCTGTCTTTCCATCTTGGGAGCTATCACCAGACGGAATGCTGACTCACGCATGCCTGAAGTGCCTCAGGTTAACACTGCATGGGGCTGAAGATGTTTCATTCAGAAGCTCAGATACTTTGGAAGAGAAGGAAAATAGTCAAGAAAAAACTCAGATTTTTGAATTCTTGGCTTTTGGAAGAGAAATTTCTGAACAGAAATCCAAGTAACTTGGGAATTAAATGAAAGGAATTCAGAATTCTTCAGAAAGGAGAGAATCACTAATAAATCAACTTGCCATGACAGATGGATAGTCATATACTTCTATTTTCAACACCACTATGATGGGAGTGGATAACACAACACTGACGGACCACAAGTCACAGTCCAATCAACACAGATCACTTGTGAATTGAAGACTGTACAAATACATCCTTAAATGGGCAACTGAGCACTCCATCATCAAGGCAACATTAATACAATAAAATTAAGACAATTGGAACTCCAGCAAGAAAATTAAGGACATATGATTAATCCGCATAATACTAGATATACTACAACTAAGCTCTAGGTCAAACAGTGGGATAAAAGGAATGCTTCTAAAGAGGAATGGGAATACTGTATTCAGCTAGCAAACACTTGGGACCCTGTTGCAAAGGCTATTACCTAGAATCAGAAGGAGAGCAAATATACAGCACAAATTACTAACAGCTTATGTTTCACACCACTCACTCAGTAACACAAGCCATGTGTAGTACTGCAGATAGATCTGCAGATTAAATATACCAAATTTGATCACTAACAGTACAGTAGGAGAACTCTTATTCTGAAGTATCCTTGAAAAAACTCATCACTCCTCTGGCAGTGAAAATAGATTTTCCAACAAAATTCTCTTTTGTGTCTAATAAAATTATTTGAGTGCCTTTGTGACCAAAGCTGCTTTGGCAATACACAAAACAAAATACTCGTGAGGTTTCTATTAAGTACTATATACATATACAATTTTATTTCAAGGGCTGGAAAGCCAAAATTTAAGCTGCCAAGAGAATGAATTTCACCTTTGACTTCACCATTCCTGGCAAGAGGCAAGGAAAGAAGAAAAGAAAGGGATAAATTATCTTCATGAAGGAAGAGTTATGGCATGAACCATCAGTAGTTAGAGATTTCTGACAGACTCTGCTTGAAACCACATACTGTGTATTCACAAAGTTTGAGAAAGCTGCTCATACAAAAGCTTTTTTGGACAAATATTGAAATGACTCCCAAAAGTCTGCTTGTAAGAGTCTGTTAACCAAATATGACAGTGGCTTGCCAGTACTACTCAAAACTGGGTGTGCAAGAACGTCCAAAAGAATAATTAAAAACTATAGCTTCTCTACGGCTCTCACTATGTCACAAGGTAACATTTACACACCCCTGGAGTTAAATCAGTCTGTCAAATAGAAAGCAGGATTCAGAATTCAGGTAACCATGCAAAAGAGATACTAAAAATCCTTAACAGCTCATAACATGTCTAATAAAAGCAGCAATCTTGCCTCCAACTCACAACAGCAGCAGTTCTTCAAAGCTATGTGCATTTCAGCAAGAACACTTTGTTACATATGCTGTCTCAGGTGTTTATAACAGGAACCTCATTCATATTCAAAAAATTAACAGAAATTATTTTAAAATAGAAACATGTTTTATGGCAAGAAAAAATGCTTGCAAATGAAAAATTGCTACTTTTTTTTATATTCTTTTGTCATCAGTAATGCAGGAGCTCCCTTAGGTTGATTGATTTGTTTATAAATCAAGAAGAAATCTTAAATCACAACAGTCACAATCATGTTGTGTATGATTTGAAACCTTATTCTGGTATTTCACTGAAACACATTATTCAACAAGAATTTTTTCTTTTGACCCTGACAACATAACATGGGGCTTGCTTACCACCAACAGTTGTCAAGTACTGAATTAAGTGTAGATCACCTTGCTATTCACACTTCATAGGTAAACACCTTGAGGTAAGGATATTCAACTTTTTTAACCAGCCTCTACTGGATACCTTTTTGTTTTATAAAGGCAACACAGCACACAACTTTACATTTTGAACTTTTTCAAGTAATACATAAAGTGCAGCATTTTATTTTTAATTTAGACTAAATATCTAAAACTCCTGACATACACATATCTAGCACTTTCAGCACAGAAAATACTTCATCTGAAGTTGGGGGGGGATAGAAAGGACTGAAGGTGGCCAAAGTAGTATGAAGTTAGTAATATCAAAAACACAACTGTAGCATGAAAAACTACTGAAAAATCTCGGAATAGAAATTACTCTTCGTACAGCTCAAAAAGTCAGTATCTATCCTTACTACAGCTGGCTAAATAGCATTCTTTAATCAATACTGAAAGAGCTGGCTCACAAGAGCAGCACCTAACCCAGTGCAGAAGCGTTTCAGGATCACTTCATCAATGTCAAGATAAGGTTCCTGTCATTATACCAAAGCTGGGCAGAGCAAAGTAACATCTGGCTGGTGCTTAATTTAGCTTACTCAACACTTTAAATGTCGTATTTCCCCAAGGGTTTTGCCTCACTTACAGCTCCTCACATCTCATTCACTTTATTTAGACACCTCTCCGCAGCTCTGTTTTCAGTACAAACAACAATCTATTACTCTAGGTAACAAGAAGAGAAAAAACCACCAACAAACTAGATGAACAGAGAAGTGCATCATTCAGGTATCCCATAGCTTGAATCCTGCCATGTAACTGTTGCAGTGCAGCATGACTCAGAGTATAATGTTTATCACACCTGTGGATGACTATAGGTTGCAAGCACCAACACACAGAGCTAGCTAGCCCAGCTAGCTTAGACCTGCTGTCATGCTGAAGGCAACATATGCCCCAAAATCAGTCCAACAGCACAGGCCAAGCACAGTCAAGTCAGGTAAATTTAAACTGAGTTAGACAGCTAAATTACACATACTTAAATGGCGGCTGATACTGGCTCCCTTTTGCCAACCACTATGGTTTATGACAGCAGGAGCAAGATCCAGACGGATCTTAGCACAGTGCAATAGCTTTCCCAAGAACCCTACTACAGGCAAAAAACAAGATGCTTCCACAAAGCATCACATACTGATCTAGTACGGTCATCCAGAGGTGAGCTGACCCATATGGAACCAACAGCACACCAAAAATGCTCCCCAAGGAGCACACAGCTACAGCTTCATCCTTGCAGAAGCCATCAGGCACTGCCTGGTTTGCACGGTCTAACTACAGCAATAAAGCACTGGAGCCAAACAGACCTGTTGGGACTCCGGCTGTCCCTTCATCTGCAGCATTAATAATTCAGAACCCACACACTAAGGCTGATTACAACAAACCAGGAACTGACACACAGGTACACACTTCATGTTTCCACACTGTGTGTAACTCAGCTTCCCAGAAACCTGCACCAGCACACATTGTTCTCATGCTGCCACTCATCAGTGACAGTAATTTTCATCTTGTGCGTGTGAGCTATACAGTGTGTTAAAGCTGCTTGGGACAGCTCATCCTTTAAAATTCTTTTAGATTTTCTTATAGAGCCACAACAGATGATGGCTTTAAACTGATACCATAAACAGTTTTAAGTAATCAGTATTGTTTATTAATTTGCAGATAAATGTGTAATGATACTCATGCACATGTTCTATTACTTTCAAGAAATTAAAGAGTGGAGAAAAAAATCAGAACACTAAACACATTTGATTAGAGCTCAACCACTGGGGTATCAAAAAAAATATTATAAAACACAGATACAACACTAAATTAATACTACCATATTTTCAAAAATGTAGAAAACTCTTGTTTTCATGTGTTCAAAAGTAATTACATTCTCCAGCATCAAAAGACAGAAATCTAAGTCCTTCAAGATATCTACTTATAAAAAAGGTTAAGAAACCTCAAACCAGAACACTAACTTACTAGCAGCTATTTTGAAAGGCTGTTAAAGAGGTGATGTGCATATCTCTCAACTATGAATTCCCAGAAAATGAACTTACTAACTATGTAATTATTTAGAAAGTCTACATGCAACACAATTTTAAGAGTCCTTCCACACCAAAAATGCATTTTTCTTATCAAGAACGTCTTACAATGCAGGAGAACAAAACACATTGATAGAAAATGTCTTAGGAAAGTCATACTGTGGTAAAAACTAGGACAGTTAAGTGGATGTGGATATGGAGAGCATCAACAACTCTTGCATATATGAGAACATACAGTTTTAAACTGTAATTATGTTTCTATACACAAAATTACTATAGAATATAATTTTATTATATAGAAAAAAATCAGAATTTCACTGGCAGTGTTCTACAAACAACATAACATGTGGCTGATGAACTTTAGTAAGGCAAGAACTTTCAACAATTTACTTCCTTCTAACTTTGCAGAAATACAACACCAGTTGTAGAACAGCCATTTCCTTTCCAAGGCCAATAGATTCTGAGGGCTATAGGATTTAGCCTATTAAAAGTTTTGTTGTTTATCCATCCATGACAAGGGAAAGCTATACTCAAGGCTCAGTAATATGCAGCTTTCTCTGTGACTTTACTAATGCATTAAAGATGTGATCTGCTGCAAGACCATCTCAAGTGAACAATGATGTTAGCTATGCAACTGAGTAACTAAAACAGTCTAGAATTTCCAAAATCTCTCCTGTATTTCTAAATTTAAACCCTAGTCAAAGGTTACACATCATGTTATATAATCTGCGGTCTTCCCTGAGAATGTTATGGCTATAGGCAAAGCAAATTAAAACAACAGCTTCTCTGGATCAGTGGTGAGCCATGAAGCAAAAAACCAGAACATATGACAGTCGCAATTTTTCTTGGCACACGATGGGCATTAGAGACTGATGCAATCCTGTGTCCATGCTGGCAGCCCTCCACAGCGTGTGTGTGAGAGTGTCACTACATCTGGATGGTGAGTGCATTAGGGTCCCGAGGCACTCCAGGCCTACTGAAACCAGAGGACAACAGCTGCACTCAATGAACACCATGGGAGCTCAGCAAAGTGATGAAAGGCCTGAATTACCACAAACTGTAAATACAGATTTATTTCATTAAAATACTAGGTAACCACTGCAGTGATCCCTTCCTGAAATTGACTCATTTCAAGTACAAGCCATTTATTTCAAGGACTCATTCACTTTTCTCTCCTGCAAAGCTAACATAAAAGGCAAAAACACTATTTATTTTTTTTTATTTCACCAAGGTTGGTCAAAAAAAAGCTAACCCCCCACAGAAGCACTGAAAGGAAAGCCAGAAGTATACAGGACTGTCATCACATTAGCCATGAAAGGGTTTTTTTGTTGCACAACTAAGACGTCTTCAAATGTTTTAATGCGATCTGGACACACACAGAGCTGTTGCTAAACACGGAGAAACAAGGTGTGAAGATTGCTCCAGGAAGCAAATACACCACCACACACCCTCATTACCCATGTATGCACAAACAAATACATCCATAAAGCGATTTTATATGCAAAATTGCAAAATTCTGGTAAAAAACTAACAAGTTATTGCTGCTAAACCCTAGAACTCTGCTGTTATCCAATGCAATGCTGTAATATGCTGCAAAAGCTTACATGCAACTTTTTAATAAGGTTGGAAAAGCAGTGGAAGAAGAAAAACAAAACCAAGAAATGCTAATTACTGGAGGACTGATTCCAAAGGGAAGTCACCATCTAATTGACATAAACATATGGAAATCAGAGAATGAGTCTGGCTAACCAGCATCTGCCAAAATACCTTGTTTGAAATAAACACTGAGCCCAGATTGATTTTAAAATATTAAGTTATCATAATTAGAAAACAAGCAAAATTTCAAACCATCAGCAAGAAAGACATAATGTTTGCTTTTCAGTATTTTCAGAATCCATAAGGTCTACAGAAAAGCTGAAAGAGGAAAGGACTTGAGGGCAATACTGGCAACCTAAGAAGTCTCTCTGCTTTTTGGAGCAGCTCTCCAGCAGAATAAATTCTTAAGACTGGAGACACACACTCCCATAATCTTCTCATGAGATACTCAAAGAACTTTAATAGCAGTCTTCTCTGCAATAGCAAAATCTCACAGGAACCCCATAAGTGTAGGCCTAAGTTGCTTAATGGTTTGGAGCACTTGCCATAACAGATACTGAAAACTGGGATTCTTCTGCCTGCAGAAGAGAAGAATCAAGGGAATCTTATCACTGTGCATAAATACAGATGGAGAGCAGTAAAAAAGAGCCAGATTCTTCTCAGGGGTATCCAGGGAATGGGCAAGAGGCAACAGCTGCAAATTGCAAAACAGAAGAAACTGATTTTACCCTAAGGATGACCGAACATGATAAGAAACTGCCCAAAGAGGCTGTCAGTCTCCATGTCTGGAGATAAGATATTCAAAACTCAATTGGAAAAGATTCTAGGCAACTTCTCCAGTTGATTCTGAGCAAGGGGACTGGATGAACTAGTCAAGCTCCAGAGATCTCTTTAATTTTGCTATTTTGTGCCTCTATCAATACTGAAAAAGAAGCTAAACCAAAACTAGGTTTAAAGACTTTTTAGAGGTTTTAATGGAATGAAAAAACCAAACCATCTGTAATACTTTTCATCAAGGAAAGCACTTACCTGACATTTTTCCCTTGTTCTCTCAACATCTTCACCAGATCAGCTATTGGGTACTGAGCTTTTGCTGCACACAAACCATAACCTGAAAGAATTTCGAAATTTTAACCTATTTTCCTGTTTCAGTGCAGAAAGACTAGTTGCAAACAATAGTGTACTTTCCACACAAAGATATGCTCTCATAATTACAAATAAATGAAAGAAATAAAAAAATCTAGACATCAGATTCTCATATATTGCTAGCCTGACCACTGCAATTAATCTTTTTGATCTCCTGACCACTTATAGTGCAGTGATTTGACCAATCAAACTACAAAAGCACTTATTTCACCTTCACAAAAAGTCATGTTCCTTTCTCTATCAGAAGAAGATGTTTCAGACATGTTATTTTGAAAAACTGACAAAAGGGCAATTACCAGGTTACTTCACAACCATTACCCTCAACAGAATTTCAATGTGTATAATGCAAATCTAGCCATCTGGATTTGGCTTGTAGCAGCAAATAATCTTTTCAGTCTGTCTGAGCTAATTCATCAGAGCAACTATACCCAGGAGAAAAATAAAAAACATATATTATTAATGGTGTCCTCAAGGTTTGACCACAGGAGAAAGAGGCAAACTCCTTGAAGATGATTGCAAGCTGCATTAGAAACAAAGGTAGCTTCCCAAGCTACAACCCTACTTCAATGACAGTCTTGTTAAAATTGAAGCAAAATGATAGATGACTTGGTATTTTAGCATTCTTCACATTCCCGTGCTAAAATGAGTTTAACATGATAATCATGCCATTCAATTGAAGAAGTCTTGAACCATCCCCTACCTGAGTTTTCCTTTCAGGGAACGTGCCACTGAATAATGTGAACAAACAACATAATCAGTTCAGACAATTCAGGTTTTGTTTTTCAGGTAGTGGTTTTTTTTTTTTACTTTAATTACAATATTTATATTAACTATATTTTGCATAGGGATTTTTGATTTTTTTTCATAAACCAATGCAGGCTTGCGCAAGTGCATTAGAGGTGTAAACAAAATCCTGTCTTTCAGGATTTAACAGATAGACTTATTGGTACCACTGGTACTGTAGTTGTGCTTGAAAATTCAGTTAATTTTGTGTCCAGTTGTTGTGGTGTAAGCTTAATTACAAAAGATAGTCTTTGTTCTGAAGAACTTAAAATGCAAATAAAAAGGACAAACTTTGAAGACACATACATAAAAGAAAATGAAGCGGCACACATCTCTGCACAGGGAAATGATAACTGACCAGAGAGCAAAAATAAATCACATGGACCCAGTCAACATTTGATCTGTTGCTGCCATGCTGCAACCTCAGACTGCTTTTTTGTGGTTTGGTTTGTGATTTTGTTTGGTTGGGGTCTTTTTTTTTTTTAATTACATCCTCTGAAGACCTTGCTGTATAACTCAAGAGACTCTTACCTGGAGTAATAATAATACTATTGGCTTCTTTTATCATTTCAACTGCATTGTCCACATTAATTTCTGTGTGAGTTCCAGTAATTTCCATGGGTTTCCCACCAGCTGTTGATGCAGTGCCATAGCCCCCAAGAATCACATTTGCAAGGGAACGGTTCATAGCCTGAAAGACAAGATGGTTTTGATCATATAAAGATGAAATCCAAACGTAAAGGTGAGAGTCCGCAAAAAAAAACTTCTGAGAAAGTTTTCTGAAGATATTAAAGGCTTCCTGACAATAGTCTTTATAAGCTGATTTTGCCTTCTTGTAACCCAAAGACTCTTAAAACAGGCCCTTCAAAACCGTCTACCACAGCAATCACCAAACATCAGCTTTGAACACATCACATTACACATGTAGTGGGGGAAAACAAATATTTCTCCAAAACAAGGAACAAAAGTATGCAAATAGCAAATATTGGTCTCTTTTTGTTCTTAAAAGGGAAGAATATGTGTTGGGGGTTAGATTTGGTTTTTTTTTTTCTTCTCACAGAATTTCTTCCCATAAGTTTCCAAGAAGCCTTAATGACTACTTAGTCAGAACAAAAAGGGGTACTTGAGGGATATGGCAGCACGAGGCTACACCTATTGTTTCTGAGTCCCTGGGAGTGTCCCTCAGAGGGGAGAGAGGATGAGCTTTGGGGAAAGGCAAAAAGACAGATCTGGGGGAGGGGGAGGCACTCTTGCTCTCAGCGCCGAGGAGGACGGTCAGGCTGCCCTCTGCCTCTGTCTCATACTGGGAAATCTATCGTCATCTGCTCCTGTACCCGGGAATCCTGAGCTCGTTTTCTCCAGCCTCTCCCCCCACCGCCGCTGCTTCTTCGGACCTTTGAGGTTCCCCTGCTACTCTGTAGCCCTGCACTGCCCAGCCCTGCCGGGACACCCCTGCTGCTCCAGCTGCCAGCGCAGATCTCATCTCATCCACCAGCCCGGGACTTTCCTCCCTTCCAGTTCGGCCTCTCGGAGCCCTGCAGGGGCACCCAGATCAAACTGCTCTGGGCTTTTGTAAAAGAAAACCCTCAAGGTTCTCGATTCTGTTTATTATTGATGCTGTAGTTGTTGTTTGTTTGTCGTTTTGTCCTATATACTAGTAAAGAACTGTTATTCCTACCCCCATACCTCTGCCTGAAAGCTCCTTTAATTTTCCTTTTAATTGGAATAATTTGGAGGGAGGGGATTTGAATTCTCCATCTCTAGGGAGGTCCTGCCCCTTCCTAGCAGATATCTGTCTTTCAAACCAAGGCAATATGAAAGAATGCATGTTTGATGACAGAGTTTCTAAATTTTTTTTACATTGGTATATACACACACACATTTTTGCAAGATAATTTCCATAGTGTTTAATCAATTCAACATGTAAGCACAGCACTGCTCCATGACATCATGGAATCCACAAAGTCCTTACAGGTAGTACTGGAGTGAAACTCCTAGAGTTAACAAGACAGGAAAACACAAAAGCAGCCAATCAGCCACACAAAACCAGCCACACTGTAAAGAACTGAAGAGGGCCACTAACTTACTGGCTGACCACCAAGGAAAAACAAGACATTTTAACTAGAAGGTTTAAGAGAAGAACACACCCTGAAAATCTGGCTCCATTAGACGCATAGCCAGGAAAAGCCATTGCCTAAATGCTTTCTTTGGCACGTCTACTTGTTAATGTGGTTCCAAAGCAATATCTGTCAATAATTGGAAATAGGCAAAACTTGTAACTACAGGGAAAAAAAACTTTAGAAGCAGAAAAAGAAGAGGATAAAATGTTTCTTTTATTACATATATGAGTCATATGTCTTCTGTACTAGCTGAGAAACCAGGATAAAATTTACAATGGATCTGGAGAGACACACATGTAAGTGGGAGAAATCACCCCCACAAAATTGTGCTTAGAGAGATCCATTCTCCACTGACATTTCAAAGCACACAGTTCCACAGGTTTTTTGCTATAGACTCAGAAGATGTGTCATTCTTTGAAGTTTATCATGTAGCAAATAAGCAGAACGATGATGTCAGAAATTTTGTTTTTCCTGGAAAGTCATCACTGTTTCAGATATGTAAGGGACGCACACAAAAACAGTGAAACCAACATCTTTTACTGTCTGCAGCACACAATAGTTCACATGCCCTAAGAACACACTGTCTTTGGCATCTGTCTCAACATTACAGCAGTTGTGTCAGGTAAGACAGCCTAGACAGAAGAATACCCTCTTCAGATGTTGCACATGCCAAGCTTACATGAAGCAGAGCACTTTCCACACATATCTAAACCAAAAGACAACAGCTAGACCAAGTCAAAGGGAAAAAAATAAAGAAGATAAAATATTATTAGAAATTTGAGCATCAGCTAAAAGCAAGCATGAGATTGAAGCACTCTTGCCTGGCTCCACTGCAAAGAGCCAAGAAGAACTTCCCTTCCAAGAGAAAATGTGAAAGGCACAGAAGAGCCAAGACCTTATCGAGCAATGCTTAACCAACATAGCTGGGACAGTGTGAAAAGTCTTCTGTACACTCTTCCACCCTCTTTACCACCACAGACCACAATTACTGAGGTATAAAGGGCAGGCTTCATCACTCACTGATAATCCAACAACTGGAAAAAAGCCTTCTGTGCTGTGCATAGACAAGTAACAATGATCAGGAGCTTACAGTCCAGGGAAAATCAAATACCTGAATCCTGAGAACTGTAAGCGTTTCTACTGTGCCCACAGAAACTACATAGCTAACACATGAGTAGCCAGCATACAATTTGTAAGACTAACAGTGTGTGCCCCCCTTCTTGCTCTATTTCATCAACCCAGTTAATGGTTCCTCTTCAACCTTAAGTTTCTTCTGCCTCTTATAATTATTCTAATACCAGAATTGCAATCATCAAGTATTCCCTCTGGGGGAAAAAAGAGGGACCAAGGGCATGCTAACAATCAAATGTTCTGAAGAACATTTTTGTTGATGTCTTAGAAGAGTCACAGTTCACAGGATGAGCAAAGAGTACATGCAGTAAATTCAACAGTAAATTCTCTGTCCTTACCTCAGTTACCAAAATTAGTGATAAAAATGTTGTAAAAATAAGGTTTCAGCTATTAAGTTCTTTCCACAAATACCTTTTCACTTGTACCTGTATTTCTGTTTTGACAGAAATCCTACCAATGTGGGAGGGAACAAAACAAAACCAAACGGAGCCAAATCAAATTTAAAAAAAAAAGGATGGGGATACCAAAAAGGGGAAAGGAAAACCATTGCTTCATTAGCCCAGGTTGAAACACCAAAAGCAGAATTTATTGACACTCTGGAGCATTTCCGTCTCCTGAAATGCAGCTTCAAGGTAGTGATACTGAATCCCCTGTTTATAACAATGCTTTAAAAGTAATGATTTCCACTAAAGGAAATATAGCAGAAAAGAAAAATTCTGGGCTAAGAGCATGTTATTCTGCTTATTGTGCAGAAATCATACAAAATAATTTTCATTTTACTGGTTGATGAACTTCAGTTGTCTAAGTTTATAAAAAGCAGCACAAGATTTCTAGACACTATCTCAAAAACTAAACTTCCTGTAATCTGAGAAACGTAGAGGAAAGCCACTCTGTCACTTCCTAACTATTTTGCTAACTACTCCCCCAGGCTTCCTATTTACCTGGGCTCCCCCAACCATTTCTGTAAGTATTTCAAAACTCTCTTGTGAGTACTAGGAGAGATGAGCAATATTAAGAAAGGAAGGAGACAGTAAAAGAAAAATGAAGGTATAGATAGATTACTGGTGAATACATACCAAACAGTTCGCATTTTCCCTAAGGTTTACAAGAATTCAATCCTTAAAGAACAGAGTTTTTATACCTGTGTTACCCATAAGCACTACTTTTCCACTGATATTGACAAAATTCCTGAATGTATACAGTTAAATATATTAACTACATAATTTGATTTGCTTTTGATAAGGAGACAGAAAATGTTCAGGAAAGAACAAGATTCTTTGAAATTCATACCTGGAATTGTTCATTTGAACTCACTTTCATGTAGTTGCACAAGAATACCTTTTTAAGCTTTTCTGAAATTCTTCGTCAAAAATTATGAAAAAGAATGATACTGAAAATTCCTAACACGGTAACAATATTATTTATCAGTGGAGATGAAGTAAAAGATGATTGCCAGAGCTGACCAGAGGAAAACATCACACAGGAGAACAGTGGCACTGATACCACACGAGCAGAAAGGAAGCAGAATTACACAACAGAGAATGAGGCTGGCAGCTGTTGCACTGCAAACAATTTTCTTTAGATCCTTACCTCTCCATCTCTGAATACAAGACTTTTATACAAATGTTCTAGAGAAAAGGAGATCATTACTAACAATGCAATGCAACTCTCACACCAAGTCGAAGCTCAACCTTGCTGACACACTGAATCGTGCAAGCCTGCTGCCACCTCGTGGTAGTCCAAAGTAGCTGCCCTGAAGAAAAGAGGGTACCTTTCTGCACTCCAAAAATCAAACTATAAATCCCTGGCTAACCAATAGCTTTTTAAACAAACACACTACTTAAAGGATCTCCTACTACATATTAAATGTAGCTTAAATCTAACTACATTTCAGAAGCTGTATGACTAAAAAATACATAGCTGACTACAAGTAACCATACCTCTTTGAGCTCAGATTCAAACCCTTAATGCTTAAGTCAGTCCAAGGGCTTTCCTCAGTTTTGAGATATGTCTTTCACAAAACCAAAGAAAAATGACTGACATCTAGTCCAACAGTTTCAATCAAAAATTTTCTAGTCTATAAACATCTAAGAGTGAGATCCAATGGCTTATCTTCCAGAAAAGCAGGGTTAAAAAAGTTTTTGCATTACTCAGCAAACAAGCACAGTTTCTGTTGACTTCTTACCACACACATGATGTAAGAGAGGATGGCCCCAGAGGATCCGATGAGTGCTCCAACAATGGTCAGCAAGTTGTTGTTCAGGAGAAAGCCCTCAGCACACAAAGCCCATCCAGAGTAACTGTTCAGGACAGTAATAACTACTGGCATGTCAGCACCTCCAATAGCTGCTGTTAAAGTGACACCCTGGAGAAGGAAAGAAAATACCTCAGTGTCAGCAAGGACTAAGGAGAGCACCTAGAGAAGACACTCAGCCTGCAGCACTGAAAAATAAATATAGAAACATAGAATGGTTTGTGTTGGAAGGGACCTTAAAGATCAGCCAGTTCCAACTGCCCTGCCTTGGACAGGAATATTACCCACTAAATCAAGTTTACCATCCAGCCTGGTCTTGGACACTTCCAGAAATGGGGCACCCACAACCTTTCTAGGCCACTATCAAGTTATTTAGAACCTATTCAAGTACTTTCAGTGTAGGTATTCAGGCTGTGGCCTGAGGATTGGACTTACCAAATCTGGCTTTTCAGAGAGCATAGAAAGGTATGCCACTATACTCATGCTCTGCTTAGTCACATATTTTTTTGCTTGCAAAATTATCCTACCAGCTCCATATAACTGTTCATACCATTAAGGTATTAATATTGAGCAGTCTTTGTAAGACTCAGTTTACAGAATGGCAATATTGAAGGTAAATTTTGCAACACTGGTGTACACTGGTGTGAGTGAACGAGGGAAGTTACACATGGAACTCATTTTAATCTGTAGATCCAGAGCTCTTTTAAGTATTTTAGGGATTAATTAACTTTCCCAAAAGTCTTCTCAAATATCACTTTGTCATATCAAAAGCTTCATTAATCAATAGTTGCAAAAAGTAATTATAAAAATGCATTCCAGTTCTCTGGAACAGTTCTGGTTTGCAGCTGGATCTAGAAAAGTCAGTTGCTACTTGCTACTGCAAGTTACTACACAGGCAGGCACCACGGCCACTGTGACTCAGGATGGTAAAGAGGAGACTTGCAAAACTGGAGAATAAAGCCCTTGTGTAACTTGTTTTACTTTCTACAATTCCTCAACTTACCATGACAGCTGAGAGTGCTGATACAGAACCCAGGCAAGTCATTCCTGTGGTGTAAGAAGGATCAATCATGTAGGGAACCATCCCACCAATGCTGGCAGCCAACAATCCTGCATTCAGTGCATGTCGACCAGGCAAGAGCAGAGGTGCAGAATTCAGGATACCTGTAGTCAAACATTATTAGACATGAATGGGTACATTGAGGGAAGCCTGTTTCTTACCTTCACAGAAGGCTGAATAACTCAACAAAAGAAAAATTAAAAAACAGAAAAAGGGAAGGGCAGAAGATAAAACAAGTTAGTTGAAGCTGAGCTCTTCTGCTGACTCAGAATTGCAACACTTTCAAACTTCTCAAATAGATTCTCAAATACTCTTGTTCAAATGGTGTTTACTTCCTAATCTCACTCAAGTGCACCAGAATAGTCCAAAAAATCTCTTTTCCTTTTGAAAAGCCTTTTATTTTTCCTTCAACAAAGTCCTTTCACTTTGTCTCCAGGTCTTTGTATGTTGAATATGACACACAATTGAAGGAAGTTTTTAGCTGGAACTTCTACACAAGGATTAGCTCTCAAAAACTGTGTGTTAAAAAAAACGACTACACAGATAACATCAAGTATGAAACACTCCTACTTTTAAATGCATTAATTTTACAACAATCCTCAGTCACATGGAACTCTCACAGCTTCCCACATCTCCAGAAACTTGAGGGGGATAAGGGGTTCAGTACTTGTATGATTCAGTTTAAAAAGACAGTCACATTTATTTCATACTAGGGTTTGATTTTTTCAAACCACACGACAAAGTGCAATGTTTCCCAGTAATTACTTACATCAGAAATTACAGTGTCTCATTTAAATTTAGCTGAATTCAAGAGAAATAATGAACTGATGGTCTCAGGCAGGGGTGTCAAATGTGTGACTTACTACTCTTTTCCACACCATAAGATCAGTAGTTCACTAGTATAGACTAGCATCATATTTCATATCATGATGATATGAAAATGCAAGGGAGAAAAAAGTAAACAGAAACAGGAGAGCAGGCTCAAACAAGCAGTGAAGTTCACCAGGGACATGCGCACAAATCACTGAGGCATTACAATGGAGAGAAAAAAAATAACTGAGAAGAAATACATGAATAACTACTTAGCAGAGATACACCAGAAATACATACTACTGACAAATCCTTCAAAAGATTATTAGAGAAGACAGCTTTCCATCCTTGTCATATTTCCTCCTTCAATGGCTGGTCTCACAAACACTGAAGAAAGCAAACAGATGTTTCCCAAAGGAACTATTGCAAAGTTAACAACAGGATTAGTAACAGGAAGCTCTTAGCCTTAAATTTTTAGTACAAGTATTACCTTAGCTTCTCAAAAGCTGTGTGCTTACAAAACCAAAAATAAATGCAAAAAATAAACTTTCACATGCATAAGAATCAGGAACTAGTGAGTATTTAACTTAGAAAGCGTATTTGCTAAAACAGCAAGATGAGCATGGAGTTTGAGCAGTAGGTAAATAGACAGTGAACTGAATGGTTTAAAGTGAGGCAGCCTCAATACTGCAAGCTGCCTACCTCAATGAAGATTGCAGTGTTAAGAGCAAAATCTTGACGTATTACTAGTGCTCACTGAATCCAGCACATGAGAGTTTCAATTAAAATGTCTCCTCAGAAATGCAAAGTTGTGATCATAAAAGTTCAATCAAATCAATTCAAGAAAAAGCATCAGGTAATGTCTTAACACCAAAGCAACACTTATTTCTAGACAAGATGAATAGTAGTAATATGCCCAAGCTCTGAAGAAAACCTTTCATAACTAAAGTTGTACCCAAATTAAACAGAATTAGAAACAAAAAAGTACACTTGTAAAAATTAAACATATAAACTTTTACCTGGTGCAAAATACAATGTTTCTTTCCAATTACACAACAGTCTAAAAGTAGAGTTAAATTTTGAGGGAAGAAAATCCCTTTAACAAATACTTAATTCTGAATAGAAGGTCTCACCTTGCAGTTTTCCATACGCAACAAGAGAGCCACTGAAAGTCACTCCACCAATGTACGTGCCAAGATATGCCACAATCTTGGTGAGGTTTGCAGCAGGATCGGTAGCAAAGTGAGGGTATTCAATCATGTACTCTGCCACACAGGTGAGCACAGCAGCCAGACCAACCAAACTGTGGAAAGCAGCAACTAGCTGCGGCAGATCGGTAATCTGGATGCGTTTAGCAATTGTCAGACCTGTTGGGAGTTGAAGACAGAAGAGAAGTCTTAGAAAACACAACCTACCTGTTCAGCTAGAAATTGGTACAGGATGGTTCAGTGTGCAATGATTACACACACATAAGCCTGTTCCAACTAGAAATTGATATGGCATTGAACTGAAGGCTGCACATGTGTATTTTGTGCAAGGGGGACATCATGAAAAAGAGAAAGATTGAAGCATATCACGTGCTAAGAAGCTCCACTAAATATTGAGAAATTCATTGTTTTCTGTGACACAGGCACAGTGTGAAAGAGGGAATTTGGCAGTATTTGGTCAGGAACTGAACAGAAGTATGAAGCTGGGCAAGATCATTTACCTCTGGACACAGTTTCCCTATCAGAGATGATGTGCTCCTGCTTTTCCACCAGTCAGCCCATTCTCTATCACATTCTGAAGGATTAATAAAAGCCCTGAAAATTATGATATTTTGTTCACACATTTGTAAAATAGTTTTGCACAAGCCACAAATGTCAGTTAGTCAATTCACCTGCGAGCTATACAGTATTTTATGTACATACAGGTTGCATATATGCAAGCATGGAACGTAGATTGTTAGTTCATCATACACATACCTATGGTCCCACCAAGTGCCATGGCACCTGACATCTGTGCCAACAGTTCAGGTGAAGGATTAAGGCTTCCAAGAGTTGCGGCTAAACCTCCTGCAACACCAATCATACCCAGGGCATTTCCGAGACGAGCTGTTCCTTGGGTAGACAAACCAGCCAGGGCACCAACACAGCACAGCCCTGAGCCCAGATACATCACCTTTAAAATAAGAAAACTGTCAGTAGGAAGTACTGACAAATTGTATTGCTACACAATTATTGATTGTGTATATCAGCACAAAAGAGCTGATTTCTTCAGAATGTGTTTAAGTCACAATTCTCAATTGAAGTTGAGAAACTGTCATACAGGATGTGTTTTTGGTCAACTAAAATGTGATATCTATAAAGCTTTTTCCTCGCTTGATAATCTTTTTTTATCTGCAGAATGAATATTAACTAGAGACAATTTTCCTCATCAGTTCAGAAGTAACCTTTCCTTTAGCACAAACCAAAGCTAAATGGTCCTGTTCATTATAGGAATAGTTTCAGAATTTGGTTACAGCAGATTTGAACTATGAAATAGTTTAGACGGTTCTGAATTACTAGCAATAGTATGGCCAGGAGTAAAACTGTGATCATTCCCCTGTAGTCAGTACTGGAGAGGCCACACCTTGAAGTCTATGTCCAGTTTTGGACTCTTCACTCCAATAAAGACACTGGAGCAAGCCCAGAGAAGGACAGCAGAGCTGGTGAAGCATCTGGAAAACAAGTTGTTGGAGTCCAGAGGATCCCTCTGACAGCCCTGGAGAATAAGGGGGCTGTACAGGGGGGTCTGGGATCTGTACAGGGGGGTCAGCCAGCCTCCCACAGAGCCCAGAAGGACTCTGATTCGAGCTTCTATCCATGGAAGTGAATGCTCACATGAAGAAAGAATCACAAATCCTAAGAATTTGAAATAAGTAGTGGATGGTTTGTTGTAGAATGTAAATATAGAAATTAGGATTCTTAGCATATGGGGCTGAAGAGACAAGATGGAGGAATTGGGGAGTGGCCCCTGTCTTCCTTGTTCTTGTTCTCGTCCCCCATCTTGTGCTGAGTTGGGTTTTAGAGATTGGTTTAGAGTAGAACTGACATGTTAGTATAGGTAATAGGCATTGGCAAAATTTTGTAAATAAAAAATACGTCTCGGGCAGTGGTTGGGTCAAGGGAACTGTACATAAGGTACGGGGCTCTCTGATCCGCCCAGTCTGCCGCGTGTCCTGCTCTGCTGAAGATGCCTTGCAGAGCTGAGAAAGAACTAAGATAAGGTACCCTGCCAGGGAGGCCTGGCAGAGCTGTAAAAAGACTGAGATAATGAAAAATAAACAACCTTGGAAATGGATACCGGCGGACTCAGTTTGTCGTCTCTGCCTCTGGCTTCAGTGTGTAACACCCAGGGCAAAGAGAAGACAGAAAACCGTATTACCTCTGGGAACAGCAACCCAGGGGAAACTCCCAGGGAACAGCAACCCTGGGACGACCCTTATTACCTTGTGGGCCAGCAACCCCAAGGAAAAATCTCAGGGAAAAAGCAACCTTGAGAAGTGGCGCCCGAACTTATCCAAACAGCCACGGACCCTCAGAAGAAGACAAAAACTCTACCCTTAGAAGATAAGAACAGACTCAGCAGTTGCCGACTTTGAAACGTCAGCCGGACAGACGAGGACCCAGGGCCCAGGGCCAGCGTCACCCTACAGCTGCAGGACAGCAGGGACAACACCGGTTCAAGTTCCACAGCCAGCAAAGACTTCACCTAGGTGAGACCGGTCAAAAACCCAGAACACGGGGGGAATGCATTCCAGAAATAGCTACGTATCTTATCAACTTGGCAAAGCATCACTGCTGCATAACTTGCAGCTTTAATTAACAAAGAGCCAGCAGCTCTCTAATAATCAGTTTGCCTCGAGATCCCAAATGCAGATCGGAACTAAAGTTCCAGACAGAATTTTGGAAAGAGGTGAACAAAGAACAAAAAAACTATATCAAAAAGCAATAAGGAGAGATAAAGAAGCTCTCAAATTATTGGCAAGAGCACTGCTGCAAATGATATTACACAAAATTCCGGGGAAGAATTAAAACTCCCACGGCAACAGAGAGGCAAAGGGGAATTAGATTCCCAGCCCTCTGAGCAAGTAAGCCCACATGTCGACCGCAACCCCAGAAAGGGAGGGGACGCTCAAAAGCATTCCCTAACAGCTCCTCGGGCATCCCCCACTCCGCACCCTACCCCGCACCCCGGGAAGGACACTGAGGCGGGCGGCGCGCGGCCGTGCGGTGCAGTTCCCCCATCCCCCACTGCAAAACAGCACGGGAAAGAGGGGAAAGGGCACAAGGAATGCCAGCCGTGCCGCCAGGGCGGGGGGAGAACAGAACGCGCGGGGGAGGGCGGCCCGCAGACGCCCCGCGCTGGGAAGGAAACAGCCGAGAAGAGGGGTTGGAAACAGGGCAGGTTTAGTGGCCGTGCTTGCTCGCACAACTCAGAGCTGGAGCGAAAGTGGCGGTGGGCGGTGCCGCCGTGCAGGGGGAAGACGGGACAGGTGGCAGAGGCTGCTGCCTCCCCAGCAGGGAGGCGGAGACGGGGCAGTGCCGCGGCAGCGCGCGTGGAGGGACGGAAACAGACCCATGGCACCGCGCGAGCAAAAGGAGGCTGGTCCCCTCTCCCCCCCAGCCACGACCCGCGTTCCCCGGGAAGGAGGCGCGGGGAGTCCAACACAGACCCCGCCTCCATGTCCCCAAAGCTCCCTCCCTCCAAACATCGAACACGGAGGGACGAAGCACTGCCCCCCCCCCGTTCCCCCCCCACACAGCGGAACAGGGAGAGACGAAGGGGAAAAAGTACAGAGACCGCAGGCAGCGGTCACCGAGCGCGGGGATGCGGAAACGCGGGCAGGGCGCACGCTGATGTCGCGGACGGTGAAAATCGAGCAGTGACTGGGGGCACCACTCCAGCACAAGCTGCGGGGATGCAGGAAGCACGAGCGCCGGCGGCATTTGTAAGGGCCGCCAGCGCAGATCAGGGCGAGGCGGACCCCGAGAGAGAGCAGACAGAGTGCGTCTTTTCGGGCTTTGCCACGCCAAGTCAGGCAGAGGAGGGGCATGGCCACGCCGGAGGCGTTTCGTTCCATGCCCCCATGCCGGTGCAGACAGGGGCAAGGCGGGGCCAGGGTGGGATCTCCCTCTAGGCACCCTCCCCCTGCCCCACCCCCTTGCAGCAACTGCAAGCAGCGTTCGGCCCATTCCCTCCCACAGCAGCAGTGCTCAGGCAGCGGGAGCTCTCGCAGCAACCCCGGTGCACAACCAAAATTAAAAGCAATTATGCAGCAATGCCAAGGCATTGAAATTATTAAAACTACACAGCAAATATGCTGGCAGCACCCAGCCGGTGCTTCGCAAGTGACAAAATTGTGAAAGTGCAGCTTTTTAAAGCATGCTTCACAAGAATTGTAAGTCCCCATCCTCAGAAAGGAGAGGGGGAAGATGATGTTGCATGATGGCAACGTATCACATTTAAGATTTATAAGAAACACGCAGCAACACGCAAAAGCTGCAGTTATCAGGGCAAAGAATTTTTCATAAATATGCCCGTTGTATCACAACATTGGCACGGATTGGCCGTGCCAGGGACCCCTCAATGTTTTTTTTTATCAAGCCCAAATCCCTCAGCTCAGTCAGAACGGCCTGGCCAGCCGGACAAGCTGAAACTGAACCCAGCCGGTTCAGCATCACCACCATGCATGGTGGAACAGAAGCATTGCAACAATTTCTAAGCAGATTGCACAGCTTCAACAACAAAAATAGTAGCAAAGGAAGCTTCCATTAACTCCTGAAGACAACAAAGTTCAAAATATGCTAGCTCAGAAACAGCAGCAAATATTCACCGTTGGTGACAGCAAGTCAGTTCAAACTCCACATGATTTTTGGACTGTAGCTCAAGCTTCTTTTGCCACTCAATCACAATCATCTTTATTTTCAAAAGATTTTTTTTATATAAGAAAAAGCAATTATTTCTTCAGTTGAAAGACTGTGCTCTGGAATTTTATCCGAATTTAGCAATGCATTTCCCTCAGTTACCCCTTCCAGCATAAGGTAGTCACACCCTTTCTGAATCCTCTGCAGACAATTTCTACACATTTATATCAAGGCTACCTGCTGGGTCAGCGGCAAGTTCAGCCGTGATTTCCCTTCACCGTGCTACACAGGTATAATGTGCAGTACAGAGAAAGTAATTCCCCAGTCCTCATATAGGAGGGGGAAAATGATTCACAATATCCACTCCTCATCCAGGAGAAGGAGAAAAGTTAGAAATGTTAGCAAGCTCCAAAATGGAAGAAAGAGCATCATGGTAACAGCAGCTGAATCACATTCCTGCAAATTTACAGAATGAAAGAATTATAACAGACTGTAAAGAAATCAAGAAGAGAACATTGAAAGAGAAGAACTGTGATATAGTGAGACATGGAAAGTATTGTGTTACCAACTACTTATGATCTACAGGATGCAAACTCGAGATAGGGGCAATTGAATCACGAGGTGCTCAGAGACTGAAAGAAAGAGATGCGAGAAAATAGTTTGAAATTTCTGTACTTCAAACAGTTTTTGAAGGAATGCTAAATGGAGGAAAGCCCTTGACGAACTAAAGAACAAATAGCAAGGAGTGAATGCAACCCTCACCATGTTGCAGGTGGCAGGGGACATATCACATGACAGAGCCAAAATCCAAGCCAGGGATTTGTCACAACAGGTGCCAGCAGACATCAGAAATACATCACAAAAAACAATTTTGTAAGTTCCATTGATTGAGACACCTGAAAACATTTGTACACATATATATATATATACATATATAATAATCCAGCAAGGACCTTCAGAGTCTTTCATGTCATTCCCTGGTTGTTTCACCAAGACAATGAACAGGCAAGTAAACAATGAAATAGCAAAGCTACACCTGCTTCAATTCCTTGCGTTTGGAAATGCCAACGCAGAATGCAGATGCATCATCAATGCAATGCCTGGTCGATCGTCTCAGGCAGAGATGGTGAAGGCAGAGATGGTGAAGGCAGAGATGGTGAAAGCATGCAGTGAAGTGGACACACCTCAGCACAGCACATCAGTGCAGGCAGGCATCTGAAGAAACCAGCTTGAAAGGATCCTCCAAGTCCGGGATGAAGGAATTCTCACAGCACTTCAACAAGTGATTCAACAGAACAGCATGTGAACATTGTAAAAAAAGATCAGAAGAAGAAAATACAATCATTTGTCCCTTTGTTGTGAAGCAATCCGTCATTGTGTGAGAAAGACAAAATGTGAGAAAGGGACATCCTATCATAAAGAAGAAAAATAGAAAATGAAATGGAAATGAGCTTTTAGCCAGAATTATTCATTGTGTGTTAATTTGAGTTATGTTTCCACATTTCACTGTTGTTGAAATTCTTGTGTAGTTTGGTTTGAGTTTAAGTTACATATTTTTAAATATATAATTCTAAAGTTTATTTCAGGTTTGGGCCCTGATGAGTTTACATTAAGTTTGTATTTGAGTTTCATGAGGTTTAATTAGTAATTAATTTATATTTTATTGATTTATTATATATGGATTTTATAAGGTTACTGCAAGTTGTAGATTTTTTATCAAGATTTATTTGTGTTGAATTCAAGTGTTGGTTGATTTAAAAAGTGATTTACAGTTTATAGAAGACATGTTTGTTTAATTTGCAAAGTTTAGTTATTTGTTTTTCTTCAACAAAGAAACAGTTTCAACTGAAATGATGATGATGGAACGTTGATAAATAAGATTTGAGGAGAAGATACAATTTGTTAGATTCCTGATTTTATTGTTGGTTGTGAATTGTTTCAGTCTTTTGTGTTTCATTTTAAATTAACAAGGGTATAAGAGCTTTGAAATGCGGTTTAACATGTTAAGTATTGATACATTGATTATATAGTATGAAAATATATATAAAAATTGATAGTACTTGTAAGTTGATATTACAGTTAAGCTTTTATGCTTTGTCATTTATTTATAGGATTTTTCAAAAGACATTTGTAATTTTGAATTTTTTCCATTTGTTTTTTAAACATTTAAGTATTTTGTAAATGCTGTTGTTGAAAAATGTAGTTGTATTATTAAGTGCAAGTCAGAATTTTTTCTTAAGTTTCATTTTAAGTATATAGTTTGTCTCTTTTGTAATCGATTTTGTATGTTTTATGCAATATTTTAGCATGTCCTTTTGAAGTTTCATTTGATTCTTTTAACTGTGTTATGCATTCGCTTGAAATGAAATTTTAGGCTTGTTTTGGTACCTCTTGTGTGAGCAGAGACATTGCATTTCAGTTTGTTAAACCTTTAAGTGTTTTTCAGAAGGTCTTGAAGAGAGATACCTGAAGCATCATTGATGATTTTTCCATCAGCTGTTGATCCTGTAATTGTTCCAATTGGTATTCAACCGTTTTCAAGAAAAGTTCCAGAAAAGATGAGTTCCTGAGTGATCTGATCAATTTTTAATCTTAAATTTTAAATGTCTCTTTTATGTAAAAATGTTATAACAGTTTGTTGTATTTTAGGCATTTGATGCTCATTGTTGTTAGAGGATTTATTTGGAGAATGTGCTAAAGAGCATCACTCCAACTTGAAGTTTGAGTTCTGGCCAAACTCTGATTTTAACTTGGACGGATGCTGTTTGCCAACAAAGCCCAGAGATTTCTGCTCCAAAAAATAATATACAAGTTATTTTGACTTGGCAATTTGATCTTATTAATATAACAGCTGAATCAACTTTGACGTGCGACCTGATGTCTTGCCCGGGAAAGAACATCGGGATCTCCGTTGAAGGAAAGTGTTTCAGCAGTTTGCAGTCTCTGAGGTGATGGCACAAATGATTTGATAATCACTTTCATTTTCATTGGTATACCGAATTTTTCCTTTGTGTTGAGCATTTCTTTATAGAAGTCTTTTGTTATGCTTTATAGTACTCATGTCATGTTTTATATCTCCAAAAAATTGAAATAACCTTCATGATGCAAAAGGAGAGGGGAGGAATGCTGAGTGTAAATTTAAGCAGAATGTTGAGGAAAAAAATAGTACGTTTTAAACTTTTGATAAGTTCTTTTGTAGAGTCTACTTCACCAAGCAGCAAGTGGAACGGGAAGAGAAATGTAAAGAGAATCCTTTAGTCTTGAGCAGAAATCCAGAGACAGGATGGATTGGAAAATCATTTAAATTTAAGGTTTGGGGCAGGGATTGTGCTTGTGTTTTCACAGGAGCCGAAAGTGAGCATCAGCAAGGCATGAGAATCTCTGCCAAAGTCAACAGCATCAGGCGTCGGTCCAGAAATGGAAAAGCAGGCATGCAGACGTGGCTGTCAAGACTGCGGACATTTCTTCGTTCGGAATGCAAAAGATTTTGGGACTTGGGATTTCTCTTGGGACTTGAGTGGTGTTGCATTTCAGAGATTCCCACAGAGAGTGAGGCCTTTGAACAAGCAGTTCAATTAAGTGTTATACCTGTGCCTTGTGTTCTCACCGATTGTCTTGGGCAGTGGGATAGTTTTGCCCATGATTCAGTCAGGGGAGAATGGTTGGGAAACTCTGGCCAATGCATCAGAGTTGAACATCTTTCATTTGATATACTTAAGATCGGGGAAATTCTTTTCATCATGCTTTATGAGTTTGTTAGTAGGCAGGTGATTGAACAAATAGTCGATCCCAGAGAACATCCCTCCAGCAATTTCACAGTTCATTTTCAACCTAGTGGACAAATGGGATGTTCAAATGAAATTCTTTTCTATGGTTCTTTGTGAACCTCGGGAATGAAAACTTTTGGCTCAGCAGAAGAGAATTTTTGCAAAAGATTTGGTCCTTCCTGGAGTGACACAAAAAAGATAATATCGTAGAAGTCACTCCAAATCATATGATTTGTAAAAGTGCATCACCTTGGTGTAACTACACTGAGATGTCAGATAAACTAGCAAACCAGGTTTCAATGTTATTCCCGAAATGAATCTTTTTCATTTGTGAAGATAGGATTCGGTCTGTACTCCCTGCAGATGTCAAGGATGGTCCATGCAGCAACAAGAGATGTTTTTTGTTAACACCCAGCATGACATTGATAACAGAGCAAGAGAGGAAAGATCTGTTGAACAATATGATCCAAGTTGTGACGGCAATGCAGACAGTATCAGGGATGATTTTAATACTATTGGATCAAAGGGGCTGTTGTTAGAACAAGTATGCCCATGCCATTTCTCTTACACTGAATGATTTGTTAACTGATATTGACAGTGTAAGACGAAAACAGAACAGCAATTGATTATTTATTGCTGATGCTGTGACACGAGTAGATAAGTTTGAAAAGATATTATGAGAACATAAGACAATTGGAAAAAGGCTGTGAACCAACTTATTATGAGAACTGAGCCTTGGATGGATGGAATGTTCAATGTGTTTAACCTTTTATCATGGTAGAGGGAACTTTTGAGAGTATGTGTGTATTCCCTATTGAAGCTTGTGATTCTTCTGATGTATGTGCCGTGTTTGCTTCAGTGCATGCGGCGCGCCATGGATGGAGCTGCCAGAAGGGTGTTTTTGGTGCAAACAGGAGGGGGAGATGTTGGAGTCCAGAGGATCCCTCTGACAGCCCTGGAGAATAAGGGGGCTGTACAGGGGGGTCTGGGATCTGTACAGGGGGGTCAGCCAGCCTCCCACAGAGCCCAGAAGGACTCTGATTCGAGCTTCTATCCATGGAAGTGAATGCTCACATGAAGAAAGAATCACAAATCCTAAGAATTTGAAATAAGTAGTGGATGGTTTGTTGTAGAATGTAAATATAGAAATTAGGATTCTTAGCATATGGGGCTGAAGAGACAAGATGGAGGAATTGGGGAGTGGCCCCTGTCTTCCTTGTTCTTGTTCTCGTCCCCCATCTTGTGCTGAGTTGGGTTTTAGAGATTGGTTTAGAGTAGAACTGACATGTTAGTATAGGTAATAGGCATTGGCAAAATTTTGTAAATAAAAAATACGTCTCGGGCAGTGGTTGGGTCAAGGGAACTGTACATAAGGTACGGGGCTCTCTGATCCGCCCAGTCTGCCGCGTGTCCTGCTCTGCTGAAGATGCCTTGCAGAGCTGAGAAAGAACTAAGATAAGGTACCCTGCCAGGGAGGCCTGGCAGAGCTGTAAAAAGACTGAGATAATGAAAAATAAACAACCTTGGAAATGGATACCGGCGGACTCAGTTTGTCGTCTCTGCCTCTGGCTTCAGTGTGTAACACCCAGGGCAAAGAGAAGACAGAAAACCGTATTACCTCTGGGAACAGCAACCCAGGGGAAACTCCCAGGGAACAGCAACCCTGGGACGACCCTTATTACCTTGTGGGCCAGCAACCCCAAGGAAAAATCTCAGGGAAAAAGCAACCTTGAGAACAAGTCTCATGAGTTGGGGGTGTTCAGTCTGGAGAAAAGGAAGCTCAGTGGAGACTTTATCACTCTCTACAACTCCTCAAAAGGAGGTTCTAGCCAAGTAGGAATTGGTCTCATCTCCCAGGTAACAAGTGAGAGGACAAGAGGAGATGGCCTCAAGTTGCTCATTGGGAAGGTTTATTAGATATTAGGACTTTTTTTTTTCATGGAAAGCATGGCTGACCTTTAGAACAGGCTGCCCAGGAAAGTGGTGGAGTCATCATCCCTGGAAGTGTTCAAGAAAACTTGTTGATGTGGCACTTGAGGACATGGTCTAGTGGTGACCATGGTGGTAGTACAAGGCTGACAGCTGGATTTGATGATCTTAAAGGTCTTTTCCTACGTTAATGATTCTGTGGCATTCTAAAACTGTTGTTTGCAAAAACTATAAACAAACTTACATGAACTGAACCATATATGTCCACATAATTGAAAAAACACAAATATATTACAAGCTCCTGCAATAACAATGTGTATGGTTCACTTTTTCCAAATGTACAAGGCAACATAGATTGATTTTTCCTACTATTAAAACAAATGCAAACAAAATTTTACTATAAAAGGTGCTATAGGTAAAATCCCTGTGTGTCCCGCTGTGCTGAAAACTGATCCCATCGTTTTTTAACTGTCATGCCAAGCTGAACTTTTAGAAACACTTAAAACAAAGACAGATTTCTGTAGTTACTGTATTATTTAGACTGTAAATTAGGAAAATAGTCCAATAAATAAAAGCACCTGCGTTATGTTAACACAAAACCAAACAACAAAAGAGATTTTAAAGTATGTTAGCTATGTGACTGCAAGCTTACAGTTAATCAGCTTCAGATTGGCCTTGTGGGAACATGCAGCTGATGGAAAGACCTTAGATTATTTGTTATTTACTCCTCAACAGAACAGGCATGAAGAAACATAACACTGAGAACTGGGCCAAGAGCCATAAAGTTATCTTCTTACTTGTTCAATGTTATAGCCACCACTGAGAGCAGCTGCATAGCCTCCTACAAATACACCACCAGGGAGCAGGTACAAGTAGTTGTACTCAGGAGGGTCTGTGGGACGTTTGAACATATCCAGCATTCTCTGTGTAACTAAAAAGCCACCTGGAAGTAAAGGAGCAATATTAAAAAAAATAAAATCTGAAATCAAGCACATGCCAAGTTACAAGAGAAATATTTAGTAATACCATATTACCACACAATTCAGCAACCAATAAAGCTAGTAACCTAGAAAACCACTAGGAAACAAAGGTATAATCAGAGTTAGATCTTGCTGTCTCTTTTAGCCTTTAGAAGAAATTCACAAGAAAAGGAGAACTTGCTCTGGCTCTGTACTCTACACTGACTGTAGGATGCAGCTTAGTTTATGACTGTGTTCTTGTACCCACCTACTCTAGCAAAAGCAGCATTTATAAGTCACATTGCTCACTTATTTTCTCTATTATTGAAGATGGGACTTCTAAAGCTTGAGGAAACAGAATTTTGTTCTTTGCCACTAGTATGTATTTCAAGTAGGAAAATTAATACAAGTACAAATCCTCTACAACTACCCTCTTGGGTTATACAGGAAAATATATTGTATATAATCATCACCCAAAGGATACTATGAAAGGAAATGCACATTTAAATATTTCCTGAAAAATGCTACTCCACAGGGTATGCAAAATGCCTACAATAACTACTGTGAGAATTGGAGGCGTGATGAGTTTTTATTGATAAATGCTCTCAGATGCTATTCTCAGACTAGTATTTCTGGAATTAAATAATTAAATAGCTAGAAGACATTTAAAAATTACACTAGTACTTTAAGTTCCTTGGGAGAAAACATTCATACCTGCAATATTGACTGAAGATACAAAGGCTGAAAGCACTGCTAGGCTTTGGGCAATGTTTTCAGGGAGATAGTGTCCTCCCATCAGTACCAGCCCACCAACTGCAGTCAGACCTATTTAAAAGAAAAAGAAGTGTTACTGGGAAAGGTTGCTGTGTAACCTAGGCTCTACAGCTATAAGACGTTTTCTTTCAACTGTCGGGCAGATACCAGTCAATTAAAATTTTGACTCCTACTTTACACCTTAGTGCTTAAAGGAAGAATATTACCATCTTTTTCAGGAATACAAACATGTTACAAAAGAAGGAAAGGTAGTACCTGAATGTAGTTTTGAAGAACAGTGCGTCAAGCACAGAGTTAGCCAAGTACTTGTTCAATAAAAGAAACTTTGCTTTTAACAACCAAAGTAGGTCACTTGTGATCTGCTACATATAACCAAACTTAGATACATAAAATCTTATTTATAAGAATTATGACTCTTATGAGTATTTAAGGATTTCTTTTCTTTTTCCTCCTCTCTCAAAACACATAGTTTGAGAAGATGAATAAAAGAAGGTAAAAAATAGGAAAGGTAAGTTATTTTCAGGGCAATCTTTTGCAGAGATGGGAGGAAAGATGTGGTCTATGAAAGGAGACAGCAGCACTCCAATTAAAACAAACTTTTAAGCAAGAAGTGTAAAAAATACTTATGAAAATTAAAAGGATACAGCACCACATTTGCCTTTCTTTTGAAAAAATCATACTCTCAGAAATACAATGTTTCCAGCATCCTTGCTATTTATGAATGTAAACTCAAACGTGCACAGCAGTATCAATGCAGGTAAAAGGAGTTGTGCCCACTTCAAGTAGAAAACAAGCAGGTGTGTGACAGCCACTTACCTGAGATGGCATTAGTCACAGACATGAGTGGGGAGTGCAGGGCAGGAGTCACACCCCACACTGTGTGGTACCCTACTATTCCAGAGAGGCCAAACGTTGTCACCATTTGTGTGAAAGCAGCATTAGGTGCTACAATGCCCAAGCCTAACATACTAGCTAAACCTAGAAGGAAAGCACAGGAAAACTTCGTAACTTTTCAATGACTTCTTATATTTAAACTGTATACAACAGTACTGACACAAAAACAAACTGAAGTTCTCTGCATGCACTAGTTTCAAAGTCAGGGAGATCATTTTTCAAATGATATAAATACACAGATACACAAAGTTCTTTCAGTGCTAGTGTTTCTTTTGTAACAGAAGTCATAAATATAATCCACACATATGTGATATGCATGCACACAATGCGGCAAAGATAGGTTTCTACATCAACACTGAATCCTGTCATTCTCCTGTTCTATAGAAAAAATGTAGAGTCACAATAACGTTGAGGTATTACTCGGGCATATCAAAGCATATGTATGAAGAACAAGCATTAAAATTAAGACTACTGAATTAATTAATTACTTCATGCAGAAGTTCTAATGCACTGAGAGTAAAAAATGAAATGAAGAGTCAATACTTATTTGTCAAAGCAAATGCCCTATTTCCAATACTTCAGTAAATTGTGGTCATTTAAGTCTCCCACAATACAGTAAAATCTGAAGAAAGCAAAGACATTGAACTGATTCTGCTGCAAAGTATAAGCACTGTCCTGACAGGAGTCCTTCAAAATTTTAAGCATTTTACTAATATTTAAGTAGAGACAAACATACATATACGCACAGAGAATGAATCAGTACTTGTTGAAATGTCAATACTTATGGTAAATTTTCACTCTCAAACAATTCTTACACTACACTGATTTTGCACAAGGATACACCAGCCAGTCAACTGCTCTCCCAAATAGTTATTGCATAAGCTAGATGATGAGTCATTCAAAAGTATTAACCAAAAGAGAAGAATTCTACACTGACTCTCCAGCTATGGAAGTTGCCTACCTGCTGTGTATACAGATGCAGTAGTCATGGTTTTTCTAAAAGGTGTAATAGTAGCTGCTTTTTCTGCTTCCAGCTCTGCTACAGTCTTCTGTTTCGCTGGTGCTCCTTGAGGAATGTTGTTTGGTGGAGGTGCTGGGAAAATCACTTTGCCATCCTAACAAGAGATATTTACAGTTATGCCTAACATGGCAGATGCTTAGTACTTAGAGAAGCCTTTTCTTCTTAATTCTGCAATTCAAGCAAGTGCTAACATCCTACAGCCATGCCCAGGAACAGTCTCCTTTTCAGCATCAGCAGAAGTTTGCAAGGCATGACCAAGTTAATCATACTGGTTTACACACTCTTCAGACAAGATTTGATATTAGTGTCCAAGAGCACCTGGTGGAAACACAGTACAAGAGCAGAAACATCTCTGCATTTCCAGTGCAGAAACAAGAGAAAAGCAAAGTGGAAAAGTTCCTTAAGTAGAACACATCTATGCAAAATAAAACAAAGTCTTGTGTTGCAGTGTGCTTTTGCTTTAGGTTCCCAGCTAGCCTTCTGTTTTATGTGTGAGTTAGCAATCATAAGGGGTTTGCTTGAAACTGTGGTTATGCTTTAGGATTTGCTGTATGTCTTCCCTAAGCATATCCTCCCCATTCCCTAGAATGGTGCCTGTTTTTATTTGTTTCAGCTTGTGTTATATTTTGTGTCGTACCTTAATTGTTATTCAATTGGTTGTATGCCAATCCCTCTCACTTATTAGCCAGTCACTCCTCAGAGACTCTCCTATTGGCCCCCAGGTGCCTGTCTTCTCCCTAACCTCCCCCTTTCCCAGATGTCACTCCCCTGTATTCCTACCCCTCTGCCCAGAACCTTCCCTATCAATCTTTAGTTACTCCATGCCCTGTTTGTCCCTGTGTTTCATTCCCCTCCCCTGTTCCCCCTGATCAGTTTGTAAGATGTAAACCCCTCCTTGGACCCCTCCCTAGCTGTGCCCTCATGGGTTGTCTGTTCTGCCCCAGCCCCTCATAACCCCACTGCCTGACCCTGCTCAGGGTCCTGGGCTCTGGCACACCTTCAATGACCCCCTCAGCCTCACCCAGACCTGTCTGGACTCTGTGTCATCTCTGCACCCTGAGAAGCAGCAGCTGAGAGCAGCAGAGCTCCGGGGGAAGGGTCGCTCCCAAGGCGCTGTGTGCTCAGGGACCCCCCAGAGCCACGGACCGTAACAGTCTTGGAAATAACAAAATCTGCTACAAATGTGAACAGCAATCAGCCTTTCCAGACCTCAGATAGGAACCAAGGATGATAATCCCACATTTCTTGTTACTCTTCAGACCTCTGGAGCTATCAGCACTGAGCTGTATACACCACTTCAATGGCCTGGGAGAGCTGAAGTCTATGCCCTGAGTTTTTATTTTCTGATAAAGGTTTAAGTATTCTGCATATTCTAGTGTCACTTTTTTTTTCTCTTACTATAAAAGGAACACTTTTTTTTAAGAAAGGAAGAATGTTTTTCTAGAAGAATGTTTTGGTCTGGTAAAATATGTTTTAAGTAGCTATGTTTTTATCACATGAAACACGTAAACTTTATCTTTTTCCTATTTTTCATTAGTAAACACATTAAGTTTAACCTCAACAAGAAGACAAGACTAAAAAAAGACAGAGGAATTTTCAGCTGAATGAACATGCTGTTACCCACATGCTCCATCAAGCCACCTCTGAATTCTCTTGACATGCAGTATCTCTGAAGGCATTTTGAAGAGACAGAAATGGTAAATGTTAGGTCTTTACTCACAAATTAAGAAAAGAGTATTTACTGGCTTACCTTCATTACTACAGTTCCTCTAATAACATGATCCAGAGTCCCATAGTCAAAGTTATCTTTCGGATCAAAGTAGAAGTTCTCTTTGTCAGGACTAATAGCCTTTAGAAGTTTGATAATATTATTGGAATACAGGGTACTGGCCTGAGTAGACATTCTGCTAGGCAGATCTGTGTACCCAATGTGTGTAACACCCTGAAAAAAAAATCCAAATAAAATAAGAAGGATTTGTACAATCTCTGAAAAAACATCATCTCTTCCAGTATATCCTTCTGGAAATACATATCCAAATTTACCTTTCACTTATCTCTGTTTATAACCCCAACTAAATTGGCTACCTGCAGCTCTGACACTACTAAGTTAGGGACAGATCACTCATAACAGTTACAGAATCCAACATGATCAAATCCAGCACCTTAAATTCTATTAGCAACAAGACTTCACAAAGAGAAAGACATACTGGTGCAAGAGCTTGTCTTCTCCAAATCCTACGTTCTCTCAGAACCTAACTTCCTTAAGCAGTCAGGTAACAGATTAATTTGCCTAATGCTTGGTATCTTCTCAGTTTTTCTGGAAGGCAAGCATTGGAGACATTTTCTGTCTGCCAGTGGAGAGAACGGAGCTCCCTCAGAGCTGTGAAAGTAAAGTATCTGAGTTCCTATGTGTGTAAAAATGTAACCTAATATATCCTCACTGCTTAATGAGAATGAGAAGCTGAGGCTGGCATACACTCTTAGTGTTCAAAAGCAGGCTTGCATTAAAACGCTGCTCCCACAACTTCCAGCTGAGATCCATGTATGCTTCCACAAGTCTGGCTTCTTAATGCAATGCTCTGGCACAATCCTAATAGCTCTCTATCACTGCTATGTTCCATAGCACAGAGCCAATACACTAAATCCAGGGGTAATACTTCTCTGACTAAAAGTGTTCCATATAAACTTTTCATGCAAGTATCTGCTCACTTCTCTTCTACCTTCTCTAGTTTCAGGTTTTAAGCAATGACATCAAAAGCCCTAGAAACCCACAAAGACAAATGCAACATATGATTCTTTGATATATACCAACAGAATTCTGCTTGTGTCAATGACAACCATGGCAGCAGTGTCCTATAGGCTTCCCAAATAAAGGTATTATATACTTGCATTACCAAATTACAGCCTAGGAAATCTGCTATTATAAATCCCATCACTCAGATTTCTGTAATTGTTAGCCGGCTTCCCATAAGTACCAAAACCAAAACCTAAAAAGCAAAAAGACAAGCTCTCAACTGAGTAAATGAACACTGGAGCAAAACCAAAGTAGTTCAGTCCAGACAAACTTGTACTACATCTACACTGGGTTTCAAGCGCTTTGGCTACTCTATGGGAGACACACATTGCTGAAGGTAAAGACGCACAGCCAGCATACCCCTGAAGCTGAAATAGTACTGAGTAAGCCAGAGATTTTCTACTGAAGTAAACACTGAGAGTCTGAACCTGCTTAACTTTACCTATGACAGGGAATGTTAACCTCCATTCATGGGAGGTGATAAGCAAGTCAAAGAACCTATTGCTACTGCTGTGTTTTTCAGATAGAACTAGAAATAGATATAAAATCCCACCTTCAACTCAGAAGAGGTAAACACTGGACTTGGAAGTTTAAGTAGCAAGAATTCTTTGCTACATTTAATTCTAATATCCATTAACCACCAAATTAACACTATACAAAGGTGTTTGTTTCTTTAAAAATATTCAAACTGATGCATATAAATAGTGATCAAATGCAAATCTAAAGGACTACTTCAGCCCAAAGCAGTTGAAAGACAGTAAAAATTAGGCTGCTCATTCTCAGCATACAGGTTACAAAACACTGTGGAAGTTCAGGTAAAGTGAGAATGATCTGCAGATTAAAATGCTCACCTTATGAACATACATTTCTCCAGGCTTTGTAGTTTCAATATTTCCCCCTGCTTCTGCAGCTAAATCCACAACAACTGAACCTTCCTTCATTGATTCAATCATATCTTTCTTAAACAAGATTGGAGCTTTTTTGCCTGACAAAACAAGGCATAGCAAGTTAAACACAAAATACAGTTTTCTATCTGCTGAGCTTAGGAGATGACTTCTGCTCTTTGCTCTCTACATAAGCTTTAATTTTGTAAGCAAAATTTTTAAGTAATCGGTACCTAGGATAAAAAAACACAAAATATTTTTTTTATAAAAACAGAAGAGGTGATAGAACATCCTGCTCCAAAAAGCATACAAGAAAGTTATGCACGGTAGTCTACCATAGATAAGTCCAATTCTGCCAGCAAACTGACAGTCTTAATATCCAATGTCACAGTTTCCGTCATAACAAAAAAAAAAAAAAAAACCACCCCACATTGTCAGTTATTAAAATACAGGATATTGTGCAACACAAAGCACTAAAATCTAAGTTCTTGCTTACTTTGTTTAAATTACAAAGGACAGTACCATTTCAATTACATTTCCAGTGCCCAAGTTATATAGCAGAAGTAGCAGTGATGCAAGAGATATGAAAGAAAATTATATATTCTTAGTTTATTACTATCTACTCCTTTTTTAGTGAGAAAAACATGATGGTACTTGAGTCATACTGATAGTCTATGAAAACAAGGGTTGTTTAAAAAAAAAAAAAGACACACCATAAAACCAGGCCTTAATCACAGAAGTGTAAAGGTACATGCTCACACAGACATAATTCACTAACCCCTGTGTTTTCATGCAGTTGCAACTTCAAAATATGACTGTTGAGGCCCAGGGGATTATCCTCAAGGTAGCTATGTCTCAACCCTGGAAGGACTGAGGCAAATGGGAAAAGCTACCCTTTTAAGTCATGGTGAAGAAACCATGGGGCTTTACAGCCACATGTTAATATTTCTTAGGTTTCATTGTTTTATTGGCTTGTTAAGTTTATGTCACCCTGTTACCATATATGCACCCATGCCATAATGTCCCTCTTTCCCTTGAACTCCACTGGGGTAAATTTGCCACAGTGTTACACCCATGTAAACCCATTAGTCCCTTAGTTTATATTTACCCCTTTGCACCACTTTTTCCTATTCTTACTGGACCCTGACCTCAAGACCTGCCCTAGTGGTCCCATTTATAACCCTGTGCCCTCAGACCCTTTTTGGCTCTCGTCCCTGGAGCACATCTGAGGCTGTAGCCACAAGCCAAGCACCAACAACAAACAGCCCTCGGATTTCCAAACAGGACCCTGTCTCCTCACCTTCATCATCAGCTCTTTATTAGCAGAGTGCTCCAGGCCCCTTGAGGCGCTGGTCGCTCTCAGTGACAAGCAGTTGCACAATGCAACATCTGACAACTTGCCTAGAAATCACAACTAGCATTTTCCACATAAAACATACCCGGAATAAGAGCTGTAGTGATGATAATGTCAACATCTTGGCACTGTTTGGCAAAGAGCTTCATTTCAGCTTCAATAAATTCTTTGGACATTTCTTTAGCATAACCACCTTGTCCCTCTCCAGATTCCTTTAAGTCTACTTCCAAAGGCTCAGCACCAAGAGACTTGAACTGTTCCAAAGCTGCAGCTCTAGAAAAAGAAAATTGTAGCTGAGAGGAAAAACCACTACTTTAAAAATACATCATGACTTTACCAGTGGTTTTAGTAGCAATCTTTACACAAGAGATGTAAAACTTATTCTAGTATTACAGAGACCATAACGAAAGTCCTCAGCTTTCTGCATTCAGTGCAAAAAATAATTGCATTGATAAATTTAGATAAAATTAGCTTTCCTCATGCATTTCTGTTGTAATGACTTAGTAAATCTACAGCCCAAACTAAGGTGCCTAAAATGGGAGATGAGCACAGAACCTGTGACCTTGTCTTTTAACTGTGAGATGGAAGTACTAGCAAGTCTTATTTTCACAGGGAAAATTACCAGGGGGAGGAGGTGTTTGGACCTGTGGCTTGTTAGTGTTCTGTAACTTATTTTGCATCATATGACAGCACATTAAATGATGAGACTAAATTTCAGTGTTAGGTGAACAGTCAGAACATACAGAGAATTAAACAGAAATGTTCTTGCATCTCAAACTAAAAGCATCTAGAGTGCTTAAGAAGGGAATTAAAATGAAAATGTTTAGTTTTAGATATATTTTAAAATTAATAAAAAATGAACTGATGATGGCATAAAAATGGTAGGAAGTGAATTATGACTCAGTGCAGTATAAATTATTTCACTTTAGTACAGCCACAAAAAATATTAAAGTAATTTCAGATTGATATTACAGTTTTCACACCCGTACCTCGTATCAAATCCACGAACCACTGCACCCATCGATTTTGCTGCTCCTGCAGAAGCCAGGCCAGCAACCCCTCCTCCAATGATCAGGACCTAGAATGATTAAATCTCATGAACCAGCCATTTAAACAAGATAAATTAGGTTAAACCCAAATTTACTTTGGCAGAATTGCCCCATACATCCAACAGTTTAAAGCTGTAAATCCTAATTACACATATCTAAGGGGTAACTCTTCTGTAGCTAATAGTTTATCTAAGTAAACACAGGTTTTCTCCTTGATTTATCTTCCTTTTTTCCTTCCCTAATTCTATTTTCATTTCTCTTCAACCCAATCGACCTGTAATTCCAATAAAGTAAGCCTTTCTATTGCACCAGAACTACCAATATCTCTTAATTTTCTTAACTGCTTCCCTACCTTCTCCTATTTTGAAGAAAACAAAAATCCAACCCCATACCGCTAATCTGATGTTTAAAACTAAGCAAACTTATATAAAACTCAAATTCTTCTATTATTCCCAAAACAAAACCAGAACCTGTGTGAACAAAAAGTGGAATGAGAATAATTACAGTGATTTCTAAAGCATCTAGAAACAGACCAAAGGCAGAAAAAAGAAACTTCTAACATAGTTTTAGCAACAGCTACCTCTGCTCAGAAATTCACATATTCTTTTGCCACAGTATGTGTTTAATTGCATATACCTTTGCTGGAGGAACTTTACCAGCAGCTGTGATTTGACCCGTGAAAAACCGACCAAAGTGATTTGCTGCCAGGACCACAGCCTTGTAACTGTCAATCAAAGATGAATACATATCAGTGTCTTCTCAGATTCAGTAAAATCCCATTCATTATATCAATCCAAAAGATGAACATTTGACCAGATCATGTCTAGGATAGTATTTTACCATTGAACACAAGCTTAGTATCTTTGTTCATATTTCTTGCATGTTTTTTTTTTTTTTAAATCATGGAATGAATTTTCAGACATAATTTTTGGACTGCAGTATACTGGAGGTCCACAACTATTCACTCTCACAAATGAAATTTTACCTGAAAAATAAATGCCTAATTTGCCAAAAGTTAACTCTGCAGTCCTTAAAACTACCTTCCAAGTCTGTAACCTGAGGCTATGGAAAGGAGCATGAAAAAGTAATCACAAAACCCAGAGAAACTCTACCGTCGGCTCACTTAAGCCAGCAAGAGCACATTCAAGAAAGCTACTCTGACCCAAACTTCACAGAGCTATATGGCTTAGGACAAATAGCTTAACCTTGCTACTTCATTTGCCCCATCCAAGAATGGGTAGCTGGATGCCAGCACCAGAAGAGCTAGCTGAAAATAAAGATTAATGAGTAATTTTGTCTTTTCTTAACAACTGGGCACATTTGCTTGCATTTTTACTAAAGGCATTGTGGTTCAACAGTCCCATTCCACTCTTTTTCCCATTTCTAGCAGAGAGGTCTGTATGCCATAAAATTAGCTCAAATTTGGAATACATCTTGCATGTTTTATACTTTCAAATACATTATGAATTTCTGTATTTTAGTAAAATTAACCAAATGAAAACATGAGGAATAAGCTAACATGTGGATGGACATACACTGTGTACACAAAATCTGGCAGCCTTCACAACTGTTTATTATGCCTCAGACGTCATCTAAGTAAAAAGTCAAAAAAATAATAACTTAAAAACAATAAAATAAGCCAGTAAAAAAGATGTTGTACAGCAACATTTGAACTCACTGCAATACCTAAAATTCTACTTGCAAAGCATGTAGGAGATGGTCTGACAATATTTGATCTCTTGTTTGTAACTGCCATGGCAACTGCATTCACATTGAGTGTTGTTTGTGGGTTAGTTATCTCCTAACAACACCAGATCCCCATGACAGGCAGTCTGTGTTCAAGATAACCTAGTTCAAAGCAAAAAGGTGATAGACAAAATAGTCAAGGCATTAGAGGAATTGTGTTCAGTTTTGTTTATTTTAAAAGCATCGCTCTGATCTGCTGCAATGCTAACCATAAGAAATTTGAACACCGCCCTGCTTGAAACAGTTCTGCATGAAAACAGAGATGCAGAATCATTTTAGATATAACTAATATCAAAGCACATGATTTTAAACCAGCTATACTTAGTGATGCCAAAAAAAAAAAAATCGTACCCAGCAATGTTGGCCATGGAGCTAAGTGCATCATATCCCTGAGCAATGGTGACCCGTGGAACCTGATCCATAGCCAAAACAGTAGCTTTTTTTTCTGCAAGCTTTTTCAGGAGGTCTGGATTTTGTGCTGGGTAGATAAAACTGATCAGAGTCGCTGCTGTCTTGAAAAGATCTGCTTCATGTACACCTAGAGATGAGTTATATATAGGAGCTCTCACCTGAAAAAAGACAGAAGTTTCCAAATTAATCAGAGGATAGAAATCAGAACACATTCCACTTCCTTTCTCCAGGTTGCAGTCTGTCCATTCCCATCCAAAAAGTACAGAAGGAAGAAAGTATATCAAAAGCTATTTACACAACTGAACTGAGTAACTGCACTTCTCAGCCGCAGTCCACATCATGGAATTGGTTCTAGGTGAACTGGTGACAGGGCAAAAATAGTCAGCACGCACCTTCAGAAAGACCTGATGACTTCTAACTAGCAGTCGCTTGCTCTTATAACAGACAGCTACACTCAAACCCACCATTTTAGGCAAAATGATTACTCAACAGATATGACAATTAAGCTCTATAGACTAGAACCACTAATTAGGTTGCAGTGCATGACTACATACAGGGCATTCCATGCCAGATGTCCAGCAGACACTGACCTTCATCTATATTCATTTCTGAGTTTCTCACTTTTCTCCAAAGAGAAACCTACTTAAAAGGATTGTTCACAAAGCAGCTCACAGAAATTGTATGTTCAATGCTGAGATGGGATAATTTTAAACAGAGCAACTGAAGGAAGCCTCAATAAGGTAAAGGTATTTTTTTTTTTTTCAGGTCTGCACAACCTAAGACCTCTCAAGTAAGATTGCTTTTTGCTTTCTCAAAATTTTAACCACACTTTTACTGTGGAGTGCAGAAAAGTTACAGAATCATATTTTCAAAATCCCAAACCACTCTACTTAAAGAGTAACTAGAGTTATATGTTACCAATTTTGGATAAAAGATTTCTTAGAGCATGGATCTCATCTGTTTAGATTCCAGAACTAGTCTACCTCATTCTATAAAACACAGCAACTCTTAAATAGTTAAGAACTTGTTTAAATTATCCACATTTTTTTCAACACTGTCATTTACTATTTTTTAGTGTAGGTGCACACTTGAGTATTAAAAAAATACAAAACTTGAATCCCAGCTTAAAATGGAAAATACTAATTTAAGAGACCTTATTTACTGAACTTTCCACAGATTATCAGAACAAAATTACCTATACATTTCTCCAAAAACAATGTAATAGGAAATATACTAATAAAGTAATTACTTTCACTATCAAATCAGAAGCCAGGACTTCCTTGGTCCCCTGGATCCTTGCTCCAGCTTCTCTGTAATGGTCATCAGAAAATTTGGAAGCTTCTCCAGCACCAGATTCCACCACAACATTGAAGCCTTGCTTAATCAAGCCTTGAACTCCAGCCGGTGACAGAGCCACTCTCTTCTCATTCTCAAATATCTCCTTGGGGACACCTACAGTCAGCTGTTTATATGGAATTCCTGTAAGAGTGGCAGATAAGACAGCATTAGTTGTACTAAACACTAATTAACTGATATAAGGGACACTCTTTGATGTTGTACAGATACATGCAGACACATGTCACAGTTAGCAATTCTCCCTCCTAAGGGAAGATGAAGCAGAACGCTATTTTCTAGGAACATTGTTTACATTTCCTTAAATTACACCATCTTCCTAGAGATCCTTGTTCTCTGAGCAGTCAGCAGGTGAGCACAATCAGCCACACAAGCAGTAACAAGTGTTTGGTGCAGTTTATATGCATTGGCGTTCACACAGTTCTGATTGTGTAAGTGGCATTCTGATTGCCACAATAACTGGTGTACGGGAGATAACACATTCTGCGCCTCAGGCCAGGATTTAAATCACTTTCTAGTTACTTCTAGGTTATTGTGAACAAGAAATAAATGAGCTTGAACAATGGAACTGTATTTTATATGAATATGTTTGCAACGTATATCAAATTACAGCTGTAATATACATTACAGTTTGTAACGTATATAAAATTATACAAAATCACTATTATTGAATGCAACATACGCACCACAAAGCACATTGAAAGGCATAACTACATCAATAAGCTACTCTAAAAGTTGCCACAGAAATGGAAAATGTGAATTCAGAAGTAGTTGAAGAGTAATGGAATATCTAGTACTATTTTCTTTGAAAATATTTCTCTTCAATGTTATTTCCTTGTCTTAACTTGTTCAAAGCTCCACTAAGTAGTATCAGGAAACTGTTGAAGCTGAAAATTGTTTTAGAAAAAGTTTTCAAATTACAGACATCTAGCTTCATTCAAGTATAATTTGGGGGCTTTCAGTCTCATATCTGGGAGGTAAACTTCTCTGATCCAAACAAGTGTTTAAATACATTATTTATGAATACACAGGCTCAAGCAGAATAATCATCCATAAAACTAATACATGGATTCAATTACACTGACAGCATGCAGTCCCACACACAGGCTAAATCCTGTACCAGCTTTCACCGACATCTATCCAGAGTTTAAACCTGGATTGTGACATTATTATGCAAGACATTTACACCATATGAATATTAATGAAATATAATTTGAGCAGTCTAAGCAGTCATTCATATTAATGACCAAGCAACAACAGCAACAACAAAACCCACCAAAGAAACCCTAAAACTTAAAAACGGGAGGAAGTGGATGACACACTTGTTTAAAATTAAAAATCTCTTTTTAAATTGTCCAGCAATACTATGTATTGTGATACAAAAAACTGTACCAGGCAAAGAATGCAAATTTTAGGAAGGGCTCATTTTTACTTTGAGATAGAAACGTAAAAAAAGAGTTATAAACATACTAGAATATAGGAGCTTTGAGGAACAAGATTTAGATTTCAAATATCAAAATTAATTACCTATGAAATTGAGCCTGGACTACAATGTGCTAAAAGTTGACAATCTGAAAATGTTCTCAGTTAGAAACTTTCAAGATATTGTCAACTTGTTATGTTCTGAAAAAAACAGTACAGAATTGTTAAGAACTGGTACTTAAACACCTACTAATACTTCTCAGCCTACTAACTCACTTTAAAAAAAATTAACACATCTAACAAGACAAAATGAAAGTTCACCAGACAAAGAAGTTCATTACTCCTATTTGCTGCACCAGGGGAGGTTTTACTGAGCCACAGGAGGTTCAGGTTGGACACCAGAAGAACTTCTTCACTGAAAGGATGGTTAAGAACTGGAATGGGTTGCCAAAGGCCAAGTCACCATCCCTGGAAGTGTTCAAGAAATGACCAGATGTGGCACTTAGTGCTATGATTTAGTTGACAAGGTAGTGTCCAGTCAAAGGTTGGACTTGATCTTAGAGGTCTTCTCCAATCTTAATGATCCTAATAACTTTTTTTTTTAATTTAGCTTTGTCTTTGAAAATAGACCAATAAAATAGTAACAAATAATTTGAAGATAGAAGTGTTTTGATGCTTTATATGTTGGAGAACACTTAAAATGTTATAATCACAATACAACACTTAAATTCAGAACAACATACATTCATAGAACGTAAAGGCACAACAGGAGCAAAAGTACACATCTAAAACAACAGATCCACAAAGGTAACAGCTTTGCAACAATTTGTTCCACCAACATACACCAAATCTAAACATCACCGTGCAGCTCAGGCCATACCTACCACAGCAACACTAACCACTTGTTATCAGCTGTGGTAACTGTTGCTGTCACTCAAATTACCCTTGTCATTTGAAGATACTTTTGTCCTCATCTCTTCTAATTACTACAAAATAATGTCCTGCTTCTGATTTTCACTAAATCAACTCGGTGGAAATGAGCTCTCTTGTCTTTTAGAAGCAGGAATGAAACCTAGAAGATTGAAATTTGTTAGGATAACAGAGACCAATCAGAATTTCAGAAACGAAGTAGCTCTAGAGTAGGATAGGATACAAAAAGCTTTTCAAAAAGCACTGAGAAAATAACTAGAATCCAACCTTCCCTTTCTCCTTTTGGAAGTTTTTGTAGCACAAGAATGCCAAAGGGGAGGAAAGGAGGAGGAAAACATGGGGGGAAATAGGGGAAGGGAAAAACAAGGGGAAAGGAGGGGAGGAAAAAGGGAGCGGAAAGGAGGAGCAAACAGGAAAAGGAATAAATTATAGGACAAAGGAAATAGATAGCTGCAAATGTAAAGGCACAAAGACATTTAATTAAAGCTTTTCTTTTACTCAAGCAAATCTTCTTTTAGCTCCTAAGGCTCAAATGGCAATAGATCCTTCTAATTTCCTTTTGCTCATTTGCCTCTGTGTGGATTACCAGAATAGAAGAGTAAATGGCTAGGAGTAACAGGAACAGAAATATACACTCACTACATGCCAGATATTTCCTCATTCCTTTCCTTCTTTATTGGTACATCTTGCATGTAATAAAAATTAGTACAACTTTTTCAGATAGAAAGTCCTTGCACCTTATTTAGTAAACAGATTGACCACAGACCAGCACTGATGAACATGCTCTTCTCCAGAGCTTTGGAAGATCAAATCCAAGATAAATATTCAACAAGTCTCATTTGCCTCACTGACTTTTCTTCTCTGTTCCACTACCAGAACTCCAGTAACCCATATATACAAAAGCAAATGAATACATAAGCAAACTGTCAGTTTGCCAGCTTTTAGCTAGAGTAGGTATAGGACATTTTTCAAGAAGGCTGCCCTGAGCTTTCATATGATTCAGCACCAAAATGGAGCAGATATCTACAGTTCAAAAACAAAGATCTATCTTATAATTGCAGTACGAATCTTGGGAAGAAAGGGTTAAATGCAGAACACTGGCAAGGAGGATTGCAAAGCTCCCTTTCAGCTGGAAATAACCCTTTATAAACCCATGTGAACAGCAAGTCTGTGATGATTTACTGGTTCCTGGGTCTCCACTTGTTTTCCTCTGCCCGTGTGCTGCTTCAGCAATACCTCGTTAGCGAAGTAATGGAAATAAATTTACCCTTTGAATTCTATACATGAGTTTGTGGCTGTCCCAGCTGCCTGTCTGTAAAACAGGGTAGGATCAATACTCTGGCTGGAGGAAACTTTGTAGTTAACACAGATTTGGTTTGTTGAATTCAGCGATTTCATCAAAGTCAATAGTTTTGATTATAAATTTAGGACTTTGATTTAGGTTTTATTTTGAGGAAGCTCATTTGCTATTCTTGCCAGGGGTTTAAAGTTACGTGAGAGTGTGAAGCCTACAAGTTGTCTCTGTAATCCTCCATGTCAGATAATCTCTTTAAGAACTGCCTTGAGTATGTTTTAGTGACTTACTGCTTTACAACATCATGGACATCTTCCAAATACTGACTGATACACATATACCCAGAGCACCTTTTTGAGTCATGAAGTTTTTTAATATATTAAGTAGAAGATACACAGTACTTAGATTCTGTCACTATCAGAAGTAAAATCATTAAATTTCACAGGTCTTAGAATGGAATATACATTCCAATGAAATGCTGTAGCATATACATAACTTAGAATTTTGAAAAACCAGTAAGAAGTCACTTTCTCATTCCCTTACCATAATCCTAACTGTGTAATGAAGACCTATTCAAACTTCAAGTAAACAACCTTAAGACTGACTTTCTCCATGTAACTTTTATCTACAATAATCTTAGAGAAGATTCTAAGTCAAAACTAGAGCAGAAAATACAGGGTTTTGATATCCTTAACCTGACTTTGGGAACTAGTCGGCAACAAAATAGTATCAACCAATAGAGAGTGACTTAGGAAAAAGATAAAGGAGAGGTTTTGTTTACATGCCATGTGCTCTGGGATTGAAAACAGGATGCCTATTTTTTATGTTACTCTAATTACCTTTAAACAAACTATCTCACCTGTTCTGAAGATGAGGATATATTCCGAAGAACAGCAATATGATGTTGGCAAAAAGAAAAAAAATGGTACAGAAGATTAAACGAACACTCGGTCTTGTCTTTTACATAAATAAGGAATTTAAAAAAAAAATTAAAGGAGAATATTTCTTGCTTATAAATAAAGCAAAGCTTACTTAGAGAACTAATTAAAAATGAACTGTTACAGGTTTAGAAAAAAACTGGAAATTTTAAGAAAAAAGCATCAAAATTAAAAGGATATTTAAAATCCCAAAATAGAGATGGATAAAAGTCACAGGGTTGTAGGACCAACTAATCTGGAAGTATTCTGGGAAGCTCAAAGTCAGTAGTTCAAAGTCACTCCATATGCACCTTTCCCAGGGCTTCAGAAAACTTTGTATTTGTTTCTGAAGCAGCTGGTCCTAGTGACTATATGGCACAGATTATGGGATTACTTGTTCACGTCTGTATGAAAATTCCTATGTTTCCAATAAGCAAGCAGCAACATAATAGCTGGCAGTAAAATTATCCATGCTCCAAGTTCACTTTTCAGTTGACCATGTACCTCTGTATTTCTTCTCCTGAAGCAGCTATTGCTCTTGTACATAACATAGCCTGGATGGAATGAAAGCCAATCTGAGACAAGGAAAGCAATTCCAAACCCAGACATACAGCCTTAAGAAGAACCACCGCGACACTAGTCTTTTTAGAAAACTTACTCTTCTTAGTGTACAGTGATTTTACCAAGTGTTATTATAATCAAAGCTAATTTCTGAGAGAATAAAACACAGTTATTTTCTATCTGTTACATTTTGATTCAAGACCATTTAGAAAATAAACAGAAGTAACAGCCCTGCTTCTAATTTGTCATTAAATTGCTGTTTTACCCTTGATTTGTCCTCTACTGAATGACAAATCACATGTTACCAAAGCGCACTACAAGGACAGCTTAATTATCAACCTAAAGACTACCAAACTTGTAATTCTCCATATTAAATAACTGCATTTTATGAAAACTACTAGTCCTTAAATAAGGGATTCCACACAACAGATTTGAAGGAGCAACACTGAATGTTTCAACACAACTAATCAGAACTAATCAGAATTCTCCATTCTTGTGGGAAAATTTTTCAAAAGTTACTCTTGAAAACAAGAAAATTCACATACATAGAATAGCATACCAATTTCAGTAAAATAGAAGACATTCTTCAGTTTCATGATGAACTTTGTGGTCAAAGTCAAATACAAAACTGATTCCAAACTCAAACAAGGGTACTTACCTGAGATATTTCAGAAAGAACTTTGAACCTTGTTTCCTGCGTTCCAGTTTACACTCCCAACTGAGGGACAATCTGCCATATGAAGACTGACAGATGTCTCTTTCATTCAGATATTCAACATTTAAAAAAAAATTTGGAGCATCTCAAATCTATCAAAGAAATTCTGGTTTCACCACACAACAGTGATACAGATTTATCAGGAGCCCTCAGAGTAAAGAAACTTCCTCTCATGACATTTCTTCGGAAGTTCCAAAATCTTCAGTCACCAAGTTGAAAGGACCACAAAATCCACCATTCATTGTTAGTACTGCAACAAATTCTATGCACCACAGGCTTCTCAGAGCTACTACATGCTACTTTTGTGTCACATGTTTTCACAACCAGACACTTCTGTTTCCAACAGCACTACTTTCTTAATACTCTCAAGTATCTAATGCAGTTACCTACTGTCTACATTTGGAAGAACCAGACATCCGGTGTGCAATCAGTCCAACTCTCCACATTAATCTTTTGCAGACTAAGATTCTACATCTGCACAGAAGCAGAATCTCTAAATTCCAAGGGAGACATAACCCATGCAGTAATAGTGGGCAAAAATAACACCCAACCTGCATTAGGTATTCTTCAGTTTTCCAACTGTCAGGTTATGTACAGCATAGAATAAAGAAAAAAAATTTATCAGTTCTGATCTTCATATACCAGGCTCATATCAGAAACTGGAAATAAGGGTGTCCCCTCTCCCAGTTTTCTTTCCCTGAAAATACCTGAACTTGTCCATTACCTGCTGAAATGCAGTTTGTGCAAATACACTAACAAATCCTAGACATGAAGACACAGATCAATAGTTTTTCAAAATAATACAATGTGTTTTCTAAACAAAGGTAAGGGATTTTTATTAGATGACATAATAATGCCTACATATACTCATACTGGCAGATGCTGTCTTTTTGAGGTCAGTATTGTGTCTCATATGCACACGAAGAGCTGCACTACCAAAATTCATGGGGAACTCAGGCTTTTAACTAAGGAAAGCATTTATTTAAATACTTCCTTCAAGCAAGGAAGTATTAGCAGGAGCTCAGACTGTGTAACCACGAAAACTATGTGGATCCAAAGTATTCATATAAACACAAACACCTTCTGCATAAGCCCTATAAAGCAAATCTAAAATCATGCTGCAACTGACTCAAGTATGCTGCTGACGTGATTTAAGAGCGTTCTTTCTATTTTAAGTCTTTTCTGTACTAATGCAGATCTGAAAGAAAGAAAAAAAAAAAGAAGCTATTTATATTCTTTTTATATATATATATATTTTTACAGTACTTTAATCAATTTACCTGGCTTTGGAGCTGCCTGAGACCCAAGCACCTGGTGGGTTCTAAACATTCGCAAGCACGTCATCTTTGTGGAACGCGCCTTCGGTGGGAACACATTGCCAAAAGCAGGAGCTGAGCACCCACTGACAGCAACACGCAGAAGGCTCGCCATTGCACCCAGACCTCACAATAAATTCCTTGCCACGTATGGAATCCCTGCAGCAAATGTGAAAACAAATCAAGAGTTATTAATGACACTGGACAGAAGGCATGTAAACGCAGCAGGTTTAGGACCAGTCGACTGCCAGTAGCCACGAGACAATCATTCCTCACCATCTTTATCTTTCTGGCTAGAAAACAAAATCAGTTTTTTCCTAATTAAATAAGACACCTCTTAACCAAAGCAACTGGCGTCACCAGCCGACGTGGAGATCACATTTCTGAGACTCAAGACCACTTTCTCTTTACACCGCAGCTTTAAAACAGGAACTGTGCTACGGGAAAAACCGCGGCGCCCCAAGGCACCAAACAAACGACTCCAATCCCTGCCACAGCTCCCTCAGGAGTCACCCTGGGTGGGACACAGCTTGCAGGCGCCCGGGAGGCTCAGCAGAGCACGCACTCGGGGCCGGACACGCCGGGCAGCGGGCAGAGATGCCGGGAATGTGCTCTTCGCCCGGAATCCCACCGGGCCCCCGCGGCAGCGGCCCCTTCTCTCTCCCGTCGCTATTTATAGCCCGCGGCCACCGAATGACCTTGGGCGGGCGGCTCGATCCCCGCCGTGCACTGTTCCCGCTCGGGGCACATCTCCACAGCCGACCCCTCCCCGCTCTCCGCTCCCCGCTCCCGCGGGCCCCTTCCCGGGCCACCTGCCTCATCCCGCGCGTCCGTCCTGCCACGCTCCTTCCCCGCCCTCCCCCCGACAGCGGGACACCGCTGCCTCCTCCCCATCGGCAGCTGGCCCCCGCACGCACCCGGGAGCACGGGGCAGTGCCGGCGCAGCCCCACACGACGCGGCGCACACGCTCCCCACGGAGCCCCGCACCGAGCCGGCACAGACCCGCGCACAGCCCCGCACAGGCCCCACAGGGAGCCCCGCACACAGCCCCGCACAGGCCCCGCACGGAGCTCCGCACACAGCCCCGCACACAGCCCCGCACACGCACCGCCGCTGCCCCACACGCCGCCGCGCTCCCGCCCGCGGTGCCGCCGCCGCGGCTCCCACCGACCTTGGGGCGGGGCGGGGGCGGGTCCGCGCCCGCCAACCCGGAAGGACTGAGGGGCACGCGGGGGTCGGGCGCCAGCGTCACGCGGCGTCTGAGGGGCGGCGGCGAGGGGCGGCCGCGATCCTGGGCGAGCCCGCGGCCAGAGCGGCAGAACCGCGCCGAACGCCCGTGGCTGGCCGCCGTGGGGAGGCGAAGGAGACGTGCTGAAACGCGTGTGTTGGACGTGGTTAACGCCGTAGGCACGTAGGTGGTGTCCTCTTCATTATTGTTACTTCTTAAAATGCGTGATGAAGCAGCGAGGTGTCGGAGTGGTGGGTGCAGTACGGGAACAGAAAATGGGGAGCTTTGGACGGTAGGAGGAATTTCTTCGTAGGAAGGGTGATTAGATGTTGCGGTGGGCTGCCCAGGGAGGCGGTGGAGTCGCCGTCCCTGGCGGTGTTTAAGGAAAGGCTGGACGCGGCGCTCAGTGCCACGGTCTGGTTGTCGTGGTGATGCTCGGTCGTAGGCTGGACTCGATGATCTCAGCGGTCTTTTCCATCTTAATCGATTCTGTGCTCCTGTGATTTTATAGCTGTTGAAATAATACATGGCTGCATTAAGAGCACATGGGGTTGAAGAGGCAGTTCCAGAGGACAGCCACACTGCCCACTGCGTCCCTATACTGTCTTCACACGATCCTGCATATGTTGTCTTACTTCACACGATCTGTGGGTTCCGTATGAGTTAGGCGTATATTGTTTTGGTTTTTGGTTGGGTTTTTTTGTTTGTTTGTTTGTTTTAAATTTACTTAAGTCTGTGTAGCTGCTCATGTGAACTACATGTTACTGGAGGTGTCACACAGCTTCCAGATTTGTAAATGGTGACTTAGCAAGTAAAGTTAAGCACTGAAAACATGAGAGTTACCCTGAGAGTAATTAATAGGATACTCTACTACTAAATGTTCATTACTGTCCTTTTATATAAGCTTATGTGAAATCTGTAGAACTTTAGAGCTACATATTATACCTGTGCTTTATGTTTCGGGCTCAATAACCATTGATTCCTACAAGATGCCTCATCAGCATGGTAGCAATTCGAACAATTCCAGCTATTAACAAGAAATTAGACTTCAAAAGCTAGAACCAGCCCTCTCCCTTTTTCTAATTAGAAGTATGTTATCAGTATTTAAAAAAAATAAAGCATGTAAAAGTGCCTGTGTTCCGAACAGTGACAAGGTTACACTGTGTTACAGGTTACAGACTTCTCAGCACCAGACACTGAAGGTGTGTGTGGATTAGGTCCTGAACTAAGTTTTAGATTATTAGGTAAGACACTTAGGACAAAGCAAGTATCTCCTGGTGGCTGCCTAGAAGTGTTCATAGTTGTATTTGGTGAAAGTTTTAATCCAGTCATTTGGTGCTTAGGACAGGTCTGGCTAGTTTAGTGATCTCAGGGGTTCTGCTGTGTGGTCTCAGGCTTGGAGTAATTTACAGCTACTCAGGTCAAAACATTCTAAGCATAATGTTAAGCAGTCTAAAGGGTTTGTGGTAGTATTCGGGGGTTGTCATTTTAAAATTAACTACCTGATTATTTTTCTTAATTTTGTTTTAGGTGTCTACACTAGGGAGAGGAAATTGGGTTCCCATCCAAGCACAACTGTGTTCATGCAAACTTAAGTAGTGTATCTCTAAGGAAAATATGGATTTGGGATCACATTCCACTTTAAATGGTAAGTAGTTGCCAAATGGTCATTAAATTGATATGACATAAAATGTCTGCTAAGTGAAAAAAATTCACATTTATGTCCAAACGTGAAAACTTGTCTTGTTCAATAACTTAAGGCAGTCAGTTCCTCTTAGGTGTATACCTTAAAGAATAAGATTTGCTAACTTAAAAGATTAGCATATCCAAAACTGATCCCACAGTATATACTGATAGAGAATTTAATTTTTCATCATCACATTAATGTAAGCTTTTCGTTCTCCACCTGGTAAGGTAAAGCCTACAGATGTGGACAGAGGCCATAATATAGGCATTAAAACTGGAGCTGAAATAACACAAGAACACTGAATATTTTTAATGTAGAAATTTAGTAGCTAATTTGTGATCTTTAAAGAATTGGTAATAATACTTAAATTAGTTTTGACGATGGTTTGTATAAGTGAAGTATTATAATTTTTTTTTACACTCATTCAAAACATCCTGCATTGGCTCTCAAACCAGTTGCAGACTATAGATTTATTAGTTTACCATTCTATATTTCCAGAAGGGTTGCCTAGGAACACTTTCCCCATTAACCTCATTAATTTTAGCTTGTGACACCTTTAATGTTTGGACACCTTTTTATCTTGCCAAAAAACAGTCCAATTCTTGCCTTGGGGAACTAACAAATATTTTATACCTTGCCCCTCCCCTGTTAATAATTGAAAATGGTAACAATGTAATAATAAATCCAATAGGAACTTGACTTCTAAAGGCACGATTTTACAATCCAGCTGGGTTTTTTTTTTAATACTAGACAGCACTCTTATGATTTTTTAATTAATGTTTCATACATTATTCCTATTTTTTTCACCCCTTCATGAGTGGTGAACAGAGTTTGACCCAACGCCACACAATCTTTTGATTTTGACTGTGGCAGGAACAAGTGGCAAGAGCAGCACACACCAGGCTGTTCGGGGAGATGCTGTCTCTCAGCAGGATCATCTGAGGTGTTATTTGTGGCACACCAGATCACGTTTTCATTCCTTATCTTGAAAGCTGATTGTGATACAGAGTTTGCAAAACCAGTAGAGCAAGACTTTGGTCTAAAATCGAAAAAGAATAGATGAATAAAATTGTAAATGGACATGTGAGTTGAAGCATTCACAGTTCATGTGATAATATTAGAAAAATGCACTACATGGACCATGTTCTTCAGCTGGTTCCTGTTGGCGTGGAAGGTGGTTGTTTAACAGTAAATCAAAAGAGCATTTGTTATCACATCTTGTGTAAATGATACATGAAAATATGTTATTCTGAACAAACATACTTTAATTAAGTAGCCCTAACCGTACAATAATATGGCCACATCGAAGGCTTAACTTTATGGGACTAAACTTAGAATTTTGCCTGCAGCTTTTCCATCCCTTTCTGGTGGAAACAGCTGTGTATGCAGAGCGTGGCGTGATGCACCTGTGGCTGCAGGTCTCCCATTGTAGCTGAAGCCTTGGCCCTGCAAGGGTCACCTCGCCCCGCTCGTTACCGTGGAGATGCAGTCGCAGGGAATACGGTGCCTTTGGAAACGCCGTTTCCAGGCTGCCGCGGGCTCGGCGCGGGCGCGGCCATCGCGGCGCTGCGCGGGGGTGAAACCGAAAGTGCGGGGCCGGGGCGGGCCCGCGCTCCGCCCGCCCCCCGCGGCCCGCCCGCCGCGCTCCGCTCCGCTCCTCCCTCCCATGAGCGCCCGAGCCGCCCGGCCTCAGCATGTCGGAGAGTTTCGACCGAGCGCCGGGTGCCGGCCGGGGCCGCGGGTGTGGCGCGCCGGAGAGCGGCGGCGGGGCCCGCCCCGCGGGCAGCGCGTCCCGCGGCTCGGGCTCGGCCGAGGAGCCGCAGCACCACCCGGGCGGCCTCTTCCCGCAGCAGGAACCATTGCGGCCTCCGAAGACGGCGCCTCTGGGCGCCGGGATGGCAGGTACGGGCTGCGCTCCCCGCTCTTTCTTTTCGCGGGGCCCCTGCGTGGCTCCCCGCGGCGCCGCAGGGGCACGGGCACCTGCCCTCGGAGCGTGGTGCTGTTCCTGGGTGCGCGGTGTGGGCGCCGCGCCGAAGCCGGGGCGGCGCGGTGAGCCCTGGGGGCCGGCGGACACCTGGGTGACTAGGGAGGGGTAAGAGGAAGAAAACCTAAGAGAATCATGTGACGCACGGTGCAGTCGCTCACCACCTGCTGACCGATGACCAGCTTGGTCTCCAGCTCCAGCTGACAACTCCTGGCCAACTCCCCCCCAGTTTATATACTGAACGTCACATTCTGTGGTATGGATTATCCCTTTGGCCAGTTCGGGTCAGCTGTCCAGTCCTTGCTGCCTCCCTGCTTCGTGTGCATCTGCTCACCGTCAGAGCATGGGAAACGCATGTTATTGATACTTGCCTCATACTAAATCCAGAACATAGTGCTGTACCAGCTAGCAATAAGAAAATTAACTCTATCCCAGCTGAAACCAGCATTACTGGGTTATGGACCTGGACCAGGTAAAGGTGTGATGTTGTATTGCAGCTGCTTGCAATACTCTCTGTTCTTTCACCCCTTTTGTGCCCCCACATCTGAGTGTGTTTTTATCCATTTGTTAATCTGACTGCAGCTGGTCTTTTCCTTCCCCCTACTGAAGAATTCTAGCCTATTTGCAAAAAAATAAACCCAACCCAACAGTAGTACAAAGCAATGTTTGTTGGTCAGCTTTTCCAGGTAGGTATCAGGTTCTGTTTTCAATAAACTTAGGAGCTTCTCTGTGAAGAGAAGTGTGGAAAATACTGTTTTAAAAACACTTCAATTGAATGTTTTGGCAAATGGTATATAAGGACAATAATAGCCATGTGTCCTTGAGCATTTTGTTGAAAATAAGTGTTGGTAAAAGTCAGTGATGTCTGTCATTTATTGACCCTCCAAATGTATCTTGTATTTGTATCTAAAATCTATGAAAAATCACAGGATAATCAAATATACTATAAGCAGATTTACTAGTTACTTAGATTAACTCTTAGAAAACTTGTTTACATGGAGAAGAAGGTTTTTTCCCTTCTCCCTGTTTTTTTGGTCACCTGCACATGAACACTGTTTGCTTTCTATCATACAGAAAAACATCTGGAGTGTGCTTAAATGAATATCTGTGCCTAAGAATAAACAATAAAACCTATGTATTTAAAGTAAGCTTATGCATTTAAAGGAAGTATATTTATAGTAAAACCATACTTCAAGTAAAAAATAAAATGTGTTTACTCTGTGTGAATATATAATAATTTAGTGATTTCTAAGACAAGCTGTTAACAAAAACTTTTCAGAACATCTGCAAAAGACAGGAATTCCATCTGGATCACAAGATAAAGTTTCAGTTCTTGATTCTGGACCAGAAATGGCTGAACCTCAGTTAGCCGTGGATCCTGTAGCAACGTCAAACTTGTCTGTTAAAGCACCTGAATTTTATCCACCAGGATACAACCAGAACTTCAATCAGAATTTCACAGTGAGTGTTTTAACTTGATTCCTTAGTATGTGTCAATTTTCTTGTATTCAAATTAATAACATTTTCTTGAGGTCTTTTATGTGAGATAATTTGAATTCTATATTTTCTGAAGAGATTGCAAAAATTTTGATGATAACTTCCAGAGTTGCAGCCAGGATGTTAAGTGGTAGTGGGTGAATATTATGATGTACATGAGAACCTCCATTGTTGGATATTTTGCCAAAACTTGCTGCAGATAACACATTCCTTTTTGACTACACCAGGATTGGTTACATGGTTACTCTCATCCAACATGAGAGTAAACTTTTTTGGTGACTAGTTCTGTTGTAGTTACAGCTATACTGAATTTTAAATGGAAGTATAACTTCACTTTTATGCAGAATTCACTGGTTTTTGAAGAAAGCGTAGGAGAAAGCTTGAACTTTAGCTTTTCTGAGCACAGGCTTAGCCTTTCCTGAATTTCCTGTGCTACAGGTACTATTTGTCATGACTGCCTAAACTAGTTAAAACATCGTGCGTTTTAATTCCTTCAGTGGTGTTGTATCACCAAGAGCAAAAAAAAAGTGTTAGACTCATTCCTAGCAGTTACCTACCCACACACCTAATAAGAAATGTATTTCCAGCCAGACTCAGATCAATTTGTAGAAGCATCATGTAATAAAAGCTGGTACTTCTATTTTCTACCCCATTGTCTTCCATGTTACTGCTTCAGTAATTCTGCTCCAGGGAAGATCTCTGTGAATTCCTGGAATATCCTTTTGTTATGCAAGCAGTCAGACTCTGGTACTATATCTAAACAGGTGGGAACTTTTACAAATGCAATCAAGTGATTTAAAAAAGGAATTCTGAATCAAATAGATTTTAAATAACTGGTAGAAAAATACTTCATCTGAATGATAAATATGGTGGCTTGGTAATTTGAAATCTTTTCTTCACCAGTAAAATGCATGTTACCTTGGAGTTAGCAGCTTTGCCTGTTAACTGAATGTAGTTACTCTCCTGTATAATAAAGCCCACAGCCAATATACAACAATGCCTATGTGAATGTGCTTTGGTGAACTGATAATCTAAGGGAAAAAATAACCACTTTGCCCCAGCACTGGTTACATGTTTTCCATAAATAAAGCGTTTCAGTTTCAAGACACAGAAAAAACCCAAACAACCTTTCAAACAGCATACATAGCTCACTCTTAAAATTGGGAAGTTTCAATGCCAACAATGTTGCTTTTCAGCTGTTTTGCAAAAACACACAAGCATGTGGGAGTTCCTGGTTGCTATGTTGTTGGAATATGCTATGAATGTGACTCATCTATTAATAAAAATATCTCTGAAAACGTTAGCAAAACATGTTGCAGGGACTTTAATCAGAATATGATACACATAAAACAGTGGTATTTTTCTTTCATCCTTCACTATTACAAAGTCTGTTGGTTTTTTTAGTTTAGTAACTGAAAGAATTTTATAAACTGGGCTCACTTGTAATAAAAATAAGAAATTTAGCACACTTTACAGTTACACTGCTTTTGACCATGAGCTTTAAAATTTGAATCAAAACAAAGTTTTGAGAAACTTCATGTTTTACTTAAAATGAAAATAAAATTTACTTTTCAGCTTTCATTTATAAAGATCCCTAAATTTTAAAATCTAAAATATTGTATTTCTCTCATAAAATACACTGTTGTTTTTCAATAGCAAAAAGCATTTATTATTTTTAAATAGTGTTGATTTCTTGTTTGATTGCGCACCATTATAATTACTGTGTCTGGCCATGTAACATTTGATATTGGGTCAGTTAATTTCCAGTCTTTCCAGATTTTCATGCTCAAAACTATCAATTACCTGTAAAGACTGTTTAAGAAGTACAGCTTACAAGGTTTACTAGAATTTTCGGGAAAACTTCACCAGGGCTTTGAAGAAAGGCTTCCATGGAATTCTCTGTTTGCATACAGAGTCCAACCCATGAGAAACTGTAGATGTCTGCAGCAGAACTAGTGACCAGATAGGTTTGGATTGCCAGTAGGAAACATCAGATTTGTTCTTGGAATGGCTGTATGATAATAATATGGCTGTCACTCCATCAGATGGGCATAATGACATTCTTACTTCATAGTTTTAGGACTGAGATTTTGCTCTTTTAGGGTTCTACAATCCTTCCCTCCTGCTTTTTTTCTTTTTTAACTTCAGTAATTTCCATCAGAAGACCAAGCATAAGAGTGCCACTTAACCTCATGCAGCATGCATAGGAGGTTTCATATATGAAACAGTCTTTTGTACTTGGATTTGCAATAATTTTGTTGAAAACTTGTTGAGTTCATATAACTGAAGGGAAAAAAAGCTTGTTTCTAAGAATCAAATCAATGATAAGTTATTAGTGACTAAATTAATAAGTGGAAATGTGAATTTACCAGATAAAGGAAAATGGCAGTCAATATGTGTACAGAAACTGAGTCTTAAGAGCAGATTTGTCTCATGAATTTTTGCTATAGACTTTTTGTTTATATTTATGTAAATCAAATGAGTTTTAATACCTATCTAGCCTCCTACTCTTATGTATGTAAACTCATGAACTGACACATAATAAAAGAGAGGCAAATCTATAATCTTTTCATCAGTTACTCTTTTGTTGTGAATAATCCAGGATCCCATCCTATAGCTATCAATGGTTAGAGAAAGAAATTGGAGTGCTGGCTTGATGGAGTAATTATTGAAATCAACAGAGAATTTCTAGTTGACTTTTACGGCTTTAAATTATAATTTTTTAGTGATGTGTAATCTTATGGACTTAACCACTTCCTCTTGAAAAATAATCAAGAGCCATTTGCTTTGTTTTCCCTGGGTCGATACATTGCATGGTTCTACCTTTATGCTAAATTTTAAAATCTAACTATGCGAAATGCAAGTACTTTATGTCTAGAAGCTATTGGGTTAAATTTAGTTAGTTTTTAAAGTATCAAGTATAAATAATTTTAATGAAGTTGTATATTTCTGAATTTCTAAAGCACTCATTTTTCTCTCCCATTTGTTCAGTTCCCTGATGTAGTTATTGAAACCTAGGCTTCTTTTGAAGTTGCATATTTAGTACAGGTAGATGAATATGGTACAGAGTTTAGTTCTCTATGTTTAGCCTCTTAGTTACAAACTGGAAATAAGAGTATACAACACAGACACCAGTATACCAAATGCTGCTGGGATCCCTTACAAAACAAGGATGTTCTCCAGGACTGGATTCTTGCCAAGTGAGTGTGAAAGTTATCTTCCTTTCTGCTGAGGATCTTGTAACACTGATGGCTGTCAGAATGAGCAGCTTCTTTTACTGGCTGTAGAAATTGCATGCTCTGGAGCCTGGCTGGAGAGTTTTCAGACAGGTTGTTCAGAGAGATGCTAGTTCAGCTGTATGTGATTAAGCTGCAGTAGCTGCACAGTAATGGAATACTTCTGTGAAACAAACTACTTGTAAATTTATTGTACAGAACTCCTACTGGGCTGTTTGAAATTGCCTTATAAATGCTGATTTCCCTAAGTGAAGCAGAGTAGTCACACATAGACCTTTTAGCATTTACTTTTTGGGTTTATAAATTCCAAGCCATTAGAATTATAGAAAACTTTAGGTTAGGAAGGACTTCTGAAGTGCTCATGCTCCAACCTTCAGGTTGCCAAAGGCTTTATGTAGTAATAATTTGCCTTTATTTCCATAAACCCAAACATTTTTTCCTATTTCTTGTGGGCCACAATAAATTATTTAGTCTTTAGTGTTATTAACTGGTATATCTTCTACTTAATTAAATTTTGTAGAAAATCTTTCTAGTTTTACTTCTCTTACACTGGTGTGTGCCTCACTTCACTAACTTATGTGTCTGAAAGATTTTGGAAAGTCTGCTTTTTTTACCCACACATTCTTCGCAAGTCACAAAATTAATATCAAGATGTGATTTTCAACATGTGTATCTGTCTTTCTCATAGCTCATACCCAGCTGGAAAATTTTGACAGATTCATGTTGCTTCTCCATAGAGGAGAGACAGGCATTTTGAAGATGAAGTAATGAAAAATCCCTATTAAGGGAGTAGAAGGGGGAGGAGGAGAATATAGTTATATCCTTGTTGATATATTTACGTACACTAAGTAAAGTCCTTTATGATTTTAGCTCAGCTTTACTGTAGATGTAATTTAAACATTTTTAAATGGTAGAACAGTTGAGAATTCTGGTTTTCTTTATGTTACTCTTATGTCTTGAAATGATAATTGTAAGTCATTTTTTTTAGAAGTGCTCTTCAGACTCCTTTTTGCATTTGTAAAACCAATGAGGTGCTCTACACAAGCTTTTGTGTAGTATGACAAAGTGATTTATTTGTACTGTGTCAGTACTAGTGACATCACAAAGTATGCTGTTTTCTTTGCTATTCCCTTCATATACCAGCATTATAATAACCTGGAATAGTATTGACTTTAGATACTCTCACATAGATTCATTTCTGAATGGATAAAATCAGTGTTCTTCTGTTCCATCAGTGGGAGCATAAATAGCAAATAAGTGATACTGGGTAGCCCTTCCTCTCTTTAGAGAGCAAGTGTGTTTTCTGTGTTGTCTGGTTTTAAACCTCAGTAGCTGTAAATTAATGCAATTCCACTTGAATAGTTTCATTTCATGCCTTGTGATCTTTCATTGTTTGCCAAGAGATGCAAATACACTGACTTTAAAATATCAGTTTTTCTGATTATACTTCTTACATGGGAACAATACTATGTATTTATTGTATTTCTCCAATTACTCTTCCTTCTGCATATATTTGGAGTACTATACACACTATCTAAGCCAAAAATGCTTTGTTTCAAATTTTCCTTTCTTTTTTGTTCTACATTTTGTAAATCCACAGTACAGTTAGTGTCCACACCAGAAATGGGTGTTGAGCTTCAGTTTGGTAGTTCTACCTTTAATAGATAAACTTACTTTGTTTGTTAGTTAATCTTGCAGCCAACTTGGGAAACTTATTTCTTTTTAATCTATCTTTTTATGTATTTTACTGGGAGACGCTGATGTCGGTAAAAATATTTTGCCCGGTTCTTAAGGTGATTAAACTACATGAGGTTTCTGAGGTCTACAGTCCAGAGGTCTATGCTTTGTAAAAATGTTGAAGAGAACTATGTAATAAAGATATCTATGAAGTGTGCAGAGACTCAAAACTAAAGGCTGTATGCTTATTTCTGGAAACAGAAGGTGTAAAAATTATTCAAGGTTGTTTTTAAGTAGTTGGTATATTCTTTCACTTCTGTAGGATTCTTCCTTTGAAGATAGATGTGATGGCTATCTGACTCTGGCAGAATATGTACAAGACTTCCTAAATCACCTCACGGAGCAGCCAGGTTGTTTTGAAACGGAAATAGAGCAGTTTGCTGAGACTCTGAATGGCTGGGTTATCGCAGATGAAGCTTTACAAGAACTTGTTGAACTCATCTATCAGCAGGTAATGTATTCTGTCTTACAAGGTGGACATTTTGCCTCTGTCTCCCAGTGTCCAAGATAAGCATTCCAGTATTTGTTATGTAATTGTATCAACTCAGTACTTAAACTATTTGATATTCTTTCCTTTTAGACTGAAATATATAGAGAAGTTTTTTGCTCAGTAAATTGAAATGGTAGCTCAGATTTGGGATGCCTGAATTGTATGCATTTTCCGAGTTTGCTCTGTTTCCTTTGTTGTGTGTTTGTATCTGGGTAACAGACTGAAGCTGAAATGATGGTACTTAATTAAAGGAAGTTGTATTTTAATTTCTGTATTTATATAGTAAAGACTGAAGAAACTTATAAAATGTTGTACACTTTTATTCTCTTGTGCAAAAAAAACCCCTTCATAGTCTTAAGATACTTCTAATTCCTAGGTATTTAAAAACTTAAATTCATACCTACTGTACACACCACCCTTTGGGAAATGCTTCTTTATTGCCAGACTTTTTTCTTTATTTGAAATATACCTATTTCAGAACAGCATAATTGGAGAAAAGGAAAACTCCTCTAAGGCTATCTAGGTCCGGTCATGGACCATGGCCATGGAAATGAGGACAGAGACCTTGAGCTGAACTCTGCACTAATTGGGGGAGCCATTGGAAAGAACAGCTTAATATGTGTTGCTTAGCAAATGAGCTGCTGTTACTGTCTTTTGGGCTTGCTGCAGAGAATGAAGCCATGCTTCTGGCTTGCTCTTTGTTATGTTGGGTGTCTCACTCTTTCACAGATTTGTTGTTTTCAAATTCTACCTTGAATGCAGACTCCTACTCAAGTGCAGATACCTGCAGAATGTTTTAATCTGGTGTATGTGGAAGTGGAATGACTGGTCGGTCATTGTACAGAACTGTAGAGTCTCAGGTTTCTCATTATTATACAGAATTAATGCAAATTTAATTGAGACCAGTTTAGTTAGACATGATGATCACCTATGCTGCATTTGGCAGCATCATTTTCCCATTCATTTTTTGAATCGATGGAGGATAGTTTAGAAAGAGATTCATTCTTTAAAAAGAGATTCCATGTAACTTTATTGGAAGGACAATAAGAGGATTTTATGCTATTTTTATCTTTTTGTATTTTAGATACATTGATTCTCATTTAATACAAGTTTTTGATCTTGCCTCTTCCTCTGTGCCCCCCTTTAAAAACAAGTTCAGTGTTAGGGTTTACTGTGACTTTCTCAACTGAGAAGCTCAGTTTTGGTCTGAAATTACATGAAAAATAAAGCTTAGTGCCAAAAAGCTGTGCTAGTATCCAAAAGCATCTAATTTTAGATACCTTGTGTGACAGGCTATCATAGTGTTCAAGCAAAGCCAACTACGCTTATTATTCTTCTGTCTTGAGTAGAGGCTTAAGTATTTATCTCCTGGCTATTCACAAAACAATTAAAATTGCTGAAATTTTTAAGCATCTGTTTCAGTGATACAAATTTGACCCAACTAAGCAGATTTACAGATGGTAGGTTTGTAAAGAAAATTTACTGAAATGAAGTAAACCCAAGTACTGTAGGGTCTTCCCTTCACCTCTGTGTAAGGTATCTTAACCTATCTATAAATATTAATTATATTATGTTCTTATTTATGTCTGAATAGAGTGATGCGCCAGTTCTTTTGTCTTACAAAAGCAGGACATTGACTTCATAGTTTAAGAACCTTGACTGTTGTCTCGTGGATCGTTCCTGTTACAGCAACTGCAGTTTCTCAAGATATGCTATGTGCTGGTAGATTAGCCTTCATGATTAGATTGTGACTTTGTTGAATTGGAGATAAAGTGGCTTTACCAGCAATAATTGTTCCAAGAATATGATTTTGCAATGTAATGACTGATTATTTAGAAGGTATAGGGTGATTTTTTTTTTCTGTCTGTGTATGCTACACCAGATCTTAATACCTAAAATTTAGTTTATTTCAATGTTTAGTGCAACCACAAGTACAGACCAACTAATAAGGAAGATAATGTCTAAAAAATACAGAGGAGGTGTATGTAGGTGTTTGGTTATTAAAGTTTTTGTTTGCTGGGGGTTTGTTGGGTTGAGGGGGTTTTGTTAAGAAAAAGTATTAAAAAGGGGTGCCTCTTCTAGTCAGAGCAACTGGTTGAACCAAAGCACCAAAGTCTTTTTAGGTAGTTTGCATGCCTGTTGCTAGAAAGTTAATTCCATTTGCTGTCTTACGGCAAAGTATTTATCTTCCAAAGACACTTATTTTTTTTTCCAGCAACTCTATGCACATAGTAGAATTACATTAAGTGCATATTTTTCTCTACCTGTAAGAAGTAGCTAGGTATAATTGCATTAGCAAGACTTTTTTTTTAAAACATGTTGGAACAGTTCAAACATGCAAAATATCTGTAACACGATAGATGATCAAGATGTAAAAGAAATATTCAAAGATGATAAAGCCAAAGGAGAAGTTTACTGAGTTCTTAGTACCTCATTCTCTTTTGGGTAGAGCTGGTGAATTTATTTGCAGCAGAACCTCTTTTAACTGAAACTGCATCTGAGAAATAATCTGAAATTCAGGTGCTGTTAGAGGAGGATTGAAAATGCGTGAACAGTTGCCATCTCTTTAAATTTTGAATTATCAGATTAAAATAGAAGATTTTTTACCCAATATCATTCCTACCACCTTTTTTTAGATTATAAAGGTGTAGACGTTCAGCAGTAATAGGATTTGTTTTAGAAATAAAAGGATCCATCAAGAGCTGTTAATTGTAATGGTGTAGTCTTACTCTCTGATTCAGAAATTTGCTATTGTGCAGACTGCTGGAGCATGTATAGAAGAAAATATTTCTCTTTATTTGCCATGTTCTTACACTCTTTCCTTGCATATTAACCATGGCAAAAAGAGATAATGGAATAAACAGCTTGTAGGCTGAAAGAAGACAATTTTTTATCATGTTGTTTGGATGTACTCATTGTTCCTTGAGAGAGTATGTGTTCTTGGAAATATGTCTTAATCTCCATTGTTGATTTTTCTGTATAAGCAGTCTTTGGGACACTCGTTAGTTGTAGGCTGCAGTGCAGAAGTAGAGTTACATGAAGACACATGGCATAATGGTAGTTGTTTTCTTAGGGCCACAGAATCACAATATAATTAACTTTTAAGTTCTGCTGAAATGCATATAGCAAACTGTTGAAGCAATACAAGAGTGAACATGGCAAATAGCAATTATTAATCATTAATTTTCTGCTCTTGAGTTTTCTGATCAACGTTAAGCACAGATTTCAAAAAAGCTTTAAAAATATTTTCTGATAGCCTAATCATTACTTTTATAAATAATTTGGTTTTCCATTTTTATTTTGGAAGGCTACATCTGTTCCAAATTTTTCATACATGGGAGCACGATTGTGTAACTATCTATCTCACCATCTAACCATTAGTCCACAAAGTGGGAATTTCCGACAGTTGCTGCTTCAAAGGTCAGTATCAGTCACTTTAAGCCTGTTATTCTCTTTAGTTACATCTTTCTGGTTTGTGTGTTAATTCTTCCTGTTGCACACAAAGAGATACTTATTTAAAATAGTATAGGTTGAGGAGTATCAAAACACATGTACAGATACATGTGTGAGCACTTACATGCATTTTAAAATATTCTAGTATTTTTAAATATAAAAATAAGACTCATTTTGAAGTTCTGTGGATCTTTTGCACTGAGTATATTAGACTGATCCCCAAAATAGTGCAAATTGGAAAGTTAATCTACTTTAAAACTATACTTAATGCATATATAGGTACTGCCCTTGTTCTTTGAGTCTTGCCAGTACTTACTTCATTGTATTCTTTTCTTTAGTGCTTGTGGTTTTTGCCTGGAATTGCTGTGTAAGGTTTTATCACTGATTGGCTAACTGACTTAGCACTATGAAATAGATGTATAAAATCCAGAAGGATAAATTTATTCTGTTTCAGTTACTGAAGATTTCTAGGGACCTTAGCTTAATAATGATTAGACTTTGTAATTGATTGTTATATATCTTTCAAGTATTACTGCATGACATTTGAAGGAGTACTGTACTTGAACACTTCAGAATTCTCTAGCAATTTGCCTTTTGTTTTTTAGACATGTGGCTTTCTAAGCTTCATGGTTGCCTCTTATTTGAAAAGTTTTTACTTAGTCCAGCAAAAGTGTGATAAACTTTTACTGTCATGCATTCCAATGGTCTTTTATCATTGTAATGTTGTGGTTTAACCTGGCAGGTAGCTAAACAGCTTGCAGCCCCTCACTCACTTCTCCAACCCTCCCAATGACATAGGCAAGAGAATTGGGGGCGGAAAAAGTAAAATTCATGGGTTGAGGTAAAGATATTTTATTAGAACAGAAAAGGATGGAAATATAACAGTGGTAAAAGAATTAGCATATACAAAACAAGAGATGGGCTCACCACCCACGATGCCCAGACGGTTCCTGAGCAGCAGCCCCCAGGCAGCTTTGTTCCTGGTTATGTGCTGAGCATGAGGCCACATGGGATGGAATATCTGTGTGGTCAGTGTGGGGTCAGTTGTGTCACCCCTCATCTTCACCCCAGCCTTCTTCTTCACTGGTGGGGTGGGGTGAGAAGCAGGAGAGTCCTTGATGTAGTGCAAACACTGTGAAGCAATAGTTAAAACCAGGGCTCATCTTTCTCTTACTTTGTTGTTGTTGTTTTGTTTGTTTGTTTTCTGTTGGGTTTTTTTTTTTCAAAGTTATTATTTATGATTTTTTTTAAACTGTGTGTTACTTGAACATGAAAGGAAATCCCTGTTAATGTTGCATTTTCTGGTTCTTGGTTTTGAAGCAAATCCAAATGGATAACCTTAATATTAGCACCCTGAAGCCAGTAATTTAAAGTTGCTTATGTTTTCTTGCTAATATGGATGAAATTGTGTGCAGATAAACAACCTAACAATGTGGCCACAGAGAGGTCATCTTCTGTTTCTCAACAAAGTTTTTACCCAAAATTTTGTATTTCAGCTCATGAGATTTTTCAATTTCTCTGTTATTTCTCAATCCATTACATAATCATTCAGAATACATTAGAATTTGTTTGAGTTTCCTTTTGTCTGAAATATTTTTTAATTTTGTTTTTGTACTGTTATGTAAACTTGTGTATATTTGGCACTATTGCTAAATTCTAGAAAACTTACCTCACTGCCATAGTGTGTTAATCCTATTTTTTGTATTTATATTTAATTATGAAATCATAGAATTATTTAGGTTGGAAGGCACCTTAAAAATCATCTATTTCCAAACTCCTCTGCTGTGGGCAGGGAACCTTCTGCTAGAACAGGTTGCTCAGAGCCCCATACAGCCTGCTTGAAATACAGGGATGGGGCATCCAAAGCTTCTGTGGGCAAACTGTCTCAGTGCCTCACCACACTCACCGTAAAAAATTTCTTCCTAATATCTAGTCTAAACCTGTCCTCTGTTAGTTTGAACCCTTTACCCTTTGTCCTGTCACTACATGCCCATGTGAAAAGTCCTTCTCCCGTCCTCTTGTGGGCCCTTTTTGGTACAGGAAGGTGCTACAAGGTGTCACCCATGCCTTCTCTTCTCTTAGTTGAGCAATCCCAGCTCTCTTAACCTGTGCCCAAGGAGAGTTGCTTGGGCCCTGTGGCCAACTCAGTGGCCTTCTTAGGTCTCCATCAGTATGTCTGTGTCCTACCTGTGCAGGGACCCCAGCTCTGGATGCAGAGCTCCAGCTGGGTCTCACCAGAGCAGAGCAGAGCAGAGGGGCAGAATCCCCTCCCTCCCCTGCTGCCCATGGGGTTCCAGATGTGGGATACAATTTGCTTTCTGGCCTTCAAGCATGCACTGTCACACTGATCATCTCATCACTCAACACACCAAGGGCTTCTTGACAGGACCCAACCACTTTTCTGCCTAAGCTATTCTTAATGCTTGGGATTGCCCTGACCCATATACAGAGTCTTACACTTGGCCTTGCTGACCTTCATGACCTCCTTGAACTTCATGTGCAACCCCAGTTGCACAGGGCCACCTCTCAAGCCTGTCAGGGTCCCTCTTGTGTGCCATCCCTTCCCTCTAGGGTATCACTTAACACCACTCAGCTGGGTGTCATGAATTATGTATCACTGTCACTTAACATGGCAAGATAAAGCATTTATTAAATAAATGTTACTAAAGGCATCTAAGGCAATGTGGAAAGTCCCCTGAAGAGGGGAACATGTCTAGTTCATTTCTTTGGGCCGCCTGTGTTACAGTTGCACATCCTGAAGCCATATTCAATTGTATAAATTGTGTAACTTACGTGTTGTAAGTTGTCTTTAATTTTGCTGCATCAGCTATCTCATTGCTTAAAGACATAATCACATAATTGTATGTGTTCCTCTAGAAGGATGCAAATCCACTGTTTCTTTTTGAAGGCCTCTCATTACCTTCACAGATCATACATCCCAGCATTCAGCACGTAAGAGTTTTCATGCAGTTCATAATTTATCAGCATTCCTTTAAGTGAGTAGCATGTTACATATGTTGGAATGGCTACAGATGGTATAATTGTGTTTTAATTTTTACAGGTGTCGAACTGAGTATGAAAACAGAGATGAAGCTACCAAAGGGGATGAGACTACTCGAAAACAATTTCATGCCTTTGTCCTGTTCTTAGCTGAACTTTATCTTAACCTAGAGGTAAGAAGAAAGTTGGGTATCACATGGTTCTTCATAAATTTTTTGTTGTGTGTAGGTAAGCAAGGAAATGAATAATAATTTGAGGTGGTTTTCTGAAGGCAGAGAGCAGTAAAGTAAAAGAACTTTAAAACAGTTTCGTTATAATGCATTTGTCCAAGAAACACATAAATAAAAAAGGACAAAATCATTAGATGAGAAATGTATAAAAATAAAGTGTAAGAATTTGTGGGAAGAACCAACCACAAACATCTTTGCAATGGAGCTTTTGGTATTTTCTTTTACTGGCAAAACCCCCAGATGGTTATACTTAACCAACATATTAAATGTTATTAAATGCCTAGCAGAAGCAGGTCACGATCAATAACACATATAATTCAGTATTCTGGTACAAATAAGAGGTGTTAACAACCCTTGAGGCAGATGTGAAAATCCTCAAAATGAGGAATTAAAAATGCGGACTTTTTCTGATAGTTAAGTAATTGGCTCATGTATGAGCTATGCGGTCTTGTATTTAGATTTGTTTTCTGTATCTGTGATATGTACAAAAATATGTACTTTTTTTTTAATGCCTGTCCATTCACCAAGTTCACTTCCTGCTGCAGTGTAGTTAAAAATATATGTTTGACTTGTTTATTTCAGTGGTTTGATTTTAACAAACACTATAGAAATGTTCTGCTGACACGAGGAAAATCCTTCTTTTACTTCCATTTCTGGACCATAAGTGGTCCTTGAAATCTACTTTTCACTTGCTGGGAGAAAAAAGGAAGATTTTCAAAGACTTAGGAACAGGGGAACTTGTCCATTGGTAGAATATACCATATTCCTTCGAGTATACCATTTGGTTTTAAACCATCTTCTGTAATTTTTTAATTATATAAAGACTTCCTTCTAGAAGTATGCTACACTGGTGTAGAGAATAAGTAATGCAGTGTGGAAAAGAGCATGAGGTTCTGGGATTTTGATATTTTTTGGGCCATTAGGCAGGCATTTGGTAGGCAGCTTTTCTTGGCAATTTGTTAGCAGAGAAACAAAATTCTAGACATGCATTGTTATGCCAGAATTGTAAGGACATTCCTCAGAGTAAGTTTTCCACTGACACTGAGCTGTGTGGTGCAGTCAGTGTGGTGGAGGGAAGGGATGGCACCCAGAGGGCCAAGACAGGCTTGGGAGGTGGGACCATGCAAACAGGGTCAAGTGCCAGGTACAAATACAGGCTGGGTGCAGAATCAGTCAGGAGCAGCTCTGCTGAGGAGGGTTTGGGTGTTGTGGATGAGGACCTCAACATAACGTGCATCAGAAGATGTGTGTCAGCAGATTGAGGTAGGTGATGACCTAGATGATGTTTAAGGTCCCTTCCAACCCAAACTCTTCTGTGATTCCATGGAAGTCTGTGTTTTAAAATGGTTACAGTATTTGGCATATAGAGGTCAACTATGTTGATCACAAACCAAATCATACAGCATTCATGAGAGAAAATGTGCCCAAATTAATTTCAAAACTTAAGTCCTTTAAATGTTGGGGGTTTTGTATATGTTTTGCAGATTAAAGGAACAAAGGGACAGGTTACACGGGCAGAAATTCTTCAAGAAGGCCTTCGGGAATTACTGAATGCACTCTTCTCTAATCCTGTGGACAGTAATTTGATATGTGCAGTGAAACTGCTGAAGGTGAGACAGTAGTTTTAAAAGAAAAAGAAATCAAAAATTTTAAACCACCTAAGTTTAATATAGGGAATAGTAGGGTAAATTGCAAATGACAAAGTTTTTATAGGGTTCATGCATTAGAGAATTACCAGAACAAACTACTCTTTTTGGTTTTCCATAGTACCATTAGGAAATTGAGCCACTAAAAAAAGTAACAAGATGCTCTAAAAATAAATTCAAGGCCATTTGTGTACAAATGAGCCATAGAACTGAAATTAAGGTCCAAAGGAGTAAATGTTTCCTCTAGATCTCATTTTGCTGCTTCTGGTGTGGGAGAAAACTAACCAGTCTAAATGAATTGTGAGATCTAAGGTGTGTTCTGAAGGACACTTGGCCATTGAGGTCCACCACTTTTTATTGCAAAAGGTTGTTAATACAGTTACTTCATTCTGTGTTGTCATTACTATTGTAGAAATATATAGATTCCTCTGTCATGTTGAAAATAAACCTCTTCGCTCAAAACCCATACCTTTTCTTGTAAAATGGTTATCCTCTATGTAGGAGAAACTCTTATATTCATTGGGTATCATTATACATGTAGGTGGGAAAAGAGTTTAAATTAGTAATGAAGGTTAAGTGCTAAGCAGTATTTTTCTGAAGATTTTTGGCTGGCTTGTTTGTTTTTCCTCATTCTTTACACTTCCTCATACTCCACTGCTTCTCAGACTGTTCTGTCTTGAATTTTATTTCTGACAGGTTCTTCTGATATCATAAACAGAGTAGGGAAGAGAGATTTTTGTAATTTAAAACCTTTACTTGAAGTTTGGATGTTTAAAGAGGTTGCTTCACAGCAAGTGTGAGATTGTGCTCAGTGAGCACATTCACTCCTGTGGTCAGTCCTTATGTTGGCAGTGCTTCCCTGAGGCAAGGTGCACTGAAGAACCTTTGAAGAAGCAATACATAAATCAGGAAGCTTTACGGTGCAGTAAAGAAGAAAAGAAGAAAACCAGTAATCTAAAACACTGCTATATCTAGAAGGTGTTACAGAACAAAGAGACTCTTTGTTTTGTCATGCAAGTGTTTTCTGGTGTTTGACAGTATCGACAAATGTTGAGTATATATGTAGCTACACTGGGCTACCTCATGAAACCTTGGTTTTACTACTGAAGCAATAAATGTCTCATTTTATCTTTTTCATTTAATACAGTGATAGAAACAGGTTTTTTCTCTGTTTGCTGTGCAGTGTTTATTTTTAATTAATCTTGATGCTATTACCTAATTATCCAGGATTAAGGTAAGACCACTGTGGAATACTATGAATGCCAAGCAAATGTTGACTTTTCTCAGCATATATATACTTGCTTTTCTCTTGGGATTTTATCCCTTTACCTGTTGTATCCTTTTACCCTTTGTATCATCAAGTGCCTTTCCAAGCATTTTTGATCATGTAAAATTTATACTGAGGAGCTTGTTATTAGCGGCAAACTATTTTTTTTTCTGATTTAACTCCTCCTGTGGGCAATTATTGGGCAATGAAGTATCTATTCTTTTAGTAGACGGCTTTCATCCATAGCTGTTCTAGACTGACTGCTGCTAAAGCTTTCCTGGCAGCAGCTTTAGCCTCATAGACTCTTTATGTATTAAAGTTCAGGTTGGCTTCTTCAGATCATTCTGGTCTCCTTTATATATAACCAGGTGAAATTCTCTGGCATGTGTGATGCTGGCCAAGTTGACTAAAATGTTTCTAAAGTTCAATAAAGTATTTGCTGTTGTCATGCAAACTGGTGGAATCAGCTGCAAAAATAAGATTTAAAGGAAATAAAGGATGGTAGTATGTACTTAAATAAGGTCTGACAAATGTCACTGAAGAGATGTTCCAGAATCATATTTCAAGACTGAAACAAGTGGCTATGAACTTCGAGGTAACATAAATATTGGATATAGAGCTCCTATACTGTAATTAAAAATAAACTCTTTAGGATGTCTATTAATCTGTTTAGCAAAGAGATACAAGCAGCTGGGAGCATCAGCCATCAGGTAGTCCAAGTGTCATGAATTATTACAGAATCTCTTAAGTTGACTGTTATTTAAGTATTTCTAATTTTCTTTTAAAAATTGCTAATCCCTTGTCTTTAGTTGACAGGTTCCGTTTTAGAAGATGCCTGGAAAGAAAAAGGCAAGAATGACATGGAGGAAATGATTCAGAGAATTGAAAATGTTGTGTTGGATGCAAACTGTAGTAGGTGAGAAGATAAGTTTATGTGCAGTGTTTTGTTTATATGAAAAAGAACACCTTGAAAAATCTTCAACTACAATGAACAGGTCCAAAAAATTATCTTTGAAACTTACATTTATGAAAATTAATATGATATGTAGGTCATTTTTCATGTAAAAAAAAGAAAAGGTGCTTTTCAGTTGAAGGGTAATTCAGTTTTTCGGCACTTGAGTTGATTTTGTTTTGGGGTGGGATTTTTGTATTTCAGTTTTTAATAGAGATTCAAGTTCCACTGTTTGGTTGGGGTTTTTTAACCTATTAGGTCTTGATATCTTTGATAAATGCTTTAGGCTCTTCGATCAAGTGTATATAAAAGAGAAAATAGGGGCAATATCTCATCATTTATATACTTCTAATTTTGAATTGAACAGGATTAAATAGATACAAGCAGTACTAAATATGTAGCAGTATTAAATACATACAAATTACTATAAATGTAAACACAAAATGAAACATACTTTGTGGTTTGATTTTTGTTGTTTTGTTTTGTTTTTTCTGGAGAGCACACCTTTTTGACAAGGTCTTAGTTTTAATCTGGAAAAAAACAAGTGGTTTACTAATGTATTAGTTATATATTAGTGGTTGACTAATCACAAAATTATCATAAACCCACCTATGTGCTTGAGGTTATCTGTGTTATCTGAGATTCTGCTGTGCTTCATCCTCAGCTTCTTGTAAACTTAGTAAAAACCTGTAGAGGGCTCAGACACTGATCTCTTGCCATGTGGAGGGAGGCCAAGAGTAGCTCCTAACATCTGTGGGTTGTAATTGAGCTGCCCCCAAGGAGGATGATGATATTTTTGCTTCAGGAACCAAAACAGGTGGCACAAGTGGAGGCTTCAAAGATATAGAACAACAAACTAATTTTGATGCCTTTTCACTGGTCCTAAAATCACAGGCTAGACACAGGTGAAAAAAAAGGGGTTATCCTTATAAGAATCCTTAGGGGCACAACTCGCTAGGTGGAAAAGTGCCAAAGATGAACACCGAGCATAATGTGTGTACAATTTCTGTATCTTTAGGAAATCAGCATAATTAACAAGGGATCCCCAGGTAGAGACATAAGTGGTGAGGTAGTTCCCCACCCAGGGCATCCCTTTCGGAATTCCTCCCCTCTCCTTAGGTAGGAACTAGATTTTGTTTATGAAAATGTGTCTGGGGAGAGCTGGTTTCAACATTTCCTGAGAATCTAACCTCGGACCACCAGCTTGGAGCCACTGAGGAATTTGTTTTGTCTTTCTTCCAATAGAGTAGGTAAAATGCTAGCTGCAAATATTTTAATAGGCTACAGAACTACAAATATCTGTGTAAAGAATATAGAGAATATATAAAAGAAAAAAAGGCAAAAATCACTTTGGCATCAATTTCAGCTGGGAAAGTAACTGAAAAAATTATTTATTTGTATATTCTTTAATGATACTCTTCTCCATAGACTAGCTTAAAAGAAAGAGGCATTTTCTCTTATTTCAGGGATGAAGTGGGTGTTAGTATCTAAAGTACCGAGGGCATTACTTCTTACTTTTGACTGAAACATTTCAGTATGATGAAGAGGACTAAAGTTAGGAGCATAGAATAGATGATTAAAATAAAATTTGAAGATCATCTCCCTTTTTTCCCCAGTATTATCCTTTTATCAAAAAGGAGTTTGTTCTTCAACTTGTACTGCAAGTTCAATAAAAACTCAATAGCTCAGTAAAAACTACAGCAATTTCCTTTTTCATGTGAGCTCCTTACTTAACAGCAGAGGAAGTGGAGAGGGTGAATATCTCATAATTGATACATAAAGCATCTAGACTCGCAGTCATAAAATTCAATTCAAAATTATCTACACACTGGACCAAATTTTGTCCTTGTTGAACTTGACTATCTTGTTTTTGCACAGTAAGAGAAACCAAATTGTTTGCTTGGTACAAAACTTTTTAACTTTTGTAATGCTTCTCTATTTCAGAGATGTGAAACACATGCTTCTGAAACTAGTAGAACTGCGATCTAGTAACTGGGGTAGAGTTCATGGAACAACTCCACACGCAGAAGCTACCCCTGAAAATGACCCAAACTATTTTATGGTAAGAATATATGAACATTTCAGTTCCTTAATTTCATGTGAATTTGATTTGATTCACAGACAATTGCATTACTCAAAACTGCAAACCTCTTTCTCAATACATATAACTTTCTGTATTACTTTATTTTTAGAATGAACCAACATTTTACACTTCTGATGGTGTTCCTTTCACTGCAGCAGACCCAGGTATGGCATAAGTTTAGCTTACCTGTCTTCTCAATCTTCTTTAAAAAGTTGGAATTAAGTTTACGACCTGTTGAAGAACATAAAATGTTATTCTTCAAGAATCTACAACCTATGTAATTTACAAGACAAAATTCTGCCTAATTCCTGGTTTCGTGGAGCACATGATTTATTCTGTGTTATTCTGTGTTAAAGAAGGTAGATGTTTGAAATGGAGAGTGTGCATTGGAGTTCATATAGGTCAGAAGAACTTGTTGAGTAGTCCACAGCATCTGGTCTTTCCAGAAAGCTAGAAATATTCAAGCCTTCTTTTGTCTGTCCACTGTTAGTATCAAAATCAAATCAAAATCCTTGGTTTCTTTATCTGAGTACAATGTGGCATAACATCATTTGAGGTAAAGACATCTGCCACTGCCTTTACAGTTCTCTGGGAAGTTAGGCATTATTCTTAGACACCCATTCATGTCCTGAGAAAACATTGCAGAAGGGGCTTTTTCTGTTAATGTTTCCTGCCTTTTATGGTTTTGTTGACCAGCCAATTTTCAAACTTTAAATATTTCTGTTAATTTAGAGGACTAGTCTTATATGTTACTCAGTCTCATTTTTACTTTGCCAGATTATCAAGAAAAATACCAAGAGCTGCTTGAAAGAGAGGATTTGTTTCCATATTATGAAGAAAATGGAGCAGATCTGTCAGGACCTGGAGAGCTGTATGTTTTCGTTTTTAGTGATGTATTTTTTAATAATAGTTATTTTTACTATGATGCTGTGATAGTGCAGACTTAGGATTCCAAATTTGAAAAAAAATGAAACTAAATAATGTAATTGTTTCTTAGTTCTACAGTGGATGTATTTATTTGTGTTTAAATTGTTTTTTAATAACACATGTTTGAAACTATTTCGTGTTTATTCTACTGAGTAGGGTAATTACATCTCAGATGTTTATGCACATGTACAAACATACTGCTGCATTTAAAAAAAAAACTACAAGCAAAATGAAGCACCAAGCCTTCAAGTGTTTGTAGTGAGGCTACCTAAATTTGTTTGACTGATGTGCATGAACATCCCAGCAAGAGAGGATTACCAAATTTCCAGTGTCTTTCAAAGGGAGAAAGTGTTAACTTTCTCTCCTCAGCCCAAGTACTGTTCCCTTCAATTAGAGGGCGACTCAGTGTTCTTGTAGAGCAAGAAAAGTAACCTAATGGCAAAAGGGGAAGCACAAGATGAGAATATAGTCTGACTTTTTGGCACCAGTTTATAAGAAAGAAATATGTAAAATAAGGAGGAGAAATATGGTCTAAAATAAATTGCTCTGATATTTATGCTCACAAAGGAGAAGTTTCAGACTATGATTTGATGCACAAGAATATTTTCAGTGTTGTTTTTTACATGTGATAAGAGTGCAGGTGTGGATCACTATATTTTTAGTAAATTAGAAAACTTTCCCTTTGTACATAGCTGAGGGGAATGTCTAGAACTTTGGAAGATATATTAGAGATGTCATCTAAGGGAAAAAAGAGACCCATGTGAACTTGTGCTTAGAAGAAAAATGCAAATTTGAGACAGGCAGCAGTTAAAAAATGCAGCAAATCCTAAGAGTGACATGTAGAACACTCTGAGTCAACCTTCAAGCAAGGTGACTGTAACCTTCTTTGCTGAAGGCTTAAGAAAAGCTTAGACAAATGTCTCCTGATTCTCTGTCAGCTATTTTTCATGACTGACATCAGGGAGGAGGGTTCTGTGTGAGGGCTCTTCTGAAGGCTACACTTCTACAAGAACAAAGAAATGAGTAAGAAATATGTAGACTGCTTCCTCAATGCACAACACTTTGAAGCAAAAAACCCTTTCCTACACATTTTCTGTGGTCTTCTTTTACATATCAACAAACAGAAACACAGGGTTTCTATATTAACATATTCTGTCTTTGAACTAGGATGTTGACCAATCAAGATTACATTAATAGGGTAGTAATGATGTTTTTTTGTAAATGGATCATTACAGCTGCATTATTAAATTTCAGAAAGCTTGGATTGCATTATTGCATTTTCTATCATCTTGGAAACTATTTCTGTCTTTAAAAGTGGGCAGCATAAGATGGTCTAAAAAGGTGGCAAACACTGTAGGTATTTATACATATATACAGTGCTGCTTTGAGGTTTCTGTTTATTTTTTTCCTAGTACCCATTGATTTTTCCTTTTCATTCCATTTGAGAAAATGTCATAAATAAGTAATTTATAAAGCTTTGTTTTATTATTGACATCTACACAAAATCTAAAAATCCGTTGGCTCTGAAAATCTGTATGTAAACTTAACACCTTTGGTGATTTTTTCCCCTCAGGTATTTTGATGAGATTGATGATGAGATGGATCCAGAAATTGAAGAAGCATATGAAAAATTCTGTCTAGAATCAGAACATAAGAGAAAACAGTGAGATGCTATGTATTAATGTTAGTTTATTTAACCATTTTAAGTATGTTTAGCGAGTGAAGGGGGACACAAAACATTTGTACCAAAATGAGAAACTTGCGTTTCTCAAGGTACTAATGTTATACAATTTCCATTTTGTTTAACAGACTCTGCCAAAAATTGTAAACTTATGCCCTGTAACTTAAAATGTTGTGTATATATCATAGTTTATTTTGTGAAAAATGTTTTTTGGACAATGTTTTGGCTGCAATAAAAATTATTTAAAAGTTATAATTGAAATTAAAATTTAATGGGGAACTGTCCCTTAAAACTTCCCTTGAGGAAGAAAGGGAAAGAATAATGATCTGAATTTGCTTGCTTGTTTGCTTTAGTATATATTGGGATTTACTCATCCTATTTACCACATACAATATATCTTGCATTTACTTCCTCCACTTCCTCCCCAAGAAGAGTATGATCCAAATAAGAAAGAAATTTTTGTTTCTGTATATCACAAACATGAAAAGTGGCTTGTGAAAGTTTTGTGTATGAGTTTTTGTTTTGTTCATTCCCTTTTTCTTCTTCTTTCAAAACACACATGGGTGAGGTCTAGACTTTTCTGTTTTCCTGGAATAAATATGTTACATGTTGATATGTGAAAAAGCAAGCAGTATTTTGGAAGTGAGGTGCTTTCAAGATCTTTGGTTCAGATAAGCTTATTTTCAAATCTACATGAAAAAGCTATTCTGTAATTTGTTGTGTTCTTCAAGGCAATAGTAATGCAGTTACGTTCTAAACCATGCCTCTTGAGAGTATGTGCAGTGCTTTTTTTTTGCTTTGTTTTCTAGTAATGTATCTAACATGTCTAACCTTTTGCAATCTTGTAACTTTCTTTTATTCTAATTTTATGTAGTTTGATTTAATTTTGTAGTTGAAGTAAATTCATATATTTCATAAATGTTAACATTCTGAAGCCAACTGCTCTTTTTTTGACTCCACATAATCATGTTAGTTCTCCTAGGATATTCCATTGTTGTTGTTGCCAAACTCAGTTGAACTGTTTCCTGTTACCTGTTGCTGGTTAGACTTGAGTAGAAATCCTTACCAAAAACAAACACAAGTATTTCCCAACAGTTAGCTACTCTAAAGAACACACATTATAAATATGCATGTAAATAATTCTGATAATATTTCACTGTTATTTGTATGGTTAAGTTGTGCATCTGCTAGTAGAGTAAGCAGTGACTGTTTTCTGGATGTTTATTTAAAATACTTATTTAGGCTGCAGTTTTGGAAAATAAAATTTAACTAGCTTTATTTCCTTTGGCATAATATCATTACCTTGTCTTATTGCTTTAAAACAAAAAAAAAATTATCTTCTCCTATCTCTCCTTCACTGAGCACTCCTTTCTCTTCTTCAAAGTACACAGTTGCAGAGATGATTGTCTTTTAATTCTTACTGGAAAAATTAAATGTATCAAAATGCAGTATGTTCATAAATATGGTATTAGCATTCCAAAGTCTTAAGACTAAAATTCAGAAACTAGGAATGTGAAAACTAGATGACTTTCAAACATGTTTTCTCTAAAGTGAACATAATTTTCATGCAAAACTTAATCTAAACACAGGTCAGACTTTCTGCTGGCTTTACAAGCAGATGTCTTGTGGAAATTATATTTATTCAGAACTTAAACTCCCAAGGAACAAGCATTCATATATGCTTTACTGTAAAGTAACAGTGACTCGAAGGGACTGCACTTTAGTTTTAGTTTTGCATGATTTGTGGTGAGTCTTCTTTTTCTGTAAGGTAGCTGTCAGCTCCAGATGTACAGTCAGCTAGTAGAAACAGTAATTTTATGAGTAGAAAGAAGCATGCCAAATCATTGGGTAAAAAAAATCCAGGAACTAGGAATTGTATAATAGAGAGCAGCTCGGGTCAAGTTTGCAATACAAATTTTTTCCTCCACTGAAAATACTAAAAAATCATAAAGTGAGACTTTTGTTCAAACTAGTGTAGAAGTGTATGTTCTGTACCTATGAACGTTGTAAGTGCTTTTAATCTTTACTGTATCAGGGAAAAATTTGTGTTAACTCTGTCCTGCTGCATAAAGAAAACAGGATAATCTTTTAGTAAGTCTTTCCCACTTGTCTTAAATCTCACAGAACTTCAATATGAGCTAGTCAATGTGAGAGAGCAAAAGCAACAGCAGGTTTCTCACTGTCAGGATCCCCTTGTCGGCTGCTTGTCTGCCCACTCTTAATAGCCTATTGTTCTGCATATGATAGAGATGAGTCATGAGAGGTTAAAAGTTTATTTCACCTGAATTTTAGCATTTACAAATTTCAAATGCACTGTGTAAAGTGTTTCTCATCTACAGGTTTCTGAAAAAGTCTTGCAAATGTACAATGTAAACCTTTTAAAATATGTATTTTCTTAATGGCATAATGGTAAATCAGTGAAGGCACAGAAGTATGGAAAGCTAAATTTGGGAGCGATATGAAGCGAGGTTCTTTAGCACTCGTTCTGAAAAGAAACAGGCTTCACATTCCAATTTGAGCATGAGACCCAAGCTTTGCAGATCAGCAAAAGTATGCATGCTCTTTCCCACTCCTGACAAATTAATTGTGATTTAGCAAAAATGTGTAGTATTTGAAAATCACACTTTGTTGAAAGTAATTTCAAAATGAGCTGCATGAGTTGCTGCTTTGCATGTGCTTTGCTGTTGAATGATTTTCATATCCAGAAATGAAGTCAGCTTGTTCTCAGTATTTTCCTTTAAAATCCTTTAAAATCTGCAAAGTTCCTGCTACTGGCTTCTTTTTTTTTTTCCTTTTTTTTTTTTTTTTTTTTTTTTTTTTTTTTTTTTTTTTTTCCTTTTTTTACAGATGAGGTCACTGGGTTTTAACTGTTGGGCTTTAGAAAAATTAACCACCAGAGAGAAGCAAGACTGGCCCAACCACATCAGGTATCACTGATATCACAGACTGTACATAGCTCAGATTTTTTTTTTTCAGTGGAATAATCCATTGTGGCACTGAATGTAAGTGACACTCAGTCTGGTTTGTACTAGTAATCTTTATTTCTCACCAGAACATTACTCCCTTATCATATTCTGCCTTTCCTTGCTATTACACAAAACTCATTGAATTAATGACAGTTCAAGTATGTAACTTCTCTCTGACTGAATTATAGTTCTAATCATCCAGTTGATGCCTGTGGATCATTAGTTGATACAGGAACAGAAAATGACATTCCAGCCAAAATGCAGGGAATATACCACACTGTACCCTAAACTGCTGATTTGCCACCTCTACTTCAGCCTCTGTGACCTACTTCCGCAGTTCCTATGCTGAGGGTTCCAACCAGAGCAGTGAGACTGCCAGCAAAATACAATGCATCATCCATAAATAATAGTATTCATAATTCATTCATAATCCCAATATATACTTTGGAACTTGCTTCAGGCAAGTACTGAACAGAATAATACTCTTTTAAAAGGGGTATTGTGAATAGAACCAGGTTATTTTGATGCATGGCTGTGTCAGCAGCCACTTGGCTGGGTGTTTATTCACTCTCTGCTGAGATATCAGCTGTTGAGAAGGGAAAGTTGTACTGAATGCACTCAGTCCATGATTGCGCTGATCTGAGAGACTTGTACTTCCCTAAGCAGGTAAGGGACGATCGTTGCAGTTGAGACCATATGGACTAGTGGGGATCTTCAGCTGCTAAGTGCTGAGAGTGGGGGTTGATAATAATTGTCACTTAGCTGTGAACTGGTAATCCACTTAAAACAGCTTTGATTAAACTGTAAGTATTGGTGGGGAGTGGAGGGTATATATAATAGGCAAAAAAAGGGAACTAGGCATCATATTAAAATTGTCTTTGGCATCTTGGTATTTGTTCAGATAGCACTTCTACTGCTCAGTTCTAGGTACAGACCTGTGTGTTGGTTCACCCTGCCTTGTGAAAGAGTGAATGAAAAGGAGCTGTCCCCAGAGAATTATTTATTTAGTCTGTCTGTGGACAGTCTGCCTCCTGATTTTCCAGAGGTACTTCTGTGGGAAGGTGAGGAACGAACGCCCAAGTTGCTGAGTTTGTGGGCTTGGTGCATAGCGATGCGGGAGAAGCAGTTCTGGGCGGAGCCCCGCTCTGCACCCTGCTGAACGAGGCGTCTCTCGGAGAGGCGCAATTACAGTAAGAGGAGGCCTTTGTACTGCACACTTTATTTCCGGAGCAGCAAAAAAAGACACACACACACACGCTTTCAGCAAATAAAACTTATTTTAAAACTTTGAAAAAAAAAGTATAAAGATACCGTGTGCAGTTTCCTCAAGCTTATTTTATAAATGCGTGTATTGAATGCGTTCACCTTCCGTCAGAGAGCAGGAAGGCGCTGTCACTCCACCGACGTCTTGAGCTGGGGCGGAGCTCAGGACAAGCTCGGGCGGAGCTCCGGCCGGGTTCGGGCGGAGCTCGACGAGAGTGGGGGCTCGGCAGGAGCCCCGGCGGGAGTTCGGGCCCTCGCCCCGCCCTGCGGTTCCCGCCGTGCCTCAGCCGCCTCGGCCCGAGCACCGCCCGCAGGTCTGGCTCGGCCTCCAGCGCGATGGAGGCGGAAAGGCTGATGGTGCTGTTCGGGGACGACTCGGTGGAGGTGCACTACGCGGCGGGGGGCCGCTTGCTGCTGTCTCCTTGCGGATCCGAGTATCTGTACGAAGCGGCGCTCCCCGCGGCCGCCCACCCGCTCCAGCCGGTGCAGACCACCCGCCAGCGGGTCGCCTTCGTCGTCAGTGCCTACCGGGTATGCTGTGGGCAGTGCCTTTGGGGATGGGAGCGCTATCCCTCGTCCCTGCGCCGTCCCGGGGAGCGTCCCTTGGCCGGTGCCAGGGTTGCCTCCCTGCTCGGGAACGGGGCGGCCCGGGGACCATGGCCCCAACAGGAGTTCTTGTTTCTCTCTGTAAAAAAAGGAGGGAGTTTCATAGCCTCAGCACCACAGAAAGTAAGAAATCAGCATAAAATTTTATCACTGCACGTAAAAACTCGTAATAGGGTTTGGTTTTCTCTGCACTTCAACAGGAACAACTTCTACGAGCGCTAGACTTCAGGAACACATTTTCTTCTCGCCCGTACTTGCCTTCACGTATTATACCTCCAGAAAGAAAAAAGGTGGGATTACACGTTACGCCTGTAATGCTTTTGTGAAACTGACTTCTCTAGCGGATTTAATATAATATCACATGCATGTGTGTGAGTACAGGAGATTTATCGAGTGAAGTTTGGCTAATGGAGCTGTCCTCTTTCTTAAATTACTGCCTTTTAAAATTACAGCTTTAACTGTTACTTAGACCTCGGTTAATGCGTTTTCTTTGTAGAAAGAAACACTACAGTTAGTTTATTTCTAGCAAGGGTACAACTTAGGATTTTGTACATTGTTACATTTTGGCAGTAGAAACTTTTCGGGGAGGTCACAGTGTGGTGAAAGTGTTTTCCGAGGCTGCCACATCCCCCCATGGAAGTACCCATGTGAAAATGCTGCTGGGGTTTATGAGAGAAATGGGCCAAAGTGTCTGTGGGAATGGCCACTCCAGGTCAGACTGAACATCCATGCAGAGACCGATTTAGCATTTCTGGAAGCTTTGCATCTTTCTTGGTGTTCCCGCTGAATATGAGTGTCTGCACAGCAAGGCAGGAGTCTTAAGACAACTGATTAAAGTTTTAAAGTTTTTAGACTGATCCTTCATTAGTATTACCCTTCATGCCGATGTTTAGCAGCCTAAAGCACTGTCACTCACTGACACTATATATTTAATGTAAAGACATCCGTCCTTACCAGTCATGCATTCACTGCAAAGTACAGCAGCAAAGAGCTGATGCTCTGTTCCTAGCACTGAGGAGTAAGTTCTACCTTCTCTCAGGTCTGGAAAGATCTTGCTCTTTAGGAGGTTGGCTGGGTTTCTGTTTTTTAACTTAGAGCATCCCATGTGACTACCTGCTTCAAGATTTTGAAGGATAACTTTCCTAGGCCACAGCAAGCACCTTATCATGTTGGTTGGCTTCTCCCCCCACATCTCTTTTTTGTTGCTTTGGTTTCTTCCCCCTCAGTTTGAGAAAAACTGCTGCTTTTCTTAAAGCCAAAACAGTCTTTTCAGAATTCCTGAGATCGTCCTTCTCCAGCAATCTACTGTCACTTTATTGTTCTGTGGCCTATTATCAAACAGTGCCCATGTTTTCAAGGCCCTTGCTGTTTCCCACACTCCAGCAGTCCACCATAAAAAAGTAAGAGTTACTAAGCTTCAGCTCTCATAACAAATTGCTAATGAGCCTGACAGGCCAGCCCAGGGCCTTGCAGAGTTAACCTAAGGCCTGAGGCCTGTTACTACCTGTGACAGTACTTTCATGGGCACAAAAACACTTAGACTGCATTGCTTGCAGTCTGCCTTATGCTTGAGTTCAGCCTGTTCCTGTGGTATGCTTAGGCTGTCTTTTGGCCACTCCAACCACTCACATGTCTAGATAGCTCTGTGAGGGGGACCTTGTTAGTGGTCTGGCCTGTTCAGAACAGCAGCTAGTATTCAAAATGCAGGTTAACTGTGAATATATGTTCAGTGGTATCACTATATGTTCAGTTTGCTCTTGTTCTATTCCTAGAACTTTCAAACATTTCATACTGATTAAACTGCCGGTGAACACTGAGTGTGTTTTCATGGGACTGAGAATTACAACACCAGGATCCTGGTTGGTGGCAGTCAGCTCGGAGCCCATACTCTTATATATATATACATATATATATATGTAGTTAGGATTGCCTTTCCCCATTAAGATCACATTATGTTTATCTCAACTAAGTTTTACCTTCAGCATTTTTATTATTTTTTAATGTCCTATTTCAATTCTTTATCAAATTCACTGGTAATTGCTATGAACAAGATAATTTGGCCATTCTCTCCTTTGTTTCTGAAGAAGCCATTGGAAACACAAACATGTAGAGTTGTGCCTGGTGAGTTGCCCATGCACCTTACTGATTTATGGCTGGATTAAATTAAAACATTATTGCTAGACAGAACTCTTTTAGTACAGGTGGAAGCAGATATGATGATTAGATGTTTTGCTTCCTCTCAGCTCCTACATGCAGAACAACATTTCTTGCCACACAGCACCCTTGTAGAAGGATTGAATTAATTTAACTGTAAATGCTCCAGTTGCAGGGCCTGGGAGGCAGGTCATTTTTATCTTGCTGCACGTTCCAATCCTTTTTCTTGTATTAGATTCTTCCCAGTGATATCTTAGAAATTAAATGGCCTGACCCTGCGACAGCTGATCTGACAAGATGTTTAGACAATGGCAGTGTGAAGATCTCATCTGTAGATGGCTATGCTCACCTTTACTTGTCAGAATTGCAGCAAGAATTTACAGTGGAGTTCTTATGCAAAGTCAGCCAGACATCTGCAACTTCCTCACATTCTGCTGAAAAGAACAGCAACTGTCAAAGCAGAGATCAGTGTGGAAAACCAAGTAAACATTCTGCTGCAGAAATCTCATCAAAACAAAGAAGAATAGAGAATAGGAATAAACATAGTTTTGCTGAAGGTAAATACAGAGAGCCAACCAAACCAAAGCACCAAAGAGATGGAGATAGAGTCCCTTTGTTCCACACAAATTGTTCTTCTGAATACACATGGGTTACACAGCGTTGGACTGTTTCCTTGTGCCCAGAAGAATGGAAATACCCTTTGTCCTTGGCACTAAAATGCTGTAACTTACATACTGTGGAAAATGTAATGAAGACATATGAGAAAAACAGCTGTACAGCTGTTGAAGGTGATGTTTTAGCTGACCCTGAAACACATGAAACAGTTTCTTGTTTACCTACAGCTTTGCCACTCAGCTGCAGAGCCCCACACCTACACAGGTAATTTAAACTGTTTGCTTTGTACTTGTTAACATATGCTTTACAATTCTTTAATTTGGATCTTCAACCTCTAGTGAAATAATTGAATCCTAGCTATAAAAAAAGAAAGTTTAAAATTACCATCAGTTGTGGCTTTTTTGGGAACTTCATAAGACATGACATTGTAAAACCACCATTCTGTAACCTGATGTAATGAAGCTATAGTAATTAGTTCAGATTAAAAAAAAATTATTTTCTGACATGCTGTATGAATATGTAAACAAAAAAGAGAATATGAAAAAGAACACAGGTTTTGTGTTGGGGTTGTTTGGTTTTTCCTTTTCCATTTTGAAATTTTAATATTTCTGAGGTGGGCCAATGGCATATTTTGTGTCTCAGCATCACTAAAAATAAAAATATTTGTGGTGCTCAAAAGTTTAATTTAGTAGCTAAAGTGGATCATTAAGAAATTGGAGGACTCTGAAAATATGCAACCATTTATCTTTTGAATAAGTGTGCATGCATCAGTCCTAGGTACAGAAATAATTACCAGCAAACACACACACACAAAAGAACAACCAATATATGGACTTAGTGAAGCTTTCATTGTATTTTACATACACAGGTGGACATTCTGTGACTTCTTTCAGAATGAAGATATGGAGAAGTATTCATTCCCTCAGCTAATTAAAGTTGTGTGGTACCAGGGTGTTTTCTACAGGTTTGTAGATCATTTGTGTTATCTGGAAGACTAAATTTGTACAGGAATTAAAACCCTAGATGAAATGTCTTACTTTGTCCCTTTCTCACTCTTCAAGAAGTGGAATACAATATTCATGTCAGAGCCTCTTATTTTCTGCTGTTTGTTTATTGGATTTCACATTTTCTAGCACAGTGTATTATCAGGTCTGAATCTGAAATCATGTTTAAGTGACCTGATTATCTGATTTCTTAAAGGTTTACTGGACAGCTGGAGAACCTACAGATTTCACTTACAATAATGGTACTTGTTTTCTTTGCAAATTAGTTTTCTCCTTTTGCTGCTGAAGATTTCCTAGTTTAGAAATATTTGTCTTGGTGACCTACATAATTCAGCTGTGGATTTTTCTGGCAAGTCACCTTGTTCATATGGTTAAAAAAAAAAAAAAAAAAAAAAAAAAAAGGAAAATACCAAAACAACAACAACAAATTCTAATTGAAATTGCTATAATTCTATTTGTTAATAGAATGCTAATTGCTATAATTAGCACCTAAAAGCCTTTGATGAAAGCATCACTGATGTTTAAACCTTTAGTCTTTCTGCTGAGTGTTCTTTATTTTTCCTCAATGTAATTCTTAAATTTTCATCTCAACTAAATAAAATGTTTAGCAGCACTTAAGAGTTTGGGGTTTTTTTTTTCTCAGTTAAGACCTTCAGATTGTTCAGGAATTGTTCAGTCAGGTCGTTTTATGAGTACACTAGGTATGGCTGGTCCACTAAGAAAGCTGGATTTTTCTTTTCAGGATCACCATGTTTTGTGGTCAGTGAAATGAGCAGTTCTTGAGAGCTGCTTACCTCAACACAAAAAAAAGCTTTCCTTAGCTTATTTAAATCCCACTCCCATACACATGTGCAAACAAAGAGCCTAGTAATGTTAATATTCTGTGTTAAAAGAGATTATTGGTACATTCTGCTGCTTATGAAACAGTAGAAATTTTTCACATGTGAGTTGATGAAAATGTGTCTCTGCTTATTGTTTTCTTCAGGTGTAATAAACCTGTTTTGCTTGTCCAGTGACACAGCATTTTAAATACTGGCTAAAAATCTTGTTGTTTTTCTTAGATTTATCCATGGTAGGACAAACATCACAGAAATTTATCCTGGTGATGATTCATTTTTCAAGTCAGAGGGACCATTTTTGGGAAAATATTTCATACGTTATGCAGTCCAAAAAGGAACAAAAAAGGTACAAAACTATTTAAAAACTAAGACTATTTAAAAGCATGCTCCAAATTCCTTCAATTTGCATCTTCCTTAAGACATTTGGCTATGCAGTGTGAAGTCCCTACACTATAATGGTAATTATTGTAAATGCTTCAATCAAGCCATCAGTCATACAAAAAGATTATATTATTCCTTCTGTTTCAGAAGGTATTTTCGTAAATTTGACACAGTAAGAAAATTCTTCTTCATTGTAACATTTATTTTATCAAACTCAAGAGTATGATCCTACAACAACCATTCCTCACTAATTTGGAAGTTTAGTCTTGAAGCTAATGTACTGATTACAGTTTAATCTCTTTGTACTTGGAAGTGTTTTCTACTGTATGAAGACAGAACCTAGAAGATGCAGGTTTTGTTCTGGCTTTGCTATGGACCAGCTGTTCAGTGCTGGAAAAAGGATTTTGCCTCTGTGTCTTTAAATTCCTCCAGAGGAGAGTCCTCTCCAGTGCTAATGCAGCAACTTGTATTTTTAAAGCAGAATTAAGCATCAGATTTGTACTTTTGGAACCCAGCCTTTAAATTGTAGTCAAACATTGCCACTCAGTAATGACCTGTAGTCTACTGTCTGACAAAAAAACTTCCTGGTTCTTACTGAGTGTAATAAAACCGAATATTTGAATATTTTCTCACACATATGTAGGCTTAATGAGACACTTTTCAATCAGATATTTGTCTGTGTTCTGTGGCAGATTTAAATGTGATTATGGTTGGCTTCTGGGAGGTTAGAAATTTTATAACTTGCTCTTAATTCTGTTTTCATGCTACAGTACCTGTAACTAACTCATCTTCTTTCTGCTCTTACTCAGGTGGAAGAAAAAATGTATTCGGTGAGCAGCCTACCTCCAGATGTGCCAGGACATCCATACTCTATATCCTCCATTATTACTCAGGCAACCAAGTAACTTTACCTTTGTTACATTAATTCCACTGAGCTATTAGAAAGGACGGAGTTAAAGTTCAAAAAGTTCGCTTATTATCTTAGGTATAAAAATTAAAGGAAATTATCTTAGCACTGAGGACATATTTAAACTTACAAAACAAAATTTGCAAGTGCTTAGAAGACATAATAGGATTTAAATGCCTAATACTTTGGGTTTTCTTCTCTCCTCAGAATACTTCAGTATTGCTGCAAAACAAAACTGTCATTAAGTCATAATTATTATCTCTGCTGCTGGAAAGTGGTATGTAGCTGAAAATTTATAAATCTTGTAGTGTTATAAGGATGGTTATATTGGCTAAAGGGGAATAGGACTTAATCTGGAGGGAAGAATGGTGAGTGTATCTTGACAGATGGGAAGGCAGATATTTGGGAACCAAAAGCATGCATTTAAAAGTTATATTTAAGAAACAATTCCATGATGAAGAGAGCTGATCTGGAAAAAGAAGTGAATTAAAAATCTGGAACACATACAGACAGCTTTAATGATGTAAATAGCCTTTCTTCAAGTTTTTAATGTATTTTAATGTCTTCAAACATTTGGTTCTAGGTATCGGAGACTGATGGACGAGAAATGTTGCCAATTTTGCTGCATGAAAAGGTTATTCCCAGCATAGGAAGACTGATTGTGTACTCAGATCATAAAGTCCATGCTGTTTTTTGGGATAGGGTGACCGTGACTATGGTTTGGGATTTCAGCTCTTCCTGTAGTGAGATCCAGGTAACATGTGACTTAGAGGAAGGACTATTGCTAAAACTTTCCATGAAAAAATGTTACTAGGAAACAAATGAGAATGCCAAACAAAAGTTCTGATGCCAATAAAATACAAAAACAAAACAGAATTGAAAATTCTACAGGTTTGGGGACATTTTTAGAAATAATTTATTCTTGAATAGCATAAAGGAAGAGTTGGAGCTTTGCCAGGTGTTTTTCCCCTGCATTTGTCATAGCATACTATAGCAGGTTCTGTCGCTAGCAAAACACAGATTTGCAAGTCTTTAAAGTGGATTGTTAATAGATATTTCATTCTTAAATTGGCATATTATACTTGCTTTTTTTTCCTTTGCCCTGCAGCGGAAAATTAATATTTGGGTTTTTTCTTTTCTTCCAAGATAAATGAAGATGTAGGCTGGTGTAAGTTAACTACTCCTGATGGGGTACAGCAGCTAATACAAATAAGTCATCCTGGAATCTATGAAAGGTAATTTAAATTAATTGTTTAATTAAAACTATTTAAATGCAAAAGTGATTCTTTATAAATCCTCTTTTGTGAAGAAACAGTACATACTGACAATATACTGGTAGGCATGGACCAAACATGTAATGATAAAAGCTCCATCTTACTTCTGGCCTGTGTGACGCAGGGCCACTGCATGCTGTGATTCCATTGTAACTGTTATGGCAATGTCCACTTAAAAAAATAACTAGAGCTGCAACTTGGCATTTACTTCAGTGGATTAAAAAAAAAAAAAGCATTTGTCCTATAGAGCTGATATATAGAACTGAACAGCACTTGATACAATTTTTGCTTTATTACAGATATTGACCTCTGCCTGCAGATTGCTTTTGCTGATCTGCTTGCGCTAATTACAGCCTCATTATGGGAATCATCAGAAATTTTCTGTGCTGCATTTTAGCAAGCACATATTTCACAAACAAAAATTAACACTTGTACACTATTCATAGCAAATCATAGAGCTTGTTATAATTTACTAGAACTGTATAGTTCTAAATATGAAGAAGATTCTAGACAAAAAATGGCAAGGCAATCTAGGAGAAAAAGCTAGATTTTGAATCATAGCTTTTTCTTTCAGATCCAGGTGTATTCCTTAGTGTCTTCAGTTTCTTGCTCGAAAATGGAGTTTCTCACATAAATAACTACTTTTTAAAATTTTCATATTAACACAGGTACATCAGAACAGCAATCGAATGGTGCAGAAGTTTGAATGAAAGGAAAGAGATTGCTGAATGTACTGCGCACTCTGTAACTGAAGAAAATTGGTATTCATCTTTATCCCAAATAATTGACTATAAATAATGTTGAAAACAAAATTCAAAAATATTATAAGCTTTGAATTTTATATCTTGCATTTTCTAATTGTCAAAAATGAAAATTTATTTTAAAATATTTATTTATTTTGTATATGGTTCTGTATTTTTCATTCAGTGTTTAAAATGTTTGGTGAATTTCAGATGAAGGTTGTTTCACTGAGCTTTGCCTATCTTACTTAAAAATCAGAATTATAGTGACTTTGCCAAAGGACAGTTAATGTTACAAAGATAGTGTCTTGCAGTGAAAAGAAAAGATACCAGACTAAGATGGCTTTTAACAGAACATCAAGCAGTCCAAAACAGTATTTTGAACTTGCCTAATGACACTTGTATACCTCTTGTTGACATTTGTCCTTTTTAATACATGCAACTGACCAAAAATCTACTGACATCATCTGCAAACATATTGGGATATTAAAAATATGCTAATTGAAATCAATCACAGTTGCACTTGTTATTTAAATTATAGCAGATTCAGCTGATACATTTTTGAGCTGATGAAATGAATATTCTATCTATGTTTATATGTACTTACACCAAAGAGACTATTCTTAGAGCAGAGACCAAATTTTTGGAAACACAAATGATTGACAAATGTCAGCCATTGGTATAAAAGACAGAGAAAACGTGCTTTTTTCCACTTTGGCTTTGCTGTTTTAATTCTCAGTATTGCTAGAAACTGTTTAAAATTAAAACCTGAAACAGAAAATATCCTTGAGAACCCTTTATGATACTAAATCATTTAATAACCTTTATTTTCTTGGACAGGTCTGCTGATGCTGAGCTTGAAAAAATACAGAGATTTAACTGTATCCTTTTAAAAGCTGTAAAGATTTTTTTCACTTTTATATTCTGCTGTTTATCTGCATGTTCAAATCTGCACTTCAGATCAGCAAAGGCTCTCTATCGTGATCTTACCTTCTTTTACTGTCTCACTTCTTAAAACAACCTCACTTTCTTATTTATCTTCTTTGTTTTATCACTTATTTTGTGGTAAAGATTTTTAAAAAAAGACAAAAATGGTGTCGAAGTACAAAACTAAAATGAAAGGTCACTAGAAAACAAAGCCATTTAACGTGTACTGCATCAGTTTTGCTAAGAGACATCTGCTGATCTGTTCTTGAAAGAGGAACAACACAGTTGCCTTTGGGCTTGTGTTACAGTACAGTATCTTTCTGTTTATCAGCTACCTTAGTATTGTTCTATTGTGTTCAGCCAGCTCAAATGTGCACTGTGCTGAATCTGCTTAATGCCACTCTGTAATTGTCTTTCAGCCAGTGTTCAATTCTATTTGTATGAAAAGTGCATGCTGTTAAACGGTGTAACATCCGTTTTCTTTTCAAAGTAACTCTTGGATAAATTGAAGTGTAAAAGACATTTTTCTATAAATGTTGTAGACGTTTTAAGTTATACAATCTTTTTCTTTTTTTAGCTGTATGTAATTACCATGCTACAAAGTGGGAGACTTTGCAAGGCAGAATGATGAATACGAATGCAGTGATTAATTTTTCTTTTCAGAAGGAAGAGTCTGAATTTTTTTTCTTAACAAAGTAACACTAGTTTTATTAGACAATAGCAACATTCTGAAAAGGACACCTGCAAAATGCAATCAATCTGGCATCACTGTTGGGAAAAAAGAAAACGAGGGTGAGGTGGAAGAACTCAGTGAAGGTTGTGTCTTAGAGGCTTTGGAAAAAACTTCCAGAGTCATTCAGGATATTGAATCTCTGCTTGCTGGTTCTGGGAAGTGAAGCCCGTGGGCAGGTGAAGCCGTGTTCCGTGTCCTCTCAGGAGCTGTCCCGGCTGTGTCTGAGGAGCGGAGAGGGGATCGAAGGCTGCAGCCAGGGGGACAAGTTGCCAGTATGTTCCTGGTGAAGTCTGTCAGGTGCCAGTGTAATGTCGATAATAACACCAGTGCTTTATTTGGTAGAGACAAAGGGAACAGTTGAGATAATGGAGCACTGCTGTATAAATAGATCAGGCCTGACCTGACAGTGCTGCTTTTAATGTATATGTTCGAATCAATTTGATTGATAGATCACTGCTGAAATTACCAGGGTGGACACGGGAGGTTTTCACTGTAGAAACGTCCTTTTATTCAGGTGCTTACACCAAGAAGTCTTAATACCGAATAAAATGTTTTCCAAATGCTTTGCCTAGTGCTCTCTTTGAGTAAATAAGTACTAATTTCAGGGCAGAGGACACTTCTCTGCTCTGTGGTCCGTCAGTGGCGCAGCACGTCCTTCGTGACAAAACACTCAACTCTTATCATCAATTCCCCTCCCAGCACTTTAAGGAACCAAAGTGCGAACACCCAGAGTCTGTGTTTAATAATCCTGCTAACACCTCTCCCTCACAACCAAACCGCTCTGAGCGCCCCGGGCGGGGATGGGAGGAGACGAGGCGGGTGCGGGTCCCAGCCTGCTCCGCGGCCACGCATGCTTCCTGACCGGCTCCCTGAAGCGCTTCCAGCCCGGTGCCTGAGGGCTTCCAGCCCGCTCCGGCCGCGATCGAGGCGGCTCAGCGCCATGGGCTGAAGGGCGGATGGCGGCAGCGGCGCTCCAGGTGGGCTCCGGGGCGGGCGGCGCGGGCGGCGGCGGCTCCGGCGCCCCTCACCCCGCCGAGGCCCCGCGCCTCCCCTCACGCTCCTGCTGATCTCGGGTCTCCAGGTTAATTTCCTCCTCGGTTTAATTTGGTTTGTTCTTCAGCGTCTTGGTAAAATCCTACCGCTTCCTTCCCCTGGAGAGGGGTTTTGCCCTCTCCAACCCCCAAAAAATGCGTTATAATTATCTGGCCCAAATATATTGGCTGGATCACCACAGCAATGCATTGTAATTATCTCGCCCAAAAATATTTGCATGATCACTCCAATAATGTGTTATAATTATCTGACTCAAAAATAGTGTCACTGTCAGTTCTTCTCTCAAAAATGCTGTCCCAGTCTTAGGCTGGGATCTCCTTTTCCACAAAATTGTATGCTAGTTTGAGCTGGTGTCTTAATTCTGCTTCTTGCAGTTTTTAATATAAATTAACATCCAATATCAAATAACGAGGGGTTTGGGAGATTATAGAATTGTAAGGGATTACAGTCTTTTAACTTCTTGTGTAGAATGCATAATTCTATATACTTTGCAGGGTGTTATTCAGTTGGACTTGATAACCTCAGATGTCTTGCCCAACCTAATTGATTTTGTGATTCTGTAACTTCATGCATTAAATTCCTATATGTATTCATGTATCTGATAGAGTCATACAAAACAGGGACAAAAATTAAGCAGAGCAATATTTCTAAGTGGTAATTTTAGCCATTGGATTTTTGTTTTGCTTGTACACCATGGCCTCTTAGTGTCAGCTGTTTTCCCAAAAGTATATTTACAGTTTTGATTTAAATATCTTCTTATGTCAGTAAAGTGCCAACTATGTGTTCATAAAAATTACTGTAGTAATTTTGCTTAAATTAAATTAAGCATATCTGCAAAATTCCATTTTGATACTATAGACAGAGACTGTGCTTAGTGTTTTATAAAATGTAAAAATGTTATGGGAAACCACAACTCAAAGCTGGGTTACTCCACCAACTGTTGTGTATTATGTAAAACCAACCTAGAACTTCCCTTCAGCATGTTAACTGGAATGACTGCACAGAAGTTTTTAAGCATTCTTGTGTGAATTATCCCCCACTTTTCTGTTTTAGCAAAAATCTAGGCTACACAACTGCTTTCTGAGATTAACAGGCTGGAAAAATCAACACTTTATTGTGATGTTTTGTAAAGAGACTGAAAACCATCATTTTTCAGGGAGAAAAAAAGTTCAAGTTTTACATTAAAATTTATAATTTCAGAGATTATTTTGGTTGACCAGAGTTTTCCTTTTTCTGGTCTGATTTCCCCCTTGATCTGCAGAATATTTCTGGGTAATTCTGTTGTACCTGGGAATGTGAGTTGATTTTCATGTGTGCGGCACTCATTTTTGTCTCAAAAGGAGGCTGAAACAGACAGTTTAAAAAGAACACTTGGACATGGCTCTTGACTGTGGTCAACCTGAAGCCAGTTTTGCATCTCGTTCTTCATTCTGTCTCAAAGAACACGTACTAATACTACCCATAGCAAAAGTGTAAGCCTAACACAGAACTGACACAGATCTCTGTTGCTGTATGAATTTCTAGATCTCTCTTTATCTTTTCCAAGGTTACTAAGTGATGGGATGGAATTTAAAAAGAGATCCCCAAATGGGACTCATAAATGTTTCATTAGGTGGGAATCTTCCAAGCACAAGAAGAAATCTGTAAAAATGGATTACTCTACCCATTGAAATGCAATGACACAGAAGACTGGAACTGTTCATTTTGGACTTTGTGTGTTATTATCTTTTAGTTGCTATCATGTTCCGTTTTTATTTCTGCTCTTCTCTTGGTTTATGGTCTTTTTTCTGCCTTCTTTCACAGAGCTTCAAAGCTTAGCTGAAGTTGCTTTTAGCTCAGTTATATTTGTTTACAAATTAATTAAATATGTGTTTGTTCTTTCTGGATTTTTTTTACTGTTGTGCATATTTTATATATACTGTTTTGTCCAATATCAATGCTTACTGGTGCCTTCGTTTTTATTTAGGATGGAACAAATAGGGTTTGGTGTTTCCTGCAGTGGACTGGGCAGACTGGATTCAGAAAACACAGAGGCTCAACACTGAGGCATAGACCGTAGATATATTTCCTACTGGAGTAAGGCACCAGTGACAGGAAAAAAAAAGTTCTCCTAGTTCCAGGGGAAGTTTGATTCTGAATACTGGTGTGCTTTTTAAAGGTATGTTGCCACATCACCTCTTCACAGATTGGATTCTTACACAGCTTTTATGGTCATTTAAAATGAAATGCAATCTGACATGATGGCCATATAGAAGAAACATTTGTGAGGAGACTGCCGGTTGTTTTTTTTCTTAAAATGGAATTTATTCAGCCATGTCCTGTGTACCATAAGGTCACCCACGAGAAAACAGCACTTCATTGTTTCAGGAAATACTTTGTGTCTACACATTCATTCAGAAGAGGCACAGCCATGGTTAACAGACTCTAAACTTGACCCACTTTTTTCTTCTCTGTGCAAAGTCCATGTATTATTCATGCTTTCTTCTATTTTACTTTTTAAAATGTTTTCTAAATAAATGATTCAATGGGCTTTTTCTTTTCCTACAGGGATGCCAGTAGTTCTGTCTTGTAGATAATTCTACAACAGGCAAGCATGTAAATAGTCTGGAAGGAACATTTACACCTTGTGAGAATTATAGTATGTTTAAAATCATAAATTGTTATGTGTCATCTTAAGAAGTCTAATACACTCAAAAAGGCCCTTCAGAATAAAAATTTACCTGATAAAGAAGGGTTGTCATGTATTGGATATATTGGACAAAAATGGTGAACTCATAGGAAGAATCCATTTTTAGGTAGGGTATAGGCTTTAAAACTGTGGTCTGTCCCTACAGCTCCCCAAAATGACTAGCATAACATCTGGGACACTGAGAACTTCTCCTGTAAAGAGAGGAGTTATGAAGCTAATGTGACAGACAATACATAAGTCCTAAAAGTAACAGCCAACTTCTCTGCTGGACCACATGCTGAGGAAAAGTGTAGATACTTTAGCTCTGTAAGGAGGTGGTTTTAATCACTTTGCTTCACTAAATTGATTTGTTTTTGTCTTTGTGTTCATAATAAATAGTGAAGATATCTTAGTGGGTTTGCTTTTCTTAAGGTTTATTCTACAGTCCAGTCTCCAAACTAAACAAGGCATTGCTCAGGAAAGGGTACCAGGGGAATACTACATATGTAAGCAAAGGGTGTAAATTAAAGCAGTGGTTTGGATTAAAGATTGAAAACTCTGTTTCAACAGTTGCTGTGTAGAGCAATCTGGGATTTTGAGCATCAATACGAAGAATCCTCCAAACTGAATCTTCTTTTGTTATTACAGTGTAAAGTGTGTCATTGGATTAAATCATGTATTTAAGATCAGAAGGAATCTTGAAACATATTCAGTGTATTATTGTAGATATGTTTCAAGTTATTTCGTAATATTTAACATTTCCGTAAGTGGAATTAGAGCTTTCCATGTTACTTGTGCTGGTTCTAATAAAAGCAGGGCAGGTGTTTTAATTCAGAGATGTAGTGTTTAAGTCAGTAAACAAATTGAAATCAAAATTTCCTTGGGAATGTTAAATGCAAACATTGAATTTGGTGTTTCAATGCGCAGTTGTAGCTGTGGTATCAAAATGTTTTGTGCAAATGGATTTTCTTTGTTTAATAGTTTTCTTTCTGATCTCTGACATTTACAGAACAACTGACGATACAAAGGACGATGCACAGTGTGTATCCTGATGACATTTTGTGTGCTGTGACATGGCTTTTGTCATGGCATCTGAGACTGAAAAGGCCCATGCTCTTCTCCAGACTTTCAGCACGGCGTCAGTTATTTCCAGTCTAGGTTTGGGGATATTCTGCTTTATAGCTGACAGACTTCTGCAGTTTTCCTTCATTCAGCAAAATGACTGGCTCCGAGCCTTATCTGATAATGCCGTGCATGGTATACTGGGGATGTGGTCCTGGGCAATAGTGATTGGACTCAGGAAGAAAAGTGACTTCACTGAGGTCACCCTGGCTGGCTTCCTTGCCTCTGTCATTGATGTGGACCACTTCTTTCTTGCTGGATCTCTGTCATTAAAGGTAAGTTAATTTATCACTGTTTACGTTACTGTTCTTCTACCATGTCCTAGACAAAAAGGTTCCATTGATAATTTAATTAAATACATTTAATAGATATACAAGAATTATGTTCATATGCCATAGTTATGATTTTTAAAGCCATAAAAATATTTTACATCTACTCCTCCATTTCTGTTACTTAAAATGAAAAAAAAGAGAATTTTGCACATGGACACGCTGTTCTACATGTATCATATAGTTGCTTTGTTATCCTGCTTAAGGAGGTAAGTGCTGCCTTGCACACTTTTGTGGATGAAATGGATTATTCCACTTCTCTTTACAATAAGGGTTAGAAATACCTGAAATGTGAGGTAGAAATACCTGAAATGTAGATGGTGGAGTTTCTGTTTAATTTAATTCAGTCTTTATATGTAATACATTGGGTTTAATAAGCCCTAATTATTTCTCCCATGAACACGCTATATGTGAACTGTCACTTTTAAAAAGGCAGTCTGAGTTGCATTTAAATATTGCTCACTGAAAAAAAAAAAAAAACCCAAACAAAAAAAACCAAAACAAAAAATAGTAGGAAAGCAAGCATCAGCTTTTTAATAAAAGTAAAAAAGTGAATGGATCATCATCTATTAGCAGAAATGCTTGTTAGGACAGAGTTTCTCAATAGGATTAGTACTACAGGATGATGGCACCCTTTTCCAGTAGTTTTCCTCCCCTAGTTTGCTCATAATACTATTACACTGTTCATAGGGAAATAACTAAAAGGAAGGCAGAGGAAGGAAGGAAGGAAATCCTGTTCTTTATATTTATATAACTAAAGAAGAATGGTTTACCAATTTCTAAAAAATATTTAGGTGACAGCTAAGTGCAAGAGGCGAACACTGCATATAGTTGAAATGTAAAAATCAGACTTAAAATGGAAAAATAGTTTTTGTCTACATACAGTATCACTATTTATGGTAGAGGAAAGATGCCTTTCATTTGTGCACTTGGTCAGTTTTCCCCTCTTGGCTTTACCAGTGCTGAGGAGAAAGGGAAGAATCAGGCACTCAACCTGCTGGCTGCGTTCCCAGTGCAGCCCAGGATACCACTCACCACCATTTTGTCACATGGACAGCCAGGCTCCAGCATGTCTGGGTGCCTGGCATCGTTCTTCCCTAACTAGTCCCTAGTTCTCCCCTTTTCTGTACCTCTTGCATGTGGAAATGCTGTATAATTATAAAAATATGAAAGTTAGCTTGGTTAATGGGTCGTATGCTGTTATTACCCGAAAAACAATATGGAATGGAATTTAAATCTTTAATTACTCTCATCTGTTTTTTTTCTTCTTTTAAAATCGGTGAATGCAAGTAAATTAATGGCTGGTTATTAGAAAGTATTAAAATTTTATTACTGTTTTTTCATGCATCTGAGATTATTACCAGTATTTTTCTTAATTATGACCACTAGATGTCATACTTCACTGATGCCTGTTTGAGAAGTTGACTATTGAATTGTGTCATGGAACTGGGAGGTGACCTGCCAACTGGCAGAGAAGCAAGGTTAAATACACTTACACCTTCCATGATGGGGAAGCTTGTGTAGGCTAACCTCTCCCTGCTATGTGAAACCAAGTACATTTTTGTAATTTTGTGACTTAATTTCTTCCTTTGTTTTTTCAGTTCCCAGGCAGAGAGCAGTTCATTTTCTATTTCAGCCTGAATTATTGTTGATGACAGTTAGATCTAGTTCTCTTATTCTTTAAGGGGTTTTTTTTGCAAAAGACAGCTGATTTCTGTGATCTGCCTCAAAATGTTTTTCTAATCAGAAACACGAAACATAGCAGGTAGAATCATAGCCCTTTTAGTAGCCAAATGTATTTGGTTGAGATGAGAAGACAGGATGCCTGAAGGCTTTTTCAAAGTGTTTTGCCTACCAACTCCTTTCTTTACCATATGTTAACTGGGCTAATAAAGGAAATAATCCAGTGTAGGTCTCTTAATTCTTAGAGCAAAACCAACTTGCAAAGCCGGTAGTCTTTACAAAGACTCTCTTCTCAGCTAAGTAACCTTCAAAAAAATAATCTTAAGGGAATAAATTTATTTTTTCTAAACCTCATACTATTTTTCTCCTCTCTTCTGTATTGCTTTTTTGCCTAAATTACCTCTAAAAGGTCCTGTCCAAAACCATGAGTAGTATTGTAGGTGAGACTTTATTTGAGCCAAATACGATTGTTTGATTCCTTTCCATGTCACAAAAGTACAATGCTTCTGTCCTTTAAAAAAATAAAAAGTCTGTTACAGATTTTGTCTTCTTGCAGTGCCATGAGAGTCCCTTTGGTTTGTGGTGTAGTAAAACCCCCATAAACTTTGCTTCTGTGTGCTGTCTGGCCAGCTAGATCTGGTTCTAATATGTAATTTTTCTTTCCTTGGCTGAATATGATGTGCCTCTCAGTTTCTTAGCATAATTTCAGGCTGCTGCATATGTAATTTATTACTTCATGGGATACTTTTTTATTATGTGTTTGTTAGATTCTTTTTTACTACATATTTGTAGTTACAGTCCCATTCTTTGTCTTTCAATTACATGGTTGAGAGTAACTGCTTTAAGAGACTAGCATGTTTACTGCTTTTGCAACACATTACTAAATAACTAATAAATTAATAAGTCTAATTAACTAACCACACCATTATTACTAATTTGTACCAATAGTATATTTCACACTACTGTACACAATCACCTATTAAGCTTGTCATCATCACTCTTAAATCTGACGGTGAGTTACTTTTTCTGAAGTAACCCTTTTATGCAGCACAAGGCGGTACTGCCTCCTACCTCCAATTGCTACCTTCACCCTACTCTAGTCACCTACTTCTGTTCCTGCTGACACCACTCAGTGCTTGGATTGTTTGGCCATTGGTCTGTTTTTCATGGTCATCATTATTTTTCCTCAGTGTTTGGGATAAATAGTCACCTGTGGTATTTATATGTTTGCGCTGATAAATACATGTGTACCAAGCACCACGTGATCTGACCTTTTGCCCACATTTTTTTTGCGACAAGTATGAAGTCTGCAATGACTTCACTACTTGGAATTCATAGTTCTTTGTGTTCCATGTGGTTTTACTGTGCACACAAGTACAGAAGGACCTGTCTCACAGTACTCCAAAGGTGGTAGTTCCTGCAGCCCGTCATCAGTCAGGAGTGCTGGTCTGACATGATGGGATGCTCCCAGACTCCCACCACGATTGCAGCCCTCATGTTGCATGTAGACACCCATGTTGCAGAACAGACATGGAGAAATTCCTGTCTTGCTGCCTAAGACTCACCAAATTCTAGAAGTCTAGAACATGCCGTCGGTGGCAAACATTCATAGCACTGCTGGGAGATGTACCACCCATGACTGACCTGGGCTGTACAGGAGCATTTCTGGAACTGGAGAATAAGCTTTGCACAAGCACAATTAATATAGCATTGAATATGTTACTATATTGTTAATATTACTACTGTAATATATGTTACATGGAGTATGTTACTATGAATTAAAGACTTGAGGCCTGTGAAGCACCACAGAATATCAGTGAGGAAGCATCTGTTGTTACATAACATCTGTGGTGTTGTCATGACCATTAAAGCAGATAATTTGCGTGGGTTCTCCTGCATGCAATTATTGTATCCTGTCTCCAGCTGTTCATTGTAGTGAGAGGGGTTGGAGGAGCAGCAACTGCAAGATGATCTTGCACCTGATTGAACATGTGGGCAAATGGAAAATATTATTTGCAAATAAATTCTGTTTGCAATTTTTTACAGGAGGTTTAAGGTGAAAAAGGCTTGGGGTTTGGGGATTTTTGTTGTTTTTTGTTTTGTTGGTTGGGGGTGGATCTTGTTGTTTTTGGGGGGAGTTTTTTGAGGGTTTTTTGTGAGGTTTTTGTGGTTTGTTGGTTTGGTTTTGTTGGTTTGTTTTTTTAAGATCTGGTGCTTTCTAAAGGCAAAAAAATTTGCCTGTTAAGAGGAAGACAGTATAGCAGCTTATATGAGCAAACAGAACTACCTGTCTGTCTCCAGGGCTTGGCAACTCAGGGATGTAAGTGTTCCTTAGTCACAGAATGTAAAAGTGGAAACAGAGTGTTCTTCTCTCAGACCTTGGGCAAGAGCGTGTCAGAAGCTTGATGGCTGTACTGCAGTTACAGAATAGGAGTTTCTCTTGCTAAAATTGAACACACAGTCTTGCAATAGGAACAACCCTGCCATCTGAAATTTATATGAAAAGAATTTAAGCATCAGCTTGGCACCAATACTGATAAACTGTGTACATAAGTAACATTAAAATTCTCCTGACTCACTGTGTTGCTGCTGGCACCAAACCTTAGTAGGCCAGAGGGAAAAGACTAATTTAGACTTTGCTACTGGTTTTTTCCAAAGTACAGAAATAGAGGCCAGTCAACAGATTATCTGCTGAAACATATCAATATCCAGTTTTTTCAGAATTAGGTTAGTATGTACCTTTGAGGCTCTTGTTGACAGTAACAAAAATCTGACTCTTTGTAAGACAGGTGATAAACAATTTCACCATCACAAGATTTTTTCTGCTTTGATCTGTGAAGAGTCTGCTTGTGTGAAACAGAACTGAAGTTGAAGAAAATGCACCTCTTGTTCCAACTTAAAGGAATTGGGTCCACAACATTAGAGTTAAAAATTGTTGAGACAGTTTGTGAGCTTATTAATCCCATTACCTGATCAGGAGAGTCACAGACAAGCATGTGGTGGGAAGCTAATAGAGCAAAGCTTTCTACAGACCTTTTAATGCTGGCTGTGGTTTAAAGCCTGAGCTGTTATATTTCAAGGTAAGTCCATAATTTCCCATCTCTCCATTAACTGGCTAAGGCTACATCAGAGTTTCCTTGCAGAGAAGATAGTGTTCCATGCAGTTATCTAAATTATGCATGAATTTGATGAACCTATTTGAGAATCCCATTGCCATGCCCTCTCGCAGTTGAATCGTGCAAGGATTAACACAACTGAAGAATGAGCGGGTTAGAGATGCTTTTTTTGCCTTCTGCACAGTGAGGGATGTGTTCAACACAGCAAAGATACACTGTCACATTACATCTCTGGTGCCTTGCTACATGTTTTCTGAGTGTTCACCGGTATCTCAATTGAGCCAATGAATATCACATCAGCACTTCTGTAGACCTCTTAGAATGCGCTGTTGTTTGTTCTGTGCTTACAGACACAAGAATCTACTTATTTGTTGAATAGAAATCAAAAATACCATTATGATATTTTTTATTGTGTTTGAATTTGTGGTCATGGTTGTAGCTGTTGCTACTGAGTACACCCACCGAATATCTTCTCAAACATGTATATTAAATTGACATTAGCAGTTCTTAAAATGGCTGAATCTAATCTCACTAGCTAGACATTCACCTTATTAAAACCAAATATCAGGCTTTCAACTGAGTTACTGTTAAACAAGTTGTTGATACAAAAAAACCCAGTCACAAATGTTTTGGATCTTGGCTTATGAACTTTGTTTTGCCTGTCGATGAAGAATACTGTCTCAAGGTGATCAAAGACATGTAACTTTCTTCATATCTTTGTCCTGCTGAAAATTATTGTTCTGTTTTAAACACTGTGCAGCTGAACCAACTTTACAGGTGACAACTGTAATAAAATAAAGGATGTATTTTTGGAAGTAAATGCCATTAGGGCGTATGATTTATTTCAAGTAAAACATATTAAATATTTCAAGTGCATTGCATGGTTGTTTTCCTTTTAATTATCGTGAAATGAAATACATATAATCAGTGCAGCAGATTATACAAGTTTCTGTGTACCACATGACTGTGTGACAAATAGGATTCCTCATCCTTCTCCCTCCCTGTTTTGCTGATGATAGTACTTAGTAGGATGCATGATTCATATCATACAATAGAGAGACAGGGCAGCACACAACTCTCATGCATAAAATTGGCTTTAAATTAATTGCAGTGGAAAGGAACAGTATGTTTTTGTTTCTGCTTCCACTTGACAGTACACCTGTAGACACTCATGAAACTTTTCTTGTCACAGTTGTAGCCATTGGCAATAATATTTTTCTCTTCTGCAGGCTGCTCTGACTCTTCCACGGAGACCACTTCTTCACTGTTCTACTGTTATTCCTGTGGTGGCTCTGACATTAAAGTTTATCATGCAGCTTTTCAGGCTTAAGGACTCCTGGTGCTTTCTTCCCTGGATGTTGTTCATATCCTGGACTTCTCATCATGTCCGTGACGGGATTCGTCATGGCCTCTGGATCTACCCATTTGGAAAAACTCCTCCCTTGCCATATTGGCTGTATGTGGCAATTACAGCATCTTTACCTCATCTGTGTTCATTTATTATGTATTTAACAGGCACTAGAGAATTAATGTCTATAAAACATGGAATCCGCATTGATGTATAGGAATGATGGCTTTTAAAGGTGGTTTGTGCTAGCACTTGAAATAACCTGCCTGTCTGTCACTGAAGGGTTTCCTTATGCTTCCTACCCCTTCTGAGTTAGGCATTTTAAGGCTGTAGAGCCAATTACAGCTCTTGTGTCAATTCTTGTGGTCATAGAACCTATTTAACGAATGATAATAATTTTATATCTGTACATTTCTCTTGTACAGTGTGTAGTCTTCCATGATAGTTCATGCATAGTGAGCTGGTTATAAAGTACTTAGTTCCTCTCTGTAGTAATTACATTGCATTTTACTGTCATGGAGCCATTCATCTGATCACTATTCACTTTGTATTTGTATTCTGCCTTTGGAGAATACATTTCATCCAGATAGTATTTGTATAGCACTTTAAAATTGTGAAGTTCTATATAAATGCTAGATATTATTGACAATCCAATAGTGTGTGGCACTTCTAAAAAAATCCCTCAGCCTTTCAAATTTATTTCTATGTTAGAAGTCCTGCTGGACTCTTGTATTGAACCACTTTAAAAGAATTACTGCTTGTGTTTCACACTGTCTATCCACATCTCTTTGAACCTCAGTGTTTTACTGAATTCTATATCCCCCTGTAGCTGCTTGGTTAAATTTATAGATTACTAGCTTCAAAATTAGAAAGGAGTAGACAGTTTGGTTATAGTATTACGGCATGTTGGCCAAATTGTTTAATTGTTAAAAATACACTAATTATAAATACTATTTAATTTGGAACCAAGGAATTTTAATAAATATTTAAGAATTGTGTGAAGATTCAGGGAGACACAAGAAAATAAAAATTGCTTATAACGCAAGTTTGCATAAAGACATTACTACTCAGTAAAGCATTTTCCATTAAGTGCAATGTCATCCTCATAATTGTAAAATAAAATGCATTAATATTATTATTATTGTACAGAAATAGAAATTTCCTCATAAAGAAGTTCCATAAGGAAAAATGTTATTATGCTGCAGCTTATGAGGTAGTAATTTGCACTATGGACTATTCAATTTTCATTTACAGACACCTCTCAGAAAGAGTCCCAAATTAAAAGTTGTCTGGTCTTGTCTAACTAGACAAGACTGTCTAGACTTGTGTAGTTTATAATGTACAAGCTGAGAATGTCTATTAATAATTTTTAAATTTTTTATTCACCGCCCATTAAAAAGATGGGGCCTTAACTACTCCAGCTTGTGATAAATAGCTGTCAAAGGGGATCATTTTTATGGAACTGCATGTATAAGGTAGCACGTGCTTAACTTAGGTTACCAGTGGGTGTAAGGATTTACGTGATGTGTACATTTACATTATTAAATGTATATTAGAATAAAGTAAAAAAAAAAAACAAAAACTGGGATGTCTGTCTTAATGAGTAACAGAAACTTTCTATGCCTGCAGAATACTTAAGGCTCTTTGCAGCCCTCTGTGCTAATCATGGAAAGTGTTGCACTTCTTTAAATTGTGTCTTTGTCCCAGAAGAATAGTCCCTGTCCTGTCTGTTCTTCATGTTACAAATGCCAATGTAAACTTGTATGAAAGTACAGCGGGGCTGTCTAGCCTTTATTATAAAATGAATAAAAGGTTTCTTTCTTGCAAAGAAGATTGGGAGAGCAAAACATTCCTTAGAGGGTTATCCTTATGTTGTGGATTTCTGTCCTTTGGAGTTTTCCAGAAACAGCATAAGAAATGTCTTGCTGTAGAGCCCTCAGATCAAAACTGCCTTTTATCCAAAGGCATGACAGTTTACTAGAGGAGCATTCATTTACTTCTATCCTGTATTTTAAACTAGAGGCTATGAAATGCCAGTAATGAATAAATTTTGTGCAAGGGGTGAACACTGAAGTCTGTGTAGTAAATTTTCTGTATTCTTGCTTCGTGGTATAATATTTGTATAATTTTGTGCTTTATCCAGGTTGTTTGCAAAGGGAAATGTGTATAGGAACAAAGCATAGAATTACACTTTCTCACTTTCAGACTGTAGCTGTAGCATTTCTGGTAACTGTATGTCTACCCACAGTCCTTAAGATTAGTACTATACTGTTCTAGCTATATTTAAGGATCTAATGGGTACATCTTCAGTAGTTTAAAACTACATATTTTAATTCTCTTTATGTCTAGATATTTCTGTGTGAGCTTTCACAGTAACTTTTAGCTTTTGAAACGCTATTTTTTCTGGCCATGTTCTTACATCACAGTTCTACCACAGCAATAGGTGAACCCAACTCCAACACATATCAAGGAAAGTAGCAAGTACTTTTACCACGACTTCTTTCCCCTCAGACAGACGTGGCAGTCTCACACCTCAACCTGACATTTAAGCAGCTTTAGCAGCTTTTCAAAGTAAACTGACATGTGGCGTGTACTGCTGTGATTTGTGGGTAGCCAGAGTAGGGTACGAAGGGGAAGTTAGGTGTTTGTTTCAGCCTATGTGTCGTGAGCAGAGTGATACAGAGATTATAGAGAAGCCCTCCCGTTGAGTCACAAGGCACAGACAGGACCTTCTTGCTTTCTGAACTCCTCACAGAGGCCTCTGGGTGCAGCAGGATCCAGCCTTGGCCCCAAACGCTGTCAATGGTTTATGGAAATGGATTAAATAGGCATTATTGAACCTTTTCACACCTTTGTCCCACAGGATTAAGGATGACAAACGAGATATTTATATAAAAATAAGTTACTTATGATAAAGCTGAGATTAAAAGATCTTAATGAGAATTATTTACTACACTGTATAGGTAGCTATAACTACCAGTCAACTGAAGTCCGCTATTTTTGAAGCAATATTGAAGCAATTATATCAAAGGTAGCAAAAGGAATTATGAAGTAGAGATTGATTTTACTCACCCATACCAATGACTATGGGAAAATCTCTTTCTTTCAGTTTCAGGGGGTAACCTTGAGGCAAATCCCAACTCAAAGAAGGAATCTGCATACAAAGCTCCAGAAAGGGGATTGTTGGAAGACCCTCCCCACTCATTAAAAAGTGAGAGTGGACCCAATGTTTCCAGGTCAGCTGTGTCAGCTCAGCATCTTTAGATAAGTTAATAGTAGTAGTAGTAGTAGTAGTAGTAGTAGTAGTAGTAGTAGTAGTAGTAGTAGTTAGTAGTCGTAGCAGCACTTGTTTGTTGCTTTATCTGGTACTTTACCAGGTCTGCCACAGCTTCACCTTTCTGTCAGGTATGTTTACCTCTGGGATTGAGTTTAACTCAGGCTGGTTTCAGCATTATTCAGCACTAAAAGCACCAGGACCACCCCCTCCTCCGTTCACCACTGATAGCTTTGCAAACAGGGCATTATTTGAGCTATTCTACTCCTGTCCAGGCAGAGCATCCTGCTGAACCTCATTACCCAACACCTACCTGCTACAGGTGACTTGCCCAACAATTCCTTGCCAGTATTTCATGTCCATTTCAAATTCACTGATGTTTCCAGCTATGCATCGATACCTGCCATGTGTAGCAAAACCATAACAAAAATAAACTGAGATATTAAAAAGATAATGACTTTGTGCTTTACCGCATGCATCACTATAAAGGGAAAAAAAGCATGTGAATTATACAAAACATGGCTTGCAAAGTCAAGCTAATGATGTTGTGCACACTGTATGATACATATCACTAAAATATGAGGTATTTCAGTGATTCTTAATAGTCCATTCCAAACATTTTCCATATATTTTCAAATTGAACTTACAAAGTTGATGGGAGTGTAGGGTTACTCTGACTTCCTTTGTTAGAACTGGGGTGCTTTCTTTTCTTACTTTCACAGATTGCTGCTGTAAAAAGGAGGTACTAATAGCCCAATTTAAAAGAAAAACGTTAGACTGTTTCTTACATTCTTATTTCTCCCCAGTCCTGGATAAATAAAATAAAATTACTTCTAATTGCTTGGTGGCCTTAACAGAATGTGTGAACATGTTTCCTATGACTTCACATTTTACTTTAAAGTCTGATCTGTATTTTCACCTGATTGCTGGTATCACTGTTACCACAGTGCAGTATATATTATGTCATGTGCCCTTAATAAGGTATTGTTAAGTGAATTACACATAATTGATCCCATGTCCCAAGGAAAATGATGCTAAGTTTGAATTAAACTGAAGTAATTTTTACAGCAGGCCACTGATATTGTCTTATTATAAGAAGAACATTTCCTTTGCTAATAGAAGTAAAGTTCCAGAAGGCAAGAGAAGGGGTTAAAATTCAGTCTGAAGGAAATGTTAGTACATAGTTAATTTTGGACATATACCTTTTTATTCCATCATTGTCAGTACGAAGTTAAGTGATGAAATGCATCACAAGAGTACATGTCTGTTTGAGTGACTGAGCCAATCTAAATTTTGTCAATTATGCAAATTTATTCAGGGCAGAAGAAATTTTGTATTCCCAGTGTTAGACATCATGAGCTTTGATCAGCTGGTAATTTTGAGCCCACAAGCTAGGTTTTGTTTCCCTGTTACAGGCAGTCCTTGCATTGAAGCAAAGGAAGCACTGTCAAGTTGAAGTACCTTTGCATTCATCACAAAAAACCAGTAGTAACACTTTTCCTCAAAATTGTAAGTTGGTGCCTTCAGTTCTTTCTTAAAACTTCCCAAAAGCTACACCCTTTGAATTTTTGAATTTATATTTTCAAATTGTATTTGAATTTGAATGCTGTATTGTAGAACTATTTCCTGTTATTTAAATCCACAATTAAAGTTAAAGAGTACTTGTCATAGATAGAGATAGAGATAGAGATAGAGATAGAGATAGAGATAGAGATAGAGATAGAGATAGAGATAGAGATAGAGATAGAGATAGAGATAGAGATAGAGATAGAGATAGAGATAGAGATAGAGATAGAGATAGAGATAGAGATAGAGATAGAGATAGAGATAGAGATAGAGATAGAGATAGAGATAGAGATAGAGATAGAGATAGAGATAGAGATAGAGATAGATAGAGATAGAGATGATAGAGATAGAGATAGAGATGATAGAGATAGAGATAGAGATAGAGATAGAGATAGAGATAGAGATAGAGATAGAGATAGAGATAGAGATAGAGATAGAGATAGAGATAGAGATAGAGATAGAGATAGAGATAGAGATAGAGATAGAGATAGAGATAGAGATAGAGATAGAGATAGAGATAATCTCACACACTGATCTTTCCTTCTATGTTCATATAATAATTTTGCATTTATTTTGCTAGTTTTGTATTGATTTTTCCTGGAGTGAGGAGAAATGTTTGTCTCAGTTCCCCCTCAGACTGTGGGAAACCAGGCATGCTACAATTTAGCAGAAATATTTTAGAGCGAGGAACTCTACAGAATATTTAAATCAAGAAAAGAGATTATACTGTCCTTTTGATGGAAGCATTCGGTAGGTTTCTAGGCAGTTTTTAAAAACAGATTTGTTTAATCAAACTGAAAACATTTGTTTTAGTAAATACAAGTGAACAATCTGCATGAAATTGGATGTGTATAATGAAACTATTGCAGGAATAATTGGCCAAGTTGCTGTTGCTTTATCCACCACAGAAAAAACGCCTTTGACCTAGGAATGTTAGTAATATCTCTGGAGTTTTCCTCATGTTGCCAAGGGAATTCAGTCTTACTTTGATCTCATTTTCCCCTTTAAAAGTTACATTGAGCAAGGGCTCCTTGCCTGGTGTGAGGTAATTTCCTTAAACTGCTGTCCAGTCATTCACATTAGTTTTTAAAGATGAGCCAAAGAAGCTCAGTACAATAACTGTGCAAAAGAAATTAAATCAAAGGTAGTGGACGTAATAATGGCATAAGGAATTTGGAAGGTAGAATGCTTCTTGTTTCACATTTCCATTCAAAATGCTGATAATCAAAACCACCTCCTTTTTATGTATTACTGCCAGCAATTTGGAAGCAAAGTTTGTGGTGACTGCTCTAAAACTTTGAGGTGTTTCTAGGGCAAGTGAATACTGTAAGATTCGAGTAGTAAGGCTTTTTATGAACGTATTTCCAGCAAAATCATCTGTGGCATCTTGTTCACGTAGCTGTATACAACATACAGATACAAACAGTTATTTCCTGGTCTTACTGTGGAAACATGGTTGAGGCTCAGGGAATTTTGGTACAAAATGCTCTAGCTACCATGACCTTTTAACACAAGTAATTTTTGTTTCCTTAGTCTATGTAGAGATAGATCTTTTCTTCCATTTGATATGTTTTGTTAAGGTGAAAGTTCAAGTGCTTTGCCAGCATCTTTTGTGTGTCTTGTATGCCTTGTACAAGGAACAAATAAGCAAAGCAGAGGCACTCAGAACTTTATATACTATAAAAATGTGTGCACATGATTAATTCGCAGTTTTTCCCAGTGGTGAAAAATAATTCCACATGTTTTAGCATCATGCATCTTGCATTTAAATATCTGTATAAATGTTGACCAAATGGTATTTCTAGAAATTTTATACGGCTGCAGAGACACTGTTGGTGTTTTATATCAGGTTGGATGACAAGCATGATCCTGCTGCCTCAGTCTACCAGATTCCTCAGGTGGGTGTAGCAAATGTGAGTGGTAGACTTCTGTCTGGTAGTAGACAATCATGGAGACCCTCTCTATTCAGTGTGTGACTGCTCAGGTTATTCAGTGGTTCTTAAAATGTGATTTATCTCTTCCTACGAGAGATGTATGCTGCTGGTGTACTGAATTGCATTCCAGCCATCACAGATTGTTCTAACTAGATGGTAAGCTACTATAATTGGGATTGTAGATTGGGCTTGACTTCCTGTCCTTCACATGATTTCCTTTTGCTGGAGAAAGAAACTCTGTTCAAGGACTATGATATCTAGGGGTTCTTTGACACGTAACATAATAATGTAAACATTAAAAAGTGAAACAACTAGAGGCATTTCTTAAGGGGCACTGATGCTATAGTTGCTTCTAGACTGGCATATTTCAGTAGAAAGATGACAAGCTTTTTAAAATAGTTTTTAACTTTTAAAATGCAGATGAAGTATTATTATTAATGTATTATCAGTCTATTATTAATCTATTATTATTGTAAAGTTAGACAATTTTGTCAAAATCTGTCCAAACACAAGAGTTTCTCTTTGAAAGATTTCACAACTTCAGTGGGAATATTTATCATGGCTGAAGTTTTCAGTGCTAAATCTTTGCTTGAGTTTACAATTTGTTCTAAATTCAGTGTCTAGAGACTGAACTAGGAGACATGAAACCTATGAAAAGTTTTCACCTTTTTCTCCCTTGAAACTTTACACAGATGATGCTTTGTTTAAGTTTCCTAAAGTAGAGCTTGCATTAGGTAGTCTAGTTCGCTAGTCTCTGTCGTAATATAGAAAAGCTGACCACCTGATACTGTCATGATAAATATTTATTGCAGTGAGAAACCCCCGCTACTGCTCTGCAGCACTACCACGAGGATGTGGGCTGTATTTACTGCTGCCATCTGCAGATTTAGTTAAGGGAAACCATGGCTTGAGTATGTGCTGTATGGAGCTCCATGCTTCAGTGGTTTCTGTGAGTGTTAGAACCTGCTTCTGTTACGAAGAAAATCATGAGTTTCAAAAAATGAGGCTTTTTCCCCAATGAATTTCAGCCACTGAAAGTCTTGTTGAATGATCAAATTTCTGGAAAACTCATTTCAGATAAGAAAACCAGTTTGGCAGTGGCTTTATTTACAAGTATATTCCTGCTAGCTGTTTCAAAGTGAGGAATGTTGGCACATTTCTGTAGTTTTCTGTTGCCTGGATTAGCTTTGTAAAAAAAAAAGGGCATGTTTTCTTAGTTATCAGCTGTGAGCATTTCCTCTCTTTTTAGGGAACAGATAGAAAGCTTTCAAAGTGGTAAAGACAACTTCTTATGCCTTTCATAGGCTTTCACCTCTCATGGTTATGAAAGGATGGAAAATGCCTTGGACTTGCCATGCACCTAATCAGAATGTGTCCAAACTGCTTACCTAACACATTCTAGGTGAATCTCCTCTGCAAGAAAGTAACTGATAGTGTGAAAAAGTCTATTGGGAAACAAAGCTTTGAAGACAGAAGTGCTTTGCTCTGGCTTTTTTCTTCACCCAGTTGTTGCAGGAGGACTGGCCTTTGAGTGAGTTTGTTCTCATTGCCACATAGTGTGCACACACACCAAGCTGATTTGAAAGGGGAAAGGTTTCAAATGCACAGGTGAAGGTGAATTGCCTGATTGTAGCAGAATGCTCTGTTGCTCAGTTGGTGGTAGGTGACACCAAGAGGGGGTGGGGGAAGCACCTCTTGAAAGGATTACTATTGATTGAAAGGAGAGAACACATTATTTCCCTGGCCCTGGTGATATTTCAGGGAACCTGGCAGGAGTTACTTCACTGCTGGAGATAGAAGCTTTACATTTCAATTGAGATTCCATACTGACATAATTACATCTACAGAGATAATAAACACTGATGTTCTCAGTGTAATGAGAACAGCTTCTACTAAAATTTTCCGAATTTGTGCTATATCTAGACCTGGAAAAAAAAAAAAAAAAAAAAAAAAAAAAAAAGGCAACAGAATACTTTGCATCCTGCCATGTTTACAAAGGGTGTTTGCCGTTTCTGCTTCCTTTCTATCCCAAAGATAACCATACTTGCCAGCTTTTAGCTTCTTCACACAGAAGGAAAGAACTTGTAGAGTTAAATACAGAAGAAAATTTTGTTTACCAGTGTTCTGAAGGCTTTTTTCTAGGCTTTTGAAGTCAAAACTGTTGAGCATACAGAAGGTATGAGAAGAACAGCTCAGAGGTGTTGTGGGGCATACAGAAAATACATTTAAACATTCATTGAATGTTTTATTCCTTCATACTTTATCAAAATAAAATTTCATTGCATCTTGTTTTCTTTCCTCCAGTCCATGGCTAGTCCTTTCTTTTCTGTATCTCCATGAGTCTCCTGGTGGTAGCATTTCACATTTGTCTCCAATGTGCTTTGTAAGAATTACCCAATCTCACTAGCTCCCTAATTAGTTTACAGGAGGCAAAAAAGCTTATTGTCTAATATGAACAAATGGGGTAGCTGAGCCAGTAAGTGTGTTCAAAGATAAAATCTTTGAAGCTGAAGAGTAAGAGCTGAATGCAGAATATTATGATGAAATGTAGTTCTTCCAAGAAAAAGACTGATCTAGAGAGGAGCTTGTTTCAAAATCTGTAAGGACTACCTTGGAGTTTCATGGTTAAATGGTATGTACCAGTCACTTCCTGCTAGCTGATCTAAAGTGATGAAATAGTTTGGGGTTTAAAACTACAAAAACAGAGCAGGTTTTGCAAACAACTTTCCAGTGCCAGGAAATGGGTTCTGGAATAGTGATGAGGAACTAAGATACCAAATTCACTTGCCAAAGTAAATCAACTCCATGCCCCAAGTTAGTCAATAACTATAAAGGTGCAGGACTTTTTCCATCCAAGTCTTTAATGAACTGGAAACCTCTGGATAATTTGAAAAAAAACAGGCATTGAAAGAGATTAAGGAAGACAGTGTGTGTCGTGTCCTCTGTAGGGCACAGAACCACCCCTGGGCAGGACAGTCAGCATTTACTTGAAAGACTTGTCTCTTATTGCTGTTTGATTTGTGTTGCAACCCAAAGACTGGATCTCTGAGGAAGTGGACAGTTCTGGGTGGTCCATCCTTAACTGGAAACATACAGCCCGTGGTATTAGAGAGTAAATGAGATTAAACAAAAAGTTTACTTGCTCAACTTCAAGTGGGTAACATAACCTAAAAGGCATTTAAAGTGCAGATTTATACCTTTGTATCTTCACTAATCAAATTAACCCTGTTACATCTGTGCAGCCTCTATCTGCTGGCTGTGAGATGAGCTTGGTTTGCTGTGGTAATTTCATGATGTAATCTTTACTGAAAATGAAGAATATTTAGTGACCACATATCTTTCAGTTGAATTCAAAGGAAAAGCAGGCCAAATCCAGCAACCAAAGCTCTTCCTGTATTAATGAGCAAAAACTGTAGAATGTATAAATACATATTATTAATAAACATCCTTATTAATAATTTATTTGTCCGGTTAGAGCAGGGAGGGTTCAGTCACTCATTGTGTTAGATGTTGTTTAACAGCAGGACAATCTGTGTTCAATGTAGTCTTACAATGTAAAGAGTTTGGTTTATATCATGTAGGCAACATTTAACTGTAAAAATATGAAAACAGAGGAAGTGATTGTAATCTTGTTCAAGTTCAAGTAACAGATTTTATAAATGTAAACTAAAATTAATGAATGCAAATGAGTAGTTCTTTTCTCAAATTGTTGGCATTCCCCATATCCCAGGGACTTGTGAAGTTCATGCTTCTTGTATTCCAAAAAGAGAGTGGCCAGGAATATGCACGCGTTCTTTGTGCTTTTTCTTTAAATTCGTGTTTAAAAAGAATTTCTTAAGTATGCTTTCCTGAGACAATGACATCATAGATAATGATGGGGAGTATCTATATCAAATTCATGCATCATTTTACTGTTCAAAAATTTACTCTCTCTGTGTCCTGTTGTTGGTAGAGTCTGGCCTCTGGCATGGCAAATATGATTTTTTCTAAATGTGACAGTAGAAATTAACCCAACTGCAGTCGTGTCTACTGTGTTTCTTCATAACACATGATGGAATTGTACACAAAGTTATTTTATTCCTTTCTGTGGGAAAAAAATGAACCAAAAAAATCAAAACGGCACAAGGAAGAAGCTGTTTTGGATGATTGCTCCTTGTATGGTGAGTTTCTCTTCTTGTGCCAAGCTACCTGACAGCCCCAGAGACAGAATGGGCATTGATAGGAAATTTATGCAAAGACACAGAGTGAAGACACCCTTTTACAGTGGGTCACAAGATCCTTCATTAGTGTCACCTTCACATTTCTTAGCCTGGACTGTAGAAAACATAAAAAGTCTTGGCCTACACTGGTCTTAAAGGAACTGTGAATTCAGCACTAAACTAGGAATCAAGTATGCTGTGTTAGGCTGAGAAGTGCAGCACAGCCTCAGAGGACTCAGAGGAGTGAGGGGACAACTACCTGTTACCTGGCAGACCCGAGGTCATGTGAAGCTGTATAAAAGCCTCAGTGCTAGCTAAACATCAAACATGTAACATGAGGGCATGATGGTTTATAAGAAATTTAATTTCCTGGTGTAAACAAGCGTTGCAAGAGATCATAGTTCAGGGTTGGTAATGACTTCACCAGCTGCTGTCAGAGTCAGTGAATTTGGGTCAGGAAGAGAGTTGGAATCACATTTGTTCCCTGCGAAAGGGGTGCAAGGCTGCTGCTCCCCACACACTGCTGCACTGTGCTGCACGTGCCCCGCACACCCGTGTTGGGATAACCTTGTCTGCGGTTATGTTTGCACTCGTCCTACGTAAGCCCCTCTGACCATAAACATGTGCCCAGACAAACTGCAAGACCAGAATATTTCTGTGTTTATTTATCTTGGTAGAGAACAGCACCAGCCCTTTTTAAAAAACTGACTTCATGCATTTCCACTGAACATTTGTCACTTTTTGTTATCGTTCTGTGCATACAATGTTGGGTTTTAAAAGATATAGAGATCAGAATAGATGCTCAGAGTTCCTCTTGTCCAGAAAGACAATTTCAAGTTTTTTAGGACTCAGGAGAAGCAGGTCAGTAACAGTACATCCTGCTGATCCAGACCACTAACCTTTGTGGTCAGATAGGACATGAACTTTCACATGTTTGTGAGTAGACCTTCTGTCCATCCCCCATTTCAGTTTTTGCCTTTTGGAATCAAAATCACAGACTCACTTCCTCATTCAAAAAGTCAGTCAAGGCCTAGGACAAAAAAAAATCTCCAAAACTTAGGAGTACCTAGGCTTTGGCACTCAGCTTTGTCATGACAAAAGGCAAAGTTTCTTGGGAGGTAGACTTGGAAAGAGGCTGTGTGGACACTGATGTAAATGTCATATTTTTTATTTGGTTTCAAGAGCAACTCATCTATGTTGTCAAGAAGATATATTTGTTTTTAAAATAATAAGGAAGCATGCAGAATTACTGGTATTTGTTCTGTTCAAAAACGCAACTCTCAATGCACTTATTGCCTGCTTATGCATCTCAATATCATGTTTTGTCCTGAGCCAATCAGCCATGGAATACATCTGCCATTATTTCTCTTCAACTCCCACCTTGTGGTTCTCTAAATTATGAATAATTTTTTTTTAAACAGAGATTGAGAAGGAAAGGGTCTTCAGTTTGTCCTTTTGCTCACTGCATCAATAAATTAGGTTCTTCTTCTAATGATGCATAATAGTGTGTCAGCCCTAAATGTCATACTGGTTGTATGGAAAGGATTGTAATTCGGCTATCTCAGAGGATGGGACCATGCCATTAGAAGCCAAGATTTTCAGTTCACCAGCAATAATGTATTCTTTGGCAGTCTTGAAGTAAGTTTTTGAAGTGAATCCTGGGAAGTCTGCTCAGGGGAGACTTCCCAGAATGGTTTAACTTCTGCAACATGATGCTAATACAGCATTCTATCAAATGGTACTCCCTCCTTCTTCAGTAATTGTTTTCTAGGTGTCTGCTTCTCTAATCCGCAGTATTTTCATGGTCATCTTCTCTTCAGTCTGTTTTATTCCTTCAGAGAGGAACAGAATCACAGAACTTGTATCAGCCTGTTTTCTCATAGTTCTCACTTCAGAGAGATTTTCACTTCTCTTTTGAATGCCAGTTATCTTCTCTGTTAGCACCTGTGCCACAGCATTCTCTCCTCCTCCTGTGGTAGGAGCTTCCTCTGTGCTGTTTCCATTGGTAATGATAACTGCTGCCACAGGAAGAGTTTGAGTCCATACAGACACCTCCAGGTAAAATGCCTGGGGGTGTAGATGTGTCTGTCTGTCTGTACGTGACTTTGTGTGTCAGCTGCTCCAGATGTAATTCAAAACATCCTTAATAAACAGTTTTCTGAAATGCATAAATGGAAATACTAGGTATTTCTCTGAAATTTTAGCACTGAGCCAGAGGTGGCATCTTTTCCTTCTTGGTCTGTAAAGCCCAAAATGTCATTTCAGGATAAAAGCGTTCATCTTCTCCCAAAGAACTCCACTTTCATCCTATTCTGTCAGAATTTGGTAGTCAGGGAATGGGAAATCCATGCCCTGAGTGCCAGGCAACAGCACAGAGAGAGAAGCCTTTCAGCAGCTCCTGCAAGGGCTGCACCTCTGTGCACCAGAGAGTCCCGGGGAGGCGGAGCACAGCAGGAGCATGTGAACATCATCCGTGGGAACACTGATCTGGTGCAAGGGGAATGGGTGCTCCAGTCCCTCCTCAGGTTTCTTCTCTGTTTTATGTACCCATAAGATGTAGTGCTGGGGCCCCTAGGTGGCTGCTAGGGAGCTGTGCTGATGTGTGGATGTATCCATACCCTCCCTCTTGGGCAGAGGACTGAATCTGGCTTGCATATTGGAGCTTGCATATGGGAACTTGCATATTAAGCACTAATAATTTTTACAGCTCAAAGTTTTCTTTGGGACTCTTCTTTTTTTCCCCCCAAAATAAAGTACCCACAGATAAAATAGATAAAATTAGATAAAATTAGATAAAATTATCTGTACCCACAGATAAAATTTCTGGTATGGAGAAGGCTGAATGAGAGTTATGCAAACCATTTTAAAGTCTTGAATAGGGGACATTGGAGGAGGCCACAGCTTTGGGTTTTGATACCCACATAAACAACTGAGGCATTGCTAAGAAGTCCAAAGTATATGTGTAAATCATTGTGAAATTTATCCATTCATGATTTTAGCCAAAAATTATAGCCAAAATTTTTTTTTAGGAAAAAAATTATTACTGTGAGTTGATTATTATGATCATTTACAGAGTAATACATGCTGTGATAAGCCTGTTGCATCTATCAATATGTTAGAAACCATCAAATTAAATCTTGCTGGAAACGGTAAAGATCCAAATTTATTTTAACATGAATTACCCTGCTTAGTCTTCCTCAGCAATCAGCACTCCTGTGACAAAGGAACATTGTGTGACTGCAAGGAAAGGGTGAAGGAAGGAGCATTTACTCCTGCCTTGAGTAACTGGAGAAAGGTGTATATATAACTGAGGGCATTATAATGCAGTGCACACTGCAGTAGATAAAGTCACAATCATTAACCTCTGCTTAAAAACTGGAGGCTCAGATTAAAAGATCTGTCCATTTTAGCCTTGCTAGCTGTTCTACTTTCATAAATAAAAGGTAGAACTTCAAAAAGGATTTTAAAAAGCATTTACTTTGTTTCTTGGGATAGAAGAATGACTAGCTCCTCATTTGCAAAAACTTCTGCCTGCAGTTTAGTGCTTTGATTTGAGCTTTGAATGCAATCCAAGTCAGTATGTCAATAAAACTCTTTGCCTTCTTTCAGCTACGTTTGTAACTAATGCCACTGTCAACTCTTGTCAGCCCAGTTCTTGGAAAAGAATTTCTGGCTAACTTCTTCTTCCTTTGTAAATTGGATGGCTGCCTGCACATTCATGTGGAGCCATAGCACAATATTTGCTATTGTTCTCTTTGTTTTTATTTCTAATTTCTCAGTCGCATAAATCAGCATTGTTTCCTCAGTTTGCATTTTTATCCTATTCCAATAGGTTTATCATTTTAAATTGTTGACATATTATATAGCCTCCATAAAGTGGGAAACATGTTCCGGGTCTGACACAATCCTAGTTTCCTTGGTGCACTTTCATGTTGAAGTAAGTGGCCATTTACTTTTTTCTGTACCTATAAATTTCACCATGAACATAAAATAGAGGAACATAAGACATAAAACTTGAACTCAAGCTGAAAGAACTAAGTTTTATTCAATGTGTTGTTGCTTCTGGACAGCAGCAGAGACAAAAATACCCAGATACCTGTATTTAATAAATAAATGTGGTTTTGAGAATTAGGAGGGTGTCCATGTCTGAGTTACCTCCGGGGACTATTTGGAACTTGTCATACAGGAACAGGTCTTAAGAAACACAGAATGCTTTGGTTCTTCCTTCATCCCTATCACTGCTACAGCTCCCTGTACTCCACTCTTTCACTGTGGAAAGACGCTTGTAATCGCATTTGCCAGAAAAAAACAAATTAATTATCTGCAAAGAAACAAAGCATCGTGATTTGCAGCATCAACCAGACACTGGAATACAAAATCTAATACTGACTGAAGCTGTGTTTTTAACATGTTACTCCAGTAGCACCTGTCTCGTTGTATTTCTTTTAATCTAGTTTGTTCCTTTTCATGCTACTTTGAAGAACAATAATGCTGCTAATGTTCTCGTCCTTTTGTAGGTTCAGCTTAATAAAGATGTTGTGATCTGTCTTAGCTTTGGCCATTTTTGTGAAAATGGTGACAATGAATCAACTTGTTGATTTCAACATAAATGACTTCCCCAAAATCATACCTTAAACAACACACATGATTATCTTCTACTCTCTTTCATTTTAACAGCAGACTCCTATTTCAAAGTGTAATAGCTAGGCCTGGCCTCTTATCCTGGTAGATAACAGTAAACGGTGGAAACAAACAGCTGTGAAGTAAAACACTGATAGCCAGAAAGTTTGATTGCACTTTATTAATTTATTATTAGATGAAATTGCAAAACCGGTGTTGGGACAGTGTAAGTATAGACTAAAGTCCCTGAAGTTAATAATTTTGTCTACCTTGTGGTCTGGAAATTTCAGAATAGTAAGAATGGTGTAATGAGCCAGGGCAAAGATGCACTTGGTTGAATAGTGTAGGCAATTCCCAGACTGATTTTTCTAGTTCAGCCCCGGGAAAGGTAAAAGCAGGCAGCCTGCACTACACTGACTGTGGTGGAGTACAGCAGCTGCTTGCTACCCTTACAGCCACAGTGCTCAGCTCAGACTGAAACCACACAGCAATCTTTTTAGGAGTTTGGGAGTGAAACAGTGCTGAAAGCCAAGTGTGACAGGACAAACATGGTCCTTACAGACTGAATATGCCTAGATCAAATGCAAAGCTAGGGCAAGGCTGTGGTCTCCTTGGGGCTGTACCTCTTTGCACTACAGCAGGTTTGGCCCACAGCGTTGCACATGTAGCTTCCATGCAGATGACACCTAATAGCAGAGGAGGTTTTTTCTTAATCCTCAGTCCTCAAATATGTGTTTCTGAAGTACTCCTGCCCTCAGCAAGTCTGTTGCTGAAGAGCCTCATCAGTGAGGAGGGCTACAAGGATCTGACTGTAAGGCAGTACCGTCTTGGGAGACAGTGTAGAATACAGCCTATATTCCCATCTGGCAAAACACTCAACCACACGTCTTCAGGTGAGAAGAGGAATGCTGCTCAAGTCCATAGTGCCGCACAGGACAGAACTGACGCCAAGCTGCTGCTCAGGGTGGGGCTTTAAGGCACGTTCATCCCCAGCAGCCAGCAGGTTGGATCAGGTGTTAGTCCTGCAGCTCACCACCTGCTCTGTGGCTGTGCCCCTGCAGCTCCAAGGAAAAATGGATGTGAAATTTGTCACTGTTTTGGTTGTTCTAGCAGTCACGGTTAGTCAGACATCTGAGAGTAAGTAAAACTGTACTTTATTTATTTCTATACTTTAATCTCTTAAAGAAAAAAAGACCTGAAGTGTGCCTGTCTGGAACTGTGCTTGAGCCTTCACAGATCTGCATAGGACCAGAGGTGATAGCTTAAAGGTCTGTGCTGCTTTTCTTCAAAAAGTTGAACTTGGGTGTCTTAACTGCACAGAGCAATTGGCATTTTCAGTGGAATCGGGGCTTCGCCTGAGAATTTCCTCTGCGAACCTGATGTGTCCACAACATGTGTGAGCACATTGTAATCTGAAGTGTCTTAAGCAATGAAAAGCCATGAGGGCTATTAGTCATAGGAAACATTATCAAGAAGGTTTTAGCTTCTGAAGGTGTAAGACACTTAAAGCAGTGATTTCCTGAGGGAACATCTAGTAAAATGTCAGTATTTGTTTAAAGGGATCTCTTAAGTTCAGGTGTAAATTCCTCCTTTCCCAGAGGAAACGTGTTTAGAAAATCACTTGGTTTTTTTCCTTTAAAGTGAAGTTGCCCTGGGTGGCAGAGGTTTCAAAACCTTTTCATGACAAACTTCAAGTAACAGATTTCTACTGGCAGAAAAGCAGTTTTGCAAGCAACTTTGCTCTGTGTTCAGTGCAGCATGTCTCAAGGATTCAGGAGATCTAATAACACTTGAAAATTGAGCTTAACTTTAAACATAAAATTTAAAAAAAAAGTAAAAATTAAACAACTTTTTAAAGTTTTCAAAACCAACTAGGCAGGCTGTGCTTGAATTCTTACTTTTCATTTACAATTTTTTACTGTAAAATAGACTGTGTTCACAGAGAACTCAGATTCTGGAGCACTTTCTTCAGGATAATCCTTTCTCAGGCTCTTTTGGCTTCAGTGGGAGTAGGAATTGTGGAATTCTTTGAAGATTTAGCCAATCTATGTACAAAATCTGCCTTATAATTTTATCCTGTTAAAATGGCCACTGCACCTGCTGGCATGGGAAGGCTCTGCAAGTGCTTTTGTTCTAGATATATGATCTGGCCAGTCAGAAAGATCTTGCACAATAAAACTGACACATACATGCACAGGTCAAAGTAAAAGTTCTCTTAGAATATGTTCTTTTATAGTGAATCACCTGACACAGGGGAAATGCCTTTACCACCCAACTTTTCTCATCCAGGCATGCTCCATGTTTGACTACAATGCTCAAATGGCAGAACCCACAATAAAAATGAGCAGAATTTCAGGTGGCTGGCTGGGTTACAGGCACACCCTTCCTGAGCTGAACCAGATTTGGGCTTAACCCTGCCTAGGCTTATGCTTCTTAGGCTCACCATTATGCATCCATTTATTTCAGGGTGACAGTAGACATACAAGTAAAATCCAGGCTGGTACATGTAAACTTGTACCATTCCTTTCCTTGTGGATGTGAATTGGCAGCTGTTGACAGAAGCCAGGAAAGCCATCTTTTGTCCAAAATCACACCTAGCTACAGGCTTAAGTATGGCCCAGCCAGGCAAGGCCTGAAAACAAGATCAAGGTATTCTGTAGAGTGTGATGGGGATTTCCCTGTCTACAAATTCTACCCCACTACCCCCATTTCCCATAATATAATTCAAAATAAGTTTTTGCACTTTTGCTTTAAAAAAATCCTGGTAATATTCCACGATCACATCTCAGTGACAGAGATTTACAGGGTGCCACACCTGCAGTGAAGGAGGCAGCACTGCATCAAGTATGCAACAGGCTTGACTATGGAGCGTATTCCAAAGATGGTTGGTCTCAATTTCAGTTTGAGAAGACAAAAGTTCTCTTCTGGAAGCTCCTACATGTATTTCAAATGGAAGACATGAAGGGAGAAATTTAGTAATTTACATACAGTAATAGCATCCAAATGAAATGTTCGATGCTACAGCATAGGAATAACAACTAAATAAGACTGTCTGAGACTTCCCAAAGGAGTTATCCGGACTTAGCCTACTGAAGGTATTCCATTAACGTTAGTCTGGTCTGTGCAGTGTGGGAGATGAGTACCCACTTATCAAAATATGTTTCTTCATAGAAACAAACCAGATTTATGTTCACATAACATGCATCTTAATCTGCAAGACATTGTGATGTTTGTTTTTGCTAGAAATAGCAGAAGTTTCCTCTTCTGGTAATTCTAACCAGTAGATACTACTGGATTTTTGACCACATCAATATTAGTCTTTTTTGCCATTTTTCAGCCTGCGTCTCTTAGATGCTGTGTAACCCAAGCACCGAGAATGTTGTATGGAGACAGCTTGCAAACTGGTCATGATTTGATGGATAAAAACCCATCCTAAAATCCTGACCTGTGGGAAGTACCCATCTATCCATCTCCAGTCAGCCTTCCAGCTTTGAAAATGTCCATATTAACAGCAATCCTCATAGCAAAACAGGAAAAGCATCACTGCATAACTTCATTTATATTTATTCTTTATATAACATGCTTTTTAGATTTATGTATTATTATTTATGGTTATATGGTTATAGCTTAGAAACCCTTCTATCTTTTTTCAAATTCTGTCTCAGAATTGTGCTCTAACTGTGCATATTACCATGTCAAAATAGTAGGATGCATTGAAACATTTTTCAGTATTTGAGTTCCCCTCTCAAGTCCAACTATTAAGCAACCTCCCTTTTTTCACAGTCTATGTCTATGCTGTATTTCCCAAGAATTCTAGCATCCTGTTTTGTTCACCTGTCAACCAGGATCAGAGCCTTCTGCATAATGAAATAGCTACTGGCTTGCATTAGGTTAAGATGAAAAGACCTGCCTTGAGGTGCTGAACTCTTTAAAATAGCCTCAAGTTTGTTTTGAATGAGAGAAACACTTTCTGGCAGCTTTATGAAATGAGTGCCAAATAAGCTGTCTTACAGTAGTTAATATTAAGTGTAGGTAATGTGATAGTAAGTTGCCCTCCAAGAGTAGAGCCTGTGTTCATAAGCAACCAACATGGGACTAAGTGCTGGAACTTGCCTGTGGCAATGGCTGTATTGATACCAGAACATACCGATACATACCATGTTGACTAAGCAAGACATTAGAACAATTAATCAGTGCAAAGTTGTGTGGGTTTTTCTTTCCAGACGTACAAAGCCTAGTCTGTAACCACAAAAGAATTCCATTAGGAAACACTAAGGCCTGTTGCTAATAGCACAGGTGTGTCAAACTTGTGCAATATGTGCAGAGCTGCAACCATTCAGGGTGAACGTGAGGCACAATTAGCAGCAGGTCTCACATTTCAGCATAGAAACAGAAAGTGCCTCAGATTTGTAGATCTGACCATGCAAGAGAAGCATTCCCTCAGACCACACAAAGTGTTGGAGAACCCATCCTGCTTACCCATATTTGCTGGGCTCCCTCAGTTTGTGTAAATTTAAGAACTGTCCTGGTTTTCTTGGTTACATAAAAGAACAAGTACAGCACGTCCTTTCACTCAAGCAGTCCAGTTCACGAAGGTGAGCCACGTGCTCTGCCAGCAGTGCTGACATGCTCCTGTGCGCTGCCAGCAGGACTCAGGAAGGAATGCCTGGTCAAAACACTCACTGCTGGAGTGAACCTTGGGAAGAGAAGAGCTGCACAAGTCCTGCCTAAGGCAGCTGGGTTGGGTCTGGATGGAGGAAAATGGAGAAAGGAAGTAAGGAAAAATGCCTTCCCCACTGTTCTCACCTAAAGCACAGCTTTTATCATGTTTAGTGAAAAGAGACCAAAATTAAGCCAACAGTTAAGAGCAAGCATAGGGGTTGGGGGCACAATGGCTCCATCATTCATAATCTATTTCCATGGGGCATCATCTCTTCTTTTTTCCTCCATCTGGCCCTCCTTCATGTGGCAAAGGCCTGTCCTGCCATGTTAAACTCTCTATGGAAGAGGCTGTCAGAACCACTGACTGCCATGTCTCTCCTTACCAGTGCTCTGCCCTACCCCCTGCCAGTCCCACCTCTCTGAAGCTGCAGAGGAGTACAAGAGCCTGGCACACTCCCACTGTGTGCCACAGGAGGGGTCTTCATCAGGCACGACAGCTCTCCTAAAAGATTTGGCAAATCTAGGAATATCAGCTTGAAACTGAAGAAGGACAGAAAAGTTACTTGTGCCCCCAGAAACTGAGCATGCACCAATAACTCTTTTTAGTATTTTTTGCCTGAACCCTAGACAACCAGCCTTCTCTGGCTGATTAACCTGTGGCTCTCAAATTTGAGAATGACAATGGAAAAAGTAGAGGAGAAGGGCAAGACAAGTTTCTGTAGACTAAGTTTGGTCAGATAGCAGAGAGAAAATGGAAAAAGAAAGTCTAGGCAAAGAGATTTGATACTTATCAACTAAAAAGTAAAGGCAGATATAATGGACAGTACTCATTAAGGTCTTGTTCCACGAGAGGTTTTGTTTTCATTGTGCTCCATTCCCAAGTACTCCACTTCAATCATAGAATGGTTTGGTTTGGAAGAGACCTTAAAGATCATTCAGTTCCAACCCCTCCTGTCTTGTGCAGAACAACTTGGACAACTTTCACCTTTTTTTTTTTTTTTTTTTTTTTTTTAACCCCTTTACTTCTTTTTTCTTTTTCTGAATGTGCTAAATAACTTTGAAAACAACAGGTCATTTCCTGGAGAGAGTTCCTAGGGAAGAAATACCAAAATAGATAATATCATTGGCTGAAATAACAAGAGGAATCCCTTCTGTCTCAAGATCCACCACTAAGCTTTCAAGAAGTTCCTTCAGCTTTAAGAGTCTCAGTGTCAGACAACTGGTCTAAATAATTTTGGGGTAAACTGCTGTGTATTTTTTACTGTGTCACTGAACAATAGAGACAAACGAAATTAGTAGCACTGAAAAAGTCCTATTAACCAATAAATGCCACAAAAAAGGTCATGCAAACCCATAGTTCCTGATAACCTAATCTAATTGCTGAAACCACAAAAAACCCCATGGCCCTGGGTTGGGCTGAAATGATTAGCCTTTCTTGGGATTACCTCCTAATTTCTTCCCACTAGCAGTTTTAGAATGAAGTTATAGTAACAATGGGGCTGCAGGGTGGCTCAGTGCTCCATGAGAGCAGCATCAGTTCTCCCAAGCTCTGGGGAATTACAGGATTTCCTGTCCTCACTGCTCTCATACTTCATATACAGGGGAAAAAAATCAATTTTAAAGCTGACTTCCATGTAAAAAGGTACCAGTTCTCATAAGTGCCTCTGTCAACAGGAGGTTGCTGGTGACATTTTCATGTTCTCTGACAGAAAGACCCTCCTGCCATGCATTCATCTATGATTCACAAATTATCAATTTCCATTTTCCATATTGTAGCTTTTACATTTCTTATACATAACAAAAATGAAAAAAGAAAAATTAATTATGAGTGCTTCTTTTTCATCAAAAAAACAGGGTACATCAGAATTCCTCAAGGAATACATACATTTAAAAGCAAGAAAGCCTCCCCAGGCACATACCTCTAATAAAAATGTACTAGCAAGTTCTCAATGTCTGTAAGAAATGTTCCTGCCTCTTTAGCACCACTCATTAACATTTTATGCAGAATTTCAGCCTGGTTTCTGTCGAGGCATTCCCCAGTTTCTCTTGCAGCCTGCTGCCTGTGCTCATGGTGCAGGGCACAGCTTTTGTACAGCTGCGTGTGTTGGATGTCCAATGCTCTGGGTCAAGGACTGACTGAGCAGAGGGTGATTGAATTTGCTCTAAAATGGCAACTCTGGTCATGTAAGTGGTGTCTAAATGTGCAGTTATACACAAGTTGCTAAAGGATGCAATTCCTGTTGGTTAAGCTTTTTGCAAAAGGGCAGTCAGTCAGAAGTGGCCAGTGAGACTCACACAAGCCCACCTGGATGCATCAGGAGTTTTGCTTTATTTTCCTTGGTTGAGCATGTGTATGTTTTTCCTTACAAAGCTACAAAAGTACCTCAATATTAATTTAATAATTTTCAGTTATAAAGTGTACAAATGGCTAACATGGTGCTATATAGTGCACTGTAAATACTGATAGTTCAGATCTGAGTACCAAAGTAAGGGATGGCTTTAAGTACATCAAGTAGGATGAGAGCAAGGGGTAGTAGCCAAGCATCAGCAAAACCAATTGAGGAATAGTTCAGGGGACAAATGACTCTCCCTAACACCTCCCTGTAATATTCAGCCATTCCACAGAAACTGGTAATACTGGTCTTGCCAAGTATTTTAGTTTACTAGACCCCAAAGAAGTACTGGAGTAGACCTCTCCAAATAGCACAGCAGGCAACATCAGACAGAGATTAAAATATAATTACCCTTCCTCAAGTCTTTATGTGACAGAATCCTTCTGTCAGGAGCTGACTGGCAATGACAAAAGTTTATACTTGAGTTTTACCAACTCTATCTTGAGCACCCAGAAAAAAACTTAAATTTAGCGGTCCTCATTGAGCTGAATTTCCACTTGTGAACGTCAATTGACTTGCTTCACAAGAAGTATGCTGTTGAAGAGAGAAAACAAAGGACAACTGGGAAATAACACAGGTAGCAGTCAACACTTAATTAGTCCTTCGCACCGTATGATTGTTTATAGTCCTCCTCTCTGGGTTGCTGAGGAGACAGCTGCTGAGCCAGCTTCTATCTTTCCACCTCCCTTCTGACTGTGAAATCCCAGGGCCCTCCCATCAACCCCATGGGTACAAAATCCCCGTGAGCAGCAGTGGGCAGCGTGAGAGCTCTCTGACTCCAACTCCACTGCTGGCTGCTCAAGCTCACTGCTACAGCTGTGCCAGCATCTGTTATTCCAGTACTCAGCAAGTATGCTTATAAGAAGAAGAGCACACAATTTTCTTGCTTACAGGATGATTTTTAAACAGACTTATCTCCTGCTTACAGAAGCTGAAATTTATTCTCTTTTTTTCTAGCTCATGACTCTTGCATTCAAGGCTAAATTATTACTTAGAAAAAGCATGGATAGGAAGAAAAATGAAAACAAATAGGAAGGAGACTCTCTCCTCACTTCTCCCAGATTAGTTCAAGATCTGGGACCCAGGGGTCCTTGCTGTGCTCATTTTGAAATGTGGTTTTAATCCTGAGACCTTCATCTTAGATAAATCCCTGAGCAATACAGCTTTGCTTGTCCTTGAGCTAGTGGAGGAAATCTCTTTTTAGAAGATCTATTTCTCTGCTAGCACAGAAGAAAATCAAGCCCCAAAGTGTTAGTATTTGTCTTAAAAAACAAAACAAACAACAAAAAAAACCCCACTTAGATTTATGAACTCCGTTTTAAAGTTCACTGACTTTTTATTTTCAAGATGGTATTAGCAAACGGGAAAAATTCTGCAAGAGATAATCCCATACTGGAGACACATTCAGCCATGGGAGCTCTTGGGGTAAAAGAAAACATAAATGCAAGAGCATTAATAATTTCAAAAAGGCAACAAAAGATAATGGGCCTGATTTGACTTAAAAAGGCAGAGTTTTTAAATTATACTCCTGACACTTCCTGTGTCATTAATGTTGGTGATCTTCCACAAGTAAAAATAAATCTTTTAAAATTACTTTTATATTACTGTAACAAGCCTTTACATATGCCTGCCCCTTAGAAGGAGGGGTAAAGGAAGCTGTTATTTAAAGCACCAATCTCTCCTGTGGGAGAAAGTGAGAGGACAGTATCTCACTGCACAAGATGTGAGGATAACTAGCCCCTGGCAGCACTCGGAATTGCCCTTTCACTAATGTGTGCAGCATGGGGAGCAAACAAGAGTGTGGAGTGTGGGTGCAGGTGCAGGGCTTGGACCTCACTGGGCTCAAGGACATGTGCTCATGTCACTGCTGTGCTACAGCTGAGGGATACGGGCTTTTAGGAACAGCAGGCTGGAAGGCAAGGAGAGGGAGTTTGCCTTTATGCAAGAGAGAAGTAGGAATGCATGGACTCTGCCTGGGGATGGGGGATGAGCTGGCTGAGAGCTTACAGGTCAGGATTAGTGGGCAGAGCAACAGGGTGACTTGGTAGTGTGGGGTTCTGCTATAGATCTCCTGACCAGGAAGAAGAAGCTGAGGCCTTCTTCAAACAGCTGGAAAAACCCTCACATTCACAGGCCTTAATCTTCATGGAGGACTTTACCCATGCTGATATCTGCTCGAAAGGCAATACAACAGTGCTGAAGCAATCCACAAGCTTTTATGCATATTGATGACATCTTCCACAACAAGTAATCAAGAAAATGGCACAGAAAACACTCAGCTGGACTTGCAAACAGGGCAGACCTAGTCAGGGGCATGAAATCAGAGGCAACACTGGCTACAGTGTCCATAAAGTGGTGGAGTTTGGGATTCTAGGAGAAGGGAGAAGAGCAAAAAGCAAGATTATGGTCCTAGAGTTAATAAGGGCTGATTTACAATCTCTTCTGAATGAAGAATCCCATGGAACATGATCCTTGATAGAAGAGGGGTCAAGCAGGGCTGGCTGATGTGCAAGGATCACCCCCTTGTTATAAATGAAGAGGTCCCAAAAACATCCAAGTTAAAATTTAGCAGCAATTTTAATTAAAATGAATATAATTAAATGAAAAATACATTCAAATAAAAATGTTTTACATTCTTTATTAAAGTAATTTAACAGTAAATGGACCTGGTATCAATAAAGCATGAGCAAAAGGCTGGCTGGCCAGGCCAGGGTACATGCGCAGGGTTCAGGACCCTACCCCATGTACGAATCAAAGCCTATTTCATCAATACTTTTATACTGTAGCCAGCACCCCATCTCTTCTCATCTTCGATTGTCTCCTCCCAGTTTCAGTTCTTGAAGTTTGCGTCACTTTCTTCATCGCGCATGCTCCAGTTGTTTTTGAGGGTCTTCGACTCCTTGTGGTGGTCACAGGTGATGAAGGCTACTCCTCTTCCTTGTATGTCCTTTGTATGACCTTGTTAGTTATATATATGTGCCTAAATAGTTAAGTACCACTATAACAAAAAAAGAAATGAACATCTGGACATTTGGGCTTATCTCAGTGTTCCTGGACTCTTCTCAATCCCTTTTTTAGCATCTTCAAGGACACCACTCCTGAACTGTCCTTGGTCTCATGTCCTGTTCTCATAGTATTTTGCCAAGGAAAAAGGGCGGAGGGGCTCTTCTAACACTATGTCTTTATGTGAAGTTAGTTTTACTAATTCTGTTAATATTGATTAAATATAAAGTTACAATACTAACCTATTGATATTAAGTGATATTGAGTATATATATAGTTACCATTTAGCACGAACCATGCTCATTCATTACACCCTCCAATATTAGAAAGTCCTGACAAATAGAAACCCAGGGAATGTATTAGGAGGCCTAGCTGGATGTGCTCAGAGCTTTTAACTGCACCAGAACCTAAAAACAATGTATGGAACACAGGAGTGGAGGTAGGGCCAGGTGACCCAAGTGGAGTATAGGGTTTTCTGATCATGCAGGAATGAGTTTAAGAAAGACAAAGACAAAGCTGAGCTGGAGTTGACTCTATCAAGATACGTGACACGTGACAAAATGTTTTTCAAGTTGTCTTGGTTTGGAAAGACAGGTATCTGTCAGAGAAAACTGGAGTTTCCCTTGGAATGGAGAACGTAAAAACCTCTCCCTTCAAATTATTACAATTTTGTAATTAGGAGCTTTCAGACAAAAATATGGGAATAGGAATAACAGTTCTTTACTAGGAATATTAAAAAAAATACAAATGCAGTAGTACAAAAAAATCAACCAAGCAACCAACCAAAAGTCCTATAAAACCCTGACAGAGTCAGAGATACGACCTGGCACCCTGCTGTCAGGGTTGGAAGCAGTCCAAGTAAGTCTTCCTGGAGTGACAGATGTTGTTCTATAGAGATGATCCTAGAAAAAAGGGTCCAGTGCTGACAAGATGAGTCCAGTCTTCCTCTGAGAATTCTGTGGAAGTCCACCTCTCTTGGTGTTTGGGATTGCAGGTTTTATCCCGGTGGAAAGGCTTTGGCTCCTCCCACAGAGTGGAGCATCTCCCAGTGGAATGAGGTGATGTTCTCAGTCATGTGAGAGGCCTTCAATGGCCCATTCACAGGTGATGTCCCTCGGGGGAGGATGGGTGGAGGAAGAGATCAGAAGGCTCTGCCTTATCTGGTGTTATCAGGTGTCCCATTGACAGAAGGCATTTGCCCTCTTCCCACCTTAGAGTTACAAGAGATAAAGAATATCTCCCAGCCGGTTTCAACAAATGAAAATAGAATACACTTTTTTGGTCACATTTTTTCAACCCAAGACAAAGTATATAAATAACAAAAGAAAGATGACTGAATATGAAAACCCACTGCTGAAACGGACAGAGCAACTGGTGCCATATTACATGGATAAGGCTGAGGCACTCAACACTTTCTTTTTCTTACTCTTTACCTTGCAAGTTAGGCAAACTAACAAGAATCCCAGGTTCCTGGGACAAGAGGGAATGTTTGCAGCAAGGATGACTTATTGTCAGTGGAGAAGGACCAAACTAGAAAGCACTTTTAAAAACTGGACATTTATAAGGCCACAGGACAAACAGGATGGATTACAACCAGTGCTGAGGAAGCTGGTTGATGTCATCGTGAGGCCATTGTCAGTTGCCTTTGAACAGTCATGGCAAGTGGGAGAGGTTCCTGAAGACTGAAAGAGAGCAAGTATTACCCCTATCTTCAAGTAAGGCAAGAAGGAAGATCCAGAGAACTTTAGGCTGCTCAACCTCATCTCAGTCCCTGGGAAGGTGATGAAGAAAATTATCTGAGAAAGCATTTCCCAAGATCTGAAAGACAAGATGGTCATCAGGATGGTCAGCAGGATTTGTGAAGGAGACATCATGTTTGACCAACCTGGTAGTCATCTCCATTAAACATGACTAGCTTATTGGTCAAGAGGAGACACATGGGCTTTGTGTACCTTGACTTCAGGAAAGGCTTTGATTACTGTCTGTAGTAATATCATCATAGACAAGCTGACAAAATATAGGATAGACAAGTAAAGACTGAGGCAGACAGAGAACTGAATGAAGAACCAGGTCCAGAGGGTTGTAAACAAACCCCAGGGGTCAACATGGGAGACAGTAGTGTTCAACACCTTCACTGAAGACCTGGATGATGTAACAAAATGTGCCTGTGGCAGGTTTGCAGATGATAACAAACTGGGAGCAGTAGATGATGTACTACATGGTTTTGCTGACATAGAAATGGGCAGAGAGGAAACTCACCAAGTTCAACAAGGGGAAATGCTAAGTCCTGAATCTGGAGAGGAATGATGGTAAGCTAGGGGAACACAAATAGAAATCTGATTGGTTTGTCTCTTGTTTCACAGGACTGTTTGTTTCACAGGACTTCCAGGGCATGAACACATGATGTGCTTGTTCACAGAATGGCTGCTTGTCTCATAAAATGGAGTTAGTTAAGCTAACCATATATTATCAGGGACTGGGAGCAGAGCTCAAACAGGAGCCAGGGACCAGATGGCCCTGCTTGAGCAGGGGGCTGGACTAGATGACTTCCAGAGACACCTTCCAATCTCGACTCCTCAGTGATTCTGTGAAGTCAAACTATGACTTATCCCTCTTATATCTGTGTTGTTTCTAACATTGCTACTCCTCTTTTTAGCTTTGTTTCCTGGGGCCTTTAACTGTTGCATGAAAATTTCACATGAAATTCCCAAAGGAATCCTCAGAAGAGTGGAGAGATTTGAAATCCAGAAAGCCGATGGCCTGTGTCACCTAGAGGCTGTTATGTAAGACATATTTTGTGTCCTTCACTGCAAGTATCCTGAAAGGGATACTGCAAGTTGAAAGCTATTAGGCAGCATTTAAGTAAGTAGAATCTTAGAAAGTTAACACAAACTCAAAAAACACCACTGTATGTGATTTAAGAACTTTCCTTCCTTGTGCTATTTAAACTTGATTGTTAAAATTTAATTATTTTTCAGTAGTAAGACTGAATATTATTCAGCCTTCATTGACACTTGCTTTATTTTCAGAACTGAAAAACTACTTAAGCACCTTAAAGGCTTCTCTGCTTTTTTTCAATTATTTATCCCCTAAACTCCTTCCTAAACTCATTAAATCAGCTTTACTTTTGTATATAAATTATATATAATTTTTTTTTCTGGTACAGTATCACCCCATTTGGGTTAAATTGGTACATTTTCTAGACTTTTGCATAATAATCATGACAGTCACAATAACCACACAATAGTCTGCTTAATTATTTGCTGTAGAAATTTACTGCTTTGCACTGTGGTTCTTTTGGCATTGAAGTAGTAAAGCCTTTTCTCAGATTTTGGAATGTGAGTTTAATCATGTAAAACTTAGATCCTAATGTATTTGAAGCCAGAAAAAAAAATAAACACAGCATAAAATATAATCTAAGAGTAACCAACTCTAACTTTGTGGTCCTCATAGGTGAGTGATAATTATGATGATTTTTTTAAAGCTGGGAATTTTACTTTTTTTCTTTGAAACTGACAACCATTTATTTCTCTGATAGTCTCCACATGAAAGGCAAAAAGTTCTGTGTGAATCCATGGAATAGAAAAGTCAAAAACATTATGAAGAAGATGAAGCACAAGATTCACAGAAGCGAATCTCATGTTAGAAAGCAGAGAAGAACCAGAATTATCAAACAGAAAAAACAGAAGCAGTAGCAAAATGAAGACCCATGATGAAGATACTGTGGCATATGGCACTGCGGGCAATGATACGGGATTTCACGAGTGATGGACGATTGTAGTATTAAAATTACTTTTCACATCTCTTTGTGCTAGAGAAAGCAGAGGCAGAAAACATCACCTGTACTGAGAACGATGATGATCATATTATCAGACAAATTACAAGGTGTTCTGGTAATATCTTGTAACAAGTGCTCACTACCTCCTGGACCTTTGGCAGATTTAAATCTTCCTCTCTCTCACCCTGCTTTTATGGCAACCTCCCCTGTGATTTCTGTTTTAACATGCTGTTCCTTCTCATTCCTCCATTCTTTCCCAATCCTATCCTTGGTCCTTATTCTTCCCTCTCTGCAATCATCTTTCTGCTGTTGCCTGTTTTGTTTACATTCTTCCAGTCATTAATCTTTTTTCTTCATCTTACATAGTCTTACACAGGCTTACTTTTTCAGATACTTCCAGCTTGTTTGCGAAAACCATGTCTTTTACCTGTTCTAAACAATCTCTCCTCCCAGCTATTACTATCATGAAATATAATTTCAGTGATATCTGATCCTCTTCATAGATCTCGAAGTGTGGCACTCAGAGCTTTGCAATAAAGATCATCTCTATTGCTTTTGTTCATTCAATTTTGTTCATTCAAAGACTCAGATCCTTCAGATGGGTCCTTCCTACTCTCTTTGCTGAATTTCTCATACTTAGGACTGAGGATTATGTCTGTCCCTCAAAGCCTTTTTTCGAAGACTAGCAATGATGACAGTCTGGCTGACCACTTCATAGCCTCTCTTCCACTATACAGCACTGCTTTCTCCTCTGTAGCATAGTCTGGATTCCCTCCCTCCTTCCTCGGAAACTTCAAAGTAATTTAGTATTTCCACAAAGACATCTCATCAACAGCACTTCTCACAGATGTGGATGCAGAAAGCAGCAAATGAGGGAGAAGAAAGGTCTTTAAAGAGTGCCATAGAAAGCACACATATCATGAGCCAAAAATAATATAATATTATAATGTATAATATAGCAGCACAATTCTACTCTTTCTCCTGTTCCCTCAGCAATTACTGGGTTTTTTTTCAATCACTGTATTCGACTTAAATGAGTTTCTCTGAGCTGCCTCTAGTGTTTGCTTTGAATTTTTTATGTAAAACTACATCCTCCAAGCAAGGATGAAAGCAAGGCCAATGATAGGGGACAGAAGCAGCTGCTGCTAGGTTCCCTAAATAAGAAAGATGAACAAGGTCACTAGAGATAAACAGCATACTCCTACAGATGCAAATCTGGTGAAAGAAACTCGACTCCCTCCAAAACAGATAAGAGAAACAATTACTGTTCTTTTGAGCCAACTGCCTTCTGACAGGGATGAGGCAACTGACATAACTCTTCTTCCAGAGTCTAGTGAATATTTTGTACACTGGCATAGCTCCATCCTCTGCCTGCCGGAATAGTGAGCAGGAAGCCTGCTGCTGGGAGCAGCAGCTGGGGCTGCCCTCTCTGACTCTGAGCCTGCACAGAAGCTCCTCCTCCCAAAGCTGTGCTTGGCACACTGCTGAGGCAGAGGATGTGACCCTGGCTAATGCGAGCTGAAATGGCACATGCTTTCCACCATTTCCTTTGCACTGCCTGGACACCACATGGATAATTAGCTAATGGGTATCATAGAGAATCCAATCTCCCTGAGCGCAGGTCAGCAGAGCACCAGAAATGCAAAACTGCTGAAGCACTTTACAATATGACATCAGCATGTTACTCTTTCTGGCAGGTCTATTTTCCTCCTCATGTTCTGCTCTGCATTTCAGATTTTGAACCTCCTTGCTTTCTTCATTCTAGGTGGGTTTGTGATGGCATCTCAGCTCCTCAGAGCTGTGCCATCAATGCAAGTGGTGACCTTTTTGGGGGTATAGTGTATTCACAATATACTGACTACAGCATGGACTGTACCCAATTTCCACGGCTGTGCTATGGAGAGAGCAATTCACAGGATTAGAGTATGGGACAACCTTTCCATGTGGGAAGGAGAGGGAAAGAAAGTTCTGGGAAGGGAAGGGAAGGGAAGGGAAGGGAAGGGAAGGGAAGGGAAGGGAAGGGAAGGGAAGGGAAGGGAAGGGAAGGGAAGGGAAGGGAAGGGAAGGGAAGGGAAGGGAAGGGAAGGGAAGGGAAGGGAAGGGAAGGGAAGGGAAGGGAAGGGAAGGGAAGGGAAGGGAAGGGAAGGGAAGGGAAGGGAAGGGAAGGGAAGGGAAGGGAAGGGAAGGGAAGGGAAGGGAAGGGAAGGGAAGGGAAGGGAAGGGAAGGGAAGGGAAGGGAAGGGAAGGGAAGGGAAGGGAAGGGAAGGGAAGGGAAGTTCAGGGAAGGGAAGTTCAGGGAAGGGAAGGGAAGTTCAGGGAAGGGAAGGGAAGTTTAGGGAAGTTCAGGGAAGTTCAGGGAAGTTCAGGGAAGTTCAGGGAAGTTCAGGGAAGTTCAGGGAAGTTCAGGGAAGGGAAGGGAAGGGAAGGGAAGGGAAGGGAAGGGAAGGGAAGGGAAGGGAAGGGAAGGGAAGGGAAAGGAAGGGAAGGGAAGGGAAGGGAAGGGAAGGGAAGGGAAGGGAAGGGAAGGGAAGGGAAGGGAAGGGAAGGGAAGGGAAGGGAAGGGAAGGGAAGGGAAGGGAAGGGAAGGGAAGGGAAGGGAAGGGAAGGGAAGGGAAGGGAAGGGAAGGGAAGGGAAGTTCAGGGAAGTTCAGGGAAGGGAAGGGAAGGGAAGGGAAGGGAAGGGAAGGGAAGGGAAGGGAAGGGAAGGGAAGGGAAGGGAAGGGAAGGGAAGGGAAGGGAAGGGAAGGGAAGGGAAGGGAAGGGAAGGGAAGGGAAGGGAAGGGAAGGGAAGGGAAGGGAAGGGAAGGGAAGGGAAGGGAAGGGAAGGGAAGGGAAGGGAAGGGAAGGGAAGGGAAGGGAAGGGAAGGGAAGGGAAGGGAAGGGAAGGGAAGGGAAGGGAAGGGAAGGGAAGGGAAGGGAAGGGAAGACTCTTGGCTCGCAGACCTGTTCTCTGACAGGTGTAGGATTGTACCACAACTGCAGTTCTCTCTCCCATTTGGAAAGCAGCACAGATGCTAGGTGGTAACTTGTTTTTGTACTGTCAACTTTTCTGGCCTCCAAATTTTTGATTCTTATCGATTTAGCAATTCCTTCTTTGTATTCGAAATTAAGACCCAACCGGGTCTGCAACTCAAATGTTATTGAAATATTTGCATTTACTAGACCTACTTTAAAAGACAGGCTTTGATATTTTTGTTTACATCTTCCATTTCTTCAGTGTGATGTCTTCTATCAGGTTCTCCTGGAATCAGTAGATCAAACTGAGAGATTATAAGATTACAAAGTCCACTCCCTGCTGCCAGCTGCATTTCAAGTTTTGGTTCCTGTGCATTCTTTTGGGAATTGAATTGGAAAAAACTTCTCCCTGTCATTAAGTCTAACAAAACTTTCTTCCCTGATATTGGTATATGAAGTTCCAAACAGCAATTGAAAGATCCACTGCCTCATACAGATTCATTTATCCCTGAATGCTGACACACAAATTTGTAGAAGAAAAATCTTCCAGTTTCCAAACCTTCACTTGAGTGACCTCATATTCTCTGTACCTGAGCATTATTCTTGACCTTTGCTATTTTGTGCTTGGCAACAAAACAAAATCAATGCCTTTTTCACTAAAATCATCTCAACATCTTGTTTTGTGGAAGAGATTATTAGGTCACATTACTTTGTTTTCCCTGAAAATGCTGAATAAAGCTCTCTTTTCAATGGGTTTAGGTGCCTAAAAGACGTAATTGGATGCATTTGAAAACTCCAGTGAGTGTTTTTGTGGCTTAGAAGTGTAACTTCCATTGAATTAAGTCCAAATTAGGCTTGTAATTAATATTCTTGAGAATTCCAATAAAGGCACTCTTAAGCACTTTTACGAAACAGCTTAACAGATTATTATCATCTGGCTTTTTCATTTATTTTAAGAGTTAATAACTTAATGTGACAGCCTTTAAGTCTTAAAAAAAATCACAGACAGCATTGCTTAAGAACTGCTAAACAGAAGCAAACGACCTGTTGTGTCTACTAAGGCAAAACCAGCACCCTGAATTTGATACTCTTGCTTAAAACTAGAAGTCAGACTAGAGCCATAAGACTGCAAACACTTTTCTTTCAAAACAGTACTGGGCTAGGACTTACCACACACCTTTACACAGTTGAAAAATGTTGACAGAAGCTCAAATTCAAGTCCCTCTTTACCGAAACAGGCTGGATTTTAACAGAGGAAGAGGATACATGCTTGCCCTCTGACTAGCACACCTGAACATTTTTCTGAGACAGTTTTATTTTCAGTTATGCTGAGTTTCTCTGGTAGTACCATCTTTATTAAAACGACCTGTCCTTTCTCAGGTTTCCAGTTCTAAGGTTACCGAGGTGTAACATTCATTTTGGTGCATCAGTCCAAATTACCAACAAAATATGCAAATACAATTTTTGATTTATTATCTCCTAGGGCAGACTGGTTAAGCTCTACAGCCATGAAAAAGAAATGACCTGCATTCTCACTAGCTGGGCTGGAAATAGCGCAATCACATGTCTGGAGCACAATTTGGTTACAGAACTATAATTAATTAAGAGGTTTGGAATAAGATTCACCAACAACTTTAATGATATTAATGCAATCCTTATGAGAAATTAGTGTAAAACAATTGTAGACTATTGCAACAGCAACATAGGCAGATCCTTTCTTGTGAAGAAACAATTGTAATTTTTATAAGTATTTCCTTGTAATACAGTCCGTGGCAGGAAAAGCAAATACTGTCATAAAGCTGAATAAGAAGAATAACACTATTGACAACAACTATAAAATAAATCACATTGATTAATAAGAAAAAGTAGGGTCTAGATCTTAGGCCATAAAGAATTAATCATCAACTTAGTCTGCAAGAGGAGGACATCTGGACTTAATATAAATTTCAGTTATCATCTGGATCCATAAACATCCTGAGGAGACGAAAACCATGCTTTTAGCAGTGTAAAGGCCAGGTGACTCTCTAAATAGAGAGTAGAGATAAATAGACCATGGGAAATAAAGCAACAGTATGAATCACCTCCCCAGCATAATCTTAGTAATTTTGAAACAGGGTTTCTTTATGGCATTTGTAGAAGATGTAATAAAGATTCTTTTTAAGATCTGAATTTAGTGTTGACTATACATGCACAAAAAAAATTGCAAAACCCAATTCTGATTCACCATTTTGAAAGCAAATAAGACATTTATCATAAGACATAAGAAGGAACCCCGCCCACCAGAGTGCACACTCCCAGGTGTGCAGGTTTGCATTGTCAGGAGCAGAAAGAGCAGATGAAGCCAGAGCAGTGACAAGGCAGCAGGCAGGGCAGTGACCTCAGCAAGGGCACGCACTCACAGTGCCCAAACAAACATCTAGAGCAGGCCCAGTGACAGCAAAACAGGGTCAACCTAGAGACCGTGTTTCCAGACAAGCCTGTAGAGATGAGTAGGTCAGAGGTGAAGGTGGGAACTCAAGTCACGGGGTCAGGATCTGCAAGGGTCATACCAGGCACAGGCACATTCATGGTGCCCCTCTGGCAATGGCCCAAGTTTGAATACAGATCCCAAGTGAAAGGGAAGAGGTGGCCAAGGAGGCTCCTCACAGCTCCATCACACTGCTTGCTCCAGGGCAGCCCCATTCCAGGCTACCCGAGACATGGGAACCAGCGCTGGCCTTGTGCACAGGCAGCTGAGCCCCCAGGAAGCAGGGAAGTGGAGTGCTCCATCTGCTCCCCAGCACCTCCTCCGTAAAGCCAGGGCAATCCAGGCTTTGCTGTGGCAGGAAGCATTTTGCCACCAAGTGCATATTGAGAGGCTGATATAAGAAGCCCATTTTGATGTCTGGAACAAAGATAGAGCTCTGGTTCTCATTTCTTGGTTTTGTGTGTTTTGGGGTTTGTTTTGTTTTGTTTTTGTTTTTTGTTCGTTGACTGGTTTTTTGTGGTTGTTTTGGGGTTTTTGTTTGTTTGTTTTGTTGGGGGTTTTTTTGTTTGTTTGGGTTTTTTGGTGGTTTTTTTTGTTTGTTTTGTTTTTTGTTTTGTTTTTGTGGTAGGAATGGAAAAGAAGGAATTGAAGTTCTAGTTCCAGAGCAGATGAACTTTCCTGACAAGTCCTTTTTGTCTTGTAGGCACAGGAGGTAGACACAGTGTGTCTACATGATGTAACTACACCGTCACCTACGGAGTTTGCATTTTGTCAACATGTTTTTTTCAGAATAACAAATGGAACTAGCTTGTAACAGTGACTGGCACAAGCTTATCAGGACACTGCAGGGTACCATGTGCACACAAAACTTATCTTGATTTTTCAGTGTATTTCTCAATCCTTGCACTACAGATAGTTATGTGACAAATCCATGATGATTTTGCATGACAATAGCACAACGAACAGATTGAACAAACAGGACAGGAGTTAGCACTTTCAATTATGGCTTTTCCATTTCCTTAGCAGTATTTTTACCTGCCCCTAAGATGGTAGTTTAACACCCTGGAGTGGTGTGAGGAGACCAAGGTGGTGTCTTCTGCTGACTTCAGCAGCCACATCTCACAGAACCCGACAGCTGGTAAGGGAGTACACTTCCTTGACTTGAGCAGTGGTTTACAACACAGTTATCCAGGCTACACAATTCATATTTGACTTTTGCCAAGCAGCTTCCCGTCTGCAACAGGGGTTTGTGTCCCAGTTCTCTGGGGGTGTGCAGCAATGGATTAGGTGGAAATAAATCATTGCAGGGCCTAGAGGCAAGCAAGGCTGGCAGGAGGAACCCACACAATGCCAATTTGCCAGACAACAACCCCGTGATGTGCAACTTGGCACACAGAGGATTTAACGAGCTCGGGCGAAAATGTTACGGGAAGATCCAGGGCAGGGCAGGGCAGGACAGGACATCCATCACATCCTCCGTGAAGCAATTCTGCTGGCAGAGTCCCGTGCGAGCCACGGCCGGGGCACGCCGGGGTCAGGACACGCCACGGCCGGTACACGTCGGGGCCGGACGGGCGGGAGCCGGGCAAAGCGGGGCCGGCATGGGCCGGGGTCAGGGTGCGCCGGGGCCTGGGAGCGCCGGCCCGGGACACTCCGCGCGGCTGGGGCCGGGACACGCGGACACTCCCGTTGCCAGGCAACCGCCTCGCGCCCGGCCCGAGCCCGTCCTACCCTCACCCGCGGTCGGCTGCGCCCTCCCATTGGCTGTTCCCGCAAGGCGCACGGCTCCCATTGGGCGCCCGCCGCCTCTGCCGCGTCCCCATTGGCGCACCGCCCTCTGCCCACGCCGCGTCACTTTCTCACGCCATTCCCCCCGCCCGCTCCGCCCGCCGCGCGCCGGGCGGGGGGCAGGACCTGGCGCGGCCGCGGCTGTGATTGGCGGACGGCGCCGCCGCTCAGGCCGCCCGCCGGGCAGCGGGCGGTGCGGCTGCTTAAAGGGGCCGCACGCCCGCCGGAGGCCGGTGCTGTCTTGAGTGCGTGTGGAGCCACACCGGGAGCGACGTCGGGAAAGAACGACATCGGGAACGACACCGGGAGCCATCACCTCCGACGGGTGAGCGCGGCTCGGGCCGTGGAGACACTCGGGCAAGGGGCGAAGGGCTGCGGAGCCGCGTGGGGGAAGCACGCGAAGGGCGGCGGGGCTGGGTGGGAGCCGTAGGCAGGGTCGGCAGAGCTGGGTCGGCACAGAGGGTCGGCATAGCTGGGAGCGGTTTCCACTGGATGAGAGCGCGTTCCGAGGAACGTCCATAGCGCGGCAGGCGGGAAATAAATTTAAAAAAAAAAAAAAAAAAAAAGGGGGAAAAAAAAAGACATAAAAAAACAACCCCAAAAGGTGTGTCAGGGTATTCGAACTTAGGTGTAATCCCGCACCCCGCGCCGGCCGCTGCCCAGAGCATCACGGCCCGTGGGGCGGCGGAGCGGGCGACGCTCACTGCCCGGGCAACCAGGTGCCTCCCGAAAGAACCGCATCCCGGGATGGGAGTCCCGGCCGCTGCCTCCCGTCCTGGCCTCGGAGGAGGCCCCCGGCTGTGTCAGCCGCGGTGAGCGGCTACTGCGGGGCTCCGCCGGGCTCTGTCCCTGCCCGGAGGCAACCGAGAAACCTTCAGTGTGTCCCTTAATTGCCTGTCAGTGTCGTGACAGCGTCGCCCTCCCAAGCCCGGGAAGGCGGACCGAGCGTGTCTCCCTGCCCACGCCACCTCTCGCCGCCCAGGCAAAGGCAGCCGGGTGCTGCCCCAAGGGATGCCGCCGCTTTCTCTCCTGATGGCGTTTGCCGCTGGGTGTGCGCATCCCGGCGCCCACCCGTGTTGCTGACGGGGCCCCGTGCTCGGATGTGCCGCCGTCCCCGCCGGTGGGGCCGCACGGCTCCGCCCAAGGCTCCGTGCCCGCAGTGTGCCTGTATCCCGGCGCACGGAGGTGAGCGAGCATCCCGCGGGGATGCCGGTCCGGCCCGCCCCGGCGCGCCCAGCGGGGATGTGCCCGCCGTCCGGACGGACGCGGCGACCTCTGGTGGCGGCGCGGGTGTTACCTGCGGGGCCGTGCGGGGACGAGTCGGTGATGTCACCGCCGGGGCTGCCACGGGCACGGCCCGTCCCACCGCTCCTGCGGAGCCAAAGGCATCTCTTACAGCAAACAAGGCTGGGACTTATTTCCCACCTTTGAGTAAAGTGTTCCGTTAGAATTAAAAACTTGGGCAGGAAATAACAGAGTCAAATTATTGATATTATATGCTCAAAATCCCAAGAAAGACAATAATGCCACCAGTCGTTAGGAGCAAATGTGTTTCTGGTAGCACAAGCCAAAAAAAGTGGCTTGTCTTACGCTTCTCGTTCATTCCCAGCAGAATCATAAGGAGACACGAAACAAAGCATGTTTCTCATTTCCATAAGTCAAAGCATTTGGGGTTCTTGTTCTTTTAAAACAAATCATAATTCTGAGAAGGTTTTCATTTTCAGTGAAAAGCTCAATGATAGGATGTTGTTTGCTGTTTGACCAGGAAGACAAAAGACTGTCTGTGTTACACTGAGTAAACAATTTTTTTTTCCTGTAATGACTGACTGACTCAAGATGCCGTATGTCCCATTTCCTTCAGTGGTCAGCGTATGCTTATAAAACTGCTGCTCATGGCAGCAACAGTCCAGTAGCCCAGACTGCCACCCTACTAAGTGTGACTGATGAGCTTGGTATTTGGTGAACCTAGGAACACAACATAAACACCCTCCCTTTAGTTGTGTTCTGCACAAGGTTTTCTGATGAGACAACTGCAGCAAGTAATATCACTTGAACGCCAGTTTTGGCATCTCAAAGTTCAGCAAGGAGCAAGCATAGAAAACACTGGTTTTCACTAGCTCTCACTAATAATGCAATTCTTTTTGGCATACTGATTTTCCCAATAATTCACTGCCTGGTTAAAAGCTGCTGTTCTATTATGCCCATTACTTGTCAAGTCCATTACATGCTCTGTGCGGGCTTCAGGGAGACCTCCCTGCACCCGTTCAGTACTTATGTTGAGCTTATTGAAAAATACAGGGAGAGGGACTTCTTGCAAGACCATGTAGTGACAGGACAAGGGAGAATGGTTTCAAACTGAAAGACAGTATGTTTAGATGAGATGAGGGGGAGAAACTCTTTACTGTGAGTGAGAGTGGTGAGGCATTGGCACAGTTTGCCCAGAGGAGCTGTGAATGCCCCATCCCTGGAAGTGTTTAAAGCTAGGCTGGATACATTGAGCAACTTCGTCTAGTGGAAGGTGTGCTGGCCCATGAGCAGGGGGGTTGGAAGGAGATGATCTCTAAGGTCCCTTCCAACCCAAACTGATAGTCACTGATTTTTAAAAATTAGACATTTTAAAAATTTAGACATCTTAAAAAAGGTTAAGCCTTTTGAGATTCTTTGCAGCCTCCAACTTTAAGCTTTCTGGCCCTTGGAGCAGTAGTGAGCTCTATTCCGGGTACATGGCTCACCCTCAGCACAGCTGCCAGACATTGATGAGCTGGAATTTGGTTTTTGAAGAAAATGAGGTGTTTTGTGCCAAAAAGAGAACTGTACCCCAAAGCCCCTTTTCCAGCTGGAACCTTGGGATCTCTCTGTGGGCAGTGTGTCTACGCTCATATGGGAGCCAGAAATCTTCCTGCGGGGCCTGTGCAGGTTCGGGATAAAAGCTCTTGCAGCCCAGTTTTGGACCCCCGCGCTGCTCTGTGTCCCCGTGCCTCGTTCGGGGCGCTGCTGAGCAGGGACATGCCCTGCTCCTCGGAGCAGCACACGCCCAACCCCGGCCGTGGCTGTAGTGAACTGGTGACAGCTACTCCCCTAAGAGCATCGGCCTGCTGCTGCACAGCAAATCCAAAATCCTGCCCGACAGCTTCCAGGAGGCAGGAATGATCATGGTTTTGCTCAGTTTGTGGGTTGTTTGGTTGTTTTTTTTGTTTGTTTTTTTTTTTATCTGTCTAGTTTAAAGCAAGAAACGGCGATACGGCACTTTGGAAGTAGAAGCGAGGTGCCGAGGGATGGTCCAAAATAACAAACAAACGAAGCCAAGACCCCACCTGGAGCCTCCCCAAGCCTCCCCAGCACTTTGGGCGCTGGCGCATTCAGCTCAGTTTCCTGCCGCGGTTTGCGCCCCGTGCCGAGCGCGCCGTCCCGGCGCTGCCCGCGCCTCGCGCTGGGCGGGGTGGCCGCTGCTGCGCAGGCGCACTGCCCGCGGCGCGCATGCGCACGGCGGCGGCAGGAGCCGGCCATGGGATTCCGCAGCGTGTGAGAGGCGGGCGGCGCGGCGGGGTCAGGGGCTGATGGGGGCGGCCAGAGGGCGGCCGAGCGGGGCCGGGCTAGGCTGGGTTGGGCTCGGCTCGGCTCGGCTCGGCTCAGCTCAGCCTAGCCTGCGGTTGGGGCGCTTTGTGACCCCCTGTACACACATTCCCGTGGCTCCCCCCTGGCTCCTGGGTGGGTTATGGATAACCTTGAGGTGGGGGCGGCGGCAGCGGGGGACACAAGCAAGGCGAAATTGGTTCTTTTGCTTAAAACCTCTCAGTGCGCTGTAGGGCCGTTCTTTGTCCCTTTACGCAGCTTGTCCTGGCTTCTGGAAGCTTGGAGCTGGGCCCGGAAGGGACGGGTGCCCTGTCAGGATGTACGCCGAAGAGGATGATGCCTGTGTAATTGAGGGAGGGTTGGGGTAATGGGGTGTAGGGTGTCCTTGGGAGTAGTAAATTCTCACGTGCGGTGAGAGGAAAGTTGTGGGGTTAGAATAAGGAAACTCGGCCTATCAGGGAGAACACTGTTCATCTCAGCCCAGGAAATATTACTCCAGGCATGGTATTAGGAGTTCCAGTGTTCTGGAATGCCAAAATAGAGTATGCAACAAATAAAAAACCCGAAAAGAACACCTACACCCCTTGAAAACAAAAACCATAAAACAAACCCTACACAGAAATAATGCTGTCTTATTGCAAGTATAAACAAAACAAAGTGACCTGTGGCTGTTTAAAAATTGTTTTGAAGAGTCCTAGCCTGTTTTAAGACAATGATTTTCTAGTAGGGGTTTTCAACTAGCAATGCTAATAAAAATATCCAGTGTTTCTAGCTTGGTTATATGCAAAGCTGAAACTTTGCATATAAGCAGAAGTAAGAACATTAATTTCTCAAGCATTTAACAGTCGGTAAGTGTGTATTTTGCTTCAGAGAGACAGCTTGGGCTTAAGCTACATCTGTTCATCTCCAGGGCTGAAATCTGTATTTTCACTTAATTAAAAAAATCATATAAAGCTCTAACGATGTCTACAATATGCTTGTACCAAAACTTCACCAGAGACAAAAGCTTGCCTTTTGCAAATGACCTTACAGAGTACATGCAGCACAATTTTTTCCGTATAATTACAAGAACTGAAAGTAGTTTCCTCTAAATATATGTGAGTAAATCACATGGTTTTGTGGTTTTCTTTTTTTTTTTTCTTAAAGATCTGCCACGATGCCTGGGTCTCTTCCAGTGAATGCTGAATCCTGTTGGCCCAAAGATGTGGGAATTGTGGCACTGGAAATATATTTTCCCTCTCAGTATGTTGACCAGACAGAGCTGGAGAAGTATGATGGTGTAGATGCTGGGAAGTACACCATTGGGCTTGGCCAGGCAAGGATGGGGTTCTGCTCTGACCGTGAGGATATCAATTCCCTCTGCTTGACTGTGGTTCAGAAGCTCATGGAGAGGAACAACCTTTCCTATGATTGTATTGGGAGATTAGAAGTTGGAACGGAGACCATAATTGACAAATCAAAGTCTGTGAAGACTGTCCTGATGCAGCTTTTTGAAGAGTCTGGTAATACAGATGTAGAAGGAATCGACACCACCAATGCATGTTATGGAGGCACTGCAGCTCTTTTTAATGCTATTAACTGGATTGAGTCCAGTTCCTGGGATGGTAAGTCAAGGGTGTTTTGTTTGAATTCTTACATCATCCTTGTATCAGTCTACCCTACAGTGATAGTGGTCATGCTTAACCATATAAAATCCAGAGGGTAAACTGTTTTCCTCTTCTGAAATCTTTTTCTTAAATGCCCTGGGCATTTATCAGTGGTTCAGTTACAGTGTGAAGAATAATGACCTAGCTACTAATGTAAAGGTCTTCCATAAATTTTGGTGATTGCCAGTTGAAATGTGGGAGAAAAGTCAAAATTGAAGAGCCCTGTAATCTTGGTGTCACCTCCTCAATAACTGAAGTCTAAAAATTGCTGATGGATGTTAATATGTGCCAGACTCGTGGCTCCTTCTCAGTGTTTTTCCTGTGTGTTCTTCCCAGGACGCTATGCCCTCGTGGTGGCTGGAGACATTGCTGTGTATGCCTCTGGAAATGCCAGACCCACGGGGGGAGCTGGTGCTGTTGCAATGCTGGTTGGCCCAAATGCACCGTTGATTTTTGAGAGAGGTGAGTCCTGCGGGAGAACGTGCACTGTTCAGGTCAGGTCACTGCGTTTGCCCTGGAGTTTCCCTGCAGTTTGTGCCTTGCTGAAGCAGCAGATTAACTCCACTAATGTCAGAAATTGTTACTTGTCTCCTCTTGCTCTGGGCTAACTCTGACAAGTGCAGTTACAGGATGCAGCAGGGAACAATCAGAGGTGTTCCTATTGGTTTATTTCCTTGATGATTCTCCAGTAAAATTGATAGAGTAATACTAGAGCCGAAAAAGACAACATTCTATTTCCAGGACAATATAAGAGTCCTTTATTGCATGTGTTTGTCATGTTCAGTCCTACTCTACTCTACAGGCAATTGAGGGCTGTGTGAAACCTTACCTTAAAAGGCCAGAAGTGCCATGAAAAACTGCTGAACTGGGCCCAAAACTGCTTCTTTTCCCCCGTGTGCCAGCTGACACGTCCCAATTGACTCGAAGCAGCTGAATAAACTAACGTACAACTTTCATGGGTTCCTCTCCACCAGGGCTGCGTGGAACCCACATGCAGCATGCCTATGACTTCTACAAACCAGACATGGTCTCTGAATACCCTGTGGTGGATGGCAAGCTCTCCATACAGTGCTACCTCAGTGCGTTAGACCGCTGCTACACCGTCTATCGCAACAAAATCCATGCCCAGTGGCAAAAGGGTGCGTAGCCTCTCCTGATGACACTGCAAGATTGGCAGATGCTGGAGTGTGTAATACACAGACAGTTTTAGTATCTGATCTAGAAACTAGTCTGTGAGTCTCTTTATGTTTGTATGTTCCAAAGTGATTGAAATATTTGCCATCTCCTGGAAGAAATTATTTATTTCTGTTCTGGCATGGCTAAATTCCTGACAGTCTGTAAGCTGTAGCCTCTACAGGCATTTGTGGGTGTAACATACAATGCCTTGGTGAGAAGCATACTATTACCCACCTCCATCCAGGCTTTTAAGAAACTTAGGTTAATATTTAAATGTTACGTAATTATACTGATTTTTTTAACCCAATATGTTTAGTAATTGCTTCAATTATACTAAAAGGCATAGGTGTGACGAGAAGCAAATTTATCAGATTATTATGTCAAAATGCTGGGTAGAAATACAGAGATTCTGTTAAGCAGCTTTTTGTTCTAGAGAAAGAGCAAACATTGTTAGCTGGTCCAAAAGGTGGTAAAAAAATAATTCTCAAATAGAAGCAGTGCAGTGTGTTAAGCGCACTTGACAGCAGTAGTTAGTGCCACTTGTATGTTTGTGTCTCTTCTATACCAACATGTTATGATGACTAGTGTCCTGCCAGGTCCCTGCTTTATTTCTGTAATTGAAGTGAGTACTAAACATAGGTTGTAACACAACACTTCTGCCACTTCCAGAGGGGACAGACAGACGTTTCACCTTGAATGACTTTGGATTCATGATCTTCCATTCTCCATACTGTAAACTGGTACAGAAGTCTGTGGCTAGACTCTTGCTGAATGACTTTCTCAGTGACCAGAACCCAGAAACAGCAACTGGGGTTTTCAGTGGTCTGGAAGCTTTCAGGTGAGAATCGCTGCTGTCTTCCTTATTCACATAATCTGTTACACATCCAACGTGTGTTTTTACTTTCTGCTGTTCTAGTAACTGGTTCTGAACTTTTTTTATCTCATTTGAACAGGGATATAAAACTTGAAGATACATACTTTGACAGAGATGTGGAAAAAGCTTTTATGAAAGCTAGTGCAGAGCTCTTCAATCAGAAGACCAAAGCTTCATTACTCGTATCCAATCAGAATGGAAATATGTATACCCCTTCAGTCTACGGTTGCCTTGCCTCTCTTCTAGCCCAGTAAGCCAAAAATTGGGAAAAACTGTTTATGAATAAGGTCAAAAAAGGTTTTTTTCAGAAAGTCTTTTGTAAAAGCATTGTCTAGGAGACCTTTTCCTATGAGATTGCCTTAAGCAGGAAAGCTAAAGTCAAAACACAATTCTGTGCACACATTCAGTTCAAATGACAAGCAGATTGGAAATGCCTATGTCAGAAGCTGATCCAAAACAGCTGCTTACTGTCTTGCAAAGTAAGATCTTTTTTGTAAGGTAGAGTCTGTTCCCAGCCCAAATTTCCTCCTCTTCCTTCCCCTAGAAACACGCCTGAAGTGGGAAAAAAACCTGAATGTCTTCTCTGTCTTCTTATAATAAGCAAAGCCAAATTAAATTAGCATTTAATTAATTTTTTTTTTCAAATCCAGTCTTTTGCAAAATCATACCAAGTTTACATTAAACTAGTCTTCCTGGTTTTCTTGTTTTTTTCTTTTTTCTTTATTTTTCTTTATTCTGACATTGACTTCCAAGATGTGTTTAATTTTTTTTACTTTAGTTTGCATAAGAATGAAATCTGTCTACCTTCATGATATTCCAGGCATTTCTCAAGCATGTTTTGCTCTAGGCAGCTTTCAGACTTGTAACAGCAGTATTTGAATTTGTGTTTTTAAAAGTCAGCATTTGTGCACATGGTGTGTTAAATGTGTGCTACACTGTAATTTGCTGATGGCTTTTCCAAAGCTAGATGTAGTTTCTAGTTATTTACAACTGGCACTTTGGCTTGATTCTGACTTTAACAAGCTGTTGTATGTTTCAGGTACTCCCCAGAGCAGCTTGCAGGACAGAGAATCAGCGTGTTCTCCTATGGCTCTGGTTTTGCTGCTACCCTGTATTCCATCAGGGTTACACAGGATGCCACTCCTGGTGAGTGACTGGAGGTGATATCAACTGCCTCCCTTGCTCAGCTCTTGATGTCTTGTTACACAACCCACCAGCATAAGGAAAGCTGCAGGGCAGTGCCTTAGTGACAGCAGTGCCACACTGAGAATTTCCAGCTCCAGGGAGTGTTTAAGTGTCTCCTCACACAAATAAATAGTAGTCATCAGACTCTGTTAAATGTTTTAAGTTGGTTATTGGGAATATTTTTAAATGACTAATACTTCAGATTCTCTAATGCAAAGTATTTTGAATGGGCTTGAAATGTTCACATACTAGTGTGCAGTTCTCAGTACTGACACTATCTCACGTGATGATTCTGTATTGCAGGTTCTGCACTGGACAAAATTACTGCCAGCCTTTCTGATCTCAAAACAAGACTTGACTCAAGAAAATGTATTGCACCTGATGTCTTTGCTGAAAACATGAAACTCAGACAGGAAACACATCATTTGGGTAAGAACCTAATAAATGTCAATCATTCCTGGTCCTAGAGCAAAGTGCTTATCACTTAATCCACCTGATTAGGGTGTAGAATGAAGGAAATGTCCAACCCTTTCTGCTTCTGAGTAGCTTGTGTTCATTTGGCTCAACATGTCTGCAGTAAAAATGCTGGCTTGTTTTTTCTGTGTCATGCATCCAATCTGCAAATGCCTGTGTTGAGTAAAACTCTTACCAGGAAACAACTAACAACGTGTTATTCCCTTTCTTACAGCCAATTATATTCCACAGTGTTCAGTAGAGGATCTCTTTGAAGGAACATGGTACCTTGTGCGTGTGGATGAAAAACACAGGAGAACTTACGCCCGGCGCCCACTCATGAGTGATGGACCTCTGGAAGCAAGAGTTGGAGTTGTCCACCCAGGCGTTGTTCATGAGGTGAACACTCAGCACTCTTTTAAAGTTTGATGTAAATGGTGGAACCATTTACATGTTTGTCTTAGCATGTTGCATGTATGTTAAGAGGAAGTGGTTTTATGAGTTACATTGAATACTTTGTTAACACGTGTAACGTACAAGCCAGAAGTAAAAGGTTGAAACTGCGATTTTAAAAAGTACATTTCATCATAAAGAGAACGAAACTGCACAAGAATGAAAGAAGAACAAACTGGCTCTTCTCACACAATCTGTTTGCATGAAGCATGACGAATTTGATTGACTTAAGGCCAAGCCGTCCATTGTAGCATGAATGTTGTTTGAGAGTTGGACTAGCCATGAAGTATGAATGTCTGTGAACTAGAAAACTGTATTTAATGTTTTTTTTCCCTTCTTCTTAGCACATCCCAAGCCCTGCTAAGAAAGTGCCAAGAATCCCTGCAACAACAGAATCTGAAGGCGTTACTGTCGCCATTTCCAATGGGGAGCATTAAGATACCTCTGTGAGGTGGGGAAAGAAACGAGGTGTGAGGGCAGGGTGAGAGAGAGAGAGAAAAAGGATTGCAGTAGCACTGAAGTTTCAGTGTACAATAGTACTTAACTGGAGCATGAAAAAACTGTTTAGGCTCCTTGAAAAAAATCATAATATGGTGTGCTGATTTTATAGTACTTTCAGAACACTAAAATCAGGAGTATATTGGAGATAGAGGGACTTGCCAGGTGCTGTGGGGATTCCTTAACATGTCTGAACTTTTTCAATTGCTGAGGAGTAGCTGTAGTCTATTACAAAGAAAGAAAGAAAAAAAAAGGAATCTTCTGCCTGCTCTTCCATGTAAAATGACTTGAAACCTACACTGTTAACTTCTACTAGTACTCAAATCTGTGCAAAATAGTCCAAGCTTTTAATGTTAGGGTTCTCAGTGCCTTGACAATAAACAGTCAACCTTCTGAATACTGCAATTCTCTTTCACTTTATCACCTTCCCTTTCATCCCCGAGTCTGGCTCCCATCACCCCATTGCTTTGGGACAGGCGTAGAACCAAGAACCATCCGTTGCTGGAATAGAATCTCTCTTCCCTGTCAAAATGACTGGATCAAGAACAGCTAGGCTGACAAGTGGTTTTCGTAGAAGAAACTCTGTGATCCACTGTGTTGCTGTGTAATTCCTCCTAACATCTTATGTGTTTTATATCTGCATTTCAAGTCACAGGAGACTGGGAGGAAAGATGAAGAAGGCAGGTAGTAATTTTTTTATTCTAAAGTAAGGGGATCATTTATTTGGCACCATAATGGATTGTTTCGTACAATATCCAAGACAGCAGAATTTTCAAATAAAATTTAGAGCTAATGTGGAGCTGTTTTAATTGGCAAACAAAGGAAGAGAGTGATGTTCATCACTTTGTCTGAAACTCTAGCCTATTCGTTGTCTTTATATACTACATTTCTAAAAGACTCTCTCTAGCTTTGCATTTGGCTTTGTACTTTGAAGTCCTTCTCACTATTGGTAATACTGTAGGAGTGGAGTCTTTTATTTCTTTCCCCCTTTCCCAACGTGCGAGCTAAAGCTATCCATTTTGCAAGCAGTAGATAGATATACAGTGGTTATGGGGAGTCCATTCTGGTAGATTTTTAAAGCCCAGATTGGAAATGAACTATGATATGAGCCTTTTAAGCTTGTAATATATATATATATACATACATACCTATCTATATATATATATATTTAAGTTGAGCTAATGTACAGAATGAAGTTTCATTGAATTTGTTTCTTTGCTAATTCTGCAAAGCTACATTATCTAATATAAAGTAGCAAAAATGATTTCTGTTAATTACATTTTTTGTGTGTGTGTAATGAAGTGTTTGTATTACCTGTCACTCACTAGGATTTGATAACTTGCTGTATTTGTACAGTCAAGCCTTGGTAAAATAGTTGTTTATTATAAATTGATGAATACTAATCTGTTTGTTCTGCTGAAAATGATGGAACAATGCATGATGATAGTGTTTGCAAGTATTTTGGTTTAGGTTGCCCTCATGAAACTTAACCTTGGCACCTGTAAAACAAACTGTCATGGAACAAAGTCCATTGCTGGCAGTGGACAAGCCAAGAAGTAAGCGACTGGCACAGGCCTCAGGTCTGTGTGGCTGATCCTTTAATAAAATAAAGTTTGAGATATTTGAAACCTGTTGGAGTAGTGCTGACTTGTTGGTTTTTTAGGATGGATTTCTTTTTCTTTAACAGGAAAGAGGAAGCTGGCTCTGGTAAAAACCCAGAGTTGTGGGTTCACAAGTTGTGTGGACATTCTGCATCTTTCTTCTTAGTGTCATTTCATTACAAAAGTGGAAAAAAGAGTTGCTTAGGCTGGTATAAAACAACCTTTTCAGGGCCATGTTTCAAGATAACTTAAAATGCTTTTATATGGAAACTGTTTATAGTGGAGGAATTAATACCCACTTTATGAAATGGAGTTAATTACTGTTTTATAAAAATTGGTGTTTTATTACCCTCAGAAAATCTCTGAAAGAGGCTTGGTTCTTGCTTTGTACACACCTCAGCCTCACTCAGTCCAGTTTCCCATATGTGGCTTTTCAGAGCCATTCCATTGCTCATTTATATGAATTATTCTCTCTAAACTGAAGTGATTGTCTCACTGGCATCATAACAGATAAGGCATCCTGCCTTTAAATGTGAAAGCACCAGCTGTACCTGCAGACACGTTGCATTGGGTATCTTACTTTACCTAAACTCATAGGTTCTACCTCTTAGCTTAGGCATGTCAGCTGTTCCTGTTCAGAGAGCCACACTTGTCCCGTGCACTGGAATTGATGCTGTTGAAGATCTAAGTGTAGGGTAAGCAATTAAAGCTGAAATTTGGAGCATCTGCATTTGGGTGATGCTCAGACAAACTGGAGTTGTCAGAATGTCCAACTTTTAACTTGCAGTGATCAAGTGTCAGAATCAGCTTTCTTGCCAGCTTTGGTTGCCAAAGCGGGATAGCAGAAGTGAGGACAAGCCTGTAATGCTCAGTGAATATAAGCACATTTTGCTGCTGCTTGCATTCAGTTACAGGTACCAAGGGCTAAGGCAAGAACTTAAAACTACATGGGTTTTGGAGAATACTTAAATCTTTCTTTATTGGAGTGCAGCTGGAGTCCAAGCAGTTCCAGACTGGCAAATTGTGCAAGCAGTGGAAGGTGTCAGAAGGATAATTGATGGCAGCCCAACCAGTCAGGCACCCGCACATGCAGGGTTGAAGTACTGAATCCTGATCTGTCTTCTGGAATCATGGCAGGTTGGGAGCTGCAGCCACCAACAGCTTTGATGTTTCTGGAAAGAAAATAAAATGCTTTTTAAAAATTACCTTGCTAAATTTGATGAAGTTCAAAGGCAGAATTTGCAATTGTTTAGATTATGGTCTGGTCTCTGCTTAAATTTAGTTCTCAGGAAAAACTGTCCTGGTTTGCAGTGATAAAGTTGTGTTGAGCTTAAATGCAGCTTTTCAGAAGTTAGCTGTTGCATGCTGTGCAGAGAATCTCCCAAATGGGTTAAGTGCTGTAGCATGGTGTTTTATTAAAGTCCCCTTCACTCATCATCTTTTCAGTTACTGGGTTCTTGCACTGGCTATACCAAGTGTCTGGAGAAAGGGTCAAACGAATGCACAAGAGCTGTTTTTGAGTGCTTCACTGTCAATTGAGAAATGCAAAGAAAATGAGGCATTTTTGGTTTATTCAAAAATTACAAAAAAATGTAACACTACAGCTTAAGGATAAGTGAATAATCCCCTTTGTCAAATGTGCTAAGCATAAAGCCTGCAGTGCAATTTTATAAAATAGAACACAGCTTGGATGTGTGCTTAATGCCACTGTAAGAAGTGATTCCATTCCTCAAGTCTTCTTCTTTTGGATCTGGCTGGGACATGATAGGAACAGATTCAAGTGCCCTTTTCTTCTGTACTCTGTGCAACACAATTCTGTAGACCCCCGTTATGGAGCTGCGTGCGTCTCTTCCCCGGTTGTTTTGAATGTGCTGTTCTGTGATTCCCAGGTCTTCCAGAATATTTTTCACTTCAATTTCTTCTTCTTTGAGTGTACTGATGTCTGATAAATACTTAGGATCCAAGTTAAATGTCTGTAAAGGTTTGGGGAACTGTATTCCTTGCATCCATTCACTGTTCATAATCAGTTTAACAGAGTATCGCTTGGTTGGTACTGGCTGAAGGACTCCTTTTATCAGTTTCTGGCAATTTTCTGAGAGGCAGGGAGGCAAAGTGTATGTCCCTTCAAGAATGCACTTTTTCAGTTTGCCTACTGTATCTGCCCGGAATGGCATGCTACCTGTCGTCATGAAGTACAAGAGGATTCCCAGGGCCCAGATGTCTACGTAGATGCCAATATAGTTTTCATCTCGGAAGAGTTCAGGAGCGGCATAAGGAGGAGAGCCACAGAAAGTTTTTAAAGTTTCATCTCTTTTACTTATTGTGCTGAATCCAAAGTCCCCCACTTTAACACAGGTGTTACTGGCGTAGAAGACATTTTCTGCTTTCAGGTCCCGGTGAATGATATTATTGTCATGCTGTGGAAGAAGAGGAAAAGTTGAACAGAAAGTTCTTAATGGCTACCTCCAACTGGTTAATTATCCTGAAGGAGAAAGGGAGTTATCTTGGGCAAATTCAGAAACTAGTATTGGAAAAATATTAAACAAATCTAACTTAGTTCTCCAAAGATACAAAAACAATTGAGTATGGGGGGAAGAAGGATGCTGGGATTTTTTAAGCACAGCACTCTCAACTTGTTAACTAATAGCAACTATTTTCATGAAGCAAATGTGCGAGGGCAGCATGGCTAATCCTACAAAATTAGACACCTTCATGTGCAAAATCTGTATTTTTTAGGGTTCACAGCACTTGTTTTTGCAGTTACTATGTGTAACTTACAGATTTAAACATTAGTTCACCAATTTAACATTATCACAGATTGTGGTGGTGGATAACAAAGTAAGAAATTTGCTACCATTACATTCTGCAATCTAATGTCCTATGAGGAACTGGTGGTGGCAGGAGAAAAGGACCACAGAGTTGGGCTTCATGTTGCAGGACAACCAAGTTTAGTGGTGTTCTAGTTTTAGAAATCTGTAATACATACACACACCATAACTTCTACTTTTTCCCCTTGGAAATGGCAGTAGTAGCTAAAACTCAAAACAGAATTTGCTCTGTTTAGTCACAACATACCTGTCTTGATTAAGTAAGAGTTTAGCTTCATCTTTGGAATAACTAGAAGGAATGGATGAGCACTCTTTGCCTTATCCTTTGGAGTAACATTCTACAGTATCTGGAGGCTATAAAGAAACCCTTTGGCATCCTATTTCAACTCTCATCAGTAACAGCCAGGGATCCTCTGTCCTTGTGGACTGACAGCAGGGAGATGGGATTTATGTAACCTGGATGTGATGGCTCAGCAAAAGTGGAATGAGCAGAAGTCTCTGTGCACAAAGAAAGACCTTGGCCAGCTCAGTGTTTCTAAGAAATAGACATGGTGTAATTTTGAAATGTAAATTCAGGTCCTGTAGCTGCAGGGTTCCTGGGCTGTGGATAAAATGTTGAAGTTAATCCACCACTTAAAGCACATATGATCATTTTATCAAAATACGTAAGAAATGCATGCTGTTTATGTAAGCCACGAGTAATGTGCCATGCAATCTCTAGACGTCTGACCTGGGAACGCCCTTGTTTCTGACTTCGCCAGAAGCTATTATGTGACAAGGAGGACAGGAGCCACCGGAGGGCATCCTGAGCCAATTTTAACAAATGCTGTTTCTCAGACTTGTAGAACAGTTCTCCGTGGTTTGGTTTGTTTGTTTGGTTGTTGTTGTTGTTGTTTGGGGGTTTTTGTTTGGTTGGTTTGGTTTTTTGGTTTGGGTTTGTTTTTTTTTTTTAGTAGCTGTAATTACTCTGCAAGTTTTAGAGAAGATGTACCGAAGTAGTCAATTGCTCCTTTTCTGCCTTGACAAAATGCTTTGGGCTCTACACAAATAGCATCAACCTAAACATATATACTGAAGACTAGACATGAAGTGACTTGTTGGGTGTTAACCTCACAGATTTGCACCGAAGTGAGGACCAGGAACTGACTGTCTTTAGGTGACAGACTCCCACATTCATTAATAAGCAAGCCGGATGTTTCCAACACCTAACCAGCCTCTCTGGAAGCGGAAGAGTGACTGATCCTATGTTTTGAAACAGGGAAGGAAGAAATAAAGCTTTGTTCACTGGTGCTAACAGCACATCAAAGCAAACAGAACACTGGTGCTAAAAGGGTGATTCCACCCACCACGTGGAATTCCAGGTGTTTCCAGTTCAGTCTCCTCCTAAAACCTGTCAACAGAGAGGCAGTAACTTGAGGTGGATGTGAAAACACTCAGATACCTTTAACACAGCTTTGCTAGTGCTGTTTTGCTTTTCAGAAATGTGGGCCTGAAATTTTGGGTACCAGTAAATATCTACTGTTGAAAGCCAAAAGAAATATCCACAATATGTACTAAGAGCAGTGAGAGGTAGCATGCCTGCACAAGAGCAACTTACCATGTGCTTCACAGCAGACACAATCTGTGAGAAGATTATTTTACACTCTGTTTCTAGCAGCTTTCCTTCTGTACTGATTTTAGTGAAGAGCTCCCCACCTCCTGCATACTCCATCACCAAGTGCAGTTTGGAGAGTGTCTCCACCACTTCATACAGCCTGATGATATTTGGGTGGTGCAGCTTTTCCATGCTGGATATCTCACGAGACAGCAAACGTTGAGTCTTCCGGTCTAGCTTTGTCTTGTCCAAAATCTTAATTGCAACTTTCTCTGAGAATAAAGACATTTTTTCCATGTTGTTAATGCAATAGGTACAAATGGTAATACTATTTACATACAATAATGCTTGCTTATGAAAGTGCAATAAAATTTCACTTCATCAGCATAAATTAAGCTGTAGGGGCCTACTAAGTCCTGCAGTCATTCACACAGCCCCTTTCTGTCTATGACATCCTACTCAGTGCTAGGGTAACTGAAGGCTGGTGGTGTATTCCAAGGGCTGATCAAATAATCTGCTGCTTTGGTGTGCTTTGCTGTGACAGGCTAATAAGTGTCTGAAGGTACAGCATCTGTTTTTGGTGTCCACTGCTGGTAGAGAAAGTCTGTGCTTTTGTTGTTAACTCAGAGCCCCCCATTTGACCCAGGCACCTGGAGACAAATAGAGGTGCAAAATTTGTGTGCTTTGTTTCCAACCAGACAGAGAAAACTTGTGGGGAATTTAGAGGCTTTGGCTATTTTATTCTGAGCAGTGGAGTAGAGTAAGTCACAGGGATCCTGTAAGACAGCAAATCTAGCTGGCATATGCTGTTCTGGTAATGCAAAGCTGCTGTTAAGTCCTGTGTGTTTCTGGAAGCCTACATAGTGAAGCCAAAGCTTACAAAACAGATACATATATATATATCTGCAGCTGCACCACATCATCAGGGTAGCTCAGAGCAGTATGAATAGGTCAATTGCAGATGCCCTTGTGTTCCTATATTCGTTTGTAGGTTACTGCTTTTGTCTTTATTCTTCTGAATACGGCTGGTATTTGAAGGATTAGTCTGGTGAAAACAGGTTTACGGTGGCTTTGTATAACTTGTCAGGACAGCAAAATTAAAATGGATCACAGCAATAGAAACATCTATTTATTCCTGAGAAGAAGGGATTCTTGGTTGTTTGTTTTGTTTTTTTTTTTCCCTCAAGACTATCTTAGTCAAACAATCACAAATTTCTTAGTAATTAATCACATTTAATAAACTTTTCAGAAAACAACTTCACCTTGGTTTCTAGTAAAAGGGAATAAATTAGAAAAAAAGAGGTATTGTTCACTTGTTGCTGTAAGAAAAGAGTGAGTAGGCTACTACATTTTTACACATGTTCAGGTATAAAAGCATTCCAGTTTTTACTGAATGTTATCAAGTTTTAACTCAAGTTTAGTATTTCAACATACATAAAGGAATGTTAAGGATACTTATGCATTGTCCATACAGATTAAGAAAATGTTTGGTATATTTACATTTTTTTAGTATGATACCTATATCAATTGATCACCCTACTGAAGTGCAGCAGATGCTTGAGGCACATGTGATTCTTGTGGTGGAAGGTGCTGTATTATCCCTTGATGTGCCTGTCTTCAGGAGCCTGTGCTGAGTACAGGGCATTGTCCTGGCCAGCCTGCTTCTCTCTGAACTGAGGGAGAGCTCCTCAGGGAAGCAGGTACCTCCTGTGTGGTGTGGAGGTGGGTGAACCCAGAGGAAATGCAGCTAGGACAGTGATGCTGGCAGCGCTCTGACTGCTGACCTAGCGACAGACCCTTGTCATGTTCATAGCACACTGATCTCCTAAACCAAGAGGAAAGAGCAGCAGCTTGCAGTAGGTTACATTTGAACAACTAAATGCTTACAACTCTTACAATCTTAACCCTGTAATTTCATCATTACATCTTGGTCTATAGAAGTTGGAGACATTTGGGCTTTAAAATGAAATCTTCAATGTTAACTTTTTCCCTTTCATTTTGCTCTACTTTTCCTCCTGGTCAGTTTCCCTGCAAAGTTTTAAAAGGAAGGAGGAGGGGGAAAAAGGTTTAGAACTCAAGAGCCTGATCCTACTCAAACACCACCAGAAATCAGGACCAAGCTCCTTTAAATCTACATAATTGCAGTTGCAAATGCATGACATGCAAAGAAACACTGCCCACCTTGAGTGCAGAAAATCTGACACCTTCCTTTTCTTTTCTAAACTCTTCCTTTCTACTTCTAAACAATGCTTAGTTTACAAATCCTCTATTACTCTTGCTTAGCAGCTGTGCTGAACAGAAGGTAATTTTTACCAGGAAGCTTATTTACCAAAATAATTACAAAAAGAGTTGAAAGATATTTTGATTGACTATATTCAGTGTATGAGGTTTGAAAAGTGCTAGGTGAAATCTTACTAAGAGAAACTAGGAAAAGATTGGGAAATAATTTCAAGAAGAAAGGGTGTATGTGGTGATGGCAGAAGGGAAAAAAATACAAACAGAACCAAATTAAAATTGTTAAAAAAAAAAAAAGCAAACCAGATGCCTGGACATTACTGCTTTTGCAATTCATGTCACATTAGACAGACTTCTTACTAGCTACAAATTTTGAATGCTCTTAATTGCTTCCATTCAGCTGTACTCTCACACTTCCTTTGTCAGCTGGAAGGCATGTAAAATGAAAGCTATACAGGGCTTAGGAACTTAACAGTCTTTAGCAAGGAAATTCCATGAATTTCTGCAGAAAATCTCTGTCAAAATTCAGGTTAATATAGTGGGCAAAGCCCCTGAATAACATAGAAACAACAAACATAGAAACATAAATCAGACAAGACCTCTAAGATCATGAAGTCCAACCTGTCAAGCCCACCACTAAACATTGTCCCTAAATGGCATCTACACATCTTCTAAGTATCTCCAGGGACAGTGACTTCAGTTCACTGTGGAGGCCATTCCGAGGCCTGACCACCCCTGTGGTATAGAAATTTTTCCTAATGTCCAACCTACACCTCAACCTTTCCTGGCAAAATTTGAGGCCATTTCCTCTTACTCTGTTCCTTGCTACCTGGGAGAAGAGACCAACTCCCAGCTGGCCACAGCCTCCTTTCAGGCATTTGTAGGGAGTGACAAGCTCTCCCCCAGCCTCCTTTTTTCCAGGTTAAACACCCCCAGCTCCCTCAGCTGCTGCTCACAGCCCTGGTGCTGCAGACCCTTCCCCACTGCCCTGCCCTTCTCTGGACTCACTGCAGCCCCTCAGGGTCTGTCCTGCACTGAGGGCCCAGCCCTGCACACAGCACTCGAGCTGTGGCCTCACCAGTGCCAGCACAGGGGACAATCCCTGCCCTGGCCCTGCTGGCCACACCACTGCTGATCCAGGCCAGGATGCCCTTGGCCTTCTTGGCCCCCTGGGCACTGCTGCCTCATGTTCAGCTGCTGTCACAGCACCCCCAGGTCCTTTCCAGCCCCTCTGTCCCAGCCTGTGGCCCTGCCTAGGGCTGTTGTGACCCAAGGGCAGGACCTGGCACTGGGCCCTGTTGAACCTCACCCCATTGGCCTCAGCCATGATCCAGCCTGTGCAGATCCCTCTGCAGAGCCTGCCTGACCCACAGCACATCAACACTCCTGCCCAACTTGATTTTGCCTGCAAACTGACATTAACCAGGGCTGGCCCCAATACTGAGCCCTGTGGAACTCCGCTAGTGACTGGCTCCAGATGGATATAACTCCATTCAGCACCACTCCCTGGGCCCAGCAAGCCAGCCAGGTTTTTAGCCAGTGAAGAGTGCACCTGTCCAAGCTATGGGACACATTGTCCACACCAAAGCACAAAAGATTTTTCTGTGTTTTCAAAACAACCAAGACAGCCCTTGTGAGGGAAACAGGGTTAACCATCCACTATGATCCTGAAACTTTTTCCTCTCTCTCTCTCTCTCTCTAGAAACCATGCGTCCTGCTGCAACAGACCACAAGGGCCACAGAAAAGCAAATATATGTAATTGTTACAGAGGCTCATCTTAGTAAAAAACAAAATTGTTTCCTCTTTTGGTACAGGATGAAACAGGAGAGAGACCATATTAAAACTGGCAGTGAAACTGAAGAGCTGAACAGCCCTCTGACACATATACCACCCTCTACCACAGAGAATAGAACAGCATTAATGATGAAGCCTTGTATTTATATCATCAGATTAAAAAAACAGACTTGCACTCATTAACACTGTGCAGGAACATAATTTCACTGCCAACACAACAATGTGTATCTACTGCAAAAAACAGAATCCTCTTTGGTGATGGTGAGTGTGTACATATGAATGCCTATGTGCATGCTCCTGTTCTCCTGTCCGTGTACTGTGTTTTATTAGCACAGGTAAGCTCACAGGCAGAGTCAAAAAATGTTTCTCTTTCATTCTTCCTTCCTCATGACAGTTACAAAGTAGCATCAATTGACCAACACCCTTTCCAATGAACATTTTAACCAAAAAAGTTATAAACAAACAAAAGTAAAAGAATTAGAGAGATTTCTGTTGGAAAAGAGCCTTTTCCAGAAAAACTACAGTTTTGGTTTTGGTATTTAGTTTGTCTGAGCTTACTGTATTCACTGAAGTACAAAATATTTCAATCAGCTCTATTCAGATACTACAGCAACCTGTTTCCTAAGTAAGTTCAGCAAAGGGTTCATCCAGATCAAATTTCTAACTGCCTTTCTTAGCATTCCCTGTGTTCCCAGTACAGGAGCAGCATTTCCTCCAACAATAAGCACAAAACAGTTACCTCTGGAAGAAAGAAATACCACAGAAGCGGAAACAAATTTAGAGGGCCACGCAGAACAGAGATGCTTTTCTGAAACAAGCATAACCAAAAACTCAGCACTCAGTTAAAGCAACCCTTGGGTGTTTGCAGGCTTAAATGTGAAAAATTAAGTACCATCGGTTCTCCACTTAGATTCCAAGTGCAACAACTGCTGCACCCGAGGGATAATTGTGAGCTTTCACCCCTCTTAACTCTGGGCTGAAAGAGGTGATTATCAAAAATAATAACAAAAAATACAGTTTTGGGGCATATCTTGTTCTCTCACCTGTAAGATTATGAAGGGAAGGGGAGTCAATCAAACTGAAAATTAAAGACTGTTAGAAGAAAAGAAAGATAATAGTGTACACATATACAGAGAAAACTAGTCGCTCTGATGGAAAACAACGATAATTTCTATTATTGTCAGACAAAGGCAGAAGAAGAAACAGGATAGCTGATGACAAGTTCTTAGTTATACCTATGACTGAAGTGTCCACTGCAGTTACCTAGCCCTTCTAGTCCTTCCTACAAGAAACAGATAGGGTGCTTTGTACAATTAAAACAATAACAGACAATTCAACACCAGTTTGGCAATACCAGAGCTTGTTTCCCTGCACCTGTTCCTCTCACACCTATAGCCCCATCCCAGCTTTTTACAGTAAAGAACCATGAGCAAATGAGTCAGTTAAGTGAACACAGCAGTTCTCACCAAAATGACCACGACCAAATAAAATTTTTTGTCCATACTAGTAAAATTTGTGATGAAATAAAGGAAACCTTGCTACCTCTGGCTGCAGGCAGGAGCATGCCTAGCCCACTGTCTTGGGCATTCATGCCCCGTATCCCTGCAGGCCAGGAGCTGGGGCAGGGAAGAAGGCGGATGCATAGGGCAGGTTATAGGAGGAGAGGCACAATACCACGCTCCAAACTGTGGAGTATTTGAGCCACGAGATATGTTAACTTCATGAGTGCAGCGATGAACTCCTCCTGTGACAGCTGCCATGTAGAGAAAATGTTTCTAATTTCTTTAAAACCTAATCCAACCCTGAGCATTTATGTGTGAACCTGCCTATAGATTAACTCAAAAATGTAAAAATACACAGGCACATACACACAGAGACACATACACTCTCTACATGTGTATTTAAGGTTCATACAGCATCTTTGTTCCCACAGTGACCACATATAGGTCACTCAGCATAAAACGGTGCCTACCTTTGGTTAGGGAATGAATTCCAAGCTTCACTTGTGAGAAATTCCCACTTCCTATTTCTCCTCTGACTCGATAGAAGGCAATTCTCTTTCCCAGGGTTAATTCTTTCACCACTTTTTCATTATGAGACATATCCTGCATGAGTTTCTCAAATGGGGTCAGCCTGTGCTGTTTACCCTCTTCGTCTTCTTCATGGCACTCCTGGTGCCCATCATCTTCTCTGCTATCCTCGTGATGCCACCGGGAACAGCGGTATTTTCCAAGACTTCCTTCATTCACATATCCTGTTGTCATAGTCTATAGGGTAATCACTTCCCCATTTAACAAGATGTCCTGATAAGTTTAAATGAAGTAATTTGGTAGAAATATGCAATACTGCACATTATGGACACTGTGATAAATGCAGCAAAAGGAAAAAAAAAATAGCAGCTTACAGAAAGTCCAAAGACTAATTTGATATTTTGTTCAAAAACAAATCTGGCACATCTACATATTGCATATCCTGTTCAAAATCAGAGATAAAACTGGAGGCTGTATACATTCATTCCTCACAAATAGAGTTAGTATGTCAGGATCTTCAGCTGCAAGGTAAAAGAGACTTTGTAATTAAAACTGCAAACTTTGTGCAAGAAAGCAGCAAGGTGCTCACTGTCTATGCAGTACACTTGACACATGTAAAATATCTGACACAAATATTTAGATTTTAGTTTGAGGTTTTGAGAACTAACTTGATAAAGGTCAAACAGAAAACTGATTAACTGCTCTGAATAAGTCCAGATACTTCTAGCTAATTTTGAATAGCTGACCTTAAGAGCGTAGTTCTCCTTGATTCTGGTAAAAGTCCAAAAGCTGACTGTAGGGACTGCCTTTGATTCATTCTTCAGCCTGTGAGCTTGTCACTGTATCTTGGAAATGACACTGTGTGTGGAAGCCTTGCTGTGAAAAGTAAGCTGTCCCTCTGTTTCTTTCCCATGGTGTGTTCAACAAAGCCACCGATTCTGGAAGATGACAGGAAAAGCACAGTCTGTGCACTAGGCAAAAGAAATGCTGCGCCCAGTATCCCTGCAGTCACATGGCAGGACAATACAGGATTAAGTAACTGCAATGTCACGTTAACCCTCCTTTATTTAGATGAGCTTTCTTTAACGCCTTGAGCCTTCTCAAAATTTTGCCAGACGCGTGGTGCTCCTGAGCAGATAGATGAAGAAAGTAATTAAAACCTTTACATAACAGCCATATGCTTCACTGAATGACAGCATGACCCATAACATTTCATCAGTTTAACTCTGGCAGCACAGACATAGAAGTACTTACCCTAAATACACAAGCAACCACTTACCTTTAAAGCAGCACACCATTTTTTTCTTCTTTACCTTTCTCTTTTAACCTTGAAAGCCAGGAGTTGATCAGCAAGTGCTGATCATGCAGCTGCATGCCTGAGGGTGGTGAGCTGGGCACGAGAGCTGAGACAGCGCAGGCAGTGGCAGCGCTCACCTCCCCTGCTCCCAGCCTGCAGCACACCCGACTGACGGACACGGGAGGCACCCGACTGCCAGGTCAGATGCACCAGACTGAGGGGGAGTGAATCAGGCCAGTAACTCACTGCCTGAAGCTTAGGTAGACAGTCACGTAAGGTGCCACACTAGCAGAAGGCATCTGACATTTGCCAGGTGGAGCTGCCATCTAAGCACCCCAATCTCCTTTGCAAGCAAGAGGAAGAGAGGTCAGAAGCACGATCGAAGGGCAAAGAAAAGGCAGCTGGTGATGGTTTCATTAAATGGGAACTGGAGTGGCACAGAAGCACTTGTCTTCTCCTTCAGAGAGGCCAAGGTGACTAACCCATGCTCTGGGACACTGCTCCCTGCCTTGAGACACATTGAAGAAATTTTGCAAGTCACTTTACCTCTCTGTGCTGCAGCCACGTTGCTGACAGACAAACCTGCCCCAGGGTGAGGCAGAAAGCCTAGCTTTCCCTCAGAGTTTGTGAGTGTGTCACTTCTCTGAACCAAGGATGCTTCTTACTGTCTGTGCTGTAAACTTAATGGCTGATGCAGTTTGTAACTGGAACAGAGGGAGAATTTACTACTTCCATAATGCTTTGTTACTCTTTTTAACTCGCTCATGTTTGAAGAAAAGGGCAATTTTCATGGTTGACAGAAACTTAAAGTAATACATAATCATGCTATTCTCTAGATCTAAACAGAGTGAAACCCCAGACAAATACTGTATTTGTACATACAGCTAATGTATGCACAAAATGTATCAAATCCTGATATTCTTATTAGGGAAGAGACCAAGTGGCAAATGAGAAAATTCTTCAATATCCTCCCACCAAACCACTCTTTCCTAGCACCAAATGTACTCCCTAATTTCAGTATTTTTATACCTTGGAAGAAAAAAAATCTATGTGGAAGAACACCCCATCCCCACACAAACTGAAAAACCCAAACCCCATACCTTACATTCTGTTTTTCCTCCAGTTGGGAAAAGGATGATTTCTTTCAGGATTGCCTGAATTCTGGCCCACAGGTTTAACCTGTTTTACATCCCAATTGTAAAAGTAGTCTAGGTAATAAAAAACTCTTTAAATGAAACTGTATTTCACAGTTTTAATGGTGGATGACACTCTAGCAGAGCAGGGCTTTTGGAAGCTACTTGTCTGCTGTACAATGCCACAGCAATTCAGAGGCAGAATTCTGGCCCCATTCTGCTCTTTGATCTTGAGCATAGCAGCACAGTTTGTCCATACAAAAAGTCTGGAAACCTCCATGAGCAGTGTCAGGCATGCCATGTACAAACTAAAAACTATTATTTAAACAAGCGTCTTTAGCTGGGCAGTGACATCCTCACCACTAAAGAACAGCTGTAACTTATGGCTATAACCTCCAGAGTGGCAGGTTGCTCCTGCAAAAGAAGAAACACAGAACTACCACCATGTTCTGCAAAAATTATTGGTGCCCTTGCAGTTAACTGACTGTACAGAAAAGTCTGACTGTGTAAGAAGAAAGATTCAAACAGACTTGAGTAGACAAGACCCTCCTGAATACGGTCCATCAAGGCACAGCAGGCAGCTAGCCCAGTCCATGTGGATCACAGAGAAAAACCATGTGGGGATGCCAGAACTTTGTGGGGACATAGGAGTCAAGAGAAAGGCAAAAATGCATTGAGGCACCAGCACATGGCTCTTCCCTTATTTGCTCCTGCAGAATTTCTCCTGGGGCTCAACATGCTCTTTTTTAGAGCATAGACTACCATTAATTGCTCCTTCAGGCTTGACATGTAACTGTCAACCCTGAAACCTCCTGGCACTTGGCCAGCTGGCTTGGTTTTCCCTGTCTTTTGAGATGAGCTATTTCAGTATTACTGGTGTTAGCAGTATACATACCATTTATTCATGGCCTACATTCCTTCCTGTAATCAAACCCAGCAAAATCTATCCTGTTATTATAAAAAAGGGCACTGACTGTAAAAGAAGATAATTCTAAGAGAGAAGAGGGAAAACAAGGAAATCAGGAGTGATCCAAACACAATGAAGGACCAACTGTTTATTCTTGTTTTCTCCAGTCTGGCTAACAGGTGACCAAGTTCTTCAGAAGAATTTTTCTGACCAAATAATCACTTTAGAAAACAAAATAAGCAAGCAAATGAAAACCAAAACCAAACTACTATAAAAAGCAACACCAGACAGAGTGAACAAATGTATCAATCCTTTAAGACCTGTGCCAGCCTAATGTAAGTTTAGCCTTGTTTTTCAAACTGACATTCTCCTCCTATTCTAAGAAGTACCTAAGTCTAGAAGTCTAGAAGTATTCTAAGTACCCTCAGGCCTCAGCTGCAGGCTCAGTTTAAACCCTGCATCACAACTCTAAGGAAGTTCAGAATGATGGGGAAAATAATTAAACCAAGAAAGAGATCACTGGGTTTAAAGACTTTGTTTCCTAAAATCCCATCCTGACAGATAGATAAAAAGTGACCTGATTTTAAGAAGCTTTGAACAGAGCACATGAAAGCACAGAAGCAGCTAGACCAGTGCTCCAAGAACTGTGTTTTGCAAATTGGTCTCTTTCATTAAACCGGTCTTTCAGAGAGGCAAAAATCCACTCAGCTTTCAGTGCTTTAACTGCTGCAGCTGCTATTAGAGTGAAAGTGAAGGAAGTTACATTGGAGGCTCTCCTACCACTCAAATTATCAGAATACCAGCTGGTTTTAATGAGGATGCCACTGGATATTGCAACTCATTCACTACGGTTCTCTTTTCACTCCCTCTGCTGTCTATTCTGAGAAGATGAGGATTTTTAAGGTATTTCCCTAGGGTAGGGGATTAGTTCAATTTTTTTAAATTCCCTTGAAGAACAGCATGTCTCCTGCTTAGTAGATTATATGTACCATGTGCCAGCTCTGGAACAAAACTGAACTTAAAGTAGCAGGATTTTTTTTAACTCATCTGCTAGAAAAATATTGACTCCATTTTTTTCAATCACACCTTTGAGTGTTCAGTTGTTGCAAGAAGATACCAACAACCCAGTATACTCCTGTGTATAGAACACCTATATTTTACTACAGATTAGAGAGAACAGTCCTGCAAGACCTGTAGCACAGACCAGAGATGACACAAAAGTTCTGCTGTGCAAACAGACACCACAGGGAAAGTAACAGCTCAACTTCTGTGCTTATGCTCAGGTAATACTGAGTGCACAGCTCCTGTGGCCAAAGGAAATCAACATTTGTTCAAGGCTTGTCCTCAGCAAATTTTGATGACTTACATGGGAAACACTCTCAGTCTTATTTCTGTGAATGCCAGAAATGACTACATAAAATACAACCCTGAGCGTCATATGAATTGTTTAAAAACTACCCAAACCCCAACTATTCAAAATACAAAATACAGCACTGTTACAGGCTGAACACAGACCTGTATGTTCCTGTAGTAATGCACTGCCACACCTTTGCCGGGGTTCCCGTGTTAGGAAAGGCTTTGGGTTTCATTCTTTGTTTCACTTATAAGGCAAAGAACCAGAAACTTTGATGCTCTTCTCAAGATCATTGGCCTTGTGCCAGGACGAAGGCACCTGTTGGATCTTTGTGCTGTACTTCAAGAACTGTAGCTATTTCTATTGGGCAGCATACCAGAACACCCACCTTGATTGTTGCATACTTAAAGGAGAGCACAGAGAATCTCAGGGCATTTTCAGAGTGTGACAGCAGGTGTATGGAGCCTCCGTGCACCTCGCACAGCTTTTACCCTTTTGTTTTGTATAGTTTATTATTTTCATCCTTATTAAAATCTTTTGTTTTTCACACACCTCCAATCATGCCGTCTCACTATTTTTATAAGCTGTTTCTGAGGCTGCGGGCACCCCTCAGGAGTGTGATGCACCTTTGTGACTAATAACACTCTTGGCTTCATGCAGATTCCATCACGTTCCCAGCTCAGGTAGGAGAAAATACTAACAGGGCACTGACCATGGAGAACCTCCAGAAACTACTTGCTCTCTCTGCCCAGGCCCACATGCCATCCATTTCCATACATCCCAGAATTACTACTGTTAGCTGGCACAGGATTGAGTTTGCCAGTTATTGTTTGATGAGAACCAGCCATGAACAGCATCATTCTTATCACCACATTATCAATGCTTTGATCACAGCCACAGTGATGAGCCTGGGCTGACAGGTGGGCAGGGCATCACTGCCAGTTCTGTGCTGCTGCACTGGAAGCTACAGTGTGAACTCAAGCTGAAAGGACTGTGACCAGTAGATGGTGGGAACATGTACCTCTCAAAGCATTTGTGGCTGTGGTTGTGACTGTGCCAGAGCAGGTACACCTTTGGAGGGATTACGGCCCATGCAGGCCACACTGGAGCAGGTGCACTTCAAAGGACTGTGTCTCAGTAAATATATGCTGCATCAGGTACAGCCCTGGGGAGACTGGCTCCTAGATATGGCTCCACTTGAAGCAGGTACAGCCCTGAGGCATTGGGTAAATCCAGGCTGGAGCAGGGGCACAGGGAGCACTTCACTGCACTGTCAAACCATGACACATAGGACTTGATCATCTTAAGGGTCTTTACCAATATAAAAGATTCTACTGTTCTTAGCCTAAGACATGGCACTATTTTCACACACAGGGAACATTAACATATGCAGCAACCCTGGCTGAAAGAGAACAAAAACACTTTCAGGGCTCTTGTGCAAAACCTCACTTACCGGCCACAGTACCAAGAAGGGAAGAAGGACGAGACAACAAACAGTTGTACTGTACTCACTCCTTCTTCACAATGAAATGCCTGTTTTATGTGCTGTAATCAAACAAAAAAAAAATAAACCAAGAAATTCTGGTATAAAAAGGAAAAACACAACGAAAAAATATCCCTCTACACTGGAACACGTTAACTCTAGCCTGCAACTTAATTCTACCATTTTGACTTAGTGCAAAGGACAGGGAACTCTGTAACTTATTTAGAAGTTTAATAAGCCTGAGTCTTTCATACTGAAGCAGAATATAGATGCATGCTTACTCAAGTGTCTCCTAAGCTCAGCAGAAAGACTGAAACATTCATCTTTTGGACTGACACCACAGTCATTCTGGGATGGACTCCTAAAGACAAACCAAATTACCTGGAACCTAACGGAACATGATCTCTCAAGGCTTTTACCTGACCAGCCTGTTGCCAGATCTGCTGACTAAGGACCATTCAGCACAGGTCACTGTAGCACAAAACTATAGATCTAAGCAACCTCCCACATTTATTTAGTCCAATTTCCTTCTTGCCAAAACCAGAAATGAGAAATAGAGGAAAAACTCACTGATGTGCCTTGTTTTGTGGTCCACCCCTAAAAGATCTCTCCACGATCTTCAACAAGCTAACCTTCCTGCATCCAGGATTGCTACAGCATGACCTGCAGAGACCCACCCAGAGGGACCTCCAGGCTGGGCCAGCACAAGCACACACTCACCTGCTCGGGTTGCCAACGCCTGAGTGGCAGCAGCAGCTCAGGGAGTCCTGCAGGGCCACCGACAGCCACTTCATGTGACACTTCTGTGCCAGGGTGCAGCACAGACTCACCTTCCCACCTCCCCAGGGGTTATCTGCCGACAGGCTGGAATAAGCTCTTGGCAGATGAGGGAAGGCTGCACAGAGCCCTCAGCAGTCAGAGCTTACATAACCCCGCCAACACAGGTTAGGTACAGCCCAGCTGCTGGAGTCTCACATCAAATCCACTGCCTGCAATCTACAGGATATATGGAAAAGAAAATCAACGCAATACAAACGATACTAAGCAAGTACACTAAGACTTCTGAAATAGAAACTGAAAGGCGGGGGTGTGCAGGGAGGCAACTCCTTTCATCCTTTCACAGCACTGATGATAAAACAGCTAGAAAGAGAATTAAAATTAATTAGCCTTTGAATTGTGCAGAAAATAGCATTAAAAACAAAGATAAAAAAAGAATTTATTAGTAGAACCCACTGATTTTTCATGTCTTTAAAATACATGGGAGGGATTAATTTAAAGTCTGACTGTATTTTGAAATTAAATTACCCTTTCAAAACTTTAGCTTGGTCAGTCTATTTTATTTCTTTCTTTGAGATATAATGCAAATGAGATCAATTTGCCTCACAATTGTTCTTCCAAGATAAAATCATTTTCCATTAATTATGTATTCTGGGTCAACAGAGAGGTAACAGAACTCTTTATTAGCTTTTTAAATAACAGAAAAAAACTACATCTAATTTGGCTATTTCACTAAATATTAGCTTGACTCCTTTTGCAGTGAAAATAAAATAAATTCTTTAGATAAAGCAAGCTATAGTTCAAGAAGTAAGAAACAGGCAATACTTAACTGTCCTGCTGAAATCACTGAAGAAATCAATCTTCACTTACATCAAGAAAATGATTGCATATTTAGGCAGATATGCATTGCTAAGAAGATGGCCTATAATAAAATCATCCTGTCATTTTCAAGGCAGAAAAATCTAAAAATGTGCTCCCATACAAGGAAAACAGAAAATGTTCTGGTTCATACTGTCTATCAGTTTTCTTTCACTACTTCCCACTTACTAGCTGGGCCTTAGCAAATACAAAGAACTCTGGTCACCTCTTACAAGGTAATCAAGTTCAGTTCCATTGCTCTGTATGAACTGCTCAAAAGTACTGAGCACTAAAAGATTAAGCATTTTACAGTCATATTTCAATGTAACTGGGCAGAAGATAAGCAGCTGGTATTATTCTCCAGGGACCTACTTGAAAATATATAAATCCTGCACTGCACTTTGAAATATACTTTATACTGACTGGAGCTTCCAATTTTTCAGAGTAATCTCTTGGACACTTGAGATTTACTTTGAACCAGTATTAAGAAAATGCTGCATTACAGTAATTATATTCCTCACTAGTTGAAGACACAGACATAGAAATATAATACTTTTATGTATAAAAAGTGGCAGAAGAGCAGTATCATAAAGGTTGTTTGCTTGGTTTTAAAAGTGCTTAAGAATTATCCCCTGAACGTGTTGTTGCAATTTCTCTGTCCCTGCCAATTTTAAATGTCTTGAAGTAACTGCAGCTTTGAGAACTTCTAGAGCTTTTAGAGACAAAAAAAATCTAGATAGAAAAACAAGTGTTTGTATTTCTCATCTCACTGACCATTAGACTGGAAATTTCTATAATATACCAGAAACACGGAAACGGAAAACAATCCCAGATATATTTCTCTAGAAATGTAAGAGTGTGCCACCTTCTCAGACCGAAGGGCTTCCCTTGCCATGCAGACCACATGCCCTTCACACCAGCTCCCACCTCTGGAACTCTGTTTGGGTACCACATGGTGAAAAACTTCTGCAGTGCACTGCTACCAGGTTTGCCATACATATGACATCCCCAGGCTTTGCAGGCACAGAGCCACAGAGCCACAGGAGAATAACCACAAGCTCCCCAGTGTTGCTGAAGCTTTGATTAACCTCTGGAAACTGCTTAATGCATAGCAAATCTTCAAGATGCAGCAAAAAGCTCAGCAGTAAGAAATCTGATCTTATTTGACATCCTACAGGTCATAAGTCACTAATCTCTGTGTATTAAAGACACCTTGCCCACTAAAGATTTCTCTTCCACTGGAGAAGTGAAATTAGGATAGGTAGTTTTGTGAAATAGGAAGTGAAATTAGGATAGGTATTTCTGAAACTGGGATCTAGAGAAACAGTACAAAGGCAGCAAGAAATACTCAAGACAGCCTAGTGCAAATTGAAATGTTCTATCAGCTTCATCAATGTGGTGCATAACCTAAGTGAGGGATATTAACTCAAACAAGATGAAGCACAACTCTAGATTTTACTCTTCTTTTGCAACTTTGGCTTCAGTATTGCAGTTTAATGCTTCACATGCATCCTAGACTTCTTTTACAGGCCTACAGGCTGCTTTTTTTTTTTTTTTTTTTTTTTTTTTTTTTTTTTTTTTTTTAACTGACCTGGTTTTGGAACACTGAAAAATTTATAATGCTGTCTCAAACTGAATTTTGAAATGTAGCTGAGGAAGCTGCTAGCACATTTAGGCAACTGACCTCTCCTGCTGTGAGGATCAGCATAGCAGACAGTATTTGAGGGCAGCCACAGACTAATACCCTGGGAAACTGCAGAACAGGGTCACTGCAGAGCTTCAAGCAATACAGACCTTGCTACTGATCCATTGAAAGACAGAGTGAAAAAGCTGCTACATCTTAAATCCGTAAAACCCATGCTATTTTTCATATCTCGTTTAAACAGCAAAAGCTTTCATGAATTGAATGACTATTAATGTTAATAAATTTCACTAGCATTCACTTTCATTAGCTAATCTTGCAGACATTTGTTGGGTGTCTGTCCTGGAACTCAGACTGTTATTATAAGTAGTCTGAGTGTCCTCACGACTATTAGTACTGTGAAAATGAAGGGTTATGTGAACTATGTTTCCTTAGAAGGATAGAGCAAATCTGAGTAAAAAGGACTGTAACAGCTGATAATTTGTTAAAATGGTAATAAGTAACATATTCATGCTCAAGCTTAGGGAAGAGACTTTGACAAATCTGCAAAAATGGAAATTAAGAATAAGTCCATGGTATTACATGTAACTCTATTATTACATAAAACTCTATGGTACTACACAGGTACTAATTACATTCCATGATTTCAGGGAGCATAGGTTCACTAGGGAAGCAGAAAGCAAATATATGCAGAAGTACAGCATAAACAAATTTCAGAACATCTTTTAGCTATAATCTTCCCTGCAAGCATCCCCTCTGTTCTGTGGACAACCACCACACATGTAAGACAATCCAAAATCCCAAGTTTATTTAAAAGTCTACAAGTAAGAAACTCCAGTTCCTCACTTTTCCTCAATCTTTTCCTGAAAGAAATCTGCAGGAGAATTTCAGATTAGATTATAGAAATGTATCTGAGACTAGAGGTATGCAGACAACTTTATAAGCTATTGCTATTAGACTAAACTTCTGAAATAGCAATCTATTTTCAAACAGACAACAATGTAATGCTGCTAGCATTTCCTTCACTGACTAATCTGTCCTGGTTTTGCTTAATGCTACACCCCTTTCCAGCAGCCTTTTATCACCTCAACGAAAAGCAACTGCCTGAGTGCAGCAGAACTCAATGAAAAGGAAAAAACTCTAATTTCACTTTACTTTGTAAAGTGTGTGTGTGAGGGGAGAAGACAATAGGAAAACAATCATTGGAATTAGCTCACAACTAGTGTTTAAGAGAAAAGAGAAAGAAAATGGATAGAGTCAAAATATTATAAGAGTCTAGACTACTTTAACAGTATGAGTTGCTTGAGCACAACCTTTTTTTTATTTATCACTGTCATTAAACTAGAAAACCTATTGAATGGGAGTTTTGTTGTGACACTTAAGAACAAAACTGCTGTTTAGGTAGTATGTACATGAAACTATTCGCCAGTAGGAAAACATACTGGGGAAAAAAAAAAGCTTTTAAACCATAATGATGCTTTTGTGCACTACTAAAGGCACACACAGTGTCACTAGTGGCTCATGTGATTGTGCATTTAAAAACATAAAGTTGTAAGACCTGCTAAGGTTTCTAGGACAGTTTTTGTGAAAAGAGGAAGATGGAAAAAGAGACAGAGAGGAACAGTCTGTTCAGTTTTTCCAAATCCAGCAGGTTAACACCAGGAGGCCAGCAAGATAAAACAAGAAATGCTTATGTTACTCTAAAATCTGAACAAAGCACAGCTGGCAATCCAGAAGGTCACATTCTCTCATGACACACTCTGACTTGTCAGGTTCTGGGCAGGATAACAACCTGGACAGGATGTCATGTGCTGTCAGGATGACAGTCAACGCCTCTAGCAGTAAAAGGCCAAGTTCTCATGAGCTGGGTGCATCATCCCAAGCTCAAAGGCATGATGGCAACACTTTTTCTCAAGAAAGGGCACCCTTCCATCTTCCTGATTATTAAAAACATGCATCACAAGGAACTGCAGCATCAAGACCAAAATCTTTTCATTCTTCAGAGTATTTTACAAATGACATTACGTCATAATAGCACCACAGTGTGATAGCAGAAAACCAGCCGGGAAATGCAGACATGCAAAGAGTTGCATGTTTCAATGGCTGTATTTTCAGGTAAAAGGGGATTGATTTGTTTGATCTCCTATATCTTCAACCCAATAAGTTCCATTAAGAGTCTGAAACCTCTCAGGAAGCACACTCATGATCAGCTCTGAAGAGATGTATTTGAAGAAATTATCCAGCAACCATGTCAGAGCAGACATGATACTATCCTGGTATAATATTACCTGGTGATACACCAGAGCTAGAACCGCTTTGCTGGCATGAAGATTTTAAGCCTGCAGCTTAAAGATTAACTTATTTTTCTGGTTCCTCCAGAAGTCTCTGACTGAAGCTTCATTGACAATATTTACTCTCCATTGCAGCTGCATTTCTCAGTGCTACAGCACAACCTGAGAGAGAAAAAGAAAGAAAATGCATATCTCTTGCATCCTCTTCATATAATTAGTACTTAACCCAGTTAATCACACCATTTAATCTGATGACACCATGCAGAGCTCAACAGGACTGGAAAGAGATTATTCTCATAACCTCTAAAGCACAGGGCTGGCATAATTTGGTTAACTGGGCCAAAGAACTTCATACCTTTCTCTCATGTCTCACAATGTCCCTCATTTTTAAACCTAAGGGCACCCCTAACCACTCTAAAGGCAAAGATAGACTTATTTACCATTCTACTATTTAACACTGTGGAATTATTCATTCAACATTAAAAATCAGAAAACCATTAATTTGAAAGCCCACTCCCAATTCAGAGGCAGCATTAAGCCTTTATCCTGCACTTCTTGCACTCTCAATATAGAATTCCACAGTTTTTCATAAACATGATACAGAACTGAACATATACACCATTTGTGTGCCAATCAAAAAGACAACCACTCCTTGCTGTGCTCTCTTCTTGTTCATGGAAAGTAAATTAGATGTGCATATAGACTCATTGGTCACTCTAGACAGTGTCACAGTTCTTGCTTTTTACTCCTGATAATGATACTTATCATATTTCTTCAAGATGTTTTACGTATTTTTCCTTTGTAACAAAAAAATGCACAAAAATTACTGCTTGTATGTACAATTCACTGTACAGAAGCAAAGGAGTTAAGCTGACAGCTTTAGTGAATTGCTCTTGTATGCCCAAGACAATCATACACAGATGAGCACAAAGTTGAAATTGAACCTTAAAGATTGCTAGAACACAACTGCTAGCCTGATGGATGTAATGGAAACAATGGAGTCTCATTTCTGATGAAGGGGGGATCTGTTCACCTTTTGTATTTGAGTATCAACAATAGAATTTCACATCATGTAAAGGAGTCTTAACAATACATTTACTAATTCTGGAAGTTCTTATTTACAGCACTAAATGTAAGACAGAGTTCTGAGCTTTAAAAAGTTTTGTAATACTGCTAAATGAGATAAAAAAAAAATTATACAGGGATGTCTCATATGCCTTGATGCAGCTGAATTCCCTTCCTTCAGCCCATATGGAAATTCCAATTCTAACAGAGTTTTCATGCAATTATTATTTCCAAGTAATTTAGACTTTCTTTTAATTCTGATTTCTAACTTAGTAATTAATTAGGTGACAGAAAAAATACTGTTAATAGACCCATTTTTTTTTCATCCTTCCTCAGTGGTTTCACTAGATCACCGAGTGTTTCCACTCCAAGAATCAGAAAAAACACAGACACGTTTTGAGCATGTCCATATCACTTCTGTACTCAAACACATTTGTCAATCCCTCTATTGGCAAAATGTCTTACACAGATGAAAATTATAGTAGTAGATGTAAGCCCTGACCGTACAAATTGTACAAATAGAACATGAGTGCAAATAATCTTTAAAACTCCTGAAACCCTGGCAGACATCTCCTGTTCACAGCCCTGAAATCCCTTCCACATGCCATGCTATATTTACCGTTGGGAGGATTAGTGGAGACCAAAACCAAAGGTGAACTCCCAGTGCTAAAGCTGCCAAACTTCACAAAGCACTTCTGAAGGATAAAATATCTGGGGAACTGTATTGCAACTAATTGTCATTTCAGTGCCTACCAGCTGAAGCAGGTGCATATGGACAAAAACAACTTCTGTATGCTTTCAAACAAAAGAAACAAACCCAACAGAACCCAGGTCAAAAGAGCTTCTGAAAAACAGTCTCATGACTGGAGAACTTACTCAGACCTTAGTGGTGTATTTGAATCCCTGTCCTGAACCCTGAAGAAGGAATTCAGATCCAGTCTTTCAATTATTGTCACTGCTCAACTATCCTATAAGCATTGAAAACCATTAAAGCAAATTTCTAGAAAGTTGCAGAGAGGGCAATTCAATGACTGTGATGCATATCCATGTAGAAATTTACACACAAAAGTTATGTATGCAACTATCACATCCTCATGTGAAGGACAGTTAAGAAATAATTTCTCAACATCAGGCTTTTGGGCACAGCTCTATGGAAGACACTTGAATAAATTAATGTGATATTTAGCAATAATTAAGCTTCAGTTTCAAAGTGTTTGTTCTGTTAAGAACAGAAGTTTCAGCAGCTCCAATATATATTGCCATAAATATTCAATATACTTTGTTTAATGTCTACATTTTCATGTCATGTTAGGGCTACAGGTATTTCTTAACTTCAATCTTTTCTTTTTCTTCTAAACATGTTCTCAGACGGTCATCGGATCATGGTGACCAGCAAAGAGGATGATATAATCCACATCTGGGAAAAAGGCCAAACCCAGATCTTACTGATGATCCTGCTCTTTGATTCTTAAGGGAAACCTGCGTTTTATTTTTTTCTACTTAGCAAGTGATATCAAGCAACCAAAAAGGGGTTGGGACAGAAAAGCATGAGGGATTAAAAAACAAAACCAAACACAAACAAACAAACAAACCCCCCAAAACAAACCAAAACAACCCACCAAAATCCCAAGAAAGAACAAGAACGAAGACATGGAAATAAAATACTTCTGAAAATCATTACTTTTGAAAAAAGTTGTCCATCTTAGTTACAAATTAACTGCTGTCCAGAGAAATCTCCAAATGGAGCTGATTAAACTTCAAATTAAGATAAAAAATAGCCATTCGTATTCTGCAGAAGATCTGACACTTTGCACTAGTACTACTCCTGAACTACTTTCCTTTGATGTTTTTTCAAAATCTGATCCTTGCAGAATCTGAGCATTTTTCAAGCTGTCATTGATGTCCCCAGCCTCAGGGCAGCTCTCCAGGTGCAGGCTCAGCCTCTGGGTGACATCTGCAGAAATGCAGTTCCAGTTACAAACACAAGTCCTTGCCCTCTGCCCTCGCTGCAGGAGCACAGGTAAAGGAAGGCCAGGCTGAATGTGCTCCCTTCCAAGCAGAAGGATACAACACATACAGCCACAGAAGTCTTCAGTATCTGTGTTCAGTGTGGTGCTGCAACTGTGCAATGCTGAACATCCCCGGTAAACTGAAATCCCTGTGCTCCTTGTGGCATGCTTTTTTGTATCTTAAACAACCCTGTACACTGTTGAGAGTAAGTGAAACAAGACTTCCCTATTAAATGCTAATGGAAATGTGCCACTGGGAATTACACACTGACTACTCGGTGATCAGCTTTCCTTTGGTGCAATTATGCCATGCTTGGGCAGAGAAGTGGAACTTTATTTAGGAGCAGAGCCCCAGGCTCTGTCTCACACTCTAATTTTTGGACTTGGGCATGAGCTGAAACAGACTCTTTAACTGAGTTCTGGAAAAACAAGCTCCTAAATGAGGCTTCTGTGGAACCAATAACCAATGAGAAAACCCCAAATTTACACCACTCTGTTGTGTGTAAAAATGAAACTGAAAATGAGAAGCACCATTACATTCTCCTTCTGTAATTATGAGCCCAGTTTCATGCTGCTCCTCTCAGCACACAATTAGCTCAATTCATGGTGGCCTGGCAGGGCAGAGAAGACAACTAGCAGTACAATCAACCTCTGTGGGACAAAGAGAAATGGATTTTTTCAACTGTGCTATCAAAAAACCTGCCCTGTTCTACAGGCCTGCTGTAGAGGACAAGCCTGTCATTCTACACAAACACAGCCTCTCAAAGAGGCCACCTGGCACATATGAACTGAGCCTGCTCACCTTGACTTTGTGAGAACTTTCTCAAACACTTAAGCTCATAAATACATTTCAACAAGCAATAGGAAATGCAGTGGAAGTAATAATATAGTAATTGCAAAATAACAAAAGAGGGATCAGGTCACATCAGTAGTAGTTGTCCTGAATTGTTCAAAGACAGATGAGTTTTCTAATTGCCTTGCAGGTAATATGTTTTCTAAATTCCTTCCAGATTAAACACATTCTTATTTTGCAATTAGGGCTTTAAAAGTCATGATAGTATCAGCATGCATTGCTGTGCAGTGTAATAACCAGATTATCTTAATGAGGGACTAAAGAGTCCTTATGCTTCTGATACAATCTCTAAAATATAAATGACATAATAATTCAGATTAAGAAAAATTATTTATTACAAACATCTGGAAAACATGGGGCTTGGGACACTGAGGCAAGTCACACACTGTCGTAACACAAAATTGCTCCATGGTATATACCACTGTGTCTTTCTGAGAAGAAAGAGGTGTATTGGCTGGACTGGATTCAATGGACACTGTTTCCATTGAAGTGAATGGAGAGCATTTAATCCAGTTGTTATCTGCTCAGAACTGGCAACCTAATTTGGAAACAGTGTTATACTGCACACACAGATTAACGCACTACTGTACAGCTCCATGGATTTATGATTGCCATGACAACCAGCAGAAAATGTATCCCAGTAATTCACCCCGCACAAAGCAGATCTGTCTCCATGCAGCATTAACAAGATTTATCACTAGCACAGTCATCCTTTCAATGACTTCATTGCAGATATATAGCTGGTATAATCTCTAACTCTCTCTGAATCTTAAAATACCAATTCACAACCAGAAGAAATGTTCATTTCACTAATGCTGAAAGCAATGAAAATCCCTGGACGCTATCTGAAATGTGTAATTTCTTAGAAAATATTAGTGGTTTCCAAGTAATGTTCCAGGGTACTGAGTAAATTTGTGTTTATTTTAATAACATAAGAAAGTGAGTATTACCCTATACTTCCCACATCAGGCATAATCCTCTCATATTGCAAGCAAGCAATGTGCTGATTTCTATTTTGGAGTTACCTTTCTTGACAATTTGTTTTTGTTGCAATGAGAAGAGCTTTTGGTTTCATGCTTTAGGAGAGAAAGTCAGAAAACTGGACAGTATTTTCAGTTCCATTACTGCCTGCTTGCAGAATTATTTAGTCTGTGTAACCACAAAAATCACTGAAAAAAGTTTTTTAAAAGTGGGAAAATAAAGGCCATTTAGGTACCTCACAGGAGGAGTTAGAGGCTGAGCTAAATAATATTTGCCAAGTGTCCTAACAGAGAGCTGTCTATGCATGAAGGACTGGGTTTTTTCCAAAGAAGAAGAACCATGCTGGAGATTTTCTCAGTGTTAGCCAAGAATTTCAAAGGTTGAAGTTTATTTCCCAACTCACAGTAAATATCAGGAAGGGAAGCAAACAACCCCAACTTCTAGGGATTTGGAAAAACAGTGCAGGCTAAAACTGGCCATGAAGAAATTGTGTGAGGTTCCAGCTGTAAGGAGCTAATCCCATCACTTTTCAGTATGGCTCAAAATAATGTGCTGTCCTTTGTTGTGTTCTTCTGGCCCAGCATAACCTGGGCTCTAAAAAAGAAAATCAACCCCAAATCCTCCCACAAAGAGCAACTTCTTAATGTATATCTTACAAGCATCTTTGTCATATTTCCCCCAGATAAAGCACTACAGCTGCCACAATGCTGCATTTCCTTGGGTCTGTACCTCGTGGAGGGGGAACTGGCAGTAGCCCCCTCCAGAGCATTTTCTCAGTGATGAAGTCCACAAAATCCTGCCATGAAGTTCAACCTACAGGCACCAAAGAAATATCCGTTTTAGCAAAGGGCCAACAGATCAGTTTACTATAATGTGGCTCCAATATGAAAAACCCAATTATCTTCTAGTGCAATTTAATTGCCTTCAAAACAGAATCAGTACATTTGAACGTGATATAATGAATTATTTGTACTTGCAATAGTGCAGATCCCATGTTAGTTCATAAAATCAGTTTTTCTATCTGGCAAAGCTAAGGACTCCACAACTGGACATTTTTTAAACACTCCAGAGCTGCAATTTCTAAAACAACACTTTGAAAAGATCCCAAACAAGCAGCTGTAAGAACAGAAGAACTGGCATGTTCAGGTACTTTATTTCCTACCTTCCAAACAGATTGACTATCTAGGACTAACTGAAATCCTAAAGTCCTCACCTCTGTTGGATAAGGAACTATTTAGAAAACAACCATCATTGAACAAAAGGCTCTAAATGATGAAATTAAAATGTTCAAGAAAAATAAATAAACTCAACCAAATTATTTGCTCATTTCCAATCATGAGATTGCCCCGGCCCTGGAACTGCTGTAGATCTGATGAAATATTTTAAAAGAAATTAGTGCAAGGAAAAACATATGTAATTTAGGACCTTTTTTGATAGAATTATATTTCTTAAATTCAGGTGGGTTTTTTTTATATACACATGAGCAAATATTCGTCTCTCTCTGATAACAAGCCCCAGGTTCTTTCCTTAACTGGGACCACTAAACAGGAACACCTGTGCACCCAACAAATCTACCTCGCGTCGATGAACTGAGCTGCCAGACCATATCCTTAAAGGAGCAGGTCCCGGAACGACAGGTTTGCTCTGGCGGGAACTGTCCTTCCTGGCTATGAAGCTGAAGGAACACCGACTACACTCTCCGAGGAATTAACAGCCCAGCCCAGAACACACTGCAGCGTGCCCCGGCTCCTCCCACGGAACTTGTCGTGTATTTTGTAGGTCAAACATGGGATAAGAGTTCTTCGAATCAAAACGTTTTTTGCCTCAGGCTCCAGTTAGCCCCAAGTGTGAGAGGGTCTCAGATAAAACATGTGTATGTCTGAAACAATCTGCATTTAAGTAACAACTGAAACCCGGGGGATTCACACCGAGATACCGCCTCATGTTGCTCTGAGGGGGCTGAAGACGGCTCGGCATTAGGAAGATGCGGGCTGCTGCACCAGTAATCTCTTCAGGAAAAACTCGCAGATTTTCTAGAGTTGGAGGGGGCCTCTGGAAATCATCCAGCCCAAGCCTCTGCCAAGGCAAATCACCTGGAGCAGGTGACACAGCAAGACGTCCAGTTGAGTCTGGAGTGTCTCCATGATTCCTCTTCACTACTGTACTTCGACTCTAGGCAAGCCAGCACAGGATCAAACAGCAGCGACACACTGCTACCGCAGCTGCCGAGAACACCGCTGGCGGCATTTCGGCAGAGGCTGGCGGGGAGGCTCGTCCGCCGGCCCGCAGCCCGCTGCCCTTAGCTGAGGTTTCTGCGGGGCAGCCAGCTGCCTTCCGCCGGGCCCTTCCCGCATCCGACCCGGCCCTTCCCGGATCCGGCCCCGCCCGGCGCCGCCATTTGCTGCTGTGGCGGCCGCGCCATTTCCCCGCCTCCCGGCGGCGCGGCCCGGCTGCTGCAGTGCCCCGTGGCCTTCCTTCCCTCCTCCTGCAGGCCGGCTGGGGCGGGCACGGGCACGAAGGACGGCACTGGCAAAAATGTGGGCTTCAGCCATGTGGGAAGGAAGTTACAGAGGACAGGGGAGCGGCCCTCTGTAGCAGAGTTATTTCTTGGGCAGAGCCTTTCTCCATGTCCCTAGGGTGAGGAGGGGGCACTGTGCTTCCGCCCAGCCTCACTGGGAATCAGGATAGACTCCGCTGGGCACAACCGCAGAGCACCGTTCCTTTCCAAATCCACATGAACTGCTGTTGAAAAGGGGAGAGCAAAGAGAACCCCAGAAACAGCCCAACTGTGCTTACCAACCACGGCCTTGCTGCCAGTGGAATTGTCCCATCGAATTGTTCAATTTGCATTCGACTGAAAAACTACACAAAATTTAGTTTTGTTGGTCAGATGCACAGTCAGATTGTTCCTTTAATTCCACCAAGACAGACTTCATCTATGTGCATTCATACATAAAAAATTTTAGAGCTCAGCAGCTAAGCAAACAGGCCTGTCCCCTCCATGTTCTCACAAGACTAGCTACTTACCAGAAGCCAGGTATAAATATAATAGCTAAAATTTACTCTCGTGATTAACATTGGGCAAAATCCTTTCTCCTGCACAGAATCTTGTCACAGATGACTTGCATCTCAGAAAAGACAACAAAAAAAAATGCAAGTTATATTTGTCAAATTGTTTGAAATTTTAATAGAGATCCATGTTTCTTTTGCAACAGTTTCTCAATGGCTATGATGAAACACAATAATTTTGAATGAAACTAAATAAAAGTAAAAATCCCAGGAAGCAGTTCTGCATTTGAAGATGAAATAGAAAAGCCTGATTTTAACTACGATCTATAGTATTACCAAAAGCAGGGACTGTCCTTGCAAAAATTCTTCCCTTCATTTAAGGCTTTGAAAATAAAGTTTCTTCAGGAGTTTGGAGCACCTCTAACCTCCAGCAGTAATTAAGACATTCTTAACATCCTTGGCCATAGACAAGCATTTTCTTTACAAATCTAACTTTACAGTAAAAAGCTATTAATCACATTAAAAATGAGATTGATCCTTAATACTGGAACTTGGCACTTAATTGCCAGTCACTCGGTTGTTCTTAATATATTGGATGAAACAAATAATGCAACATTTAATGGTTGGTATTGTTTTATTTTCTAATATTGATTAAACTATTTACACTTCTACTTTTCAATCCACAGTTTAGCATTCATACCTATGGCTTTTACTTTTATGTTTAGCACATCTTTTTGTCAAGTGTTGGAATTTCATTTAAAAAAAAACAAGAACCTGATACCATATAGATAAGTCTCTCTGTTTATGTTTAAACATATTCATTTTCAAAAATGATTATTTATAAAAGAAAAGCCTGCTTGTAGCTTTCTTTTAGATCATGTTTATCACAGACTATACCAAGCTTTTCCTATCTTTTAAGTGTCCCTTTTCGGGTGTCCTGCTGCCTCCAAGTGAAGTCTGTTCCCTCCCTCAGCCCCCCACCTCTAAACTTAATGCAAAAAGAAAATCAGTAACCGGCAATTTCAAGCAAAAATATAAAGCACTATCATATTACCTACATTGCCTTTAACAGAACTACGTTCTCAAAAACTCTAGAAACTTTGTGGCAAATTTAACCACTCAGTGTTGAAAAGGCACAGGACTTTTGTGCTCAGAGACCTCCAGCAACAGTGCTTTTAGCCCAGCCTGAAAGTTAAGATCCAAAAATTCATAGGGATGTAATTGCCACTTACAGCAGAATCCCTCAGATTTTACTGATTCTCCTGCCGCAGTCATCCTGCAAATTTATACAAGACTTTGCTTCTACTGCAAGAGGAAAAGAGGTGAAATTACTTTTACATATGCCCAGGAATGGTGTAACAATGATACAAACTATTCATTGCTAAAAATCTCACAAAGTTGTCCGTGTCTGTGGTAGTTTCTGTTCCATGGCACTACATGAATGGGGAAGTATTTTTCACATGTGAGAGAAGTTTAATTGTACATGAAGAAAGCTAGTTTTGGTCCACTTGTCCAGCTTCCTATGGACAGCATATTGGAAAGGTGACCAGTGACGGTTCAAAAACCAATGTAAAACATAACAAAAATAATTTGGTATTTCATTCTTAAAACTGCAGTGTCATTATTTGTCCTAGTCATCCACTTTTGCATTTTGTGTGTCCACTATTTGTTGTGTTTTTAAGTCTTCAGCTTGCTCATGATGTTCCTTATCTGCATCATTTGCTTGATCATGATCCTTTTCTTCTGTTTCTCCTTGATCAGCACTTTGATATTCTACTTGTTCAAGGTCTGTTCCATCTATAAGTTCTGCCTGTACTTCTTCCATCTGTATTTGATTTACATGCTCAACGTGTAACTGCTCCACATGAACTTCAGCAGCACCTTGTTCAGTCTGAATGTGTTCAACTTCCAAGTAGCTAATCTGGACTTGTTCCTGTAGTTCCTCCATCTGTGTGCCTTTCACTTGATTGTCCTGGATGAGATCCTGGTGCATCTGTTCCATGGTTACCTGTGCAGGATCCACTTGTACCTGAATTACTGGTAGGACGTGCACTTGCTCAACTTGTTCTATTATTGTCATTGACGTTACTGGTTCAGCTTCCATAGCTTCCACTGGAAGAACCTCTTCTGTCACTAACAGTTCTGAAATATTGTGCATTTCTTTGAGATGCCTTCTCAGCTCACTGCCTTGCATAAACCACAAATCACATAAGGTACAGTGGTTGGGTTTGTCACCAGTGTGTATTACCAAGTGGTCTTTGAACTGATCCCAGCTGTTAAACACGCTGTTACAAACCTGAAACAAAAGATACAGTGTTAAACAGTGCCAACAGAAATGTGACAAAATACAGTGCCTATCTGAGATCATGGCTTCTCATTGTATAGCTTCTTGCTACTTGGATTCAAAAAACAAACAAGTTAGAGGCAAAAGCTGAGAAGAACACTTCAAATGAACAGAAGACTCCGTATTTATTGTTTTTCTAAGATGCCTACATAAGATGCCTACAAAATTAATGAGTCAATAGAGCATTTTAAAGTTTTCTCATCTGAAATTTATATGCAGTATCAAACCCCAATCAATACATGTCTGGCACTAGAGTTTTGGGTGGAAAGATATTTACGCATTAATAGGGTGCAATGAAAGTGTCATACAAACTGTTGTTTTACTGACACCCTAGATGTAGTACTACTGAACAACTTTTTCTTATCAGCTTTCACTTGCTTATGACATGGTAAGGTTTTTTAACAGGCTAGATTGAACTCTCTCATTCTGTGATTTAAAAAAAAAACCAAACACTTGAGTGATTTCAGCAGATAAAACATTTAAAACTCCATCCCTCTCATTCTCTTCCAGCCAAAAGTACTGCCTCAGCAGCAGACACAAAGCACAGGAGTTCTGTTCCTTCCCTTCAGCGGGCATTGGAGGTAAATAGCTGGAAAACAACACACAGAGACTGCAGAAATAAATGAGATGCAGGGTAGAGGAGACAGAAGACCGGGATAGAGTCGAGCTTGGAGTAGAAAAACCCACAGGCTCAGGAGTCTTTGACCATGCTAATATATTTGCCCATAGAAAGCAACAAGAACACATATTTCAACACCCCTTCACTGTTGGCAAACAGTTTTGATACAGGATGTTCTATCGCTTCATAATTTTCAGTAACAGCACAGAAAGATGATGGAGTAAGTATCTCACAGGATTAGCTCAAGAACAGGTCTGTGTAGTTGAGACAAACATATCCATTTTGCTGCTGAAGTCTGCTAAAATGGGTTGTAATACTACTGCCACACTCTTTTTCCTCCCAGGCTCACACTTGAGAAAGAGATTGCACATACAGTTTTTAAAATACTGATATTATAGATAAGCACTCAATTACTTAGTCAAACATAAAGATAATTACTTAAAGCAGTGCCCAAGCACATAATTACTATTCTTGCCACACAGAATCTAATTCAGTATTCAAGGCATACACCTGAAAAGCACCAAAAGGACTCATCAAGAAACTTTTTCTCCTATTTGTCCAGTGAACAAAAATTTGTTCAAATTTAGTTCTAAAGAGAAAACCTAAAAATTTATCCAGAATTGCTTCAGTTTCTGCAGGCTGAAGGGACACAAATCCAGATTTGCAACATCTGTGAGAGGATGAGGAAGTTTAGAAAATGAGTTACGACTTGAATTAGCTCTTTAATAATGAAGTAAGATTTATCTCAACAGCTTTTCAAATGTCAGTTACATATAGTGACCTAGCAATCTCTACACCATTTATTTTGCTAAAAAAGTACCACAGATTGCCATCATAACTTGGAATTGCTTCCCAGACAAAATCATGTTTGGTATCAGAGAATAATAAAACAAGAAATTAAATAATAATTTGTATTTTGGACTTTGTATTTTGTATTCAAAATTTGTATTTTGAACTTCTGTTTTATTGAAGCATCCTTAGAAGTGGGAAAAGCCTAGGTTAGTGTGTCAAGAACCTTGAAAAGGAAGCAGAAAATGCCGTAAAATGCAGCCTACCCAGAAGAATCTCTATGATTTTAAGTATTAGGAGGCTCCACATCAGTAATTCCATTATTTTAAATGGTGATACTTAGATATGAGAATTTATCTGCATATTGTGGCTGAATGTGATCCAAAGACCTCACTACCATCTACAGTTTCCTTTTCAGAAAAGGAGGAGCAGACACTGGTTTCTTCTTTGCAGTGATCACTGAGAGGAGCCGAGGGAATGGCCTGAAGCTGTGTCAGGGAAGGTTTAGGCTGGATATGAAAACAGGTTCTTCACCCAGAGGCTGGTTGGGCACTGGCACAGGCTCCCCAGGGCCATGGTCACAGCACCAGCCTAGGGTTCAAGAAGTGTTTGCACAACGCTCTTGGGCACACGGTGTGACTCCTGGGGTGTGCTGTGCAAGGCTGAGAGTTGGACTCTCTCCTTGTGGGTCCCTTCCAACTCAGCATATTCTGTGATTCAATACTATTTTACTGAAGTAGCTCTTAGAGACATAAGTCCACTCTCACTGCCTCTCTGTTCAGTCCTCCCAAGCTCCTTGAAGGACAGAGGTACCTCAGACTCACCTACTTCCATTACCCACCTGACATTCATACAGCTTCTTTCTTCCTTTTTTAGCACCAGCTCCAGACTGACAAGCTGTCAGGTGACATTTGAGCGTGCTGTTCCGAGCAAAACGCTCATGGCAGTTTGGACATTCAAAGGGTTTTTCACCTGTTAAGACAGATATAAGGATTTGTAAGTGTATAAAACCACCCAGTCTTCTTTCAGGTCTCTCTTCTTCCGCCTCTCTCTCTCTTGCCTAGGTTGACAAATATGCTGTTAAGATGTGGCAAACTGGAAGCTTCTGCAGAAAAACAGATGAAAATTCAATATAAAAAGGCAAAAAGCTCATGTAAAGTCATTTAGAAGAAAACCAGTGTAACAATTACCAGTAGCTTTTAAGGTATTTGTGGAAGCTGTATTTCTATTCTGGCAAAATATTTTAAAGAAATAGCAGCAATTTCACGCTTTTCATCTGATAATAGTTACAATTAAAGAATCAACATTAGTCAATATACAAAGTGACACATTAAAAAAGGAAGTATTTAAATAATACAATTATTTTTAGTAATAACAGCTTATGCTTGAAACTGAGCTCCAGAAAACGAGGCTGGCACAGAATGCTTGTGAAATAACAGTGCATCAATTCTAGAACATTAAAAACCTGCACCAAAATTTCCCCCAAAATACTCCAAAGAGAAAGCACAGAGGGACATAAATGGACATCAGCAAGATAAAAATTCCTTTCAGTTTAGTTTGGCCACTTCATTTCAACCATGGTATCAAACACAGAAGCAAGGACAACATCAGGGGAAGCTGAAAGCAGGTCTTTTTATCATCAAAGGTACTATGCTGTCATCAAGTGGTAATGAACAAAAGGTGTTGCACCATGCACAAACACAATGACATTCAAGCAAATTAAATTACAAAATACCCTGGAAGACCATGTTTCCTCTGAAAGTCTGTAATAATCTGTATAGATCCTGACATCGACACCACTAGGAACAAACGGATAATGAACTCCAAAAGAGGCTGAGCCATTTCAGTGAATACCATGAGGATTAATCCTAGCTAGTTTAAAAGCCTGCATTTTCAGGCACACAATAGTTATTCGATATTGAAGTGGAAAAACTATCTTCAGAAATAGTTACAAGTTCCTAATTAGCTTTTCAGAAGAAATTCACAAGTTGCTTAAGTGTCACTTATATACCTTAAAGCTATAGAAAGATGTTAAATGGTGGGAACATTCCCCTCAATGGTTACAAAATACTACATTTTTGTAGAGTGTTGTACAGGAAAGGCAGGAGATGCTAAACTGCCTTCAGTTTTGCAGGTCAAAAATCATGGATTTTGCCCAAGCAACTAGTGGGTTTGGAACTTAGATGATCTCCAACATCCCTACCAGTGCAAACTATTCCATGATTCTACAGAGCGTGCATGGATGACCTAAGAGCTCCTGGACAAACTCAAACACAAATAGGAAGTCTAAGGGACCTGGATCAGATGCATCTGCTGGTCCTGAGACAGCTAGTGAAGGAAGTTGTTAAGCAGCTATCCATAAAATTTGAGGTGTGGCAGTCTGGTGAAGTTCAAGATGACTGAAAAAGCAGAAGCATAACCCTTTCAAAACAGGAACATAGGGAAGACCTGGAGAACTACAGGCCCATCAGTCTCCCCTCCGTGCCCTAAAAATCATGGAGCAGATCGTCCTGGTAGCTGTGCTGTGAAGACAGGCTGAGAGCATTGGGGTTGTTCAGCCTGGAGAAGAAAATGCTTCAGGGAGGTCTATTAGCACCTCCCAGTGCCTAAAGACGGTCTACAGGAAGGCCGGAGAGGGACATTTTCCAAGGGAAAGTAATGATAATGACAAAGGGGGAATGGCCTTCAGCTGAAACTGAGTAGGTTTAGGTTAGATATTAGGAAGAGAATATTTTCTCAGAGTGTGGTGATGCACTGGAACAAGTTTCCTGGAGAAGCTGTGGTTGTCCTAGCCCTCAGTGGAGTGGAGTGTCCCATCCTGAATGAATGTCCCATGCATTAGGAGTGGAGATGGTTCAGGGCCAGGCTGGATGTGTCTTGCAGCAGCCTGGTCCAGTGGAAGGTACCCTGCCCATGGCCCCAGAGGGTCAGACTAAATGATGTTTGAAGTCCCTTGCAACCCAAGCCATTTTATCACCTTAGTACTGCCCCCCTGCTATTGTAATGCAATCCCTGGTATAGTGATTGAACAACAACAGGATTAAATATTTTTAGGACATTTTCTCACAGGCCTTTCAAGTTCATTTAGCATTCAACCAGTGCTATACAGAGCTCAAAATTTAGAAAGCTATAACGGAAACTTTTTCATTCTCCTTAGGAGACCACAGTTAAATGCTGATATCTGTTCTGATTTTAAGGCTTTTATAAATGCTAAACTGTAAGTAATTAGATTCCATATGTTATAGTTATTAGATCAATATATATTTAGTAAGTATTCTGTACCTCTTGTGATATGCTAACTTGAATTGAATTGAAAATACTTTTATGCAAGAGTGTCCAACATTTTATGTATTTTGGATTACTCTGGTTACCTGGCACAATTTCTTTTCTGAATAGGTTTTTGTTAACTAGCATTTATTTGAATTGCTTATAATGGAGAAACACTCCCTGCTTTACAAGGGATAAGGACTTTCCAAAGCTTGTTTATGAAAGGAGCTTTTAAGAGGCTATTGGGAGTAGACTGGACACTGCCATACATCAATACTCAGCAGTCCCATAAACAGATACATTCTAATCAAATTAAGACATTCTAATTAAAAGGCTTTAACATAACAAGCTGCAAAAGAAATTGAGCTGCTACCCTCATTAAACATTTACTTATGACTCATGACTGGCATAATAAACAAAATTATCTGGAAGATCAAGACTACATATATTTAATATTCAGTTATCTGTGTCATTCTCAGTGTCTGTTCAGTCAGCAGACTTTTCAGTGAGATGAAGTAATCTCCCATATTAAAAAGAAGAAAGGAGTACAAATCACTGTACTCAAAAGATGCTACTCAGATTTCAAAAAGGCAGATTTCACAGTAAAAAAAAGTACTCTAATGACTAGAAATGTTTTGCCAGTTTTAGTAGTTTTGCTTAATTAACCAAGAAAATTCAAATCATAGATGAGATGAGACAAGAGCAAGGGTAAAACTTTCCAAACAAGATGGTACAAGACATAATTCTTTGAGGGTATTTTATGTCTAATAGGTATTTGCTCAGAAGTTCTGTTAAATAAAGAAACTCTCTAGACTGTATTGTGATTCGAATAATACTTCAGCAGAAATATTTACTAGAAAATTTTGAAAATAAAACAGTTCCTCAGTTTGGTATTTTTGAGGAAGGGGACATGCCTTAAGGAAGTATTTTGAAAAAAAAAATTAATAGACTTGACAGAGAAGCTACCTTACTACTTTGTGGTTTTAGGTGCCTATTTTTAATCGACTAAATCCCCTAAAAGTTGACATCAATGGAAAACAAAAAACATACCACCATTTTAGGTATAACTAGAAGCCAAAGTATTTCTAGCATTCAGGACTCATTTATTTTCTTCAGCATATTATCTACTTCCCCAAAACATGCAAAAGCTCAAAATACTGGAATGAAGGCTCATGCAGAGGACAATAGCAGTGTTCTTACCTGTGTGCTTTCGGAGGTGCTCTTTAAAATGCCCAAAGTGGTCAAACTGCTTGTCACAGTACTGGCATACATGTATTTTCTTGCCAGGTCTTTGCTTCTTGCTGGCACCACCTTCATCAAGGTGGTAACAGGTGAGGTGCTGTTTCAAAGCACTCTCTCGTAGGTATCTTTTATTGCATATGTCACATTTGTAATTCTCAGTAGAGTGTGTTTTCATGTGTTCCTTAAAATGGTAAAACAATTTAAATGAACGGTTACATTTCTCACAGTGGAATAAATTGTTCATGTGTGACAGCTGAAGTTCCACAATTTCAATACCTTCTACCTGTTTGCATGAGGAGTCAGTTGCACTATCACCTTCTTCTTGGATCTGGCATTTTCTCTCTCCCTGACGATACTTGCTGGTGATATCTGCCAAAAGAGCCAAAGCAGATTCATCTGATGTACCTGTTGTCTGTATGTACTTTATGGATTGCTCTGCAGAAGCTACTTCTTCAAGGGTTTCAATGCTGTCATCTTCCACTTTCATCGTCCCTTCAGCAATCTCAACCTCAATTTCAACAGGCTCTGATTCTGCAGATGGCAGTGTTTCTGTGATAACATTAGAGGTTTCAGCAATCTTCCTCTTTTTTGGGTTATTTTTACCTTGTGCTTCATTTGATTCTAAGGGTGATGAATTTTCTTTGTTCCTGAAAAGCATTTGGATAAACATGGTTAAGATCAATTAGTGATTATGTAACTCCTGCCTAGTAATGAGGTTCTGCATCCAACACTCCCCTAAGCTGTTTCTCAAAGTTGAATGATGACCACATTTACCTGTGTGCACATCAGAATTTGTCCTTAATCTACACTCCTTAGTGCAGTAAAATAACATTATTAAAGTCGATAGAATATTTTTAAGTATTTTAAGTAAATAGCTCCTCTTGAATGATACAAAGCATCTATCAGGAAAAAAAGCCAGTTAACCTAATGACTTATCTAAAAATTTGTGAAATCCTGTACTTGGAAAGAAAACTTCTCTAAAATAATTAATTCTTTGGCCTGCCTACTCAGAAATAAGGTTTAAGCTTCTCCTATGCTATTCACCTCTTAAGCTCTGGAGTGTGTGCAACTGCAAGCAGTACTTAGAGCTTGTCAGAGAGCACTTTAGCTGTGACTTCATATGATGGTTTATACACACAAGGGTTAGCATAGCCCACAATGCAAGAAAGCACACTGCTAACAGCTGAGGTAAAAAAAAGCCACCAGGATTGTCAAAGGAGTATTCTAGTTCAATTTTCTGGGCTTAAACACCACCCTCAGTTCTGTACTGTTGTCCCTGCATAACACACACACAACCTCCTTCCTCCAAAATTGCGTGGGACCTCAAACACAGACACAGCTGGGTGGGTCAATGCTTTCAAGTCATCCACAGCACTACTCTGCTGCAGGTTTTACTACTGATCATCAGTTTCAAAAATAAGTAGCTATCTTATCATCAGATAGACTGACTGGAATAAGCTGTGCTTTTAACCTTTCTTTGCACCATGATGAATCCTTTCATGCAATGCACTCCCTATCACTTCCAGGCTTTCCAGTAACAGGAGACAAGACTCCGCCCAGTATCTCCAAGTCATACTGTCAGATGTGTAACTAATGATGTAATGCAGGCCACAGCTTATAAATGGCACCTTAGTCTGTTCACACACAGGAACACAGAGTTAAACCCAGTTTCATACAGCCTGGATTTCTGATATCTACAAGATGACAGGTACATTGCAATGAGCTCCTGGATCACGCACCAAAATCAACCAGTGTAGCACGCAGAAGAAATGAGAACATGAGAGCACTTTATGGAAGTGCAGTGGAAGAAAGAGGATGAAAAACAGCATGATGGGACTGGCACCCACATTTTCAAGGTAGACTTTGGCAATGGATTACAGTTCTTGATACTGGATAACAGGTGCTGCAGCAACATTTCATTGATTACAGAACCCAGATGAAACTGACTTTGTTACATTCATTCAAGAAGTTTGAGAGGCTAATTTTCCAGCAAGAGGTTTTAAGATCACTGCTTATTCTCTCAGAAATAGCAGAAAGCTACATGAAATCAAAACACCAGCACAGACTTGTTAATGTTGTCTGATTACCAGAGACACACTGTCACTGCACAGTCAGCTGTCAATCAGGTGTGGGCCATCAGATAGCAGAGACCAACCATCAGTTACCACAGTCACAACACTGCAACATTTACAAGCTATGTCACTTGTCATCAAATTCTAGCCCAATGAATGAGACGTTCTTGTTTTACCCAGTGTAATTCTGACATATATGTTACAGTAGAACAATATATGGTTATATACAAGTTAAGAAGGTTCCAGCAAAAGGAGCAGCACTGCAAAATACTGGCAGCCAGCTCTTGCAAAAGCCTTATTGAGATTCTATCCTTCAGTGTTGGGAAAAAAAAGAGGTTTATGTGCTTACCTGATTTCAAGTGCTTTGATTGCTTCTAGCATCTGTAGATACTCTGCAGCTTTCCAAACATCATTTGCTTCTTCTTCACCTTGTACCATTAGCTTTGCTGTATAGGTGAACTCAATTAGGTGACGAAATGCCATGTTACTTACACCTGCATACAGGCAAGAGAAACAAGTGACCTTTAACAATTCCACAGGCTCATTTTCCCTGTGAATCTTGAATACTTGCCTGCACACCGTTTTGATCTCGGTACTGTAGCCAGATCTTCATAAAGATCACATCCTTAAACGGCTCCACTGAATGGTGTGGGTTAGCAGAGACCTTTATAATCACCTAGTTCCAACCTCACTCACATTGGAAAAAAAATCTACTACAGAAACATGTGAGTCTGGAACAATTGTGGAGTTTTGCCATGACAAAGTTAAAAGGAATGACAAGATGGACAAAAAACTGTTTCAATAATATATAGATTTAAACACAAAAATAGGAGGCTGAAATGCTTCTCCAGGAATTTCATTTCCTCCCTGCCTACCACATAAGTATTGCTCCATGTCTGTCTTGCTCTTGCATCCCAGCCAAGGCATCTATCATTGGCCATTACTGACAGCCTTTTTCAGCTGACCAGAATGGCATCTCTGTGGGAAAGCTTTAGTGGAGTACTGCTAGTCCTAAAAACATATACAGGGTCTGCCTGATCTTCACTATCCATGTATTTGGGGAAAGAAGGGAAAAAATAATGAAAAGGCACCACATAATCTCACATTTTTCTTTCCAATATATTTAATACTGTTCTAATTTTGATTTTTCTTCAGGGAGGCTTTCTTTTCAGTGATGGTAGTTGTCTCAAAACAACTCGAGAACTAATATCTAGAAAGTTAACTGCAATGACCAAGCATGTTCAAGTGTTCAAGGCCAGGCTGGATACAGCATTGACCAACCTGGTCTAGTGGGAGGCATCCCTTCCCATGGCAGGGGAGGTTGGGCCTAAATGATTGTAACATTTTATTACTCCAACCCTAAGCATTCTATGATTCTATGCACTGGCCTGTACTGGGGATGCCACAATAATTTCCAGCTTGAGTACAGAACTCTGAATGCTTTTATTTGCACAATTACCTTCAATCTCCACCAAAGGCTCCTGGGTGAAATCTTGGAAGAATTTGTGGAAGAACTGGCTACAGGCAGCAAGAACTGCCTTATGAGCTTTGAAATGATGACCTGCAAAGGGAGACAAGAAGTTTGGTTTAGGGTTAATGCCCTCCTCCCCCCGTAGAGCAGAATATATGCAGATGCAGAAGAAAAGACCACCCAGTTAAACATGTATTCTAGCAACATATACTGACTGTCTCTCCTTATAACACAGGACACTACTGCAGCTGGTGTCCCTTCTCACAGAAAACCTTGCTGACATTGCTAACCTTGCTAAAGCTCTGCAATTTAACCAGCTGGAGAATTCACTCACTCCACTCACTCCTCTTTTCAGATATTTAAGAAATGAATTATGGGAAATTTCTCTGTTAACTTTGTTCGGTATGTCTTGGGCTCAGCTCTGTATGTCTCATGTTTTTGTTGCTCCTACAGACTGATGTATGTTATCACCATCGCCAGCACAAACACCACAGAGCAAAAGTGGTTCTGCTCTATTTTTTCTGTCTTCCAGAGTCTGTGTTTCTTCTCCCTGGTAAAGGCATGAACATTTACAGGGCTCAAGGATACAGGGATAAAGGAAGCAATATGGATTAGAACTACATAGCTGCACACAAAACCAGCTCTGAGTTGAGCACATGGATTTGGTAATGACAGAGCAGGAGCAAACATTCAGGGCAAGTCAGTGAAACTGTGGCTGTCCCTGAAGAATATTTTTTTTTCTTCATTTGCTTACCTCCTTTTAATCAAGGCTCTGTAGGATCTTTTTTCTTCAAGTGAGTTGCTGCTATCCTTTTAAAGATCAGGTGGTACTCCTTTAACTAAGTCTGTCCTAGTGGACACTGCCTATATTCCCTGTAGTGTTCATCCATTTTAAGACATGTTTGGAATATGAAGCAGGCTTTAAGTGATCTACCACATACCACCTTTTCTAAGGAGATAATAAGAACTTGTATCTTCATAATCCTTTTAAAACAGTTCTTATGCCCTTAGAACACATACAAAAAGTGTGTGCTTCTACACTTTTTTAAGTATACATAAAATTAGTAGACAGATACCAGAGAAGTTACTGTGAGCAGTAAATACTATTTCAAGGAGTGAGGTTTTTTCATTTGAACACAGTATTTGTAAAAGTTCTTTGAATGCAGTCAGAGAGATCAAGTAGAGGAAAATATCTTAACAATGTTTTGGGAATCCATAGCACATTAAATATACCACAGCAGCTTCGAAGAGGGCTTCTATCTGAAAATATTTAAGTCTCTTGTTTGGGAAAGCAGAAGCAAAATTACTAATCACTACAGTGAAACTTTGCAAGTAACTTGCACACAGGTACAGCATCAAGAATTTGTTCATAGCCCAGTCTGACACCTGTCCATGAAAAATCCAACAGCATCCCAGCAGAGCTTTCAGAATTCTCTGCATACCAACGGGTTCTCAGGCCTGTACATACCATCGACGATCAGAGTGATATCTGTAAACTGGTCCTGCTCACGTTGTTCATTCAGTCTATCCAAAATAACTTTATAGTGTTCAGGGAATTCCTGGATACATTCCATTGTTTCCTCAGCTTCCATGGCAAAAGGCCTGGTCTGCAAAATAAATGCAATATAAGAACAAGAATACTGTGCCACTCAGTAAATACTGTGCACAATCAGTTTATTATACAAATGTCAACTCCAGGACCATAAAACCAATGGAAAAACAGTCTTGCTAACAGGTTTTGTACTCAGTGTTAGCTGACAGGTAGGAAATGGCACAGTTAATGATGTGGAATATTGTCTTATTTGGACATATGAAGAAACAGCCTAAGTGGGTATTTCTTGATCCTACAGATTCAGCAGGGACCCATCACCCGCAAAGCATATACTGCAGGGATGCAATATTTATATTGCATAAATAAAAAATAATTAATAAATAACATCTCCACAGTTACTTATTCAACACCACAGCAGCATCTCAGAATCTTCTTAGCTACTTCCTGCAATCCCAACAATCTACTTGGTTAACAGACAGTTCTTAAAACTTTTATATTTAGGTCACATTTTGCAGCTCATGAACACAAGATGTTTACTTTCTTTAAATATGGATGTAACAGAGCAGCAACTTTCAGCTTCTGGGATTTCATTTGTTGTCAAGCTTATTCATCCATCCTACTTACACTTCTTCCTCTGTAAAGCATTCTTTGCCAGCCTTTTGAAAGAGACATAATGCACATAAATGTAATCTGATATCCCTTCCTCTCTTTACTAACACAATAAACATAGCTGGGGGTGGGAGTCACAGAGGAGCTCAGACCTGGTGAGGTTTAGCAGAACTCAGTGCCTGTGGATGAGATTCAGACAGTAGTCTGCTGCTTATGCAGAAGAACCTCAAGAGAGCATCTAAGTGCTTTAATGAAAACAAATCACAAATTACGTCCAGGCAAAATTACTTCAGATCCATGCAGCAACATCTTCAACTCCCACACTAACGTGGCATACACTTAAGAATGCTGCAGAAAAGAAGAATTATGGAGTTCCTAGTTACACCACAAAATACGCTCCCTGTCTCTCAGAAAAAAAATTACCCATGAAGTCATTTTTCCAAGAGAATGAAATAAGTAGAGCAGAAGCAACTACTTAGGGAAATCCCGCCCTACCTGCTATTGCTACATTGCCAACCACAGAAATGTTGCCCACAAAAATCAGACTTGTTACCTAGTGTGCAACAAGCCAGTAACTATCACTGTGGAGGCCCAACCAGGAACACAGACTGGGGACACAGATCTGGGTGCATCAGAGCAGCAGGGCAGAAGACTTGCCCTTAGTTTATTTTTCCATTATATACCTGTGGCAAGGTGACCATGGATTGGAGAAGGGTATCGCTACCTCTCCTGTCACATTGGTCCAGGAGGCTGTCATTCAACCTCCCCTTGTCTTAGAGAAAGTATTCATAACATTGCCAATATTTACAAAACATGGTCTTGTGTTTACAATTCACTAGCGTGAGAAACTGCACGTTTCTCCTTTAATATGAACGCTTAGCAAACCAAGAAAATTCATAGCAACAAGTAACTACATACTCAAGGTAACATTGATTATTTATTTCAGAGTTGTGCCAGCCTGGGTGCCTGGTGGAATTCCACAAATCAAGTACCCAACTATAAAAACTTTTTACTAATTACATTTTAGCAAGCAAAAGAATTGGTGTTCACTGGTTACAAGTAACATAGTTCTCTTATTAGTGTTCTCTTTTCTACTGGTTAATGATTTTCTTGCTAATTAGTCCACATGCTCAGCCTCTCTTTTGAATCAGCGGGTTTCTTGGGTTGGTTGCAATCTTCCCCAGCCAGAATTACCTGTTACCCAGCTGGAGCTGATTCCAGCACAATCGCATAGTTTGCTTTATTAGTTTCTTCTTTATTTTGGGATTTCTGCTACATGTCCCTGTGACCTCTAAATTCTGCATTCTCTGTGTCCACTATCAGTGGTACACCCATTTTCCCAGGCTTTGTTAGCCTGCCCTTAGGTCTGAGATCACTGAAATAAGTCTTCATAAGCATAAGAAGGCAATTCTATGAACAAGTAATTTGTTTTTCTAACACCTGGACATTACTTGGAGCTTGTTGGCCGCTCTCTGTTTCATGAATTAAATCTCCCTTCTTGTTGAAAAGGCATGACAGTACACAAAGATAAAGCATCAAAGCAAATTCTTCCTTTTGAAAATTCTACATATTCCATACTTTGCACCAGAAACAACTGTCAGGGTCTTCAAGTGGATAGAGGAGTCCAGCCTGCAGGGAAAGATGAGGTGGAAGAGAGCAGATGCTGCTGTTGCATTCTTTTCACCTTATCTGCAACGGTGGGTCTAAGACAGACAACCAGAAATTCCCACCCTTCTTTCACCATCTGGTATTTCACATACAGTCTCATGTGGGAAGGTGTCAGCTACCTACTTCACAATTAAATTCTTCTTGCCCATTTTTGACACATTATAAAAGAGCATATGACTTGCAATTAAGAGCATAATTCCTGAAACAAAAATTTGATCTCCAAGTTTCATGATTTTCGCTTTACTTCCAAACTGACTGTATGGGTATCTTAAAAGAAACACCACAAACGTCAAAGTATTAGAGCAACTTTACCCCAACAAACACAAGATACTTTAAAAAGCTTTTTTGTTAGAATTCTTCCAAAGCATATTACAAAGCATACAACTTATGTTAGGCAATTCATTAATTTACAAAGAACTAGTAAAAATGTGAGTTTACTGTCTATCTAAATGCAGTTGCAGCATGAGTATTCTTATTTTAAAAACCTCAGTCATACTGCACAAAAAGGCCTGACAAGACAGCACGTGTTCAGTAAGAGTGTGACTGCTTTGGAGGAAGGAGATTACAGTTGGGAAAACAAAGCAGCCAAGACGGACAGAAGCGATCCAAATTCCCACTTGTGAGTGAGCTCACAGATGAGGGACAGAGTGGACCACTTCAGCTGTCTGTGCAATTTCCTTGAAAGACTCATTGAAATACTGCCTTAGCCTTCTGAGCCTGTAGCCCTGGACGCATTTCATGTGATGTGCATATAATTGGCCGAGCTGCTTTTACAAATCCACGTCAATGAAGCCTGTTATTATTACTGTTCTCCTGGGCTACATCTGGAATTCCCTGGATTTCAGGCACCAGATGTTTGTTTCGCGCACATGGGTCCCGAGGCGGGGCAATGCTGGGGCAGGTCGGGTGACCAGGACTTGATGCGGAGTGCCCACAACGCCGCCATCTTGGGAAGTGGAAGCCGCGGGCTGTGCAGCGCAGCAGCGGGAATTCCTCATGCATACTGCTGCACATTTCCCTCAAAACCATGGCTCAGCCTCGATCCCTATCCCGCCCCTCGGTCCCTCAGCGCGGGCGCGGGGTCAGCGCCACCCCCGCCATGGCCGTGGCACAGCGGCCGCCAGGCGGCGCCCCCGCCGCCTCCGCCCCACCCGGGGCTCCCGCCACCCGCGCGCGCCTCCCGCGGGCTGCGGCCCGCGCGCCCCGCGGCCACCCGCGGCCCCATTGGCGGTCGCCGGTGTCAGTCAGAGCGACCCCCGCCAATTGCGAGGCGCGGGCAGCGCTCGCCCCGGGCGCTGAAGCCAATGAGCGGCCGCCGAGTGCCCGGAGCGGGCGAAGGCGGAAGGCCTGGCCCGCGCCCAGGGCTCGCCGCGCACGGGGGATCCAGGCGCGGTGCGGGCGGCGCCGGCAGGCACGGGGGTCCCGCGGGGGGCCCCGAGAGGGACCTGACCGCTGCCGGCCCGCGCCTGGCGCTCGGCAGCGCCACCGCCTCGTTAGTCCTTATTACGTCATCAAATCGCGCATTAAATCGATCCCTTTTCAATTCCCGGCCGGGTCGCGGCCCGACGACGCGGCGCTCCGAAGGGTGGGGAGGCGGTTCCGCCGGGGACTCACCGGGAGCAGCTCCTCGCCGCGCCGCTTCCCGCTCCACCGCCGCCGCTTCCTGCTGCCCGGCACGCTGGAAAGCGGGGCGCGCGCCGGCCAATCCCGACTCGCATTCCCGGCCTGCCCCGCGCTTACCGTCCACGCGACAGGGCGCGCGCGCGGCAGGGGCGGGGCCCGGCAGCCCTAGGCATGCTGGGAGTTGTAGTCCATTTGAGCATGTGACGAGCTCAGCGTGCGGGTCATGTGTTCTAACCTCCCTGCTCAAGCAGAAACATCCAGAGCACATGGCACAGGACGGTCTCCAGACGGTTCTTCAGTATCTGTGAAGTTAGACTCCACAGCCTCTCTGGGTAATCTGTTCCAGTACTTGGTCACCTGTTCTGTAAAGTTCTTCCCCATGTCCAGGTGGAACTTCCTGTGCATCAATTTCTGGCCATTGCCTCTTGTCCTGTTGCTCAGCATCACCGAGCAGCGCCTGGTCCCTCCTCTGAGCCTCCCTGCAGGCACTGGCAGACATTGATGGGGTCCCCTCTCAGTTGTCTCTTCCTGAGACTGAACAGGCCCAGCTCCTCAGCCTGTCCTCATAAGAGAGATGCTCCTGTCCCTTGATCATTTTTGTTCCTCTTGCAGATGAGGAATGCCTGCATCTCCCTTTCTAGATGCATTTTGCAGTTGCATTGCCATACATTCCTTACTCTGGCATGCCAGAACATTAGGCATGTGGTGTTAGGGCCACATACACCCTCACAGGCAGGACTCATAACCACAGGATTCCCTTCATCCCATGCCCCTCGACTCTGTTACACAGACACTCTTCCATGCAGTTCTGCAACACCATGTTACTTTATAATTCAGATTGAGCTGTGCTCAAAATGGTTATCATAAAGTGTCAAAAAGCTGAAAAGTGAAAAGTCAAAAGTGAAATACTGCCCAGCAAGGCTCCCTCTGTGGTGCCCAGCTGTGCCCCTCCAGCTTCAGGTCTCCACAGCTCAGGAAGGAAAGGCACAGACAGTACCTTGTAGCTCCGACAGAGCTCCTGGGCTATTTGGCCGAGGCACCTTAGGAAGAGACAGTAAGTGCATGGCACTGGCTGCAACCAGCCCCTTTGCCATCCTGTCTGAGTGCTGACGATGTGAAACTCAGGTTTCTTTTCTACACTGGAGTCTTCAGGGGACCCCTAGTCATCCAGGTTTCATGTCCTGCCACCAGATGAAAATGTATTCATCCAAATAAACCAGTATAATAAACAGACAGCATGATCAGCCCTTTGACAGCCTCTACGTTGAAGGTGACAAGAGAAGAGCAGCCTCATGCGGTGGCTCTAATGAGTTTCCCCATGTTAATTTATGAAAATGGCCTTGTTTATGAACTCCATCCCTTCTCCATGGTGCTTATTGCTTAATGGCCTTGTTAAGGTAACAGTATTATTGTTCTTGTCAGTAGGTCTGCTCAGACAGTTATTTGCAACCTAGGAGTTGCCTGCCATACCCATTCTTGGTTTTTGGTACATAACAGTATATAAACAATGTTAATGCCTCCTGCATTTAAGGAAGCAATATGAAGATTTATTTTAAACTAGTAGAGATCCAATTTCTAGTAGAAGAGCTGTGCCTCCAACAGTTTATAATCCAAACAGAAATATCACTCAAGCTATCACTGTAGCAGAGTACAAAACAAGAATTAAAATTTTCCATTCCAGCACCTTCTACCTATCCAATGTTGGTGGCTTGCTTGTTTTTGATTTATGTATGGTTTGTTCTGACCATTTACTTTTTTCCCTATTACATTTTCCACTGTATTTCTTTTTTCCTATGCCTTCCCCATCTAGTTTTATTGTGAGGTTAGGCTGAAGGTTTTAAATGATCAGTTCATGTCTCGTCCCAATAGCTTTTCAAATATAAAATTATACTAAGTTGTAACTCTTATGTTCTTGCTTTCCTCTCTCAGAGATGGGTGTCTCCTTTCCCAGCACTACCCCTAAGATTTCCAAGAGCTGTGTTACAAAACACTGCAATTTAGTTTTAGTAAGTCTAAAAACTACCTGGTTTATAGTGCACTTTAATTACGTAAGGAAGAATATGTTAACCAAACATCTAAAGGATCTTTATCAATATCTCTAGTTCAACCTGTGTTAGCCTTTTACATGCCTAAAATTCACCTATGCTTTTCTCCTTTTCCAGAATCACCTCAATGACACTAGAGAATTCTGTATTAATTAAAACAACATTGTAATTCTTCTTGACATAACCTTCAGCTGAGTTTGGGAAAGTCACTGAAGTGTAGATGTTCTCTTCTAGCTCCAGCCTCTCACAGCAGCATTGAACAAGGCTGGGAGCATCTGTCCAGGCTGAGCACTGTGAGCCTCTCCCAGGGGGAGCTGTGAAGTAGCAAACAGACAAAAATGAGTACTAAACTAGTAGCAGAAAATTATGAATCATATATTTCCCTTCTTTAGTAAACACCTGAGGAAATGCAGGAATTAATAAACTGGAGATGTGAAATCAAGAATTCAAAAGACCTGCTTATGTGCAGCATTGATTAGATAACTACCTGAATCACATAATAAATGAAGGCCAAAATGAGCCCTTAGATCATCTACTGTGAGGCCATCCACCTGGCAGCCTCTGATCTGCAACCAGCTTGCTGGACAGTCCTGACTGGCTCCCAAAGTGGTTTTGAAAGCTGCTTAGTGCACTCATAGCACACCCAGATCTCCCACATCAAAACCAAATTATTCACCAGGCAGGCACAGAATACAAGCAGCTGCAATGTGGCCTTTACTGGTCTCTTCTGTTAGAAAAACTCTTACAAAATCAACTGCTCATTCCTGTACTGTTATCAATCATTTGCAAGAAATCTCTTCTGCATCAGGTGAGTCAGTACGTCTCCCTTGCACAGTGACTTGTTTTGTGCATGAGAAGGCTTTACCATCAAGCCTAGAGCAAGCCAGATGTGTGCTGTTATGCAAGAGGAAAATATTTCTCTGGAGCCCCCTTGACAGGTATGCCAAGGGCAGTAATATCAGTGTCTGTTTAAAAAGTTTTAAAGGAAAATAAACACGGATTGTTCTTCTGACAGAGAGCTGTTCTGCTAATCCTCATTATTTTTTTATTGTTTCCAGAGCAAAGGGGAGAAGATACTAGGGGTTAATGGAAGTCAAAATGATGGCGCAATACATAGAATTGTGGATTGATGTAAAAAATACTTAAACCATACTCCTGTTACACAAATGTGTCAGCCTGTTCCATCGTTATCTTTCTATTTTCAGAGGAAATGTCCAGCTAGGGCAGGATATGCACTTATATCTATTCAGTATTATCTGCTGATGCATGAGCTCCATGCCAAGTCTTATCTACTGTTTACAAGTTTCATATTTTTGTGACCCCAGAAAGATCAGCTGACTAGTGAAATCAGGGAGATCAGTGTCTGTTGAACACTGCAAGCGATGGTGGTTGAATTCTAGTCCTTACCTAAATATTTCCTTTTATATAGTTTTAAATATCTGGAGGAAGAAGCAAGTCCAGCAACTTACTGGACTTGTTTCATAAACCATAGTGATTTGGATTCTGCAGGATTACAAGAAGCATGCCTAAAGAAATCAGATGTTAAGTGCTTAGCTATTTTTTTGTCTTTTAATCCTATAATATAAACTCATACATGTAAAATAGGTTGTATTGGAAGATCATTTCCCAGTATAAATTCAGCAGGCCTTGTCTAAGTCAGGGAAAACCTCATAAAGAGGTTTTTTTTTTCTGTCTGGAAAACCTCATGAAGAAAACCTCTGTTAAAAAATGATCTGTGTTTATTGTTAAAATACAGATACATTATGCAATTTTTGTATGGGTATGCATTGTTCATCATGAGTAGAAATAACATACATAAACATTATTATTACAGATTTCATATATTTAGTTATTGCCTCTTCAGACATGACCCAAATGTTTCACAAACAAATCTTTAACTTCATTTGCAAGAGTATTTTTGTTTCATGGGTTTTTTAATAAGCACCAGTGGACACAGCACATTAGGACTTGAAATGTGGTGGCTTTTCTTGCTCTCTTTCATAATCCGTGAAAATCTACAGAGTCTGGAAGGGATTGAATCTAAATTGTAAGAGTGTTTTGACCTAGCTCACAACTGTACTTCCATGAATTATACAGGCAGAAATATTAACAGATAATTTTAGATGACTCCTCTTTCAGGTCACGTAATCTTCCTACAGAAATGTAGACCTATGGATCATACTGCTGTGCGAAAGTATGTATGTCTGATAGGGGCATAAAATGTTCACTATAAACTTTACTCCAGAACCTGGAGACAGTCAGGCAGTCATTCCACATGCAATTAAGATAAGATTAAGAGCAATAAAAAGTTGGAAAGCTGGCAACCTAGAATTCTTCTTGTTGTCTAGATAAAAAAACTGTTTTCCTTTCAAGAACTGTTTTCGTTCTGGCACAGCCTTCTGTCCATGAAGTGCATCTTCTACCTATGCAAGACAGCTTGTGCTGTGTATCACATTGACTGACACTGTGCTAATTATAATGTGAGTACTCACTTTGCAGACTTGCAGTTGGAGCAGCTGGCAAAGCACATGTTCTGCTGGAAGCCCACCCAGCTTCTGTCTGTTTTATCACTCCAGTTTTAAGGCCAGCTTCACACATGATCCACACTGTAAGCCTCAAACAGTGCCAGAGCTGCTGACTGCATAATGATTTGCTTGAACAGCGGAGACTGAAGTCCTATGTTGCCTTCAGGACAAGGGAAATTCCTCACTGTCCTTTGGTTTTGTACTTTGTAACTTACGTAGGCAAATACTTGTGTTAAAGAATTAACAAAAGTAACAATATTTACAAGCAACAAGCCTTTGCAAAAAGGGGAATGCAATTAAAGAGCATTTATTGTTAATTATTATTTAATGTAGTCATGGGATCACTTTTGTATTTGGTTTTCTGGTCTGTCTCTCCTCCTGAATGTCTGTTAGCTGAAAAGAATGTTCAGCAACTTTACTGCCATGATTCTTAAATGATTACAGCTTTTTTTCACTTCACAGTTATTTTGTTTCCTTTTTTTCAGCTTTTACAGGAAATCTGGCAAGGATTATGATGCAGGATCAGCAGAAACTACCTTTTTTTTTTTTTTTTTTTTTTTTTTTTTTTTTTTTTTTTTTTCTGACAAGAAAATTTCAGCTTGCAGTTTAACAGGCTGGATAAAATGCTGATAGTCAAAGGAGGATGTGGGATGCAGACTCTGGGCTCTGTGGGGGACATTACACCTCCTTAAATACATTCCTTAAGACTGTTATGTGCTTGCTATGTAGATAATAATCAGTAAATAATATAAGACATACATAAATAATATCATGAACATCCTCCTGCCAAGAGGCCAACATTAAAAAATTAGACTAGAGGTCAGGGTCAGGTAGAGATGAGGAAGGACTTACCTAAGTAAAGTGCCAACCTGGGACTCATCTCTGCTGTAGTTTTTCATGAGTCCTTACAAATGAGCATATGTACAAATCCCCACTGACTGGAGAGCTATTGAGGCATTATGATGACTGTTTCTTGATGGGATCTTACTCACCTTTCAAGTTCCACAGGTTTAGCAAATGCATTTGAAATGGGATGTGGAGACACAAAAGTCGGTGTTGCTGTTCCTGCCTTTAATTTGACAACATGATGTGTGAATCCTCAGATGAGCCAAGAAGTCCATCCAAATAGATGTGAACTTAAGAAATCATGGTAATTTTGTAAAAACAACCAATAGTGGCTGCTTGAATTTTGCAGGGCAGATTTTCCCATGTCTTTTGTAGCAGTATGTAGTAGTGTGACAGCTTGTGCAGGTGACTTCCAAACGTCCTCAGACAAAATGTCCTCAAATCTTCTCTCACTTCTCTTTCTTTCAAACACTTAGTTACTTCCTCTGCATTGCATTCTGCATCCTTTTTTTCTGGAATGCAGTTGCAGTTCTACTGCTCTAATTTTGCCTTTTCCAAAGGCTGGGAGTCCAAATCTGTAAGGAGAACAGGAAGACTGCTAGTGTCAAGGTACAGCTAATATGTTTGTCAGATATAGTGTCTCTGGTTTTTGCCGGCCCATTATCAATATTACACAAAAATAATATTTTGTATTCAAAATTTTACCTCACTATTACTTTCAACAATTGCATCTGTGGAAAGCAAAATATAGGACTGTAATATCAGAAGATTGAAAACTTCTATTATACATATTTCATCCAAAATACACAAAAATAACCTCATGTTAGTTAATAATTGTAATTTTCAGCAAAAATGTGAACTTTTTGTGAGATAGGAAAAACTTGGAAACCTTCTGGAAATGCTAAATGTTTTAATGCTAGAGCATAGAATAGAATCATAGAATCATAGAAGGGCTTTGGTTGGAAGAGACCATAAAGATCATCTAGTCCACTTCCATTAAGTCAGGCTACCATCTAATTTAAACCTTCCCTCTTTCAGTTTAAAACCATTGTCCCTTGTCCTGTCAGTACTTGCCCATGTAAAAAGTCCCTCAGTCTCTTTTTTTCAGCTGCCTTTAGGTACTGAAAGAGCTCAGTGAGGTGTCCCTGAAGCCTTTTCTACCCCAACTCTTTCAGCCTGTCTTTGCTGCTGAGGTGTTCCAGCCTTCTCAGGATCTTTGTGGACACCTCTGACTCTGCTATTTGAAAAGAAGTATCATCAATAATCAACTGTTAATATCATTTATTTGAAGGCATCAGTATTTTAGTTTGTAAGCTACAAAGACATGTAAGACAATCTCCATCTTGCACTCAGGTATCGGAATCTGCCCATAAATGCTCCTAACATCTCTTGCAGACCATAATGTTCACAGCCACTTCTGTATTATCAGAAAAAGAGAGCAACACAGAAGGAAATTTAACCAAAAACACATAATCCATTTTTTAATAGCAGTTCAACAATTCTTGAAAGATTGTTTTTATATACAAACATCTCTTACTCATTAGCTGGGGCCACTTTTCACTTCAGTTTTAATGTATTTCACAACAGATAAGCAAAGGACAGACTTGGGCTTCCCATGAGGTTCCCTTTATATGGTCACTGAATCCCAAGTACTGGGCTGTCTTAACTTCCACTCTGTGGCTAGGGTTCAGTGCAGTGAACTGTGCCTGCATGACCTGTTGTAAATCATTAACAACTTGCTTGTACAGGTATTTCTGGTGAGAAGCGTTTAAATTTAGTCACCTAGAATGAACTACCGTGAATTTAGCTGATGAATAATTTTCCTCCGCATCTCCTAAGGAGTTTTATTGTGTATAAAGAGTTTAACAGGAATTGTATGTATTGCTGATGGTACTTCTGAGGTTTTGATTACAGTTACACTCTCTTGGAGGCCTGATCTGTTAATGTAAAGAGAAATGTCTGAATGCAGTATAAGGGAGAGATTTAACTTTCTCTAGGTTCACTGGTCCAGATCCATAACCATTTCATATGTTTACTTAATTAATTGCATTAGAGACCTTAAAGCTACTTGCTGAATTCCTGGTGCAACTCCATCATTCCTGTAGAAGGAGGATCATTACGTGGACATGAGATCTGTACACATACCCTGCTTTGGGCACTGCATGACTACATTTGCTTCTTGGTTTACTATGCCAAGCACCAGGAGCTTCAGCAGAGTCACACCAAATGGAAGGAATTTTCAGTTTTCTTCTGTGGATCACAGGACTGCCAAGTGTTACTAAATACACCAGTAAAAATACAAAAATGGAAGAATGTAGGAAGCTGTCCTACAGCTGTGATCTTTTGAACCACCTCTTGGGTATCATCACCAAATCTTTTTTTCCTTCAAATGGTATGAGGACCTCTGGTTTTAAGTCTGTGGTGACTTGGAGAATTTGTGGACTAATAGAATTATTGCAGGATAAATGCAGAAAGTAAACAGAGCCTATAAGGAACTTGGAATAGATGTAGGTATTCAGCAACTAGGGTCTGTTTGCGTTTGTCATGTGTGCAATGATTGGGACTAAGAATACATCTGATAAAATATTTCCCTGCTAAATTACAGTGTGCTACAGATAGGTTGAAGTAGAGAAAAGTACTTCATTATTGTAATGGAATTTCCAAGCAGGAAACTCAAAGATTTTGCTACTACATCAGGGCTCCTTTAAGCCTCATTTTGTTTATAAGTGGACAATTGCATGTATCAGCTATTCCTCAATCAGAGGATATCAGCTTTAGTTCCTTCCTTTGAATTCTAAGAAATAAGCATTTAGTTACCTTATGCTGCGATTTACTTTACTTCAGTACATCTTTTTGCCCTTCTCTTCAAGTGACCCTTTTTTTTTTACAGCACCTATTCAAGTTTAAGGCTTCATAAACTAATGGAAATTTCTTTATGTAAGCATTAACTCAGCATGCTGCTGTTGCAGGATTTTCCACCATAAAGTATGAGTAACTACCCTGAGTTGACACAATTGTCAGAAGACAGAGAAGAACCAGTAGAGAATTAAGGTTTGCAAGTGGACTTTGAATTCTGTGCTTATGACATCCTTCAGTCACAAGAGCAAAACAGGCACTGAAGTCCTAAGGCCTCACAATAGGGTTCATACTGAGTCTGTGTTCTGCCCCATCCTCACATTATTTGCACGCTACAAATCTCCTCAGCAGGTGTTATCAGAATGTAATTTCTGACAGCTTTCCTTGTCCTTTGGGATTGTGGCATTGTGTTAAGGTTTTTTATCTATTTTTGGGGTTTTTTTCCAAGAAATATGTACGTGACCAATCTAGATAACAGAGAGAACAAATTATATTTCTGTGCTCTGATGCTTTGAAAAGTTTAGAACGTCTCAGAAAGGCACAACTCTTATGTTCAATAAGAAAGGAAGGGGGCTGTTATTTCCACCAGAACTATTACCTCCCCCAAAGAAGAAAGAAAGTGAACAGAACCATGATGATCATTAAAAAAATTATTGTTTGAAACTGAGGGCTTGTCCAAAGTAGAGTTCATAACTTGCCTCCTGCCGTGAGATTGGACCAAACTCAAGAACTGAGAAAATACTTGCAGAGGAAATCAAAAATTAATATTGAAGATGATTTTTACAAGCTATAAACAAAGGCCTACAGAAGCCTATTAACAGAAGCGGGATTAATGTAAGAAATGGAGTGGTCAGACTCCTAGACTGTTAATTTGACAATTATTAACAGCTTTATCTATGTTCATAAAAAAATCCTGTGGAAGAGGATTTTTTTTTCCACTCAGAAACAGTAATGCTTCAGAATGAAGTTTAAGCATATTTAGTTTATACATTTCTAAACCAAATTAATTAGATCTATCTTAATCCACAACCAAGATTATAATATTTCCTACCACTTGCTTTAAGACAGAGGAACTTTTTTCCTCAATAAATATTTTTGCCTCAATATTGAGGCAGAACAATTATCTCAGCTAGAGTGAATGTTAAAAAGTAAGATGCTTATGGCTTATCACTATCTTACTATTATAAGGATTATGATAACTATAATAATAAATAATACTATATATAGTATTTGTTGTCACAGTGATAATTACTAGTAACGGGTGCTTCCCATCTCTTAGTAAAGCAACTGAGAGTCTGCCGGTGTTTCTGTATAATGTATGGGAGGAAATACAACTTTTCCTGAGTGACCACTGTCCATTTCCATCCTCAGTGTGCTTTCCACAGCAAGGTGCTTGTTTTATACAACAGCTGCTTCAGCTCAGTTTACTCTGTCTGTACTCTGAGTTCTTCAGTAATTGTGAGCTGCTTGTCTCAGCAGCACTCAGTGACATTACATATAGTTTATAGGTTCAGCATTTGTTAATCAAACCTTGTTCACATCCTCTCTACAAGGAAAAGGAAAAGGAAATGGAGATGGAGTATTGCTCTTCCTTTGAGAGTGTCTCTGCCTGTGTTGCTATAATTGCCAAGAGAACACCTGTCAGTCACCAATGAGGTACATTACTTTTATCAGCCCAATTAATAGAGCTCTACCTGCTTCATTTTTGTTGGCCGCCTCTGTGCTCATGCAAGAATTGGTGGATGTGCTGCACACCAAATGCTTCAAGCCAACCTTACAGGATTTTACCGGCACTGAGAATCAACCCCCACACCTGAAGCAGGAGGTGAGCAAATTGTCTATGAATTGGAACAGTAAAGGACACTATTGCAGATATGTGGGTCTGATACCAACCCAGCAAAGAATACAAGATGTGTTTCCCTAAACATATAAGGAATACAAACACACTGCACTTAAGAAAACTTCAGGTCTAGTATGAAGTCTCTGTGTTTTCTGCATTGTGTCTTCCAAGACTATTGAACAAAAGTTCAGATCTTTCTCATTCTTTCCACTGACTAGTGGAAAAGAAGTGCATGGGACTTCTACAGCATAAACCCCCAAGGTTAGCAGTTCCCTTTCTCAAATCCAGCCTAAATCAAAATGCTTATCTGTGCAGATGGCCTCAGGCCATAGATCTTAGCAGTATCAGCAGTATCAATTTCACCACCTTGAACTGTGGGGTCACACCAACTTTTTAAAAATTTATTTCCCCATAAACACATGTAACATAGACATTGAAGGAAATCAAAGCAAAGCAAACTGCTGTTTATAAATAAATAAAATAAAACACATCATGCATAAACAACTCTCTCATCAAGGAAAGAGAGTGGGGAAAGACTCTAACATGGATGTCCACAGATACCTTGGTGATCCTAGCGTTAAGAAAACATAACAGTGAACCACAGAGGCTCAGGTACCTACTGCGGGTAGCTACAGCTTTGTGACTTTCTTGTGGCTACATTGATTTAAATGTCTGAAGTTCTGGGCTTTAACTTTCAACAAAGCTGAAGAACTGGAAGGTTCTACAGAGAAAAGTTTGAAAGCAGAGTGATATAATCAAGGGCAGCTGGGCCAAAGGAGCTCAGTATGCACATGCCCTCAGACCGAGCACAACATTCTCTAAGGCAAATATCAGATAAAGCATACGGGAAAAAACCTGCTAGCTCAGCAGTTTTGTAAATAGAGAAGTACCTTCCCCCCTCACTGTGGTTACCACTGTGTTCAGAAAATAATGACTCCTTGGCCCATCCCCCTGCTCTGACTGTACCACTGCCTCCAGCTGACTGGGGTGACTGAAAAACTGCATAACAAGATATTTGAAGTCACGATAGTAAAAATACTTTGCTATTATGCACGATAAATGGTTTCCACTTGGGATTAGTTAATGGAGAAATATTTTAGGTGCTTTTGCTCAAGGGGTTTCCTTTGCTTGCAGGGTCGTTCGGAAAAAGCTCCCTGAACTTTGAACCATATCTGCAAAGTGAGATAAACAGGAGCCATATAAATACCACAGCCCTTTTCCCCACGCTGTTTTCTTCTGCGGCGGAGCCAGGCAGAGCTGCCAAGAAGGGGGAGGAGGACAGGGTAAGTGTGTAAGTGCTGTGAAAGAGCTTCATGACTTAAGATTTGGCAGAGTGTTTGCTTTGGCTGAAAAGGCTGACTGTGGAAATTTCCATTGGAAACCAAGTGGAAAGTTGAAATATGAAGAGAAGTATGAGGCAGGACACGGCTCTCCTGCAGCTCTCACGACAGACAGTTGTTGCTGGGCACTGCATTCCAGTGCTGCAGAAGGCTGCTGCAAGGGCAAGGAAGGATATCAAAATGTCATGAGAGTCTCATGTGTTTATAACGAGTGTAAAGGCAGACTGTTTTCCTGATGTGTAGGAAGAGTGGAAAAAGGCTGTGTTGGTATATACGGGACCACAGTTTACTCTTCGAAGTACTTTACCTAGAATGTTAGGAAAGAGATGTCAGGGACAGCTGGCTTTCACAAATGCAGCAACAAATGGCTCTTGTTTTAAAAGGTCCATTAATCTTTTAGGTTATGACAAGATGGGTGTCTTGTCATAAATATGTATTATTTATGAGAATTTGTTGTTTCCGAACTATTCTGTGCTCACTGTGAGATTTTGATGTAAGTGGTGAAGTTATACAATTCCACAACCTAAGAAATGTTTGGTAGGAGCTTTATAATGTTATACATTTATCATTTTAAATATTTCTTGATAATAGGTATTTAAGCCAAAATTGCAATGTTAATGGAATAAAATGAAAAGGTAATTGATAGAATTTCTTAATATGCTTTGATTTTCATAAGCATCAACTGAACTAAGAATGGATATGATATTTTGTAAGATCTGAGGAATCCTGACATTCAGTTTTCATTTCTGTTTTTTGCAAAATTGTTTCTAGTGGCTGACTTCTTCATAGATTTTTCTCAATGGGATCCAGATACTCCAGACTGACTTGTAAAAATTTTTGAAGTAATTTTTATTTTCTGCAGTGCTCACTGTGAAGTGAAATCCACCGTTGGTGGGTGTAGTTTTAAGACAGTGGAATTACTATGGAATCTGGAGTGAACTGATCTAGATTCTTCTTCACATAAATGGGCTTACCACAATGGATTTCAAAACACAAGAACAAGCCACTTTAAAATCACTGAAGTGTTAAAAATGACCAAATAGAAATTACTAAGAGGAAGAAATAACTTAGTCTGATTAATAGTACTAAAAAAAAATCTAGTTATCCTGAATGTTTACCTTGTAGCTGTTCAAACACAATAATAAAAAAAATGCAAAAATCTTCAAGCACCACAAAGAAAAAACACCCATCTATGTTATAGAGGAACTCCACTGAAAAAGAAATTGAGCAGTAAAAAAGAGCTCATATTTATTCTTGTGGATTTGTGTTTGTGGTGTTTGCTTTTTCTTTTTTCTCCTTTTTTTTTTTTAGCTGAATGAAGCCAATATTCTACAGTGTTTTCTTATGGGAATTTCAGGGTCTGATCTTTGTTTAGGCATTGGCCTTACTTTGTTTATTTTCTCTGTTCTCAGGTAAAGCCCAGCCATGTGGGCAGGTCTGGGGCTAGTTCTGGCCCTCTGTGTCCTCCAAGGAGGAGGGACAGAGGTCCAGAATTGCCAGGAGCCCCCAGAATGGCGCATTGGGGAGGAGGACCCAATGTGGAACTCCAGAGGCTCGGTGACAGTCGTGGCTCTCCTCCAGGCTAGCTGATCATTGTGCCTGCGGCAGGCTTCCAGGTAAGCGTGAATCTCATCCCAATTTTTGTTATCCAGCTGAGAATACCACATGTGCCCTGCCACAGATGCACTCCATGAACTCCAGCTGCCCCAAATGCCACCATCACAGCTGGCATGTGTGACTCAGTGACCAGGCTCACTACCAGCAGAAGGGTTCTGTGCCAGTGGGTAGGATTCGTTATCTCTTGACCTACTCCTGACTGACAGCTCATCTTCAAATTCTGTTTATAACATCACAGTATGATCAATGTGACATTAATGAAACCCAAACCACAGAAACACCCAATAGAAAGAGCAGCAGGTGATTAATGTAATAAAAATGGTGAAGCCAAGACACATCACCATTCTTTAACATGGTTAGATCATCTGAAACAGAGAGATCTGTGATCACTGATTTCTTACATAAGATCTGTAGGGGAAAGAATAAATCAAAACATGTGCTTTTAATGTGCCTTTTCAGCCTGTGTTAAGAGAGCCTATATATATTCTAAAAATCCAGAAGTTAAGGTAAATACTGTCCTTTCAAAGAAAAAAAACAAAAACTAAAAAAAAAAACCAAAAAAACCCCCAAAAAACCCAAACTGATGAAGCATTCAAGGAAGTAATCAGTATTAGGTTTTCATCCAAGACCTGGGACATTGAAGCTGTGTTTTCTAGAACTTACTCCTTGCAAATAATTAACTATCATGTCAGTAACAATACTGATAAAATAATTTCAAGCTGACCCAAACAGGAATTGCATAAAGTTTTTCTCTTTGATTCATTTAGGGATTGTGCAATTATTTTGGCTGAAAAATTCATAGTACCAGTTTCAGATCTGGATTTTAGTCACATTGAGAACACTTTAGTTTGCCCCTCCAGGCTGCACAACTTATATATCATAATAGGATTTGCACATTTATTAAGAATTGGATTTAAAAACATAGTGGTAAATCTGGCTCTGTCCAAGTTAAAATTGGGCTTTGTGTTTGACTTTCAAGGGAGTTGAGTTTGGTCCTTATATTTTAGAAAAAAAATAAAGGTTCTTCCACATTCTAGACTATTTCCTGTAACTGAAAAATAAAAATTTTCTATAGCAATTCCATAGGAAAGATACAAATGAAAATGAAGAAATGCCACATCATACTACTGTAATAAAAGCAAGATGGAGCATATTGTGTCAAATCTCATGATTCTCTAATGATTTTTGGTCTTGCTTCTTTACATTCCCACTAGTTTGGAGGACCTGCGAGTAAAGTTAGAGAATGAAGGATTGGTCAACATCTCGTATGTGGTTGTCAACCATCAGGGACCTCAGTCCCGGAGAGAGTTTCACCTACTTAAAGAACGTGTTTCAGACTACATTACTGTCTACCAGCAAGATGAGCAGCAAGAGGATGTCTGGACTACTTTAAATGGAAACAAGGATGACTTTCTCATCTATGACAGGTGTGTGCTTACAGACAAACATGGGAGAATATTTGCATATATTTTGAGTAATGATTTGGAAATCTCTGTGTTATTTAATTGATGTGCAAATAACAAAGACATATGCTCAGCTTCCAGGTTGAACTTAGTAAAGTGCTAGTATTTAATGGATAAACAAAGTTACAAAAGCAAAGTCTGCTTTTGTATAAATAAATTTGCAATAAATATTTTTTCTTTATAATTACTATGTAAAATTTGGTAAGATCTTCATGGTTTTATAGTGTTTTTATTTTCAGATAACTTCATTACATCCATGCATGTCAAAGTAGAATCTTTTATCTCATGGAAAATTTTTGATTAAAGTGTTGAAAATGCCATGTAGACATAAGGAAAAATTATTCTTTAGGTCAAATTTAAAACTTCAGAAAAAAATTGCTTTTTGATATAGGATTCTGCCAAAAGTATATTTTGGCAGCACCACTAGGAACCGTAATTGAAATCCCAGTTTTTCGACTTTGATGTGATGGCAGTTACTTGAAAAATCCTACACTTGAAACATGTCTATCCTAGTTACTTTATATTACTGTAATGAACATTCCAAGTTCATACTAAACCATATATAAGCTTAATACAGAGTTAGAAAGTTACTCTTTTTCTGTAATGTGGTGAATTTAAATGAATTAGCTACATTAGGTTTGTGGGATGAAACTGGTAGTGGAATGAATGATCTTGAATGTTACAGCAGCAAATATGTCCAAGTAAGGAAGGCTGATGTCATACAACAGACAGACAGAACAAGGCTGTATTTCATCTGGGAGGGGGCCCACACCTTGCCCAGTGCATTGGGAGGTTGACCAGTCCTGTGCTGTTGACACACAGTATATGTGTACATTATGAATTGGTTTAGCACTAGCCTGGCCGTGATCCATTGTAAGCACTGTGTCCTTATTGTGCCTTAGCCACGAAAGCTTTGCATGCTGCTGGTCCTAAACGTGCAGTCCACACATGGGGAGCTAAGGCCAGGGACTGTGTGTTGGCCCTGAACAAGCTGCCCTTGTGTCCACGTTCACATTTACTCCAGCCCCTTTGAGCAGATCAGTCAAGTGCACATGAGAACACTCAAGTGCAGACATGCGGCAAGCAAGCACCATAACAATCCCCTCACGCACAATAATTCACTAATGCAGGTGCACCACAATGCCCATCCCAGTCGAATTCCTTTGGTTGCATAAAAACACTTGGTAAGGATGCAGCAATCCTATGCAAACAACCCTTCTCATTATCCCAATGGATCCGTTATGAGTGCACCTCTGCCAGTCCCACGTGCCACTAAAGGAGAGGCTTCTGCAGTTCCACATCAGCCAGAAATCATGCTTCACATACTGGCCAGTGCAGGTGAGCAGGCAAGCATTTGTAAGGAAGATACTGGATTTGCTGTGAACTGGAACAGAAACACTCCCTGTGGAACTGTACAGTGTGGGTTGTTTGATGCAAGTAAAATGAGATGTCATAAGAAGGGAGATTTAATTGTAGGTATTTGTAACCACAGAGTTCTTTCTCTCCTTAGATGCGGCCGTCTAGTGTATCATCTGGGTCTTCCCCACTCCTTCCTGCACTTTCACTATGTGGAAGAATCTATTAAGATTGCATACTGCGAAAACAAGTGTGGAAACTGCTCTTACATGGTATTTTCTTGTCTCATTCTGTGTATAATAGAAAATAAAATTGGATTTGATTGGTATTTTTAAAAAATGTTTGTGTGATTAATCCAAAAAGATATGATTTCAAATTTGCGCATTTCATGTATCTTGACAGATAGCTTTTAAACATTTTTCTAAGTTAACTAGATTAGATTTCTTATAGACTGATTGATTATCTGAATTCCTGTCCTTGACAGTAATGCAAATAATTGTCAGAAATACAAATGCAATCTTGGAGGGTAATTGTGTTTGTAGAGCTATATAGAGGTATTGAGCAATTAACTACTCTAGTTTTGTGGGATGGGTAAGTACATAAAAAACTTTATTTTTTTAAACCTGGGAATCAAACTCAAGCTAGCTTGCATTGCTATTCATTGCAGTTTGCATTTAAACATAGTCTACAAGAGTTATTTTTAAAAAGTGATAATACAAGGTGACAAATTATTGTTATTGCTATAAAATAAGGGTAGCTTTTTTAATGTATCATTCAAGATCAGAAATAATTTTAAGGATTATCAAGAAATGTACATACATAGTCACAGAAGTTCAATGGGAATAATAATTTTTGATGTCATTATGTGATGTTCTGGGTCCACAGACAGGTCAGTTGTAGGATCTAGGATAAGAATACTTATTATTAGCAATTACTGAAATTACAATAGCTAAAAAGCCCTGTCTAGTTGACAGTGGTATAACAACACAAGGCTATTTTTGATATGTTCATACATCCTTCAGCAAAGTAGCACAAATGACTTTCACACTCTGCAAAAATGTTAATATTTTACAACTAGTTTATTTGAAATCAGTGCCCTGTATTTAATGCAAGCATTTGTTTTGCAGGAACCTGATATTGATATTGTATGTGAAAACATCACCAAAAAAGCAGGTGAAGAGCTGTCAGAGACAGAACCCAAGCCAACAGGCCAGCATCCCCACCCCAGCCTGCACAGACACGGACACCACCACCGCCGCCACCACCACCACCACACGGGCAGCGGTGATCCCAAACACGGGAACCACCAGGCTGCGTCTGGAGCAGAGAGCCATCACCCTCACGGCGGCTGGCTTCACAGGCTTTTCGGCCATCGCAGACACGATCAGATAGGTAGTCAGGAGCACATAGACACTGCCCCTCCAGGAGAAATTGTGGAAATTACACAAGATAAAAAACAACAAAAGAGAGGGAAAAACAGCTGCAAAAACCAGTTAACTTGAAACTGGCAGGCAGGATCAGACTCAACCTCTAGTAGCTGATCCTGTCATTGCCGACACCTTTTGTTTGAAGAGCTAGGGAATTCTGTCACTTGACAGTGTCGTGGAGCACTACCAAATTCTTGCAGGTGACATGGGCAGCTTGCAGCAGAGGACATCACTGAGTCTTGACAGTGACGTCTGCTCTCTGCTGCCTGACATTCAGCACCAGCAGGAGCAAGGGAAACTAGTGACACCTGACAGTGACAGGAAAAGGAGAGAAACTGATCCTGAAAAACAAACTAAGCATCTTCCAGGAACAAGGGAGTCCCACTAACCCAGTTCATGTAGTTTCAAGAGCAGAAAAATGAACAGATTGTGCTTATTAGCCCAAATTCAAAATTATACTTACAGGTAAGAGGAGTTAAAATATTGCAAAGAAGTGTATTTTTAGAGCAATGCTCATAGAATACCTGTCAAATTCCATCAGTGAAAAACTTCATGATTTAAAGGAATTTGGTTGACCCCTACTTTGTTTTTCAGTTTCACTGGGAAGGTGTCTGCATTCTTGATTAATTTGTCTTTCTTGTTTCTCTTCTAACATTCTGCTTGCATTTGTGAGGACAGGAGCATAAACTATGATCTAGGGGTTCCTGTCTGATGTTTTGCAATCAAGAACAGAAGACAACCAAGACAGATATTTTAATCATTTTTTATTAAGAAGACAATATATTCGAAAGTTGAGGTTTTTGTTTTTTTTCTAACCTGGGGATACAAATCATGTACAAGCAAAACTTACTCCTAAGCAATGTGACAGAACAACTCCACATCAAAAGTGTAATATACAGACAGTAACTGCTTCATTTTCAAGTAACAGATTGATATGCTTAAGTCTTGTGGCTCTTAGATACTGTAAGAGGGTCCATTAATACATACTGCTACAGCCTGTAAAATCCTACTAAATCAATAAGATCATCCTGAAGTGAGGAGTAGGTTAACAACTCAGAGTCAGAATCAAAAAGAGGGTGGGATGAAACAAGTTTAATCTTGGTGTAATGGTGATCTTTGCTTATGAAAGTGCTGAATTTGATAAATCTATATCAATTAGACACATAATATAACACTTAAACTTGTATACCTTCACTGTCTATAGCCTAGCATTTGTAATGTTTGATTATTTGAATGGAAGCAAATCCAGTTGTTTGAAAGATTCTTGGACGAAGAAGAGAATATTCATGAAAAGAAAACTGCTATGAAAGCATACACCATAATTAATGATGGTTTAATAGGAAAATTGCTACTCCTACAAAACCTGAATCTTTTTATAGTGAATGCTGATTAGCAAGAGAGTAGCTCTGAATATACACAGAATGCATGGCTTTGGAATATTTGACAAGAGTGTTTTCAATAAAACATACTTTCTTCATATCTTGTTTTTGTTTTGAGATGCACAGTTTGAAACACTGAAATACTTCATGTCATTTACTCAGAATCTCTTCCGTTTCAAGGGCAGGTCTTGGCCTTTATTGAGACGTCGCTCCAAGTCTTTTATGGTCTTTCGGAGAATTTCAATTTCCTTGTTTTTCTCCTCCTGGAGATGCTGCAGCTTCTGTAAAAGTACAGGCAAAGGCTTCTTTCTTAAACATCACATAAATTTACATAACAATACATTTTGCTAGTGAAAGTAAGATATATTCTAATAAAAATATTTTTCTTGGTATTTTATAGCACAAAATTACAAAAACTGTTCTCCAGAATCCTAGTTTTCTGCCATCCCAAAGTCTACCAACAAACAAACAAAAAAACCCAAAACAAACCAAAACAAGAAGGCATACGGGAAGTTTTTATCAGTGTCACTGATGTCAGTTCTAGTTTAAGTTTCCACGTTAACAGTTCAGTAGTAAAACCACCTCACATGTGGCTTTTCGTTATTGCTTGCCGTCAGCAGTATCAATATGTCAAGAGCCATGAAATCCTGAGTTGATATCTTAAAAGCCTTTTCTATCTTAAATTATTCTGTAATTCTATTAATTCAGTTGTGTAGGGGTGGGAGAGGTGTGTGGGAGAGAACACACAGAGAAACCCCCAGGGAACTCCTGCTTCAGATACCCTGAAACAGTATCTGAAGGTGCTACAGGCTGTGGAAGCACCTACCCTTCGATAGATACTTTGTGGCAAGACTGAAGAATCTGAAAAGGACTTCATGGTTTTATCCTGAGCTCTTGCCAGTTTAGCATTGAACTGAAAGAATCAGGCAAAGACAAAACAGTAAGAATGAATGGGGGGGAGGGAAAAAAGGTGTATTAAATATATCAAGTGTAATTTTCAGTTTTTTACTAGTTGCATTTTTTAACCTGAGGGTGATAGCAGTAAGCCTTTCTACTGATTCTAGAAAAATGAAGCTACTTACACTTATTTTTTAAAAAATGCAGTTACAAGATACGTTTCTTTAAAAAAAAAAAAAAAAAGCCTCAAAGTTTTGCAACCAAGTAGATAAAAAATGCTTCTGAAAACAAGAATGAAATTGAAGGCTTCTCAGTCACATATCTACAGAAGGCAAAAATACACAGGGTGCTAAAAACTTCCAAACCCATCATTCTTCTCTTATGTTCCAAGGATAACTTAGTCTGAACATTTTTCACATCTTATTTCTTTTTGATTTGTGAAAGGTTTGAAGTATTTTCTTAATTCTTTCTGTAATGAGAGTGGTTTAAGTCTTGAGAAATGAAATACATGTTGAATGCTCTGTCTTAAATCTCTTCAGGATTAGAAATTTTTATGGGAATTTTATTTCAAAAAAATATATTCTCACCATTCAGAAATTAAACCCAAGAAAGTTAAGCAGAAAACATTGATGAATTTTTTAACAGCTCACAATCTAAAATGTTTCTAAGTAATTTTATTTGGAACAAGAACAGAACAACCTTCAATCTCCCTATACAGTAAGTGGACTTGACTCCAGAACCAGAGTCAGTTACCGTCGTGGAAGGGACCCCCTGCCACTAATCCTCATAAAGACAATAAGTAATTAAGTTTTCTAGATTCCATCATATTACTTTGTTAAGTACTAATTAACATTTTTTCACTACACAGTCTCTTTGAAATTTACCCAGTGCCCAGTTCATCTTTAAGTCAGCTTTGTAATGCATACCTCTATCTGCAGTTTAATGATTTCGTTCTGCTTCTCTTCATTTTGAATTTTCAGCTGTCTAGTTAGCTCTAATATTTCCAGTTCTTTTTTCTCTCTCTGTTCTCTATACTCCATTTCTTTTACTTCAACTAGCAACACAGTAACACCAAATATTATGATTATAGAAGATGTTTAGATGAAAAATTAGTATCATTTTCCAAATACTAAAACTTTCTTGAATATCAGGTCAGCATTTCACTGGAAGACAATTCAAGCCAAAACCACACTGAAACTATATGGAAACCACACCATCCTATCTCAGTAAGATGGTGTCTTTCTAAGAAAGCATGATTTACAAAAACATTCCTTGTTTATTTCACCTATATGGATGACAAAAAAAAAAAAATCCTACTTTTTAAGGTTATGTCACTAATGAGGAAAATGAACATAAAAATCAGTTTTTTCTCATTGCAGTATTATTTATTTCTGAAAATAATGTTCTACTCTCCTGAACACAGATAGAACATTTTAACAGCAGTCTAGCTTACAGTTCAAAGCAAGGTTCCAGTTGACATTTAATCCAAAATTTCATTCCTTCAGATTTTTAGGCCCACATTCCCAGCATTTCTTCTAACAATCTGGGAATTTCTGCTCATCCTGTGTTGCTGTACTATTGCTTCATTACCACTGTCTGCTCTCTTCAGCAAACATAACCATCCGTTAAACACTGCTCACTTCTTGTGTTCACTTGTTTCCACCAAGAAGTGGAACTCATATTTATCCCAGACAAAATATAGCATCTACAGATGACAGCATGTTTTACCCATTGCTAAAGTGTTCAGAGAACTTACATTTTTTCCTTATATTGCAATTCAGCTGTGATATTTCTAATTTGTGGTCTTCCTCTTTGTTTTTAATTTCTATCATGAGTTTCTCAATTTGATCTTTATACTCCTGTGAATGTAAAATGTTTTATAAAGATCTCTCCATTTCTGTGCACTTAGCCTTCTGCAAAGCACAACCATCATGTCAAAATATACAGTATTCTATAATTCCGTACTTGTTTTATCCTCAGTCTTGTAAATTTAAATGCCTAATTACCTCTTACATGGTCTGGCTGAAGTCCACAGATGAAAAACATAGCAGATTTCATTGTATTACAGCTATCTGTTAATATAAAATTAGAAACTGTACTTCTTAGGAGAGCAGGCAAATGGGGAGGTAATATTCCTTTCCCTACAACAGGACCTGACACAGTGTTAGTTAAAGGACTACAGTTTCACCTGTGTGGATTTTTCACTCCAGGATTGCATGATTCAAGTGTGTTTTGTTAGTATTCCTTATACGAAGGATTCCACAACTTCTTGTTGGCAGCAGTAGACACATCAGTGATACCAGCAGAAGTGATGCTGGTGGCACTGACACTCGAAGTTTGAAGATGTCAGCTAGAAATTTACTCCAATAACTACTCCAGAATTATCAAGGAATTTTCTGTAGCTGCCACTTTTGAGGTGCTCACTCCATAGCTCTTGTTGCAGCCTCGTGACGAAGACAGCCACTCACCAGAGTGATGCACTCACAAAGGCCATCACTGACTGGGGGTGAATATATGGGGACACAGGCGCCTTCAGAATGACACCAGCAAGTCCCACCGTGCTCACACACGTGTTTAGTGGGCGGAATAAGTTTATCACATCCTTCAGAAGTCATTGCCAATTTTTCACTCAAACATCAAGACAACAGCTCTACTGGTATAAATACTTAATTTTAACTCATAGTACAAACAGAGGCAAAGGAAAGCAGCAGTGAGATTCCTGATCCCAAAGAGGTAACAGATCTGCACTCTTCACACAGAGAACTATGAAAACAGAAAACTATGACTAGTGTTGCTAGTTTTATCTCCTTTGCAAAAATGAGTGCCATAGGTAAAAAGCACAGAGATCATCTATGGAATTTATTAAGAGATACATATAAGAAGCAGAGACCTATTGCAGAGACCTGTTATCATTGTGGTATTTATTCCTGAATAAACTGGACAAAATTCAGACCACTCCTGATTTTCAGCCAGCACAACCAGGCATCTTCAGTGTGGAAACCATACTTCTACACAAAAAAATACTTTAGTGCAAGGGATTAGAATGGTGAAGATGAAGTTGAATTTAAAGCTAAATACAGCTAAAAAAACCCCAGGTGCATCTCAGATTGAGCCAAAGTTCTCAGCATCAAAGAGTTTTAACCTCCTAGTTCTTCTAACGCCTTCTCACATGGATACTGTCATAAGAACAACCCTTCTCTTTTTACACATGAAAAATATTAAGAGAAGAGCAACAATAAGAGTATAAATAACAAACCCTAAGCAAAAACATATACAACATAATAGATATGCAGTATTATTACTCTACATAAAGAATGATAATTTGTGGCATACCTCTTCACAAGTCTTTAATTTATCTTCCAAGATGTTAATGGTTCCCTTCAGTCTATCATTTTCATCTACATAAACAAAAACTATATGGTACACTAAAAAGTGCATTTTGACAATTTCTTTAGCATGAAAGCAGAATAAGGAAATTACTTGCATTTTTTGACTTGGCTGAACTCTGAGAAACTTTTTTTGTAGACTTATAGTCATCATTACAGAACTACTTACTGTCAGTCTCCATTTTTTAACAAGAAAAATAATACTCTAGTAATAATATTTGCCTGGTATTACTACTTAGAACTTTATTTAGTCTTCTGATAAATGATACATTCAAGAAAATCAAGAAAAGAATCATTGACTCTTTTTGACTCAGAAAATAAAAGACTATTGTTATGGCTACAACAGTTTCAAATTGGAAGATGCAAGTTTTTAAGTGCTTGTTTTCCAAAAACTAGAAAACAGTATGCACACACAGGATTTAGAGAAAATAGATTTTTTTACTATTAATAACTCTTTGAGTATTAAAAACATACACATACTTCCAATGTTAGAGGTTTATTAATATATATTCTAATATGCCTTGAATGTGTAATGGTTATAAAATTAACTTCAGTGTACTGCTGAGCTGTAATAGAAAGTACAAAGTATGTAGTATAAAGTATAAAGTATGGCAAATATTTATATATTTTATTTTCAAGTAAAAATGAGTACTTGTCAAGTAAATGTGGATAACAGCAATAACACTTAATAACATTATATACTAAGGATTGAGATACTTTCGTTTAACAAAGTGACAAAAACTGTGCATAAATACTTGAATAGTCTACAATCCAACAGCTGAATGATACTTTCTCACCTTTTGTAAAATTGCCTGTGTTACACTAAAATGAATTTAAAGCCCAAGTATTGATTAAAATAACCTTCCTGAGGCAGTTTCTAAGTAAGATAATAGCAATAGATGTTTATTACTGGACAAAATTGATTTTAGATAATCTTTTTGTTTCTCTTTGTTTGCCAGTAAGTTTATCTGTCTGAAAAAATCAGTAAATATAAATGAAAAAATCAAATGCCTGCTCATTCGAAATTACAGTAGAGCATATATAAAAAATAACATTTTTGCCTTTACCTTTCACATTACACTGGTTTTCAATGGTTTGTGTTAGACCCTTTATCACATTCTGTAGAGTACTGCATTCTGAAAGAAATAAAAGATCCAGTATTTTTGAATAGTGTCTTCACAAATTTACATTTTGTTTACAAAATTTTCTCAAATATTTTATAATAATTTCTGTTAAATATTACTCTAAGTATTTGTATATGTATATGTAACAACTCATTATCTGAGAAATAACTCAGATTATTATTACTTGGTTACTGCTTAAATTTAGCATTTAGTTTGATGATTGATTAAAATCAATTTTATGAAGCAATACAGACAATTTCATAAATCTATTATGTGTTTGTTTCTAGTCAGAAAACAAGCATCTTTCTGTTTTCTGGGCAATACTAGAAGTTTTCCATATCAGCCTTTCAGCAATTTGATGTATTTAATGAAACTGAGACTTACTTTCCTGACAGTATTTCCTTGCTAATATTATTTTTAACAAAACCAAGAATATCCACTCATTTCAATCTCTTACTCCTTTTTTACCCCTTTCTTGATGCATGTAACATTCATCTTGTGGCTCAACATAAGCTTTGAGCGATTCAGAATATGTGCTACATCTCCATTATCTCATTTTATACAACAGAATTATATATGCATTCTCTTATCAGTTTACATACTTGTATTACATAATTTTATTTTTTAAACTGTATTTTTAATATTCAAACACCATATGTACTTTCTGTAATGTAGGATTTGGTTTTCATTAAATATGACTTTTATCCCTTATGTTCATTGTAAATTTATCAGTAAAGTTGCAAAACTGTCAAAGACTGAGAGCAGAGGGGGCTCTACAACTGCGGTTGCTTACTTTTAAAACTTCTCTTTCTCTTTCCTGAGCACCACTGCATTCCTTAAATGGCTTTTAATTTCCACAACACATAAAAGTTTGCTAAATAACAGATACTTGTCTCATCGCACTAAAGCCCTTTTGAAAACTATCATATAACTAAAAACTACATTATGAATAATGGAGTGAGGAAGATGGATTAAGATCCCGGCTAACAGGCTCAGTTTTCTGCTCAGTCTTTTTGACCATCAGCCTAATCTTCCATCAAGTCTGCTTTTCACACAGAAACGTTATACGTACGTTAGCCAGATACCTTCTCCCCTTCCGTGCTTCCAAGAGAAACAGTAGAGGGAGCACGAGCAGCACAAAACATTGCCTGCCCTTCAGTTCCTGCGCGGTATCAAAAGCAGCTGTGGAAAAAATCCTGTTCGAAGTCGGAATGACGAGATCAGCATGCCCGTTTGTACCAATTTGTTCTACTCCAAATTTCATCTCATTTGAAAATGTATGGAAAGAAACTCTCATGCGTGTAATTCACGCACAATTTGGGAAGACATCTGAGTCAACCCTAGAGCAGCAGCTAGTTTTCCAAAAGAATCACAACTAATTAAGTGTAAGCCACTCTTTCGTACAGTCCCAAGAATGTCTGCTTATCTTCATCTTTAAAGGACATACCTGGGCAAATCTCATACATACACTTAAAGTTGTGACTGGAAGAAATTCCTGGGAACCCACAAGTTTTGCTTGCCTACGTTAAGGAAAAGAAGCAGAATTTTGCTTAAAGTTTGCAGCCTTGTGGATCACTGTCCTAGCATCTGCTATGGATTCTGTATAGTCCTTCCCTGCAAGGAATACTGCCTACATGCAGAAAGACTGAACAGAGTAAGTGTTCATTCACATTTATGATTGGTCTTTGTATAATTACATCAGCCACTTTCCCTTTAACACCTTAGAAACACTAAATAAACAAATACACAACCCTGAAGATGCTAAATAGAACCTCCATAAGTATTTCACAGACAAAAATGTGATTGCTTTGTTTTAGAAAACTACATTAGAATTTAATTCATTTGTAGCATCACAAGAGTCTATTTAGCCACCATAGAAAAGGTTTAGGAGTTGTATCTGTCTAAAATCGATCTGCAATGATGTACACAAAACAAAAACTGTTGTTTTGAATCTCATATTTGTTTAGCAAAGAATGTATCAAGAGAAAATGAAGTTGATTTATGACCTCCCAGAGACTGTATATACTGGCCAAGCTGCTTTTGTTTCTCCACCTTATCTTGGATGTGTTTCACTGCCTTCTCCCTTGATTTTTCAGATGTTTTCTTTCTTTCTTAGCATTTCCTTCAGAATTTCCTGTCTTCTTTTACCATAAACAGTTCTAGGAAAGACTTTTGACAAGGATATCAAGGAGTCCTCATGTTCTCACTTGTTAGATTTCTTGTGGTGTGAAATGCTATTTTTTGTTTGTTTGTTTTTTGTTTCTTAAAACAAAGTGTTCTTCAGCCAGGATTAAATTCCACTCCTCCATCCCACTACCACTAGTAGTCACAAACCCTTCAGGTTAGATGGAACAACACCCTTTCCTTCCACAGCACTCTTTCTTCCTGTTCTGTGCTGTAAGCAATTTCTGTTGCCTTTGGACCAACTCTTCAGAAAAGATACTTCAGGAACTGTGACTGAGTTGGGTTCTGGGAAACAGCTTGGGACACAAGGCTAGGAGAAATCTTTTTTCCAAGCTGGGACTGGCAGTATCTCTCTGGAAAAGCCATTCTCACCACTACAGTTCAGCACTACTGCCTGAGTAAAGACTGAAAGTACCAATGCTGTATTTGGTCCCTTGTGCCTCTCCAGTGCTGTCCAGGACCCCTCTATGACCCCATCAATATTAAAGAGGGTTTGGGGTCTCTTTTAATCCCATAGTGCTTTGACCTTCCATAAGGTTTTTATAAAGAGTTGAACTATTAGATGCAAAAGTACTCCGATTCTGAATACCACATATGTTAGATCAATTTAATAAAGGTGCAAAGACCATTTCTATTAACTGCAAAAAGAAAAATGGTTTGGACACTTTACAGACTTACTAATTTATAATCACTACACCAGCCTTTCACATCCTTTTGAAATACTCTGAATGTCACCACCACGTTTCGTAGGCTCTGCTTATCTCCAGTAACATGTTGACTGTTTACCTGAAGGTTCCTGTGACAGTCTCTGTCACAGTTGATGTCAGCTTTGTGCCCAAGATGGTTTTTTTTTAAACTCTGCTTTATGAGCACCAATAATGAATACAGTTCAAAACTATAAACTTACAAGCATTTAATGCCCTGTTACTTGAAGAGTTTACCTTATTGGTAAGCGCATTAGTCTATCAGTTTACCCTACTGGTAAGCACAGAATCACAGAATGGGCCCTTACTGGGTCGTCAGGCCCAACCTCCTGTTCAGGCAGGGCCATCCCAGAGCACACAGCACAGGACTGCAACCAGATGGTTCTTGAATCACTCCGCTGGGGGAGACTCCACAACCCCTCTGACCTTAACCCAACAGAGCAGCCATGATAATTGTCTTTATTTCTAAATATGTTCTATCCCTTTGTCATCTTACTCATATTTTACTTATCATCAAATAGCTTTCAGAATCACCTCTTGGATGTTTCACTTTGTTCCAAGTTCCTGCTTTTCACTTGTTTTTGTCAATGGTACAAATATCTTTGCAATAATTCTTACTTGTTGATCAGGTTCCTTGTCTTCCAGCAATTCTGCCTCCTATCTATATCTGCGCTATCCCTATGACTTCAATATTGTTGAGATTTGGTTTTTCCTAACTATACCTGTTGCTGAAACATTAGTTCATATTTCAGGCTGATTGCTCTGGTATTTTTTCTTGGACTTCTGCCACCCACATTCTTTTTTCATTCTGTGTTTCAAAAGACACTCCAGAGGCTGTTCTCTTCAGTTATATCAGTGTAACTATCTCATAAAATAATTTTGCTCTTATCTCACAAAAGTGAGGCAATACTGTTTACAAAGCTCAGATCTCTCTTCTGACTTTGATCTGTTTTCACTCCGTTCCTCTTTCTTGTTGCAGTCATCCCAGCTGCTCTGGTTTCCTGAGTTGTCTTTTTCACTTTCTCTGCTGCCTTTTATGTCATAGGTTCTATGGTAAGAATTATTTCTTCTTTTTGTCCACATTTTCAATTCATTTTTTACAACCTGTTTTATATAAACACACTCCCTTTTTGTTTCATCAATAAAGAAGGATCTTCTATTTCTGAGTGCCTGTCCTGCACTGTCTGACTTTTGTACTTAATAGATAAACAAATGTTTCTGACTCAAACCAAAATTCTATCCAGTTCACTATGCCACTTCACAATACACACTAAAAGATAATTCAGGAAAGATTACAAAAGCTACATAAATGCTATCATTGGTACATCCTCTCAACTTCCCAAACACAGAAAGAAGGGGACAGTGAGAGATACTGTCTTTGTGTTTAAAAAATTTGTTGTTTTCTATGATTTTTTTCAATCTTCTTGGATTAATGTGTACTTCTGCCATGCACAGGCTTCTGTGGAATTGATTTAACTTTATTTTGTAATGTGTGGAAAAGTTCCTCATTTTGTTAGCTTTAAATCAATAAACAAGTTTTATTTCCATCTAGGTTTTTTTTATTACATTAGACAATGGATATTCTATTCTGTAATCACTTTCTCTGTGCCATTCACAATTTTACAGCTATGAGTCATATGAGCTCTATTCTTTGTCTTGGCTGAAAAGTTCCCAGTCAATCAAAGTTTTCCTTCAGATGTTCCAAAATTGTGACCAAACCTATGAAAGCCCCAGGTGCACTTTCCCTCATGCACATTTCTAGGGGTTTGGAAGGGCACAAACCATCTTTCTAAGAGTATAGATCTTAGAAAGAGTATAGATGGTGACATTGAAGAAAAAGCTGGCAGCAGATTTAGAAATAGCCGTCCCTCCTTCCCATGGGAGCTGCTTCTATACTGAGGCTTTTGTCTTTGGCCGATGCTGCAGTTGTGTGGCAGCCACATGCTAGACCCTGGTCATGATCTAGGGAGTGATTTTCTGGCTTGATATCAGACCTGCCTCATCACTTGGGACCACGTAGAGATCCTTGGGCCATGTCTGGCCTTTGTCACCATTTCTGAACTCCATTCTGACTCAGCCTCCTGAGTCACTCCCATCAGTACAGAATTGTTTGTTAATGTAGACTTTTGGCTGATCTTGGCAGTGCTCACTGGGCCAGCCCTGCATGGGCACAGTGGGAGTGAGCCCTGCATGGTTAAGCCCCCTACATCCATGGTCTTTGTTACAGGAATGGTTCCTGATTCGTTGTACCTTGTTCCTTCCTGGCAATACCAAGCCTTGCCTCCTTCTTTGTTACCTTTTCTAGTTCTGCTATTTGAGATGTGTAGACCAGAACATGACATAAAAATCACAGACCTTACAGAGTCACAATGCTTATTTCTCTTTTTCTTCCATAATCATGCCTACCACTATATTTGCTTCTTTGTCTACTGATATTTTAAGAGAACTGTTTAGAGGACACCAAGATCTTTTTCCTGAAAAGCAGCCAACTAACATCAACCAAAATGCCACCCATTTGTGCTTACTGGTCTCCATCTTCCCTGTCACCCTGTACCATGAATTTTTTGGTACCTCTGAAGAGACTATCATCATAAGCAAGCTTCACTCACTCAAAAGCTCAATTTCAACACTCAATTTCAGATTATGCTAAATTGTCCAAGTCCCAGTGAAGATTTAAATAAAACCCAACTGGCAATCTCCCTCCTGTGTGAAATTAAGTTTATTCCTACCCTGCTTCCTAACTTTTAACAAGCTGACTTCCCAGAGATGGAAGTCCTACAAAAAGATGCACTCTTCAGTTACTTCACAAACTACAGAAGAATTAGCAACCACAAATCCATGCTAAGCACCAGATATTGTTTCTCATTTCAAATACTCATCTGAAAACAGTTCTAGAATAAAGCAAATCTTAATTTTATAGTTTTTTCTGTCATTCTTCCTTTGTTTCACAACTTTTTAATTATGACTTATAATAGACTTATAATTCCCATCTATAAATGGTAAATGAAATTTTATTAGTATCCATTGAATCATCTGAACTCTCATAAAATTAATATGAATATTAATATTTACTATGAGATGGATTTCATTACATGATTCAAGATTAGGCATTACTGCTTTTCCCACAGTATCTTAGATCCTTGCTATGTTATTTTATGGCTGAAAATAATGCGAAAATCTCTCAGAACTTCTTGAATATATGCAAAAATCATACCTTTCTAATAAAGTAACTTACCCTCTTTTACTGATTCTTCCTTTGATTGGCTTAATGCTAGCAATCTATTACATTTTTCCAGCTGATGAGTCAGTAGGCTATTTGCTTCACTAATTTCTGATATTTTCTAGAAAATTGGAGAAAGACTAACATTATATTAACATGTTTTAAGTTTTGAGTTTTAAGTGAATAAAAATTCAACAATTCCACAATACTGCAGTCCAAGCCTGTATTATTTCCCATTCAGGAAATTCCTTTTTAGAGAAGAATGATGTTAGACTTGAGATCTCTTGCTCTTCCAAATTCACCCTGCAGAATTAAGAATGCTGACTTACATCATGAGTTATAAACTATTTTCCTCTCAGTTTTGTAGCCCAGAGTCTGGATCAATCCTCTGCAAGGCTTGTTCTACTGCTTTGCATATAAGGCTGTCGATGCCCTTGCAGAGCAACAGCTTGAAGAGTTTGTGGGAATAGGACCTGGAACAGTAAGTTTATTCCAAGAGAAATCCTAAATTTATTTCAGGTGCTCCTTTTATATAACCTCTAGTATGGATTTGCTGACCAGGAAATCTGCAGAAAGCTAATCAACATCAGTCTGAAAAGAAATACAGTACTGATTTTCCTCAGAGGGTCAGTCTTTTAGGAAATGACACACATATAAGATAAAGGAAGCTCAGTGCATATGGAATGCAAGAACTCATGCTCCTGATAAGGCAATGACATTTTTCTAGAACAAGGAACATCTTCTGAAAGGATGCCCCAGCACTAGACAACCTGGTCTAGTGAGAGGTGTCCCTTCCTACAGAAGGAGTGTTGGAACTGGAAGCTCCCTTCCAGCCCAAATGATTCTGTGTTTCCATTAAAGCAGTGTAATACAGTTAATCTTCAACACCATCTTCCACACTTCCTGAGAAGCCAGTTTAGCCTCTGGATAATTAAAATTCTAGCACAGAAACAAAGGCTTCTCCAACTTCACAGAATCCACTCCTATGATTCCAGGATAAGGTCAGTATAAACAGTTTTCCAAATGAAGTTGACATTACAAGGCATAACAGTAAGCTGATACAACTTGAAGAAATTTTCACTCAAAAAGATTCTTAAAATGTCACACACTAATAATAGATGGCAGTCGCAACATTTTTTACTTTCTTCACTAACCTTTTCTATCTCTGAGAAGTCATCTAAAAGTTTATCAAGGTTCACTACATTGGTTTTCTTCATAGTTTCTTCATCACTATGACTCATTTAGTTCTGGACCCTGTAACCAAATTATTACTAGATATATGTAAAAATAGATCTATAAATTAATATATTTCTCATTCACACCATGTAAATTCTTAGGCAAAAATGTAAGAAGAACAAAGAAGACTATTTCTTAAAATGAAACCATTATACTTCAGCCTAGATCTTGCATTTCTAGGAAATACAATGAACATCAGAAAGCCCAAACAATACTTGCCAAACTGGCATATTGTGGTTGAATTTGGAAATTTTGCTGCAATTAAAAGTTAATTTGGATCCATTTCCATAGACAGAATAATGCACCAGGCACATATTAATATTGCATCTTTTACCTGTATAGATGCTCTAATGCTTGACTACTTAGGTTTAATGATACTTACATATTTTCTTACAAACAAGTGTTAAATCAGTGATAGGCACTCCAACACATAAACCTTGCTGCAGAATAAAAACACAGCATTTTGAAAGGCACCCATATAGTTCTAGATTTTTAACACAACCCCTATTTTTATAAATTCTACTTACAGAATCTTCAACATATATTTGCAAGATGGATCTAAAATACACAACATGAATGCTTCTAAAAATATTCAAACTGTCTCTCAGCATCAGGCTCCATAAGGCAAAAATTCCAACACCAGTAAACCACGTGGTCCTAACAAAACCACCACTTCTATGTGGTAATGTGTGAACAGCCTTTTTAGAAATAACAAAAAAATTGCAATCAGGGAGATGAATCAGAAGTTAAAATGTGTTTGCTACCCAGAAACTGGATGAGTTTACAGACAGAAATACTTGCACTAGAGTTAGGCAGAAATAGGTAAATGCACAACACTAAGCAGAAACCAAAATTACATAACTGAATAATTTTCTCAGTCACTCAACAGTTACAAGTTTTTATGTGTATGTAACTTCTTGAACAAAGCAGTAATATATTGATTCTGTGTGTTTAATATTTTTTTCTTGTGCCCACTGTTTCCTCAGTGAGATTAAAACGAAATAATAACCAAAGCTCAGTTTTTTTAATTAACAGCTTTCAGAATATAGTAAACTTTGAAAAATTGATGCTTCTTAGTTAAACTGGGGTTTGATGGGGGTTTTGTTTTTTAATTAATTAGTAAGCTTAATGACTTGTAACTTACTACAATGCAATGATTTGTTAAATTGGGGTTTTAAATATGTATTCAAGACACTCAAAATTTTAAAAGTTACCCATCCTAATATTCTGTTAGTTGATAATCTCAATGTACACTATGAATGTCAATCCTTTGACTTTTCCAATTCTTATGGGCAGTATCTTATATTTGTCAATCACTATTTTTTTCATTGCACTTTTAAAACTGTGTTCCACTCTCCACATTTTGACAGAGGATGGAATTCAGGGAGCTGCTGTGTTGAGCTGTTTTCTTTATGTGTTTCCCCACTTTATGGCATCACTTGTTTTCTCGGAAGACAGGATGTGCTCAGCACTTGGCAGCAGTACCACTGGGTACAAAACTCCTGCTGAACTGGAACAGTAAATTAAAAATAATGTTGTATTATTAATGTTGTATTTTTTTCCAGCAGGAAAACTCATCACTGTTATTTTTGTGCACATTACTATTACATGTTATGTCTTCGCAAGGCATTTTTGTTAAACCTCCCGCTCTTGTCTTGAATGATATTTATGTCACTGCGGGGAAAATTAAAGATTTAAATTGTGGGTTTGGCTGCTGTAAAAGCGACACCTTCCTTTAATGCCTCTTTCACCCCTTGCCATCCATGCTTTGTCAATATCACTTTTAAAATTATTGTAGCTGATGATCCCGTTTTGAAAGTTAAGTTTTCAAATTTTTGCTGCACGTGCCAGTGAAGCATATATCTATATATAGAGAGAGGGTGATATTAACTGAATGTAGGAATTATTCAGCAGCAGGCCCGTCAGGCCCTCCCGTCCTTTGCCGATCCTCGCTTATGCCGCGGTCCCGCAGGCACCTGAGGGGAGCCCGCGGGGGCGGGAAACCCCGCCCTGCCGGCGGAGCGTACCACTGCCGGCCTGCAGGGGGCGCGCCCCTCCGCCCCCCCAGCCGCTGCTGGTGGGCTCGGCCGACCCCCTCTTGTTTACGGCCTCCCCTCAGGAGCGATGAGGTTCCCCCGTAACTTAGATGTGTCCTGATTAGACACAGACACCTGTTAATTTACCTTATGGACCTAGGGTTTGTTGTTTTGTTTTGGTTTTATTTTGGGGGGGTAGTTGGGGGGGTGGTTGGGGTTTTATTTGGTGGAATTTTATTTTATTTTATTTTATTATTTTATTTTATTTTATTTTATTTTATTTTATTTTATTTTATTTTATTTTATTTTATTTTATTTTATTTTATTTTATTTTATTTTATTTTATTTTATTTTATTTTATTTTATTTTCCCTGAAATAGGCTGTAAAATTGTATTCCTGGAGCCCAAGATGCATTCTAGTACATGACATTTCACCCTTAAGGGGAAGGAACTAGCCAAGATTCATAAATGCTTGTGGTTGAACAGAACTGCAGAAGTCAAGGGGTCTTCAAAAGTGTGAAGTGGTATGTCAGTTTCATACTCTATCAACACATGGCAGAGGGCTAAAGGGATAAGATGAAAAAGGGAAGGGAAGGGAAGGGAAGGGAAGGGAAGGGAAGGGAAGGGAAGGGAAGGGAAGGGAAGGGAAGGGAAGGGAAGGGAAGGGAAGGGAAGGGAAGGGAAGGGAAGGGAAGGGAAGGGAAGGGAAGGGAAGGGAAGGGAAGGGAAGGGAAGGGAAGGGAAGGGAAGGGAAGGGAAGGGAAGGGAAGGGAAGGGAAGGGAAGGGAAGGGTCTTAGATAATCTTGATCCCCCTTATAGTCCATGCCCACTTCTTGGCTTCATTCCTGCACTCGTGCTGTGCTGGGTTGTGCACCAGAAACTGAAACAATAATGTTTGTCGTGGAAAAGTGCTGCCCTATCCTGTATGGCCCTTCTCCAGTCAAATCTTGTTCTTTCTCAAACTGTTACTACCAACAATCATTGGTTATTGCCAACAATTCTTGTTATTACCATCTGTCCTTTCTTGGCTCCACAGCCATCCAGCTATCCGTGTTTGAGACATAGGCATTGAGACATACACCTTTATCTGCTGAGATTCTAGAGTATAAATGGACTTCTTGTCCAAAATGCTGAATACTCCATAGCTTTTGCAGATGACCTGGTTTTCTCTGTAATAGAGAGGGAAGATGTTACATCTGGAATACCTTTTGGTGCTGTCTCCATGAGCAGAACTGCTGGGCAAATCAGAAGCTGTGGGTGCATGCAGGACCTTTTGTGTCTGCAAACACCCAGAGAAATAACAACCTACCGTCACGGTCACAAGTGCTGTTCTGCAGGCAGGTCTTTTATCAGAACAGCTGTGGGTTGGTTGTGTCTAATGGGACATTGACTTGGAAAATAATGAAAATAATTTTTATGGATAGAAGGTCTGCAGCTGAGATACAAGTGGGGAAAGGACACAGTGCCAAGTGTGTCATGAAGAGATAATAATAGAGAAAGAGGTACCCAGGGAACTCGGTACATGCTACTCATGTTTTCTAGCTCACTTTTCCTGCTTCACATACCAGTTTTACAAAGCCTGTTTCACAGTTTCAGTTGTCCTTGTAAATTGCACAAATTTTTCAAAAGGTTTGGTACTTTCAAAAAATTATAATTAAAATTTGCAATTGAAGTTAATAAAATTGTTAATCATAGCAATTAGTGTTACTCTTAGACCTAGAAAAAAGTGTAGGTTGGTTACAAACACTGTTGGTTACTATAGAGCGAAAACCCTACCAAAATCTTGAGTAACCGCACAGTAAACCATGGTATATTGCAGAATGGGGGGTTTTCTTGTGTTATTTAGTTGTAGCTTTATTTGTATAGATTACATTCATAGGAAGACAGGAAGTGAAGGCTAAAGTCCAATTCTTATGATTAGACAAAAATGCTACCCGATGTCCACATGTTATATTTGTAATAATGCTATGCTAAATGACCCATATGTAAATATGTCATTTGACCTCTGGGAAGGTGATTACTTTGAACAGACTGGGGAAAAACGCAGAAAATAAACATTGAGGGAAAAATGTTTGACAGATTTTGACACAGAAATACATGGAATGAAGTCTATAAGCCGGGGTAGAACATTTAGCTTGTAAAAGGTTTAACAGTCAGCAAACATTCTTTTGTTTTAGCTTTTAAAATATTGCTGCTAAAATAAGCAGTTTAACACTGCATGCTTCCAAAAAGATGAGATTTTTATCTATAGTTCATTCAGAGTTCATTCTAATTTTTTTGTCCTTTTATAGGGTAGTAACTTCTTGTGCAAGGCAGTTCAAGAGTCTGGTGGTCACTGAAAAAATGTTTGACATCCTCTGTGTATTAGGCAGGCAAGAAGCAGGTAGTGATGATGCATACTGCAACCTACAGAGAGTTTCTAACCCATGTGGAAAACAGTCATTGTGAGCATCTCTGTAAGAGAAACTGCTGCATCAAAGACCTGTGACAAGACATTGTTTCATATTCTGTTTCTCACAAACAGCATCATCTGTGTACGTTTAAAATCTCATGGTTAAGCATGGGCTTGAGCAGTGTTTGAGTTATCTTTATGCCATTTTGATAGTCTTTAACAGCCTTGTGTACAACCCCAGCCATCTCAAATGGATGTGTCAGATTCTTTCACAGAGTTAAGCTTTGCAAGATTCAACGCAGTTCACAAAACTAATTTGTGTTGTCTTTTTCTGAAGAATACACAGAAGAAGAGCATAGGTTTTAACCTGCTCTAGAGTGCCAGAGCATTCATCCCAGTGTTTAGCAGAGTATCACATTGACTTTAGTGTTAGACTGCAGAGCAGCTTAATAAGATGGGAGTATAAAGTGTTCTCTCATGCATCTGGGACATCAACGTACTATTTGACGTGTTATGTTCCTTTTGACCAAAGAATTTGTTTTTCTGGTTTAGGAGATGAAAGCTGTCAGAAAGGATAATTGGTATAGAAGTACCCATTTCTGTTGCATTCTCCAAAATGTTTACATTTGTCCAGAAAATGAAAGCAGAAATATACACAAAATACATACAAATAATTTTTTATTTGTATTGGGTTTGCATGGCCAAGTTTGAGTAGCAGGGAAAGAGTGGGGAGAGCTACAGAAGTGTCTTCTTTGAATTGCTGCCAGAAACTTTGCCCATGTCTGGCAGAGCCAGTGCTAGCAGGTTCCAAGACAGACTCACCGCTGGCCAAGGCCAATCCCATCAGGGACAGTAGAACCACCTCTGTGATAATGTATTTAAAAAGGAAAAAAGGCTACTGTATAGTTGTAATTGTGCTCAGAGAGGAGAGGAGTGAGAATATGTCAGAGGAACAGTGCAGAAGCCAAGGTTAGTGCAGAAGGAGGTGTTTCAGGCATGCGAGCAGAGAGTCCCCTGCAGCCTGTACTGAGACCCTAATGAGACAGCCCCATGGATGTCAATGCCAGAGCAGGTGGATGCCCAAAGGAAGGTTATGGGACTTCCCTGTGGGAAGTCCATGCTGGAGAATGGTCCTGGCATACTGTGCCAGGTTTGCTGGTAGGACCAATGACCCTGTGAGGGACCCACACTGGAGCAAGCTGTTCTTAAAGGGCTGCATCTCATGGAAAAGGACCCATGCACGAGCAGTTCGTGGAGAACTGCAGCTCATGGAAAGGACTGACACTGGAGAAATTAATGGGGAGCTCCTGTCTCCCACAGGAGGGACCTCACACTGAAGCAGGGGAAGGAGTCTTCTCCCTGAGCAGCAGCAGGAACAACATGCAGTGACATAAGCCCCATTCTTGTCTCCCTGCACCGCTGCTGGGGAGGAAGTAGAGCTGGGAAAGGAGGGAGGTGTGGGTGGGAAATGTTTTTAAGATTTGTTTTACTTCTCAATATCCTGCTCTGTTTTTGATTTGTAATAAATTCAATCTATTTCCCCCAAGTTGAGTATGTTTTGGCTCTGATAACTGATGAGTGATGTCTCTGTTTTTGTTTCAACTCATGACCCTTTGGTTATAATTTTTTCTTCCTGTCCAGTTGCAGAGGGGAGTGATAAAGCAGCGTTGGTTGATATCTGTTATCCAGCTAGGGTCAACCCGCCACATAATTAAATAGGGTAATGTAGTAAAACACATTTAAATAGATAAATATATAAATAAAAAATATATGTACGAGCAAATATAACTGCTAAAACAGTACCTGTAGCCATTAAATCACCTCAGAAAATAGTTGATTTCATGTTTGTTACCTAAATATCGGGGTGAGAGTCTTAAGAGAGAATGTTCACTCAACTTTCAGCATGTGTTTTAGCTGTTATTTTCTTCAGAAACAGAACAGAAATTCCTGTTCACAAAGTATTTTTTCCCTCTGTTCTTGTATCTTTTTGCTTGTCACCTAATCTTTGCTTTATAACTTCAGTAGTCAAGAAAAAATTGCTTTAGTGATTATGGTATGTATCAAAATAATTTTTTTTTTCTAACAGGAGACTGGTAAGCAGTACATTTCTAGTGTTCCTTGTATGGATTATATGAATCCCATACCTTGCAGTTTTAACAGGAATGTTCTGTGATGCAGTATGAACAAAAACCAAACAAAACAAACAAAACAAAAACAAAAACAAAACAAAACCAACCAACCAACCAAACAAACAAAAGACCCCAAAAAAGGAAGGTGAACACTAGCTAAATGGCAAATGAAATCTCCTAAAATTTATATCATTAGTGACTCTGAAAACTCACACTATCTTCTGTGTGAGCTGTACTACATGATGAATGTAAAATGGCTTTGGTTTGCTTTTTGAGAAATAACTTCCCAAACTACTACAGCTGGAAAAGTAGCTCACTGCATCTTGCACTTTACAAGTCTTTGTCTGGAATAGCCTGTGTTCATCTGCAGCATAATTAATAGTAAAATCCTTAGCCATATGAAGTGAAGGTAGCATGTTCCAGTGCTTTTGTTGCATAGACTGGTACATGCTGTTTCCAAGAGGAAAATGCCCCTCATATGTCATTCGAGTCTGAGAACTTTGCAGTCATTTAACTGGTCAGAAAAGCACTTTTGTTTGAAAAGTTTCAACCATCACCCAAGCAGGAGGGAAAGCTTTAATTTGTAGCACAGCTTGTTGCTCTTTTCCTGACACAGATGTTTTTTTCATAGATCACAGAATCATAGAATCATAGAATCATAGAATGCCCTAGGTTGGAAGGGGTCTTAAAGATGCAGTTCCAACCCCCGTGGTGTGGTCAGGGACAGGTTTCTGCTGGGTCAAGTTGCTCAGAACTCCATCCAGCCTGGCCCTAAAGACTTCCAGGGATGAGACATCCACAGCTTCTCTGGATATTTACATATCTATGGCAAAAAATAAATCAAATACCTAGACTACATAACCTGACTACATTAAAACAAAAGCTTGATCTATACTACAGAGAAGAGAGTGTCTATATATATTCGCTTATTCTTGTGCCCTGAATTCTTCAGTAGTCAAGTAGTTTTCATTAGATTCTATCAATGTCAGCCATTTGGAGCCACTTCCAGAGAGAATGTAATTATGCAAAACCAGATTCTTGATTTTGCTGAAAATCTTGAAGTCGTTAGTGTAATTTTATTCTCACAAGATTTTCACTTTGCAAATGACTATTTACTTTCTATACTGCATCCATGTCAGCATTCCATATGGACCTTCCACCTAGGCCCATAAAGTAAATTAACAGGTGTCTGTGTCTAATCAAGACATGTCAAAATTCTATCCTGCAAGCCATGGTGCAAGCCTACAAAAACTCCCAGTCTTTTCTTGGAAGCATTTAACAGATATTCTATCCACTTTAAATAGGATATGACAAAGATGACTGATGAATCTTAGAGATTAAGAATAACAGACAAAGAAGAATGAACTCAAGAGAAGTAATTGTGTTGCTTCCTGGCTTTCTAAGTAATCTCTCATGTATTCTTGTGTTATATATAATAATTATATTCTAACAATTTATTTGTAATTCTAGATCTCTTGTACTTTTAAACTCATGCTGAACTTCTGACCTAGTTTTCTTGTACACCTAAAAACCCAGGGTGGTAGTGAGTGTTTAATCCATGCAAATGGCTGGCAAGGAGCATATTATCTGAAATACATTTCTCTGAAATCACAGAATATTCTGAGCTGCAAGGGACTTGGAAGGATCACCCATTCTAAAGTGATTGCTTGATCCAGGAATCAAATCTATGATCTCAGTGTTGTTAGCACCATGTTCCAACAGTACACTGTAGGATGTTTTGTTAGGGAGTACCTTTTCTAGCAATTATCAAATCTTCTCTTGTTGATCCTATCTGAAGCTGTCCATTTGGATGGTATTTTCTGTTTTCTTACTTTCCCCTCCATTGACTTAGTCCTTCTTCTGTGGAAATTAAATAGATGGGGGCAATCTTGTGAGAAAGGAATACTTGTGCATCATTTACTACATAATTCCCTGTGAAATCAGAACCATAACTTGTAAAGACACGTGTCTATTGTATTTCTGTTTATGACTGCTCACTTTCAGTGCCAAGCTGAAAGCATGCTTCTTGCTTCTAAATAGTCATTTAATACCTTCCTCAACAAAGTAAATTCAGGAGGTTGTTGTAATTGATTTATTGGTGATTGGTAGAGATCAGCTAATTAATACTAACCACATTCAAAAGAAAGTGACACAGCTGCCTTTATTTATACTATGAAAGCAAGACACTGTGTGTCCCTGGAGCTTGTCATAAAATAGGTCATTCTTTGGCTAATCTATTCTTGGCATCTGTTCTACAAAGTATATGAACCCCAAGTAAAATTTTGCATTTTCAAACACGGTATGTTTACAAATCTAATTGCAGTTAACACAGGAGCTGGTCCAGAGTTGCACATTGTTCCAGCTGTAGTTTGGCTCAGAGAATGTCACTTAAAATTTTCATGGCATTTCAGGGCACTAGTAAATTTTTCTCATTCCACTAAAAATATGCTGCAAGAAAAAAAATTCTGCCACAAAGCTAAAAACTTGGCTTAAGGAACCCCCACACAGCTAGGCCACAGGTGGAGGATAGGATGCTCATAATGATCTCTGGGTCACAATGTGCTCTGTTGAAGGGTTGGACGTACTCATTTGGTAGCACAGTTTTAGCAAGAAACCATGTCTTTTAAATTTCCAAGCCTGAGCCTTACTCTTCCAAGGCAAGTACATTTAGCTGGCTCACAGCATTAGTTCCTGAAGGAGTTTTTCATTCAGAAGGGCAAGGTTGGTATTTCCTCTGTAACTTGAGAAAGTAGCACAGTACATGCTACACAGATAGCTGCTGGGAAATAGATCTCAAAAGTTTTAATATGAGGAAGTTAACTGACACTGTATTATTCTGCAGTTTATGTTCTTTCTAGTATAATATTGTAAAGGTTTCATTTTCAATGGAAATAATATATAATATAAATAACTGTTGAAGTTACTACTAAAAAAAAAAAGACAAATCAGTTTCCTGGCATGTTGAGGTCTCAGGTGTCTTTTATGGAACAGATTTCATTTCCTTCAGTATGAGCTCGAAAGCAGACCAGGGACAGTAGTGGAAGCATCATTTGTAGCATTGTGATGGGAAGCTATAGAAAGTTGTAAGCATAAGCTCTTCAACTTTGCGTTTACTCCCACTAAGCCTTCTGCAGACTTTTATTTCTTTCAGTGTCGAGGAGGGGAGTTCACCTATGTTCTGTCACAAATTACCACATCATATGGGATGATCTGCTTTCTCATACTAGTTTCAGGAAGCTAATGTATCATTAGTCAGCTAGTTTTCATATATTAGGATAAAGAGGCTTATATTATGCAAAAGAAATACCAAATACTGTAATGACAAAAGATTAAACCTGTCAAACAGCATGCCAGTTTACTAGATGCATTGGTATCAGTAACTCCATCTGCTTATCACGCTGACTGCTGGCACCTGTTTCTGTGACACCACTGGTACAGTTTCTCTTTGCTTCTGAATGTTACCTACTCCAGTAGCCCTGATTAGAGAAGATGAGGAAGCACTTGCTCAGTACAGTTATGCCAGAGTGTTTAAGTAGTATACTAATCGTAGAAATGGATTTGGACCACATCTTGCTTCTCTGTGGCCCTGAGGGCATGGTTTCTATGGCAGTTAAAGCACTGAATGTGTATGCAATTAATAATGATTAGTCAGAGAGAAGAATTTGTACTGCTAAATTACATTTAGACAGAGTCAGTTCCAAGAGAGAACTATATCCACTTGTATCTCCTCAAAGTCAATTGGTTATAAAAGCTGGTCAAATTCTTACCAATTCCACCATCTCAGTGAAATATTCTGACTATTTAACTAAGAGATATTCTGAGTTAAACTGAAAAAATTGTATTGCAAATCTAAGATTCTGTAGTTTACTCCTTTTCCCACCACTCAAGTTTGCATTTCTTCTTTAATGAAAATAATATCATGCTCCAAACATTTTCTCCCTTTTTCTCTCAGATCAGGTAGTCTGCATCAGGCACACCTGTTTTTCAACTGGTAATAGGCCCCTGAGATAGCTAATTTCAATGTAGGAAAGAAAGTTGCCTGTGGCTAAATGTCATATGGTTTGAAGTTTCTCTTTGAACCAGAGAATTACTTCCCATTCTTACAACTATGCTGATGCATACGTAATTATATATTCTAAGCTTTAAAAGACTGTAAAGTGTTCCTAACAGAGATTGCAATCATCAAATTGAAGCATTTCTAAAATCATGGCAGGTCTAAAGAGCACTCAACTCTTCTTTAATTTTTAAATAGAAAATATACCTTTGATAATGTTAATTTTCATTCCAACTGAACAGCTTTCATAATCTGCTGATCTCACTTCCTGTATCATAAGTCAGAAAAAAAATATTTCACCCCAAGTAGTAAAGAATAGTAGCGTAAGTCATTATGTTTGACAAATTTATTTCTTATCTTAATGGAACCTGGTATAGACGATGCTTTTTCAGTTTTTTGTACCACTAAGCTTGGGAAATTTACATTGTCTTTGAAGGGACAAGTTGGTGGATGGTCCAGGACTGGAAGGAGTGGGTGATACACCAGGAGGCTGGAGAGTTGAGTGGAGATGAACCTAATGAAGTTCAACAAAGGCAAATGCAGGGTCCTGCAGCTGGGGAATAATAAATGCTCCTGTACAGGCAGGGGACCAGCCTGCCAGTCACAGGATGTTCCAGCAGCACGTAAATGGGTCAACTAAACTGGTAACACATTGTGGCCAGCTATGGGTGCAGTGTGTCCTATCTCTCCAACAGACATCCATTAGTGAAAACACTGATTACACAAGGCATTGTTTCTGTTCTGTGTGTAGTGGCTTTATGCTTTATTCTATGAGAAATATTTGATTTCTCCTAATAAAATCTCTTATTTTCCATTAAAAAAATTAATTATCTGAAAAAACCCACATTGTATCCAGACAGATGAAAGACAATACATTTATTAAACTTTGAGAAAAACAAACAAAACACTAACATAGAGAAAGTTAAATAGAAACTGAAAGACACATCTGACCGGCATATCATGGCTTGTGTGACCAGTAAAGTACCAAAATGACATTCTGAGTTTGACTGAGGTATTTAACTATTTTTGGCAATAGAAACAGAGTAAGAAACTTCTTTCAAACACACACATAGGCATTACTTGCATTAGTGTCTATCATCTATGAAATTTTATATGAAACTAAATAATGTAGCTATTAGAAAATTATAGCAGCAAATTAGCAGAATATCTAATGCACATTTACCATAAAGTACGTGCTAAACTTAAAAATCCCACCCGGTAGTTGGGCCCAGTTGTGTAGCACTTGGTCACAAAAAGAGCATCAGTGAGTTCAGCTGGAGACATCATAAGCAAGACCTGAATTTGCTGCACATCATACACTTCTGTTCAGGTCAGAGTAAAGAAATGAACGTTCCTATTTGCTTTCTGAGAAGAACCCTGCTGTGATGAAATCATGGCCTAGGAAGGTAACTCCTTAATTAATTAATTAATTAGTTAATTGCAAAGCTCTATCAAGTTCTTAACACATGCAAGAACAAGGAGCGCTTCCTCACTGAATTTCAGTTTTCTCTTCTTTTCTTCTGCAAGTCTGCCTAACATGGTCAGAGGAGATGCTGTTAGGCTGCAAAAATGAAAACCACGTTTGAACAATACTGTACTTGATCCCCTTGTTCCACTTAAGTATTTTAATCCTGTTATATCTTTAAAAAATAACTGGTGGCTAACTTCTGAAGTCCTTAATTTATTGTTTTTATAAAGACTTTATGTGGCACACACTAATAAATGTAGTGATACCTTTGGCTCTGGAAGGGCTTCAGAAGTTGGTCAAATATGAAGATACTATGCTGCTAAGTTATCAGAGCTTATTTACTTTCAAAAATTTTCAGTGAAAGTTTAGTTGCACAGTGTTTAATACTGTGGTCAACAAGATTTTTCTTATAAAAAGTGTAGTATTATTATTATTAGCATTAACTAGATTCTGATAAAGAACAGAATACTTTGCCCAAGTATGCTGTATATTCTAAAATTTTACACAGAACTTTAAATTGCTTGTATATTTCTATACTAGTTACCATAAGAAAGTAATAGAATCAGTTTAAGTTCCTACAATATTTCAAGATTTTTCTACATGTTTCTTTGGAGGTATAAAATGGCTCTGTAAAAATCTTTGTTTTTCTTTTAGCTCTGAACAAAATTTTAAAAACCAGAAAACTCCTTTTTAGGGCTGCAGCAATTATATTACTTAAATGGGTCACCATAATTGAACTACAATATTTGGTATAATAGAAAATATTTATGGTTTTATGACCAAAGTATTAAAATATATTTTACCAATTTTTATAAGTCAAAATAGATGTGTTATTTAGTCAAGCTACTTTTGTGTTTTCACCTATATGATCAGTTCCCAATTATTGATAAAAAGGTTTCTGCCAACAGCAGTTTTTTCTAAATTCTTACACTTTAAACCACCTGATTTTTAGCTTTATCAAAATGCACAATTTCCTGTACATTAAACAGTAATTTCAATGTTTAATTTCACAAAAATCAACACCCACAAGAACAAGACAAAACAGCCTCAAGACAAATTCTAGCTAATATTTACAGAACACAATAGGAATATTTTGAGTATATTTTACGCTGCAACATTTCAGATAAAATTATAGGAACCACAAAAAACTTTTAGACTTCATTTTGGTTTCAGCATACAAGCCCACAACTGACTCTCTGCTGTGAAAACTACACACACCTAGTCAAACAAGAGCTATGGCATGATTTTGTTCAGCTGGTCTGTGCTCACATAGCCACAAGACACATTGAATTCCTTGTCTGGCACCGGCAGCGCGGTAGCATTGAGCACAAGGCCCTGTGGAGACTGAACAATGTGGATTGATGTATAGTCTGCAACAGGCATCTCTGAACTGGAGGGTGCTGCTGTTGAAGCTCCAAAATTGGCAACAGTAGTGGTAAGGCTCTCTGTGGTGAAGTAACCATCTTCATTATAGCCTTGTTCCTGAACATGTGGCTCATTCTCTTCGTGGGAAGTCACAGCAATGCATTTTTTCACATCTGCCTCACAGAAATAGGTGTTGTCCATGGTGAAGTTTTGTTCTGGGCAGCCTTCACGCTGTGCTCTCCCCAACTTGGATTTCTGCCCTGGTGAAAGTACAACCCTGCCTGCCGGAGTAATATCACTCACTTGAGCGTAGAAGTCAGTACTTGTCAGTGAATTCTGGTTGCTTATCTGGGTATGGACTGACAGATGGGGTGACTCAATGCTGGGGTGACTCAACGCTGGGGTGACTTCAAAGGGGGCCCACACATTGCTGTTTTCAGGCTGAGTATTCCTATGCCGGCTCTGCAGGTCTGTGCTGGCAAGATTTGGAAGTGACTCATCATTATCTTGTCTTTCAAGGCACAAGAGATCCTCTTCTTTTTCAGTAGCCTTTTTGAACTGGTCACTATCAGAGGTGGCATCACACGTGTCGCTTGCACTGAAGTCTGTCTCTGGAATATCTGGTTCACAACAGCTGGCCCGTCCAGAATCATCATCCTTCGTTCCCAAGCAACTGTGAGATTTCAGATGATCTTCACTCAGGAGCCTGTCAGTGTCTGAGGCTCTGTTCTTTTCTTCAGGGTCTTCTATGTCCAGCTCAATGAACTCAACCCACAAGTCATCACTGTATAGCTGTGTCTTGTAGCTGTCATGGCAGGCTAAGATGGAATTCACTTCATCTAGCTTTCCTTTCTACAAAGCAAATTAAAAAAATATAAAGAAATGAATAGAAATGTTCATCCTTTTTATAATGTTAACTGATGTAAAGACGACTGTAGTTACATAATATTTACAAAGGGATTCAAAATTATTTTATGCAAACTAATTCTGTGGCAATTCCCCAGATGTCAGAATTTTATTCTACAAAATTTTTCTGCCTGTGACAACAATTGTCATCTGCTACTACTACAGAGATTCTCAGTGTAGATTTTAGAGTTCAGTATTACCTTCAAAAGATCTGGGTCAATCCCTTTAATCTTTGGAACTGGCACAGGAGGAAAAATAAGCATTTTTAACCTGGAAAAAAAAAAGTTTTAATTGACAAATTGAAAGTGGTCTTTTTTTTGAGGAAGTTAGAAAGAAGACAGGTCTACATTGCATTTATATTTAATTACTTCAAAACCTATATGTTTGAAAATGAAATTTCAAATACTCCTAAGGAAAAGAAGTAATATTTTCTCTCATTTAAGAATTAAGAAACAAGTTTTCTGCAAGCTTCCTTTTTGAAATCACTTCAATTTATGTGAGAATCCATTTTGGAGTCTGGTCTTTGAAAATTCAACACTGTATAGAAAGAGAGTAAATTCTTAGAGCTCTGTCAATAGATTCCCTTTTTACTTTCTTTTCAATGGAACCTGATACAAACCTGTGACTTTTCCAAAATTCTTTTCAGGGACACCATAGCCTTGCATATGCCCAATAAATTTAAATAGAGGAACAGAAAATGGAATTGGTGGAAAGAGTGAATTACTTTAGAATTAATAAATAAAACTGAAAAACATCTGCAAAAAATTAGGGTAGTGTTTTGCCATCTCTGTGACAGTTCTGCTTTTTGAATTATTAGTGCAACAAGTAATATATAATTAATGCAGGGGTTTACCCATGTAAAGAAAGGTCTAGTAACTTGCTTGGAGATTTGCAGGCTGTGGAAATACATATTATTCTAGTCCTTCATAAAGTGCATTCTTAATTTTTTAAGGGACGAAGAAACCTCCTCCAAACCAAACCACCCATTTTGCCCACCCAATTCTAATAGAAGGAATTTCCCCTTAACAGTAATCTGATAGTAGCTGGTCATGCCTATCTCCTTCATTTTACCTCCCTGCTTCTTTTGCAAACAGATAAACAAAAGGAAAATTCAAAATTCTCTTTACACTGGGTTAATTGCCTACTTTAGAAAGTAAGGTGTGGGAAATGGAAGATATAAATTCAAATATTAGTTTTTCTGTCTTTTTAGTGACCGTGGTGAGCTCCAGAGAGGGTCACAGAAGGTTAAAAGAATGCCTAAAGAGAAATTTAGGCACCTTTGGCTTAACCATGGCATGTCCACATTCCTCAGATGTTTTTGGTTTTGAGCAGATCCTCAGTGTTCTGCCCAACAAGCCTAATGAGAGCCAGAAATCCAGTAATTTTCCACCTAATCCCTGAAGAGGCAGTGGAAACTGGTTGGGCTATCAGGGTTAGGACTTGTGCTTTACAGTTGAATCCACAAATCAGGTATTCTGACAGGACTGGGCATTGCTTCTAATGAAACAAAGAATTTTACCACTCACTGCCTGGAGAAGACATTTGAGAAGGAGAACTATGCTCTGCTCCTTTCTTAACCTAGCATAATTCAAGCTTTCATCTCCCAACTCTAATGACCTAAACCTATGGCATCTGTCCTAGACTGACTCGTTCAGAGCCTGTGAGATCAGAACTGAGGAAAATATGAATTGGTATCTTTCAGAATCAGAAGGAAACCAAGTCTGGATCTTTTGCATTATTGAAAACCTATGCAGGCTGCTTCTCTGCAGAACACATTTCCATTCCACTGCTAAATGGTCCAGTTTGAAGGAAAGGTCACATGCCTGCAGTCCAGAAAAACTTTCCACATGAAGGTCCTCAGTGGAGAGAAGCTTCTTCCAGCATGGAAGATATTTATAAACTCTGATCAGAGATATGCTGCAGACCTCAAGATTTTCTGAGACTGAGCCACTGTTTGGTCAGTGTGCTGATCTTAGCTCCTGGTGCCATGTGCACATTGCTCCATTCTGACACATCAAGCTTTTGTCATGAATTGTATCATGATCCTTGCTCTTAAATCTGCAATTGGGATGCTATTGCAGGGAATGGCTTCCTGAAATTAAACTGTCAAAGCGTTCCGCTTGCTTAAATAAAAAATTACTGCTTAATGAAAAAAAAATTTTTTAGATCTGCTCCAAATTCACCATATTGCTTTTATTTCAGTATGTGAAATGAAATGTCACTATTTGCTGGTATGCGCAAAACTACTCAATGTTCATTTTTGAAGTGTATACACAAGACTACTGACAACATGCATGTGTGCACTGCGTCTTGACCATAGTGTTGCTCCATAGTGTACAACAGCACTGATATGACATCCAAGTTGAATTCTGCCAAAACCTATTCCTGAAAACACATATTAGGGGATTAATTAATTTTAAGACCTGTCATTTTGATGTATGTTCCATTCTTTTATTTCTGTATATGACACAATTTTGTAATTTTTACAAAAAAAGCAATTCTGTGATCTGTTTCATTTTATCCCTGTTACCTACAAGAGCTGCAATTTATCCAGAGACCAAATATTCCCCTATGACTCAAGCTCTTTCCCTTGGCTTCAAGAAGTAGAGTTTAGTGGAATGGTCTTAGAACAAAAACAGATTCATAGACATAGGTTTGTATGAAACTTTTGAAAAGCATGGAAATAAAAAATAATATGTACAAAATTTGAGTGAACTAAAAAGCCAGCCTTCTTCAAAGCCTAAGTAAATCAGTCAGGTACATTCGGCGGAATAAAACGTACTGCAGTGAAAGAGGAAGATCAACATGATCAGATTCTCTGTGCTGAAGACCCCATACATACTAATTCCAGTTATATGTAGTTTACAAGAAAGGAAAAAAATGCTCAGAATGCTTCCTAGTCTCCCAAATTTGAAATAATTTAATTTTTTTTTTTTAAGCTACAGGTACATAAAATCCAACAAATAAAAAGTCTCTACCTTGGTTGTTTAGACAGCATGATTGAGATCACTGTTACAGCCAGCCCACACACTCCAAAGACAACAACTAAGAACCATGGAAACTCAACTTCTGAAACAACAAAACATGAAATATATAAGCAGGATTCTCCATCATTGTCACAATTTCAACGTTGTCTTCAACTACCTGAGGATTCCAAAGTGGTAAAAACTGATGAAATTTTTTTTGTTACTTTAATGTGGATGTTCTGTGAGCAGCAGAAGTAAAAATATGCTTTTGTCCTGGTTCTGGCCAGCACTCAGAGGTTCTTTGATACCACCTCATGTCACTGCCAGGGGCAGACAAAGGGACTCCCTGGCTTCTAAGAAGGTTGTGACTTCTGGCTGAAAAACGTGGTAGCATTTTCTGGCATTGCTCGTTGTCTCTGCAGTGAGCATCTCTCACTTAGGGGGTGTGAGCCACTCTGTCTTTTGTATACTTTTGCTATTAACATTGTTGCTTTTACTGTTTGTTTTCTTATCTCATTGCTGTTTCCAGTAAACCGTTCATATCTCAACCTGTGATCTTCACTTTCTGTGCTGTCAGTTCCACTGGAGCAGAGAGGGGAAGAGGGGAGTGAGAGAGCAGGGTGTGGTTTGAGAGAGTCTCAGTCATGGCACTGAACTGGCAATATCATTCCTAGGCCATGGCATCTTTTGGTCTCAGCAGTTTCCACACATTTACAAGTGTGCTGAGACTCCTTGCTAAACCAGAACGACTTAATAAATCTAACAAAGGTCAGTAAAGATAATGTCTATAGCAAAGCAAACAGCGCCTGCTTGGAACATAGGTAGCATTAGTCCTGAGGGCATATAATGCCACAGACCATGGTACTACTTGTTCATCCAAGCTGAGAGAATGTTACTAATAGCACACAAAATCACAAGCAAACTATTTTTCTCTCACAAAACCTAAAGCATAGTGGTGTCAAAAAAAATACCACTTCTCTTTCTAAAGGTTGAACATTTATTTTTTTGTACACCAACTGAATCAAATGAAAAAAAAAAGCCCCTTTTTTTTATCTTGCAGGTGGCTACAAAGAATTTAGAAATTAATTGAGAAATGCAATTTAGTAGAAATGAAGAACAATGCTGAAAAATGAAATGTTTTATCTCTTAAAAACTAGCAATTCCATTATTCTTAATATGACATTGTAAATTGAAAAGCATAGAGAAATTTTTTCTAGCTTTCATCTTAAGACTTTTATCATGTTTTCATAATTTTATTTCCTACAAAAATTTCTTTTTTTTTTTTTTTTGGCCAAGAAACACTGGACAGAAAGCTTTAGAACTCTATTTATGACAATAAATGACCTTTCAGAGAAAAAAACAAACAAAATAAACAATTCAGGTGCAAGTTTGAGCCCTGTGTTCCCAGTTCAGATTTAAACGAGACACGCTTTCAGGCCTCAATGAAGTCCTATATGGATATGTTTGTGTTAAACAGGTCTCTATTTTAGTAACTCATTGTCACATCAGTGAGACCAGCAAACATCCAGCTCCTTCAAGAAGTTAGAACATTGCATTAGAAGACTTTAAATTATTAATAGATTAAATGTCTCTAAAGTTTAATTCTGTATTCCTGAAAGTGATATACAAAAGAAGCAAAAATAAATTCTCAGTCAAATCAGCTCACTGCTGCTGTGTGAGGTGTGTAGTTTTGGATCACTTTGGAGAATCTGAGTTGCAGTGACTGAAGAAAACTGGCTGTAGGATAGCTTTAGATTTTCCTAGTATTTTAATTTCACAAATACGAAAAACTTGACCACTTTCTGTGGATGAGGTTAATGAAAAAATGCCACATGTACAGAACACTAACTGTTCCTATAAATTAGAAATGAGACCTAATAATAGGAAGAACAAAAAAGGAGAACCTAGCAAGTTTTTGAAAAATAAAAGTTACAGGTTGTTTTATGTAACATCTTCACTAATACCCTGGAAAATTATGTGAAGCAGCTTGTTAAAAGTACTTGCTCAAGACCTCATATTTAGAAGACATAGTTTAGTAGCTCAGACCTGAGAACACTTCTGGAAAAAGCAGTGTCTCATTCCTTCAGTATAAAAAATATGATTCTGAATGGCTGCTTCTACTTGTGTCTTTTACAGCACTTTAAAATGAGTACCAGTCATAAGCAAGAATGAGAAAACACTCACTGGCCTTGATAGTATATCAGGATTATCAAAAAAGCACAGAATTGTGGAAAAAACATAGCCAACAGTTTTACAAGAAATCACAGTTCTTCTCTTCCCAATTGAAGTGCTCATTTTAGATGTTGAAGTGTGAGATTTCATTCTGGGTTAGACTCTTTGAGATGTGCAACAGCAGTTATTTCTGATGCTTAAAGCTATTTGTATTTTGCTCTCTGGTGATCTGAGAAACAGTCTTGCTGAATTTACTTATCATCCTCCATCTCATCACTGAAAAGATAAGAATCACAGCTATAAAAACACTTTGCTTATTTACCTTCTGTACAATGATCACATCCAATGCCTATTTGAGAAAATGATACATAGAGGATTTCACTGAACTCCCCGAATTTTTCAGAGGTCCGTTGTCTTGATCGGATTCGTATCTCATAATCTCTTGCTGTCTTCAGAGAGTACAGTGGAACCATTGTTGAGAGTCTGGGTTTCAACTGTAAAGACAGAAGGACTGTGATTTATTTGTTTGAGTTGTAATGGAAACTTTACACTGCTGCTTGATTTAAAAAATAAAAATTGGAAGGCATTTTTGCTCCTGGGAATTTTAAGAATACCACAAGAATAGTTCAGAGAACATTGACACTGGGCATTTCTGTGCTTCAGGGGACCAAATGCAGAGAATCCAAGCTCTGTAGATACAGTCAGTGAAGAAAGTCAGCCTCCCCCAGTTACATGCCAAAAGTAGGTGGTGTGAACATCTTTAACTGATCTTTCAAGTAGTAAATCCTTTTTACTACTTATAACACAACATTACTGATTGCAGAATACCAAAAATGCTGTTAAAATAACACAGGAGTTCTAAAATTACTGCAATCTCCACTACAGATTTAATGGTTATAACTAAACATATTGCATGTTACAAATGTTTTTATTTGGAGAACAATGTATAGGTCCCCAAAATCTTCAGCTATATTCAAAATGTGATAATGGAGACTGTGAGAGCTGGCATCAGATTGTTGCTCTTTGAAACTTCTATATTAGCTGAAACATACTTAGAATGTCAAAATGTTTAGGAAATCACACTGGAGATCTTAATAGGTGAAATCTCTGCCTTTGTCTATTACACCACTAGGAATATGCATTTGTATTCCAATAGCCCTACAAAAGTATACAAAAATAAGGAAAATGTGCTCACAATAGAAATCCATGTGGCAGATATTATGTTCTACTTTTACTTCAGAATCAAGGATGATACCAGAAAAAACTATCATGGCTAGGACTTAAAATACTGGAAAACAGCAGCCTTTGGGAACTTGAAGGAAGCTTCAACAGTCCTATAATCTCTATAGCTGCACAAACTAAACTTGAGATACTGTTTGTTGGTAAGTATGATCTCTGGAGTTGTCTGATCCCTGGTGACTCCAGACTCCAGTGTTCTTACAACCAACCAGTCAGATTTTGGAGAGCAGATTATTTTTCTCTGCTAGTAGTTGAGCATAAGACTGGGGAGAACTATTGCTGTACATCACCAATGTTTTTAACATGTGAAGAATATCCATTTGGGAAGCATTGGGAAGGATATTCAATATATGCCTATCTCATGCTATTCAGCACAAAGAAATAGTTCACCAAAGTTTTACAAATAGGTTTACATGCATCCCAAATGCATGTCACTTGGAAAAAGACAAGAAGATTATATCAGAGCCTAAATGAAAGACTCCTGCATAGAGTAGGATGTGTGGAGTGGGGAAAGTTCAGCATGAAGCACATAGATGAACAGCATTTGTCATGGATTAAATCAAGTAAAAGCCATATGAGAGAGAGAGATCGGAAAAGGTAACCAATAATTTGTCTCTGTCTCATGAACACCCCTTATGTCAGGGTGGATTTTATTCGGTTTAGAACACTTTCTCAGAAAATAATTTTGGTCCTCTTATCACTATAACTTACTGTTTTAACAGTTTACAAATTAATGTTTAATCTTCTTTCAATTTTGAAGTTACTTATTTTTAATTAGTAAATAGACTGAAAAATAATAAAGGCTATGCATGAAAAAGCAGTCAATCTTCCCAAAACGTATAGAAAAAATTACAAACAAGTTTCAATAAGGGGGGACTTAGTACTACAAGTTAATTTTTTATTAGTTATATGTACAAAGCATTATGGTATATTTAAGCAATCAAGGATTATCCTTTGTGTAAAAAACTAGCAATAACTAGATATGTATAACTTGACAATGTATATCCAGACATTTCTATCTTAATGTGCTTCAACACTCATTAGAGAAGGCATTTGTAGCAAGGAACACAAAGAGGGAAATTGTAGCATTGGTCCAATGCTGTTTCTCAGAAATTTGCTCTTGTCCTAGGCCAGACAGGATTTTATTGAGAAGTTTGTCTTTTGTGCTGTCATAGTGTCTCAGTGAATTATGCCACGTTTATGCTCCTAAGATGAAAGGCTTACAAAACCATACAATATGCACAGCTTAAGTCCAACATAATCTATAACACTTTGTCTCTTGAGGCAAATATCACAGTCAGGAATTCCTTATCTGCATTCTGAAAGAACTTTGATCTTCAAATCTTTGCTCTCCTGAGGAGAATTATTCTCAGATTCTAGGATTATTGATGATACTGGAGCAAGAACAAAGCTCTATTAGGGCATTTATATGCCCGATATCAAGACTCTTATTTTAAAAAAATCAAAATGTGCATTTTTAGAGACACACCTGTATTCTTGTTTTTGAAATTCTGCAGATTATCAGATGCTTAAAGATTACTGATTTACTGCCTAAATTTAACACATTTCATAGGCTTTAAAATAGAGGCTAATATATTAAGTATATCTTAAACTAGTATAGATAGAAAGACAGAGAACCATTAGGAAAAAAGTTACAGACATTATAGGCCTGTCTGGCTGTGGTCTTATTATTAAGAACTAGCTAAAGAGAAAATGCTAACACTGAGAAGGACCGGAAGTGAGGAGGGGGCCAGGGTCTATCACAGGTGAAGGCAAGCAAACCAGTCTGACTACATTTTGATTGGTAAATTTGACTTTCTTCAAATTGTTTAAATTTTCCTTTTGTAGTTAAAGACAAATTTTAACAGTACTATCTGTTTTTTCTGCCAGTTAACTCAGTTCATATTAATAAGAAAGCAAAGGAAGGATTCTTCTCTGACATGATGTTCTTACTGCATTGAAGAAGAGCTCTCCATATGCAAATATGCCATGGCACACTGCCATTTAGCCTATACATTCAGGTAAGATGGGTACGATATCATCCCTGTAACAGAAAAACTAACTACATGAAAAGTTAAGTGATTTTCAAAAAGAAAACCTAATAATTTGTAACATATTTTATATTTTCATAGACTATCCAAAAATTTCCCTTTGATGTCTGGTATGAAATCTGTCTTATCAATGTTGCATTACTTATATTAGCTTATTGCATCAAATTTTAAATTGCAACTCAAAGTTCCTTCCTTCCTTCCTTCCTTCCTTCCTTCCTTCCTTCCTTCCTTCCTTCCTTCCTTCCTTCCTTCCTTCCTTCCTTCCTTCCTTCCTTCCTTCCTTCCTTCCTTCCTTCCTTCCTTCCTTCCTTCCTTCCTTCCTTCCTTCCTTCCTTCCTTCCTTCCTTCCTTCCTTCCTTCCTTCCTTCCTTCCTTCCTTCCTTCCTTCCTTCCTTCCTTCCCTTCCTTCCTTCCTTCCGCACCTTCCGCACCTTCCTTCCTTCCTTCCTTCCTTCCTTCCTTCCTTCCTTCCTTCCTTCCTTCCTTCCTTCCTTCCTTCCTTCCTTCCTTCCTTCCTTCCTTCCTTCCTTCCTTACCTTCCTTCCTTCCTTCCTTCCTTACCTTCCTTCCTTCCTTCCTTCCTTCCTTACCTTCCTTCCGCACCTTCCTTCCGCACCTTCCTTCCTTCCTTACCTTCCTTCCGCACCTTCCTTCCTTCCTTCCTTCCTTCCTTCCTTCCTTCCTTCCTTCCTTCCTTCCTTCCTTCCTTCCTTCCTTCCTTCCTTCCTTCCTTCCTTCCTTCCTTCCTTCCTTCCTTCCTTCCTTCCTTCCTTCCTTCCTTCCTTCCTTCCTTCCTTCCTTCCTTCCTTCCTTCCTTCCTTCCTTCCTTCCTTCCTTCCTTCCTTCCGCACCTTCCGCACCTTCCGCACCTTCCGCACCTTCCTTCCTTCCGCACCTTCCTTCCTTCCGCACCTTCCTTCCTTCCTTCCGCACCTTCCTTCCTTCCTTCCGCACCTTCCTTCCTTCCGCACCTTCCTTCCTTCCGCACCTTCCTTCCTTCCGCACCTTCCTTCCTTCCTTCCTTCCTTCCTTCCTTCCTTCCTTCCTTCCTTCCTTCCTTCCTTCCTTCCTTCCTTCCTTCCTTCCTTCCTTCCTTCCTTCCTTCCTTCCTTCCTTCCTTCCTTCCTTCCTTCCTTCCTTCCTTCCTTCCTTCCTTCCTTCCTTCCTTCCTTCCTTCCTTCCTTCCTTCCTTCCTTCCTTCCTTCCTTCCTTCCTTCCGCACCTTCCTTCCGCACCTTCCTTCCTTCCGCACCTTCCTTCCGCACCTTCCTTCCTTCCTTCCTTCCTTCCTTCCTTCCTTCCTTCCTTCCTTCCTTCCTTCCTTCCTTCCTTCCTTCCTTCCTTCCTTCCTTCCGCACCTTCCTTCCTTCCTTCCTTCCTTCCTTCCTTCCTTCCTTCCTTCCTTCCTTCCTTCCGCACCTTCCTTCCTTCTTAAAATTTTACAGGTACTCTGAAGAATCTGGTTTGATTTGGTGATATTTACCAAAAAAACTTCCTGTTCTGACTACTGAAACACCATGCACTTTTTAAATATTGAAGTTTAAGAAAACAATAGATAAATATTTATTTTTTCCGTAAAAAAACTTGCATGTATCTGACCCTTCCTATACTTACTAACCTAACACAGGTGTTTCTGGATTTTTCATTATCCTGCCTGTCAACTATCTTGACATATAAAGTTACAGTGTTTGCTAGAAAGTGTCAGAAGAAATGTAGGCATATTGTTTAAGAATTAAGGTATCATCTAATTAGCAATTATAAACATGTTTTTCATAGTGGTACAAAAGTGTTAGGGATGGAACCAGCCTGTGCTGCACCATGAATAATGTATAATAAATAATTGTTTCATACCTCCTTCCATTTTGTCTCATTAACTTCTTTGTACTGCAATTCATACTCCAGAGTAATCCATCCCTTCCGAACATCTGCTGTTGGTGGTGGATCCCATCTTACCTGGATATCCCCATGGATGCCAGTCTGACTAGTATTTAGCAGAGTCCAGTTAAGATGGACAGGGGGATCAGGTAGCACTGTTTAAACAGAGTATTTGGAATGAAACAGCCAGTTCGCAGTGTGACATGTCTATCCTTACTACCCCCTGATAAATCATTTCAGGACTTAAAAAGTATATTAACCATGTATTTTCTGATTAAAATCCAATATATCCAATGACAAAGTCGCTGCAGGTTTGGTGACACGAAGGCACCCTGACCAATTGGAAGTAGACGTGTTCTGAACAAATGTCATCCAAGCAACTAATAAAGAAGATTAAGAATGCATTCCCTATTGAAGCATATTTCTGAATAGCAGATTATAAAACACTAGATATAAACAAATATCCATCAAAATTTAAATCTCGCATTCTGACTAGAAATAAAAACAATAATTGGAGTAACACAGAAAGACAAATATTTAGTAGCTAATATAGAAGTACATGGAAAAAAAATTGGTATTCAAAAAACTAATCTAAATTCGCTCAGCTGAGTAAAAGAGCATTGGGTATTCTAATCATCTGGAGGAATAACTTCTCTGGATATGCAATTAATGGTGGTACACTACCACTCTGAACAAGCAGTAACATCTGTAAAGTCCCAGGCAGTCACAATTCATATTGCCATAAATATAAATCCTAGCTTAAAAATACTAGACATCCTGATCCTTTAGGTTACAGTTGATGCAGGAACAAAACAGTGTTTGGCTTCCAGAGCTTTGCAGGATCAAGGTTTTAAAGCCAACTTTGCTGTACATGGAGATGTAGCATCCGTTAGAAAAGACTCGAAGTGACAGCAAAGACAAGCTCATTTGAGCATGCACACATTTGAGAGACCATTAGTATACAGAAAAATAAATCACATATTTGCTTTTATCCTTTAAGCTTTCTTCCAATCTAGGCAGTATTTTCTGGTGTGGATCACATTATGGTGTTACAAAATCAAATCCCTTCCTATATATCATATATTTTAGATACTAAGTTTTCTGAGAGGCAATATTTAAATGCAGTCTAAGTAAAACAAAAGCTTGTAGAGGTAAGACACATAATGGAAGCATACCTATTTCATCAACACTGAAACATTTTTTATCATATACTTCATTTTTACTGGCAAGCTGAACACAGTATGGTGTCCACACAGAGGTGTAGGATGCGTTGAAGTAACAGCTATTTTGTCCTGAAGTGATATAATCAGGGCATTCTTTCCAGTCTTCCTCATTACTAGAATGACAACAAAAATGCAATATTTGTGAGAGAGAGATTTACAGACCTTACAAAGTACAAATGACAGATGTTATCAAAGAAACCTGCATAACTGAGTTTAGGCATTCATGTACTCTTAGTGGCCTGGAAAATAGTTGAACTTTAGTATGTCTTCTAACCCAAACCATTTTAGGATACTTTTATTCTATGATTCTATGACTTCTGAGATGTCTCAGAGTACCTAAGAAAGCCAGCCTTCCCATTAGGCTTCAGTCTGCTATGCAAATCTATCATCACAGTTTTCAAAAAGTGTCTGTAGATCAAAAAGATCAAAACCCTGTTCATTAGAGGGAACAGAAATTCACATCCTCCTGTTCTTGTGAACAAAAGGCCTATTTCCTTAATAGTCATTACTGGTAATGTCTATGTCTTTTTCAGGCTAATCGTTGTAGCAACCTGAAAATTGAAAAGGCTTAAAGTAGAACTGAATCGTAATTGAACAGGACTCAATGAAGCATTATCCCAGCATCAGAGTAGCCTTTCCCCCTGGACCTGTACATTCAGACTTTATCACAGCAATTGATCAATGGGGACTTCATAAAACTTTAATAAAAATTTGGAAGAGGTTGTATCCAACCTCCACATTTGTGCACACATATAAGGAATCTCAGTGTTGCAGGTTAGATGGATTAAGAATAAACTGAAGTTGCCCAATAAAAGATTATTACCCAAGCCATATAGTGCTCAGTTTTGGATTCTGAAAGCTGGACCTAAATTAAGTAAGAATGTGTTCTTAATTATCTGTCAAATAATGCTCGTTGCTGCAAATTGCTTAATAATTACCAATAAATTCTGACATTGGAAAAAATGTACTTAAAACATGGGTTTATACCCTTAAAAACAGTATGGCTCATATCACAGTAAAAGATTATCAATAACAACCTAACAAGCATGGCAAAATAAATTACTTCTCTCTTTTCCTGTTTCAGCTTTTTTTACCTCTTCTTGTACAATAGCTGTAGCATTCTTGGAACAGTGAGGTTATGAAAATTTCCAGCAGTCCAAAAACATGAAAATGTCTCCATTTCAGGTGATCTGCATTTGCTGATTTGTGGCCACTGCAAAATGTCTGTCAGAAAAAAAAGCAGGGGACAGAAGGATACACATGAAACAAATCCAAACCCCAGACTAACCTGCTGTTAAAATGAAACTCAGCACCTCTAATGAATAATTAAATTTTTATCCAACTGCTTATGTACAATGAGACAAGATTTCAATTCTTACGTGCATGCATGTAGATGACTATAGAAGCCAAATTTGAAAGATGTGTCAAGCTCTCTTGTACTGTGTAGATGTCACAGTATCACAGCCTGACACTCGGCATAGGGATTTGCCAGCTCTACAGCTGGAACTGAATAGAAAAGTCTGTTTCAGATGGAAGGGACCTAAAACAACCATCCAGTCCATCTGCCTGACCACTTTAATGCTAACCAAAGGCCTGTTATGAAGGGCACTGTCCAAATACCTCTTAAACATTGGCAGACTTGGGGTATCGAACACCTCTCTAGGATGCCTGTTTCAGAGTTTGACCACTTAAGGAAACTCATCCCGTAGAAATGCATTTCCACGCCTGAGGAGGTGTCTCCATACAGGGAAGGGTTTAAGACTCACCCCAAAACCTTTTAAAGGAAGAATGCTGGAAGTTTCTTTACTCTCCTGACAGTAATTAGCTCAGTGCCAAGACAAAAACACTGACAGGTCTGTTTACCTGTTCCTCAGAAAAGCAGCTATTCTCTAATAGGCCGTTTGCCAAAAAAAACCCACCGAAACCGTTCAATACTTAAGGGAGAGCACAAAGCTTCTCACTGCATTCTCAAAGTGGTGTAGCAGGTGGATTGGACCTATCCCTACACTGTCTTCAGTTTTGTTCTTTGTTTTTTGTATTATTTTCTTCTCTTAATAAACCTTTTTGCTTTTTCAAGACATATTCAACCATACTGTCTCCCAAAATTATTTAAAGCATTTTCTGTGAGGTGCTGGACACCCTCAGAGGTATTGAACCCTTGCAGAGCTGATAACACCTGGCTCTTTGAGAAATTCAGTATCATCCTAATGTCCAGTCCAAACCTGATGTAGTTTTGAACCATTCCCCCAGGTCCTGTCACTAGCCCTCTTATGAGCTTTGTTTCCCTCCTCAAGATGCAATTAAGGATCTTCAAAACCTTCTTAACCTGCAGGGCTCAGCACTCAGCACAGGGAGGTCACAGCAAGGTTGAGCACAGTGGGCTCATTGCCTTTGGATCAGCTGCCTGTCCCCAGTTAGGTTAGTTCAGGACAGACACACCTGAATTAGCCCTGCTCTTGCTTTAAAGAAGGTGTGGTACCACAGAGCTCCTATCAGACTCACCTCAGCTTGGCACATACCCAGCAGAGGCATTTCACAACGCCTGCTCATGACAGAAGCTACCTTGAGCTGAGCTCAGCTTTGTGTGCACAATGCTGTGTGGATATAACCTTGTTCTGAGGGAGATAAGGGGACTTCTAAGCATGGACATATTATGCCACATGCTACTTCTATATCTATAATTTCTATTCTTTGTCAAAACCAAAATAATGAAAGGTCATAAAATGACTGCTACAATAGTCAGCCACAACAACCCTTGTGAGAAATATAAAAGCAAAAGTTGCAGGTATGACTCACTGCTTCCAAAGTAAAGCTTTAACTTTTTCCTGATTTTGAAGGTTTTAATTGCCAGTGTTCCCTATTTGGCCTGGAAAGCTTTCAGAGGAAGATCAAATGCACATCGAAGTGTCTACCTCTCTTCACAGGCTATCTGGGAAATATAATAATTTATTTAAGAAAATTCCTCCAAAATCTACTTAAGATAGATGTAGATGTTAGTCAGGTATTTATGAGTAGTGAAATGATCCCTGAAAAAGGAGTAACATGATGCTACTAGACCCTGCATGCCAAGTTTTTTGCGAATGTTTTGGCAGTATAACGGATGTGAATATCAGAATTTCAGACAAGATATAAGGAAGAAATGTGTTGGTGTCAGGGTGGTGAAACCCCAGAATTGATTGCCCAGATAGGTGCTGGGTGCCCCACACAGGAAACATCCAGCACTGAGTGGGACAGGGCTCTGAGCATCCTGGTCTAGCTCAAGACATCCTGGGTGGTTGCAGGAGGGTGGGACTAGAGGATCCTTACAGGTGCTTTCCAACCCAAACCATTCTGTGATAACACTTGATACAAGATATTTACCTTCAAAGTAAAGAAAAAGTGTTAAGATACAGTCATCCACAAGCACTATGCACTTCCTGCTACACAAGAAGATATTGTGGCCTTCATGAATGCTGACTCCTTTATTTACGACCCAGACAGAAACAGCCACTCCATGCCTGAGAAATTTGTACTTCTTGGGCTCAGTGGTTTAAATTGTGTACTCTCTATTACACACTGCCAAGCATCCACATCAGGCAGTAACTAATATACATGAGTATTACGAATTTTTGTTTTGCTTATCCCAGAAAATTGTCTGATTTTACACTCTGGACAATGAACAAGGCCTGAGCATATGTCTGTAAATAGATTTCACAAGCTGGTTTAGATTAAACCTCTCTGCCCTTCCCTTCCCTCCCCAAAGCACTGAGAATTCATCTTGCCACCCTAAAATAACTGAAGTTTGATGGGAAAGATTTTTAAAAGCGGTTTTTTAAAAAGCATGTTCTATTTCACTCAGCTTTAAATAAGTTTCAGTTTAAAACGGAAACAAATTTTGAAATTAACTACTGCTGCAAATGGAAAAAAATTGCACTGTTCTTTTTCCAGAAAATATTTAAACAGAAAAATTTTTACTATTGTGTCTGATTTTTTGGTATATGATTCAGTGTTTGACAGCTTTGTCAAAACTCCAAAATGCGTCTGGGATTGACCTTGATTTGAGCTTTTACACACTTTTACATCATTTGTCAAACAATGTTCATGTAGTAGATGCCTTTGTTAGAAACAAACATGTACATGATCACGAAACCGCAAACTGTTGTAACATAAATCCAAAATAAAATAGGATGAAAGATTCAAGAACAGTATTATATTTATAACTTTTTAAAAGTGTGAGTGTTCCAACTTTCTGCTAAACAAAAGAAAATCTGAACTCTCTTATTTAATTGAAAATCAAATTATTATATAAGAGTAAAACAAAGAAAATTAGCTATTTAAAAAGAGAACAAGAAAAATGAATTAAATTTTCTGCCTTTACTTCAAAGACATGAATAAAATTGCCTCAGCTGCATAATACCTATAATCAAGAAGACACTTGTCTCTCCCTTCTTCTATAAACAGATAGTGTGCAAGGAAGTACATGCTATGGCTTTTCCTGTTTCTATCCCCAGCTACATACAAATACAGTTATTTTTACTGCAACACATTAGGAATTTGAGAAAATGATATATTGGAAACTCTCCTAAATTAGACTATTTCTGTTGATGTATTTATAGCTATTTTTATAGCTAGAACATACAATATTTAGAGACCATGCAGACTGTGTTCTCATCTGTAGGGGTAAATAAGTCATACTGACACTTTTTTACATAATGAAATGAACTGAAATCAAATCAAACTTCACTTAGATTTTGAGAGGTCCAGCAGAATCTTAGATATAGGGTCTACAATGTGTTAATAATCAATTCTTTGGAATTTACCAGCTTTATGCACACTTTCAGATGTACAAACTCTTTTAGGAAAACAGGTCATAACACAACCAGAATGGCATAATTTACAGTGGTGAGGATCAGCAAAGCAGAATACAGATTAAGACTTGAACTCTTACATCCTAATTTCAGAGGAATGTATACCCAAATCTCCCTTTTCCACTTCCCCATTACAGGACTACTAATTCTTTCTCTCACAGATGTTCCTTCAACAGACACAAGAACTTTTGAATAAGGAGTATTTTTATTTGGGATTCAGTATTCCTGGTTAATCAGTTTATATGAATGCATATATTTTTATTTTATGCCTATTTGAAAGAAATATTATCTTATGATAAACACTTCCAGTTTCTGTGTCAAGTTTCCAGCCTTTGAAACCACAGATTTTGTGACTGACAGAAAAAACTTTAACATATTGACTTGGTATTCCTGGGGTAGAGTTCATGAGTTCCTTGTTTCCCACACAAGTCAATTATCAGCACTATGCAGGACCCTGTGTGAGCTCCATCTGAACAAACTGTCCCAGAGTGTGATAACTGTAAGCAATAGCTCGGCTGAACACATTTAGGCATAAAGGCAGCAGGGTACTCAAAGTAAAGGCTGTCAAACCAAGATTTTAAACAGACTAGAAGAGCAAAACAAAGCATGGATGCACACTTGCTCATTTCCTATCTCATCCAGTGAGTTCCAGTCAAACTGTCATTAATAAAACCACTTGCTTTACTCAAGATAATGGCTTGACCAAATATGCCATTTCAACAGGAAAAACATGGAAAAAAATATCAGAAGGCTAATTCTTTTAGGGGTTGAATTTCCTTTTTTCTTTTCTTTTTTCTTCCCCCTTCCCCCCATTCCTTAAAAGTTCCTCTAATAAAATGTAACTTTAAAAGGAGCTGGAAGTGTGGAAGAGTAAAGAACTGAAATGTGTAACTGGGGTGTAGCAAAACAGTTTATCATCATTTTGGAGAAAGTCCTACTGCCACTAGACCTCTAGCACTTCTGCAGGAACAACAGTGGAGGAGTACACAAATTGTACAGAAATTACAATTTCTGTACAATCCCACTTATTAGTGTGGGACTATGGTAAGTGAAATAATAATGAGCATATGACTGATTGATTAAAATCAAGCTAACTAAACATAAATTGATAAAAGGAGCTACACTTTTGCTGAACAAAAGGAGGTGCTTCTAGTTGTGAATTTTAGAAGGTTCATGTGGAATTATCCATTATCAGAACTTCCTGTACCAGTCGAACCCATGGCAAAATTAAACTCACAGAATAACGTGTCCCAATATGCAAATCAGTGATAGATGAGACCTGATGCAACAGCACATCTCTTCATATAATCTACTTGCAAAGCTCATACAATGTGTCACTGCTAGAGTGCAATGGAGAAAGGTGGAAATGGCAATACAAAGAAGGCAACTCATTACATTTAACACTGAAAACAGCTATGAAGAGCTGGAGTGCTTTTTCTGTAGCTCAAATTTGTACATTGGCAGTAAATGCTCTGTCAATTAGATCCTGCTCCTGAATCCACCAAGCTCATCACAGGTTGGGTCATTTAATAATTGATTTCTATGCTACCAGCAGATTCTAATTTGTTTAAATTGGGCAGAAAAATGAATCACTGTTGGTGTCAGTGGATGATATGTTAAATAGGTACAATCTAGTACTAATAAATTGTCAGACATCCTATACAGAGAGTGAGAGATGCAGTACAGGGAGACAACCACCAGGTTACTTCTTCATCAGGATGCTTGCTAATCTGACCCAGTTTTTGCCCTAAGTAAAACCTCCCCATAAAGGACCATCAAGTTCTGGAACATTTTTTTGTGGAAAAGAATAAAATTTATTTCATATCAGTAACAAATCAGATCCTTTTGTACAAAATACTTGACAGAAACAAAGCAAAGCTTAATAACTCTCATATGCTGTGTCACAGTGAAAACAATGGAAAGACTTCATAAGAGAATTTTATGCCCATGGAGTAAGTCTAAATATTTTAATAATTCATGATTAATTCAAGTGTTTTGCTTAAAAACATGAAAGTGAAATGTTTATGTCTGCATTGAAGATTAATTTGGTGACTGCTACCTCAAAATACATTATGTAGGCATCCCTGCAAAACAGGTAACTATTCTAGCTGTTCTTTCAGGAAAAAACTTCTTACATCTTTAGTCAAGTGAGACTGATGTAGTTAAAAGCATAAAAGCCTGGAGAAGCTGTGCTTATTCCATAGCATAGAAATCCAACAGCTGTGCTGGCTTCCCACACTTTCTATGTTATTAAGCTCACACAGAACAGAGATCAACTTGGCTCACATATGTGATCCATAAGGGTGGCACACATAAACTAAGTAAATAAAGTTCAGGATTGAGTGCAAAAACAATCATGCAGCATACTCGGTACCATTGCCCATGAGACAGTACAGGGAGGAGAGAGGATGTGCACTTGTGCCATGTTCCATGGTACTTGGTATGTGCTTTCCAAATCATGCTCTCCCACGTGCAGTGGTGGAATCAAGTGATTTCTTTTGCAAGTAAGCCCTACGTACTGGCCTGCCTTCATATACAACAAAGGCAAGCAAAATCAAAGGTCACGGTATTTGTAAACGCAAGGCAGTTAATGTAACAAACCCATTTCCAATTCTCTCTTAAATGCTTACATAGTTGTAACTTAAATCAAAAATTTCAAGAAATTATGTACAAAAATAATAATGTGTAATGCTTTTATCTATTACAGCCATTGCTGGAGATGTTCAGTATTGCCTAGCATTATGTGGTAGGGCACATGAGGAAATATGGAAGTACGAATGAGGTCCTGTGGGCAAACAGAATGTTCAGTCAGCAATGCCCTTCCATGCCCTTCTCAGTGCAAACAAATTTTTCAGTACTGATAAAAATTTTCAGTGTCCTTCTTTCTCCTGCATATGTACTAGCAATTTCTAGTCTGAAGCCTAGTTCAGAGTTAACAGCTGTCTAAAACCAAACGCCTTGCTCCTCACTATGCGGCAATGAGGGCTTGGTCTCTCATCCTTGCTGAGATGTGGTCCCTCCAAAACTGTCAGAGATTGGTGCTCAGAACCAGCATCAGAAAGCTTTCCAGAAAGAGAAGCTGATGTTCAACTCAGCATTCCCAATCCAGCCTCCAACACCTTCCCAAACTCTAAGACGAAAGTACTAAGAGGGCATGGGGAGAAAGACAGTGAGGTGTGAACCCGGGTTTGAGAACTGCAACTTGACAAAACAATGAAAAGTCACTCTAGGGCACATCTCAATGCTCCTGCCTAAATGTTGCAAATTATTTCCTTTGTTTTAACATTTGCTCCCTTCTTATAAAGAAGGACCTGTGCAGATGGGACTGCACTTTGCACTGCTGTGGCTACTGGCGCTGGGTAAGGTTAGCCAGATCCTGCTCCTACCAGGGGATAAGGGGGCACCAAGCCTTGAGCCCCAGAGCCTAGTGGAGGTGGCTGGGGCACGGCACCCATGGTGGGCAGGGTACTGCAGGGAACACCTGGCAGCAGCAAATGTCTGTGCAGTGGTGTTAGGAAAGCAAACAGCACAAGTGTCAGCCTGAGAACAATACTGAGAGTGTTCAAACAAAGGAAAATCTGCAGCACAGCTAACCCGCCGTGGGAGTAGACAAATGAAGCCAGAACAGGGAGAAAATGAAAAAGGAGGACAAAGACACAGGTGAAAAGAAGAATTAGAAAATGACATGTTTGGAAAGAAAAGGACAACAGGGCATAAATGGTTATGACAGGAAGGCAGGGAAGGGCAGCAAAAGACTTGAGGTAAGGCAGAACAAGCATAATGTGGACAAACTGCAGATGAAACGTCTGAGCTCATGTAAGCCTGCAGTCACTGTTCCTCGGTTCAAACAGAGAAGACAACAACCTCTGGGTGTGGCACATGCATACCCTGATAATGTAGAGCAGAATTGCTTGTACCTGGGATCACCCAGGAGAGATTCTAAGGTAACAGACAGGAGGAGAGGTGGCTGCAAGGGCAGTGTGAAAAGAGACAAGTAAGCACTGAGGCAGCAAACCTGTTTATGAACAACTGCAGAGTAATGACAGCACAACAGAAAGCCTGAGACTGTGATATTATATCCCAGACTCAATGGGTATGACACTATGTCCCAAACATCATCAAAACAATGCTGGTTATGCAGAAATGTGTCCTGATGTTTCTTCTTGTTTATTTCCTGCCCACATCCTTGTTACATTTGAATGAAGTAACTTACAGAAACACTGGCCCTCCACCTGGCCTTGTTTTTGATATTCAGTCCTTTAAATTCACACTGCTTCTGAGAGACCAGAGTCAATCTCTAAATTCTTCTACTTTCCCCTGTTAAACTTTCAAGTTATTTCTGATTTCTGCCCATTTTAACTGTTCTTCAAAACAATGGCTGCCTGGTACATGTGCAGTATCTCTTTCATAAATGACAGAAAAATCCTACCTCTTATTCTACAGAGATTTTCAACAATCTCCATTTGAAGTAGTAAAATTTGGTTTTCACTCAAGTGAAGTAAAAATTCCAGTTCTATCTAGAGAACAACAATCTGAATATCTTGAAGGGCATTCCAAAAAGGCAGCAACAATTTATTCTTCAGTCCAGAGGCAAGTTCCCTGTTACAGTTACCATACAGCAATTTAAAAGTATGGAGATAAAAACAATACAGAAGCTGTTACTAGGAGGATCTTTTGTTATCTTCACCCGGAGTGAAACTCCATAGGGTTTCACTGAGCCATTCCCTGAGAAGTGCCACTACAAAACCATCCTAGGCAAGCAAGGCCACAGGCACTCAGCAGAAGTCCTCAAAGCAGTCCAAGGATTCCTGTGGCAGTGATGATTGAACACTTTTTGAAGACTGCAAGTCTTAATGATTCTTCACAATTCTTCATCATGACAACCACCTAATTTCATCTTTAGACAGACTTTGAATTATACAGGGATTTATATGGTATTTTCACTCTTTGTGCACCTTTAGACTATATAACACTTTCTTTTGTGTCCCAAAGAAAACTGAATTGAGTATTTTAGAATATTCTGTCATGCCAGATTTCTCCTGTGCTTTTAAAGTGTCTGTTTTATTACTGTAGCCAGGATGTTTACTCATTCAGAGCTTTATTACTGCAGTGAATCATGAACTGTGAGTTTCCAACTTCAAAGTGAAGTTTAAAAATCAAACCTGAGAAGAATAAAAGCTGTTTTCTCCTCTTTTTATCCTCAAATTTAACAAGAACATGAAACTTTGCAGTTTTGCAGTGCTTTTGTAAGAACATTCTTTTTAGTAGGTTTCAAAGGAAAATCACTGTGACAACAGTTCTGTCTCCTCTTAAGCCAAGTTCTAGTAGTCCTACTAGGATTGTTCTTTTAATACTATTTATAAAGCAACAACCTCAATTCCTAATGGTCAGAAATGAAGCCAATATTGTGACAAATCATTTAAAATCCTGCTAATTTACAAACAAGTTTTATTTGAAAAAACCCCAACCAACAAATCAGAGTACCAGGCAGTTCTTACAGCCATGATTTGACATATGTGCTTTGGATCCCAGCTGGATTCCTGCACATGAAAGGAAATGTATGTGACAGAGTTGTAAATTACAAATAGGGAGTATCTGAAGTTCTTCCCAAAATGGGAAAGTTGCTGAGCTAGATGCATCTTGACTTTATCTGAAATTCAGGATGATGTAAATACCAAACAAGAGAAGAGATCATATCAATGATATTAGACTGATGGAATTAAGTCAACAGTGGAAAAATACCCCCACCCCCAGAAGTATTGGCAATTCAGAACTAGGATGAACAAAATACCAGAGAACATACAAACAGGGGACACTCATGACTCAGAAGTGAGTTGGGCTTAAGGGAATAACACATACTTTCAGCTTTTATTTCTGTCATCTGGCTGTGAACTTAAAAGATTTCTGATCATCTCTACAGCACTGGGTGGCCAGAAGTAAGCCTCCAGACTAATCCTTTAGTTACTACTGCGAGGAGATTTGGATGAAACAGTCATATTCAAAATCACAGTGGACAGATTTATAGAGGAAATATTATTTTATTTGACAGACTGCCAAAAGTGATTCATTTACATTATGTATCCTCTGCTGAATCTGACTTTCTCAGACACCTGTTTTGTCTTTCTAAGAATCCAGTGCTGTCAGCCCCGAGCTTCAGAGCTTACACAGAGAAGGCTCATAGACAGAACACTTGAAGTACTTTACAGTACTTGAAGTAGAAGTACCTGGGATATTCTTGAAGTTTGATGGCTATTAAAGAATGAGCCTTTCCCATTTAGCTTGTTTCCCATCTTCCTCCAACGACATTTTATAAGCTAGTCTTTTCAAATGACTATAGAAGGTGTTGAGAGAGAAGATGTGATTTTTTAAATTTGAAAATACAGACATTTCCTGACAGGAAAAAACCGCCCAAACATTCAAGTTAACTAAAGACCAACCTAGGTCTCTTGAATTACTGTAGTCTTTAGCATGCCTAAGAAAACATCATTTCTGATAAAAACATAGACTTTTAACAATCCTATGCAAGGGGAGGTTCATTCCCCTGAGTGCCATTCATGCAGAAGAAATAGAGTTTTCATGCTTTATTTAGATTAACAAAAGATTAATCAGTAAGGGAAGATCTAATGAGCCTTTAAAACAATCAAAGAAATAGAGGTCAGTCAGGAAACGGTCTTAAATACCATTTATAGTAACACACTTCCTTCTCCTCTAGGAGCTCTCCAGTATGCAGTTAGAGTCAGGAGGTGAACATTTGTTATGAACAAATGTTATGAACATTTTACACACAATACATGAAGTTTTGCAACTGGTGTCATTCAAGTTATCATTAAACAAATACACATCATCTCCCCAAAATTACTGCTTTTTGCAAGGGAGAAACAGGACCAGCAGAGAGGTTTGCTTTGTGACCCTCAGCTGAGTTCAGATGGTTTGAAGGAAGAACAATTGCTAAATCTAGAATTATTACTCAGAAAATCCTGCCATCAACAAGTTGCTTCAATGTGTGTCAGACACACCTTAAAGACTCACTAAGTGCCAGTCAGTTAGAAAGCTCCATTTGCAATCAGTTTTCTAAATGCAGGTGGTTAGTCACATGTGCTATTCATGGAAACCAGGTATTACAATGAGATACACCTTGCCTGCTTTGGAGACCCAGTAATTTTGGAAACCCTGAAGGCAGGTACTGCAGAACTCATCTACAGTAACAATGCATCACCTCACTTCTTGCCCAGGCTTCCTCGTGCTCTTGAGTTTTCTCTCAGTGTCCCCTGCTACTTTGTAAATGTCAACAAACACACCATTAAAGCAATAAATTGTGATTTTGCTCCAGTGCCTTAGTAAGAGCAAACTGAGTTTAAAACAAGTCACAGACCCCTTTTGTGCATTTAGTGTGCATCCTGACTACAGTCTCAGAACCGTGATGATTCCATCTACACCCCTGCACAGTAAGAGTCTGCTACTCAGCCAGGTCTAAACAATAATGTTACAATCACACCATCTCCTCATCAACAACTGCAAACTGTAATTATATAAAATGACCAATACCACATTCTTGGCACACTGAGGAACGAGATTAAGTGATTAATTCACGTTCTCTACAGGTCAGCAGAAAAACATGATGAGTTAAGAGGGTTAGACTTGTCTTTAAAACAGTGAATACAAAAAACTGAGGATGAGTCATGTGAGACCCTCCCTGAGTGGTGATATGAAGTTTTACTTCAGGGAATTGTTCTGTGTCAGTGAAAAACACCTCTGTAGTTAGTGCTGGTTGTTCTACTGTATGAATCAACATCAGCAGGTAAAATGGAGTTACACAAGTCTAAAAGACAAAAACAAAATCCAGTTTAGTTTTGGGTAGAAAGCTGCTCTTTAATTTCCTGCTACAATTAATGTTGGCCTTGTTTCACATGCCATGTGATTTACCAGTTTTGCTCAGAATATTTGGATTTTGTCTAAGAAAATGCCTCCGAACATGTCTTTAAGAAGTTTTATAGAAGTTCCCATGTTATTGCTCAGTCACAGGCCTTTTGCACTACCCCTGGCAGGCTCAAATACTCTGAACCACAAAGAGGAACATTATGACTTCTTTTTCAACAGGAAGACATTGACATCAATATTTTCCAAATTTTCAAGTTGTAGAATTTTAGTAATCATCAATAAGCATGTGTTTGTTCTTAACAGACCATTTCTGAAGGATCCTTGAATTTTCCTGCATTTTTGAGATCCAGGTTTTCAGCACCATACTAACAGTGGATCTTCACATGATAAAAACTGTTAGCTCCCAATGCCTATGGACAAATATCAACTGTACATTTTGTTATTGTTCACAGAAGTCCGAGACACTCTCAACAGTAATATAAAGAAATTCTTTGTGAGATTTTGCTACTTGTAATTTTTTTTTACCGACGCTATATGTTGTCGTATAGGTCTTCTAAATTTGATGTGTTATGTATAGTATTTTTCTTAAGTTTTCAACTTAAGAAATGTCTAAATGTATACTGATATAGTTCAAGAAAACAGAGACTAAATGATAAGACTAGAATCAGAAAGCATCAGGCCAAAAAGTAAATACAAAAACCTATTTTAAAGCAAATAATGTGCAATGTTGATATGTGAAGGAAAATGAAAGGAAAACTGACCAGCTTTGGTTCATTTTCAGTAATGTACTTAAATAAAACAAGATCTGTTGAGCTAAAAGATGAACTGTATGTTTGATCAAATTTCAATGGTAAAGTAGTATCTGAAGAAGGAAAAATGAATGTTTATGACTAACTGATGACTAAATGATATCCCAAAGTTGACTATATTTCTTGAATGCAATTGAAATTTGGATCAGAAAGTCTTTGTAATTATTCCCATATTTTTGCTGTACAGACAGCTATTCTGTTATAGCAACAAGAGTGACCTTGTGAAATGTTACCCTTTACTTAGGTACAATTCTTGATTATAGAGAAAATCATACTGTCTCAGTTTATTTAAATAATTGCTAAATCTTGACGGACCTGCAGAGCCAGTGCAAGTTTAGAAAGGTGAGATGAATTATACATTATGGCATGTGTTTCAACAGAATTTGTCACGAGGCAGTTGCAGAATCCTTACCTTGAGACTTACCCTTCTGAACCCTTCATATAACATTTAAATATTCCTGTACTTTCAGTTACTGCAGATGTTATGCTGAGCTAAAAGCAGCCCACAAACAGTAGATTAAAAAAGACAGAAGAAAAAAAAAGGAAGAAAAAGTATGCAGAAAGAAGACAAGAACCTAAGTATTGAACTATAAATCCTACAACACCTCTACCTGAAAGCTTTTTAAATGCATGTTATAGGAAGAAGCTAAAAATGAGCCTAAATTTTGTGATACTTTCTATTTCAAAGAGTTTTTGCCTGATAAGATGCTGGAGCTGCTCATCCCCACACAAAATTTGGCTGTTTGATTGCCTGCACAGGCAGAGAGCTGCCCTCTCCCAGCACAGCTCAGGGAGGGGTTACTGCCATCCTGCACCACACAGAGCAGCCAAGCAGGGTGAGGGCACACTGCCAAGGCAGCGGGGAATGGCTAATTGGTGCCAAGCTGATCTCAAGGGTAGGAGTTTCAAAGCTGTTTCCAAGTCTGGACAGTGAGAGGCAGTCTCAAACAGATTTGACTGTGAGGGAGGAGAGCGCTCCCTCCTGCCACACTTGGGGGGAAAAAACACCAAGTCCTGCCTGAGGGACTGCAGGAGAGACCAGAAGCCACAGCAGGAGACTGACTACATAATTCCACATGAGCAGATAAGAAGCTAAGGTATCAGTAATGTACACCTGCCCGAGAACAAAAAGCAATGCACAAATGTTGCTAATCAACTGAAATAAGTGACACCAATTAGTCTGTATTACAGCCATAGGTGGATATTTATTCTGGTTTTCCAAAAAGTCAGAAGGGACTGCACAAATTGGCATCTGCCTTAAGAACCAGCCTAGGCTTATTCACAAGCTCTGAGTAACTGACAAACCCCCCTAATTTTAAACAAACACTGGTTCTTTCAGAATATTTGGTCTTCGAAATTCTGGGTAACTACAAAATTATTTTTTAATGAAAACAGAAAGAAAGAGCTACCTATTTCTGTGGAAAATCGACATTCAAGAAACTCAACAGAAAGGCAGAAGTTACAGCAAAATATTAGATCTAAAAAAGCTCAAAACAGAGGAAAAGGATTAGATGGCAAAAGTAAACATACAGCCTGTTTAACATGTTGCAACATTTCAGACCTACTTGCACTTACTGGCATGTCTAAGAAGTGAACTTGTCAATAAAAGCCCATAATGTTTGCTCTCTATCATTGATTTTGAGGCCAGAATGATCCTGAACAGTAGGATAGGTTTACATCAAACACTACAGTTGAACTTTGCAAACTGTGAGAAACATGGATTTGTTTTCTAAAACACTGCAATAAAGACTCTACCAAAAGAACACTCTTTCCATTAAAAAGCCCTTCCTTGGCAGATGTTCATTACTGTTTAATGCTGGTCACAGCTGGATTAAACTCAGGAAAGCTGAGCTCAGCACTTGAAGTTTGGAAGCTTATTTCCATCTCTACAGACAAATTCTTCTTCAGCTTGCAATCCATCTGAGTACAGCCAGGCAAGAGTTACAGGTTTTCTCCCATGGCCTTCAAATCTGAGGTGGAGGTCTCTGAGCAGGGGCTCCCCTGTGACTTTCATCACCTTCTTTTTATAGCTGTGCTAAAAGTAATGTTAAAACAGGGAACGCAGTTAGGCTTTGGAAAAAGTAATTATACCTAGAGAGGCTATCTTGATTGCTTCCACCAACTTTTCACTGTACCACATACAAAGACAGCCCCAGAGGGAATATGTGAACTGCAGAGGGGACATTCAAAGCTCAAGTCAGCGTCAAAATCTGAAAAGTTCTAAATTTATGGCAAACTTCTGGGTTTCTGTCACCTTGTTTATTTCAGTGACCAAGACAACATCATACTGAATGACATCAGCCATCACATTCTGATGATTACCCCAGAAATAAAGTGCAAATAATTTCTGCTATATCTGCACAAGAGATAGTATTAGCGTAGTATATAGTATACTATGATTAGCTTCTGCATGTTGGCCTAGCACAGACAGAGACAGGCCTAAGACAATAAAAATACATATAATTATACTACTACTATTATTACTACTATTATTACTATTAACTGTTTAAATTTCAAAATAGCAAAAAAAATGGTGTTAACTTAGGAAATGTGAAGATCATTTTTTCTCCAGATGCTCTCAGCTGTTTCTTTTGAAAAGGTAAGAAAAAATATGGATTACATCAGACAGTATCCAGGCAATGACAGAGATCTCGTTAACAAATTAATCTTTCACAAAACAATAGGAAATACACAATAGCTTAGCTTTAAAAATTAAAAAGGTATCCAAGCAGTTATATCCAGTAATGGTCTTCTAAGTTTTAATATTAGGCTTACCCTTCTTCCCTGACATGGAAGAGTAATACAATAAACAACAGGGACTGACATGGAGACAGAGGCCTCACTGGTGACACAGAAAATTCCATCTGTATTTTACAATATGTCTCTCTGTTCCTTTTCTCACCAGCCAGCCAAGAGACTTAACTGCTTCAAGACTCAAAGAAAAAACAAAAAAGATGCAGACCCTATCTTCATACACTTTGTCCTGGTGAAAGGGTGCAGATGTTGCAGCAGAGAAAAATGGCAACTGTTCTGAGAGGAGAGGACAACTGAAACGTGACAGATTATATTCCCCACAACAGCACCGTGTTCCCTCTGCTGCACCACATGTGGTCAGGATGAGCTCCACAAGGGATGTTGAAGTACATGCTGCTGCTCTTGGGCAATGAAAACATAAAATTAACAGTGCAGTTACCATCCACAGCTCAAAAGCCCTTCTTCACACTTACACAATGTGTTTTGATACAACCATTTGACGCAGTTTTGCCATTATGTTAGACTCCCAGGAATCTCACTTATGTTGACTTTGATCAGTGTGGCAGCACCTGAAGATAGCTGGGACTTTGCAGGCACACATCACACCTCCCTTCTCCTCCCAAGCCCACCCTCCCTGTCCCTCCTCAGACAGGTGGGTATTGCAGGAGGAACTGTCTGTGTGATGGCACAATTAATGCATTCCAGAGATGGGGGAGCTGAGATGTTTGCATTAACTTTGGAGCACATCAGCCAGTAAAAGCATATTAAATGCTGCTGGAGACTGGGACAACTGTGCAAACTGGCCTCCCAAGGTTGCAGGCAGCTTTTGGCTGGAAGCCTCCTCCTCCCTGCCAGGGGTGCCTGCAGGGTCCATCTAGCCCAAAGATGGAACACTCCCTTTTGGATATTTGAGTAAAAGTGAGCAAGATTCAACCAAATATGGAGAAAAAAAATCCTAAAGCATCTCCACAGCTGCTTTGTTGCTTTGTAGTTGTGAAGTCTGCAGGGCCAAAGACTGTAAACCCGTATACTTCTAGCTGAACCTGCTTATATTATAACTCTTTAGATACTATAATTCATTGCAACAGATGATAAAGTTGTTATTTAGATACTGTATTAGCCATAAATCCAATCATAAACATCCTCACAAACCCTGTGTCCTACTTCTCTTGTCTAGCCAAGAACTCTTCCCTCTACAACTATGCTACACACAGTTTGTTCCTTTAATTGCCCAAGAAGTATCCCATACTATTAGGGATTTCCTTCAACATCTCACGACACAGTTAATAAACCTAAACAGTAAATGAAATCACGTCCTAAACCAATGTATTTGCTTGAAGCAGGAGACACAGGATATTCGGTTAGTACAAGTTGGATAATCTCTCTGTAAGTTTCTTGCTATTACCAAAGCAGGGAGCACAGGGAATCTTTCCATGCTGCAATCAGTTGTGCCTGATCTCTACAAACAAGCCTGGCATCCCTTCTTTAACATCTGTAGCACAGTGATGTCAAAAGGGCTCCACCGAACACCTCCCAGGGTGCTATGGATACATGCCACTACTGTTGCCCTAAAGCTTTCCTTGTTCTGTGTGGGCTCTATCACTTTTCTTCTCCCTGGGCTTCTTGGCATGCTTTTCTGGGTGCAAGACATGGAATCTTGCCTTCTGACTTCAAAGGGCTTAATTCATGCCTGGAGAAAGGAGCTGGGGTGCTTTGATCTGCCATATGAAGATATTGATCTGCCACCTGGCGAGGCTCATCTCCCCTCCTGGACTGCAGCTCCGCGCCAGCTCCTCCAGCAGGCACAGCTGCCTGCAGGAGAAGGAGGCTCCAAGGCCACCTGCTCTTACCCAACAGCCTGTGTGACCAGGGATAATGGACTGGGGAAGGGAAGCAGCTGACTGCTGCCACTGCAAGTGGTGGTGGGGTGGGCTGGGGCATAGTGGGGAAAAGAGTATTTTCCAGCCAAATCAGTTTGTCAAACCAGCCTTCCATGTGACTGCCAAAAAAAGCTTTTGCCAGGCATGTGGGAAGCAGTCATGATTTGGAAACAAGCAACCAGGCATAGATCAGCCCAATTCTTTCACTGGCAGTGAAAGCACTTGCTTTGGAGGATAATGGAAACAAGACACCACCCTTGCTCCTCATGAGGTGCCTTAGGCTGAGTGCCAGTGATTCTGCACAGCTTAGAAATGATTCAGGGGTACATTGGGTGGAGTAAGAGGCAAAAGCACAAGTACATTTGGTCCCTTGTCTTGGCCTGTGGTGTGGCTCCAGCAGCAGGGATGTGCACAAAAGATAAAAGAAATCAGCCTGTACTGTTTTCACTCACCACACATGAACCTAATGAGAACAATTTATACCCAGTTAAATTAACCTGAACTCTGGAAGAACATTTCTGTGTTGACTGTATAACCAGGTCCAGCAACTTAGTCTCCAAAAAATCTGAGAACCATGTATATTAAAGTCAAATAAGCAAGGTGGTTTAGGAAACAACAATAGCATGAAGTTTTATATAAATTTACTGCCCAGCTTTGCTTTGTTTGAAATTTGAAAAATGGAAGGTATTTTTACACTCTTTCAATTTTTCTTAATCTTTGTTTTTTAGTTCTACCAGGAAGAATAAAACAAAAAGTCAAATTACCAGTAAAAATACAATTTTCAAGGTATAAATCATTCTCCAACAGAACCAGAAACCAAAGATAATGGGAAATCTTACAGTATACTATGTAAAATTTCCATGTTCATTTCTAGATGATTAAGCTTGAAGAAGCATCCAAATGAAATCACAACATTTCAATGAAGAGAAAAGGGAAAATTATGGTATTCCAGAGACTGCAGTGATAACTGTATGACAAAACTCAAAAACTTTAGTTTTTGTGACCTTATCTCAGCACAAGAGAGAAAACGTCTTGGAAGATGGGAAGAGTAGTGAGAGTAGATTCAGGGAAAACATGACAAAAAAGAGACATAACAGAAACATTTTAAAATAAAACATGTATCAGCAGCAAAGCTAACAATGCCATCTACTAAGTGTTCTTTACACACCCCACTACAAAATCTAGTATTTGATTGTTTTAATCTTTGCTCTAACGTATTCATTACAGGAGACAATCTCAGTACCAGGTGCCTGTTTTTTATGGAAATCTCCATCTGAAACAGTTTGGTGATTCCTTAGTGGTTTGCTCATGCTAAGTATTCTGGGTGTTCCTCATTTTGAAGCTAGCTTTTGAATTAGGAACACGACATAATTTTGTAGAAATTCGGTCCAATTCCAGCAAGCACCATAGGCACATATTGTGCCTAAATTTGCACAGGTCCCTAGCACAGGGCACAATTTTATCACGTGAGACAACAGAGAGGCTTTGCTTGAAGTGACTGCTTATATAATGCTATTATAGGTCGGTATAGGTCTCAGTCTGTTGGTGACATGTTTGTGCTGTTATCTGAGATGGGAAACCAAACATAGGAGTGATCCCTTTTGAGTCCTAAGGGCATGGAACATGGTGGCACATGCTGGAAATTCCTACGACAGTGGCAAAATGCTGACAGATTAATCTACACCTGGCCCCCAAACATGCCTACGTATGTCTCACTGAACTATAAATCAAATGTGTTTTTACAAGTTTTCTTCTTTTAGAAATCACTCAGCAGATATTTTGAGCTCAAATCAGGATCCTTTTTCCCATAAAAGTGCCAAGACCTTTTCAAAAAAAGTGAGGAGCAGATTAAAGTATCAGTTGCTTAAGCATCTAGAGAAACAACATTACAAAAGAGTACTTCTAATGCTGCCTCGTAGAAGGTAAGTCAAACCATCACCCATTATCACTGCAGAAAGCCTGTAAACTTCTTCCAAACAGCTGCTATGACATTTGAGAGCAGCTGATTTGCCCAGTGTGGCTCTCTGTGCTCACCCAGCTGCAGTGTGCAAATCCTACCACAGAGTTAAACTCTGAGGACGAAACAAGTGTGGAGCAGAGTGCGGAAGTTTGTGTAACCATTCATGAACACACAGGTACATCCCCTTCCCCAGCTTCATCAGAGGTGGAAAGGAAAATCAACATCCTATCCTAAACTGTTTTCAGACAAGCCTATCAAAAAAGCTAAAGAATAGGTCTTTTATAACAAATATGCTAGGACTTCATTGTATGGAAAAAATATAGCTAACTATTGAGATTTTTCAAAGCTAGACAAAAGAGATTGTGACTGATTAGTCACAATCTCTTTAAAACAAACAAACAAACAAACAAAACCAAACAAACAAACAAAACAAAACCCCAACAAACAAACAAACCCACAAAAAACCCCCAAAACAACAACAACAACAAGAAAAAAACCCAAACCAAAAAACCCCCCAAACAAATAAAACACAAAAAACCCGATCAGCAAACCAAGCATCCCTCCAAAATATAAACAAACAATCATCCCCCCCCAATTAATCCCCCCTACCCCCACCAAGAAAAAAATAAACAACCCAGAAACCATAAACCAAAAGGAAAGCTAATGAATGCAGCTAAAAAGTAGCAGATTCAAAGGAACAAAAGGACACATTTCTCCACTCAGCTTGCAGTTGAGCTGTGAAGATCTTTACTAAATGGCATTTAGGATCCTAAAATCTTCTAGATCCGCATGTTCAAGAGAGCAATCGTCAACTTTACAGGGGAAAAAGTATTCAAAGGTACTAAATATCAAGGTACCACCTCTGGCTCCAAATCCCACACGACACACCACACCAGAGGAAGGCACATTATTCAGTGATTGATCCACTTTGCTGTTCTTCACTGTGCATTTGGCAAGCAACCACTGGAGATACAGGAGATAGGATACAAAGCTAGAGAAATTTTGGGTTTTCACTGGCACAGCTATTACTATTTCATAATGCTTTTGAAAAGACAGGCCTGCAAGGAAGACAGACATGAGTAGAAACTTGTGGTAGCTCAAAATGTGTTTTCTACTACGAAGTAAATTACCATTTATTTAATTACTCAGCCTAGTTTTGTTATCCCTTGTCAGTACATCACAAACTTAATAACACTTGCTATGTAATACAAACATGATATGAGCTCTTTCCACTACTTTTAGTAAAGCAATACTGGGTAAGCTTATGTCAGTTCACAGCTCTGTGACAACAATTCCTGTAATTTCCTCTGTGCCAGAAGAAAACCCAGGTTATGTACAAGGTATACACAGAGAGCTCAGAAGGAGGTGTAAGGCAGAGGCAGCATGAAATTCACAGTTTTAAAAGGTGTAAAGCCCTCTACTCTTCTCTTGAACTCCACCTTGTCTTCTGCCTGTAAATGGCACCTCTTAGGCTCACTTACAAATTACTATATAAGCACCAGAGTGGGAGTGCAGCCAAGCATAGAGAAGTCTAAGCTGCATTCCCTATTTAGTCCACAGGCAAAGTTGTTTGTTTAGTATCTTTTACAAAAATAGGCAATTTGTTGTAAGGAGGGACATACCAAATGAAAGGAAAGGAAGCTTAATAAAGTCCCTTAACAAGTGGTCATTTAGAACCAATAAGAATGGTAGGTATCCCCTTGTGAAAAACCCTTCCTAATAATTTTTCCATTACCAGAATTAATACAGCATTCATGGTGGTTTTTGACTGCTCTAAACCCACTACTTCAAACAGCCAGCAGCAACTGGAAGTGCCACAGCCAACCTTTCTGAATTCCAGGCAGAGCTGTGACAAGCAGGAGTCATTTGAAGAACTAAAGGAACACAGTATTTCCTGAGCTTTTGCCATATGCTTATTCTGCTGCTGAGATTGTACCAGAGATAGATGGAAAAAAGATTTATTTATTGCAGGTTATGATTTGCCCCACTCCACACACCACCATCTCCCTTGAAAATCTTGTGGAACAGTTCCTCCAGCATTTACTCTGTCTGTGATTTCTGAACTATACATGAAAATAAGACAGAGGATGCACAGGTTTGGGATCCAGTCACTGACAGACCATGATCAGATTGAGAGATGAATAGGAGGGATGAAAAAAGGGAAGGGGGGTATCATGGCTTGTAAGCCTGTAAACTCCCAGAAGAGGCAAAATACCTCCTTTTCAATCCCTCAAGATTCAAGTCTGTGACACCATTTCTGAATGCTTTGTTATAGTGTGTTAGGGCCCAGGACAAAACAGGAGGAAAATGTGCCTACTGGAATAATCTATTCCAAGTGTACAATTTCAGCGAAAACTGAGCACACTTGGTGCCAGGCACTTAGGAAGGTAAGAGTCAAGAGAAAGGCAAAGCTAGGATTTTTAAAGTCCAGTTTGTAAAAAGACAAGACCTAACATTCTTGTGATGGGAAGATGAGAGAAAACATTTCCTTTCATGGTGTTTCAGTGCATTGAGTGTCTGACATTTTGTCACTTAACCTGGTGACAGAAATCTTTTTGCACTTCTCATTTTCTTCTTTTCTCATCCCCTTCTTCCCTCCCTAAGGTCTTTGTTTCCACTGATGTATTTTTTGCATTTTTCCTCAAGGTGCTTTCACAGGATCACAGAATGGGTCAGGTTGGAAGAGCTCATTGTGGGTCATCTGGTCCAACCTTCCTGCCCAAGCAGGGCCATCCCAGAGCACAGGGCACAGGACTCTGTCCAGATCATTCTTGGATATCTCCATTATGGGAGACTCTACAACCTGTCTGGGCAATCTTTTCCAGTTCTCTGCAATCTGTTCCAGTCACTGCACAGTAAAGAAGTTCTTCCTCATGTTCAAGCGGAACTTCCTGTGCATCAGTTTCTGCCCATTGCCTCTTGTCCTATTGCTCAGCAGAGCCTCATCCATCCTCTTGACATCTTCTTCCCTCTACGCCTATTTTCTGTTTTCTCTTTGATATGCCACACTGATTGACTTCAAGTAAACATTGCCTCTGATGGGTGCACGAGGGAATGTGTGACACATCTTTTCTGAATGGCAGCACACTGCTTGCTGAGGGACAGACCCTGGTGCGGTCCCAGGACACAGTTCTGCTTGTTATTTAGGACCAAGAGTTCTCAGCAAACCTCTGAAATGAGATGGTGGAAATGAACTAATTTAGCTGAATCCAGGGAAACAAAAAAAAAATCCCAAAAGATTTATGGAAAGATCTATTGTCGTATCTTCAGTTAGGGTGCATCCAACAGTTGTCCTGCATGCTCCTCTGGGAACAGAGTTTTTGTTACAGAGACAACCTAGCTCACTACTAAAATTCAGAAAATACATTTTGGCAAGCGCTGAGGAAGAACACATGAAGAACTAGGAATAATTAACATTAGGAATAACATATAAAAAGGAAATTCTTTACCATGAGAGTAGTGAGGCACCAGAACAAGTTGCCCAGAGAAGTTATGGATGACCCATTCACGGAGGTGGTCAAGGTGAGGTTGGATGGAACTCTGAACAGCCTGGTTTACTAAAAGATGTTGGAAGGATGTCCCTTCCAACCCAAGCCATTCTACAATTCTGTGATTTGTGTTAATTCTGTTTTGCCATCTGAAGTCCAGAAGGGTCCATGAAAACCACAGCTCTGCCAGGTGATGGTGAAAACTTACCTAAGTATGTTTAAAGACCGCAACAATAAACACATCAAACAAAACTCACAAGTATTACAAATGAAAAGGTATCAAGTCTTTAAAATACTGCAAAGCTTTCTTCAAACTGCTGCCACAGAATCCTTGTCATCCTTTTAAAGTTCCTTGCATAATGTGGGTGTTGCGGCATTTAGTCATTTGTTACAGAATTTATAAATGGATTTACTTTTTGTCACAGGCACTCCGGCGAGAAATTTCTTGTTGACAAAATGGCAATTTCTTTTATGAAAACTATCTTTTAAGTTGACATCAAAGATACACTGAATAACCATTAACATTTCAACAGCTTTTTAGAAAGCTGTGTTGTAAATTAGGGATGTCAAGATCACAGTGACTCCTAAGAAGTTTAAGTCCTATCATTAAAAAAGACACAAATTAATTATGAAATGAACACAGGGTGGGGACAGCTCTGCCATGCTTACTCATGCAGAACAGGGTGTACCTAGACAATTCCCCCATGGGACCCTTTTGCAAAATGTACTACAGGCCTGTTCAGATTAAATTGAGAAGAGAAATGTAATAAAATGTTCCCTCTAACTTCTTGAAAACCTAGTATGTTACTTCTAAGGAGACCAAACTGGTGCACTTCTGGTGTAGTGCCTAGGTTAATCTCAGTCACCAGCAGATTTATGTTTTCTTTTTCCGCAGCTCTACTGCACAGTGAAAAAAACACACTTATGTACATAGGAAGAAAATATGTAATTAACATGAGCCAACCTTACTGAATTTCAAGAGCAACAACAGTGCCAGGATGGGAAATGCCTAACTTCTGGCACTCCATATGTCCTTTGCTTTGACATGTGATTTGACAGTGAGACTTACATCCCTTCAGCATGAAGCAGAAGACTGATGAGACAGAAATATAGTTTTAATTCAGGCTCTGGATGAAAGCAGACTGTAGGGATTATGCAGAGAATTTCTGTGCAGTTCTTTGCCAGTGAGATCTCAAGCCTCAGTATCACAAACTTGTCATTTGCTTCCTGGCCTTATCACAGAATCTACTCTTCAAGTTGTGCTCAACCCCCTTTTCCATTCTGACCACCTTTGTCTTTTCTTTGTGTGTCACCACAGTCCTTCAACACACAGCAAGCTGCTGTGCAGGGTGGAACAGTCTGAAACACTGCTTGTCTGAAACAGTCCAGCCTAGCTCTCTGCTGTGTACCCAGCACTGCGTGTCTCAACCAACACGGATCCCCATCTGCCCTCAAGTTAAACAGTGCAAGATCACCTTTAGGGAATAGCTGCGTGATGTTAACAGCAGCAGGTAACAGGCACAGGCTGTACAGAGAGCTGGGTTCAACTGCACTTCAGATAAGCTTATTCTAAAGGACCAGCCAAGCAAAATTTCAATGTATCAAGAATATTCTTCTGGATTACAGAGACGTCACTACAGGAAGGAGCCACGAGTGCATGGAAGCTCTTAAGTAAAGCAGACAGGCATCTACAGGGGCACCAAGATGCCTTCAGCTCACATCCACACAGCTGCATGAATACAGCCCTTGCCTGTATGCTTTCCTCCCAATTTAGGTTTTGTGCCCACTAAATATGAACCTATTCCCTCCTCCATGCTGCTTTGGCACCAACGCACACAAGAGACAGGCTTCCTGCTCTCGCTCCCCAGGCTTGGCCACATCCCAGCCCACAGCAGCTGGCTCTGGCTGCTGCACAAGCGCTGCTTCATCCCTGCAGCCCGGGGACACAGCGTGCTCTGACACCCTCCGTCGGGAGCACACCAGGCTCGTCAGCGCTAATTGCTGGGAGAGCCCAGGAAAACTGTGACATCAGGGTCTTTGGAGATTGCAGTTTCTAAATTCAAGCAAGTTTCTACTGAGCACACACATACCGAACTGAGAGTTCTTGCAGGAGCACCGGAATCTGAGCATACATTTTCCCATACAGAGTAAAAGAAAATTCCATGGTAAACTACAGGCAACTGTGAATATTTCACTAGGAAGACTGAGGCAAATCGTAACCACCCAATATGTTAGCACCACTGCATACACCCATTCTGCCATCAGTAGGCTTGCAAGTGCAGAGGAGGACATAAAATTGTGTTTTTTTATGATGCATCTCTTTATGAGAAGGACAACAATTTGGGTTAGGAGGGACTTCCTAGGGGTCATCCTGTTTAGCCTCACAGCCTAAGTAGAACCTTCTCTCAAGTTAGAACAGTATGCTGAGGACCTTGCACTGTCCTGTTTCAAGGATTTCAAAGATGGAGATCCTACGTCCTCTCTGGCAAAATCTTTCCTGTCTGCAGAAGAATGTTTTTCTTATGCTCAGGTGGGTCATCTTCTCTTGCAGTTTGTGAACCATTGCCACTTCCTACTTTTTGTGTATACCTCTCAGAAAAAACTGGCTTGTCCATGAAAGCTCCTGTAGGTAACAGTAAACAAAGCCAGTTTCCTCCTCTTCCCTTGTTTATTGTGTGTTCCCTCTACCCATCCTAGTGTCCCTCCACTGGACTGCCTCCAGCTTGTCAGCAATATTGCAAGTATTTATAAAGTTCTCCAGATTGCTCAATCCCACAAGAACACATTGGCTTAACAACAGTAATATAAATATTATGAATACATTTTACAGATGCTTCATGATCTATTAAAGAAAATGATTGCAAGCAAAGTGGTAGATCTGACCAGTAATTACCACACAATACAGGACAGTTTCTGTAGGTGTGTTGTACAGTAAAATTAAAAAATAAAGCCTATGCAATAATATAACTACTAGGTAGAATATGCCCCAAGTATTCGGGACCTTACACCCAACCTGAAAGCATATTAGGTGTAAGTACAGGGTTACAAATTTTGAGCAACAATTACTTTCTTTTAGAATATTCCACATATGGCAAAGCCCCATATTTCTGTGAACTGAGATGATTTTGATGTGCTTCTGAAAAATATTTCTGAAAAGAGCCTCATTAATCACTTTCTACACTTAAGAATTGTAATACACTTCATGTGACTGAACACAGTCAGTTTGTTTGAAGTGGTCTGCAGAGAAGCTCTCCAAATTATCCAACTCTTGTGAAACAGTAACTGATGAAAACTCCTCCAGCATAGTAATCTCATCTTATGGCACTGCTCTGTAGCCCTCAGACAGGGTTTTATGGATTTGTCAGGTCACAGTTGAGTTCTTGTTGTCATGAAGCCTAACTCCTCTCTTTTCATTGTACAGAGAAACAATGAGGAAAGCAGGAACCATGTGGCACCACTTCTGATATTCCCAAAGGACAACAAAAATTATGTATTTCTGACAGTGCTTACCACTGCAAGCAGCAGGGCTGCCAGCCTCATTCCCACATTCCTTATACCAAAACCACTGTTGATGGCTTTGGGGAAATTCAAATCCAGGTTTCCTGGGAGCATCCTACCTCCACAGAGTATTTCAGAAGGGGCAGCGGTCAGCTAAGATGCAACAATACTGCCTGACACCCCTTATCCATATGACACAACTATGGTAGGTGCCACTCTACCCCCTTGGGTCATGGAGTTACGGGTCAGTGCCTATCAGAGGCTCTGCACTCCAGTGTTCATTCATGATCCTACTTCTCCAACTATTTTCCAAAATACATTCGTGTCTATTTCACAGATAATAAATTTTAAAATTATGTATTTTGGATTAGTCTACAAAGTGGTATAAAAAGGCACCGAAATTGCCAATATTTATAAATTACAGCCTATCTGGTATATAAAGAACTGTAGCCATTGTAGTCTTTCTCAAGTGGGACTTGCAGAAACTTTGCAATGTAACTTCATATATTTGTAAGTGTACTATTCTAAAATAATAATAAAACCACAACCACCACAAAAAAAACCCATAATAGAACAAAAACAACAACAACAAAAGATCACTAAACCAAACCCCAACAGTTTTCAAAATAAGCATTCAGAATTGAGGGGCCAAGTATGTTGAGACTGGTGCAAGTATATTTAAAAGCTCAATGATACATATGGTCAGTTACTGTATTCTTAACATCATCAGAAGTAATAAAAACACCAGCAGTATAGTAACAGCATTGCTAAAAGAAGGGCTAGAAAAATATTTTTTGCTTAATTTTGTGTGCTGCTATGTCCTGTGTTTCTTCTACTTTTACTGGTAGAGTCATTAGTATCTTTGCATCTGGTCTGCCTCCCATACAGAACAATGTGATAGCAAGAGAAAAAGGGAAAAAGAAAATCTGGACATGGAACTGCTATAAAACTTCTCCATTTGCAGACGGGAGGAAAATGCTTAAATGTTTTAAACATAATTTTGAAGACCAGTTATGGAGGCATCTCCTTTAACTCCTATGTATTTTTGACAAATCTAAATAACAGATACAGACTGCCGGTAAAGAGAAGGGGGGGCCATGCACCCGATGTGCAACGTTACCTAAAAACCCACAACAGCTGCCCCATTTCCCTCCATATCTTTACAAAACAATTGTTGAACTCTCCCAACTCCCTGCTTCAGCTTCACATACTCCTTTCCTATCTGGCACAGCACCTTCTGCTATGATTTCCAAATGTCCTCTTGACACAACGCTTGTGCACGTACTGCTGCATCTGTTACCAATTAAGAAGGGATATTTAGGCTGGTTGGAGAATGACGCTCTTTGGCAGGGAAAGGAAGCCTGCAAGTTAGAAACACCTTTCACTCTAAACCTATTAATTTTACACACAGCAAAACAGAAAGAGAAGAGCCTGTGAACCCTCTACACAAGGCCAGTGAATCTGTGCAGATTCAGTTTTCTTCCCAAGATGCTGGAAATTTTCTGTTTTGTTTTGTTTTCCTTTGAACTCCCAGTCAGTTTGGCATTTTTCTCATACCTGTCCATGACCAACCTCTTCTATCAGCAGTTATAAAAACTCTGCCTAGGCTTTCACTGAAAGACTGAACAAAGTGATACTGCCTAATTCAGCCACAAACTATAGCATGGCACTGTGGGACAGAAACAGCAGATAAAATTATCAGCTTGTCAGGAGATGTGCAGAGCAGACAAGAAAGCATTTACAGCCTACATTAGTTTAATTTACAAACATTTTGGAGCAAATTAACAGGCTATTTAGTACCAATAAAAGTGTTATAGTAAATTAAAGTATGTTCTTGTCAATGTTAAATGGTAAATATGGTGCTGCTAATGCCACAACAACATCCCCATACAGGACAAGTTCTTCAGAGAACCACAACTATCATATTCAGTAAGTTTGTACTTCATCTTCCAGGAGTCCAATGCCCACGAGTCATAGAGATGTGGCATTTATGTCAGCAAAGGTGTGACTAATTGAATTCCATTTTAGATACCCATGACATACATAGCACAGTCAGCAGCCTTTACAATCAGTGGAGAGAAAGAGCAGACAGGTAAAATCAGATGGACATCTGCTTTATGAAGAGCTCAATCATGGCTGAAGCATGCCTATCATTCTTGTGTTACTGTCAATCTATCTCCAAAGCATCTCTAGGTACAGGTGTTGAAAATTTCCCTATTTACTTTGTGAACCCAGGCGAACTGAGTCTATCAGTGACAATTTTTTAATTCAGGAACTGGGCAGGACAGCTGAAGGAAATGCTTTGCAGGAGCTACAGTTAAGAGCTGGTAGGGGATGTGAAGGTCTACAGCGGCTTCAGCTGTGGAGACCATGGGAGTTTTGAAACTGGTGAAAGCAGTGAAGAAGTTGCTGTAATGAAAATTCAAGTTAGACACAAAAAATTCCTCTCTTTTTGCCCCACAGTCAGAGTGGTCAAGGAAAGGAATAGGTTGGCCAGACAGTTTGTGGAACATGCAAAACTTGACAAAGTCCTGAGCAACCTGATATAAGTTCAAACTCAACCCTGCTTTCGACAGGTGGGAGGACTAGAGACCTGAAGAGTTTTCTTCTGATTTAAATTATTCTGTGACTGAAGGATTAAATGACTCAGAAGTGCTCATATGGAACAGAAGACTAACTGTTAACTAAGAAGGCTGTGGTGTGGTTCTTCAGTTTAATAAAGTGGGCTTCACAAGTTTAACTTTCAATGAAAACAGTCATATCTGGAGATGTGGTGAGAATTGCTAGGGCTTTTCTGAATCAAGGCTTTCTTAAACATAATCACTCCAGACACATTTAAAGACTAAAGATCATTTTTTCCCTGCTGCAAAGGAACAAAGAATGAGTAAACTCTGACAAAAAGAAAATCAAAATAATCTTACATATTCTGCCAGACTCTGCCCTTCTTGATGAGCCAGCATTTTGTAGCTCTCATTTATACAGTATTTTCAGAGTGTCTCTGATTTTCACTTTCCTCATATTGTTATTCTTACCCTTCCACTTCCTTTCTTCAGCTCTTTTACACATTTTTAGTCTACTTCAGCCATACTCTGCTGTCCAGTTCATTCTTGAACTGCAATCCTAAATATTACTTTATTTACTCTCTTTCATGTGAAGACAGGAGATAAACCATGCATATACACACTTGCTGCTTCTATTTCCATCTAGTGGACAAATGATATTTAATTTGTCCTAACCTTCCATATACTGCTCAGTTTGTTTTATCCCAAAGACGTTTACACAATCCATAACTGAGCTAGAAAATGGGTATTTGTATAACAATGTATGAAATCTTACTGAAGTCTTTTCATTATAATAACATTTAGAAACAGGCCTCTCAGACATCTGGCAGCAAGACTAGGAAAATGATAGTTAACATCTCTATAAATGCACCATGAGCATTTCCAACAGTAAATCTTACTGTTTCCCTGGAACCTCTTATTCCACACAAAAGAAAACAAATCTGAAAAACATTGCTTTAAATGCATGTGCTTCTGTCAGTAAAAAATGGTGCCACTCATTAAGAAGGAAAAACCCTTTTAATGAGAACTGTAAGTCCTAGTGACAAATGGAACAGCTTAACATATTTAGGACAAATGTTCTAAATCAACAATTAGTGACAACCAGCAGAGATTTAGGGTTCACTATCCTGACACAGAAAAAACCATCTCCAACTTCCATGATAATACTCCATACAGAGTCCAGTTGTATCTGCTCATAAGACCAGGCCAAGCCATGATTCATTTTTAGAGTGGATTGCTATTTAAAGAATCACCTTAATGGTTCCTAAAGCACAAACAAGACTGTCCAAGCTTGTGACAGCAGACAGGAGGGTCAAATCACACAATCAGCATGATGAGAAACTTACTATTTCCTTGTTGCGAGAAAGAAGCCGAGCATCAAACAGGCATCAATATGATTAGGTTTGCTCTCCCAGTTTATTACTAGTTTTCTACTTTTACGAGGTTACAGAAAACAAAGCAAGCACAGCTAAACAGTTGGTGGCTGGCTAAAAGTACATATGCATACACCCTAAATGATTGTTCATTGGTCCACATTTCTTGGCATGCAGTCTGTCCTTGTTCTACCTTATGAATAGCATTCTGTCTTCTACGTCCCTGAGAAGGCCTAACAAGTTGTTACACATCTCCAGCATCCATAAGGAAGCATTCGTGAGAAGGAACACTAAATTATTACAATTGCTACTTTCTTATTCATTCAAGGCCTACAAGACCAGCACAGGAACAGTACAGACTCTCTTACTGTTCCCTGGTAGCAGGGATTGTTCAAACCCCCTATCAACAAATCATGACCTCGCTCTTCTAAAAATTCCTCTACATTTCCTAACCCTGAACAGAATTTGTTGGCTTGTTTCTGAAGGTAACCTAGCTCAAAGCATTAATGCATTTATGTTTGGTATCTCAGATTTCTAAAACATAGGAATGGGTTCTTACGCTGACTGTGTTATGTACAGAACTCATGTACAGGACTCCGGATACTCATCAATAAAAAAAATTTGCCTTTTTGTCATGTTGTTTTATGTTAAAAATACTCAGTTGCTACAAATTCCTTTATTCTAAGAGAAAAGCCTAAAATACCTTTTTGCTTGAACATACTCTGCATTCAAATGAGAAATAATATTTTAATAGCAGTATCAGCCTTCTTCATTTAACGCTTCTTTTTCCAGAAAGTTTCATACACAATTCACAGTTTTTAATTGCTCTGGTCTTCCAGTATTTTCTTTGGTTGCAGTTCCACATTGTACTCAATGAATGCTCAGTACCATGGATCTGGCAGAATTGGTATCCTTCAGCATAGATCAACATTACCCATGTTTCCTGCTCTGAACCACTTAACAATGTTTGTCATTTTCTCTCATGAAGTAAAATAAATCCAGGAATTGCCTTTAATTTGGAGCGCTGTTGGATGCAAAGGGCTTTCAGTTCCTTGTAGAAGGAAATTAGAGCCTAACAGCCATACTCAATCATTTAAAATGCAAATGTTCTGTAAGAAATTAATAAATTACCTGCATAAGACTATAAACTGCAAAACACAGCAAGAATGAAAATCTACTCCTACGAGTATTTAAAGAGAAATGCAACTTAAAATCAGCAAACTCTGCGTTTGCTGTTCTTTCAGAATACAGATAATGTTGGTCCTACCTTTCAACTTAACACATATCAAATGATGTAATTATCATTACAATAACTAAAAAAGTATTGCTCTTTATAAGAGTGGTGCACTGTGTGGCTAGCTTTCAATCTCACCCATCACCATTCACCTCTTCTCTTTTTGTGTTTTTCTTCTCTCTCATCTGCCATGGAACAATCTTTCAAGAAACACCCTGCTGTGAGCATCTGCAGAGAGCACACTCTCATAAATTCAGTATTACCAAACAGCACAATTCATACTTTTTCTTTGCAAGTTTTGAATATATTTTTCAGGTTTCAGGCAACATTTAAATCATTCTACCAATAAAGTGATTCAGAAAAGCTGAAGTATTCTCATAAATTGCATTTGGCAAATAAGTGAAACTGTTAATACTTGATAGGAATTTTTTATCTCAGCAGACTGAAAGCTAATTAAATATAAAGAATGTCACCAGCATTACAAACAAGATCTCTCTACTTCATGCATTCAGTGAGGGAAATAGTATCTAAAGTTAAGTAAAACACAAAATTAAAAGAAACAGAAAAAAATTTTCTTCCACCCCTTCCCAAAACACCAGATTTGACTTGTGTACACAACATCCTATTGATCTCCCCTTCCAGTAACTAAAAGTCAGAACCAGATGTTCTCTATATTACCAAATTATAATCTATCAGTATAGCAAATACGTTAAAAACATCACTTTTGTTACTAATATAATAGAAATATGCAAAAATCAGTAAGACCAACCTGCCTCTCCATTAGGATTTTAGTTGTTTCTCTGCCCAGTTTGTACATCCTCAATAACCACAGTTCTGGAAAATCACTGTTTCTTTCTACTGCTGTTTCCCTCAGCAGTTAAATGAAAATAATACTCATGAAACCTGTTGTCATTCTACATTAAATCTCTAGGAAGTATTTTGATGTTCTTAAATGTTGATGTTCTTAAGGTCCTCTCTAAGAAGCATACCATGGTGATTTTTTCCTCTAGATATGGTTCTGTTACCATGTCTGCACTGCATATGAAGACACCAAGAGCTTTCTAAGGATCATTTATCACAACACACTGTGCTACTACTACTACTACTACTAAAGTATTCCACTGAGTTTGAATCAAGTTGTGCCACTAGCACAGTCTAGGGATTTGTTTTTAAATGACACTGTGTCTTGCCTTGAATGGGTGACCAGGTCATAATCCTCCCACAGCAGTGGCTGGTGAGATTGTCTTAAATTAACAGGCACTGCTAACAATCACTTGAAAACAGATAGTCCTGTTAGAAAAAAATGGTGATCCAAATTTCACAACTTCTTCTTTTATTTTTTTTCCCAACAAAACTGCTAAGATTTAATTGATCTATTTATCCAACATTATTGTTAGCTGTACCTCTTTGCTCTTAACATAAATGAGAAAACTGGAAAATAAGCCAACTACACTTACAAAATAGTACAAAAAATAGTCTGAACATTTATGTCAATGACTGATTTCTTTCCACATAATTCAAAACTACAGAGTGAAAATTTGGATTTCACATGCAGCAGCAGGTTTGATACAATTCACTATGTTCTGTTTTATCTTTGTGGGTAAACGGTTCAGCTACTTATTTTTGAGGAGAAAGAAAAAAAAAACCAGCACAACCCCCCCATCCTTAATTTCTAATTCTCTAATCACACACAGTAAATACTCTAAAACCTAACAACATTAGATAGCCATGCCTGAAGTTTCTCCCTTAGGAAAGCTATTTTCAGTTCTCTTGCTACATCAGATGGGACCAGCTCGCTGCCAAGAGCATATGTTCTTGGACTGGGCTGCAGTTCTTGAGGACAGATAAAGCCTCCTCAGCTGGAAAAACCTGGCCGCAGAAGGAACTATGAGAAGAAACACTGAGTTCTGCCCATCCTTGTTCTGAAATGTTCTGAAATTTTTCTTCTCATGTTTTTTTCCTGTGTTTGTTTTTGTTTTGTTGTTTTTTTACTCTAACTGGAATGGTACTCATTTCATACCAAGAGCCAAAGAGGAGCCAAAGACTCCCTCAAGCTGACTACAGACTAGGTAATTTCCAGTATTTTTTGTGGAAATAGCACAAATACCAGAATAGAGGTAAACATAAAACAGGAGCTGCTCTTATTCTCTACTACATTTCTATTACTCCTGCTCAATTTTCATCTGGGCACAATGTTTCTAAACTCTAGCTTAAGGTTGGCAAACAAAACATGGAAAAGTAAGACTTCTGAGACCCTTACTCTTTTATGGCTTTCTTTTAAAAATTGTCTGTGTAGTATTTGTATTTGTCTCAATCAACTATTATTGACCATGTTCCTCCAGAAAGCTTGTGTCAGATGCAATAATTAGTATAAGAGGGACTACACCCAACCAGAACTATTTTCACTATCTTGCACACACTGAGACAGAGTGTAAATTAGCCATGCCAGCAGGCTTCTCCTCTCCAGGGTATGGCTTGATGCAGCCTGTGTGCTGTCATCAGGTAGTGTCTGCACACAGCAACCCAGCTGGTCTCTGTGAGCACAGGTGAGTGACACCTTTGTTGCTGAGGCTCTTGGTTCTTCATTTCAGAACATCAATTGTAGGAGCGTCTGAGGAGTTAACAGCTTGGGAAAACTGAAGGTGAAGGAAGACCTCCAAGGAATCTGTTCCAGAGCTCTGCTCATCCTTTCTGGCCTTCTCTACACTTTTCCATCTCTGCTGCATGTCTTAGGTGTGGGGAGGAATGGAGCTGTGACGAGCAGTGAAATGACCTCCTGGGGGACAGCCTGTGACAACAGCAAAATCCCATCTCTGAGACATAACAGTTGGAGTGCATGAATTTATGTGCCATTTTAGGCTTGTGTTTGCCTACAAGCATCATTCAACATTTATCCACACCGAGCATTGTTTGCTAATGATTTATTACCCAGGCATTTGCCTTGTAAGGATTTTATGCAGCTCTTTAGCTGGTTCTTTGTGGTTTAGTGGGGCATCGACAAACTTCTTGTTTTGCAAACTTCAGCATTTGCCTCCTTTGCTGAGTTTTTTATGAATACACAGAAAAAAACAGGTTCCAGCACAAATGTCACCTCACCTCACTGACTCCTGCTTTCCGTTATCTAGCCTGCCTGTAAATGCAAGTACTGCCTCCCCTGTACCTCTGGGGGATTAACTTTTCCCAACACAGATGTGAATGGTGTCCCTCCTGTTAAAGTTCGCTTTACAAGTACCTACTGTTTTGTGTCTGTATGCTAATGACAATTCAAGATTAAAAAATAATTCCAATCAATTGCAATTAATCTACTAGATTTCATCCACTTTTCTGAACTGATGTACTCCCCCACTCAGCTTTGCTGGTTTGGCACACTGTGCCTGTTGCTTTTAGGGAAGAGTTGTGTGCTGGTTTCAGCTGGAATAGAGATAACTTTCTTCCTAGCAGCTGGTACAGTGCTGTGTTTTGGATTCAGCAACAAAATCACACTGATGACACAGTGATGTTTTGATTGTTGATCAGTAGTGCTTACCCTGTGTCAAGGATATTTCAGGCAGGAGGCCTGAAATCTCTGTCTGGCTCATAAAATGTAAATTTGGGGGCTTCGTAAGTTTTCTGAGCATTTCTATTCAGTCATTCTACATGAAATATTAAATTAAACTAGTGGTCTCAGAAAGCAACAGAAAAAGGAGAGACGCTAATTCAGCAGGAAGACTGAATCCTGACTTAGGCAACAGTTGTAATCCAACTCTGTGTTGGAAACGTGTATTTTAAAATTTCCATACTACTTCATCTTTGATGATGAAAGAAGGATTTCAGTTTCAACAGCTTTCAACACTCACCGCTTTAAATACACCAAAAGTAATAATAATAATAAAAAAAAGAAAACATACAAATGGAAAAAAGAGTCCCTTACAGTAAGAAACCTCCACAACACTGAACTGAAATGCTCTATATGTATTTCTATCTCCTCTAAAGAGATTTCATTTGCTGTATATTTTGCTGTGTTTTATGAACAACGAACTATTTTAAGCTTCTAAATTGCTGTATGATTCACACCGATGATAAAAGCCAGCAGAACACATTTGAACTTTGCTCACATCCATCTCTCCTTGTTTTTAATGGTTTAGAACAGCCCTAATGTATTTACTCAGGTTAGGCAGCTTAAAAGCTGGAACACAGGAAACCTTTGGGCTAAGCTCAATATGATTAAAGTTCACAGTAATGGATGAAAAGAAAAATAAGAACACACTACAACAACAACAACCTCAAAAAAAAAAAACCCTCTAAACAACTGTTTTGCAAACACTTAAAACAGCAGAATTTTGCTGTTCAAAAAGCAAGTTTTCCTACTTATTAAAAACACTTTTACTACAAAATTTTCTTAATTTTTCAAAAGATAATTTGGCAAAAGGATCACATATTACATCTGGAATATATCCTTATGTAGTACATTTCATGCTTTAAAGTAACCCATACACCTAAGAATTCATCTTCTCCAGTAAAACACTTTACAAAATGAAATAAAAATTAAGTCAATTGGAAACTCTTGTTGTGCTCATGGTTCTACAACTATAATATGACAAACTCCTGTATTTCAAGGAATTGAAAGCAGCGATTTATCTCTTGGAGATCTATAAAGATATTTTAAGTGGCCCAAGTAACACATACAAAATATTATGGTAACTCACCAAAAATACAGATAGCAGTTAGATAAGTTACCTTGAGGGTGGAAAAACAAAAGTCTTCTTCTTTTACAACTTCAATATTGATATTTCACTAAGAAAGGTTCTTTCCAAGATCATGAGATCTTTTGTAGCTTGAACAGGTTTCTGTCTCATTTATGCAAATCAGTTTAACTAATTCTTAAAATTCTTTAAGAGCATTTAAAAAGAGTGATTTTTTTATAAAATATGTTTTAAATTCACATTCTTTTTGAAAGGTCTTTTCTTTGTTAGTAAGTTACTCAAGACTAGGAAAAGGAGGTAATGAGCATCAGGTGGCCTGCATGCAGAGGCGTTTAGTTTGGTACTCTCACTTTCGATATCACAGAATCAGTTAGGTTGGAAAAGACCTCTGAGATCATCAAGTCCCACCTGTGACCCAACACCACCTTGTCAACCAGACCACGGCACTGAGTGCCACTTCCAGTCTTTTCTTAAATACCTCCAGGGATGGTGATGCCACCACCTCCCTGGGCAGTCCATCCAAATCATCCTTTAATCATCATTTAATCATCTTTTCTTTGGAGAAATCTTCCTATGTTCAAGCTAAACCTGCCTTGGTGCAGCTTGAGGCCATGACCTCTCTTCCTGTCACTGGTTGTCTGGAGAAGAGACCAGCCCCATCTGGCCATAGCCTCCTTCCAGGCAATTGTAGAGAGTGATAAGGTCTCCCCTGAGCCTCTTTTTCTCCAGGATAAACATCCCTAGCTCCCTCAGCTGCTCCCCACAGGATCTGTCCTCCCCAGCTGACCCTTCACCAGCTCTGCAACCCTTTTCTGGACTCACTCCAGCACCTCAGTGTCCTACTGGAAGTCTATATTGTCAGTATGTACATTCATCTTCGGTGAAGGATTATAGGTTTTGTGAGCTCTCCCAGTTTAAAGCAAAACTGTCATTCAGGGAAATCACAAGAGTGTGACAATTAGGTGTAAATCACATCTCAAAATCTCACTCAGTATCTAGTTGCCTGTAGTCATCTGTAGTACCATAATAAATCATAATCAAATTAAATTCATCACAATAAAATTAAGTTCATAGTAGACGAAGTCTATTTCTTCAGACTTAAAAAAACCTTTCAAAACAAAAAAGGGAAGAAAGCAGGGGAACAACCTAATAAATTATACAAAGTCACACAGTTAGGGGATTATTAAGGCTCATGCTTCTGGGACAGCTATGGCTTGTGCTTTACTTAGGAAAGGACCTGCTGGTGGCTGAAGGTGCTCACACACAACACAAAAGTGCTAGACAGGAACAAGTGCTGGCTTGCTGTCTCAAATGATGCTATAATTAACATTTATATTAATCCAGTCAGTATTTGGGTATGCAGAAGAAATTGGCAGGTTAGACTGTTTTGAAGGCAGGGAGAGAGCCAAGCATTGCACTCTACTGCTGGTGTTTCTTTCATCTCACTAAACAGTGCCAAATTCACAGTCCAAAGCAAATGTGTAGCTCAGCCAGTGACAATGCAGCCTTTTCCACAATATTTCATCAATACGTTTGAATGTGCTTCACACAGATCTGCTTTGAAAGGACAATGGTCCAGTGAGAGAAGTCTTTGCTTCTTGACCCTAGCGACTCTATAATGCTGCTTGCTAGCAAGTAGCTTGGCTTCAGTAGCAGACCTAAAAAAGCTTGCAAAGACTAAGCCGTTTAAAAATAAGTCAGATTTAACCTATCAACAAGTATATCTAGAATTGGTTAGAGCACCTGCTTGTCCAAGTACCTTCCACAAGCACTTGTTGGTTAGCAGAAACCATGTGCCAGTGACATTGCCTTCTCCTGTCCAGCAGACACCTTGGTCACTACCTGCCACCAAGGATGGCTACATAATTTCCAACTTCTCCAGACTCAGTCATCAGAGCTGGGATTCTCCAATTCAAGTGCACATCTCACATTGCAAGTATTTTAGAAAACTTTGCCCAGGACAATATAGCCTGAGTACAAGAAAAAGGGAAAATGTGTTTATAAATAAAACCACAATACTTTCGTCTTTGAAAAGCTCCAGCATTTGCATTTTTATGTTTGCATAAAAACATCATATTTTATTCTGTGGAGAGAAGGGCTGCAGAGTCACAATGACAACAACTAAAGAAAAAGTGAAAATCTCCTAGTACTGGCTGTGCCTTTCTGTCAGCCCTGAGCCCACCAATGAACTGAAGGAACACCATGGGGTACCCTGGGCATGTCAACACTGGAGCAGCCTCACAAGACACAGTGTTCAGATGTGGTTCATGCTTCCAGATTCTTTAACATGGAGATTTTAACACGAATTATGAAAGGCAACCTTTCATAATTCGACTTGACCATGCTACACCAGAGAAGAAACATACATACACACTAATGTGCTGACACACAGATGGAACAGTATACTGAACACAAGCTCCATTCAGATATAAAAGTGTGGGTGGCCATTTCGGAGTTTCCCATGGCAACAATTAGTTATGGGCCCACATTAGCACAAGTCCTTTCCTGTTGGAAGAAAAGCATAGTTTCTGCAAGTATGCAGATTTACGCAGAAAACAAATATGCACTGGAGGACACTTCAGTGCTTTCTCTGCTTGCGGGTGGTGTCCCTTACCTCCTGACAAGCACACAGCCATCTTTCCCTGCCTTGGCAGAGCAAGCAGCCTGCCAGCTTCATGAGCACTGGAAGAGGAGATACAATTTTCTATCATTTTGTTCTCCACAATAAATGCAATGCTGTTGACAGAGGATATTGCACAACCTCAGCAATTTCATTCACCATAATATCTGATAAACCCAAACAGATTAAGAAGTTTATCCTTAAAGTGCCTTCTCACTTTTCAGCTAGGGAGCCAGGGCACAAATATTAATCAATTTTCCAAGGACATAGAGGAATTTCTACGGCACAGCTAGATGCTGAAAGCTTGTTTCAGACCAGTGTCACTATTACAGAACTATTACTCTCACTAGTCACAGGGATTTCACCTTCTTTAGGACAAGTAAACGGCTTTGGAAGCTCACCCATTTCTGCCAACATGCCTCAGCCTTATCTGGAGAGCTCAGATTATTACCACCTCTTTCTGCTGACACCAGTGACAGGTATGTCTGTCAGTGACAATTCAGGTAAATGTTTCCTTCCAAGAAACAAACAAAAAATGTAATTTCACACTAATCAGGTGAGAACCATCCACGTGAATAATAATAATAAAAAAGAACTAACCCTTCATCTCCTTCACACCTTAGAACTGAAATAAACACTTGAGAACTCAGGACAGCCTGAACCTCCTAGGGACATATCTACCCTGTAGCCATCTCAAATATGGAACAACTTTTATTCCTTATTTAATATCTAAGACCTGACCTGATTAAAAGGAAGGAAGATCCATGTTAACGCATTTTTATAAAAAATCATGTCTTTCTAACATGCTGCATTTAAATGCTACAATGCACTAACAACCAGGAAATGCTGTAAGACTTCCCCACATATACAAGTCATGGCAGCTTTACCTCCAGAAACAATATGATCGATTCAGGGCTTTTCTAAAAGTAATTTGTTAGAAGACTAAAACAGCTTTCATAAACGACAATTGAAGCATGATGGGATTCCCACAGCAATTACAACAACATACAGAAGCCACTTCTCTTTGGATCAAGGACTCCCACGAATGTAAGCCATATACTGTTTTAATTTCCCACACGTGCTCTTAAACAGGGTTAAGAGCCGCATACTAAGGCTAATATTCTGTTTCCTTTAGGGATAGCTATGACCTTGGGAAAAACAATGCTGTTTCTAGAAAGGCAGCCCTTATATATAGGTATCTTGGGATTACTGGAACTGTTAATTGTATTTCACACATCTTTGTAAGTTGCTGAGATGTGAAACCCATGAAGTGAAAAGCACTGACATGGTCATAACTCATGTTGCTTGAGAAATTTCCAGGGGGCATAATGAAATTAAATTGCAAGGCCTTAACTGTTGACAATTCTCTAAAACAGAAGAAAACACAGCCTTATTCTCTTAAGAAAAAATGCCCTTTTTGGCTTAAAAAATTGGAACAAAAATACATCGAATTCCAGTGGTAACATGCTCTTAAAACTGAAAAACAGCATTTAACAAAAACTGACAATCAAGTCTTCTGTTATAATGCTGGACAACACACACCAAACACTAACTCTGATAGATATAATCCTTTCAGTCCTTCCTGTAACTAAAACTGCTACTTGAGACAATTAGCTAGAAAAACTGGTGTAGTGGAATATCAGCACTGCTGTACTGAGGGGATAAGATAACATGTCAGATTGGGAGCTCTGCAAGGAGAATATAGTTATTTTGAGATGGTCAGGACTTCTGGAAAGAAACCCTCACCTCCTGCAGAACACCAACTGGAAGCTGTCACTCACTTATCACAACAAAACATTCACAAGCTTGAACCACATGCAAACGTGCCAGATTCTGTAACGCATGTTCCTCCTGGTAAAAAACAAATGTTTCTTGACTCAGGGAGGAAAAAAAGGACAAACCAGAGAAAAATCTACTTTGAACTATGAACAGTTTTCACAGACTTGGAAAAGCACATAATATCAGCACATGTTTTGGGCCACGACATGACATTCTGATGGCTTTGTCTCTGTTACCTGTCTTAACATGAAGGCTCTGTCACGAGAGTTCCTGCAATATTATTACCAGTATTTCTGTAGACAAGGATTTAACTCTACTTAACTGGTCTGGCCAAGAATAGGAGGTTAAACAGAGTCGGCTGTGACAGCTGGATAGCCTGAAGAGCTCCCAGTGCATCCTTTCAAGAGCAGTCTTGCCCTTTACATCTGTAAAGTATGGCATGATCCAGCCAGGACTTTAATTGAGTTCTGAAGGTCCCTAGGTGTGTTGAAAGGCATGTGACAAGAGTACAAGGAGATACATTGGGTTTTTCTGATAAACTTCTACAGCTTCCTATTGTGCAATAGCTATGAAATCAGAAAGGAAAGATAATAAATTATTGATCTCACATCTATTTCACTACTTGTGGAGCTGCCCTAGATGGTTCTCTTTTTACTGCAAAGTGGCTTAACAGATTTTCACAGCATGAAGGCTGAGCTGTGGAGCCAGGTGGAGATATCCTTGGGTAACAGGGAAATTTTAGACAGGACAGGTATACTCAAAGCTAACTCAACAAGTTAGCAAGACCAAACATCCCCTACAAATCCACTCCAAATTACCTTGTTTATGTACACACACCAGAATTTCTGACATTTTTCTCCCGTGTTTTATACCTCCCTTTTAATAAGCCATTCGTATTTCCTTTGCCCTGTGAAATAAATGGGCTTAATTAAGTGGTGGAGAATAATCAGACTTACACTTTCAGATACCTCACTGGGATGAACCCCAAATATCACATAGACTATGACAGTAAATACTCTGTGTTATACTCCACCCTCAAGCATTTCTGGTGCAGGAGCTCTCAAAAACAGACACCAAGAACTTGAAAAGATATTTCTTTTTCTTGCCAAACCATGAACCACTAATAATTTCCATTCCTATAATAATTACTTTTAACTTCCAGAAAAACACTTCACAGCAAGCAAAGATCAACCCAGGATATATACAAGGATTAAAACAGATGGTTTGAATTAAAACCTTTACTGAAGTAACTATAGTTGACATCAGCATTTTTACTGAAGTAATTACATTGACTATTAAATACTTGATCACTAACAGCAAATAATAAATAGATCACATTAACATTTATAGTTATTACCTAAATTTGCTTCCTTAACACTTGCTTTTTGCCTGTAAAAATAAATTATCACATTATTCTTTATTCAGTTTCAGCTATGAGAAGACCAGAGACAAATTCAAAGGGCATTATTAATTCATGGCATTATTTTACTTGTACAAGTTTTTTGTTGAAGATTTACTATTTATTAAATACTATTCTGTTTTTTCCTGTCATACAGTAGGCATAGGTAGCAAACACAAAGTGTATTTTTAAAAGCAACATGATGCACATGGTGCCTGCCAGTCAGGCACGTAACTGGTCATGTTATTTTGTCATAACAAAGTGAAAAACAGAGGAGGGTTCTAGAAGACAGGGATTCAGGGGTAAATTCTTGATCCAAGTCAGTTTTCAAATTTGGTTCTGAAGTTTCTGTGTCAGGCCTAAAGCGAAGACTACACATTTCTAGGGGAGTAATAAATAAACAAAACCCCAGCCCAAATACAAACTAAACATGTTTCCTTTGAGCACGTTTCTCTGAGTATGCTCAGAGTACAGTCTGGGATGGTGCACAGAGGACACACCTCTTGGCCCGGGTGAATCATGGTGTTCTCCTGGGCAGCCTGCGCCCCACCATTCCAGCAGAGCCGTAAGGAGCGTTGGCACTCACCATCGGAGTGTTGGCACACACCATTGGAGCGTTGGCACACACCATTGGAGCGTTGGCACACACCATTGGAGCGTTGGCGCACACCATTGGAGCGTTGGCGCACACCATTCCGGCAGGGCCGTGCGGAGCGTTGGCACACACCATTGGAGCGTTGGCGCACACCATTGGAGCGTTGGCGCACACCATTGGAGCGTTGGCGCACACCATTCCGGCAGGGCTGTGCGGAGCGTTGGCGCACACGGCCACGGGGCTCCAGCAGACCCCGCGCGCCCCTCCCTGCCGTGCGCAACTGCACTGCTCTCCATCCATCCTGCCACACTGCTCTCCCAGCAGAACGGATCTCGGTTTAATTCCTCCCTGCACAATCTCTAGACAGGAAAGACCCTTGGATGTGGGAGCTCAGTTGTTCCTTTTTCCCCCCTTTTGATCAGTTCTTTATTCCATACAAGTCCTTTTAATTTATCCCTGGTGCCTTTACAAGGTACTTTGCTTACGGTGCTGTATCAAGGGCTCTCACAAAATCCAAATGGCAGGGAGTGAACAACTGTCTGTATCCCTGACCAACTTAATGAGAAGGAAACACAGGACTGAACTGGCATTATGTATGGCTCTTTAGACAGTCCACGAATTTTATCAGCCTACATTATGGCTTTTTGAAACCCCTTTGCACCAAATGACTTAGAAGTCATTTAATTTTCTGTAAAAAAATCTGCCTGTAAAAAAGAAAATCTTCACTGTATTACACAGGAAGAATTCAAAATCCCTCAGAGAGTGACAATCTATTAGATGTTCTGAAGAACATCTACATTGCTGTTACTACTTCATTATGCTTCTACAAAAGGGAAGAATAGCAAGCAAATTAGAGAAATCTCCATCTTGTTAAGTAGCAGCACTTGTTCCAGGTTTGGAAACTAGAGTCCTACTCATAGTTTGCAGCTCTGCCTCTCACCTACTGCATCATTCTTCCATAGTTCATTCTGGGCACCCCTCCAGTAGTACAGAAGGGAAACAGATTATGCCAGGTACTTTTATTCTCCATGGCAAACCTTGCCAGAAAATTGCTGTGGAGGGTCACACCACAGCCAAGCTCCTCAATAGCATCTCCCCTTTCCATCCTCAGAAGTCAATAATCACCTGGGAACCAGTTTATTGTGCCAGAATGTGACAAGGAAGACTGGGGCAGTCAGGGTTGGAAACAGGGGAGTCTCTGGAGCCTTAGTGACCAAAAATTCCTCAGGGCTGGCATTAGGCACACTTCAGATGGTGGCTCCAGGTCCAAAAGTACCCAATTGTGCTTAAAGTTCTGCTGCAACCCTGAGAATCATCTGGTTCTGCTGCAGGTGGTGGCCAGCGCAAAGCTTTCAGTCACTCTGTGTGCCTCAAGAATGGCATCTTGTGAACTCCTGGTCTAGAATTTTTCTTGTTCACTTCTGGTCCCTTGGAACAGTTGAGGGGAACACCCAGTTGTGCCAAAATAGTGCTTAGGTGCACACAATACTCCCTCATTTATACTGATAGAAACTAGGTGTGCTCAGTTACAGCTTTCCAAATTCCAGTCACTCTTTTACTCAGTTTCCAGTGCAACTTCCATTGTCACAGCATGGAAAGAGAATGTGCAACATTGCAAAGTCTCCTGGTTGTAAAAATCTAGTGTTTTTAAATCAGGCAGTGCAAATTACTGCACAATAACTGCATCATTGTTTAAATTACTAAAAAAATCATCCCTTTTCATGAGCATTTCATTACATACCATGAATATGCAGCAACAGGAGGTTCTTCCTCCTGTTAGAGATGGATAGCATTGAAAGAAATTTGCCCTGTATGTACTTTACTGCATGGAATGATTCATTATAACTCATGTAGTCTGCTTTTATAATACAGACTAGTATTTATTTGCTTGAGCTACTTTTCCTTCCCCTGGTGCAGAGTTAGTTTATTAACTGCATTGGTTTGGCTAGTGCAGTACACACTGTTTCTCTAATTCACATTAAATATACAATTACATTTCAAATACAAAGTAGAGTTAAACTAAAGACTGTAACTAGGAATTTTCTCACTTGTTAGCTTCTTAGATAGTGGTAACAAACTGTTGTGCAATTTTGCGTAATTGCCAGCATCTTCCTCCATAAATACACAAAGCTTCACTGCATGTGTGGGCAAAAGCTTGTATTTCAAACTGGCCTCACTCCTCTGACAGCAAGCCACAAGTGACCACCATCAGTCAGTGGTTATGGGTGCAGCTCTGTCCTGGTAGAGGAGGAGCAGTTCTGGTTCACAGGAGGACCAGTGTGTGTTGGCGGCTATGCTGCAGTCTGTAAGTCTGCTTGGAAGAGCGAAGACCTGCTGGGATCACAAGCTTTGCCACTGGGAGGGAGAAGGACTGACCTCTCCTTCTGACTACACCAGGAACTAACCACTGATGAGTTGCTAATTCCTGCAAGCTGCCTCAAACCACAGCAATCAGAGGACAGCAAATTGGCAAGTCTGTGTTTAGCAGAGAAGAAAAGATGATAGCAACAAAAGAGCAATGAAGGAAATACACACAATAGCAGGAATATTAAGGATGACAGAGATAACTGGATGGGGAAACTTTGGCATGTACGTTATTTTACAGGGTGTCTGATTGAAGCTGATTGTCCATGTAGTGTTTTTGTCAGGCTTGTGGGTGAAGATATTCAAAGGCCTGAAATGCTGGAGTCACAGATGTGGTTTGGAGAACAGGACAAAGCAGACAAATTTCTGTATCCCAGGTTAGCATTTAAACCAGGTTGGCTCTACTCAGATACAAGCCTAAACACAGACATTTAGGGGCAAAATTTCAGGCTTTAAATACCTTAAAATGTTTTTTATTTTCTGAGTTTTCTCATAAAATATATCCCTGTCTGCAATTAATTTTCAGCATGTGTTTTCCACGTTTAGAAATCCCAAATTGTTTTCTGTTAAAGACAGACAGACAAAGTGAAATCCTTTCTACTGGGTAAGACAGTGTCATACAGGCCCAGACAAATGGTTTACCTGAAATATATACTACTGCGTAGGAAGAAAGAGCAGTACAAGTAACTCAGAAGTGCATTTCCTTGACCTTCCCTCAGATTTTTCTGCTAGTCATCAAAGCCATCCTTAATCCCAATGGAAAGTGATGATGGAAATACTATTTTTCTCTCTACCAAAATGAATCTTTTCTTCAGCTGAAATGGCTTAGCCAGATCACAGTGGTATAACTTATGCCTGTCTGTGCCAAGCTTTCTGATTCTGGCTTTGGAATGTAGCAATTTCTTCTACATAATGGAACACATTTCTTGCTCAGAAACACTTAAAATAGGCAAATAGGGCAACTATTCTAAAGGCTTTGTTTTCAGGTGGAAGTTTTAAACCTGCCTTCTCAACAGTTCTGTCCCCATCCACGTACACCAGGATGCACCACAATGATTGTGGGTTTCAGCTTCTCAGATTTTACTGCCACCTCTGCTTGCACTTGTGTTCCATATCTAGCTGCATTTAACTGACTAAACAGGCAAAACAGAGAAAGGCCATAGCAAAGATGAACCAAACTAAAAGAATTAAGAGAAAATTATGACTATGAATGAATGATTACCAGTGACTACCAACAACTATGACTGACTATCAACTATGGCACTACTATTTACCAAGAGAAGGCATAACGTTTGCAGCTTAAGCTAAGGAAGAGTCTGTCCTTTTGTCCCTTCCTAACAAGATTAGGATTGTAATATATGCAAATATGTCAGATCTTTGTGATTATGAAAGAAGTTATTAAAAAAAACCCAAATACCTCAGAAATGATTTGTCACTGACTGCATCTATAAAATCTGAGTTCACCTAAATCACAAAACATGTTTACAGACAAGACCATTTTTCTGAATGGCTCAGGCCAGGTACCTCCTGACTACATGAAGTGATGGATGAATTTCCCTGTCCTAGAAGAGAATATGCTGCCATTCAAAGGTACCTTTCTGCTTATTCTAATTCTAATAATTCCTTCACGTGTCACCGAAGTCTTTAGACAACATGTATCTGCTACTAAACTTCATAGTGACGGCAAGACCTAAGTGCTTTTCCTGTCAATCCAGTGAGAAGATCCCTCACCTTGGCAGTAGCAGAAAACCTACACTGTGTGGCTGAGCAGCTATGGCACTACCCAGAAGAAAGCAAGCAGAATTACACACATTGAAACAAGGTAGGTGCAAAGATGAGGCTCAGTTCAAAATAAAGACACATAAATTTAGCTCCCTTTATGCCACATAGGGCAAAATCCAGTTGCCTAGATATCTGTAGCTGTCTCTGACTGTCCAGGATGCTCTACCTGCCTTCCAGCTTCTGCTTAAAAGGCACAGGCATGCTATCTACAAGTTTTATGCAGACTTTTTGAGTACCTAGAGGATATCCCTGTGGTGAATCTTATCCTTAGGTGTCCAAGCTCCCAGTAGTCACTAAAGAGTTAGTCAAAACAGGCCCTGGAACAAAGAGTAGCGGATAGAGATGATTTAATTGCCTGGAACGAGATGGTAATTATGTATCAGATACCTGGCCTTAAGGTTTTTAATAGAGCTCAGTAAGCTTCTGACCATCCCAGGAAGATGCAGACGTCCTGCAGATCCTCTGGTATCACTGGAAGGCCTGCACAGAAGTCTTGGCTGCGCAGGCATGTCTTTAATGACACTGAAATCCTACGCATGGTTTATGGATTCAATCTTCAGTTCTGCAACTGGAGCACTGCTACCCAGTGCACACATATAGATAGATGGTTGATCATCAATATGTAATGCACACAAAGCATCAAAGCACAACAATAGACACCGGTAAAACAAAAGGACATCCTGATGGAAGTGAAAATTGGATTAGATTTGTTTCATAAAGGAAAAGAACTAAGACTGTTTCTTAAATAAAAGTTATGCAAATAGAATATTTGAGCATAGAAGATTCATAAAATAAGCTTAAAAGTTTTGAAGACAAAAAGATACATTTTTCAAATCCAATTAGATAAAATGAACACTAATTTAAGGTTTGTTGCTCCTAAAATTGTCATTGTACAAAACCAGTTCACTAAAAATTATTTTTCTTGTGCTATCATTAAATATGAATGCCTTTCTAAACCTGTTTCAGAGGATGAAATAACACTACTGTAATAGTCTGAAATGAACTTTGATCTAGCATAAAAATATGGTAAAAGACACTTCCCACTTTTTTCACTGGGAAGACATTAATTTTTGATCTGCTTGATCTTATGTGTTATTTTATTAATTGGGACTGATTTCCAATTTATTTCATTATGTCCTTATTTGACTTATACTCATCAGTTGTAAAAAAGGAACAAGCAAAGAACATCACAACTTTCATTTTGCTTCCTAAATATATTTCAGTCTATGTCTGGAGCAATTCTTCTCAACTGCTTTTGATGTCTGCAGGTATAGTAAATCACAATACCTTGGTGAATTTTGGATATGGTTTTGAAACACCACAGTTACATTAATGTAAAATCTCAAATACAAACTGTACGCGAATACAAGCTTTTATATTTTTTCTGAATTATAATTGACACTGCACAGATGTACATCTGCTTATGAGGCAGTACTCTTTCTTGTTTATGTACCTAATTAGCTAAATTAAATGAAAATGTCAAAATCACACAATTCCCCATCTTCAAAGCAACCTAGAAGCCTAATTCTGCTGGCAAAGAGGTCTTAATCAGCTGTGAAAACGGGCCTTGTGCTTTCCAGTCCTGAAGGCACAAAACCCATTTACCTATGGTAATTATGCACCTATTAGAAATTACCTTCCTGTGATTGTGGCCTTTCCTTCTACCACTGCCCCTGTTTTGCCCTTGTCATTGTCCATCAGGCAGCTCAAGGGCATGGACAGCACCCTGGTGAAAGGCTGCAAATCCCAGACCTGCTCAGCCCTCAATTACAGCTGAAGACTGGGGGCAGTGGACATGCTTGGTCACTTTGAGCATCACCCTCTCAGAGACAGTGGGCACCCCTCTCACTTCATGCTAGCTGCAGTCTCAGTTCAGGGAGCTAGAAGCCAGCTTCTTTGCAAGAGGAGAGCATAAAAAGCAGGCTAAATCAATAGAAAGCCTCCAGCAGAACTGGATGCCAGCCTGGAGACAGCAAAAAGGTGAGTAAATGTCCAATATCTGGTCTCAAATGTTGTGCAGTTGCCTGGCCAACTGTTGGCCTCACACCCTTGATCCTGCCAGAAGGAAAATTGTATGGGATTTCAGTCTGTCTAGGGTGGCTCTGATCCCATAGCACAAAGCCAGCTCCGAGCACTGTCTTGTAAGGCTGATTATTTCCAAAACACAGAAGCATCCCATGTACTAGTCTATATTACACTCGTTCGGTACTACCAAGACCACCAACCATATGTATTTTTTATTTCTTCTGCTGTCAGAAGAAATGGAACTACTGAACTGAATTTTTTAGCGAACCATGACACCACAGATCCTGTCTCAGGCAACATACCAGATATGGCGTAAGTATAGAGCACATTTAATTAAGTTAATACAAAGGTCTAAGCAAGACTTTGATGGGTAGAGCACTGTAAGATTGTCAGGATTCATGACCTGAGTGGATCCTCATGAGAACTTTTGTAGATATGAGCATTCACATAGAAGAAAAAAAAACCTCCACAAATATGTAATAATGAGACCTTGTCTAATACTCTGTCCTAAATCACAAAAGAACAGCACACGGATGTTCTTCCATGCTGTTGTCTCAAATATCCCTGTTCAATTTACACTTCCTTCAACGGAGCATGTGCCCAATTCAGAATGAATGTGTCAAAGAATTAGAAGCAATTTAGTCATTAGCAATCACTAAACTAATCATTAAAGTGATTCCCTTTACAAACAATCTTTAATAGTACAACAAATCATGACATAAATATTTAGTACTGTGTCTTGTATTTAAGCACAGAAACAACCAAAATATTTTTAATTTTTTGGTTCTGAAGATAATCTCACGGAAGTTACTATTTCATCAGCATAAACAAAGTCACACAAAGATGATACTGTGGTCAAGTCTTATTTACAACACAGATTTTTCCTGCAGTTAGGACATCTGGACCACAGCTCGTCTGCCAAGAATCATATAATCCTCACATGCTCTTAAAACTCAAGAGAGAAATCAATTGGTCCAGTAGATTGCCCTGGGGATTATTTTTGACTGAGTCTACTGTAAAATGCAGACATGGCGGGGGAAAGGATCAAGTCAGGACACATTATTTTTGTTCTACTGACCGTTCTGTCATGGCAATGAATAGAAGCTGGTACATGTATATATTTGGTAAATATTAAAGAAAAAGCTTTAACTATCAGTCTTATAGATTCTCTTTCTGATAACACAGAGGACAAGCATTTGAGCCACATACATAGAAGTAAATAAACAGAAACTTGTGTTTTCTCTATCCAAACCTGTTTGTTAATAAACAGAATGAAGAACTTTAGAGAAGAATTGTCTGAGAACTGATAACCTGAGTTTTAATTATGTCTTATTTCAGCTTAATGTCTCCATTAACATCAAAGTAGCACCCCGTATGCCTCTCCTATACAAGTTACCCAGTAATTCAAAGCATGTAACTCCAAAAAAATACAGAACTGTATTAGGACAAAGAGCTATGGTTATACCTTTAAAATTTAAGCCAGTAGTGACTACAGGCAACTATGACATAGCCTTTTGGCCTACTACCATATTCTAAAACTAGCACTAGAAAAGCTGATGAAACATGGTTTGCAAGTCTATAGGTGTTTTATTTGCACTCAGCAAAACTAAAATATGGACCTAAAGAAAAAAAAATTGAGAGATGTCAGAAATTTTCATTGAAAATTGTATCACTTTGTCTAGAGTTTGCTGTGGAAGCTGTTCTCATCCCACTTTTAATACCATTTCTTGACAAACTGCCCTTTCTGTCTTTCTCTGCTAACACAGATTTTGATTAGGAAGTCAGGAGGGGCACCTGTTGACAGAGCTGCAGCTGCTCTGTAGCTTTGGGAGAAACAGTGACATGACTGTATAAAATTAGTTATTATGGAAACTGTTAATGCTGTCTGTTCTGAAGACCAGAACAGCACAGAGCCAACCAGGCTGAGCTGCACTTCTTTACATAATTACATCACAGCAAACATAAACAGATCAATCTGACACAACGTGCAAGTCCCATTGCAGTTCATGGGTTTTGTTAAAAGAGTTAAAGACTAGTCCCAGCTGGCTGTTGAGGGTACATGTTCTTTTGAAATCCCATCATCTCTACCCAAGAATTACTAAGTTTATTTCTTATGAAACTTGTTCATATTGGCCTGAGATTCAAAGCAGATGGTCTTTAAAGGCTTGCTCTGTATGTCTAAACAGTCTTATACTTAAGATATTAATATATTAAACTTAAAACATGAATATACTAGAAGACTTGTTTAGGAAAAAAAACACTAGTTCACATTAAAAAAATGAACCCCATACAATTCTTTCATAACCTCAATACCGGCACAAATAAAATCCAGATGTGTAATATCAACATTGATACATCTTGCTTACACATCAAAAACTGTCTATGAAATTCACCTTCATTCTGCAACATGTCCCAACCTCATCCACTACATTTACAAAAAGATTAACTGATGCATTTGTCACATTAGGTACCTGAGTTACTGCAATCAAGAAAGTTGCATGGTGATCAAAAATTCAATGTAAAAATACTGTTTATATAAAGTTACATATATATATCTACACACACAAAGACATGAAAAGGCATCATAAAACTTACCATCACTTGCAGAAAGTGACTCATTTGCACAGATCAGTGCCAAAGTAAACAGCAGATGCCGAAGATCCATACTTCTAACTCTGTAATAACAAAAGACAGTAGGAGAGTTTCTTTACAATCAAATATTACTAATACGATACGACATTTAAGCTATTATCTAGTTTTATTGAATCTTTGATTGTATTTAGACCAGAAGTATGTTTAGTTTACTGTTTATTATCTCATAAAGTAATACATCATCTTGCAGTCTAGAACAGATAGTAGATACTGTATTTACAGGAGAAGTAGCTTGTGTGTCTCTAGTCCATTAAATACAAAGGGAGGAAAAATCAAGTATTGTCAATTGATGGACTGCATCTGGAAATTACTTTAAAACATCCAAGAATGCAAACACTTACAATCCTAGCATAAACCAGCAAGCCTTTAAAACTTTCCCATAAAAGCACACTCTTCGTGTTTCTTAATTCCCTTGTGCCACACACACACACATCTTACAACCCCATTGCACAATCTTGTTTTGAGACACTACTTTGCTTCTACCATTATCACCAGCATCTGGTAAAACAGTGAATCAGCTGCTCTGTGCTGGACTTGCAGACTGTGCAGACTTCTGCACAAAATGGTATCTTGCTCCCGAAAACCCCATGTGGTGTTCATAGAAAGCATGGGGAATGAGTTCACACCATGGATTATGACCTAGCCATTTACAGCCATGGAGATTATCAGATACCTTCAACACTAAAGCTACAACACACAAGTTAAAATAAGCATGGATATTAACAAGTCAGGCAGCATTTTTTGTTCTGTGACACCAAACTAGCACGATACACTGCTCAGAGAAGCAGCAGAGAGAGAATAGCTGCACTTCCACATCTGACTGTAAATTGGTGTGACTTTCATTTAGAGATCTTCTTTCTTTATTTAACAGGAGATTAAATCACAAGTGTACAAACAACCAAGCCAACTAATGAGTAACAATCTCTAAGTAGGTGTTATCAAGTAACAATTCATGCTATCAAATCTGAGTGTCAAAAACTAGTCAGTGTCTTAGTACAGTTATCAAAGTTTGAATTAGGTTAAAGATCATAAAATAGAAGAATGCAAAGACTGTAAAGCTATAGTAATGCTGAATTTAAAAGATAATTCCCTCAATTTTCTTTATACTAAGAAAACAGAATGAATCAAAAAACCAAAACTATTACCAACTACAGATTTCTCATCTATGCTATTCAGTACAAAACTTGAAAATCAGAAGGTATTTTCTCACATCCTCCTTCAACTGCTCAATAATTCTCAGGTTTCAGGCTCAATATAAGTGGCATTTACTTAAGCTGCTTTAGACTAGCAGAATCTAAGCCAGACCTGCAAAGACAAGCCAGGAAATCCTCCCCACAGCACACACATCAGGACAAGGATGCCCAGCAGCACCACCCAGACAAGCCTGGGCCAGCCTGAGTGGGCATGGGACAGCTACATGAAGAGAAGAGCTGTAGGAACTCTTTGGACTGGCCAGGCACAAGCAGGATTTTCCCTTGCCAAGTGGACATGGGACACTCCAAAGAGGGGGATGGAGGGAGGGAAGGAGGAGGGAAGGAGGGAAGGAGGGAAGGAGGGAAGGAGGGAAGGAGGGAAGGAGGGAAGGAGGGAAGGAGGGAAGGAGGGAAGGAGGGAAGGAGGGAAGGAGGGAAGGAGGGAAGGAGGGAAGGAGGGAAGGAGGGAAGGAGGGAAGGAGGGAAGGAGGGAAGGAGGGAAGGAGGGAAGGAGGGAAGGAGGGAAGGAGGAAAGGAGGAAAGGAGGAAAGGAGGAAAGGAGGAAAGGAGGAAAGGAGGAAAGGAGGAAAGGAGGAAAGGAGGAAAGGAGGAAAGGAGGAAAGGAGGAAAGGAGGAAAGGAGGAAAGGAGGAAAGGAGGAAAGGAGGAGAAGTGCTTTAGTGAGGATTTGGGGCAACGTGGGAGTGAGACAACTTGAGGAGCAGGACCAGAGAAGTGACAACTGCAGCTGTTGGAATGCACAGACCCGGGACAAAGCTAATAATGCAAATCACAGGCCAACAATCTTCCTGATTCTCAGAGATGGAGCTACACTGCCACAGTACAAGGTTCACCCAAGATCAGCTACATTTTCAGGTAGCTCAATTGGTCCCCCTGCTTCATCTGTACTTTCGTTTAAAGGATTCTTATTATCTGTTATTAATACATCTGCTACGAAATGTGCCTCTGTCAAATCCTCTCATGTAACTTCTGCCTTATCCATCTATTCTCCCCTCAGCTCTTCCAATTTCTCCCTAAAGGCCTGAGCACAATGTCACTCTATTTACAACTCTCCTTTCCCAGTACCCAGGCATCCCATGCTGCCTTCCTATTCACACTTTCCTGTTCTTCCACATCTACCAGCTTCTGCTAATCTTCCAAGCACTCTTTTCCAGGCCTTTCTACTTCTTCCTGCCTAGTAACAGCCACAAGAGAAGGCTAAACCCTCACAGAAGTCCTCCTGTGAGAACAAATGTGATCAGAATCCATCATTCAGGGCACGCTGTTTCATTTTTTGTCACCACACCTAACACCAACCAGGGTTGGTCCCCACATGCAGCTGTCACAGCATGGCTGTCTCTTCCACCCCTGCACACCTGACTGGTGGCCATCTCAGCTTCTTTCCAACAAGAGTGGTTTGACAGCTGAAGCACTAACCCCGGAACCTGGAAACACATCACAGAAGTCAACAAACACACTGCACTTCAGTAAGGACTTGTTATTGCAGAGGAAAAAAATCCTCTTCCAGTACTGCTCTTCCCTCTCGGAGTGGCAGACTTGTTTACATACCTGCAACACAGTGAACTCCATCAGGAGATTGTTCCAGTTAAAATGAATTCATAAACATTTATTGTAGTGAACCTGTTTGCAGACTGGTTTTATCAGGACTCCCCAAAGACACAGCCCAGGAGCAGAGACAGGGCAGCACAGCCATGGGAATGAGGAGTCAGGGTGGAGGGGAGGGCACAGCCACCCTTCAGCAGCATCTATTACTTGTTCAAGAGCAATTCTACAATTATTGAGAAACTTTCTGCTCAGTCACAGACCTTGACTAAAACAACTAGCTGTCTGCAATAGGGCACAGGATTAATTTGCATTCCTAAATCTCAGAGATGAACAAAGTTGCTGCTTAATCCCTTGCCCTTTTGCTAGTAAAACACAGTATAGAAAGAAATGATGCTTCTTCAATGGACTCTCACAAATGCCAAAACACTGTCTTGACTCTGCCTAAAACCACATGGGATATCCCACTGAGCTATCCATTCAGACAAGTTGTGTCTGTGAAAAATATCCAGCTGGTGTACTCCAAACATACCCAATATGGACAGGACTGAGCTCAAAACCAGTAACTGTTCTCATCTGAAAATATGGATGCATCACACTCCACCCTTTGTGCAAGAGCCTCTGGAAAAGGCCAAGTTGTGCTATCTCCTTGGAGCTGCAACCCAGAGCCCTTGGGATAGGGCTTGTACTCAGGCCTCACCCAGGCAAATGGAGCTCTGCATGGGATGTGAAGCACTAGGGACGTGACCTCTGCATCCAGCACAAACACGAACAGCTCAGCTGGGCTGCAGTTATGACGCCTACTTCTAGTAGTATTTGAGATTAAGTGAGAACTACACTGCCATGGCTCCAGTCTCATGGGAGAAAATCCAGTGGGAAACAGGAGCTGCCCCATTGTGATACCACTTTCCTCTGAGAGAAGGGTCCTCTGCATCGCCATCAGACCACTACTGCCTTGCAGAAAGCTCTCAAAGATCTGTCACATAATGACCCACTGCCCATCCTCTAAGACACTCTTGTGAGCTTGCTGTCAATAGGAACAGTATTATGCAGAAGCTTCAGTGCTAACCTAGCCAGAGACAGCTTCTCTACAGGCATTAGAACAAAACTGACCTTTTACAATCCAGTAATATCTACCTCCCAACACCTAACCCATGTGCCTATGAAAGACAAATGGCACTAATAAAGTGCCTCTTGTTCGACAGAAAAAAAAATCCCCTTCAACTGTCTGTAACATACACTATTCTAAAGAATAATATTCTATGCCTTACCCAACTCCAGAAGCTTGTAAGAATGAACAGAGTTAAAATCAGGAAGAAAAAAATTACAGCAGCTGACTGTCCTCAAGCCAGCTGAAACTTGACCACAGAAACATTTGGCTAGAGGTCAGCTCAGGCTAATTACTTCAGTACAGAAAGGGAGCCAGGAGTTATAAAAAGGAGAAAAAAAATATCTTGGCCCTTTTCTATAGCAATGTTGGAGTAAGGTCAATCACAAGTGAATTTAAACACAACATCTCTCCAGTGGGTGAACAGAGTCAGCATAAACAAGCAAAACTAGGCTAAGAAGCTCCCCGAGAAAACAAACAGTTTAGTCACAGCAGACTGAGTTGTTTGCATCTACTCTGGTCAGGTAAAAATGTTAACACTCAAAGTTAACCAGAAGAAATCTTGCTTATGAACAAAACTTGTCTAAAGTGAGACCTTAAACTTTACATAGTTTCTGAACCTGAAAGGACCAGAAAGAAGGAGAAGGACAAGGACATTGAACTGCATCTACTACAGCACTTCTGCTTTTGCCACCACCATTAACTCAGGGTACTCCAAATATGAGAGCTTTTCACCAGTAATATCTTCCAGTTTAGCACTGCTTGCCACAGCAGCATCTCAGCAGCTAGTACAAAACAAAGGGTAGCCTCTCTGCTGCAAACCAAACCACAAAATTACTGGGTGAAGGATTAATCTGGAGAGTTTTCTGTACACTGCTCTTTCATTGTTCCATTAGATCACAAAGAGGCAAGAGCACAAGAGAGTGCCATGCATGTGAATATATACCAGCAGATCCACCACGAAATAAGAACAAGTGCTGAGAAGGGAATATAACTCCAGGCTCTCCAAGTCTGTCCTGAATCTTCTTTATTGCAGCTACCAAATACATGCATGTACTTGTGCAGAATTTTTCTGGGTGGAAGGCCTTTATTTTTCACAGTGTGAACATTTCTTAAAAAGTTATTTCAGGCCATGACCAGTGACATCAAGAGGTAATCTTTCTTTGCTTGCCTAAAAACATTCACATCACTTTGGTTGATCATGCATAGCTGAAATCACTTTGCCCGCATACCCTCATTCCCCTGAGTGCCAACAGGATGGAGTCATGCTGCAACTGAAATTAGTTTTAGCCCTTCAGATCAACACAATCTAAACCTGCAATAGACTTAAAGCCTTCTTCCCTTGCTTGCTGATATTACGGCTTGATTAACTTATCAGCAGCCCTTGGACCAGCACCTGATTTCATAGAGCCCTTGTCAGGGTTCTATACTCAGCCACAGTAAGAAAGAGAAATAACAAATTGTCTCAGCTGATATAAGTAACACACTATTCACCTATTGTGCACTGTTATCCTGGATATAAAAAGAACAAGGAATGGTACCACAGAACATGGTATTATGTACTCCAAATTAAAAAACCAACCAACCAAAAACCTCATAAAGGCCACATTTCACTTAAAAAAAAATCAAAACTCTAACAACAAAAGAAACATAATGTTGCACTTAGTATGCATGTTTGTATGGAAATTTGAGGACTACAAAAAAGTACAGTATAAATACAAACTAAACCTATGGAACCAAAGCAACTTTACATTATTAATTAGGTCTTTATGTCAGCTAAATAATTTATAGTGATTTCAAGTGCTAAAATGTTAAAATTGCAAATGGAATCTATTGAATTAATTGTTCACTTTGGGTTTAATTTTTTTTTTCCTAAACAAACTTCCAATTTTGAAGAGAGAGTATATGAAATTTTCATTTCAACACCCAGTTTATTTCTCTCTCTATTTTAAGAGACACCTTGAGTGCTTTTAGTTGGTTTCTTTTTCCTATGGATTGATGTATCTATTAATCATGATTTAAACTTGTAACAGGCCAAATGATTATCAGTTCTTTGATGTGGCTATGGAGCCTTTCAGTGAATCCACATTTGGACACTGCTGTGGGCTTTACTGAAAGCTGTTTAAAGTCATTCTCCAAAAACCTGGCTAAGAAGTCTAAGGATGGCTGTGGCACACAATATATCACTTCTTTATTTACAATAAAAATATGCTGTACTTTGACAGCAACAGCAGTAGTCTAATGGACTTGGTACACAGAAGGAGGATCTCAGCCCCAAGATTACTAGATCTCTCCAAAAGAAAACAGTTCCTAAAAGAGGATTGCAATTAGTCCTCAATTCCTGTCCACTACACAGAAAAATTTGAACTTGATTGCTCTATTTGCCTTTCAGCCCCCAAAACAGATCAAAGCAGTGAAACAGACACATCTCAGGTGAAACTGCAAACATTTAGCTGCATAACATGCAGATGTGAATTGCTGAAAAGATACTCAGCTTTATATATAATTGTATCATTAAGGAAGATTCAGGCCTATTCATGAGCATGGTAATTTTACTAATTCTTCCAAGACTTCTCTCTCTTCTTTTTTTTTTTTTTTTGGTTGATTGGTTGGGTTTTATTTTTAGTTATTTTTAGTATTTACATAACAATCATCCAAAAGACAAAATTCTGCTCTTTGCTTTGTTATTTGTACAATGGATTGCAAAGAAAAGTGCTAGAATTTCTTTATATAAGCAAATGTATATTCCAGTCTGTTTGAAGAATTATAATGCATCCATGTAGTGTCCAATATCATGTCAAGAAAGCAAAGAGAAATATCTGTCTGTATCTAGAACCAACACCCTAGTAATCTGTACTAAAAAGATGTGGTTTTATTCAAAAATCATTCACTGAGATAATTATTCACACTTTACATAAAGAGATAAAATGGTATTTCCAGCTCCGTAAAAAAATTTTTGCAAGTGTGAAAAAACCCAAACCACAAAGCAAAAGCTCTTCAGTGTCTTGCCAGCATTCAAGGTCAGATCCTGGCAGGACTACAGCAGTGTGGACCCAATCCAGCAAAGCAGTAAAAAAATCTGATTTCAAGCAGGCAAGATTATATATTTAACATGAGAACATAGCTAAATAGTTTTCTTAGCACTGTGAGAGAGCTTAGCACCTCACAGAAATTAGGAAAAAATAATGAAGCACAGGAATCACGACACAAAGCAACCTGTGTGACATCACTGGGAGTTTAGGCTGGAACATGAGGGAAAACAAACAGGATTAATTTTATGCTTGATAATAAATAACCATCTTATATGTGCTGTTGGATCATCACTACACAGCAGGTCAGTTCCACTGTTTAGCCAGCATAATCTCTGCATGCGTTCTCCTGTGTGCCACTATCTGCATTGTCACTCAAATTAAAAAACATACTACCTGCTACTTGGGCAAATATAGTCAGTTAGGTTTCAGCAAACATCATAAACAAATCCACATCTGATCATTTGGAGCTTTTCTGTAACATGAAAACCCTGCTCCCTCTGAGTTCCTTAAATTGCTCTTTGAAGTCTGTAAGGCTGGTTTGAGTTCAAGATGATTTGAAGAAATTGAGGATGATCTGTTCAAAAATGCTCAGCTACAACCCAGTTCTATTTCACTGGAGATCACCACGAATTTCATCATTTTGGAACAATTTGGTAATAGCCATTTTTGGCTATTTTTGGCAATATTCATTTTTGCTCAAAAAGCAATTTCAGGAAATCAGAGGGAGCAGGCTTTTAATTTTAAATAGTGTTTCTATAAAAAAACATTTATTCTAGGAAAAAAAACATTTATTCTAGGAAAAAAAAAGTTGTAAAATTTAAGTTCAGGGCCTGGTATTTACCCTAGACTAATGGAATAACTTGACAGTTCATTATCATGGGACAAATTAATTATATGGTTTAATCACATGCTAAATTATTCGTGTGCTCCTAATCAGATTAAAGACTACATAACAGAGACTGTATGGCATTTAAGAAAACATTAACTTAAAATAGCACAGTAAGTGAAAGCTAGTAAATGACAGACAAAGCATTTCTGAGTGCATTTCTGGATGGCCACTCAGGACTCCAAGCACTCACATATTTACTTATCAGCTGTCTGCAAGAAAAGAATAATCTTGACAGAAGGTTTAACAGTAATCAGTGCATTCTAATTTAGTGCAGTTTTGTATGTCCTGCAGCTCACGTGAGTTTAAGATATGACAAATATTCATTTATTCTAAATCTCTAATATGCAGACTGAAGCCAACTTTGAATTTCAGTTAAACAGACACAGTTAGCATATGAGCTAACACCTATTCAATGCAATTGTTTGTCACAATAACTGCAAGCAAAATTACCTATTTAATAAGTTCTGTGTTAATACGAAGCAGTATGGTTGGCTTTCTATGTGTGCTCTCTAAGGTCATACCAGCATTGTTCCCTCCCCTAGTTGCTACTAATTTGGTGCTTTGAGTCCACAGAAGTCTGAATATATAAATTGTGGGCACCTATCAAAAAGTAGCTTACTGCATTTAAAAACTGCTTAAGACATATAGAGGGATTTTGAGCTAGATCCTTAACTGTGAAAATCACCACAAAGTTGAAAGAAGTACTGAATGAAACCAGCAAGTGGAGAAGGTCACTGGGTATTTTTAAATGCAGTGCTGCCAAAACAAGTTTTCATGAGGTAAGAAATAACTTGTGAAGAAAAGTTGATCTCTGTTCAAACCTTTCATAAAATTCTTTAAAAGTCTGTTAACTTCTGCCTCCACTTGCACTGGTAAGACCAGGAATACAAAATCCCCAACTTTTCAAGTCTATTTTGATGAAGCATCTCACATACAGAGAAAAACTAAGCCCATGTTTACCAAAGCGGCTTAAAAACAAATGAGCATTTTTAGATACCATCCAAACAGGATCTCTAAAATCTTTATACTGAAACAATCACTTCTGATACACATTTTTATACAACTGTTGATGACACCCTTTAGGCCAAGAGATGTAGGAGGAATGCTGCTAATTTTTAATTGGAGATTTTTCCAAGGCTAGAGTATTTCCAAATATAGGAAGACTGACTAATTGCTGACAGAATTTACTAAAAGCCAATCTAATGTACAAACTGTGTACATGGCTTGATTTTTCATGGGTTTCAAGTAACTTCTTCCAATTCAGGTTTTGTAACATACCATGGCATTATTTTAGCTGTTTCAGTTATCACAGGTCCTGAAAGAATTCTTCCCGAGGAAGCAGCAGGAGTGGGATCTGGTTTGTGTGCACGTGCTTGCACACACTTAACACACACATGCACCCAGGCATATTAGTGTTTTGACAATACCTGAAGGTATAGCTTCACATGCACTCAGCTCATTATTTATATCCTCTATATTTATGTGTATATATATATTTATATCCTGAATATTTATATATGAGAGGGGGAGATTCCATCCTGTGAGGCAGATGAGCATGGGTTAGAAGAAAAAAGATCTGATGAGCAAGAATTACGAGAAGGCTCATGGAAAGCCTTTTCTCCTGAAGTGGAGAGGCAGAAAGGCATGTGACGGGATCCAGAAGAGCTTTGAAATGTGACTATTAAGGAAGTGGAGACAAGTTTGGCTTGCTCACTGAGTGATGAAGCCAGCCTGCCTTTTAAGGGGAATAATCCAAACAGACATGACTGGTAATCTCTAGAGCTAATGACCTACTGAACAATTACTAGTTTAGAGAGTTTACCTCCCAGTAAATCTGCGTGGGCACCTGCAGCTATCATAGCACTACAATGATGGCTTTGTCTGCAATGGAGATAAAGGAAAATGCCACACTGTAGTTAGAAATGCACATTGGAAACTGACAGAACTTTGTCCCAATGCCTATCAGAAAACATTACCAATGAAGAAATTAGGAAATGTCTGTAAAATAAGCCACAGAAACAACCATATTAACTTTAAAGGCAATTTGACAGATCTGTTTCTAAAGAGGTATTTTTGTGATGCCAGATAATATTTTCCATCAGCAAATCCTGAAGCAGTCTGCAGCAGGAGTCAGTGGCATTATCCATTTAACAGACACAGAAAGGGACACACTAGGAAGAGGAACAGCTTGCCTGCATTTACACCACAGCCTAGCAGCAGAGTAAAGCATGGACTGAAAACCTCCCCTTACTTACCACAGAATATTACAGTCTTGTGGGTACACTGCTCACCATCTCAACAGCACAAAATAAAGCTGTAATGGATTAAAAAGATACCAAACCGAAAACCAAACCCAAACCCAACAAATTGACAGTTTGCATTAAGACAGAAAGAACTGCAATTAAGAGAAACTCATCTAAAACACTCAAGCAACTAGAAAAACCTTCTTAATAAGTGTATAGCTTTCACAAACAATAGGAATGAACTGTGGTCTTTAGCTGTGGTAACACCAATGTAGTAGATGTAAGCCTATCATACCACATGTACCAGTTTTCAAATGTCAGAGACAAAAGCAATCATAGTTCAGCATTGCAACCTTTGATTTTAAACACATAAAACATATGAACTTTGTACTGATCAGCTCAAAATGGGATACTATGCAACAAACAGGTGCTACAAACAACAGAGCTGACCAGTGCAAAGCTGCCTGGCTGGCCAATGGACAGCACGTCTGCCTCCACTGATTTTATGACTTCCTTCTCTGCAGGAACTCCATCACAATACCAACTCATTAAAAAAGTGAAACTTTGGAGCACATTCAACTGCTCATTAAAAAAACCAAGTACTGCATTCACATTTTTCCATTGCTGTTACTGTTATTTTACACAGGACCATGAGGAAATAGATATTTACAGATAAAATTCACAAAGTACCAGAGCCTGGGCCTTGACCCACAACCACTCTAAGCATTTCTCAGACACAAACCCACTCTGCGCTGTCTATCCACAAATATAAATCCCATACCAAGCTAGATTTCAGATATACGGCTCAAAAAAAGGAGCAGACTAAAGGGCAGGACATTGGAGGGAGTTTTGTAAAGCCCTGCTGGGGTCTCTTCTCATCTGGCACATTAACCAACTGCTCTGAAGTCTGACCAGCAGCTTTGCTCAGCGCACATTTTTATACTTGGACGAGGGAGCAAAGCTGCCTGTCAGCAGAAGCCTAAGGAACTGGCTCTCTCCCTTTAATCACCCTCACATCACTCAGCCCTGGGCTCTGAATGGGCAGCCTCACCCACATGGCCATGTGGAAAGTGTCAGCATGGAAGGGAAAGAGTGGGACTGTTCCTCTTTGTAGTTCTTGTACTGAATAAATTTAATATCACAGGGAGCTGTATTTCTGGAGAGATCAAAGGCTTCCATCTTACGTAAAACCTTTTAAAAATGTAATATAAAATATATATATATTTTATACATAAAAATGTTTTATGTTTTTTTAGGAAGTGATTAGCAATGATACCATCTGCTTCTAAAATATTATGACACCCATCACACCAATCTTGTGAAAGCAGCCATGTTCACACAAGTGTGATGAGACTGACTGCTCTTAGGTTCAACACAAACTGTACAGCAATATTCAATAAATCACTTCCTCATAGCATATATTTTCCCCAACATTATTAAAACTGTGGAATATCACAGCAGACAGAGTTTAGAATTGCCCTGATGCATAAATCAGCCCTTATTTTCAGTTCACTTGCTGCACACAAGTTTTTCTTCAGTAATGACACTTGATTGCAGTTGACTAGATTCAAATACTTAGAAAAATAAAAACCAGTCACACTTAAATGCAAAAGGTTTAAATTCTCCCCTGGTAACACCATATCAACATCTCATCAAATATGACAAGCACTGTGCAAATAATAGCATTTCCTAATGACTGGGATCTTTTGCTCCCTTCTTGCTCACTTCTTAAAGTTCTTAATTATTACCCTTCATTTACAAACAGGAAAGTGAAACACAGCAAGGTTACAGAGGGTGACAGAACCGAGTGAGTCTGTGGTGGAGTTCAGAAGCAAAGCTAGACCCCGTGTCCAAGCTGTGTCCTTCCAGCGCTAGGCTGCTCGCAGAGGAATCAGGAATGGGCAGTTTCGCTATGGATCCAATGGCTCCCTGGGCACGGAAAGCCAGGAAAACAGAAACAGCATTTTCTATGGTTGTTTGGCCACGTTTCAGCTATAAAATAAGAGGAGTCATTCATGAACTGTTTTCCAGGTGTGCTGAACTCTGTATGAAAAGGCATGGTAACCACAACAAAGAAGGCTTTGGTTAAGGACATCACTAATGGCTAATTTATGCATATTTTACAAACACTTCTACAAGTAACTTTTCACTATTCTGACCTTCTAATTTTCTTGGTGAAATTGGTATAGACAAATATCTCAAGCAGACATCCATGGTGCAATGAATGAATCTATAGTTCTACCATCTGGTTTCAGAAACATTGAGAACACAGACATAAGACAGCAAGTTTTACCTACTGTTATTGTAACCAACGATAGAAGTATCTAGAATTTTTCTTCTATTTAATGACAGTACAACCGTGTACACTTACACAGGAATAGCCAGTTCAAGTCTCATAAAAGTACTGCAGTACACAGATAGCAGCTGTAAAGTCTCATGCAGCAATTTAACACCAGATAACAGATTTTCAGCTTCATGCCATGAGCAATCACAGGTCTGAATCCCTTACACAATAGCATATTTCTGTGATGTTTGATTCAAATTTACCCCACTGTATTCTGACTAGGCTTTCAGTACTACATGAAAGAACCAATGAATTAGACATTAATTAGAACCAATATGTACATGCAAACTCAATGACACTTGTAAGTGTCATTTAAACAATGATTTATCATTATTATCTACAATGTTCTGATAGGCATTTTCACATTCTCCCTCATTCATAAAATACAGATTATTTTCTCTATTTGTTTCAATAGAGTGCATTTAAAGTCAGGCAATTAATATCCTAAATAACACACTACATGGCAAATGGCTTGTTAAAATGCAGTATAATTTTTCTCTGACAAGGAAAAATGGCTTTTAACCACTTTCAAGAGTTACCTAGCTCTCTGTCTCAAATGCTGGCCACTAGAGGTTGACAGAAAGGCTTGAAGTCGTCAGTTTAATCAGGACTGAATTGGACAGCCTTTATTCATATATCTCTATTATTTTGGGTATTAAAATATGACAATTAGATCCCAATCCATATTTTGTATAATGCATATTGTAATTATCACCTCCTGCAGGAATGAATCCTAGGATCTGTGTGGATTATCTGTAGGGCATCACAGGATACTATTGATCAATCTGCTTAGCCAGCAATGGTAATAAAGTCACTTGCAGGTAAGATAAAAATTATTACGCTACCTCAAATGCCAGCAGGGGATGGACGATGCTTCACGCCTCCCTCAGCTTGACTGCAAATCACGACCTTCTCCAGCCATCCCAGCACCTACATGAAAACAGGAGAAACAGACAAGAGATGAGTCCTGGAACAGCAAAGGTCACCTGCAGCGGGAGGGCACCATGACAAGATCCAGTGTGTCCTGGTCCTGCTGTCCCTGAGGGAAGCCACCAGCAGGGCCGTCTGCTTGGCGGCCCCGAGCGCAGCACCTGGGCTTCTCACTCAAACCGCAGCAGTGGCTGAAAACCCGTGTCACTGAGGGCCTGCCAAGCCACAGCACCCCATGCTAACCTTGACATTAAAATGAACACATATTTAAAAGGCAGAGAGGTCAAGGTGAATGCTCAACTTACTCTTAATGCCCATTCTCAATGCACAGGTGAAAATCAGCTCCCCTGGAAGTAATCTCTGGACCATGAAGCCAATGAGTAGTATCTCACTACCACTATAACAACAACAACAATAACTACTACTACTATTACTACTTTAGACAATAAATTACAGCACAGAAACTTATAAACTGGTGAAATTAGGAAAATAACATTTCATTTTCGTCTAAAAGGACAGTGTCTAAGTCTCAGGAAGATGGCTGATAAAAAAGCAGTTATGTTATGTTCTGAATTCCTAAGCACATTTTCGCTGCCATGATATTTTGGCACAGCAGCAGCATCCAAAACAGTTCTGAACTAATAGCATTTCTATGTTAAAGAAAAATAACATAAATTCAACATGGAAAGTTAATTCTTCCCAAGGATGCAAGTCAGGTGGTAAAAGCATTTTAAAAAGTCAGACATGGTGCTCACATTATTTGAATAATTCACAATAATCTGGTTTCTAGTGGGTGGGACTACAAAAAGAACACCAGATTTCACAGTATCAAGCTCTTTAAAAAAACAGAGTGAAAAAATCAGTCTGAAAAACCCCACATATAACATCTAAAGAACTACTGTGTACATGCAAACTGAATGCCTAGGGTCACCCTGCCCTAGCCTGAACAAGGAAAAAAGTAACATTTTAAAAGAGAATTTTCCTTTACTGAGTTAGAATTAGCTGAAAAAAGAGCAGCAAGAATCTTTTTGTATCCCCAGAATTTCCTCTCTGTTATGTGTATCATTTTAATGTACCAAGAGATCACTAAACAATGAAAGTAAAATGTGCTTGTGAGTGAAAGTTTCACCAATATTTCTCTGTAATCCTTCTATAGTGCAATGTGTAAAAAGCTGTCACCTCTGTATCTATACTAAAAAAAAACCCAAAACAATACCTTCCCCAATTGCCAAATGAGAAAATCCCTCAACATAGAGAAAAATTAAACAGTCATTTGAAATAAACAGAAAGTCCTTTCCATGCAAAAGCATGACTAATATGTAGTACTACTATAAAATAAATTATCTTATGTGTGGTTATCCAAAATAAAACCTGTAAATAAACCAGGTCCCCTCCTGGTTCACATCATAAAACAAGTCCCTACATAGTAAATCTTTACATTAGTCTGCTCAACAATATGCACAGACAAATTCTATTATCACACATTTTACAAAGGGCCTGCTCACATTCCAGCAGGCTGAGAATATAACTGTGTCCCCCATTCATATGTAATTGTACAAGAAGTCTTGTGTTAATTTAATTTCTGACTTTTGAAAGAACTCTCAATTTCAGACAGAATAACTGAGCAGTGAGCCACAACTCTCTTTTCCAAAAATAAAAGGACAGTTTAGTGTGGAACAGTTATAAAGTCTCAGCCAGCTGTTGACTGAAGTGAGCTACTAAGGACTACTGACAAATTACTTTTTCATAACACTCACTATGGCATTAAAAAGGGGAAATGACCTTTACATGACAAAGTCAGAATCCTATTACAATAGGACAGAAAAAAATATTACAGTAGTCCTTCCAAAATGTTTTGAAATCCTGCTCAGCAGAAGAAAAGATCTCTCAGCTATTTTATGGGCAACAAAGGGAAATGTCCTAACTTCTGATTACCTGATTGTACTCGGAACATTCCGTTTCACTTTTGGCAGCTGTGGTGATGTGCTCCAACCCCTGCTGTTTTCTGCCTGTGCAACAGCCACCCGGGGTGGTTGTGACAGCTACATCTGGCTCACAGATATCAACACAACAGCACCATAAATCTTGCTTGACACCTAAGGGCTGTGAGTCGTGTTCAACAGCTGAGGGCTAGTTGAGCATGCGCCAAACGAAATACGTCTGGTGTGCAAATATGACCGTAAGTCGATCATCTTACTCCATAAACAGTGGACAGCCTGAGGTTTGTTCAGCTCTCCTGCACAGAAATGCCAGGAGCTCCCCTTCACCATGGACACCTCTACGTTACTCCATGGGCTGAGAGATTCCTTGCCTCAGAAGATTCTCGCTAAGTGATTAGTGACACACCAAACTTTGAAATCTTACCTAAATGACAAAAAATATTGATTGTGCACATAAAATCCTTTAGTGATAAAGTGTTGACCAAGTCTGGGACTAAGTCTGGATCCAGTCACAACTAAACTCCTATCAGAAAATTTAGAACAAGGGGAGTCCTTTCTGAACCTCATGACTCAACAGGAGGTCTCCTGGACAGTTCTGTCTGACCCCACGCTCTGGGCTGCAAACAGTCAAGTATACCTTGCATCAAATACTGTTACACCACTGACGCATTTACCACCAAACTGTTAAATTGCTGTTTTACATCAATAAAGATATTGCTACTTCTCTCTTGCAGGTGAAGTGCGTCACTCTGTCCGTGTTAGCAGCAAGAGGTGATAGCACAAAAAATGCCAGCAGCAACAGTTTAGAACAGCCATATATCAGCCATATATCACAATATCAGCTGTATTTGCACTTGGCTCTGAAAGTTCATTATGTGTGAAAAACAAGCATTACTGTATATATGGTAATAAGCTAGATGTTAACCTTCAAAATGATTCTTGTAAAAACTGCAGCTTTGCAAAAGGGGTACCATAGATTCACATGAATAAATGATACAGTGAAGCTCTTTTTTTTTTCAGAGACACATACTTTGTCAGAAGCACATTTGATTACTGTAAGGCAAACAAAAAGATTACAGAACTGAATTGATAGGGCCCCTGCAAACTAGTTTGTTTCACAAAATACGAAACAGACTCAGACTCATCATTGCCTTGACTGAGGATCTTTGCCCCTTATTATCTTCTCATTATGTGCTAAGCTAAACTACCAAAAAATAATCATCTGGACAAGATGAAATGGACTCAAATGTGCCCAAAGTTCTTTTGGTCTTCAAAAAATGCATCTAAGGAAAGGTCCAGTGCTGAAAAAGAGCTGGAAAGGCTTTTGAACCATGTAGAATTTTAATGATGAAGTAGAAACTAGTAGAAATGTACCAACAACTGGCTGAAATGCCCATCTTAAATATTTCAACCAGTGGCAAAAGGTCCAGCTGAAGCACAGCCACTCAAGAAGCAGCCCAAGAGTAAATGCTGTTTAAATCTTCATTAATGACCTTTTTCATTGAAGAGAGGACAAAACTGTGGAAAAGATCGCTTAGAAGTTGTGGAGTCCAGGGGTAAAACTCCAGTGGACTCAAAGCACAACTGCATTAATGAAATCTTGCTCTGAGCACAAGGGTTGGACTAGATGACATCCAGGCATCCTTCCCAACCTCAGTAATTTCATGATTCCACAATTATGTGTATTTACATATCTAACTGAAAAGTTACAGACAGCAGACAAAAAAAAAAGATGGATATAAATTACATACTTTGGAAGAAAGATTGCAAACCCTGTGATTGCATGGAACTTTGAAAAGGAGTGGACTATTTCCGAGCAGACACATGATATGTATTCGCAAGCCCTGTCCAAGAGTTCCTGCTTCTCCATTATGCTGAGCTACCAACAGATGCATCAGAGGATTCCTGGCACCTGTGAAATAGGGCATCTATTTCCAGAGCATTTGTGCTTCTGAGATTTGATCTAAGCAATCCTAATTGTCTCTTTATTCTATATTCTCTTACTTCTATTCTCCTGTATTTTACTTCTTTCCATTTCCAGTTAAACTACTACTCTACATCTTAACTCAAAGGAAAATAAAACAATTTGTGTGAGATGTATTCTAATTTTATCTGAAAAGCCCTTTATTTTCCTAGATTGCATCAACTGTGATGTGTGACACTTGCTGAGAGTCTTGAACTACTTTTTCCTAAACCTTTTGAAAGTATTTTTCTCAAACAGAAGGAAAAGTGGACACTTCACATGCATTTTAAGTCATTCCAACCATCTTATGGCAAGTTGAACAGGACCAGCAGTGCCCTGGCAGCCAGGAGGGCCAAGCGTGTCCTGGGGCCATCAGGGACAGCAAGGCCAGCCAGGCAAGGGAGGGGATTGTCCCCTCTGCTCTGAGCTGGGGCGGCCTCACCTCCAGTGCTGGGGGCAGTTTCAGGTGCCACAGTGCAAGAATGACATCAGATTGTTTAAGTGTGTCCAGAGAAGGGTAACCCAGATGGTGAAACCCCTTGAGGGCAAGACTATAAGAGGACCATTTGAGGTCAGTTGGCTTGCTCAGCTTGAAGAAGAGAAGGCTGAGGGGGGACCTGGCAGCAAGGTAGCCTTTCCTCCTGGGGGCAGAGAAGGGGAGGTGCTGATCTCTCCTCCCTGGTGACCAGTCACAGGACACAAGGAAGGGGAATGAAGCTGCACTGGGGATGTTAGGGTTTGACATCAGGGAAAGGTTCTTCACTGAGAGGGTGGTTGGTCACTCCAACAGGCTCCTCTGGTCATGGCACCAAATCTGTCAGGGGTCTAAGGATTGTCTGGACAATGTTCTTGGTTGTATGGTTCAGTTCTATATGGTCCTGAGAGGGCCCGAGTTGGACTTGATGATCGTTACAGGCCCCTTAAACTTGAGATATTCTGTGATTCTGTGTTCTTTCTTAGATTCAAACTTCTTACCTTCCAACTTCCTCAGCTGAAATAATGTTCTGCAACTGTGAACTCACTTCTTAAATTCTCTCATCAACTTTCTCCTGTGCACAGGAATTCCCACAATTCCTTCAAGGAAACACTAAGAAAACACATCAGAACCTTCCATCATCATCCCTCTTTTCTTCTATTCAGACAGCAAAAACTTTGAATCTGTTCAACCTTTACACTTGTCTCACCAATCTAATCTGGACAAGGGATCACATTCTAGTTCCAAATCAGTCTTTGTTTTTTTCCCCCCCCTCTCAATCTATTCATATCCTTAGGAGTCTAACAATAAATCTTGCCCTTCATACTTTAAATACTTCACTGAACCACATTTCTGTTCTTACAGACTTGGCAGTCTTTTCCTCTTTGACATAACAATAACCGGAACATTTTCTTAGCAGCACTAAGCTGAGTAACAACTGATTCTTTTTTGGCACTTATGGTAGGATAAAAGATTTATGTTTTCCATTGCATTATGGTTACAAGTGTATATGTGGACAGGATAGCTCAAGAAGTCTATACTGCAGTGCAAGGCCAAATATAAGAATTAATAACTTTCTTCTTTGGCCTTTTAAAAGAAACTATCAGTATTGTAAAGGATGCAAACAGAAATCCAAGCAATTTCACTTGACAAACAAGATAGCTCTAGTGGTATCTAGAAATTCAGACTGCCTTCTTTAAGTGAAATATGTCATATTCCCAGCTACAGCTACTTATCTTCTTGTGCTGGAGGAATGTTATGAAGAATAGTTTAGTCAATGTTTATAGAAAGTATTTTGAGATCTGACCAGCTGGAAATTTGGAACTTGATTAGCTGAAACTGTTGCTGACATATCAGTAACTTAAAAGGAGAAGTCTTTTGATGAATTAGCAGGAAAATGCCAAGCAAAGATTAGAAAAAAGATCTGTTACTGGATTATTGTAGACAGTTCTTATGTCCACACTTAAGAGACTAACAAACTTCAAAAGTGCAAGGACGTAAAAATGTTCCTTGAATTCTGGAGCACTTTCTTATAATCAAGATAATAGACAGTTAATTGAGAAAAATACATAATGGATTACTGTAGTGATTATAATCTATATGTCGAAGAAACAATAAACACTAGATTGTTCCTTAACTAAATATAAGAGATACTGAGGAATCAAAAATAGAAATAAGGAACAAAAAATCTTTTACAAGGCTAAAACAAAATGAAAACTGAAATTTACTAGAAGATGAATAATACTCATTTTAAAAAATCTCTATCACTTCAACTTACTTTTCAAGTAAACAAATTACTGGGTACAAGTAATCTGTGACCTGTGTAACAGAAATGGAGAAACACAGGCAGTGCAGCACTGTCAGGCATTATCTGGTCCCATTCTTCACAGCCAGATCAATTAATGCAATTCAATTAATCTCCTTTTTGATGAAATATTTCTCCATAGGCACATAAAATGTCAATTTATATGGAAAAACAAATCTATTAATACTAACTAATGCAACAATAAAAATGTGATTCACAGAACTAAGACTGTACAAAGGGAAAAGAAAGAAAATACAGTATTTTTGCAAATACAGCATATTAAAAAAATAACCCAATAAACATATGTTGCTAAAACTGTCACTGCTCTAAGAAAAAATGTAGTGTATAGAATGACTTGGCAAACTGTTAAGACAGAAACATACAAACAGTATTTATTGGATCAAAAAAGCTTATGACTAACCAGCACTGTGGGTAAACATTTTAGCTTTGAAGTATGAGGTTTATAATTTGGAGATACAAATGTTATTTTAGGCTTACTGGTGTCTTAGTGTGTAACTCAGGCAAAGATGAAACCTCCACGGCTCCCACTTCCCCTCTACTTTTTGAAATGGTTTCAACCTCAGCACACTGTTCTTGCAAACAAAGGAGGGAGATTTAGGGGATAGCAGCAAATTTACCTTATCTCCATCACTGCTATGTTTGAGTTTAGTTTGGCTGTTCAGCCTTGCAGCTGCTACCCAAAGCATTCCTAATTTCTAAATGCCTGGCTTTACAAGTTCTACAAATTTGTCAAAGTCAAACAAAGCATTACCTGTGAGTGGTTATGTTCTTCAACCCTCTCTTCACCCAACTGCAAATACAAAATGCCCACTTTGTTGTCATATCCCAAAACAGCTACTCCGTTTCCTGCCTCACTGTCATTTCTTTTTCCTCAAAAGAGCTAACATTTGCCATTTCAGCTTAGCAAGGTTCAGATTTCACTGACATGAGAAATGTAACTCTTCATGAGTTATTTGGTATTTTGAGTTTCACTCAAAATTATATAGCATAATGGGCTGATCTTTCTACACTTCTGAAGTATGTTCAGCTTTTCAGTCCTGAACTGCACTTACTTAGAGCTGCTGCAGGGTCAGAGAAATCTGGAAGTCACTCGACTATGCAGAGCAATGCGTACACCCTACACCGCTGCGCATACAGCTCCCAGGTCTGCACGGCTGGCGCGACCAAGAAGGAGCTCCTGTGAAGAGACTGAGCATTAAAGAAAGGGGTTTACAGAAGTTTGCTAAGAAGAAAGGTGTTGAAGTCAGCCAGGAGTGAAAAGCGTGGCTGGGAAGGGCACAGGCACGTAGGGCTGAAAGGCTAAAATGCAGCCCTTCCATCCACTCTAGATCCCCAGCCAGGGGCTGAGTTAGGCATCCAGGCCTCACCAGCTGTTCTGGAAGTATGCTGAGATACTTGTGGCCTCAAATACTGCTGGTATATGAGTGAATGTACTAATCATGTTCAAAATAAATATTTTGTTAATATAAAATACAGGTCTTAATTTTATTCATCAACAATCACCACTAAGGTATCATGTAACAGGCAAAAAGAGTCACTAAGATTTATATCTTAGTTGTGGCTTTTCTATTGCCCTCTGTTGCAAGCTCCATATGTACTTTATGTATTTTAATATTCTAAATATATTACTATTGTGGTAATCCTCCAAAATTTTGGAAAACAAATACTCTTAATGCTAGAGAGCTGTCTGTTTAACAAAGCCACAAGAGCCATATATGCTATAGCTTTTAATAGCTGTTTTCCAAACTCTAAAAATTGCTGAAGAAGAAACATTTTCTGTTGGTTTTACTCTTCTTTTTCTTCATACTTGCAAAATTTCTAGTTTCTAAAATACAAATCTGAAGAACAACCCTACAACAAAGAAGCTAATAGATCAGGGGGAAAAGAAATCTTTTAAAGGTCTCAGGCAAGACACTCAACATTTTATTTCAGATCCAAATGTTTTGTCTAGGGAGACCTCCAATCCAGTTCCTTAACCCAATGAAGATTATACACGGCATTACTGGCCCATATCACCCATGGAAAGAGAGACCCAGAAGAGATATTTTATGTCACAAATTATGAAGCCTATACAGCAAGGACACTTTGGAGTTTGTATTTTTCTCCCATTATATTTTAAACATTCTATTATTCTATTATTTTATTACTCAGATCAATAGAAGAAGGAACACAGGTCTGGAATTCCTCCCTGGAAGTCAATCACAATCAGGTGCTTGGGAAATCTGAGCACTTAACTCTCTTCTATTCATCTTTCCTAAGACTGCCTGGGCTTGCATATACATATACATTTAAATTAATGGATTTATACAATATGCATTTTTGTTTCAAGCTGCAAATTCTTGTCATAGCCATAATTTATTTTCTCTTAAATTCTGCTTCTGATTTTCATGTACATTTGCATCCACACTGTCTCTTTAGCTTGAATTCTTTTTGATACAACTCAGGAAATGAGCAAGACAACATGTTATCCAGCCAATGAAAAATGGAGTTCAATTAAAAGACCATCAGTATCAAAAATTAAAGTTTCTTCACCCGTGGCTAACTAAGGAACAGAAAGTATCTGTGATATGAATTTTTTGGGGGATGGGGTCAGAATTTACATAGGAATGGGATGGAGAATTGCTCCAGAGTCTGTTTTACCTGAGGTGTCAAGTGAGAACACCTATCTTGTGCAATTCACATCTCCAGCCAAGTACTCCATTGATTTAGGTTTGTTTTTCCTTCTAAAAATATTAAATCAACAATCTTAAATCAGACTCAGGAATTCAAAGAGGCTATTTTCAGGGGTTGGCAGGAACACAAGAGATGGCAGGACTCAGCTTCCAGCCTGTAGCTAATATTAGACTGAATTAGGAATATAAATTTACTTACATATTTCCTATACTTACTTCATATAGTTACTGATTGGCAATTCTCTCGTGTTTGTTTATACAGTACAAAACACTGAATAAATGCAAAAGAAATCAAGTAAACTCACTTAACACTTTCAATTAAAAGAAATAGGGCTTCCCTCTTCCCATTTCAGTAGACAGTCATCATAAAGGTACTGAAGAGATTCCTATATGCCTAACCAGATAATCTCTAATAGCTTCTTTAGGAAACAGTTATACCTTGATGGTAAATGATGTCATTAAAAACGTAGGGATTTCCTGCTTTCTTACATTTCTAAGGTATGTTTACTAATCTGTTTGTAAATTTAATTGCCTCAGTATAGAAGCGACTTGCAAGTTATCAAGGACTCCCAAGTATTTGCAATAGAAAAAGAATCAAAGCAAAGATATGTGGGTTTTTTAGTTCTTACTAACCTCAGATTATTTCGGAAGTTTCCTCAAAGTGGACTAATTGATGCTGACAGTAACTGAGTAGATGTTACAAAGAATGCTTCTGGGCATAACAACTACTGATTCCCTCAAAGTATGTGCATTTACATGGTAAGTTTAATACAGAGTTCAATTACACTTCATCCACTTGAATCCTCATTCTCCGTTACTGAATCATTAATTTATTGAAGCTCTAATTTACCTTTCAGCATTTAAGAACTTAGACTAAGGGATCAAGGATTTAATTTGTTACAATGTGAGTCTTTGAAAATATTATTTACAAGCAGCTATTGCTGTAAGGAGTTCTGTACTGGGCACAAAGAAAAATAAAGTCAGTTTTCTGGAAATAAAACCTGAACATGATTTAAGAAAAATAATATACCAAACTCAGAATGAAAAAAGTGACCTATACAAATAAACAGAAGTTTTACTAAAAAGAAACCCTGGGTTAAAAAAAAAAAAAAGGCAGCATATTTCAAACAACTTTCAATTCAACTTGTTCCTCATAACTCTGGGGCATTCTACCTTGCCTTGCCAAAAATAATGAATCAGAACAGTGAACAGCATTTAGATTACCAGGGCAGCATGAATTATAGAATAGATCATTGTCAGACTGAAAACTAACAATAATGATGATAAAGATAAAAGTAATATTTCAGAATTTGGTCAAAGTTCTGAAAAAAGTGTGTAGATATGGTTTTGTGTGATTTTTAGAGTGCTTTGTTTCCTTCTAAACTAGTACTAAGTCCTCAGACCACATGCTGATATCAGAACATTTCAGTAATTTTATGACTTGGAACTTTAGATCAATGATCTAAGTTTTCTATAAAATATAGTTTACTTTGGTAGCTGATTATTTAAAAACCTACAAAAGAAAGCAATTGTTTCCAGCAACTGAAATTGCAATAGCAGTGTGAGAAACCGAAAGTGCTTCTCACCACAGTGAGTACTTTTCCCCAAACTCATGAATTTTTTATAAAAATTATCACATAAAATCACATCCAAATACCAAAGCAAGATGCAGTTACCGTGCCATGAATCTGTTGTTTCTGAGTATCAGCCTGCTAGAGAGCCCAGCAGACAGACCAGCTATATGCGTTCATCTGTGAAAGCTAGTGCACAGAATACCGAAGTAGGAAGAGATTTATCCTGTGAGAGCATTTCCTACCAGTGGCAATCCATTCCTGTAACCACAGCTGAAGTGAGGCTCATCAGAAGTCACCTCAACAATTAATTGATTTACTTAAATAATTTACATAGGAAGGCCAGTTTCAAGCTAAATACATCCTCTTTTTTCATAAGCATACCACAGACCCACTCCTTCAGAATGTCCCAGGTGCCAAAATTACTACAGCAAGTGTCAGGACTGGCAGGCAGAATACATGTCATGCCCCTCAATCCCATTCTTCAGAGGGAGTTCATACTCTTGATGAATGATTCCTAAGAATCTTTCAGCTTTTTCAGACATGGTGGGTCCTATCACATCTCTAGAGTTCTCAATATGGACGTGTGAATAATACTGAACGAGAACAGATAAATTCAACTCTGGCAGTGCAAGAAAGAGCTCAAATGGTGCTCCCTGTGCATTAGAAAAATTAAAGATTTAAGAGTATAAAAAAGCCTGGGAAGAGGGTGGAATGAAACATGTAGAGAAATTAATAGAGTATAAAATATTCACTGTTTACACTTTTTTTCAAAGGGACAAGGATGACTGCACAGGGAAGGCGAGGCAGAGGACAAGAAAAGCTTGGTAGGGTAGATACCCTGGTGAGATGGCTGGATGTCATGTACCAAAATTTGGATTTCTCATTTACCATAAGCCAGAAGACAGTCCAGGGGAAAATTTTCAAAATAATCAAGAAAGATTCAAAAGTGACCAACAAAACTCAGAGTTCTGTACAGCACAGTGTGAACTGATCAACAGCCCATCTCTAGGCTGGTGCGCAGCAATGGGCACACGTGGGCAATGACTCAAGGATAGCATCATTCAGACAGCATGGGTGGCATTGCTCTGCAACACAGGCCCAGCTTTTCTAGGTATCCAAAAAGTGTTTCAGGGGCATTATGGAGAGCACTGGAGTAACTCTGTGTTCCCTTAATAAGTCAACATTCAAGCCAGTTGACACTTGTAATCAGTTGACACTGACTACCACACTACCTGAAATCTTTGGAGTGTGATATTTTCCCCTATGATTCTCCAGAATGGTTCTATAGGTTGCTCTCAGGTCCTCTGATACACTAGCAAAATCACACAAGGGCAGAGAATATGTTAGTTCTGGTATGCTGGAGTCGGATTCTAGTTTTGAAAAGCAGAAAGGAGAAGCATCTCTTCTCAGCAAAGAAGAGGGCATATAAAATGATCTTTTCATTTTCAGTGCTATCTAGCTAATTATACATACGTGCAACATATGTCTAGTTCCTAACATGGAAAATTGCCAGTGCCCGCACCATTTACATTGAGAAGTGGACTCAGTTCTTAGCCACAAACCCGCATAGTTAAGATTTCAAATATACTGCAATACTCAGGAATGTTCCCTCACCCCACTCTTAACTGTCCTGGGTTGCTGAAGGAATGGTCTGTGAAGCAGCACTGCAGTGTATTAGACTGATGGCTGAGTGATCCTGTACAGAAAACGGGGCATTTGTAATGAAAAGTTGAAAGTTCTGTTTCCCACAATCCCTTTGCATGATTTACAACAATCGTGGTAATTTAAAACTGGCAACCGCAGACCAGAATGCTTGACTACTATTGTTTCAGTAGCACAATCAAATTACCCCTTTTGGGCTTTTACAATTAACTTGTTACATGCATATGTTATCACTTCCTAAACAGTAATATTATCAGATGGAGAAATTCAGCAGGGAATAGCAACAGGAAAAATATTGTGAATATAATTCCTAATCTGAGCCCCAGTGAGAAATCCTTTATCCTAATAGGCATTTTATGCATAAATATAATTTTAGAAGCTTTTATGGTAATCTGTTCTTTTCCATTCCAGTCCTGGAAAAGGAATGAAGGAAGGTCTTTAAAAATAAACATATAAAATTCCTGAACACTAAGATAATTGCATGTATGTTTAAGTAATCCCTCAGGCTCTCAAAGGTTTAATTGAGACATTAAGCTACAAAGAAACCAACTGCCAAAGCTAACATCAGCCACATACCTGCTTCTCTGCCATGTTAGAATTGTGAATTATGGCAAGATCCTTCTGTATGCATGCATGATGAACCAGCCAGAAGTGTAAAAGGTCATTCTTTTCTTACACTCACTTTTTGGATGAGATTTCTCATCAACATTAATAAACTAATTCCACATGACTGACATGCAGCTGCAAAACACTCAGAACATTACAATAAACATCACTGCACTCCTGTCACTGTAGTATTACAAGAGGGATGTAGAATAAGCCTTCTTTATGCAATCATCTTGAGGAAAAAAGATGAATCACACCAGGTAAGCAGCCTAGCAGTACTTGCTCTGTAAAATAACTGTACAGAAAAAGACTGGGGTCACTTGGCACTTTTACTAAGGAATCTGGATGGTTAATAAACCACAGATCTAAGAGTTGCAGTGAAGGAAGTTGATGGTTCATACTAATCAGATCCCTTCCTATCCAAGCAAGGCTATGGCATTGCATGGCAACACTGGCAGACACCAGTCCATGTTTATACGCTGTCCTGCACAGCTGTGGGTGAAAAATGACCTGAAAGTTGTGTGTAGCTCCTCTGTTGCTGCTCAAATCACCTCTTCACAATCAGGTTTGTTTTACTCTGGTTCTGACCCAGGAGAGACAGCAATCCCTCTGAGGTATATTTCCCACTTGTTTACTCTGTGTTTGGGATTTCATCCAGCAATCTTGTGGCTTGCTCCTGTTCAGCCCAAGTTACATCTGCCTAAAGCATTAAGGGAACAGCCCAGAACACCAAACCTTCCACAACTGCAGTTGTAGAAATGTCTTGTAGTAAAACAAAGATTTTGCAAACAGTATCACAATTAGCTGCTCTTAAATACAGGAACTGTTTGAAAATTTACCTTCATTTAAATAAATATGATCACTCAAGAAAAGTTACTGTACTGCTATGAGAAGATACCAACACCCAGGTGAGCAGTACCAGCCTCTTCAAAAAACTCCCTGATGCTGGCAGCTGTGTGGGTATGAGGATCTGCTGTACTGTAAGACTCAAATAGGTACTTCAAACCACCAAATGAGCAAACAGTGCTCATTTAAAGAGCATTATTATCTTTGGAAGTATCAAGAGATTTGGCTTTAACTGAAGAGGAAAACTGAAATAGTTAGGTTTGTATCAGAGAGCAAACATGTTGTGACCAGATCCCTACTCAGTTGATATTACTATAGAGATATAAATCATTGTAGAAACCCAGCTGGCTTTGCTACAGCAGTCTTCAAATGAAGAATGAAGAACTCAAGTTGATTTCCCTTATTTTCTCTAAAGTTCAAATGTATAAATGCTTAAGAAGTTTACATGAATGTCAAGTTTCAATAAACCAAATCAATATGGGAAAATAATATTTTCACCTTTTAGAAAAAGTTGTAATGGTGAGAAGTCTTTGCCTTTTCTTAATAAAAGATGAACAGAGCCACTTTTGCTTCAGGGTCTTTTCCTGCCGTTCTCTATCTGTCATATATTTATTTTATTCTTAACTGAGAACATCAGGGATTAATAATCCCCTTTATGAGTGTTTAGCAAAAAAATAAGGGTCTGTAATATTACAAAGGGGAACGTTTCACAATGGTATGCATTATACAGCTTAGACATAGCTCAAGAGCCTGACAAATAATAGACAAACATTCTTATGCTTCTGAAGACAAAGGTTTCATGCTCACAGAATTATCGGTGTTTTCAAGTGTAACACTTGCAATTCCTGGGCTTGTTATTTCTAGCCTAATTCTTGAAGAATCTCATGTATTTGTTCTTTGTGGAGAACATGTATTTCAGGTATGTCAAAAGCATATTAAAAATGCCACAGAGGTACAAATTATAATCCTTTTGTTTAATATCAGCCACAGTTATATTCAGGTATATTCTCCTACCTCCCAAAAAATCCTGGTTTCAATGCTATATTCATAAAGTCTTTTTTTTAATATTCCTTTCCATTTGGACTCCTGCTTTGAAAGCCAATTATTTGTCAGCTGCCAGAAAAAAACACAGAAAGATGCAAATTAATTTGCTATTCAACAGAGATAAGATGAATTGGTCATTAACTATTGGTCAACAGCATGAATACGCTCAAAAACTTCCACAACCTACATATTTACTTTCTGTGCAACACAAACTGCCTTACTGAAAGGCAGAGATCTATCATTGTCTATAAAGACTGGGCTATTTCACAAACCAAATAGCTCCAAAAAGAACTACACAACTTCTTCATTATTGCTCCACCCTCCAAATTATTTACAAGCAACATTCAAAGTAGCTGCACCACGTGCACTGGAGCACAGTGCTCTGTCCTCTCTCTGGACTGCCCAAGGGGACAGGTGATGGCAGCCCTGACAGCACGGGAAGAAGGCACTTGCATCAGGTACCAGAGGAGGCAACAAGAGCCACTCAGCTTCCAGAGGAGCAGCCTACACACAGTATATCAAAATTCTGCATAATATTCCAGGGGCTTTTGATAGGTATGCTGGAAAAAAAGATTGATTGATTTTAGGTATTTTTCCACTGCAAACTCACTGAAAACAGCTCATACTTAGTGTAGCCATCTTGTTTTAAGCACCTAGTAAGTTCCATATATATCATGGGGTTTGTGGGTTTTGTCTTGGTTTTATTTTTGTATTTAGGTGCTACTTATCCATATTCCAGTGGTAGTGGTAATTGATACAGAGCTGAAAGCTCATTTACTGAAAACAGGGACCATTATAGCCAAGCCTTAGTGTTTTTAGTTTGGCTGCTATGTTATTTTTAATACAAGATGGAACCCTGCAACAGTTCTGAGGAAGCTGCTTTGTATTTATAAGCTTTTGAATCCTATTAACTCCAGGCATTACTAGACACAACTGCCCAGTGACACGGTGGTGGCCATCAAAAGCTGAGGTGATGCAAGGACTAGGTATTATGATTTGAATACTGCACTGACTGCCAAAAACACAGGACAGCACCAAAGTGTGTGCACAAAGTTCAAAGTGTCTTGATATTAAATATGAGGTTCTGGGAAAACAGACCTTGCTAAGACTGAATTGTAACATTTAGAGATTAATTATGTTATTGAGAGAGATTTCCTAGTGTTTTGATACTACCAGAAACCAATTATACAATATAATAAGCACAAGAAAAAGGAAAACCTTGTGTATGTCTCTCTTGGAAAGCCATTAAAAGCAGTTTTATGCAACTATGAAATTGAAACTAAAATGCTATTCTCTCCTTTTAAATTAGATCTTCACCAATTCAGGGCTCTCCTCCTGTTCAAAATCCTTGATCAATTTGGCCTTAGCATCCATCAGGATATTCCTTCCTCCATCATTGGAATTCACCATGGTTGCTGCTTTTTACTCAAAAACATCAGAAGAGTGTGCAGGTCTTCATCACCAGATTTCTGAAGCCATAATGACCTCAACATGGAAAGGCAGAAGAGGAGCAAAAGGACTAGTATCACATGCTTCCACTGGGGCTGGGTGTCAACTAAACACAAGAGTGTTCCCAAGCACATTGTTCCTGAAAGAACAATCCCTTTCCCATGAAGCCTGTTTGTCTCACCATGGCTTGGGTCAAGTCCCACAGCTGAAAACAATTCCTAAGTGTGTTTTAAGAACAAAACATTTTAATAGTAAAGAGGTGGCCATTCTGCAGGTCCCAGTTCCAGGTATGCTTAAAGTACCAATCCACAGCTGCCAGGCAGCCATTTCCACCTACTGGAGACACCAATCTCAGAGAGATGCTGCAAGGCCATTTTTAAGGGGCTGTGGTACAACACCAGGAATGCTACAGCCATGCCTTGTCACTCCCTGTCCTTAGTCCAAGTACCTCTGTGGTTCCTTCAAAAAACGTCATCCAAGGAGGCTCTCCTGCAGAAAGGACAGAAGGATGAAAGCCAGGTGCTAGTGTTCAGCAAAAGCATTTGCTGAAAATATTCCTGGCATGGCAGGATGCCCAACTGGACAGTACTGGCTGGCCCTATTTCACACCAGCACAACCCCGTGGTGCTGTCAGGAGGGTATCCCAGTGAAGCGATGGGCAACTGCCATGTCAAAGAGCCAAAAAATAATTTTTAATATGCTGAAATGAAATGCAAGTATCTTTACTAGTTTTAAGCACCATCAATCGCACCAGTTGTCAAGCCACTTCTCAAAGAGATGCAGTCTTACTAATAAACAGAAGCCATTAACAAAGACCAAAACTGTGGAGGTTCATAAGAGCGCATGCTGGGAATGATGGACAACAGAATATGCAGAATGAAAAATTCTGAGAAAATTATGAACTGCTATGATTCCATGTCCCTTTCAGACCCAGGACTGACAGATTATATCAACTTGCTTGATAAACTTGTAACAAAAGATTCAGAGTGCAACTGCCCAGCCAAAACACATGCGAGATGTGTGAATAAGGCGCAGTGTGAATAAGGGCATAAATCAGTCTCCAAGCACACATGAACCCTTAAAAGGGACCCATCAAAATCAGAACTTAGTTCTCAACAAAATGCTTCCTAAATTTAAATTACCCCAATTAAAATATCCCGCTAGATTTTATAGCTATGTTTCTATGTACTGTACTTGTATTCCTTGCTGGATAAAACTGTGACATACATACTAAAAATTAGTCTAAAATGCAGAGAAAAGCTGAGAGCAAAAACCACCCAGCAATAAAGAATAATAATTATTTATTAATTGAACATTTAATTAAAAACACCAATTAATTCTTTTTCATACATTCTTTTATGGACTACCATTTTTGAGGCCATTTGAAGCAAATTTCACCTCCCACTAGGCATTTCTACATCAGTAAGTGCTAGTCATAAAAATTATAATTAAATCACTTTTAAAGTAAAATACATAAAAGGAAAACAAATACAGCTAACCCTGATACACTGATCACTTTGCAACCATTAAGTAATTCAGCACTAATAATTTAACTACTGAAATGTACACAAAGGGAGATAGGGAAGAGGAGAACACAACATGAACGTCACCACTGGATGATTTGTCAAGCATTATCAATCATTCTTTGATAATGGCAATCAAATCAAAATTTGTAAGGCAACACTAAAGGTGAGAAGGATGAAAGCACAACTTCACCAGATGAAAGCACGACTCCCATCCCTTTTGTAGACAGCAACAGAGCTGACCATAGTCTGTATCACAGGACAAAGGTTCAAAACTATGTCTGTACAGTGTGTGCAAATATAAAGCAATAGTAACCCTGAGGACAGGGAGGAGAATGCCATCTCAGCCTTGTGACTAGACCTCACTTTCTGCACAGGTAAATAAATAAAAATTAGCTTATAAAAACTTCATGATACAGAGAGTAGGCTAATTCTATGTCTTTATTTTGGGGTGGCCTTTTGTGAACTTTCTGCCTTTCGGACAGAAAATTACATTTATTCAATATCCACTCCTGAGATCATAATCAAAACCACCAAATGCTTTACAAGTAAAAAGGCAGACAAGGGTTTTGAGACTTTAATATCACTAACTCTATCAAATAAGAAAAACAATTATCAGAAAACTGAGACAAAATTAATGTCTGGGTTTTATGGTGGTTTTTTTCTTTCTTTGTTTTTTTAAACTAAACTGATTGCAGCAATCAATAAATAAGTTTCAAAGAGCTCTTTCAGTAAAGACCTGGCCTAGTCAGCAGGTATTACATTAACAGTCATTATCAATTAGGGCTCACTGGGCACAGACATTATTTACAAAGCAAGAGTTCTGGGAATCCACTCGTGTTAAAAGAACTTTTGTACTGCTCCAGAGTGATGTTAGCAAAGCTAAGTGCTGCTTCATTAAGTGCAGTACACACACTTCTTAATGGAGAGCAACTTTAATTGAGGGAGTCAGAGGGAATCTATCTTTACCATCTAGTGTGGGATAAACACATTCATGTTAGGAATTTCAGGAACAAGGGAAAACATTGTCCATTTTTTTCTTTTTTTTTTTCCCTTAGAAAAACGTATTGTAAGACAAACATTCTTCAGAGCCACTAAACTCTTTCAGCCTTTAGCAGGTATAAACATAGTGAAGGAAGGTTAAAAATTACAAAATATTTCACCTTCTGAGAGCTATCTTCTCAATTCCATTCAGGCAGACATTGATCACTCCAGTTTACAATGGAAATAACCACATACAGGAAAGAAAAGAGGATGAGTATTTCTGATGAGTCATTTTGTTATTTCTCAACAAATCCTTCTCCTCCCTTCTCTAAATGCCTCTTGCAGTAGATAAAAACATCAGAAACACATTTATTAAGTCATATGTACATTTGAAAAGGCTGCTTTTTTGATATTTTGATGATTACAAATCATGCAAGTTACACAAACACAGACATGTAACTGTAGCTGCATTTGACTTGAAGACACAAAGGGAATTTATTAGCTAAGGATGCTGATGGCAACAGCAACAAAACAAAACTTTGTTCTGGGTAATCAAGATTTGGAGAAGTTAGGTTTGAGTGCTACAGTATGAGCCATAGGTGACAAGGAGATAAACAGCAACATTCCCTGCAAGAGGAGAAGGCTCTGGAATGCTGTTAGTATTTGCACTAAGACAACGAAACAAATATACAAATTAATATTTCAGTTTCTTTTGAGCGGAAAACATCTTAAGTAGTACAATTAAAAAGATTTTTTAAATCCTCCATTGCAATCAATTAAACATAATTGTCTATCCTTTTAATTAAAGGCCACTTGTCACCACCCTGAAGTGACAAATGAATTGCTAAGGGCAAAACTGTTTCTCAGTTCAGTGTTCATCTATCTCCCAATGATAAATGGCATTGAGTGTCATTGAGATAGTTTAACTGTTGCTTAAAGAATAAGTACAAAGAAGAGAGGGCAGGATGTCTCTTCACTATTAAAAGCAGCGTGGTGAAACACGCTGAAATTCCCATACTTTGGTAAAGTTTGGGTAATATCTTGTTAACTGGGGAGCACGCTCTCCTGAGATAACAATTTAACTACATGGATTCCTGCAGGCAAGCACAACTGCTGGTTATTTTAACACAGAAAGTAATTTTTTATGTTTTTAAACAAGTATGACTCAGTCCTACATAGTACTTTTACTCCTGTCCCTTCCTTGCACTTGAAACAGTTTGTCCAACATTTCTTGATAACATGCATCTTGTTGCTCTCCCTCAGCACTGCCCAGACATGAAATGAGCCCTTTTCACAGAGATGCATGAGTTCTCATCCTGCACCACTGATTTCTACAGTGGCTTATGCTTAGAAATTGCACGGCAGAATCAGGACCTAAGTAGTGTCCCCCTTGAGAAAGCAACTGATATACAACATATATATCTGTACAGAAGTTTGCTCACAGGCTGAAAAAGAAGATGTAGAAAAAGATGCTGTTTCTACTCTGTTTTAAATAGCTGAAGAATTCATTCGCCAAAGACGGTGAATTGGACTGTATTAAGAAGTTACTTGACTTGCCAAGCTTACCACAGGCATTTAACATTAAAGATGCCAGCTTGAAGTTGTGTTTGAAAATGAGCTTTCTTATTTCTTTGGGGGCCTCAGCCTTTAGGATTTACATTTGTAAAATCCTGCAGGCAACCAAGAGAAATGCATATTGCACCTTTTTGAAAATTAAATGCTTTTGAAAATTAAATGTTTTTAGGCATTTTGCAGCATTATGTGTAAGATCAAATCTCAAACAAGGTGCTAAATGGACATGGAGGTAAATAGGGAATAAACCAAGCAGAATAATCTTATATGTATTCACCTCTTTTCAGCACCCAACCCCCTCTAAACACGACAGTATCAATAAATAAGCAGGACTAATGAGAAGAGAGGCTATACCCTCCCATAAAGCATTTAACATTACTCACTATCACAATATACAAGTGGACAGTGCCCTTTCTAATAAACAACCCTTTTATTACATTCAATTTGCTTTAGCAAAAGCTCACATCCATAATCTCTGAAAAAGCCACCAGCCTCCCTCAAACAGTTGAGCATAAATGGTAACACTGTACACAAAAACACTCTTTCCCCCTGCGTGGTTTGCAAATTTTTATTTAAATATAAATAGCATTAACTTTCTCCATGTGATTAATTTAGCAGGTTAAAAGGTTCACAGGAATATACAGTACTCATTTAAGCGGCCCATGGTGATCAGTAATTATATCTGAGCTGTCATACTGGAAATGGAATGCAAAGTGATTAATGCTGTACAGGGAAAAAAAATTTTCCTCAATATGGAACAGCCCCATCTTCAAAGCCTAAACAAGTCCTTATAAACCAGCAGTGCCTTTTGTCCTTCTTACCCCGTAAAAGCATGAAAATAGCAAAAGATAAAATAATCCAGCATCTGGATCAAGATGAACAAAGAGGCTGCTAAATGGGAGCTCACCTTTTGATACACGTGCAGTCATGGTCTGCCTCAAAGGCAAAAAGAAGCTGGGATGTCCAAGAGAAGGAGATAGGCTGGAGAACAAGGGGACAATCTGTGCCCAAGGCAAGTGGATTAAGGTCAGTAGGTGACCCCTGGAAAGTCTTACCTGCTGCAGCCTCTCCCAGATACCACTCCTTCCCACTTGCCTAACAGTCAGAACTCCCAGCTAAACATCCATGTGCTACCTGCCCATCTCTAGGTACTCCATCCATTCATTGTCTCCAGTAATGTGAATATTCCCATGCATGGTGCTAAAAAATCAGTAACATGGAAAACGTCCACTATGCATCCCACCAAGTGCTTTCACAGCAACCGAGAACAATCACCTTCAGCACAATTTGGAAACTGTCCTCATATTAAGTTTTCCAGGAATAAGCCCTCTGACAGAATAAACAAGAAAATGTGTAAAGGGATCAGACAAAATTTTAAAGGCAAAATTGTTCTGTGTGAGAGCAAAAGCCTATGTACCCAAAAATCAACAACCAGATTCCAAGTATTTTGGAATATGAACTTAGTATTTCTTTTGTTATCAAAGTTTACAAACCTGAGTTGATGCCAAAGAGAAAGGGAACATTCTCATTTTGCAATAGACCTCAGGGAGAGCAAAAGCCTTTATGAGGGCTCTCCCTGTAGCTGAAGACAAGCAGCCTACCAGCTTAGGAGCTGTGTTTGCAAAGTTTTGTAAGCAGCAGTTATGATCCAAAGGGAAGCTGTACTGTCAGATGCTTAGCTTGGCCACTGCAGTTACCACCTTAGTCCACAAAGAAAGGAGAGCCAAGACCTTTACATACCAAAAACCAAACAGGACTTTGATGTCAGCTCAGCAGGGCATCAATGTCACACTAATACAGCATGGGACTTAGCCAAGATCCACAGCAAATCCTGTCATGCCCACACCTAACCTGGAAATAAAGATGGATGTTGTACGTTTCACTAAAGCAATTTTCAGTAAGAAGCTTCCTCTAACACACATTCTTTGGGACAGAATCTGAAGAAAAAAAAAAAAGGAAAAAAACAAACAGAAGAGACCAAACAAAAAACTGATCACATCTAGAGATTTCTCACGATTCAATACACATTTCTCATTACTGTCTTAGAAGATTAAATGTGTCATATTGTACCACTGACCAATGTAGTGTAATGAGTTACACGCTAGGCAAGGAGAAGATGGGAAAAAAGCAAACCAGTGGAAATCAAAAGGGAAACAAGTTGATGAGAAAATTCCATTGTCTCACAGGCACCTGGAATTCTGTAGAGTTAATGGGAGCAGCACACGTTGGAGGGCTTCTCCTTTCCAATACTGCTGCCGAATGAAAAACTGTGCCAAAGAGGGCAATGAAGATGAAATATTCAGAAAACCTGATGTGTACAGAAAGTTTTAGAGAGGCACAGTTTGTTTACAGAGGAGATGCAAGACTTGTGAGGGACCAAGGCAAAGTGTTGCAGCCTGGAAACCATGCTGTTGGTGATGAAGTAGTTCTTTTCCAGCTAGGTAATAAAGAAAAGCAAAACGACCCTGTAGCAGACCCTGTGGAGCTCACTCAAAGGAGCTGAGGGGCTCTGCTGACCCATCCACATGAGAAGTGACAGCTTCCTACGCCTACACACACTGCACACTCCCAAAGCACAGAGCTGCATCCACTCAGTGCTCACCAGGGCACCAGCAGCAGCAGCATTATGTCTGCCACAATCCTTGCCAAAAGTAGTATCTTGCATGACCAATATCTTGGATCACTAAGTAATCATTTAACAAAATTCTGTCTTTTTCAAGGCATTTCAATAAACTCATGGACATAAAAACACTTACTTCTCTATTAAAAAAACCTGACAGCAGTTAGCCTGGCAGCAAAAAACAGTTTAGTAACAGACCCTTCTGGTGACATAAAGAAAATCCAGTTGGCTTCATTCATGTTGACATATAATTATATAGGAAGACTGAAATTTTCATTTCTAGTGAATTTGTATCGTTTTATGCAACACAAAATATTTTTTATATTTGTATGAATGCACTTGAAATTATTTGAACTTATTTGGATTTACTTGAAATAACTTTTGTTTAGCTGGTTTTTAACTCATTAAAATAATTCTTCAGACTTGAAAAAGCTTTTATTTTAAATGTGTTTATCCAGTCCAGCATTTATGAGTTATACAGTCATAGCTACTTCTGAGAGATGAAACTATTATTCTAATTCAAGCCAAAAGTTGGAACTGGCTTGGTTTCTTGAAAAACTTTCATTTTTCCATAAAAATTACTATTTATTTCATCCAATCAGAGGCAAGCTTATAGTGAAAAGTTTATACACGTCATTGCACAGAAGAGACTAATTATCTTCATCGTAAGTTAAAGGTTCCAGGATTCCTGTGCTGTCATATTTCATCAGGCTATATTCGAAATTCCTTTAAAACATCGGATTTCAGAAAAATATTTTCCTACAGCTATTTTAGCAAGGTACAAAGAAGCAACTAATATTGGTAATCATTAGATTAGGAATATGGTCTACAAAAGCACAAGTATTCACCATGCAATACAGGCCACAGGTGACTATATTTGTTTTGTTCAGCACCATAAATTATTCTGCTATTCCTGAATGCTGCCAGTTCTCCAGGGCAGGTATCTTCATATTTGTTTAGCACAGCTGACTGAATTGCAAATTATGGCTGTGGCACTGTATAAGTAATAAATTACTGTCACCCGAGGCAAGTCTCTATGCTCCTGTTTGTCACAGTAGATGGCACATTACCAGCAAAGTTCAGCAGATACCACTGAAAAGCAGGCAACCAACTGAGGTGGCTGAGGTGGCCTTGCACTTCTCTTAGTCTCTTGAGTCTTTATAGAAGAGAAATAACAATTCAGATACCTAGTGGAGACACTTAATTCTACACAATGTGAGTACACTTCACCAACTTTAACAAACTTTGGAGACCACCCACACAGACAAGCTACCATTAGGTCACAATTCCCATGTGCTGGCTGGTACATAGGGCTGGAAAAAGCAGCTTTATGCCTGGCCAAAACCAACCTTGCTGTGGGCTGCTGCCAAAAGGACTTGACCAGCCCTTCTTGGTGACAAGGCAGGCTCCTGCCACAGGAGCCCAATCTCTCCTGGTACCAGGCAGCTGTGGGACAAGTTGCATCAGCCCAGTGAAAACTGAGCTCCCAGCCAGGGGTGCAGCTCATGCAGCCTACACTACAGCCCCCATGGCAGAGAGATGAGAGCCACCCCAAATAATCAATCTGGGCTTTAAATTGCGGCTATCGCCTTTGAATGTAATTTCACATCTGAATCTATTCTAAACAGCCTGTGTATTGGCACATGCCCCACAAAACTGCACGAGTCTTAATTTCAGTGACTCTGAAGACATTCTGAGAAACAACAGCTATTTTAGGAGATAGCAAGCTTCCAATACTCCAGCACTTTTCTAAAGTAGACAAGCTGTCACATGACTCTCAAGAAAGAACAAAATCTAAAGAAGCAAAGGAAATGCCACCTGAGAAACTCTTTTCTTCATTGGGCAGTTTCTATTTATCACTAGCCTCAGGGGAGTTATTGTAGCTTACTTGGTAGCCCATCTGAAGGGTCAGAACTGCAAATCTCTGTACACATTTATGAATTTGTGCATATAAGATCTGATATGCAAACACAATGTTTTCCTTTGGTAAAACACGCCACAGTATTCAGAATACTTGCTGGGAGAAATTATATACTTATGCTTTGAAAATATGCTTGATGATTAATTTCCAGTTATGAAATGCAATAGTTTTACTCCTTCAAGACAAAATGCTTACTGATAGTAAGAGAAAAAGCAAGTTACTCTTTCAGGAAGGAGTAAGTTATTATGTCCACACCTTTCTTTCTCCGAATAGTTTTCTACCTCAATAGTTTTCTACCTCACAGAATGACAGAATGGTTTGGGCTGCAAGGAACCTTAAAAGTCATCTAGTTCCAAACCCACTGCCATGGGCTGGGACACCTTTCACTAGACCAGAGTTCTCAAAGCTCTATCCAACCCAGTCTTGAATGCCTTCAGACAGAGGGCATCCACCATCTCTCTGGGCAACCTATTTCAGTGCCTCATCACTTTCACAGTAAAGAATCTCTTTCAAATATCTAATTTAAACACATTCTCTTTCATTTTAATGACATTCTCCCTTGTCCTATCTCTGCCTGCCCTTGTAAAAAGTACCTCTCCGGCTTTCTTGTAGAAGTCTTTCTTTTCTTCTTTTTCTTTTTTTCTTTAATTTTCCAAGTCTAGCTTAAAAAAAATAATCAAATGCATTTTCCTGTCTACAAAACACCCAGGAACATGCCAGAAAGTAATTAGGAATGACAAGCATATAATGACATACAAGCTGCAAGTATTCAGTTTTTCGTCTGGAAAATAAAACACTTAACGGATATGGAATGCTTTTGCTCCAGCTCTTTTATGCATAGCTGGCATGACTGATCCGAAAAACAAAAGAACATGTGCCAGTCTACTTTTCAGGCAGAGTTCAAACAACAGAGAAATTTAAACAGAGAAAAGAAAAAAATCAGACTAACCACACCAGGTGACTGAATTAACTTTGCAGAGCAACGAGTGTATCCGAGGGCCTGCAGTAGACTGGTTTGTACTTGGAGCCTGCCAGATTCCTATTTTTGCTATAGAGCAAGTTTTTAGCCATTCTGAGACTGGTGAAGAAGTGCTTGCTTCCTGCAGGTGAGTCATTATGTGGTAGAGATAAGAGTTACAAACTAAGATTATTTTAGAGGATATTTACAGGTGGTGTTTTAGGTTTTTTGGATTTATGAAAATAGCTTTTAAATAAGTTTGACAGCCCAATGTGAATATGCTGAATTTTGAGCAAATGCTTAGAGATCTAGTGGAGTATGAAAAACTTAATATAAGCAGATTTGCTAGTGAGCAGCAGGACGGATGACACCTTGACTAGAAACTTTCTCTTAAATCTCAACACAAGCAGAACTCCTCAAAGTCAGCTTGCTGATGAACAATGGAGGAAAGTTTTATGATGGATTTTTTTTTTTTTATTGTGCAACTTGGCAGCAATAGGTTATCAAAGATGTATCTGTCCCAAATAATGCTGGCACTCTATTTCAACTACTCAGCAAAATAGCTGTGCAGCATATTATTATCCTGTGCCTCATAGGACAGGCTTGCTGCCAACTGGGTCATACAATAATCAACAAACCAGACTCCAGAAAGGATGCTGGATTCCTCCTAGCAGCACCTACCACTGAAGCAATCAAATATACTAAGTAAGTATAGTGCTGGATTGTCACTTTGTTAACAAATTGCGCAAAAGGGTCTGATCAGCAGGTAACTTCATACTCAGCTGTGATTCTTTAATTCATGTAAACCTTAGCTCATGCTACTGCCAAAAAGAACAGCTGGAAGAAGAAGAATAGTCTGTTTGTAGGCTCCCTGGACTCTTGGATTCAATACGCTATCCATAAAACACAAGCAACACCTTGCTTATTACTAATTTCAAGATTGCATAAAAACTAAGAGCACAATACATTCAAAACAACACCAAAACACACAAGTATTTCCCTCTTTCAAGGAGAAGGAAAAAAAGCATGAGGTTCTGCTATGGTTTGGAAAGCAGTGCCACGAGCAGAGGTTTCGAAGGCTCACATCTGGCTGAGGTCTTTCTGAACTCACTGCAGAGCCTCACATGCAGCCATGGACGGGGTTATGGCTCCATTCCTAGCCACAAGCTCCGTATCGCTTCCAGGAGCTACTGCTTGGGAAATACTCATCAAACCTTTCACTCTCATCCCACAATCTGTGCTACAATCCCTTTTCCACAGCTACACTGAAATCCCAAACAGAAGATGCTGTATGCATTCCCACAGCTAACAGGACAAAGGTGAGAAAAACTTCCCTCATAAATATAACTTCTACCCGCTTCTCTGTCATTCAAACTGTAGAACAGTTTGTAGAGTATTAATAATCCCATAAAACAACTGGACTGATAATTGGCTTTGAGCAATTTCAGAAAACTAATTCCCACCACAGTGGTTGCTGTTCTCTTTCATTCAGCATGAGCATCTGGCAACAAGTGATTCCACTGAGTAATCTTGGCAAAACTTGGAGACATTGTTTTGAATTTCCTTCACAACTTCTCAATGCCCAGCTGTATTAATAGCTGAAGAGAAGACCCTACTCTTGTGGATCTTACTCACCCCATGATAAATATTTCTAGTGGTCTGTGTGGCTCTTTTTTACCATTTCAACAATTGCTTAAATTTATAACAATTAAATTACCATGCTCTACACAGTGATTTGCTGATAACCCAGGGAAGAGCAGCCAGTTCTTAACAGCCATGATTACATCTTTTGAGCCAAACAATATCAAGAAGTACCAACACTACATAAAATACACCTAAAAATTATTTAAAAAATGTAAAATTATCTGCAGATAGTTCCCTAGGGCCTTATGTCATTTCTCAGAAAGCAGTTACAACAACAGTTTTGAAAGCATCATTCCCCACCCACCCCAGATACCATGAGTCTGCAAAGAAAAAGTCAAAGGAATATGAGTATTTGTTTTGACTTTTTCAAATGACAAAACAATATAATGAATGGCATTAGTTCTTTCCTGTAGTAACTGAAGTGCTCTGCCAAGACAAAGACAAAGAAATGAATAGTAAGAGCAGCAGGGATCAAAAGTCAATGCAAAAAGCCAGAGCTGCCGATAAGCAACTATTTATAATGTAGAACACACAAAAGGTCAGTGCTGTTGAGGCAGAAGTACTTACACTCCATCCTTGATCTACACTGTTAGAATTACTTGATGTCACAGTCCCTTCATCCATCCCAGAAAACTTACACTAGGTAAAGTACCAATACCAGCCTGTTAAATGTCATTTTTGTACTTCTTCTTGTCATTTTTCTAATGCCCAAATTCCTCCAGTACTGTCTGTGTGACTACAACACCCATAAATGACTACCAGTCACTTGCATATAAACTGCACCAATGGAAAAAAACATAGATTGACATTCATCTTTCCCCAGAAAATGCCTCATTTCTGTCCAGTAATTGCCTTAAAGAATACAGTCGTTTGTTCAACTTTCCTGCTCTCCTCTATTAGCAAGCTTCCACCTCCACCGGTGCCACACTTCCACTAGCTTCTGCAGGTCTGCCCCCCCTTAGGGATGGCAACACAGCACATGGGCTAGATCATCATCTGCTTCTCCGGTATTGGAGGCCCCCAACTGCTAAGTTCATCTACATTAGTCCAAACTCAGAGAGACTTCATTTTCTGCTCAGCAGAAGGAAAGGGAGAGGGGCTGGTGAGGAACAGGGGGTGGCAGCTGTGTTTGCAGGCTGCTGGATGCTCAGCTGGAGCCGCAGCTGCCATCCCTGGCTGAGCATATCCAGCACTTTCCCCAGGCTGGTTTCAGCCTGTGTTGTCTGAAAGGCTCCACAAGGCACAGCCTGTAAACAGGCACACTGCTTCTGAGCAGGTATTTTAATAATGTTTTGTAAGAGTACTTATCTGTATTTTTAGGATAGGGAGTGATCAGAGCATCTGGAAAATACCAATCTACCACAATATGAAGCAACAATGAGAAGTCCCAAGAAGAGAGACCTGTATGACCGGCAGGCACCAAAACCACAGCTGAGGCTGTTAATCTGTAGTCCTGCTCAATCTTAATGGGAATGAATGTATTTCTCAATTTTTTAAGGTATTTGGTGAGGACAGGTGTTCGAGATATAGAAAGTGGAAAGGATAATTCTTCTTTTGTCCCAAAGCCATAGTTCTCCTTCTTATAAATGGGACTGTATACATGAGCAGTTCACACAAACAGTTGCAGCCTCTTGTAAGATCAGGTTCCCCAGCAGGAACCTGTTAGAAGTTTAAAAACTACAGACAAGAAGTAACTAGTGAGAGATCATTTATTTCAGCCCTAACAACAAATGGTGGCAGTCCTTTTTTATAGACAGCTTACATTTTGTTTTCACAGTCCAGCATTAGTAAATAAAACACAAACTGCAATACAAATGAACACTATGTGTATCAACTACTCATATATAAAATGAGTAGGTGAATGACATCAGCTTTTTGATGCTAAGATACCATCTTTCTGTTCCCTCTCTTTTTACATGCTGTTGCATTGACAGGCTGTTAAAAAATACTGCAATCAGTATGCTATCTGGAAAACATAGCAATGCAAGCCACTGACAAAATCAGTCCTACACTACCAAAATTATTTCTACTCCTAGCACAGCTTTATCCATGAAACACTATAATCTTTACAACAATAACAATTTAAGAAAATTAAATTAGGATGAAACTATACTTCTGGGTGCAATTCAAATTAGATTATAATTTTTTTAATCATCTTGAGGAAGCTGGATTTTTACTTTATTTTAGTTCAGCCACCTCAAACAAATCATTACTCTTGGTCTTAAACATGTTCTTTTGATTACTGGCCACCTAATGTTCAGTTATGCATTCACATAAATGTCCTCTTAAGACAGTGGAACCAAATACTCAGAGCCTATAACTTCAGTCTTCCCAACAACCATTAGTTCCCCAGGCTTTCATGTCCTGGTCTTCGTACTTGCACATACTCCATTTTGTTTCACAAATTATCCAGATTCTGTATGCAGCCCCTGGCTCTGGATCCTTCAACCTCTTCTTTTCTGCATGATTTAGTAAACTTGAAACACTGAACACATTCTAACACTGTGAAAAACTTCTTCCCTCTCCTATTGAAGAGGTCCTGTGATTAACTTGGCTCCCTGTTTTCTTGGGTTTGAAACAATAAGCCAAAATTATTTTAAAAGTTATTAAAAAAAATCTGCAACTCCCACTTCAGCAAACAAAACAAAAGCATGACAATAGAAGGTTCTGAATGAAGATTCCCATTATATCATTTAATGTCAACATGAACAACGAGTCAGAGGGAGTCTCTCTTCCTAAATCCTCTGTTCTTTCCTTTCAGTGGATGGATTTTTTATTCACACTGGCTCCACAAAGCTCCCTTGGGCTCTTATGGAGAGAGCACTTCACCTTCACCTGCAGTAGTAGAACAGGAGAGGAAAAGGGATCTGAAATGATTTTCACAATACACCTGATTACCTTAATGAAAGATTAACTTTTTACCTTTAAAAAAAAAAAAAGCAATAGAACAGGCCACAAAAAACACATTCGTACAACAGCGAACAACATTACCTTTTCCATCATAGCTTTAAGTGCATTCATCTACCCTACAAGCGGGATGAAAGATACAAGGGCCAAATGTATTGCTTAATTCCCCTGTATGCTGGATACAGGTCTTATACCATTATCCACCATAAGCCTGAAAAATCATAGTATCATAGAAATATTAAGGGTTGGAATGCACTGTAATGATCATCTAGTGCCAATCTTCCCTGTCAAATGCAGGGACACCTCCCACTAGACCAGGCTGCTCAAGGATTTATCCAACCTTGCCCTAAACACTGCCAGGGCTGGGGCATCCACAGCTTCCCTGGGCAACCTGTTTCACCACACTCAGACTGAAGAATTTATTCCTTGTATCTAACCTAAATTTCCCCTCTTTCAGTTTGTTCCCATTAGTTGTTGTCCTGTCCTACAGTTCCTTACAGAGTCCCTCTCCAGCTTCCCCGTAGGCTCCTCTCCTGAAGGTCTCCACACAACCTTCTTTCTCCACGCTGAATAGCCCCAACTTTGTCAGCCTGTCCTTTTAGGGGAAGAGCTCCAGTCCTCTTACAGCTTTGTGGCCTCCTCTGGACTTGCTCCAGCAGTTCCATGTCCCTCTTAAGTTGGAGGCACCTGGGGTGGACACAGGGCTCCTGGTGGGGTTTCACAGGAGGAGAATAGGGGGCAGAATCCCCTCCCTTGACCCTCTGGCCATGCTCCTTTGGATGCAGCCCAGGATTCTCTTGGCTTTCTATGCTGGGAGTGCACATTGCTGGTTCATGGTGAGTTTCTCATCAGCCACCATCCCCAAGCCCTTGCCCACAGGGCTGCTCTCAATCCCTTCTCTGCCCAGCCTGGGGCTGTGTATGGGATTGCCCCAGTGCGGGTGCAGGACCTTGGCCTTGGCCTTGCTGCACTCCCTGAGGTTTGCATGGTCCCACCTCTCCAGACTGTCCAGGTCCCTGTGGATGCCATCCCTTCCCTCCCCTGTGTCCACTGCCCCACACAGCTCAGTGCCAGCAGCAAACTTGCTGAGGGTGCCTGGACCCCACTGCCCGTGTCCCTGACAGAGGTGTGGAACAGCATCGGCCCCAGACCCACCCCGAGGGACACCACTCATCCCTGGTCTCCATGCGGACAGTGAGCTGTTGACCACAACTCTGAGTGTGGCCAGCCAGCTCTTTATCCACCAAGTGGTTGGTCTATCAATCTGGGTCTCTCCAATTTACAGACAAAAATGGCCTGTAGGACAGTGCCAAACTGCACAAGCCCACACAGACAATATCAGTTGTTCTGCCACTGTCCACCAGACCTGTAGCTCCATCACTGAAGGTCCTCAAACTTGTCAGGCAAGACCTCCCCTTTGTATAAAGCCATGCTAGCTTTACGATCATGTATAAAGCAAATATTCTTGTTCCTCTTGCTTCAAAGCAAGCTAGGCAGGCCCCTTGCACCATTCAAAGAGGTGAATGACATGCTTCTTTCCACAGAACCTCTGTGGTCAGCTAGAGCCCTGAGAACCATTAAGGAGAATCCACTGTAGTTAACCTGCTTGTGTGTGCCTTGTGGAAGAAATTACATGCTGACAAAAAAATCTGGACCTAGTACAACCAAAGAAATTAATTTTCTCAGTTACCCATTATTTCAAGGAAATTAGCTGTTCAAACAAAATACTTATCTAAGAACCAGTCATAATGAGGCACAGGCTTCTTTACAACAGTGACTTCTTTTTCTGAAATGTTTTCTCAACTGATATGGCCATCCTAATTAAAGCACCTCAGGGCTGAAAGATACCAGAGCTCATCACACAGCTCCACAAAAATAGCCTTTCTCACAGGGAAGTGGAGGGCTGTTTCTCCCCGTCTCAGGCTGCAGTCCCTCCGTGCTGTACACACTGTCCCGCAGCAGCAGAACTGGCTGGTGTACAGCCGGCCGGCAGTGGCCGTATCACGTAACAAGCACCTCTCCTGTGCAGTGTTTGTTAGCAACACCCAGCGCGAGCAGACCCAGAGGCTCACTGCCGCTCTCCAAAGGTCAGAAATCACGGCTGAAAAGTGTAAAGCACTGTCTCACACACTCTTTCTGATCCTACCGCAAAAACATTGCAGCTGTAAGATAAGCTCATTCACACATGCTGGACCAGTAGCCTGGCACTATTTGGAACAAGCACAAGCCCGTAATGTTTCAGCTGCATGTGCTGCAGTTATATGTGTGCCCCAGCCAAAACGCGCAAACAGATTCTACAAAAAGAGCGGGATTTCCTACTGCACCCTGCAAATCAGTCCTTCAGGTGGCTCAGCCCACCTGTTTTATATCCTAAGCCAGCCAGGACTCAACGTACAAGACCAAAGCTCCAGCATAAGCACAGCTCACCAGGCCTCATCTATGTGTCTTATCAAAGAGATGGCCTGGTAGGGTCCTGACCATGCTGCATTTTACTCTGTTGACTTAACATCTGACTTAGTCCTTGGAGCTGTTCTGTCTGACTGCAAACTGTCACACTCATTACGAAACTATGATTTTCTTAGAGGTTTCTTTTTAAGTGAAAGTTCCACAGTGCTCCTGATATATTGTAACAGACATAAAATACAATCAAAACCCAAAGATACAGCAGATTTTAATTACTTTTCTCTCAGTCCTCCTATCGGATCTTCCTTATTCTTGGCAGAACAGGTAAAGTTGTTACCAAAGTAACCACAACCAGTTTTCTTCAGTCCATGCAAAGCAAGGGACAAGAACCACCGTCTAGAAGGAAACCTGCTTTGTTTTCAGTCACCTTTTATAGCATCACATAAAGTCATTAGCAGTGCCACAAACCATCAAAACACTGAACAGTTCAAGCTCTTCTGGATGAAAACAGTAAACAAGGCATTGCTCAGAACAATTACAACGTAGGCTCATAGCATGGCTCTTGGGCAAACACAGTCTATAGGCATTCCATAACAAATTCAAGCAATATTTCGAGTCATGCAATGAAGGAGACCCCAACTCATTCTCTAGATAGCACTAACATAATGCACATATGAAAAAGGCAGGCAAAAAAAAGAAACACGAAATATAGCAGGAATCAGATGGCTTGCTGCAGCTGGGAAACAGGCACATAAGGCAGAAACTGACTGCATGCTCATTTAACTGAGATAGCTGGAATAAAATGTGACGGTTCCTTCAGCCTGTTTCTTCTGTCCTATAGGCTACACTTCCTGGTCAGACCATCCCCAAACTCCAACAAGCACAAAGGGAGTTGTTTGGCTATACCAATAAGGTTGTATAGATAAGACTGTATATAGATTAAACCCCAAAACTTTTGCAGATTGGTCAGGCACAAAGATATCTGTTTACAGAACGAAGACAGGTACAGTTTCTACCAACCAGCAACGCATCCCAGAGATTTACTGCAATATGGAGTTTTACTGATCCTGTTTTTTCTTGAGGCAGTAAAAACTCAAATTCTATTTAAATGCTTGAATGCTGTAAAATTATACTTATTATTAATAATCTCTTTCCAGCTTCCCCTCAGAGTTGTTGTCTGTTAACTACTGACTTTTTCTCGTAAAAAATTACTGTTGTGCATCCAAAAGAATATTTCATATTTGGACTGACCACCTATAGACAGAGTTTTAAGACAGTAATGGATTTGTGACAGTATTTAAAGAGCTTTTGACGTTCTAAATATTAATTAATTCCATCTCTGTTAAAGTCCTATTTAAATGCAACTGATTATTTGTATTTATGTTTTCATATATCAGCTTTGTTCTAGGATTACAAGCAATAAGCTTATTAAGTGATCAGAGGCAGGCAGCAATCTGCTGCTTTAATGAGCACAAAGCCAGCAAAGAGTCTTTGCTTTGCACATTCTGAGTTCAGTTTCACACATTATGAACCCATCCTCAGCAGTAACTCCGTGGCTGATGCATAGGACAAGCAGGTCTAGCACTGTAATATCCTAATGCTCTGATTCTCCCTAAATGGCTAGAGAAAAGGAGAAACGGGGAAGCATAAATCATTCCACACCAACAGAATGGGTGCTGTGTTTATTCTCTTAATGCAGAGAAGTTAAAATTTTCTGCTACATTTACCAGTGTTTCATATCCTCTCACCAGCAGACATTGTGCAGAGTTTTTTGTCTCCACCACATCTCCGGCATCCTCCATGCAGCCCTGTATCACCTTCCCACACAGGACCAAGATCCCACACAGTGGATCCTTTCCACAAATCCCGCTAGCATGGGCACAGCAGGACAAAAGACTGTGTTGCAGACTGTGTCACTACAAACAGGAGTACTTTTGTAACTCTAATTTATAAAGCTGAACATGATTTAGTAGGCATGGGTGCTGGCATTGTAGTCCGGATCTCTTGGCAAGTCAAAAGACAAACATAAATGGTTTAAATTAGCGTGGTAAGTACGAATAGCATGGCAGATGGAGTTTTAAAATTCAGAAATGCTTGATTACTTGTGTAGCCACTCAGTACATGGTAACAAAGTGGGCAATATAACACCTGAAAAGTTACTCTGATCCAAGTGTCTGTGCACATACATTCACCACCAGTTGTGTTTCCCAGCAGTTATTCCTTTAGTAAGAGTAATTTTAATTGTCTTTTGCATCCTCACAACATCTGAAATGCCCAGCAAATAGCAAGCTACATTATATTGTTCAAGTGAAACATTAAGTTCAATGCTGTTGCAAGCCACCCTGCTCCTGTGAAGAATTTTTGAAGTTTATACTAACTTATTAAAAATTAAGAAAAGAACTAATTTTAAGTGATTAAGGTATTTTCAACAGAATACATGCTTTCTAAAGGTCAATAAAATAAGTGCTTAAAAGTCTTTTCAATTCATAATCTGCAGTACGTGTGATACGGACAACATTCATCTCTGTCAGAAAACAGACTTTACAATTTTCTGGGAAGAATTGTTTCTCATACACTGAAAACCAGCTCTTTGATAAGAGGATGCTTGCTCCATCTCTCATGAACTAAAATGATGTGTAAACAAACACCCACCTCATACAAAGATTTAAACTAAGATTCATATACGGTAAAGGAAGATTTCCCTTGTGATAAACAATTTGAGCACAAAGTGTTCCTTCAAGTCCTGACATAAATCTGTTCCTGCCAAGCTAGTATCTCATTGCATCAGCCTTTCACCTTCGCCACACCGAAGTACAGCCCTACTACTTCTCTCCCTGTTTTCCTTATACTGCCCTCTCCCCAGAAGTACTACCTCAGCTCTACTGGGCCAAAGAGTTGTCTTTCCATCAGACAAATATTTGGGAAAAAAAACCCCAAGAAAAACTCTTTAATTAAAAGAAACCTGACCCTCTAGCTAATCTATCATTGAAGGACTCCTAAGAGGACTGAGTAGACTCATTATTACACTGCTGGCAGCCTTGCTCTTTCTTACCCCACCAGCTTTATCCCCCCTTCTTGTTATTTCTATGGTTTTTATTCACTTGCAATGCTTTTGAATAGTTTTGACACATACCTTAAGACTGAGAGATCTTCAGCTGGGCTGAATACAATCAACTGCTGTTGTGTCTGATAAAGCACTTATTTTTCAATAAGAAAAATAAATCAAAGCATCTCTGCCTACGTTGCTTTCTTAATAAAAAATATTCACAGCTTCTATTTTATTTGTAGAAATCTGGCATTTCAAATAAGATATACGATGTCATATTTATTCAATTCAATGATCCTTTCAATAGCACAAGATAAAACACAATTTCTGCAGCAAAAGTTTAATTTAACAGGAGTAACACCTAGCTCCAGTTAATATAAGCACTTAGACATGTACATACAGTCAAGTAAAAGAGACCCTGTAAGTGGAAGTTATACTCTAAAAGGACCACTATATACTCATTCTTCCTCAGTCTCCAGTTCAGAAAAAGGAATAGCACCAATCTGTAAACGGGAGGTTTGCCTTCAGAGGTTTTGATCATTCCTTACTGGCAGAGGGCACAAGAGGTCATATACAGTTTTCCATGCTGCTTCAGTTTATGAAGATGTTTAGAACTGAGCTGCATAGATTTTCCCCACAAAGCCAGTGTGGCACAGACACCCCGGTACTCTCTGGGAGCAGTGCCGTGGGCTGTTTCTACAGAGCCCTTGATTTTTTACACTTGAACGGTGTTACACTGTGCTGTGCAAATACATCAAGACCAGGAGAGGAAACAGCGCATGGCAATGAAAACAATGATTGACCATACTTAGAGGATTTCAAAATATTTGGTGGGTGTCTAACTTCTCCATACATTAGTGCAAGTTTCAGCAGTTATACATTTGATAAAAGTACCACTACCACTTACTGGCAATGTTAGAAATTACTCCTCAGACAGATTGCAAGCTGTCTTGTTTGTCAATCCTTTATAACTATTAGAAGATGCTAATGTCATGAATTAACACGGCAAGTAGCAATTCTAGTAATGCAAGACTGAGATGTGGTGGAGATGAAAGACACCACATTCCTATTCAAACAGTTCAAGCTGCCTGAATAACTTTCAGTAATACTTACATTTATCACCCAGAGCCACAAGACATCTCAATTGCAATGTACTTTAATCTCAATATTTAAAATAGCATCTTTTAAATAAACACCGGCATTTAAATACATCTTACCAAATCTCCCTGAATTGATTCTATGTCCAACTACATTTTCTTTGCTGATGTGAGCAACCAAGCCTATGCTATAGTTAAGAGTCTTTTGGATTTTTAAGCTAAAAAGATCTGGACAAATAACTTCAATTTTTGGTATCAGTAAATACTTGCTTAAAGCATTAACAAAATGGGATCCAACTCAAGCAGTGGGCAAGTTTTTTAATTGCTTTGTTCTTACTTCTAACTTAGAAGTGACAATCATGACCAGAAAGATGACCAGGTGTAGGTCTTCTGTAGTTGCTACACAAAGAGAAAAGTTAAGCTGTGACTGAGCACCATAAAGTTAATAATATACTATACTCTAAACAAATATACTGAAAGGATGAGTAACAAATTCATATCCACGCACCTAATCTCAAGCATTAGTCCCGTGAGAGTTTGCAACAAGTTTTACTGAAGACCTTAATGTGATAAAGCACTAGTTGCTCCTCTGCTATATAAACCCTGTGTTTGCACACTTCTGCTCAGAAGGTTAGCAGTATTTGGTTTTCAAAACATTCTCTATTTTTTTATCCTATGCAATATTTACAGCATGCCACACAATAAGAAACAAAATTATAGACAAATTACATTTTAAAAAAAAGGCGGGGGGGAGGGGGTGCGGAATCGCAGGGATTGTATAAACTGCAATAAACCATACAGAAGAAAAATTCTGATTAGGTCTATTACAGTCAGGAAGATTGCGACGCTGGCAGCTAATCAACCATTCTAGCTCTGCTTTTTAAATCCAAGTGAACACAGAAAAGAGGGTTTCTCTGAAGAAAACTGTTTCTCCAGATCCCCGAGGCTAGGCTTCTCTTCCTCGGCACCCCCTCCATCACCCACAGCACGGGACGTGACAGGAATTCTCGCCCCCCGCCCGCCGTCCCAGTCCCGGCCAGAGCTGACGCCGCGGTCCCGGCCCGGCTCCGGCGCCGCGCTGCCCACAGCAGCGGGACACGGGCGGCCCCGCTCCCGGAGCGGCTCCCACACCGGCCGGGACATACGGGCAAGCTCCCAGACCCGCCGCCAACCCGGGGCGAGGGGAGGCGAAGCCGGACAGGAGCGGGACCCCAGCCGTCGCCCCCGGGGGCGGGGAAGCCGCAGCGCGGCCGCGCCAGGCGGGAGGCGGGCGGCGGGGAGCGCCGCGGGGCCGCCGCCCGGTACTCACCGACTCGCTCTGAAACTTCCCCCAAGTTTCGGCGGCGCTGCGGGCGGCAGCGGGAGTGCCCCCCACTCGGAGGGCGCCGGCACCATGGGAGCGCCTCAGCAAGCGGCCGCCGCGGCCGGCCCCAACTTCTGGGGCGGCAGCGACCGACAAAAAACGCGAACGAGAGCGGCGGGGCGGCGGGCTGAGCCCGCACTCCTCCCGCGGGGCGGGGCGGGGCAGGCGGTGAGCGGAGCGGAGTGGAGTGGAGGGAGGGAGGGGAGGTCAACACAGGGCGGGGGGCGGCGGGCGGCGGGGAGCGCTCCCAAAACCCCTCCCCACACACCGTGCCCCGGCGGCAGCCGCGGCGGCGGCGTTGGCACTCGGTTCGCTTGCCGCAGCCCGCTCCGCGCCTGTCCTGCCCTGCCGGGGCGCGGGGCACTCAGCGGCCATGGCTGCGCACTCCTCCTCCTCCTTCACGCCGGCAGCTGCCGGCCCGGCCGCCGCGGGAGGATTTCACAGCGGCGAGGGAAGGTGTCTGGCGGCTGAGGCGGCTCGGCGCGACCCGGGGATCGCCGCCGCCCGGCCCGAGCCCCGGCCGGTGCCGGCCCTTGGGCTGCGCCGCCGGGCGCCGCCTAGAGGGGGAGGCGGCTACTGCAGCGCGCATCCCGGACGGGCGGGCAGGAGCTGCGCGCTGCCGGCGCGGTCCCACCCGCGATGGCTGTCGGGGCGAGCCCCGGGCTCCCGGCCCGGCCTGAAGCAAGGGCTCAGCAGGGCTGCCAATCGCGTTTGTGTTGGGAAGGCGACGAACGCGATTTCAGGGTGAAGACGGTGTCAGCGTGCCACGGGCGTGGCTGCCAGGTGGAAGGGAAGTGGTCTTGGACGCGTGCAAGGAGGGCACCTTCCGCGACCAGGTGTGGTAGTGCACGCAGCAGGCTGAGTAGCGTGAGTGTAGAAGGGAACTACAGCAAAACGGAGAGCGTCTGCTGGGGCTTGTCTTAAAATAATAAAAGATTTCTCTTCTGAAAAATAGTTTAAAAAAGAGCATAATACCATCAGTTTATTTAGGTATCATTTGCATTGACAAAGTACCAGAGGCAGACCCACATGTGCAAAGGTGACCTCAGCAGTGACACGTAAATCTTTAAGGCCCTTGCAGCCCCCCTGTCATCTGTGTGTCTCCCACCTTAAAAACGGCTCAGCGTCTGGCTTCCTTGCAAAACAAAGGTGGGATAAGAGCTCGGCAGATCAGTGTTGTAAGAGTTTCACAATCATTCAGTAAGTCACAAAGCCTCCTCTGAAATTAACTGGGAATTGAAAAAAATTGTATCTCACCAAAGCTTTCTGCAGTGTTTGGTCTACAGGATTAGCAGTGCCAACATATGGAAGTTTGACTATAATGGCTGGGAACAGTGCAGTTCCTGGCACCTCAGGCTGCTCAGGTCAGTGCTACCCTTCCCCTGCTATTGAACCAGGTGCTCCCAGACTGGGAACTGCTTGTCTTAGGAAGCTGGTGTTCCTCAAAGACTGACCTGCGAGCAGCAAGCGGTCTGTCTTTAACTGCGCTGTTGATCCAGGCTTGCTCTGCCCAGAATGAACAGGATGATTCCAGGGGTCTGCAGACTTGTACCAGGGGTGAGATGGACCATGAGATGTGACCATATCCATTTCCAACTGACTTAAGGGAATTAAAATCTGACATGTTGATAAGTATATGACAAAAGTATCGCTGAGGTTTTAAACTAAGGGCACACAGATTCATCTTCCTTATTCCTACACTAGAACCCTCTCTTGCCTTTTCCTCATTCAAAATCACAGGCACAGATTTTTTTCAACAGTATCAAGCAATACCACAGTCTTTGCATTAATATATGTGCAAAGGATATTAAGTTCCATTTCTTACCACTGGTCAGGGAATTCATACCTACATCTCCCAGGAGATGCCTATGCTGCCAAACTAGAGATTGTTAGTCGGGCCTTCCATCCTTACCTCTTGTGCTGAAGCTATGGAAAAGCATTATTAATAACTCGTTGTGTTAGAAATTGCAACCACAGATCTGATCCTGGCCCTGTAGTTTTGTGGTTGAAGCACTGTGATAAAAGGGGCAGGTTCCAGGTCCAGAGATGTTTATGAGGTTTGTTTAAGACAACATTCCTACAACATAGTAACATCTGAGACTATGACAAACTGGTTTGCACTAACCGAGTGACAGTGGGAGCTGAACATGTAAAATACAGCATGGATAAAACAGAGAAAATAATTTATTGCTCACTCATTATATGTACAAATAAACTTGGATAACAATAAATCTATAGATTTATTATGTATTCTAGGTTCCCAGCTGCCTGGACTTTCTCTATACTAGATAAATTTTTTTATTTCTTCACATGATAGGTAGTTTAGTTTCATGAAGACTGATGTCAAGCACAGTATACTGCCAATAAGACCAGATTTAGACAAAAGCAGCCAAAGTAATTTTTGATCAGAAAGCCTGTGAGGGTGTAGGGGGGCTGGAAAAACAGGATATAGGTAAAAGTGGAATTTCCACATTATCCACAGCTGGCCTTGGATCTGTGGAAACACAAGGCTGTGTGTCACTTGTGTGTAGGATAAATACTTTGAATTTTCTCCATGACTCCAATACAAATAAATAGCATAATAAATGGTCAGTAGTCTTTTGGCTTGTCTCTTACTAAAATGAAAAAGTCTGTATTTTAGTAACTAATATTCTCTGTTTCTTTGGAGGATTTCAAGGGCTATGAAACTATTTACTAGATTTAGTACTGCTACTCTGTGGTAGTACTTTCATTGCCCAGAGAAATTAATTGAAAAGTACCCAAGATTGGTATCTTATGAAGCATGAATCTTAGCTCAGCACTAATATGGAAAATGATTGTATTTTTTAATACATGTTAGGAAACATCTACTTTTAGAACTATGTATAATTTCATCCATGCCCATGTTCTTCACTTTTTGGTTTATGCTGTATTACCACTCTTCCAGATTCCATCCAATCTCCTTCAAAAGCCTGGAAAAACAAGTCTGGCTTGAGGACATTCAGTAAAGATACCTGAATTCTGACCATTTGTTCTGACATATTATCCAGGGATGCCTACACCTCCCTTTTTCTCTGTGCATGCAGTTGCTGCTTCTCACCTTTCCAAACAGTGTGTTGAAAGTTCAGTCGTTCCTGAGCATGATGCTCTGCAACCAAGTGCAGAAGACTCAGAAGGATGTCTGAGTCTGGTTTTGCTCTCTGTTTCCAAGAGTGTATAATGCAGTGTTAACAGCGTGTCAAATAGGATTCCAACAACTCAGTTCATGGTAATTCATCTGAAAGAGGTTCCTTCACTGTTAAGCATCTGAAGCAAGTGCTGTTTGTAATTTCTGCCAGACTTGCTTGTCAGTGAGTGCCTCCTGTAACCACTGGCTAAAATCTGAGCTTTTACAATGTAAAGCTAGCTGTACTGGTAAAGTCTGTCAGCCAAACTCCCATGACTTAACAGACAGTAGTTGCCTATAGTCAGCAATTTATATATTAATTAGTATTAATATTAATAGTCAGTTAATTTATATATTCCTGGGTCAATATAATGGAGTACACAAGTAAGGTCCATGCTAGAAAAAAGAGGTTTCTTTGCCTAGCAGTTTGTATTGAATGAAAATAAAGTGACATTTTGTTGTTGGGCTTTTTGCTAATACAGTAGTGGAAAATGCACTCTTAATTGATACTGCTTTACCTGCAGAGCTTTTATATGAGGCCTGAAAAAAGCTAGTTTAGTCTGAGTAGTTTAAAATTCCTATGGTTTGAGGTTAAAGTGAGCATGGATATGCTTCTCTTGAGTGAAAAAGTACTCATAATAATTACAAAAAGAGGTTTTATTTTTAAAAACTGCATGAAAAATGCAGAAGACAGATTAAATCAAGATGTTTTCATATTCTGCATCCATAACTGCAGTTTAAATCTATCATCTTATTTTCTTGGCCTCTTGTTTAACACAATCATAAACAGAGAAAGTGCACAGCCCGAAAGGGTTCTCAGGAGCTCCCCTGTCCAACCTCCAGCTCAATGCTGGGTCAGTGAAGGGGGCAAATCTTGCTGGGCTTTACCCTGTTGGGTTTCAAAAACTTTTCTGTCTGGAGGCTGCACAGCATCTTGGGGCAACCTGCTCCACTGCTTCACTGTCCTGTGGGGCAAGAAGTTTCCTTTCTTCTCCTCTCTGAACTTCTCAGTTCTCATTATATCCATAGTCTCTCCTTTGTCCACCACGCACTGCTATGGAGAGCCTGGCTCTGAATTCTAAATGTCATGCTTGTAGCAAGGGGGAGGCTGCTCTGAGGTGCTGCCAAAGCCTTCCCTTCTCTTTGCTGAAGGAGCCTTGTCCCTCAACATCCTTTTGAGGGGCTGAGGCTCCAATTACTGATCTGGGCATCCTGGTAGCGCTTCACTGGGTCACTCCAGTTTAGCAATACCTCTCAGTACAACCTCATGGGCTCCTTTCCCTCCAGGGCAGGATTTTGCATTTGTCCTGGCAGAATTTCTCACAGTTCCCATCAGCCTCCTCGCCCAGCCTGTCTAGGTCCTGCTGCAAGACAGCCCCACCCTTGAGCATATTGACCAATCCCTCCAGTCTGGTGTTATCTGCATACTTGTCAAGAGTGCACAGTACCTCTTCCAGGTATTGATGCAAAAATTAAACTGGACAGGTTTTAGTTGCTGCCCCCCAAGCACAGGGACTATGAATCCATATTTTTTAGTAATACAACAAACATTTTCCCAATTAATCCCCACTGATCTTACCCAGATGGTAATTAAAAATGGGGGATGTAAAAGGAACATGTTGGTCTTTTGGAAATAAGCTAGAGAATTATTCAAATGCATGTGTGTTTCCTTCTTTATGTCATGGTTTTAGAAAACTTAAGAGGAAAGAAAGTCCACTGGCAGTGTGTGAAACTTAGGTGATAACCTTTATAGAGAGTAAATCAGTCTTTTAGGTATTTACAGTGTTTTCCATCAAAATATTTGGTTTTAGGATAATAGCAAGTTAAAATTCTGTGCATGGGGAAGTTAATTCTTCTTCTTTCTTCCCTTTGCCTTCTTAATGTTCTTTATTAATGTAAGGAATAAGGAATAGCTGGAAGAAGAGAAGCTGTCTTTTAATCTAAATTTCCATCATAAGTAGAATTGCAGAAAAAAGTACCATGACACACGATTGCTTGCCACAAAAAGAAACCACACTAATAAAATGCATATTCCAACCATGATCAGACTTGTACTAAGAGCTGGGAATGCACAGTGCTTGCTGTATGTAAAAGTATAAACAATGTTTAATAGCAGCTCTGTTCTCCGTCTCTGAATATGTGGAAAATTTTCGTTTGTGGGTTGTCTGGGTTATTTCCTTTAAAGCTACAGAGCAAAGCTCCCCCAAATACTTTATATGAAAGCAGAATAATTACCTAACCAATAAATATCTGTGGAAACAGAGAATTTTCTCTAAGGAACTAATCTTCAAGGAATCAATATGAACATGCATGCAGGGTAAAAAGGCACAGGCAAAGCAAGAAAGGAAAAAAAGAAGAAACTCTCTGTCACAGCCTGAGGTCTCTTGCTCTCTCTTTCTGTTGTTTCTAAATCATCCTTCATGTCATTATCTACAGCTAATATAAAATAAAGGTCTATCTGGCCATGTAATGAATACACTGATTTTTCTGGTTCTCTGGGAATGGTGTACATTGTGGTATTTTGCTTACTATTTTTCTGAAGAAGGGAGATGGAGGAGTGTAGAAACAAAGTTTTTGGTTCAACTGATATATTTACTGCTCTTTGTTAAATGCAAGAAATATCAAAGCTTGTGTCCTGGCCTGTTTCCAGCACTACACGGGTTGTCCTGCATCCTAGATGTTACATTAGGAAGAACTTCTTGAAATGAACAATAAAAAACATAAATCAATTTTATAGTATGTATATATGGATATGGATATGGATATGGATATGGATATGGATATGGATATGGATATGGATATGGATATGTGTGTGTGTGGATATGTGTGTGTGTTATATGTGTGTGTGCGTGCGTGTATATTATTTTGTGAAGGTGCTATTTTTGCTCTCAGGATCTTAACTGAAACCCATCCTTGGTCTGTCAAGTGTTTATTGAGGACTGTGACTAGGCACATATTGCAAAGCTGGAATCCAGAGCCTGAGACTACTTCCTGCACTTTTTTGTCCACATTGTCCTCTGTTTCCTTCTGCCAAGTTTAGGGTTCTGGTAAAGCTTCTGCCTAAAGTGCTTTCATCTAAGTGTCTTAAAGGTTTAGACACTTGAAACAAGGCTTTCTTCATTGCTTTCTTGTGTTTGAATTCCTAAATTCTAACATGTTAGAGAACTAACCAGTTCACTTTTCCAAGTATTTTACATTTGATTGCTCAGAGCGTATATTCATTGTCTACCTATGTTTCTTGAGCATTTTTCTGCAACCTTTGCTACATGTTCCTGCTTTCCACCTCAAGTTCTTTTGTCTCTGAGATTAAGGTGGAAAGGAGAACACAGAGGCTGGAACAGACACCATGCTTGATTATTTGTGTACTTAAATACACTTTACGCTGAAACAGTAGTGCTGCCATGCAAAGGACAACAGACCATAGTGTATAAAGGATGATTCTTAAATTTCTTGGGCTAATCAAAGAATGTGAACAAAGTGAGACAGTAACTTCGTTGTTTTCATAAGTCTGCTAGTTCCAGGAACAGCAGCATCCTTTAATTTATGTTTCAGCTTAAGGTGTCTAGCTGACAGATCTTAAGCATTTATGACAATAAGGGATTTGAAATGGACAGACTGTTCAAATATGTACTGTTGCCATCTCTACAGCATGGGTATGCTGTAACGGGTATGCTTCTGTTCAGGAGAACATTAACAGTTATCTGGAGAGCTTGGGTTTTTACAGCAACTCACCATTTTGAGAAAATTGTAATATCAGCAGAGGAAAATCCTGACTTGCATTATTTTGTCATTCAGATACTCACAGAGCAGTTTCTTTCAAAGAATAATATTTTTATGTAGGTGGAAGTTCCTAAGATGATGGAAGGTAGCACTTTAACTCTTCAGAAAGATTGTGTTTGTTCACATGCTTCCCAGTTCTACTCTGTATCATCCATCTAATCAGGTGTAAAAATCAGACCACAAGTCTGTCATTCCTTGATTTCCCTATTATAGAGCCTTTTCTGCAGATGTGATTACACTGATAATTCTCCTGTCAGTAACCTTAAGGGAGCCATAGCCACCTTACAGTCAAAATACAGATCTCTGGGCCCTTTTACTCCAACATGACAAGTTCTTCTCCTCCATGAGGTCCTCCCATGGACTTTCCATTCCATTCACAGAAAGTGTTTTGGCTGTCCATCCACACAATCTGTGCTCCTCTAGCCCTCAAACACTGCCTGGATGAAACTGCTGTGTATGATTATTTCAAACTCTTCATTCTGCATGCTTGTACTTTGATTTCTTAGTGCTCATAACTGTACTGATGGCGGTGGGGACTCAAGTCAGCTGACACAGAAATGGCTTCAAGAGTTATGCAGTTTGAGGAGTCTCCAGCCTTTCTGGTTAATGGAGTTGCATAACGGTATTTTACCTTGGCTGAAAGCCATACAATGCACACCATATATCTTGGGGAGGCTAAAGAGCAGGAGTGCTGTGAACAACAGGGTTCTTACAGAACTCCTGAGCTCCATCATGGGATCTGGGGCAAGCTAAGTGTAAAGCTGGGTTCCAGGAAAATAGGTGACTTCACTCTAAACAGGATCTGATGACTACTTCTCTTTGTCAGTGGAGACTCAAATTGAACTGTAGCTCCTACACCAGAGGAGCCCACCTGCTCATCATGGGCTTGACATCCCTGACATGTCATTATTTTGACATGGTTACCAAACTTGAATTACTGAGAAGTCAAATACAGCTGAAAGCTATGAGTTAGCTACTCATGGTGGAGTTCATTCATGTATGCCAAAGCAGGATATACTTTCCTATTCTTGACTAGCTTTCCAAATATCTCAGTGGAAAAGACCCCCTTACCTGTGAAAGCTACCTGTGTCAGATATTCACAAGTTTATTATTAGAATGCTTTCCATAATGCCTCTAATTCTTTTGCTGTTTAAATTCAAGAATTATTTTATCTACATTGAAATGGTGATCGGATTATTCTCTTCTGTGTTTGAAAATAATTGCCGTGTACTCTAGAGTTTTTCCTTTGTGCTAGGCCAAAGGGTCTCTATTTTTAAAATCTTTCATCACGGATCACATTCTCCTTGTTTCTAATCATGTGCACTGTTTTGGGCTTTTTCCAGTTGCCCCATGTCTCTTCCGAAGTATAATGCCCCAAAGGGACCAAGTTCTCTACATGACGTTCTAATAGTGCTCAGAAGAGAAAGGATTGAAGGCAGTACTGCTATTTATAAATCAGAGCATTAAATTTGATTATTTCCACCTAAGTGAAGTACATCATGTAGAATTTAATCCATTTTTCATTCCACCACTGAAGTTTCTCAAGATGATTCTGAATTTGAATTGTGTCTTTCAATACATTCATGTCTGCACTTCTTTTCAGCTTTGTCTCATCATATTAAGGCTATTATCCAGATCGTTAAGAACATGTTGAATAAAGTCAGAAAAAAGAAAGGTCCTGTAATTTTGTGATATGACACTACCAAAGTAAAGAAAATGAGTTTAAAATATATTCATTAGCAAATTAGTTTTTATTCTATTACTTTTCATTTAAATAATTTGCAAAGAGTTCGCTTAATTCTAGATATGCTTTAGATATATTTGTGGGTTGTTTTTTTTTTTTTGTGAGTTGAAGTTAGATTGATTAGTTTAATATTTCCAGCCTCCTCTTCATCTACTTTCTCCCCTATAATAATTATTATATAAGATAGCTGGGGTTTTTTGTTCTTTCCCAGACTTACATCTTTTAGCCATTTTTGACAGATTCTCAAGTAATTGCTCATCTGAAGAATTCACCTCATTCTTAAAATATCCCAGGCTGAAGTCTGTCTGGTCTGGCTGACTTGAGAACATTCCATAATGCTCTCCTGACCTATTTCTTCCTGTTTTACACTGAGTATTTAACATTTTTCATGAATATTAATTATGCTAGTGAGGTATCTGCAGCTTTTTTTGTCACATGCAAAAAAGGTTTTAAATATTCCAATCTTCTTGGGATCATCAGTTATGTCATTTCCTTGCCTCCAGTCTCACAAACAGGCAGTAAAAGCAGTCATAATTTTCTTTTCTCCGTGTTATTTTTTAATGTTTGTTTCCTTCTGAAGTATTTTCTAGCTCTGCGTTTGGTTTATGCCTTAGTCTTCTGATTGGATCATACACATGCTGTTATTTTATATGTTTTAGAATTTGATCTGATTTCCACTTCTCAGATGGAACTTCGTGAGTTTGAGATCAAGTAAAAGTTCCTGGTTTACGAAAACTGATTTCTCTTTCAGTGCTTTTCCCTTCTGATAAGAATAGCTTATGTTTTCTGCTACAACTTAATTACTGTTTCCTTTGACTTTTTATTGACTTGGGTTGGTGAAAGCTGCCTACTTCAAGTCCATGATTCTCTCCTTTTTCTCTATTTTCTTCTCTGAGAATATATACTCTATAATTTTAGTCACTTTTCATCATTCTTTTCTCAAACAGCTACTTTTCACCAGTACTTTTCTCTGGTACAGAAACACATCCAGAAGAGCCTCTTCTTTCAGTTTTTAACACAGGAATACAAGTGGCAACCAATGCTTTTCAGTATAGAGCTTGTTAATTGATCTCTGTCCTGATGCTTTCTTTCCTACCCATTCTTTGAACAGTTAAACTCACTTGTGACTCTCTGCTTCTGTAGACTGAGTGTTAAATGATTTGTTATTTATTCATAATAAAGGCTTCCACTACATATTCTCTGTTCATGCCATTTGTTTACTGACAGCAGCAGCTGAGTCCTCCTCTTCTTTCACCATCCCCAGGCTTTTGACGAGTCCAACTTTCTCCTTTGTCTGGAGCTCAGCACCAGTGCAGGGCTATATCATTTAATGTTATATTGCCCTACTATGTAGTTATCTTACTCATAACTCTATTTACCAATAAGGTCTTGTTTGTGGTCATGTTTTAGGTATCCTTACTCCTTTTGTTGATTTCTTGTATGTCCTCATTATTTCAGCTTGGCTTGTCTTATTTCCCAATGCACACAAATTTTAAATAAAATTTGTTCAAAACGGATTTATAAAACTAAAATGTTCACATACAAGCAGTCATACAGAGTGAACACCTAGTATATAACATTAAATCTAAGCATGTAGCTTTTCCCCTGTTTTTTTTTTTTTTTTTGAAGACTTTTTACAGGATTCTTACATTATTGACTATCAGAAAGACCAAACAGGCAAACAGGGAAAAGAGGTCTTATGTCAAAATTCTAAGTAACATTTTGCTTTTATTTTTCATTGTTTATTTGAGTCTAGTGGAGTTTACATAGCAGCTTAGAAGTCATTTGCAATTGCAATATTTAAATGGCTTCAAACAGTGGCAGTAACATTTACCTAATGTTGTTTTGTTATTTTATTTTTAATCACAATTGTAGCCTTGAAGTGGAGCACCGACAGATGTGTCCTTTCCATCTGTAGCTGCCTTTGACTGTACTTGATAACATTCCATCCATCCTGAGCTTGTAAACAGATACTTGGATATCCAGCCAGCCCAAATCTCTGACACAGGCCTCAAGTAGAAATAGCCTATGCAGAAATAATCCCATAAAATAGTTGACACAGCCAAGAGGAGGTCCCTGTTATGTTGAGTGTTGTGCTACTTCTGTTTAACAGGAACACTAATGACTTTGACCCCAGAAGTTGTGCTCTAGTAAGAAATGTCACAAAATTGCTGTTTCCCCATTTCATAAATTCAGTCTTCCCCTTTTATAATTTTGAATTAGTTGTTTTCAGCTATAACTCCTAGTGCAGACATTGGCCTGACATGATGAGGAGGTGAGCAGCCAGGGCTGTGGAATCAGGGTTGAAGGTCTGTTTGCCTCTGGCTTCATTCTCAGATCAATCCATGCCTGGTCAAATCCTCTCCATAAGAGAGGCAAGGGAGCATTCCTGTTGCATCCTAGAAATCTGATTTATGGAACAAGTCATTAACTTACACAGGGACAGGGAAATGTGAGGGAAGTCTGTAATTCTGGAGACACAGCTCGTAAGAAAGTAGAGCTTCTGTTACTTGTGCAGCACAGACACTGTTTATGTCACCCTGCAGAGGAAGTTGCAGCTCCTAGAGGCCTACAGGACTGGAACCATCAAGCCTCATCCATTTCTCTGCAGTGGAGAAACAGCTGGGAAGGATGGGCTGGGTCAGGCAGGCAAGGATTATAACAGTAAGATTACTGTCTTTGGTATGTACTTATTTCAGTGCTTTCAACAAAATATTGTCATGGCTGTATATCTGCTCATATGTTGGGACAGCCTCATTTATTTTTTTCTTCACACCTGATGATTTTAATGAAGTTTAGGGACAGAAAAACCAGAACAGCGTGGGGAGTTTTGAGTAACTGCTGGAAATTGAAAGAGAGGCATGTCCAACACATTGTATCACATAAAGGGCCTAGATAAATCCTGACAGCTAGGAATCATGAGATATAGCTGCACACCATTGACTCCAAACTTCTTACTCATATGGGCAGAGAGGAAAAGTGGATGTTCTTCAACATATTCCCTGCAGTTTATATACAGAGGTCCACAATTTCCAGCTCTTTTATCATCTAAACATCTGAGACTCTCTCAGAGCCCATTTTAAGCTATGCATTTTGAGATAGGAGCACCAAAACTCAGCTTTTCTTGTGGTTATCAGTATTCATTGCATTTCATGCTTAAATACATTAATGGCCAGAAAAAAAAATCCTTTTCTCATGAGTCAAAATTAACCTTCACCTCAAATTACTCACTTCCTTCCCAATTCTTTGCCTAGGTATATTCATAGCTATATTATTGCCTCTGCTTTGACTTTGACTTTAGCAAGCTGCTTTAGTTGCCTCTCAGGTCAGAGACTGACACAATTAACAGTCAATTCTAATAGGAATGGAGATTCACCTGGTACTTTGCACTTCATTTTCCTAATAATCCTGATGTTGACTTGCCCTGAAAGGAGAATTTCCAGTTCAATGCATATATATATATATAACTCCTTTTATGTTTGGTTTGTTTTGATTTGGACCAAAACCTGACCATTTTGAAATTTCCTGTGAACTGAACTTCTAAGAATGTAATTCAAATGCTGCCCACTTGAAGATCAGTTGTCATCTTAGTCCTGCCACTCAAAGTCCTAAGCCTGTGTCTTTTGCTGGGGCAGTGAAATACAGGTGCTTGGCAGCCATATATTAGATCTGGCTGCTCTGGAGTCACAAAGTCTGAAATCCATATCAGACCTGGCATGGTCCTCTTGCTGAACCTAGTGTGAGCAAAGTGCTTGGTTTCTGGGAAGCTTCCAGCAATCCAGTCCCAGCTTGGGTTCTTCTGAGGTTTCTCAGAGACTTCAAGGTCCAGATCACATGTTTTAGTGGGTGAAACACACTGTTCTGTGAACTGTCTTTTTCGTGTCATTAATACTTCCTTATCTCTGTACAAAGTCCCTTGTCTGATCCATCTTTCTGCCCGCAATCCCTTCTTCAGAGCAAGCCCTTGTCACTACAGTGCTGGTGGAGCTGGTGATTGCTGTCAGAAGAGAGGCCACTGCTGCAGGGGAAGATGAGAAGCCTTGCCACCCCGAGGAATAGGACAGGCAGTGCCAGGAGGAGTGCATATATCTGCGCATGTACCTTGATTCTCTAACCATTCCTGACAAAGATGCATCCAGTCATCCCTTGTACTCCTCTTGTACGAAATTCCATCTTCTCTCTTCAGTGAAAGTAATTTCAGTGTAACAAAAAAATAAAATAGGACCTAGCAATGAGATTTCTCACTGTATCACCCCCATTGCGTGACACACTCTTTGGCATAGTTTTGACCTGAGTCAGCAAGACCTGAATACTGCCAGGGGGATAGCACTGTCTGGGAACTGTTTCCAGTAGAAAGTACAGAGATCACTAAACCACTGGAGCTGGCTACTTGCTCTTAGACTGTCCCAGCAGTGTCTGAATCCCTGGGTATGCAACATGGTACATGTCAGGGGTATGCAGCACATTCCTGCAGTTTCGCACTATGAAAGCACTGGCCTGGCAGACTGAAACCTGAGCTTTCACAAAATTTTAGCCACAGAAATAATAGTTATACTATACAAGTGCTGGATGGGGGCCCAGAGGAAACCACGTCCAAAAGCTGTGTAAGTGTGGGCTTTGCCCATCAGTGATTGCTTCTGTTTCACTTAGTACTACAGATGTAGACATGGTCATCTGCCTACTTGAGGTGTCTCTAATTAATTTCCATAACTTAAAACCTAATTGCTTGAAAACAAAGAGGGTTTTGTCATACTCCATCCAAACATCTACCAGATTTCTGTCCATGTAACCCAAGCAAAAACTCCCTTTGAGTCAATGCACTCAGCTTTTAAATGGTGCTTTGTGTAAACTCCTGGAGTTTTCCTCCCAGCTAATGATCTCCAGTCACAAATGGTGATCTCCCCTCCCCTCATCCAGACACAGCTGTTGGAAATCACAGTTCAGGAATACAGAGCTGGAATAAAATTACTAGAGCAGCAATGCTCGTTGTCTCAGTTGTGCCTTTCAGGTGCTGCTTCATATATCAAGATTCTCTAGAGTCTTTTCTATGTAAATGAAAAATATTAATATTTTTATATATTAATATTCTTTCCAAATCTTTGCCAGCCTTTTCAGATCCCACCTCTTTCCTTCCCTGCTTTCAGCTGCACAGATCTTGTTCAATTCAGGTTAATGTTTTCAGAGGCTGAGGCTCCTTATGATCATTCCCAGCACACTTTTGTAACTGAACTATAAATTTCAAAGATTTTCTGGAAGAAGGCTGTGTTATATCGTAACTGATCCTGTTATTTGCCTCTGCATCCATGATTACAGTACCTTGGACTCAGAGGCTTTTCTGTTCTAGGAAATCAGTTAACTCCTTCCCCCCATGGTGGTTGAAACTATCTTCTCTTCCCCATTCTTAGGATTTATTTATTGTCTTGAAAGTTTTTTAGATATACCTGATTGAACTATGCATCTGAATATGTATCTTAGAGGAAAGGAGACAGGGAAGATATTTGTTACAAAAAAAGTTTAATGCTATTCTGAACTGACTGTTCTTTTACACAATAAAAATAAAAGCTGTAAATCCTTAATTCTAGAAGATGGTTACTGTTCTGAACTCTGCAGTTTAAAGTTTTGCTGTTCCTTATCTGCCAAGTTCAAATGAGGGCCACACCACAGCACCAGGCCCTTCATGTACCCATGAGAGCTTTGCTGTGCACAGCAGCTGCAGCAACAAATGCAGCACCTGAATCCAGGCAGAGTGGCCTCTTCACAGAGGTATTACATTGAGCACTGAGACAAATAATTAGATGGGTCCTTGCTTGCCAACATTTGAACTCCCTTTCCACAGCCTACTGGGTCTGGCCTGAGAGAACCAACTCCAAGAATGTGCTTGGTGTCTGATAATCAAAGCAGGGCTGAGGGCTGTGGTGAGCTCTGAAATCACAGGGCTGTGGAACTAGATGGAAAACAAACAAAACTTCTGTGCCAGTCTCATTTGTATAACATGTATCAAGTCTTCAAGTCATTTTGTTAATGAATTTTTCAAACAAAATAACTAAATCTATAAATATACACTATGTTTTGTATAGAAGTCTAATCCCCATCTGTCCTCATTAGGTGATAATCATCACACTTCTTTTCCCAGCAAAATTAAGAACATGATTATTACCATGATAATTGTTACAAAACTAAAGTTTGAGTCCAATGAGAAAATCTGTCATTAAACTAGCCAAAAAAGCAACATTGATGTTAAACTGTTCTTTCATTAATAACAGAATGAGCTAATGAATGCTATTAGTTAGAGTTTTGCTGCTTATTTTCTTTTGCCATTCTGAGCTTGTGGTTTTGTTAAAATAGGAATGATAAACATCTGTAGTGTCCTGGGTCACAGACTGAAATGGCCTCTTTCAAAGCATGTAAAGGCAGTAAAACTGCAAAAACAGGTCTTAAATAAAATCCAGTGCTGACACAATAAGCCTGAAATGTACTCACTTGCTAATTTTTTACTGAATTACACTTGATTACAACAGCTGAGAATTACTTGGTTTTTACTGATAGCAGTAGAGTAGATGCACTGAATCTCTTTGTCCTTTCTCCTGCTATAATGGCCTGGATGTCTCCTGTTTTCTCATTGCTCCTCAGTATAAGAGAAAGATCACTATTCCTTCATATTTCCTCGACTTTTTGCAGCATTCAGACATGTGCCACTTTAGCCTGTAAGTGTTGTATAACTCCACTCCAAAGTACAAATTTGATATGATCGTTGTCTTTCTTACAATTTTTAATATTTAAGCTCTCCTTTTTCTTCTCTTTCTCTCTCAGAGGGTTGCCAGCTTAGACCATGCTTACTACCTCTTCTTGCCTTCTCTAGAGATATAATGGACATTCCTCAGGATGTTAGACATGCAAATTTTCTTTGCTGGTATGTCTCTCACTGTTTTTTAACTCCCTTTTAGAATACTGAGCCATTCATCTCCCCATCCCAGAATTGCCTCTTATATTTCCTTATAATTAAAAAAACCCCCCTCCAAGTTCTGATAATGTAGCCTAATAACTTATTTTATAATGCCTTGAGCTATTAAGAGTAATGTTTCCATTATTTGTGCACTCTGACTATTTATTTATCAGTGTCCTGGCCATTTATAGGCAGCAGAACAGCTGACTTCCATCTATTACAGTTGGGGTTTCATTCCTTTTTAGATCAAACCATCATCCTTGAGATGGATGAGGCTCCCCTCTTCTCTTTCAAAGGCAGAAACCATGAAATTTTTATTGAATGTGAAATGCAGCTTGGATGAGCAGAAAAAAATTGCTGCTGTGACCATCACAATACTCATTCTTCTCCTCACTGTTTCATAAGCATAAAAATTGGCCCTAAAGGTAGGAGTCAAGCAAATCAGGGACTAAAAACTAGTTAAACAAGGCAGTTAGAGCAGATATGTACCTATAAGTGTTGGAAGCAGCAAGACTTACTAAAGGTATGCCTTTACCTGGTAATCCTGCCTGCAGGGACAAAGGAGATGTTGGTCCTGTGTATCCTCTGCTGATCTTCTGTGCTATTCCATAACATTCTGCTTATTTCACAATAAGTTAATGAGCCTACTGTGTTGCAACTCTACCCCAGAGCTACTTAATTCATTGGGCTGGCAAGTGTACTGTTTGTTGGGATGATAAATACCAGCAGAGCTCCCAGGTCACCAGGGTTTGTGACATGACCCATGATTGTAGTCTGGGCAGAGTCTGGGACTACCATGAGTGTATCTCTGCCAGAGTCTGTCTTGTGACCAAGGCACCTCAAGGGCATTTAAATAAAGGCCTTGTCCCTCCAGCTAGTCACTTGTTGATGCCTCTTTTTTCCTACCAGAAGCTATTCCACATGATGATCCTATAGCACCTCTGCCACTAACTGTGAGAGAATGGTTAATACAGTGATTTCCCTGGAAAAGGAAAAGGCCTCAGAACGTGCATGTGTTTATGCTGGCTGTTTAAGCTTGGCAAGTATCATCTTTGGATTTGACTCCTCTAGGCTGAGTGATTCAGTTCAGCCTTCCTCCTTTCACAAGGGTTGGGTAGAATGGGAAGTGAGTCCTATCCCACTCATGCCACACACCACCAGTCATAGAATTTTGCTCTGGACATCAGCATCTGAGATCTAAGAGAACAGAAGATTTCACTGCAGGATGCTCTATGCAGGGTGCCATTACTCTGCCAGTGCAAGAGCTTTTCATCCTCCCTGACCAGACTGGTCAAGATTCAGGAACTGAAGCAGAATGGGTAGTGGAAATCAACATGGTGGTCTGTAACACACATCTTATCCTCAGCTAGAAGACAGCCAAACCAAACAAATCACAGAACCCATCAAAATAAACCAACGCTAGCATAAAAGTGAAGTGTAAATGGCTTTCTGATGGTAGTTTTGTCATAAAATCCCTCATCACTAACAAAATCATAGAAAAAGAAACACCTTTCCTGTGTGCATAAAGGAGATACGCCTTGAGATACAAAGCACTTGGGATGTGAAGGAGGTTGTAATGGGTGACTTGCTTTGATTAACTCAGCCTGTGAACTTTGAGCACTTACTTCTTAGGCAATCTTCAAAGACTACATTCCCTCCAGATTCCTCAGAGTCAGGCCTTTACACAAAATGTGCATGTCTTTGTATTGAAGAGTTGTTTGCACCACAGTAATTCTTGCTTTCTCAGCTTACTGAAACCCTCATTACTGTCTGTGATCATTGGTACCACCATTCATTTCCCATTTTTTGGGTTCTGCTTGATTTCATCTGGCTTTCAGAGCTATTCTCATCTCTGCGGACAAACAGTATCTCAGTCCTTCACTGTCTGAAGGAAGTAATTACTGTGCTCACAGCTCACAGCTCCTCAGCCATCACTAATGCCTAAGGAAATTTCTGAAGCATGGGCCAAGACAAACTCCATTCCCTATCACACAGTTACCCCGATGCAGTCAGTTTTCTGACATTTTTGTTGCGAAGCCTCCGTAACGAGGTCTGTGTCCAGCGCTGACACAGCTGTAGTGTCAAAGTGCAAATGCCTGAGATTCTTCAGTGCACTTATCCTCATGAGTAATACATTTCCAATGCAGCGGTCCCTTCCCTCTGCTTGTAGATGGGAAGTGAGGTCTCCAGAGGGTGAGATTTTAAAAGTTTCATCCCCGTAGACATTTGTCTATCCCTCCTGCCTGCAGGGATAGACCTTTAATAACTGCAGGAACTAGAACGCCTAAACATGTGTTAGATTCTGTCCTGAATTTCTTACTGAAAGCTGCAGAGGAAGTAGTTTATGATTAAGGGAACTGGGCATGAGTATTTTGCAGTCCAAAATATTACTGGAGGTGTTGGTTAATATTTCCACCTTCTCATACTTGGTTTCAAGAGGCAGCTGATATATTCTGTACTCAGAAGAAAGATTTCATTTTGCTTGCATTTACTGGTAAAAGACCAAGAAGGTATATCTGATTCCATAAAGAAGATAGACAATTGAGAAATTTGTCATTTGAGACAAATTTGAGAAATTACCAAAAATAATAATTGTGATTTTGTTGGGTTGTTTCCTCTTACAATTGGTTGGGCTCCAGGCAAAAAAGATGCACTTGGCAGTGAGAGACAGCTCCTCCCACTGCACTGTCATTACAAGTCAATGACTAACTGGAAATGTATAAATAAATATACAGACAAGACTGGTAAAGACAAGCTGACCCTAAAGAAGCAGCTGAGGACTGTAGGTTAGTCACAGGCAACCTCTAGCTCAACCTGAAACTAGGCCATAAACCAATATTTGCTACAGCAGTAATTTTCAAGATTAGACCACTTAGCCACTTTGTCCCCTTTAGAGGTAGATTTTAAGGGCAGAAGCAAGGCAGACATTTCTGGGTTCCAGCATGAGAACTTGCACAGGAACACCAACCTCATGGTGTAGCAACACTGTTGAAATCTAGGACTGTAGTAATTTGCAAGGTAGCAATACCATCAGTTTCATGACTGTACCACAGTAATATTTCCTGACTAAAAAAAGACAGAAAAACTGATTTATTGCTGATAAGATCAAGAATGGGCAAAGTTGGGCTTTTTGAAGAGTTGTCAGAGACTCTAGGCATTTTCTATTGTAAATGCTGTTCACCAAAAATACAGCTGCACAGTAACACTTCTCCTTTACAGGTGTCCATGCTAGATATGGCTTCTCAGGTGAACAGTGAAGTTCAGAGCACAAAATATAAATTTCTTTAACAAATTCAGTAAATTAACCTGTAAGTTCTCAGCTGGAAAGATAAAAAGGTTGTATGAGAAAGAAAGCACTTGACTGGCTGTTGAATGGGGGTCATTGCATTAGGGATTTTGTTGGATGGCACATACATGAGATGCCTTTAAAATTGGTTAAAATAATACAGAGAACGTTTAGCTTATTTTAAGACATGAATCCAAACAGTCTTTGACATAAAAGAAAAATTACAAACAAAGCAAACAAACCAACCAACAAAAATACACTTCAGAGAATTTGGAAGTTCTTTGCAGATAAAGGTCAGATGTCATACATATGCTAACTGCAGGGAAAAAAAATAGGCTGAACTTGGGAATTGAGGCTTCTATAGTTTTGAGTGCCTAGTTTTGCAAGTCAGTGAAATTAATTTTCAGAAATCAGCTATTGGATTAATATAACATTAATGTTACAGCTTTCTGATGAATGACCTTCAAATGCTGTGTAAAAAGAGTATATTAAGAAATCGGCTCACAACAATTTGCTAAAGAGATTCTTTTTGAAACAGATTCTTCATAAAAATTTAAGAGGTCCAAGGTGGGTTTTTGGGTATTTTTTCTGGGGCGGGGGGAGAGGGTTTGGGGTTTTTTTGGGTTGGTTGTTGTGGTGGTGGTGGTGGTGGTTTTTTTTTTTTTTCAGAGGAAGGGTAGTGACCTTGCTCTCTAGCTAATGAAGGAAAAACAGACAAACAAACATAAGAATCCTCTTGTTCGTATTCCTTGGCAGTAAAAGGCATAGTAAGAGAAAACCCTTATTCTTCTGCTATTCTTTTTACTGATGCCATTCTGGTCTCAATCTGTCCATGCATTCCCCTCCTGTTCCTTACTCAGAATATGCATGCTCTGGCTAGCCTACAACATAATTATCAATTGTCACTGTTAAATTCTTTTCTTGGTGCTCTTATCCATCCACGTTTCTTCCTCTTTGAACACCTTAACATCTACATTTCCCTTTTTTTTCCATGGTTCCCATAAGCTCAAACTCTCCCACATTCATGCAGCCTCATCATTCCCTGGAATATCTATATCCATCTTTTGAGTTCTGGGTTCTTGGTATTCTTAGGTTCAATTTTACAATTTTGTTGTAATTTTACAATAAGGCTTCTTCCCCACAAGAAAAACACAGCATTGCAAGAACAAAAGCTTCTCTTCCGTTAGGGAAAACAGGCAGTGAGCCTTTTTTGTTAGTCTCATATACAAATCTATCTGTTTCAGAACCTAGAAGTGAGTACAAAAGGAGGCAATGAAAAATCATACAGGTGAGATTTGAAATGCACATACAAATGTCCACATTCAGTGATTTATCTACCCTTTTGGTGATGCTTCTGAGGATACTTCAGTGGAAGTCAGATGTTACAAGAGCATGTACAAATTTAATAATTACCACAAGATTAATATGCTGTAAGGCAAATACTCCCTTACCTTAACCTGAGCTAGAACAGGTGCTATCCTGGGGAATTTTCATAGCCTCTTTCAATACTGTTGAGGGGAGATGGGTAAGCTACACCCTGTAACAATGATGTTAATAGCAGGGATTTAATCTTAATTGAACAGATGAACAATTGTTCCTGATGCTGTCCTTTGGTATAGTTATATGCACTCTTTGAACCAAGTCAAACATGCTCATTATGTTTGCTACTAATTTTAATAAATTTCAATCCTGGCCAACAATATTACTGTCCCTATATTGTTTCTTTATTTCAGAACTTCGTTTCCTCCATATTTTACTGTTTCTCTTTGGTTGGCATGTTTTCCTTTAACCATATCCATAGTAGAGGTTCAATGTGTGTAAATGGTGATTAAGTGAGCCAGGAAAACTTGCATAGGTGCAATACAAAGCATCACCATAAAAAGCCATGAAGGAGTATTGCAAAAGGATTACTTAACCCTTTCATTAGAAAGCAATCTATCTTCCTGTCAGAGTAATTCATCCTAATTTACTAGACAATATGCAGGTGCTTCAAAACACCTCTGTGATTTTCATGTGTATTTGTCTAACTGGTTTCCAGCCTGAAAGATGAGATCCAAATCCCACCAGTCATAAAACCTTTATACTGATTTCAGTGGGTTTGGATACAGCCACAAACCCACACAGCCAGGAAAGCGGTTACAAATGCAGGGGAAAGTACTACAATGACAAACACAGCTCAGACTGACACTACATGCTGCAACTGCACAGGTCTTCTCTGAGAAGTGCAAAATCTGTGCAGAAGAGTTTCTAAAAGTGTAAAGAAGTAAACATGGAAGATGTTGAACTGAACTCCAGATCTCGTTATGGAAGATAAAGATGAATTGGGAGCTTATGGCTGGCTAGGCAGTATGAATCATAAACTGGTTGTGCTCGTTAACTCTTACAAGAATCAAATACAAGCTCTATCAGTTCCTTCTGAAAGCTTAAGAAACAGTGCTTTATGATTCTCTCTCAGGAACATGAGAAATAAGGCACAAAAGAGTAAGGAGTACCAGTCAAAGTGATTTGAACAAATATTATGTTAATAAGAGGATAAAGAAACTAAATAAAACAATAAACCAGTCACAGATAAAAAATAAATCTACAAAATAAGTAACATCATTATTACAAACTTTCTCACACTTCTATGGCAGCAGTCCAAACGTAGACTAACATCCTTATCCGAGCTAAGAAGTATCTGAAATAGTCAGCCTCTGCAGTATGTAGAACTCCAGGGCATGTATTGCCAGGTAAAAGGCAGCTTTTGTTATTTGTGGTGCTACTCTTTACCACCACTCCTGCTGCCTTCCTACCCACATCTGTCATCAATTGCCAGACAACTTTCCCAGCTGCTCTTGGTCTTCAGCTCTTCTGGGCCTTCTGGGAGACTACTTCAGTGTTTTGCTCATACCAGAAATATAAATTTACCCTTCAAAAATGGACAATATTGGCCATTATTTTTACTTGTCCCAAGATCTTTCACCTTCCCATTTCTGGCTGCAGCCACTGTAGAGCAGCATTTGTCTGTGGGAATATTTGTCAAAGATTTCATTTTTGGAAGTTTCAAGATATGACTTGCACCCCTACAATCACTTCAACTTCATAATTTACTTTTTCTCTTTAACTGCAGTATTCTAATTTATTGCACATCTTGCACATAAATGATGTCTGTTCAGCTGTTCCCTGAGCCCTTCCCCTCTTTCTCAACACGTGTCAAGAGAGGACTCTTCTTTCAGATAAGTTCCTGCCCACATTGAGTGCTTTGGTAGCTATAGAGTATTTCTGCTTCCACTTACTTTGAACTGAAGAACATCTCCAGTAAGGAGAACAGTGAGCAGAAATTTCCTTTCAAGACTGCATTTTTTTCTAGTTAATTTCAGATAATTATTTCTGAAGTGATTTTCTGGGTAATAGAATACAAGAGAATAGAGTGATTTGAACCCCATTCTGCTAAACCATATGCTATACCATATACTTTCAATTACTTTGATTGCTTGATACCCAACACCTAGACATTCAGGAGTCTAAATTCTCTAAAGCAGCCTGTGGAGGAATCTAGGCACCACTGAATGGTGATTCTGTAATGGTGATTCATGTAAATTAGATACATAAATCAGAATATGTGGCCACACCTTCTATAATCTACAGATCAAAGAGGAAGGTCTGCAGGAGTGCACTGCATGAGGGATGTATAGCTCAGAGAGAATGTGGTTCAAAGCACCATCATTGTCTCCACCAGGCAACAAACTCTTTATTAGCTCTAGTTCAAAAACAAGTGTTGGCCTCATCTGCCTTGCACAGAGCAACTACCATGCACTTCTGTACTATTCTTGGTGCTTGGGATGGACTTTTTGCCTCTAGCACAGCACAGCGCAGTGCAAATGCAAAACCTAGCATGTGCCCCGGTGGTGCATTCAGAGCAGCACTTCCTCCTAGAAGCCAGAAAGTGCTGAGACTCAGGTACAATAAATAGGAGCATAGGCTGTGTCTTTGGAGGAAAAACAAGTGGTAGATAATGTTATCTTTAGGGGACAGCCCTATCCCTTGGGATCAACACTGCTCTCCCAGCTTCTGGCTGGTTGCTGGACTCAACACTGTGCTAGAGCCCAGCCAGGTCCAGGCTCACACTGGGTTTGCATTGAAGTTTCAACAAGTTTCTGGGACTCAGAGATCTGTGGGGTGTATTTGTACTCCCCAGGAGCCCTGGTTTTCAAAATGAGATCAGGAGGCACCTCACCTGGATGGGCTTGCAGGAAACCAGGTTGTATCTGCCAGGGTGGTTTTTTTTCTTGTGTTTTGCTTCAGAACAGTGGCAACACTGGTCCCAGTGGTAAAGTGGTGTGAGAAACAGGGGAATTGTGCTTGTGCCAAACCTTAACAGTCTTTTCATAACTCACATAAATAATCAGTAATCCAGGTAACTGATATTTGACTGTTGTAAGAAATACAGATTCTAGACATTTTCAGGATAATAGACAAAAAACAAAGCATGACGGTAGATAGAGTATTAATTTTAAAAAATTACTTTTGTAAAAACAAAAGCAAAAACCAGGAAAGAAAACCTTAAAATACTCCCGTTATCAAAGGTGAAAAATTAACAGGATTATTTAATGCGTCTTCAAATAGAAGAAGGGATGAAACAAAGTTCTGACAGACTTGTTCTGTGAAAAAAACGTTTTCTTTCTAATCAAGCATTTGTAATCTTTTATAAACAAGTGCATTTTTTATGGAAAAGTACCACAACCTAGATGCAACCATGATTCCTCCAATGAAAATGAAAATATTCTTCAGGTTAGTTAATGCAGAAAAAAATCTTAAGTATGTTTGTTGACTTCTGCTTGTATAATAAGTAAATAGACATTAATCACAGCAGCCCCCTTAAGTTTTCTGAATGACTTTTGTGTTATACATGAGAAGACCGGCATACTGACATTTGTAGGGCACATAAGTAAAGAATTCAACTTGACTGGCACACCCTGTCCCTTGGAAGGAATTGCACTACTATTTTCCCATGAAGCTTGTGTGTATATAAAGGAAAGAACTGCATGCATTATTTCAAGGGATGAGGTTAACAGTAGGAATTTAAAGAGACAGCTATAAACTTAGTAAAGTGAGGATTAGTACAGACTGTGGTTCACATTGGTTCCAGACTGCAGATTTGTGGATTTTCATTTTATACTAGGTAAACAACCACACTGGACCACTAATGATATGCTGCCTGTTTTCTGGGTCCCCAGCCCAAGGCAGCTACTGTCTACATTTCGTAGATGCTGACAAGTCAGTGCAGCTGAAGCCAGCAGATGCCATGAGTGACTAGTGGCCATCAGAGAAGTTCCAAGCATCACCAGTGAAGAACACAGGTAATGAAACACTTAGTTTAGAGGTTGCTACTGTAAATTCTGGGACCAATATTTATCTGGGAGCTGAGATGTTCAACTCATTTCTGTTTGTAGGCTGCTCTGATCCTATGGTAACAAGCATAAAAGAGACTAAGTCATAAAGTGTTGACATAAGGTTCATATTATATACAATAAGCAAGATAAAGTTACGGAATGGCTGAGAGGAACCAAAACAAATATTATGATATTATGTTACCTGTTGAGCACTTTGCATTTACAACACAGAAGTACCTTCTCTGGGGGACTAAGGAAAAGGTCCAAGTGGTTTCCTCTGAGCATCTAAGTGACTTTTTCAGCTGAATAACAGTGCTTGTGTTTTGCCAAACCACATTCTGTATCACTATAATACACTGGATGACATAAAGCTTAAACAGACTTAATTTTGGCACTTCTGCTGTTTCTTAACTTGCCATTCAGAGTGGGTAACCAGTATTATATAGACAAAAGAGCTACACCCTTACATATAATCTCTTATCTAAAATGCTGCACAGTTAATAGTAACTGCCTAATTAATGTACCTTTACATCATATAGTCATTTCAACTAATTGTTAATTATATTGCTATGTAATTAATAAACAGAGTGTAATATATATAATACTCAATGTTAATACTTTGAACATCTAATGTTATTTCAGTTTTTATAGAAACACATTGATATCATTTATAGTTATAATTCAATATAAAACATTATTTTTTATGTTGCTCTTTCCTTAAAATCCACTTGTCAACTGGAATACACACTTCACAGCACTGGAGACATATGTTTGTTTAACTTTACTGTTCTGCTTACACCAACGATTATTTGAGGGCATTAAAAGGATCTTAATTTAAAGAGAGAAAAAGCATCCAGAGAACTATTAGGGATAATAGCTAAAAGGACTTGTGTCAAAAGGACTTGTCCTCTGAGATTCAAAAATTGCACAGAATTGGATGCAACCAGTTAGAGAAAAGCTAAAGACCAAAGAATAGTCTAAGACTGTCAGACCATCTCTACCATTCAGATGTAAAGTTGATATATTAAAATCAGTTCATCTCGTCTACGTGACTGTATTGCTTCAGCGAGAGTATATTGCACTGAGATGGGGTACACAGTAGGATTTATTCTGAACAAACTAGGTGAAGATCCTGAAATGGGGGTGAGTTACCACTGAAAGGTTCTTTGGAAAATGTTCCCTATACACACATTCACAGCATGTGCAAGCCTATTTACAGCTATTTGACCTAGAATAGTTTTTGCCTTGCCAGACCTCAGAGACTGCCTGTCCAGGCCTATCCTTGTTCTCTAACCTCCTCTTTGAACACAGTCTACATAACTCTCCATTACATCTCATGCAAGATTCAACTGACAAGGCTTTCAAAATAGTCTATTCAAATGAATAATTCTTAACATATCTATATATATGTTAGTTTCGTACTATGAACCAGTACTGCAGATTTATACCTAAAAACCAAATACTTTCCAAACTTTATAATCCTTATGATGAAGCTGAATTCTGGTTTTGTAATGTCCAAATGAGCTTGTAGATGAATATTCAGTAACAACATTCCTATAACCACGCAAAATATTAGTCCCTGGTGAAATCAGAAGACGGAATTTTAATATAGCTAATTTTTTAAAAACAGTACTCCAGTTTCAAAGACTATATTTAAAACTTTTCCCCAATTTTCCAAAATTCAGAAGAAAAGTTAGTCTATGTATGCAAATTATACTGCTGTTATAATTATTAAAGTAACATTTTTGAGCATGTTGTGTGATAAAAAAATATTTATTGGTCTTTTTTTTCTCCTAGCACACGTAACATAAAGGACTTCTATTTCTTTTACAGAAATCATTTTGAGACAACTTCAGAGTCAACCTACTGGCATATAAGTGGCACCAAACAGCACCCTTCAGATGACTGGGATTTTTGACATACGAGCACATTCTTTCTTGCAAGAGTTTGCAAATGCTTGAGTGGTACTTGTATTCATGTAATAAAAGAAGTGCAAGACCAACCAAAGCGTGAGTATTTCTCCACTATTGCTCTCTATTCAATTGCAGCTGTAACTATTGTCATAACAATTCTCAAGACACTGGAACAACTGCAGCACCAATTAAAAGAGGAATCCTAAAGGGTTCTTGCAGCCAATAGAGATGATTGCTATAGACTATGCTTTAAACTCACATTTGTCAATCCTTTGACGTTACACCAGCTACATGACAAAACACTTGAATTCTGACAAATGAATATTTTTATGAAGTGTTTGAAAAAGGAACTTTTCAGGCTCATAGCAGGGCAAAAGATGTCACATTTTGTATACTGCTAATCAAGGGTATCACTAGGATTTTATGAATAAATTAGACTGCACACCTTGCCATCTCCCTTTCTATCATTTTGAGAATATTGCAGAACAGCCTTCTTGTCTAGGAGGTTAAATGATCACAAGCAATAAAACAAGCCATAGAGAAACAGATGAGGGCTGCTGTCACTGTCTTGTCTGCATAACCTACACTATGCATAGCATGGCTTTGTGCAGTAAATATTTGGTGTAAGAAATGCTACAGACATCAGCAAAGTAATTTTTGTTTTCCACACATAAGTATTTATAAGGCAAGATGACTTGCATACAGTGTTTAAAGACAGAATTTTTTGTAAGGTGTGGTGTGGTGACTTGGTGTCTCTTTTGGCGACACTCGAGCTTCGTTCTCTTGCCACGTGTGCCATGGTCAGTGCTGTGCAATGTGTGTAAGGGCCTGATTCTCCACAGGAGCAGCAGGAGACTGAGATGCCCAAAGGACAATTACTGCTGCCAGTGAGAGTAAGCAAAAGATATTGTTTTCCTCCTGGCTGGAAGTTTATCAGTAGAGAAAATTTAAAAGTCCAGCTGTAGTTAGCACCATGATAGTACTCACTAGAAACAAATGCTAGCAATAGGTCAGAATAAAGCCTAGGGCTTAGGTTCCTGCCTAAGCAGGCATGCCTAAGGCATTCATACCTGCAGTTCACAGGCACTCTTTTGGCTTTCAGTGAAGAAATGAAGATGCCAGCTTTGGGTGAAAGAGTTCAGCTGCCTAAAGAGTCAGAGGCTTCATGAAGAGTTAAGCAGAACAATCCACCATTGTTATGAAATCCTAAAATAGCTTGTGTTTTTTTAAGTACTTAAGGTATTGTCTGGACATATTTTGGAGCTGTCTTATACTCTCATACAACACAAAGAGCTTCAGATTGTATGCTTGATACTTCCAAAATTTAAAAAATTAATGTTTGTCTTTCTATAATATGTGTGTTCATATTTGTCTGTGTTAGAATAAGTCCAAGGAAACTTTCAAAGTTATTTTAAGTGGCATGATTTTCTTTCACTGTGCATATTGCTTGAAATATTCATGTTATTTTGTGCCATGGATTGGATACAGGGAAGAGGCATTCTTGATTTGTTTGTGTGTGTGTGTGTGAGTGTGTGTGTCCTTTCTCAGCTCTGCAGCCACACTGGAGCCAATTACTCCAATTGACCGAGATTACAAGATTAAATTTTGCATATTCATAGTCTTGGGAAGAAGGGGAGGTCATCAGGAGGATGACAGATGTTGCTTATTATGAGAACAGGTAACATTTAATTTTATGACAGCACAAATACAGAAAACAAATACACAAACAAATTGTTCACAAATAATGAACAATCATGCACAAATACAAATGAACTAAGCCATAGTTCTGAGTGAAAGCTTCAGTTGCAGCTGGTGACAATTTTGAATTAGATAAAGTAAGCAAGAAAATCAATATTTTGAAGATTAAGCATGGGTTTAGTATAACATTATTTCCTGAATATTCAAGCAAAATTAAAATATTATTTCCTCTAAAATTAGCAAATGTTAACATATTTAAATTAGGTTGGCTAATACATGTTATTTCTATGCAAAGCTAACAAAAAAGGAACTGTATGTACCTTTGTCTAGTCTAAAAATTAACCAAAAAATGAAACTTGCAATTAAACCCCTTTAATTTATGCTGCCTTCATCTTTGTAATATCCTGCCACAGTTACACTGCTTTCCTGATCACTGCCAACAATTAGAAATGTTCTTGTCCAGAAATGACATCATCATCTATTTCTCTCTTCAGTCTGTTCCATTGTCTTCTCTGATTCTCCTATTACATTGTCCTGGATTACTTCTTATCTCCTGATTCATTGCAGATAGAGTCACAGACTTTGAGATCCTTGGGGTCCACCTCATCAGAGTTTTTTCTCAGTCATTTTGTTCTTTGCAATGCAATAAATGGCTAGTTTATATTAGCAGAAGATAGAACTCCATAGACACCAACAGCTAGATAGAAAAATCAGCAGCATGAATTTATTCTGGCATTGCATATAAGAGAGAGAGAGAGAAATGGCATCAGATACTGAAATACCACAGATGAGATATAGGCAGAAAAATGGCTTAGTAATCAGTGAGTATTTCTTCCTCACTGAAAGCTGATATATATTATTTCTCTACTATCTGTACTATCTTCCTATTTCAAAATGGAAACAAATATTCAATTGTTGTTTAGACCGAAGAATTTGTTCTTTGCTAAATTTGCTGCTGTTTGTTTTGCTGCATTTCATTGCATATGTTCATTTTTAAATTATATCTCAATTTTAACATTTAACAAGTAAGATAGGATTAAAGAGCTTAACAAAGCACTTAAGACAAGTTGAAGCACTGTGGCTTTTCCATTTGACTGGTACTCCTGTTCCAGAAGTAATGACTTTTAATAGCAAAAATAGCAGAGGGTGTTGAGGAAAAAAAATCAGTTAATACAGCAAATAGGAAACTCCTGATTTTTGCAGTAGTTGCTTATGTGACTTGGGATCAGTCACTGCTCACTGTGCACCCATTCCTCTGCTTATTACACAAGATCTGTAGGGCAGGGACTGCTTTCTGCTCCATGGTTTTATGGCTGCAATGCTTCCGTGCCACGCTGGATGCAGGTGGTCGCTAATGATGGACCTTACATTTTGGAATGTCTGAGTTTTCTGAGCCCAAGCATCACAGAGCAGTCAGAACAAAGGATTTACTAGATACCAGTTTTTCTAACTTGCTAAGGTAACTGAAGAAGCCCATACAAGGACATCCAAAGCATTAGCTCTTTTAGTTGTAACATAAAATAATGTCACCACTTAGTGATAAATGCTGTATAAGTTTGCTGAACACTACAAGTGTATTTCTAATAGTCTTGCATTCTGTAGGTTTGTAGTTAAAATAAACTGGGATTTACAATTTTGGTGCAAATGATTTTGCTCTAGAAAAATTAACATATTATTTCTGTTATGAGGCAATAGCCAAATTATCATAGGTGTTTAAGCTTTTACTCTAGTCATTAAGTACCTGATTACTGATTCACAACATAACCCGAATATCATAATCTGATACAACTACCTTGTTGTTCAAGTAGTTAGTAAGCTCTAGGCAAATTCTCAGTATCCTTTCCAAACCTCAGCTAAAGAAAACTATGTGGTAATGTAAGGATTTGTTGCTAAGTCACTCAGATTCTGGCATACTCAAAGCATATTCTATTTGCTAAGATTTGTGACAAAATTTTCAGGCCGTGTACCTAGAGCCTGGGGAAATGAAGGGTTTTCAGGAATGCCATTAGGAGATGTAGAGATGCAGTGCTGGGTCTACAGAAGCTTTGTTTCTGCAGAGATTTGTTTTCACCAGCTTAGCCTCACCATAGACAAGAGGATAAAGCAGGTCAATGTACACCACTGAAGTCAGAAATAACTGGAGTAGAGCTTATGGAGTTTTCAAAGGATTTTATGATTATAAAACCATGAAAGTGTTTCTCCATAATTTTTAGTATACTTGTATAATGTGTAAAATCTCCCAAGGAGTTCACTTTTGCTTTTAATACCAATGTCTTACAAAAATATTTGATAGTAGAATGAGAGAAACCATAAATAGAGCTACAATTAAAATTCTGGTAGAATGTAGTTCTTCAGGAATGAGGAATCCCAAATATTTCAGACTTTTTGACTCTTGTAATAATTAACAATATTGTGGTAAAGTGACTTAAAGTACATGCCACCAAAACCAGTTTCAATTTCTGCAGAGAGTATGAGTTGTTTGTGACTATAGATAAATAATTTTAATGTTTTAACAGTAAATTAATCAAATATATGTTTGAAATAATTACTAAAATGAAATTATTTTAATAAACAATTTTGTTTATAAAAACAAATATGAAAGAAATTTTGAAATTGCTTTAAATCATATATATAATTTTAACATGACTAAACCAAGCACTTTTTAAATTTTAATTTGAAATTATGTATGTTTATAAGCTGATTCTCATTTCTTAAAGAGAAGAAAACTGCCCCAGGATATTTTATAAAAAGGGCTTAGTACAGAGGAAAGACAACAAAATTATTAAGTTTCTGGATACAGATTTTGAAACATTTGGTGTTGATTCAAAATTAAATGTTTCAGTTTTCTTTTATTTTGTAAGAAATCAGAAAACTTGTTATAATTCTACCCAAGTAGAGTCTGTGTTCTCCCATTCTAGATCTCAAAATTTCTCTCTGACAAAGTAAAGGAACATTAACAGATTAAATAAGTCAAAATCTAAGTGTCAAAGAAAACCATTGTCAAGATGGGAAACTTTAGGTCTAAAAAGACTTAAAAGACACACTTGAAATATTAGATTGAACAGACACACACTTCATGAAGCCCACGTACTCCTGCTTTCAGTGTGAGAGGAAACTGCATCTTCTATATACTTCAGATGAACTCTAAACACTCTACCAAGGTTTAAAAATGTCTGGATATGCAGCAGAGAAATCAGGGGGTTTGCACAGAGCCAAGAAAATCATAGCATTCCCAAACATATCTCATGTTTCAACAGTGACTATTCCTGGAAAAGCAGGATTTACCTTATGGCAGGTGTGCCCCATTGGTGAAGCCGCACCGTGGACCTTAGCCATGAGGCTAAGTGGGTTACTGCATTAGCTCAAGATCAGTTAAGTCTTGGAACTAACACTGACAGGATCCCCAAAACTGATTAAGAGAAAAGCATTTTAAGATTATATGATGATGATCATATTATATGATGAGGTAAGTTGCTGAATCTATTTCCTTAAATGCAACATCACCACACCATCTATTTATGTCTCTATGTAAACTGGAATGTAATTATGAGATAATTAAGATATTATTTGTGCTGTCTACCCAGCAGAAAAGTGTTGTTTCAAATAATATATGTTTCATTTAGTTTTCTTCTCAAAATTATGCCACACAACACATTTATATTTTCATTTTTGCTGCTGATCCTACAATAAACTGTTATACAGAAACATAAAACTGTAATTATTTTCCCCAAAGAAAACTTTCAGGGAAAAAAGAGGAAAAAAGAAATTGTAAAAATTAAATTTCAAATTTCAAGGCAATCCAGAATTGTCATGAGAAAATTGGAGTTTAAAGGCCTGTTTTTTCAGCTTCTTGTTTTGCTCTGAAAATTAAAAGTATATTTTGATCTGCAGAGATCCTTTGTGTCTTGTAAATTTGCTAAAACATTCTCCCCAACCACATTTTCTCTTCTCACCATGCTCAGCACACATGAGAAGGGGAAAAGCGTGTGAGAAGAGAGGCAGATACAGGCAGTCACAGCCCGAGTGCTAGCCCCAGCCCAATCAGCAGGTCACACTGGACACGGGGTTTAGCTGGATAAGCTGCAGGAACAGAGCCCCTCCTGTCTCACCGGACAAGCCCTGGAGACAAGGCGGAACTTTTCTGATAGGTCCATTGCTTTAGAGATGCTGGTTTCAGATTTCCCATGCTTTCTCCTGCAGCCTCCAGTGACAAGCCCCTGGATTAGGCAGGGGCTTGCTCACCTGAGGCCCTGTATAAACCCCGTGCTCCTACCTGGGCCGTGCCAGGCTGACCGCCAGCGTCCCGCGTGTGCGTCCCGCGCCCCTCCGGCCTGGCGGCTGGGCCGCCGCGCAGAGCCTGCACTGCTGCCGGGCCTGAAATAAAACTGCTCAAGGGGGTAAAGTGTGGGCTTCTGGTGTGTTTACAGGAGTTCAAGGGTTCCTGGCCAAAGCTGGTTTGCACCTGCCTGGCCAGAGCAGGAGTGAGAGAGATATGCCCTATCTGCATCCACCTATGTCAACATGTCCCCTGCATGGCCTTGGAGCGAGGATTGCTTACACTGTGTGCCACGAAGCAATTATTTCATCTGAGAGGCCCTTTCTTTGCTTGCTTCTATTTTATCATGAATACTTAGAAATATAAATTATTTCTCTCCCAGGATTTATGAACCTCATCATCTTAGCAATCAGTGCTTGTATACTCTTGGAATGACATCAGGATTTTATCTCTTGCAAGCAGAGATGTCTATCTGCTTTTTTACTTTGAAAAAAATGTGTCTTTTTCAGAAGCTGAACTCTTCTGATGGACAATAAATGCTGTTTAACTGATTGGAAAAGTAATTTTGAAGTAAATGGTATGTATACATGTATATTAAGTACTTGTTCTGACAAGGGAAGGCTCAATCTTTGATCGAAGTCAAATCATTTTGTACCTGTGCTCCTCCATTAGAAAAAATTGATATTTTGAAAGCACCAAGACTGTGCATCTCCCTAATTCTTGGATCAGAAAGGAAAAAGAAAAGCTGAATTGATCTTCCACAAATGCAAGGTGCAACGGGCATGAAAATTTCCAGAAGGTGTTTTCTGGAGTTCTGACCATGCAGGGACCAGAGATGCAGCTAATGCAAACCTCCATGAAGCCACATCTGTGAGTGGCAGAGGAGAATTTGATCCTGATCCAAATTGTTGTCAGAACAGTGTTAATTCACACTCAGTTTTATGTCCTTTTGGATGATGACAAGTGGCTTGGATCAGGAATGGTGTGGCCAGCAGGAGCAGGGAGGTCATTCTTCCCCTGTACTCGGCACTGCTGAGGCCACACCTTGAGTGCTGTGTCCAGCTCTGACCCCTCAGTTCAGGAAGGACCTTGAGACGCTTGAGCATTTCCAGAGGAGGCAACAAGGCTGGTGAGGGGCTGGGAACACAAACCCTGTAAGGAATGGCTGAGGGAGCTGGGGTTGTTTAGCCTAGAGAAAAGGAGGCTCAGAGGTGACCTCATCACTCTACAACTCCCTGAAAGGTGGCTGTGGTCAGGGGGGGTTGGTCTCTTTCTCCAGGCAGCAACTGACAGAAGGAGAGGACACAGTCTCAAGCTGTGTCAAGGGAAATATAGGTTGGATATTAGGAAAAACTTTTTACAGAAAGGTTGATAAGGTACTGGAATGGTCTGCCTAGGGAGGTGGTGGAGTCACCATCCCTGGATATGTTTAAAAAAAGCCGGGATGTGGCACTCAGTGCCATGGTTCTAGTTCAGGTGCTACAGTTGGGTTGGACTCAACGATCTTGAAGGTCTCTTCCAACCCAGTAATTTTGTGACTATAGAGTCATAAGATTATAAAAATATTAAAATAGGATATCAAAGTACTAGTAGTAATCTCTAGTATTCCCTGCTCCCTGTCTTTTTCTGCTTTTATTATTTGATTAAATTCTTTCCCCTTGAGTTGCTGAAATTTAAAAAATTTACCTGATTTCCAAAACAGCTTGAACTTTAGGAGAGAAGGGTTTGGGCATATCTTAGATGATGTATCTTAAACACATTTTTCTTCCTCCTTTCCTTCAAGCAATGCTTTACACATACACATTCAACACTGTGTGTCTATCCCAAAACTGTTACTTCAGAGAGATCTCAGGAGCTGAAAGATAGTCTTCCTGATAGGACGGACAATCTTCCTTAACAACAAAGGGAAGATTTTTGAAGCAGGTTTTGATTTAATGAACACTGTCACAGCTGTGTTATAAGCAGATTCTTCAAAACAAAAGAAAAGAACCCAGTGATTCACATTTTCAACCTAGAGCAGCAAGATTCTTGTAACATCCACAGTTTTTCAGAGAAAAACCTGAAGCATAAACATTCATTGAAAATACTCTCCTCTGATGCAATATTACTTCATTTGAGCATGGCCTCCACTGAACGTTACTGGGTTGTTGCTAAGAAACACTGATATATGACACCAAATTATATTACTGACATTGAATTTTTACTCCTTTTCATGTTATATTTTGCTTGAAAAAAGCTGCAATTTTACCATAAATGGAAGGAAAGCTACCAGCCTCTATTCAGTGCCTTTTGTATTTTAGATACAGGCTTGAAGTCCTTATCTTTTTACTATATGTCTATAATGGTCCTACAGTATTTCAGTTACAAATAATACCAACATTATTGATGGTCTGCATCTGCATCTCCTACACAGTCAGCTCAACAATAAAACAAATGTTCTCTTTGATTTTCACCCAATATATGCCAAATTGCAGGAAGCTTGGTCTTAGGATTTCTCTATTTTCCATGTTAATGTGACAATCCATTTCGTCCTGCAGGTAATAAAATAAGAAACATTCAAACTGGTAGCTAATGTTTTCAGGGTACTTCACTTTTCGCTTGTTTTGATCTATGCAATTGACCAGTTGAAAGCTGAAAATGAATGGATGTTTTTTAATATGTATTTTAAACCCCTGTTCTTTTGTATAGTATATGGATGTTTTTCTTATTAAAGAGCCACTCATCCAATAGTTGATGTATGGCAAGTATAAATAGCTTGTGCTAGGGAAAGTATATCTTCATTTATACAAACACAGGTGTTTGATTATTTTTTTAATATAAAACCAGAGCCCAGAACACCTGTATCTGAAACAGGGATCTCAGCACAGCCAGCACTGCAGAAAAACCCAGGTGGAGGGGGAAGTTCTTCCTATAAGGTTTAAACCCCAAAGAGGCAAAATGGACAAACTCTTAGAAAAGTGGTGCTGGAGTCACCAGCAAAAAAAGGATCACAAAGATTTTGCCAAAGGATTAATGATTCAAACCACGGATATTTGCATGTATAACCTTTAAGTAGCTTGCCCATAATTTCTGTTCCAGGGCTGGTGGGGGTCCATTTGTTAGAGAAGGGGAAGAGCATCTTCAGTCACGGGTTTGGTAAACTGATGAAAATGGCTTTAGACTATACTTGCAAGGGGAGGGGACACTCAATCTGTTCCACTCGTACCACTTTCCATTTTCGTATCAGGCTCAACAAGAGAAGCCCAGAGCCTGGAAAAGGACCACAGGTCAGCAGGAGAATAGTACGAAGTAATTCCAGCCACTCCAAACAGTAAGCTGGTTTCATCAAGGGCAGCTTCTATAGGAATGCACTCAGCATGGGGAATAAACAAGAGTGAGAGACAGGGCTATGATCTTATCAGCTTCATGGAGATGTGATGGAATAGCTACTATGACTGGAGTGTTGGAATGGGTGGATACAGATTCTTTAGGAAGGAAAGGAAGGGAAGATGAGGATGTGTCACCCTTCATATTAGTGATCAGCAGGAGGGCACTGGAACTCCATCTGGGGATAGGTGGCAAGCTGACCTATGTCATACCTCACTTTAGTAACTACTAAAACACATGGAGGGTGGGAAAAGTAATCACATCACTCTATTGGGAAAAAATCAGTAACTTGCAGGACAGAAAAATCATGGAAATGTGTGCCTGTGTAAAGATCAAAAGAAATCAGTGCATCAGAAATCAGTAAATAGAACTACATGTTAGTTGGCCAAAAATAAGAAAAAAATACAGAAGGATGATTGATGTCTGAAAAAAGATGCAAGAAGTGCAGAGGACTATCACATATTTCAGGAAAGTGGTCAGAATTTTCTGTGGGCTACAAAGACCAATGTGGCCCAAAGAGGATGCAGATCTACCTGCTCATTTAATCTGTGTGAGGAAAAGGAACCACCTTGCAGTGAAAGGAATGTGGATGATCAAGATGAAAACTACCGGTAAATTATAACAAGAACGGATCTTTCTATAAACATGCCTGAAGAAAGATTCTGGAAGCTGTAACAGAAAAAAAAAGAAAATTCACTTTACAGGGACAAGCGAAAACTTCCTTAAAAGTACAGCTAAACAGTAAAAAGGAAAAAAAAAAAGGAACAATAAAGGCTGAAAATCTACACTTCTCAAGCCTCATGAATACCAAATAGAAGAGTTTCAGGATTGTGGGAACCCTAAAAATCCCCTCAGGGAAACTTCCAGGCTTTGCCCTGGAAGAGTGTACCATAGAGTTTCCTTACCTAGGCTGAGAGAGGACTTCCCCCGTGGTGCCCTGCAGAACTGCTGCCAATCTATCCTGGATTGCTTCCCTCGTTGTCCACTTGACCCTGCCCTCCCCAATTGTTTGTCCTTCATCCCCCCATAGGTTTGCTGCCCCTTGTCCTGTGCCTTTGTACCGCCCCTGTGCCCTCAGACCATTGGTTCCTGACCCCATACCTAACCCCTGTGCAGACTACATGGTCCTTGGTCCTCTGTCCCTGATCCCTTCGGCGTGCTGACATAAACCTTGCTGGAAATATCGTACAGGAGGCCCTTCCTGTCTCTGCTCCGCTGAGGCCTGTGTGTGTGCAGGGACTGAAATGGCTGCTCCTGCGGCCTGCTCTGAGAAGGGAGCAGCATTTCTCCATCCTGCCACAAGGCTACACAGGATATCTTCTGAAGAACAGGGAAATACCCAGCAGAGCAGAGAATAAAACTAAAGGGATTCAACTCTTCCACCATGACTTCTGGGAAATTCTCTAGAGCTTTAACTGTAGAAGCAGGTAAACTCACTGTATTTGCAATTATAAAGCAATAAGCCCAGAATATGCTAATGAAATAAAAAAGTGGGCCATTATAAAAGCCAAATACCAGATTATCAGGCCACGTACCATGCTATGTGATACATCCATTCCATTTAGACAAGATACCATATCACTGTATTTTCAATCTGCTGTTACTTACCTCCTCTTTCTTGAAATCTTGTTTCCTTTCCTTCTTCTGCTTCCTATTGCAAAGATTTCTGCATACCAGCTTCATTCCTGTCTCCCCCTTTCTTTGTCTGAGTGCTGAAAGGCAGCACAACCTCTTTAGCCTTTGTCATAGCCTGAAATATGCCCAGTATTCTCTTCAGATGTATGTCCTACTACTGAGAATATTCATACCTTCTGGTTTGCAAGCCATCATCATTGGGTTCCATGTGTGCCTTCTGGCAAGGAGTTGCTTGTACTGTGATTGCTAGCTGCACAGTGGGGAGGTAAGAGCCTTCTGAAGTTCATTATTATATTATTTTCTAGTTTGTTTTTCCTAGAAAATTACAGAAGAAAGGTATTAAGACAATCTGCACTGATATATGCCATTTTCTTTTTCTCATGTTTTATTACTGCTTCCCTGACTTTGATTATTCATTCCCAAAAATTTCTTTTAATTGTATACATTGTATGTATTGGGTTTTTTCTTCCCCAGACATAAGCACTACATTTTCAAACAACCTTGGGTTTAAATTATTTATTACCCACTGGGACTAGGAATTTCATTTGATATGTAAGTTCTAGTAATTTGAAATATGTATATTAACACAGAGTAATAGAGCTACAGAAGGATTTTAACATCCTCTCACCTAAGGAAGTCCTTAAGTAGACCTGCAATTTTTCCAGAGCTTGGACAGGAAAATTCTTATCCCATTCATATCTAACCTGAAACAACCTGATTTGGAATACCTCCTTCATTTCAGCCAACTTGCTTTTAATATGCAGTAAACAGTATTTCATGTGAAAGTTTCTTTCCATCTGAGAAAAAAAGGACTTACAGTTTTGGTCCAAAAATACAATCTTGGTAATTTATATCACCAAGTACTATTTAATTGCAGATCCTCTTCCATATCTGTGTGTTAATACTTGTATTTTCTCATTAAATAAAAATAGATTATGTCTGTAGTTTATGGCTAAAAGATTTGCAATAGTTACCTTGTATATTGAAAGATCTGTTGTCTCTTATTTAACTGTAATGAAATGCTGCACTACAGCATTGCAAGGACACTACAATAATAAACTGAAGAATTAGGTTCGTAACAACATTTCTTATGAATAATTATTTTTGTTTTCCTCCTTGTCTGCAAAGAATGTTTCCTGATTGTTTCTCTCTCAGCAATGGGAATATCACAATTTGTTTTAATATTCACTATCACAGCAGATATTAGAAGCTCTGATTGTTTTTCTTAATAGTCTAAATGGTTTTCTAATTCTTGTTAAAACATATATATGGATTTAACTGTTAACCTTTCTTGGAATGAAATCCAGAAACCTTGTAAGTCAATGACAAAACTGTGATCAACTGAAATAAATTTTAGCCTTATTCTTCACAGCTTTGAAACACGTATAGGTAGCTATTACACTGCCAGTTGTTCCTGCTCGATTACAAGGAGATAGAAAAAAGTCTCACAACTGGTTACCTTCTGCTGTGCATTCTGGATTTCTCTTGAGGGATCTGCACTTGCTTAGTATTTAAGAAACTTGAGTTGCCTACAGATAGGCTTCAATATTGTTGTGGGATTCTACGTTTTGATACTACTGAATGTTTAGATAAGGAATTACATTCCTAGTGCTTCCTGAGTTCGTAAGAAACAAAAGAAAAAAAAGTCATGAAAACCAAACACAAAAGAAACACACACACATACAAATGCCTTGCCCCAAAGCTAGTATTTGCGTTCTATTAGCCTCAGATTTCTCAAATCTACACAAATGAATAAACACCATGATATAAACATGAAGAAAAATCTTCAGAGATCAGAAATTAGGAACCCTTGCCCTTAAGCATAAAGTATTTCTCAATCTAACATAAATACAACCACAAAAAGAGGATGAAAAAAAGACAACTAGAAGGGAATTATATAAATCTTGTTTCAGTAAAAACCCAGTATAGAGGGAAATCTATACTTTTTATTCCCAAACAGAATGGAACTGATTGTAGGATTCTACTGCAGTGATTTCAACGAAGTCTACATTAACTCAGAAAAAAATTATCTATAAAAACATTTTTATCTTGAATCTCTTAGTCCCGATATTAAACATCTATCATTGGTGCAAGTATCATCTTGCAGTTTGCAAGAACACCACAGAAATAAATCCAAGGAATGGCAGGAACTATTCAATTTATTTCCTGTTATTTAAGTTTTCTGTTTAGAGGCCAGTGAAACTACTGTCTTTGCAATTTCTGCACAACACAACTCAAGAGGCAGCTCATTCAGAAAACACTACTCCTCTCAGCCAATGTCTCATCTGAACATTAGGAATCCTAAAGTTTTATTCAGAACACGGGTGGAAGTGCTTCATTTCGCACTCATTGTCTGCAAACTTTCCCTGCAATTAGTCCTAACAATGATTCATGACCATGCTGTTGTTTTTCCCGGGCTCAGTAATGTGTGTCTGTCAGACTTGGTTCCAAGAAAAAAGTAGCTTAAAAACCCCTTGCCTTTTTCACTTGTCTCAAAGATTGGACCAACACTGAGAAGCAGGAGCTAGAGATTTAGCTCCTTGTCTTCCAGAATGGATCCAAACACACATGTTCCAGATCCTGAAGAAAAACACATATTGTAAGTGCTGGAATGGAAGTCTGTTCTGTCCTCCCAGTGCTTTTCACTTTGTGTGGAGTAGTAGAGTATTCATGGAAAATGGTAATGCTTTTCATGACTTCATGCTCTAGTGACTATAGCAGTTTCCTAGGAGAAGAGAGAGCTGGTGTTCTATTCTTGTTCTAATTAATATTTCATTATCTCTATTAAATGGGGAAAAAAAAAGAAAAGAAAAAAAAGAGGAAAGGAAAAAAAATCAAAACTCTCACTCCTGATCCACTCAGCTCAAAGTCCAGAAGCAGAAAAGTCAATCTTGTGTGCTTACTGTCAAGAAAAAAATTCCTCTTTATGCATTTCTGAAATAAAAGACTATTTCTTTCTTACTCTGCAGAAGTGTGGTCCTATGACCTTCCCTTCTCTCCCCTCCCCCTCCCTTCTTTCTTTCTTTCTTTCTTTCTTTCTTTCTTTCTTTCTTTCTTTCTTTCTTTCTTTCTTTCTTTCTTTCTTTCTTTCTTTCTTTCTTTCTTTCTTTCTTTCTTTCTTTCTTTCTTTCTTTCTTTCTTTCTTTCTTTCTTTCTTTCTTTCTTTCTTTCTTTCTTTCTTTCTTTCTTTCTTTCTTTCTTTCTTTCTTTCTTTCTTTCTTTCTTTCTTTCTTTCTTTCTTTCTTTCTTTCTTTCTTTCTTTCTTTCTTCTTCTTTCTTTCTTTCTTTCTTTCTTTCTTTCTTTCTTTCTTCTTTCTTTCTCTTTCTTTCTTTCTTTCTTTCTTTCTTTCTTTCTTTCTTCTTCTTTCTTTCTTTCTTTCTTTCTTTCTTTCTTTCTTTCTTTCTTTCTTTCTTTCTTTCTTTCTTTCTCTTTCTTTCTTTCTTTCTTTCTTTCTTTCTTTCTTTCTTTCTTTCTTTCTTTCTTTCTTTCTTTCTTTCTTTCTTTCTTTTTCTTTCTTTCTTTCTTTCTTTCTTTCTTTCTTTCTTTCTTTCTTCTTTCTTTCTTTCTTTCTTTCTTTCTTTCTTTCTTTCTTTCTTTCTTTCTTTCTTTCTTTCTTTCTTTCTTTCTTTCTTTCTTTCTTTCTTCTTTCTTTCTTCTTCTTTCTTTCTTTCTTCTTTCTTTCTTTCTTCCTTTCTTTCTTCCTTTCTTTCTTTCTTTTCTTCCTTTCTTTCTTTCTTTCTTCCTTTCTTTTTCTTTCTTCCTTTCTTCCTTTCTTCCTTTCTTCCTTTCTTCCTTTCTTCCTTTCTTCCTTCCTTCCTTTCTTTCTTTCTTCCTTTCTTCCTTTCTTCCTTTCTTCCTTTCTTCCTTCCTTTCTTTCTCTCTCTCTCTCTCTCTCTCTCTCTCTCTCTCTCTCTTTCTCTCTCCCTTTCTCCCTTTCTCCCTTTCTCTCTCCCTTTCTCCCTTTCTCCCTTTCTCTCTTTCTCTCTTTCATCTTTGTTGTCTTTCTGGTGTTTCTTTCTTGTCTGTCTTTCCTCACCTGTTATTACACCATCTGGATGCCTTCTGTAAGCACGGTTTCTACTCAGTCTAAATGCCAGACACACCAACACAGAATATACTTCTGAGACCAGATATCTTGCTGTGCTCTGCACTGGGGTGACTGGATTTCTCTTAACTGTATATCTTTAAAAAGTCAGATAACTGAAAAAAGAGCAGTTAGGTAAAAAAGAATGAATGTAGTATCTCAAGAAATTTGGTTTGCTCATCAGTAGTGGGTTACAATGGAGAAGGAAAAAAGTCATCTTAGGAAAACTTTAAAATTTTTTTGAAGAGAATATGAAAACAGATCTTGGAGGCAGAATGAGAAAAGAAGACATCTTTGGAGAAATGCTATTTCTGTAAAATTTTGAGGTAGGAATGAGAAATTAGAAAACAAAGCTCAAATTCTTATATTCCTTTTACTTGTTCATTTGTTGTCATTTGAACTATCATCCCTGCCTTGAAAAAAATGCCAGGAATCTGCCCTGTAACTCTGATTTTCCACTTTATTTGATATTTTACCCCTTATAGGTAATTTTTTTGTGTTAAATAAGGCAGAAATAAAGCAAGAAAGGGAATTCTTTAGAAAGAATTCTTCATTCTGAATTCTGGTTTGCAGAGCATCAAAGGTAGTCTGCCCCACAAGGTGGAACTTTAAAGCAAAGAGCCTGAATATTGACCCACAGAAGCAAGCAAACAAACCAGGTTAAATAAAGTATCAACAAACCTTTAAAATTTTGGCTAGGATGTATTTGATTGTTGAAAAAAAGCATGGTAAGAACCCTGCACAAAATGGTGTATGGATGTTCCTGCAAAAGGAAAAGGCTGAAATACTACATATACATACATTTTGCATATGAAAATGACAGTTGACATAGGTGGTGTCAGACCAGCTAAGATAGCACAAACATCCCAGAAAGTTACTTAGGGTTGCTAGGATAAGGTGAAACATTTTGTTGGTTTTGTGGAAGTGTTAATCTCATCACTCATTCTATTTATGCTTAGTTTGAAACAACAGGAATGAATCATCCCCAGTTAATATCTTGAGCTCATCCATTTATTTGTATGACCTGTTACAGTGCCTTATTATTGTTTTTATTTCCCTGTCCTAGTCACCTAATAGAAAAGTTGTGGGTTTTCCCCAACCTTTCACCAAATGTACAGAGTTGTTATTTCCAAATCTGATGTGCAGATCTCTAGTAATGATGATCCTTTTTCACAGGTATAATATAATGTATTTACAGAGCAAATGAAATATCACAATTTCAATTTCTGGTTTTCTCTCTTGAATGACAAGGAAAAGAATTTAAATCTTTGACCCTTTCTATATTTCATGTCCTTCAACAACTCAGATCAAGTTTTTGGGATCATTCTTCTATTTATCAACAGTGCTATCCACCAGGCCCCACAAAGTATTGTGTTTCCAGACATTTTTCTTCTTGTGACAATAGAAAGAACAAGGACACACATTCTTTTGTGATCCTACAGCTTTCCGCAGGCAGTGACCATGATCCTTCTTAGGCATCAAGGCAATTTCCACCAAGCCACCAATTTTCAAGGAACAGGGGCAAGTGATGGAATTTTATATGGAATACAAGTGGTTCTGGCTGCCATGCCCTGTACTCCAGCACAAAGCAGTCTTGTTCATTATACATTCTCTAGCATAACAACAGTTGATTAGAAACCCTTATAGAACATTGTATTGACAGTATATTCAACTTAATCTTTTCCCAGGAGAAGATAATGAGAACTTGGCACTGGTTATACGCCCTCAAAAGACACATCTTAACCCCTCATAGTCACAATGGCCTAAGAACAGCAAACAAAAGAAGTTTCTTTGGTGTTGCTGTTAAGTTGGATAAATTGAACAATTTCTAAAATATGTCATAGCAGAAAAGTACAGAAGTCCAAAGGACTGATGTGTTCTTAGCTGAGCTGGGGAATAAGCATATTCCTCTGTGTCTCATGCAGCTGGAAAGGCAGTTGTCCTTGACCTTGGGATGGTCAGTATGAAATCGGCTTCTGGAAGTTCCAGATCCTCAGGAACCACCAGCTCCCTGGCTATCTTTACCAAATTTGACACATGAGTTTTCCTGGGAGCCTAGGTTATACTTCTACAATGTTTATTAAAAGGGGAAGGAACATAGCTTTAGAGTATGTAGCTTTTAATGGAGTGTTTCTCATGACATTTGGTTTTCAATGGCAAGAAGGTCTAATTAAGACCAAAACAAACCAAAAAACCTCAAATCAAACCAACCAAACAAACCAACTAAAGACTGAAATAAAAAAGAAAGAAAAAAAAACTAAAGAAGAAAAAGGGCAAAAAAGGGAAAATAACTCACTCTCTCTGAGTTGATCTTTGATCTTTAAGTTTTTTAGTCTCAAAAGCACCTGTTCTAAAACTCTGTATACTTCTGATATTTTGTTCCGATACAGGAAAATTAATTCTAGAAAGACAAGCTGGGAAATATACTGGTTTTGCCCCAAGCCTAGTGTCTTTATGTGTTGATAAAAAGCTAGATACAAAAATAGGGAATGGTTCAGAGAAAGAATAAAGTAAGTGAGCCAGACATTACAATACCCTGAAGCCCACATTTTCAACTGTTGTTTTAAACCAGGCCAGATTACTAATGGAACTGTTTCTCTTCAGGTAACTCCATAAAGTGAAAGTTGCAAGAAAGCTTAGCACTGTGGATGTCATCAGGGAAATAAAATATTCCTGTGTTTATGGGTGGTGAACTCTTGTTCAAAGCTGAGCTGTAAAGCCACAAAGTCAAAAATAGCACTTCTGAAGTTTAAAATGCAACAATGAAGTGGTCTATCCACAATCTTTTAAAATATCACTCTGCATACAGACTGTGTACTGAAAATGCTCATTATTGTGGTTAAAAAAACATAGAAGAACAAGTTCTCTCTTAGTCCACTCTTCCAGATTTGGAGAAGTCACCAAATTGTATGATTATGTGTCCAACATTTTAAAATATTTTAAGTGGATTTAAATCTTTTGGAACATTAAAATGCCACATGAAAACACAATAGTGCTTATTACTGGTCTCAGGAAGGTACAGCATCATAGCAGTCATGCAAAAATTGCAGATAATGAGAACTGGAGTGGAAAGACTTGATTTAAACTTCCCTTTGTGTTCCCATTGGAGGGTGAAAATTTACTGAGAACATTTAGGCATGCAAACATCTGAGATTTGTAAAATGTCATCAGACTCCTACTCTCCTGCTACTCAATCACAGAAGTGTCTAAAATATTCAGCTACACCGCACTGACATTCAAGATGCCTTGTCTAAGCTATACTGGTCGACATCTCCAAATGCTTTCTTAACTGGAAAAGCATAAATAGATATTAACTATTACATCCTGCTGAAGCCCACAGACAAGTGGGTTGTAGGCCAGCCTATCTGGACTCAGCCCAGATTTTTGCTTCAATTTCTGCTTATGCCTTTTACTCAGCCATTTTCCATGTAAATTATACATGGTTTTAGTGGGAAATGGAGACCCCTTCATGCTTCTGCCATCTGAAAAACATATAATTGGAAGTCACATTGATATTCCATCTACTATTCAGTTTCATCTGCCAAATGTTTTAGACCTCTTCAGGCAAAGACAAATACTTTTAGTAGGAAGAATATGCAACCCTCTCCTGCTCAGGGGCTGGAGTAATTTTGACTGAATTCAGTGTATTATGATACAATAATGCCTTCGGCAAGGAGTTTGTGTACCATACAGCTCATGATACTTTGAACTAATTCTTTTAAAGTTAAGAAAAGATTAGTTCAAAGCATTTTTTAGGGACCTATTTATCGTCTTCTGGATTTTGAAGTTCTTTTTCCCACTGTCTACTAGTGAATTCACTTTAAGTTTTGATCTTTCTTAATAAAAAGTTGAATGATCTTGTTATTACATGTTTTTTTTAAAAAGTCATACCTATGTATATTCAGGTATATTTAAAAAAAGAATATACATAGGTATATTAAGGATCTATAAATATTTTGCTGAAATACTAATTCCCAGGTTAGCACATATTAGAACTAACATCATAGGTCTGATGAAATTCCAAATTCTAAATGCCTGTTTCATAAGTCTATCAAACATTAATAACTATTTTCATGAATGAAGGTTTACATTGTCAATTACATTGCAGGTAAAATATAGAACAAGATATCTAATTGTTCTTATAGTATAACAGCCTGTTCACATTTTTCTTTCAAAAATTACAATTTAGTCCCTTACTGATAAGAAAAATATGCAGTTTTTCAACAACTTCACATGTAATATTTTTTAAATCAACTACTGACCATTATAAATTATATGAAGTTGAAACTGATGGTGAAGTCAGAAATGCTTGGCATTTCTGGTCATGGTTTGGCAAATCACGCCTTCTTCTGTAAACAAGAGAATACTGGGATTTTGTTTTCTCTCTTTCCTTACCCATTTCAATGATTCTTTCATCATGTTTTCCTTCTCTATTTTGAATAAAGATCTTGGGAGCAGGAACTCTCTCAACATATGTTTGAACAGCAGCCACTAAAACAAAGCACACAATTCACCTGATATGCTTAGATATGCCTAGAACTAATATAGTTAGAAAGGCAGAATTATTTTTAAATACTACTAAAGAACTGATATCTTATTCACTTATTCAACAAAGTGTACTCTGGTCCAGGATTCGGTTATCTGGTCATGTCTTGAAACAGGAAATATTTTTTTCAGATAAGGTCACCCACACAAGCCAGCAGAAGCCAGCAAGAGAAGGCAGCTGTAGTTTCAAAGAAGTCATGTGGAACACAGACAGCTTAGAAAATCCTAGCTATGTAAACTTAGAGGCTGGGGTCAGACTGTGTCTGTAAATATATCTAAGTGTTCCAAATTATATCACTCTTTTAGATGACAGAGTACTCTACTAATTTACAGAATTACTGGGGTTTTGTAGGCTCTGCTTGGGGATTTGGGGAGAGAATCCTAATAACATTTATCACTCTGTGGTGTTTAGATCCTTAGAGCAAACATGCATTCCTTGGAAAGCAAAACTCTAAACAGCCTAAAAATCTCTTTAAAATGTTGGGAGATGAGGCTTTTTTTGTCATTCTTTAAATAATCTCCACAGTAACAGCAATATTCTTCCCTGACAAATATGGCCAGCCAATGGAATAATATTATATCCATATGATACGCAGAAGAGTGAAACTGGCAGGTGACAGGCTGAATCTACTCAATTTTATTTTCCTCTAAAATTCTTAGTAGTGTCAGGGCTTTACCAAGGCAAAAATATTTGGATGTGGTTATACAACCATCACTGGCTGACAGGATAGACATCTTAGCAATCATGGAATATTAGTCACATTTGGGAATTAAATAATTTATTATTATATTTATCTGATGCATGGCATAAGCATAAAATGCTGTACTGCCTACTTACCAATTTAAAAAGTGCAGGTCAAATAAAATATAACAAAATAAACAACACAGGCCTCCTCAGAAGACTGAGACATGGAAAACATAAGGTTTGCATATTACATTTAGTATTTTGGTTTGTTTGTTATATTTAAACTTCCTCTGGAGTATATTTTTTTCTCTCTATTTTTCTCTGTCTCAAACAAATCAGTAAGTACACTAAAGCATATTATTATTCTTAGATATGAATTCTCAGTATTTTCTACTCTGCTTTGGTGAAACCCCACCAGGAGCCCTGTGTCGAGCCCAGGTGTCTCCAGCTTAAGAGGGACATTGAACTGTTGGACCGAGTCCAGAGGAGGCCACAAAGCTGTAAGAGGACTGAAGCACCTCCCCTAAAAGGACAGGCTGACAAAGTTGGAGCTGTTCAGCGTGGAGAAGAGAAGGTTGTGTGGAGACCTCATGGCAACCTGCCAGTATCTGAAGGGGAAATACAGGGAAGCTGGAGGAACTCTTGTAAGGAACTGTAGAGACAGGACATGGAGTAATGGGAACAAACTGAAAGAGGGCAAATTAGGTTAGATATAAGGAATAAATTCTTTACTGTCAGGATGCTGGGACACCAGATCAGTTTGCCTAGGAAGACTGTGGATAACCCACCCCTGGAAGTGTTCAAGGCCAAGGTAGGTAAGCCACATGACCAAGTGGCAGGTGTCCCTGCACGTGGCTGGGGGATTGGGATTAGATGATCTTTAAGTTTCCTTCTGATTCTTAACTTTCTATGATTCTATGACTGCTATGAATATTATGAAAAATTACATGTTATTCTAGCCATTTGGAGGATGCTTCCTTTCCTTCTTTTAGTCTTTTTCTCCAGGGCTCATTATTAATTCTCTTCGCCAAGCTTCAAATCAGCTGTATCCTGGGGTCTTCTCACAGATAATTCCTGTACACACTGTGGTCTACTGCAGTTGTATCCTCTACTGATTTTGCTCCTGGATTAGGTCTGACCTTCAGGTCTCTTCTGGTTCACCTGCAGCCCCAGACCCCTGCTGCACCCTGCAATGAGCACAGAGCAATGAAGAGAAGAATGGAGAGCAGTTTTCTTGATCTCAAATTGCATATGACTGTTACCAGCATGTTACACAGATTATCACAAAACCTGTAACATTTTTTTTCCTCTGCTCTGTCCAGGTGATGCCTCACCTGGAGTCTGTGTCAAGTTCTGGGTTCATCAGCACAACAGAGACTTGGAACTTCTGGAGTGGGTCCAGTGGAGGGTGACAAGGATGATCAAGGATGATCTCTCTTATGAGGACAGGCTGAGGAGCTGGGCCTGTTCAGTCTCAGGAAGAGACAACTGAGAGGGGACCCCATCAATGTCTGCCACTGCCTGCAGGGAGGGTCAGAGGAGGGACCAGGCTCTGCTCTGTGATGCTCTGTGAGGACAGGAGACAATGGGGCAGTGAGGGATGCACAGGAAGTTCCACCTGAACATGAGGAAGAAATTGACTGTGTGGGTGACCACACACTGGAACAGATTGCCCCGAGAGGTTGTGCAGTCTCCCTTCTAGAGATATTCAAGCCCCATTGGGGTGCAATCCTGTGCTGTGTTCTCTGGGATGACTCTGCTTAAGCAGGGAGCTTGGATCAGATGACCCACTGTGGGTCCTTCCAACCTGATCTATTCAGTGATTCTGTGAACATTATGTTTCATAAGATGAGAATCTTATGATTTGCTTTTGTGCTAGTAAGTATTCTTTTGATAACAGAATAATATGAACCACATTCACCAGAAAGAAAATTGAATTAATCCCAGATGTACTAAATTTCTTAAGATCTTCTGACAGTCAACATACAAGTTTTTAAGGTCCTAATCTTCAGAGGTTCAACACAGGAGTTTTTAAACTCCTAGTTTTGGAAATACTGAATGCGTATGGCTAATAAGAAACAATTTCTTTTTGGTGCAGTGTTTCCATTTGAAATATTAATTCATCTACATCAAAATATTTTGTGGAAGGGGGTAATTTTCAAAAAGCTTCTTGAACATTATTGAACATTTTGTGTAAACACTTTCAAACTCAAACACTTCATGCTCAGGACCCAAACACTCTGCTAAAAGTTCACAAGTTGATGCATAGTCACACTGACAAGCACTCCTTTCATGTGGGAGAGCCATGACTGATAAAGTCACTGAGCTGCATTATACCAAACCTACATTTTCCAACAGCATTTCATTAGAAAAGAAAACTTTGCAGGTCTTCCTTATGAAGTACGAATCCATTTGGAAGGAAAACAAAAAAAGTTGTCAGTTTACAGGTAGTTTCATAATGTGTATATAATATTGCTGTAGGGAAAAAGAAACAAGCAGACCCCTGAATTTCTCAGAGTTTCACACAGAAAGTGTAACTTTGGTAGGAACCACAGTGGGTCACCTGATCCAAACTCCCTCCTCACTCAAAGCAATCCTAGAGCTCGTGGCATAGGATTGCATGACAGGATTGCATCCAGGTGGCTCTGGAATATCTCCAGTGAGGGAGACTGCACAACCTCTCTGGGCAACTTGTTCCAGTGTGGGGTGACCCACACTAATGAACTTCTTCCTCATGTTCAGGTGGAACCTCCTGTGCATCAGTTTTTGCCCTTATTTCTAATTCTAAAGTCAGAAGAAAATTATTTTTGAGTATTTTCTAATAGTCAAGTGCAAACCCATGATTCTTTCTCCCCACCCCCACCATCCCCCCCGAACCCCTTTATATAAGATATGCTTAAAGAATAAGCACCAGGAGCTAAAAGTAAAACATTAAAAGGGGCAGGTGGGTGAGGTGGATGAACAAAGTTTCATATCCTGGTGTTACTTAGATTTGGAGTACATCTTTTCAGTAATGGAATTTCTTAATCAAATATTTAAGAACTTATGGGGTTTTGGGGTTATTTAACTGGAAAAAACACAAGGACTGAAAATATCCCATTATGAGCACAGTAATGAACAAGATCTCCAGTTAAAATTGAGAAAATAAAAAATCTGGAAGAAAAGCAGAACAGTAAAATTAATTTGGAATTTCCTGTTTAGTAGATAACTTTCAAACTGGGAAATTTTGTCTTGAAAATTTCACTCAATTTTTTCCAAACAGAGGTTTCTTTGATCTGAAGATTGAGGTGATACTTTGTGACTGCATTTTTAAAACTCTAGAGACAGTTTTTTTTAAAAGGGGCATAACCCATTCTCTCCTGTTATTTTCATTTCCTGCATCTTAAGATCTGTATCTTTTCCCTAAAGGAAACAGCATCAGTAATGTAAGTTCTGATATTACTTTTATTTAGATGAAGCTGAAGTGACCTAAAGGAGAGAAATCTCCATGTTCTAGCCAAGTATCAGAATGAAGCATAGCATTCTTTTTAATGCATGTCTATTTGTTACAACACATGCAATCAAAGCAGGCTCGAATACATAAATTAGCTGAGATTTATGTTAGCAAATAGAGTTTATGCAATCATCTGACGTTTTCCACAGCAGGAATATGTTAACTCTGCCGTTCTTTAAATTGTGGCAGTGAGTGAGAGCTAAGGCCACATGGAAAAGGAGGTCAACCAGTCTTTTACAAAAGTCTGTCCCTTGAGTGTTAGGCAGTAGCTTAACTTTCTAAAGTTTTTTATTTGTTGTAAGGTAAAGTGATTGAACTGTCAAGTTGGACAAGAACAAGAAATAACAATGACAGAATCTGAGAGACAGTAGGAATTTAGGGTTTGGTAGTCATGCTGCAAGCTTTCTTTTCTACTTGTAGACAGATAGTAGCACATGGTTAAAAAGGAAATCTTAATGAAAGTAAGAAAGGCAATATTTCAACCAAGAGAAGCTATGGTGTTTCTTCACAGGAAACTCTTCAAGCAGGTGCACTTTCACCCCCAACTCCCATTCCTGGAAGCACAGGCTCATACTGGAATAGTGAAAAATTACTGAAGATGGCTTCCTCAGGTTGTGCTGTTCCCTAGCTCTTAGACTTCCCAACAGAGAAACAAGCATGCTCAAAATGAGGCTCCAAAGATGTGTGGGATGAAAAAGGGCAATGATGAAGTGCTGTCTTAAATAGGTGTGTGGGAACAGAGTGTGATACGATGTTCTACTCCTGCTCGTCTCAGCATTCCCAAGTTTAATGAGTATATCAGGTAGGAAAGTTGGGCAGGAGAAAACATGACATAGGCAAGAGAAAAACTTCACAGCTGTGACTGAACATATCCAGGCTAACTGTGAATGAGGTATCTGCTGCTATAGGTGTGAACCCAAGGCAAGGTGAAGTTTAGCACACTCCAATGATTTGCTTGCATTTTTGGGCAGTTACAACAGCTTTCCAACTCGGCCCCCTCAGCTGCACTGCTGATGGTGTCTCCACTTGGAATTTTAAAGATAGTTCAAATACACAAAAATATCTGGAATATGAGGAAAAAATATCAGGATTTATTTGCCTCCACTATGGCTTCTTCCATGACCACCTTTAGTCTCTGACTGGCTTTTTGAAATTCCTTTAAGGCTGTGTCTCAGATGGCAGGGTGAGTATGTGAGAAGTAGAAAGCATAACACTAAAGATTTCATAATATGATCTTACTTTTATGCTTTGCTCTAAAAGATCACAGGTGATAGTAGCTGATCCTCTTCTGCTGTATCCCATTCAAACATTAATCTTCAGACAGCACAACAATCTCTGTCCAGATTTGTCTGTGTTCATCTGCTGCCATCAGTCATAACCCTGTGAAGGTATTAATAGAGAAATTGGACTTTCAGAGTTTTTCTTGGTGTTGGTATTTGGTGTTCCCCAGCTCTACATTTCAGACATAAATAATTTTTGGAATAGTGCAATCTTATGTTTTTGTCCTTTTTTCTACTTAATTGTTTTTTGTCTTGGAGTTATACACTAGATTTAAAAACTGGCTTTAATTTACTAGAACATCTTGTTAACTTGCATTCCTATCAGGATCTTTCATCTCTAAAGCAGATTGCTTCATCAAAACTATTTACCAGTAAAATTTTCAAAGACACTTAAATCAGGGTGACCATTTAAAATTCCTTAAGCCCCACAGAAAGCATAATAATGTTGCTCTCCTTTCTAAGTTTGTATTCAAAACTTTTTGTTCTACTTAATAGAACAGCTGAAGAGAAGTAATCAGAAAAATATAGTTCTATAGCAGAGCCAAAGGGAATGAAACAAGTTGTTCTTAAGTCTGAAAACAGTAGTTACAGCCAGGGTGGGTTTTCAACACATGTATGTCAACACTTGTACAGAAAGGGGTAAAAACAAATGGGTGGGTCTAGATTAATAGGAAGGTTGCTTTCATGTTAAACTCAGGGTGATATATGTAAGTACGGACTAGTAGCCTGGATCTGTGGCAAAGGTCAACCATTTAAAAGCTCAGAGTTTCTGAAATAAGGACTACAATGTATGTCTCTCTAAACAATAAAATCCACCCATGCTTAACTGGTATACAGTAAGAGCATAATAAACCACATTTTCATAAGAGTTGGGATGGAAGAAGTGTTCACCCAGCTTTTAGAGGCAAAGTCTTCCAGAATCTAATGTATTTTACTTCTAATTGTATTATACTTTCATGTGTTTTCTGTTTTATTTGATAGACTCAGGTTTCCAAATAATTAATTAAAACATTAATAAAGAAAGCAATGTGAGATATAGTTTAATGGTTTTGTAGCAACAGCAAATAGAACTTTAAATTCTGGTATTTTGGTGGATGACTGAATATGATCCAGCCACGGGCACTCACAGCCCAGAGAGCCAAACGTGTCCTGGGCTGCATCCAGAGCCCCGTGGGCAGCAGGGGAGGGAGGGGATTCTGCCCCTCTGCTCTGCTCTGCTCTGCTCTGCTCTGCTCTGCTCTGCTCTGCTCTGCTCTGCTGAGACCCAGCTGGAGCTCTGCATCCAGAGCTGGGGTCCCTGCACAGGAAGGACAGGGACCTGCTGGAGCAAGTCCAGAGGAGGCCATGATCAGAGAGGGCTGGATCACCTCTCCTACAAGAACAGGTTACACGAGTTGAGGCTGTTCAGCCTGCAGAAGGGCAGGCTCCATGGAGATCTTATAATATCTTCCAGTACCCAAAGGGAGCTTTAGAAAAGATGGGAAAGACTCTATCAGGAAGTGCAATGATGGGATGAATGATAGTCATTTTAGACCGAAAGTTAGTAGATTTCAATTTGATTTTAGAGAGACATGCTGTATTGTGAGGGTGGTGAGGTATGGGAACAAGTTGCCTGGAGAATGTGTAGATGCCTCATCCCTGCATGTGTTAGAGGCCAGGCTGAATGTGGCCTTGAGCAGCCTGACCTAGTGGAAGGTGTCCCTGCCCATGGAAGGGAGGTTGGAGGGAGATATCTTTAAGGTCACTTCCAACCACTCTATAATTCCGTGTTAAATGTCTGGGTAAATGAGACAATAGTTTTGTTTGGCAATTTCATTTGTGTTAAAACTGCAAATGACTTATTTATTACACACTCTGTTGTAAAAGATGGAAAACCCTTATTGTGAATTCATTGTGCCAGAAGAAAAAAATGGATATACTTATGTTGTTATAGCTTCAAGTCAGAATCTTATGGTTTAAAAATCTGTGATTCCAGCTATAACTCCCAACTACATTCTACACTTTAAGAAGAATCAATTTTAACTTTTCATTACAGTTTTGAGAAATGCAGTAATGCACCATATCAATAAAGGAGGAACTAAAATAGAAAGTATGTATCATAATATGCCATTATTACGTTACCACTCAAAAAAACCCCCAACAACAACAACAACAAAAATCACTAAGAGGTATTTTTTGGGAAATATCAGCTCAAGTTTGTGTAACAGAATATTGGAATAAATTTTAAAAGGTAAGCCCATCTTTATTCTGAGCTTTTGTTTCACTGCAATTAAAGTAAGTCTGAATTTGCTATGCACATGTTATCTGCCTCTTCATTCCCTGAATGAATTTGCATTCATTCAAAGGAGATGCTTTTTCATGAAGGATCACTCCTTGTCTTCCAATATGACACTGAAAGAAATGTCTTGAGATGTTGCACATAAAGTTTCAACAGACAGGCATGCAACCTGTAAGAAATTGTTTTATTGTCTAATGAAAAACATTAAGTAATTTGATCTTGCTTACCCTTATGTGAAAAAGTTGACAAGAAGCTGAAGAACCAGCATGTACTTTGCAACACATGTCAGAGGATAATTTATCATGCAGGTACGTGTTCAAGATTCTAAGCCCTGACACTTGCAGACAGGATAATGGGTTCTCATATCTTTTGGACTGTGTCAGAGGAAAGTGGGCTGGGTGAGATGGTGCAACAGAGTGTTCCAACAGCTTTTTACAGGTGTTGTCATGCCACTATCCCTTGATCTGAATGCTGCTAAAATGAATCAGGGTTCTCTATACATAATTCACTGTCATTGGCATGTCTGCCTTTCTTAATTCTACAAGACAAAGAAAATGAAATTAAGAAATACAGAGTAAAACTACTTCAGAGAGTGGACATAACTTTATAAGCCTGAGAACTGATATCCAGCAGTATAACTTGCAGTTACCATCAGAAAGGAATAATAATAATTTCTGTAAAATCTATGTTAGGTAATATAAGTAATTTTTTTGTGCATTATTGAAAAGAGTTCTATTTCTGCCTAGGAAACTCCCTCATATGTATTTTCCCTGAAATTTAACACCTTTCAGTTAAGGACAGGCTTCAGCTTCACACTATTTTTCTACGGCAAACAAAGTTTGTATACAATCATATATGTCAAGCTTTGCAAGTAAAAAAAAAAAAATAGTATTTATTTAGTCCTTCCTGAAACTACAAAGAAGATTTTTCCCTGTCTGTAGATTTTGTTTTTGTCTGAAACATTACAGGTTGTCTGCAACTCAGACATTACTATTTATTAGTACAGTATGTTCTCTGCTTCTACTACTGTGTCAGAGGTATACGGCATTGACTTGGTGCCTTGAGCAAACAAAAGAGTAAAAGAATAATCAGATAGTCGATAAAAAGATTTTCAGTTAGAGTAGACTTTGACTTTTGTAATTCTTTACAAATACCAGTTCATTTAAGGTTACCTTGTTTGTACAAAGTGAGAACTTGTAATGAGGCTTCAGATCCCACCTGTTCTTTGATAGGGTGGATCTCATCAGCAATTTAATGTGACTGAAATTATGAAAACCTTCAATGCTACAACAGAATGCTAGTCAATATTAAATTTCTTAACCAGCTCATCTCCTGGCATTCAAAGGAGTACAAACAATGCTAAAAGAATCACTTTTATCACGGTTGCTGTTCCTTTACATGAAGGCTACTGTAATAGCATGTCCCCATTAAAAAAATATGAAAATAAACTCATGAAGATCTGCAGCTGCAAAGACATCCTTTTCATATCTGCTGACCTTTATGCACTTGAGGCATATCCAAGTTTCCTCCCATCAGTGCCAAATCCTCCTCTTGTTTTAGAATCATTACTAGTCTGAGATATCTTTATACTGAAACATCATGAAAGAACTTTGGGTGGCCTCCCTCAAGTAATCAATACTACTTCACTACAGACCTGACAAAATCAATTTTCTCGGTAAAATAACAACTTAATCAAAGCCTGTGTCCTCCAGGTGGAGTCAGTCAAGTAATCAGAACTGATACGTCTTTCTGTTATGAAATGCTGAGAGGAATACAAATTCATCTGAACATTAAAAAAAAAGCAGTGATAAAAAATATCCTTTGGAGGGTTCCTCATTCTCAACAGTGGAGACAGGGAACAGGTATTTTCATCAGGCAGAAGAGAGATCAGAAAAGCTCCAAGAGATGCTTTAGACAACATGGCCAGCCAACCAAAATCAAGAGGAAGACATACCCAAAGACAAACACCTGGACAGGTACGAGCGGCAGGAGGGTATCCCACAGGACTATGAAACAAATAGATTTTAGCAATCAGGTGACAGGAACAGAGTGAACAACCAAGTACAACAGCAGTGAGGGAAATTGGTCACGCACCAGGAATGAGGAAACCAAGGCAGCAGCAGGGTCAAGACCGAAGTGGGGGTAGTCAAAGGAGTAACACACACAGATGAGTGGACATCAGGCACTCCATGATATGGGACTTGCCTACACCCACTGTCACACTGAGGAGGAAAAAACAAGTTGTACAATCCCAACATACACCTCGTATTTACAACAAACCTTCGGACATCCTCCTGGGACCACCTGCAGCTGCAGCAACATTACACAACTGTTGTAGTAACAACAGGTCTTACATCCCCAGCAAACATAGGAGAGGTTTCCAGTAATCAGAGGACTGGTTGAAAATCACATTGTAGTTTTATAACATGCACAGAGGTTCAGATTGCCCCCATCCATTTCCCCATGACCATTAATGGGCAAAGAGATCCAGCATTTAAAGCATATGCTACAAAGAGCCTGGGTCACCAAGGATAGCTTTATTCCAAACATGGATTTAACCATGGTGATCATGAGGAGGGCTGAACAGTCACAGATGTAAATAAGGCTATCTAATTAAAAAAACCCCAAAACAGCAAACAAACACCCCCATCCTATCCCCCTCCACAAAACAAAACAAAACAATCCAAAACAAAACAAAACAAAACAAAAAAACCCAAACCATCAAAAATCTCTAAGTCAAACTGGACATTTTAAACTGTTGTATATTGTACCCAGAACAACCCAGAGTTCCAGAAGATTGTCCAGCTAATTTTATGAAACTCTCTATCACAAGACACTAATGATATATTGCAATATTAGAGATTTTTCATTTAACTCTGCTGTATTTGAAATCCCTTATGGTTCAGTGTTGCATACATTTTTGTGATAAAAACTAAAGAAAATAGAAAATTTAAAATGCAACAGAAAAAATCTTGATGATGTTCTGAAATTCTCATGGAAATAATTAGGAATGAGGGGGTGAAAGACTTAATTCTCTGAAGAAATACCCAGGCTTAGTTATTTACAGATACCGATTAAAATCTTGGATGTCAGTGCCTTGTGCTGCTACTCAATGTTGAACTGTAAGTGAACTGATAAATAGACATACATTTTTTAGATGCAAATTCTATTCTTGGCTAGATTTTGAAAATTATGCTAAAATATTTATACCGACTTGATACTTTAGTCACAGAGGCAACATTTCCTAATAATTAGATTTTACTATTTAATAATGAAAGAGTATGCAATATTTCAGAAGTTCACATAGTCCCCTGTTCAACTGACTGTTCAGTATTTCCAAAGTTCCTCACTAAGTATTTATGTACTCTACCCTCTTTGTACAATCTGATTCTCCAAAGGACATGACCTACACATGCTTATTTCACATCTTCATCCCAGTTTGTGTAAAGAACACCCTGGCTGGTATTACTGACATGCACAAAATCATCTCATATTATGATAGTCTTAAAACAGACCCTATTTAAACCTTTCAATTCTTAAAGCAGGCTTTAACAGCAAGGTAGATACAGACTGCAAAAATAGGACAAGGGATAAAGGTTTTAGACTAAAAGAGGCCAGTTTCAGGTTAGGTATAAGGAAGAATTTTTTTGACACTAAGGATGTTAAAACACTGGAAGAGGTTGCCCAGAGAGGTGGTGAATGACTCGTTCCTGAAAACATTCAAGGCCAGGTTGGACAGGGCTCTGAGCAATCTGGTCTAGTTGAAGATGTCTGGGCTGATTGCCAGGGAGGTTGGACTAGGTGACCTTTTCAAGTCCTTTCCAACTCAAACCATATAATTCTATGATTCTATAATTCATTAACAACAGCTTCTATTAAAAAATAAAGATAAGAACAAGGTTTTTGCACAACACAGAGATACTTGAGATATCTTAATGAGATGAAAACAGCCTAAGAAAACTAATGGAGCTTTGTTCCTAAGCATATTGCCCCACAGTATATGGCACTGCATTGTGAGATAAAAATATACCTGAACATTTGATTAGTTTTAAATCCAGGCATTTTAAATGATTGTATGAGGGAAATCTATTTTTTTTTCCCAAATATTTACCTGTGTAACTATCTAATACTAAAGCAAACAAAGCTATATAAATTTTTGAGGTAGAGGTGTTATGTAGAAGTAACCTGTAGGTCCTGGTCCATGGCAAGTTGAGCATGAGCCAGCAGTGCCCTGGCAGCCAGGAGGGCCAACCCTGTCCTGGGGCCATCAGGGACAGCAAGGCCAGCCGGGCAAGGGAGGGGATTGTCCCCTCTGCTCTGAGCTGGGGCGGCCTCACTGCCAGTGCTGGGGGCAGGTTTGTGTGCCAAAAAAAAAGACATTTAACTATTAGAATGTCCAAAAGATCAGTGAAAATTGACAGCTAGAGAATAATACAGATTTTGTTCTTCCCATTTGAAACATGGCTATCATCAGAGCAGTATTCCATATTTTTATGAGGCCACGTCTGAAGCTTTTTCAGTAGGAAAAAAACACACTTGAAAATAAAAATATTTGGATAAGTTGAAGGCAGCAAGGCTCACAAAACCAAGGGAAAACCAGAAATAATCATTCTCCCAGGAACTACAGAACTGGAAATGTGCAGTTTAAAAGGTTAAGTCTTACGTGCCTCTCAGTTTCAGGCTATTGAGCTGGCACCCTGAAAACAACTAACATTCCAAGAACACTAAAGCACACATTTAGAAATGCTCAGAAAGGCAAAAATTAGCTATTCTAGGAACAGAGGCCTTGAAACTCAGTTTTGTGCATCTCGATTCGTCCACCCCATGGCACTGAGTTCTGTGCAGCTGAAGTGATAGACAAAATTATATTTTGACAACAAGAGGCAAGAAGAGAAACTCCAATCCTTCTGGATGTCCATTTGAAGGTGCACAGAGACATTCCCCTCTGTGCTGGGCCTGCAACAGAAAAAAAATCTGTTGACATTCAATTGAAATAAAAAATGACCTAAGTGCAAATAACGATTCATTTGTACAAGACCTTTGTTAGTCCCTTGTTCAATAACTTCAAAGATTGTGTTAATATATAGACCTCCTCTTCCTTTTACAAGTGGATTTCTTAGTGACCTTTCAGAAAGACGGGACTGTAGTATGGAGATTCCGCATAAATTTATCCTGAGTGACAGTAACTGGTGAAAAAGAAATAGTTCATTGACTTTACATAAAGCAAGTCCCATCACATTTATTCATTTGATGTACTTGATTAAATTGATGTGCCAAAAAAAAATCCCTGGAGAAATATAATAGTTAACTCCTGTATTTGCCAGTATATCCTTTTAATTTAAATGGCATTTCTTTCTTCTTGTCTAGTGAAGATTTTCAACTTACTCATCCACAATTTATGGCAATACTTTTGTCTTATAATTCATATTCCTTTTGTTCTCTTGTGCATAATCAGAGATTTCCAACAGACTGAGGGAGTAGGCAACCCAAGAAAAATAACGATTTATTTCTAGGAATGCTATGAACTGCTCATTACAAAACCGTTCATATTGCTTGACATATTTCCTTATTTGCAAAGGAGGGAGAGCAATGTAGAACGGTCAGGGAACACCAGCAACTCCTACTGGCATAAAACAGGGCAATTAGACAGCAACATTTTTCTTACTGATTCTCCAGCAAAAGCAGCACAAGCATATTTTATACCTGAACCAAAAAGCTTTCTACATATTTTGTGAAGAAATATCATCTTCTCACTCCTGCCACTAGCCTTCATTAAATAGTTAGCTACTGTTAGCAGCTACTTTTTAAATGCCCTTTAAATTTTACTACTAGTCTATACTATTTGTTTTGAAACACACATGCTCTAAAACTGGGATTGTAAACATCAAGCTATTGAAGTGTAACCGCTAACAGCAAAAATTAATTATCATTACCAAAACTTTACTATTAAATGGACCCTTTATAAAATGTGCCACTCTACAAAGAGTCCTGATTCTGAAGTCTAGGGAACCTGTTGCCTTTTAATGTTTTTCTGAAAAGTTACAGTTACAGTTAAAATCCTGATATTGACAATCATATCATTATTTCCCTCTCTGTTAAAATACTTTGCAGTGAAATCCTGGAAATAATAGACATGCTTCACACAAATCTCTTGCCTACACTTCTTTTTCCTAGGAAACTACTTGGAAGGATACTAAGATACTTTTTTACAAGTTATTCCATATTATACATACTACATCAATTTGAATAAAAAAGCCAGAAACCAACAACAACAAACCCCCACAATAAAACAGTTCAAACATACTTGTCCTAGAACAGATCTGTATAAAACAGTCCATGGAAAAATAAATAATCAGGAGAACTATTCAATCATCTAAAGTAATGGAATAATTTATAAACTGAACAAATAAAAAAGGGGTACAGGAAGAAATAAGTTATTTAAGTGCTGAGGAATCAAAATCCAGAGGTTGCACAATGCCATCATCCTGGAGCTGTAGTTTCAGACATAATAAATTGCAGGAAGCTCCTTGAAAGAAGGTCAGCATAAATTATAATATCAATACTCATATTAAGCTAAAATTTTAAACTGTTTGCTGCAATACTAACTATGTGTTCTCAGGGTTTAAAATTAGAGTATCACACAAATATCCTTAGAAGCAAATATCTGAATAAATTTAAATTCCATAAATCTTGCTTGACTTAACAGGGTGGCCATTTCTGTCTCAGCAGAGGCTTTATCTTTTTTGAGGAAAGGAAGAGTGATTCATTAACTTCATCATGCTTTGTATAAGGCTACATGAAAACAATGACTCCCTGCCTTGAAGGCAAATTTTTTTTATTTTCCTGATTTTGAAAGAGCAATAAGTGGGAAGCTCAATAACCTGTATGAAGCATGAGATATGATGCAAAAGTGCTTATGATAAAATTTCCCTATCTGAAGTTGGTAAGCGAAAAGTAACTTTAAAAGTAGCATTCCAGAAATGAAGAACAAATCCTGCCCTCAGGCAAGTGTGCAGAATTTTTTTCCATGATATTCAAGAAGGCAGCAGCATTACACCCTCACCTTATTTCCATTTATTGTGACCAGTCTATCATTGTGTTTATGGTATGAATCACTTCTGCTGTTGCTTTGTTGGCAGCACTGGCAGAGATCCCAATTAGCACTATTGAGGCTGAACAGATTTAATACATACTAATATTTGGTCTGTTTCAAACAGCAACAGAGAAAAGGAAAAAAGATTCTTAGAGAAAAGTGACCTTACAGAGTACTGTATTACTTCCTTTCTATGTCTGTTTTCTTTATTTCCATACACTCACATAACAAAACTTAAAAAGAAAAACAGGTAGACAGCCCCAATATCCCAGTGCCAAGGAGGCTCTCCCTTCTGACTTTTTGCATAGCCTGCTCAGATATTGCTCCCAGATGGGGTGGTTTCAGTGTCTGTGTCTCAGCACACCTGGAAGCATCTCTGTGACTGTGTTCTCTGTGCTTTGTGTGTAAGCTCCACCCAGGAACAGAACTCTTGATGTTGTTGATCTCTGGTGAGCTCAGACTAACACACAAAATAGGATTTCAGGGTCTTTTTGTTTCTTTCTCATTAAGTGTCTGAATTGGTTTTATTTCAGATATATACCCTATGGCAGAAAACCAAGCAAATCAGATTTCAGCAGAAGGAAGCACACAACACAACTGTGACAATTTACAATTGAGTGGGTTAGAATTTGTTTCCAGTGTATGGCTTAATTAAATAGAACCCAATTTTAAAAGGTTATCCTGTGTGCTTCTGTTAATATGTAAGCACTCAGTACTGAAGGTGGAGAAAAGCTTCAAGGCAATTTATTCATTTAAACAACAACAAAAAAGCACCTAAAGAGAAAATTGAAATTGATTTTTTTAAATTCTAGTTTTATTAGTTAGAACCAAGTCCTTAGGTAGCAGATTTAAAGTCTGTAGGCAGAAAAGTGCACTGTGAAGTCAACAAACTCTTAGACCCATATTCAACAGCAGAAGGAAACAGAATAGGACAGAAAATATTTTTAAACAACAAGTAAAAGCTGAGTCTGCCAAAGATGACTACAGTTGCAGCTATGTTACTGCCAACAGTGCATATGTTTCATATGGGCAGCTGAATGCTTTCTATTCAGTATGCAAGAATCCTGTTCTCCTGACCTATATTAACTGGAAATGCTCTAAAACTTTCTGAAACAGAAACCTCTCACATATAATTACTCCCTGCTCTGTGAAACTTCTGAAGGCTTCTTTACACATGTATATACAGGCTATTGCTCTCAGTATCCTAATTAAAAGACAGTTGTCTCCACTTCAAATTCAAAGAAAACAGCCAAACCCCAGTAATTCCAAATATGACTAGATTGCATCTTAAGTGGGCTTCTTGGCAAGCCCAGAGAGTCCAGATGAGATATATTGTGAGAATATGTTAGGTCTCCCTGCTGGTCTCCATGCCCAGATTTTCTCCTGAGAAACAGTGTCCATATATGTGCGTGTGCGAATGGAAAACAGCACAGATTTTGTCCTACAGGGAATCAACGTGCTCAGGGAAAGTGTCCAGGTCTGGAAACTGGGAAGGTTTCCCAGATCCCAAAGTACAGACATAGACACTGAGAGACAGGGTCTGGCTCCTCAGTTCTCTGGTTTTCATAATCCAGTTGTCCAAAAGGATCTGAAAACTGGCCTAAAAATCTTCACTGTCCTCTGGTTTTAGATAAAAGCTGTCTTCAGGAAAGAAGGAATTGTGAATTCTGATGTGAAAAGCTTCAGATTCCAGTTCTCAGGTCTGCATGAATCAATTTGTTCAGAAATCAAAAGAAGGACACAAATTAGGTGCTTGATTGAGACAGAGGAGAAAACATCCACCCATAAAGCAAAGCACATGAAAAAACACAATTCTGAGGAAATGCTGTGGTACAGCTGTTGAACAGCATCCTGTAAGCAGAAGAAACAATATAATCCCCTAGACATCCCTTAGGCTTAGGAGAAAGCACTCAAACATAAAAATACATGGAAGAGAGATAGCTACACCCAAATATGCCACCAAGACTGTGGAAAATCTGTGTATTTGCTGGAAATCTATAGCTAGTACAGTGTCTACAGACAGTACAGTATTTCCTCCTGTCCAATGGATTTGTCACCTATGTAGTCTGTGGAAAAAGTTCTAGTCTTATAGATCACCTTTTATGAAGTTCAGAGGTTTTTCCAGGCATTTCTCACAACCAGTATTAAGTCACACCAAAAGTCAAATGCAGCAGTTTTACATCAAATACACAACAGGGTGTACAAATAATATATAAAACAACCCACTTTCACATCTCACTGAAACTCTAGATAGCAATTTTATTCTTAAGAGGTTTTTCACACAAAACACTGACCAAACAACTTTGTTTGCTATCTGGTCAGTCAACAAAACAATAAACAAAAGTGATGTAGTAGTATAACACATTCACCCATTTTCTTCTCAGAAAATACTCAAATAAATAATTAGACTAGCTACATTTGGAATGATAGTGATCTAATCCCTCCAGTAAAGTTCCACTTTTCCCTCCCTACTTCTAACCATCAGAAGACAGTTAATGTGGCTGATAGAAATCTTGTATGTTGATCTCCTTCAGGCTACTAGTAACTTCATCTACTTCAGTGCCAGTTGCCAAGGGAACCAACAAATTGAGTCAGTGATAATCAGGGTAATCAATTTCAGTTATTTCCTCTGCCTTTCTCTACTAAGCCAAAATGCCCTTTTATCTCATTAAGCTGATCAAGCATGGGTTTGGTCTCTTGTTCACTTAACACAGCTCTTAGGAAAAACAATCCTTCTGCTGCACCACAGCAGTAGAGCGTGACAGATGGGTGAACTGAAAACTAGCCATATTCACAAGGTGCAAAAAAAAGCTTGTAAAAGTGGCACAGCTCTTAGTAACTGACTTAGGAAATGCCCAGTCCTTGAAAGGCAGATAGACAGTGTGGACGTAGCCACTGGAATTATTTTGTTCTTTGTTTTTTTATTCACAGCTAGATAGAGCTAGCTGAACTGAGAGGAAACAAACTAGAGGGAAGCAACTTGTGGGCTCATACTTCAGACACACATTAAAAAAGACACCTAAGAAAACCTTGATGGGTAGAATAACAATGAGATGTAAATCTAGGAAAACATTTTGGAGAAAATTTTTAGTAGAAGTGTTGCTATTACAATCTTAGCATAGACAGCTAATGTGGTTGCCACTTAAAGTCCCTAAATCATTGTCTGTATATCTTTGGGTGTTTTCATCCCCCTGTTTTGCTGGTAAAGTCAGTCTGGAAGGACAGTTTGGAAATTGCTGCAAATGAAAAAAATTGGTTCTGCTGTTTTGTTTATAACAGCTAGTCTTAAAGGTAGCACTGAAGAGACATCTATAGCCCTTCCTTGGCTTTGATATCTTCCCAAAAGTTTAGCTTTTGAATCAGATTTCAATTTCATTGAAGATTTTCTGTAATATACTTTTGATATGTATAACTAGTATTTGGATTGACTAATTTAGGAAAGAATAAGAATCCTCCTAAAAGTACTTCCATGAGGCCTGCATCTGAACACTGATACTCATTAATTCTGTTTTTATAATGCTATCAGATATTTGTTGTATTTTTATGACACACAGAGAAATATCCCAGATTAAGAGAAAATAAACTTTTGAAAAGGTTTGTTTAAAAGCTACCTGGGATAAATATGTAGTTTAGAATTGCCAGATCCTACCCTACAAGTTCTGGCTTCTTAAACTCTTACTCTTGCCAAGATGTTACTATAGGGAATGGCTTTGAACAATCCTGAGGCCTAATCTCTCTGCAGTAGCTCTGCCAAACTTCATCAGGCTGGGCTATCACACCAATGAAACCAAAGACTGGGAGAGTGTTTGGCAATTTGGTTGGAGTCCAAATCACTCAGTTATGACCTAGGGGAAAAAAAGAATCTCCTCACTGTTTAGAATATAGACAACACAGAGATTTGTTTTATCGGACCATCTTCACATTCAAAGGTCAAAAGCTCTGCTGAGATGTTCCATTACCAGATTACCTTTTGAGACATTTCACCTGGCTCTTACCCAAGAACAAAAGTTATTACCAGAAGGCCTGCACACTTCCTGTAGACAACAATTCTACAAGCTCTATAAATTTTCCAGCCAACAATAAGACATTCTACTTGTTATTTGTAGTAATAATATATGTCTTTATTGCATTTTGAGACAAGCCGTGAAACAAGAGATTATCTTCTGTGAAAGCTATAGGACATCTTTACTCTTTTTATGCTGATATTTTTGTGCAGTTTTTATCACAGCTCTAATTTTTAAGAGAGAGGGAAATAATTTGTCACACTGTAGTTTACTTACAGGACCATTATTAAAGCATCATAACATTTATAAAGCATGCTTAGCATTTAGCACTGCTCTCGGTTGCTTTGTTAATATTTCTTAAATGGCAACGTAACTAACACAAATTAAAGTCATTAAAAAGCTACACATATTTAAATATAAACCATTGCTTTAGCACTTAATCTAATCTCTTTTTTTGTAGATGGCAGAAAAGGAAGTTAATTTGCATATATGCTTTGATTTAGCAATTCAGGTTGAACAGATAAAGGAGAGCTCTGAAAAACAGATCATTAAAATTAAAAGCTCTAATAATTGATGGGCCTGGAAGACAGCCTCAGTAGATAGCCCAGCCTTTTAGTACTCATCAGGTTTGGTTAAACCTTAGCAGTATGAGAAATGTGCAAAATAAATTTAAATATATGACAGATGTGCTGTTAACACATTCAAATGTTTTAGCATCTCCTTCTGGATTTATTTTATTCTGATTCTCTGGTAGCACTGAGAGACTATTGATACTATTTTTTTTTTTTTTTTTTTTTTTTTTTTTTTTTTTTTTTTTTTTTTTGCATGGCTAATTGTGTGCACTGGAGAGCAATCAACTGTGATTCTAAGCACTGAAGAGGGATTTTTAATCTCCATGGCCTCTGAGGAGCTTTAGCTGCTGGAAGTCCTGGTGATGTCATTTGGAGTGACAGAAATTCAAGATTTGTCAGTGATTTCTAAGCAGTACATCAGAGAATGTGTTGACGACAAGCAAAACATGGTTGTGAAAACATTGTCGTTTGGTTCCAGAGTGTCCTTTTAATTAAAACCATTTACTGTGCCTTGGCTCAAAACATGGGCAGAACTAAGAGCATTCAACCTTGTTTCCTTTCAGACAATGTCAATCTGGAAGCGCTTTTCTTCTCTCCTTTTTCCCATGCAAATTACAAGCACAGCAACTGGAAGAATCTCTTTAAAGCTTGTGCTTCCTCCCCAGGCAGAACTGGTTCCAGAACTGGGGACCTGACCAACAAATGCAGGAATCTTCATGTTCAGTACAAGATTTACCTGTGGTTCTGGCCTATAACCTGTATTTCTGTATGTGCTGCTTCCCAGGTAAGAGGGGATAGGAGGGCTGTGAAAGGCAATCTGATGAGCATACAGAGGACCAGGGTCCTCTGCAAAAGACGTGGCAGCAGCAAACATATGAATGGGAAGAAATGTGACTCATAATCATGACTTTCGTTTCAGTCAACTGCAGTTTTATTTCACTCTTTCTTCTGGGCATAATCCTTCTTCTTGTCCCTCTCTCTTTTTCTATTTGTATTTGCTCATTAATGAGGAGGAATTGGTTCTTACAGAAACTGTTACGCCATCTGCTCTGTAATTCAGCTAAGGCATATCTGACTAAAGGATAATGCAACATTGGGATAAATGTTATCCCAATGGGGATAAGTGAATGGCCTCGGGAATGTTTTAGAGAAGATTTGCACCAAAATAAATCTGGATCCAGACAAGACTCTTCTTTTAAAATAATTTTGAGACTGACATATCAGTTTATTTATTTCATCTCCTATGCTGCCAAAATTAACTGATGTATTAAACTTTTTAAAGGCTCTTATACCTTCACCATTACTCTCCTTCCCCACCCTTGATTTCCTCTCTTAAATGGTTATTAATATGTAGTTACACTGAAATTCAGTACTAAAATATTTATGTGTTTGCTGTAAATTCAAATGTTTTAGCATTGATTAAATTTATCTATTAAACAAATTTATCTGTTGCTGTAAATTACAGCAATGTTAAAGGCCCCAGACGTGCTTGTCCCTTCTTTACTGTGGATTAGATTGAAAACATATTTGTGAGAATGACCCTAGTCTTTATAAATTCTGGTTAGTCTTCAAAGAATTGGTTTTATTTTTTCAATGATAAGTAAGAAATTCAAGGTATTCTCCTTAATCACTTATGTTGCTGTGACTTTAATATTTTCAAGCTGATATAAATAAAAATACAGCTCACAGCATCAATTTTAATACACTTAAAGTTTCAGAGCATTCCATTTCTTCTACTTATACAAATAATTCGTTTTCAATTTTGAATTTAATATACTTAGTATAATTATTTGATCTGTCAGAATTACCTATATTGCTTGAAACAGAAATACTAGGTGCCATAACACAAAAACACCACCACAATAACTTTATGATTAATTGAGAAAATGAGCCTTTATTTCCTACCTGCTTGTAGAGCCCACAAAGTCCAGAGTCTGCCCTGTGTTAAACAAGCTGTGGTTCCTTTAATGATGTCCATTTGATTATGAATGAAACTATGATACCATAAACTAACAGACAAAAAGTCTTTTTTAACAGAAAAACTAAAGGAATGTCAAAATAAGGTCTGCCATATTTCTTTCAAATTACTACTGGCCCTCAAATGTACAGGTTGCAGACACAATTTTTCAGATATGTTCACTAGACTCTAACTCCGTTTGGCTCCACATTTTCTTATGCTGACTTGAGCTGGTTTTTGTTTGGTTTTTTTCCTTTGTTTGTTTGTTTGTTTTGTAATATATACATGTTTATTACATGTAATTGGAAACCTGCCTTGAGTAGAGAAACATGACTACCTGGGGTGGATCAATATTTGCATTCTTATTTGCACTTGTCTGGGAAATATCAGCCACAGAATATCCAGGAAACACTTTTATATCTCATCCCAGACTAACAAAACTTAAAATATCAATTACTTAAAAAATTACACTAGCTGTGATGACATTAATCGTGTGCTAATGAGTGTGTTAGGATAAGGCTTTACAACAGCAGGCCTGATAACAGAATTATCTGTGAAAAGAACACAGATAATTCTCACAACCATCAAAGAAGGTATTCATAAAGCAATAATACTCATCACGTGCAAACACTGTGGAATCTAGCCTCATCTAACCAGTATTTTTCTCAGATTTGAAAGCACTGAAAACTATTAAATGGCCACTTAATCCATTTTATGCCAATTGACACTATAAGACATTCTGTTACATGATGGGAAACAATTTAATGACATCTTACAGCATTTACTGGAATTTGGGGGTGTGGCTGGCAAAAGGGAAGAAGAAAAATAAACAACAGGGAATTTTTATGGTTTTAGCTTGGATGTCTATTTAATCCAAAATATTCAGAGTAATGAGTTGAAATAAAACAGTGAAGACGTTATCTCCTTTTCAGGTAGTCAGTATATGGTGTTTTTAGCTGCTTAGGATTCAAGTTAATATTTCAAAATAACCCTTGCAGGCAAATTGTTTTCACTATCTGATGAGAGATGGTGAGCTCGTTTACATGGTGACATTTAGCTTGTGACACTTTTACAGCACTCTGACAGTTTGCAAAATAGAGTGGCCTCTGCAGCTTTTTGAGAATGATAATTACATAGCTCCATTTCATTTATCTAGGATGTACAGGCACAGTTATCTTTAAATGGCTGAAATTGCCTGACACTGAAAAATAATTCTACCCTGCTTTACTTGTAATTGATCTAGCTGGAATTGTCCTGTATTTCATACCTTTATCATCCTTTCATTTAAGTACTCAATCTGAATGGTGCTAACTAATACAATACAATAAAAGAGAAGTAACTCTAAATGTTGGGGTTTCCACCGTAGGAAACATTGTTCTTTGTGTTCAGTTTGACAGACCTCACTCATTTAGTGACAACCAAATGGCAAACAGAGGTTGGTGCTGACAGGCAACTGTTAAGCTACACAACACAAGAGCTGTCAGCTTCCCCACGGCATGGTCAGAGATAAACCTTCCTGTCTCTTCACAGGAATGCCCAGATCTTATCTGAGAAGCACAGCCAAACCTGTCCTGATAATGACTTCCAGAAGCAAACATCCACTTCTAGCCACTTGGAAGTGTTGTCAAGTTACCACTTTCATTCTTCAATTCTCAGTTAACGATCCAGTAATGAATTTTGCTCTAGATCTGTCTGAAGGACAAAGATTCAGTGCCAACACTGCCTCTCAAAGCATTTAGCTGGAGAACCCTAGAAGCCAAGGAAATTTAGCTTGGTCTCGACAGATGTTTCAGAAATAGCAAAAGAGCTCAGAGCACCTGCTGTTCCTAAAATAAAAATAAAAATTAAAATAAAATAAAATAAAAAAATTTTTAAAAAGGGAAAAAATTAAAACATTTGGAAAGGATAAAATTCAGACAATTTAAGGACAACTCAGTCTTCAGTGTGTGCTTGTTTCTCCAGATCATTGACAAAAAAATTGAATAAAACCTGTCTCTTACAAGGACTATGGACTTCGTTTCTACTATGAAAAGGCCTACCCTTTACTTCCTCTAGACCTCAATCAGTTTTCAGTCCTCAAAAGGACCTGCCCCCCCAAACCCACAGCAATTTACAGAAGAGAAAACACTCAGAAATTCAACACAATTTTAATTATGATCAAGAATTGGACCTTTTCAAACTTGTTCATGTTACATTCACACATGCAGACACAGAACGAGGTATTAATACGATATATCAGGGGAAAAGGGGGAAGAGAGAGAGGGAAAGGAGCTCTGCACTTATTCATTGCCTCTTTTTTTTTTTTTTGTCAGGGCATGCAAGAGAAACTCCACTTGTGATTAGGAATATTAAATAGTGCAAGAACTGTACAGATGGTCCAGTGCTCTAAAGAACACACACATAATTAGAGACACCCTTGAATTAATAAACCATACTGTAAAAGGAGTTCCCTAAGTAGCCTAAGAATATTTTTTGCAGCATTCTTGACCATAGAGAATGCCAGAAAGACAGCTACAATGAAAGCGATCACAAGGTAAAACAATTAAGGTGCTATAGAAAATGTGATGTTTGGAAAATTAATGGCTAGTACAAATTAGTGGTATCTAGGAAACTTGAAAAAAAGTGAAGTAACAGTATAAAAGCATTCTTTTCTTCAGCTGCAATAATAAATCAGGGAAGCTGCTGGTAAATAAAAGTGAGTAAGCCCTACTAAATTGCTCTAATGGTTTCACGTTCGCCTGTTTCTGTTTGCCAAATTTAGTGCAGTGGTCTGAGTGTTTACTCTTTTCCCTCTGTGAGACAGGAAAGCAAAGCAGGCCCAAACTTAAAGCTATAAAGACAGATTTATTAAGAAATACTAAAAGAAGAGAATGAAAATCAAAATGAAACTTGTCAAAACACTTCCCTCTCCCCCACCAGCTTCTTTTCTTTCTCACAGACAATGTATAAAGACAAAACTTGGAACTCTTCAGAACCATTTATAAAACAGTCTTTCATCAGTCCTTTCAGAAAGAGAAGTCTCTCCTGATTTGTTGTGGTAACTTTCCACAAGAAAGAATAGTCCACTTGTAGCTTTTAACTTTCACAAAAGCAGCCATCCAGGGGAAAAATCTGCAGTTGTGAACCTCCCATATCACGTAGCCTTTCCCATGGCTACATAAGGGCCATGGACTCACGCATCCTGGGTTATCATTTTAAAAATGAACAATTCAAATGCAAAGGATATTCTTCATCTCATGGAACAGAGATCTCTTTTCACTTCTTCACTAGCACAGAGGGCTTCTTATCTGTGTTCAAACATCTCATGGGATCACAGGATCACATCTACTAATTCAATATTCACTCAGACACTTACAGACACCTTTGCTCAAATCCACAAATCTGAACAATCATTTCCCCAATTCATATTTTCCATGATTTACAGGAATATTCTAGCATATTACAGTCTGTTATCACAGCTCATAGGAGATCTTCAGCTTAAGATCAAGGCATCTTCTCATCTCTTTCACCTAAGTGGCTGCTCTTCCTTGACTGACTCTAATATCTTCATATTGTCCTTTTCCACGTCCCTAGTTTGGTCTTTTCTCTCACTTAGAGAAGGGTTAGGGCTTTGGAAGTTTCATCTGTGCAAGGAAAGAGTTAATATCTTGCCCGGGGCCTGCAGTGGTCATGCTGATCTCTGCCAGTGGCCGCCTCTAGGATTTCAAAGCAGGGATGGCAGAAGAGAACTGAGGAGAGGGATCTCGGAGGGGTCTGGCTGGTGGATGCCTCCCGCCCACCCCTCGGTGACAATCGGGGCAGGCCCGGCCCAGCCGGGCCCGCAGCTGCCATCAGGGGCCCGGGGACATCTCCCTCAGCTCAGCTGGCGGCGTGGGGCAGGCCTTAAGGCTGGCTGGATGTTAACAGCTGTTGCCGCGGTGCCTCCTGGAGCCACTGGCTCTTGCCCCGAGCTAGCCCAGGCACTGGGACAAGGCGCAGCCTAGGGTCAGTCTGCAGGCAGGGCGAGCAGAACTGACTCCTGTGGGCTCTGTGTCCCTGAAGGGGCTTATGAGGGATGTGCTGAAGCAGCAAGGCAGAGGAATAAGGAGGACCCAGAGATGGTGCAGCAGAGAAGGTTTATTAGCCTAGCTCTGAGCCCAACTCTGGACCCAGATACTGGTCGTGCAAAGAGTTTTAAGGGGGACAAAAGGGGAGGAGAAAGGGGTGGGGTTGGCCGCCTCCGGCCAATGGGATACAGTCTCTAGGGTAGACAGGGGAGGGGAAAGGCACTTCGGACTAATCACAGAGAACTGGGAGGGGAAAACCAAAGGCGGGAAGGGTGATGGACACTTAACTGTAAGGTCTAAAAATATCCCCTTGTGAGGGAGAAGGAGAGAACAAAGGAATATTAATTAGGGGGGGGTAGGGGTACATAGAACTGAAAAGTACAAAGAACCAAGCTTTACATACAACATCAAAGATAAAAAGAACATGCACCACCACATCTCCCCCTTTTCTTTTTCTTAAGAGGAAAAAAATCGCGGTGGGTCGGGAAGGTACTCAGATTCCGGGTAGCATTCAGCAAAGTATGACTGCTGAGTTGGCCATTGGTCGTGGGGCAGACGGCATGGGCCCTCCGGCTCCTCATACCCCTCCAGCTCCTCCTCGGAATCTTCAAATCCCGCTTCCTCGACGTCAGCCGACACTGTTGTGTGATTGATCTCAGGAGATGGGGAAGTTGTGGCGCTGGAAATCAACTTAAAAATCATTCTCCTAATTATTCCGAAGGCCACCAGGACAATGAAAATAATGAACACAAATAATAAAATGGTCCTTAGGATGGATCCCACCCATCCAGACAGCCCCCAGCCCTTGAAGATATTGTTCAACCAGTCTGATGTTTCAGTCTTTATCTGCCCGACCATGTCTTGCATTTGTTTCAAGATCTGTTTGGTGTCCTCGGCCCGACTTGATAAGTTGAAACAGCATAGACCCTCAAACTCCTCACAGGTATGCCCGTGGAGGAGCAAGAGGTAGTCTATGGCCGCCCAATTTTGTAGGGTGGCCTGCCTCGTTACTTCCCCATCTTGCAGGAGATTGTATAGGGCATTGGAAGTTATCTTTGACTGTTTGGCCACCCAACATTCTAAATGAGCCAATTCCCCCATATTTTTTGCAATGGAAACCCAGGGGGCAAAAATAGTGACTGCGATTCCTTTAGATTTGCTCCAATGTACAATTTCTGAATCGCAGTTCGGGTCCAAATTCTTCAGGTCTCTTTTAGCGATTGCCGATTTTTGTGCACCATTTTCCTTTTGTTTCCAATTCATAATTTGGGTTTTGTTGGGTGAGAACAGTCCCAGTTTCCCTAAGGTGCACGGACCTCCTGAAAGATGGGAGGGGATGCCTGCCCAAGCATGGGTCCCGCAAATCAAAAAAACTCCTTTTGGTAGTTTTTTGGGATGTCCATAAATTTGGGGGGGGAGTACTCCTCTAGTGATTCCCTGGCACCATGATCTAGCATGGTATAGCGAATTGGCCTGGACAAGGTGCTTAGTTCTGGGATTAAGAGCATTTGCCAAATTGGTAAAGTGAACACAAAACGGGGCCTTAGCCGAACCAAGGAGCTCTAGCTCCTGAGGTTCTTCTTTTAAATTTTCTAAGCCAAAGAAGAAATTTCTCCAACTAAAGAAGGCGCTGACTCGGGGTCTGATTTTATCCAAACGGCGGGCATAATACAGTAATTTCTCGGGCAACTTGTGTTTTTGAAAAGGGATCCCCACGAGGCAGGAAGAAATCGGGTCCGAGGCACTGGCCTGGTTCAGGCAGATATGGTCTTGGCCCAGAGATCGCGCCAGCATAGTCCACACATTTGTAGCGGGCTGCGGCACGATCCAGGCTTGGCTGGCTATCAGAAGGTTGGCAATCACGGTGAGGAACCGCGCAGTCTGCATGCTTGGTCAAGATGAGCAGGACCTAAAAAACAAGCTTAAAAACAGAAATCATGAGATCTCATAAAAATGAGCTGAGGGGGAATCATTGTCCCATTCCCAAAGGGTGTCCAATGGGGGTATCCTGGAATACTTTTTTCGACGACGCAGGGCCGCCGAGGCCACCTGTGGGACCTTTCCTTCTCTCTCTCTTTTTTTCTGTATATACGGCTTGACCCATTTGGCTGGGATCCACTTCAACCCCCCATCAGTGAGGACGCAGGCATACCCACGCCCCCACGTCACTAGGGAGAAGGGACCCTCAACCTTGCCCGAATCAGGGGACCTTACCAGGATGGGCGGGTGGCGCTCAACCTTCCAGTCGTTGTTACATTGAAAATGCCTAACTATAGGCGGGTTGGGGTTGTCGAAGGAGCAGTTTAAAAAGTTAATAACATACAAAGCCCTGGCCAATCTGACGGAGGGAGTCTCTATTTTTAACACCTGTTGTTGTTGCTGGACGACCCGTTTGATGTTTTGATGGGTCCTCTCGACGATCGCCTGGCCTGTGGGGGAGTGGGGGATGCCTGTGTTGTGTTCCACTCCCCATTGCTGCAGGAAGTCTGCAAGCTCCTTGGACGTGTACGCCGGGCCGTTGTCAGTTTTGATCCCCTTGGGGATGCCCATGAAAGCGAAAGCCTGGATCAAGTGCTGGATGACGTGGTGGGCTCTCTCCCCTGCATGCGCAGAGGCATATACAGCACCGGAGAAAGTGTCCACCGATACATGGACGTATTTGAGCTTCCCAAACGATGTAATGTGGGTGACGTCCATCTGCCAGAGCTCACAGCTCTCTAACCCTCTAGGGTTGACTCCGGCGTGCAATGTCGGCACAGCGTGGGACTGGCAGGATGGACACGAGCCGACAATCGCCTTAGCCTGCTGTCTGGTGAGATGAAAGCGTCGAGCAAGGCTAGGCGCATTCTGATGAAACAACTGATGGCTGAGCTTTGCCTGCTCGAAAACATCAGGCAAAGGGGCCATCGCTACTGGGGCAGCGAGGGCATCCACCCTCCTGTTTCCCTTGGCAATGAACCCGGGCAGATCAGTATGTGACCTCGTATGCATCACATAAAAGGGGTGCTCTCGGTGGGATACAAGCTTGACTAGTTTCGAGAGCTGCTCATATAGAGCTGGGTTAGACACCTGCTGCAACACGGCCTGATCAGCTCTAGACACCACCCCTGCAACATACGCGGAGTCGGTTACTAAAGTGAAGGGTCCGGGGAATCTCTCGAATGCCCTGACGACAGCGGCCAACTCGGCAATCTGAGGAGAGCCCTCAACAATTTTAATATCTGCATCCCACTGCCGAGTTTTGGGATCCTCCCAAGTCATGACTGACTTGTGAGAAGCCCCGGACGCGTCAGTAAAAACGGTCAGAGCATCAAGGGGTCTCTTGCTCCGGACACTCTTTAATGCCAATCGAAAGGTTACTTCCGAATTGAACAATTTGTGGGCCGGCCGATGAATTGAAATTTGTCCCGTAAAGGAATCTAGAGCAAATTGCAATGCTTCATTTTCTTGAAGCAGGTGTTCTAACATGGGTTTGGTTATTTGGCCCGTTGACAGACTAATTGGTATGTGAATGTATTCGAAGTCACAACCGGCCAGATCCCGCATCCGCGTTCTAGCTTTGCGGATCAGCTCAGCCATGAGCTCCTGCGGCTGTGTCATCCTCTTGGGCCGGTGGTGGCTGAGAAAGACCCACTCTATAATAAGAAGAGGATCTCCTCTGCCTTGGCCCTTGGTGTTATGTGATGTAATAGTGTCCCATTGAAAAATGATCCCGTAGAGATGTGGCAGCTTACCCATAATGATGAACCTGAAGGGTAGCTGGGGATCACACCTGTGCGCCTGTCTCGACGACATTGCCTCTTGGACTTTCTCCAACGCTGCTTTTGCCTCTGCAGTAAGTACCCTGGGAGAACTAAGCTCCTCTCCCCCTTTCAATAAATTGAAAAGGGGTGCCAGATCCTCGGTGGTCAGACCTAGCCAGGGCCTTACCCAGTTCAAAGCACCGCAGAGTTGATGGGCATCGGCAAGGGTGCGGACGGTAGTCCGAATGTCCAATTTTTGAGGAACAATGGTCCTCTTTCCGATTTCCAGGCCCAGGTACTTCCAAGGCGGCATCTTCTGAATCTTATCTTCTTGCAGCTCGAACCCTGCAGCAACTAACGAACTCGTTAACAGGTCAAGCGCTCGTGACAGTTCATCGTCCGTCGGCGCGCAAACAAGGATGTCATCCATATAATGATGGATGACAACCCCCTCCGTGGCTGCGCGCACAGGGTGCAGCAAGGAAGAGACAAATTGCTGACACATCACTGGAGAGTTCTTCATCCCCTGGGGGAGGACCCTCCAGTGATATCTCTTCCTTGGGGCCGCTCGGTTGATGGAGGGAACCGAGAAGGCAAAACGTGGTGCGTCGTCCGGATGTAGTGGAATTTGGAAAAAACAATCCTTAATATCAATTACGGCTAAATTCCAATTTTGGGGTAGCATGGTGGGGGACGGCATTCCTGGTTGCAGGGACCCCATGTCTTCGATCACATTGTTAATTTGCCGGAGGTCGTGGAGGAGGCGCCATCGTTTTTTGTCACTCTTGCGAATGACAAAAACTGGCGAATTCCACGGGGAGTTGGTCTCCACTATGTGCCCCTTCTGTAATTGCTCCTCCACGAGCTCCTCAAGCGCCTTCAATTTCTCTTTGGACAGCGGCTACTGTTCGACCCAGACTGGTTCATCTGTTTTCCAATTCAGTTTCAGGGCCGGGCGCTTCTCAGTGACCGCTATTGAAAAATCCTGTGGAGGGTCTGGAATGCAAATTGTGACCCCCCACTGAGACATGAGGTCTCTCCCAAACAGGGGCCGCTCATAATCTAAAACAAAAGGACGAGTAGAAGCCAATTGTCCTTTTGGTCCCTCGAATTTTACCACGCTTTTTGATTGTTTTGCCGATTGAAACCCACCTACACCTCGGATGTTTGCAGGCACGTCTTCCAAGGCCCAATGTGACGGCCAATCCTTGGTAGGGACGATCGTCACATCTGCCCCTGTGTCGAAAAGCAGTGGTGTATCTACTGATTCATCCCCTAGTATCATTTTACACATGATGATGGGCTTCTGTGTCGTAACGCGATGCACAGTATTCACTGAGAGGGTGTAATGCTCGGGATCCCCGTAGGGAAGAGCCTGTGCAACAATTTGTCCTTTTGGGACAAATGTTGGGGGATGAGTAGTTCGCAGCCTGGAGAGTTTCTCCACAAAGTCCACAAAGGGCTCTGATGGTCCCTGTTTGATCGTGGTAAAGGGTGGTAAAGGTGCGTGTGGCTGCAGTGTAAGGAATGCCTTACAGGCAATGTCCTTAATGACCGGGAGAACTGAGGGAGGAATCAAGAGAACCTGCGCATCAGGGGAACTAAAGGAGCCCTCTCCGCTGAGCAATTCAACAGAGAGGGGGTTCCCCTGTTCATCTATTGCTGGAAATGGCAGTGTTGGAATGGCTTCCCTCAGTGCTTGTTTGAAGGCGGCTTCCCAGAGGGTGAACTCTGTGCCGTTCATCAAACAAGCAAAGAGTTGCCTAAGATCCACAGGTATTACTGTGACCCCAGCTAAGTCCGCAGTTAGAAGGCCACGGAAGTATTGGCTCTCTCTGCCAAACTCTTTATGCGCCTTGCATAATTCTCTAATTATATTTTGGGAAAATGGATGCCAATTTGCTTTTTGGATGTCACCACCTCGGGTTTTTCTGTAGGTGACAGGCGCTGCAGAGAGGCTTACTTCCTCATTCCCATCGCTGCTATCTTCCGGTTCCGAAGCGTGGGAACCAGAAGAGAGAGCGTGGGAATTTTGTTGCCAAGATGGCCTCCTTCCGGGGCGGGGAGATGTGGCTGACTCCGCCCAGGAGGTGGATGAATGGGCGGGGCGAGAATGGGGTGGAGCACCGTGGGAAATGGGAGGGGTTGTGGGAGGGGTAGGGGTGGGGAGAGTGGGAGGGGCTTTCCAGGAGGTGGGAGGAGTGGTAGGAGGAGTTATGGGAGGAGTTGGGGCGGGACGAGAGGGTGAGAATTTTCGGGATGAGGGAGGGGTTGTGGGAGGAGTCGGGGAAAGGAAGGGGTTGGATGAATAAGGAGAGGCGGGGAATAGGAAGGGGTTGGATTGAGGGGGAGTTGGGGGGAGGGATAAGGGGTTCTGGGAAGAAGAAGGTGTCGACCACGAGGGCCACCTGCCGCCATTTTGTGGAGCACAGGCGCCATCTTGTGGCTCCTGTGACTCCCTTAAATTAAATTTAACCTTGGGCTTAACTGCAGGGGAAGAGGGGTGAAGGAAAGATCCCCGAGTTGCCTGGCCAGGGCGTCTCAGGGAGTCCCCAGCAGTCCGGCCAAGACCGCTGAGGCTGGGGGATCGAGAATTTTGAAGAAAGCCTGGGCTAGCAGCCCTCTGGGTTGCTGCTTTCTTCAAAATTCCCTTCTTTGGGACCGAGGGACTGGTACTGGGGTGAGGGGGAACTGGGGTAACTCGTCTATTAGGTGGATTTTCTTGCACCTTTTGCCTCTTGGTGATAGTTTTTAACTGCAAAATTAAAAACATAAATTTTTGTGCCTCTTTATCTGTTGAATTGCCCAATTGAACCAATTTCTTCTCTGCAGCCTCCCAAAACCGGGAGCTGTGAACTATCACCTCAGTAGTATTAGGAAAGTGCAAGAAAAGCCACCTGATCAGCCTTTTTAAACAACTACTAGAAAACCGAACTTTCTCCAACTCCAACATAGAAACACAAACATAATAGACTCCTTTTTGTACGGAACTCAGAGAGGCACCCATTCTCTCGGGATGTTAAAGTCCGCACACTCCCAGGACCGAACCAAACCAAGGATCACAAAAGGAAATCACACTGCCACGCACTTAAAACCGGCAAACAAAAACACACTCCCTACAACCGCAAAACCACCGGGGCGTGACTCCGCCAAAAACACAATCTCCCTCCAAACAAAACAAAACCGACACGAACTAAAGGAACTCAAAGCGCCAGGGATCTCCCGACCGGGAAGATGAGCCCCAAAACCCACCTCCCGGGGCCGCGCGACCACAGTCTGGGGGCTTCGCCCACACGGAACTGTACCAAAAACCCCTTGCGGTCAAAAGGGGGTTTATACTTACCACCCTGGCGTGGGTGCTGAAAGCCGGTCCTTGGGGGTTCCTCTGCCGGGGGAAGACGCTCTGTGGAGTGCAGCACAGCGCGCTACCTTCCCCTCCTCGGGGAGCACCTCCTCCGAAGAGGCAGCTCACACCCGAGGCGGCACGACGTCCAGGAGCTTTTCTTCGTGAGGCCGGCCCTATTCCGGACCTCACTAACTCTGTCCGTGGGGTCTTCCTCGAAGACAAAAGCCCCTTTCAGGGCCCCACGTTGGGCGCCAGACGCTTGCCGCGGTGCCTCCTGGAGCCACTGGCTCTCACCCCGAGCTAGCCCAGGCACTGGGACAAGGCGCAGCCTAGGGTCAGTCTGCAGGCAGGGCGAGCAGAACTGACTCCTGTGGGCTCTGTGTCCCTGAAGGGGCTTATGAGGGATGTGCTGAAGCAGCAAGGCAGAGGAATAAGGAGGACCCAGAGATGGTGCAGCAGAGAAGGTTTATTAGCCTAGCTCTGAGCCCAACTCTGGACCCAGATACTGGTCGTGCAAAGAGTTTTAAGGGGGACAAAAGGGGAGGAGAAAGGGGTGGGGTTGGCCGCCTCCGGCCAATGGGATACAGTCTCTAGGGTAGACAGGGGAGGGGAAAGGCACTTCGGACTAATCACAGAGAACTGGGAGGGGAAAACCAAAGGCGGGAAGGGTGATGGACACTTAACTGTAAGGTCTAAAAATATCCCCTTGTGAGGGAGAAGGAGAGAACAAAGGAATATTAATTAGGGGGAGGTAGGGGTACATAGAACTGAAAAATACAAAGAACCAAGCTTTACATACAACATCAAAGATAAAAAGAACATGCACCACCACAAGCTGTGGCTTCCCTTTCCCTGCTGGCAGCTGCGGCCCCGGGGGCACGGCCAGGGCCGGCTCCCCCAGCTGGGAGGAGCGGCGGGGCCAGGCTGGCCTGGGCTGCTCCACGGAGCGGCCCCAGGGGCCGGCTGTTGCCTGCTCCTCCGGCTGGAAGGAAAAGGGCTAGCTCAGACACATTCTCAGTTTTATATGCGTATTCACAAAGTCAGAGTGGTTAAACATAAAGTCAATATCTAAGAGTTGGTTTCTTACAGGTCCCTGTCTTTTCCAAAACAATTCCAAGGTCCTTACAGGGAAAAAAACCAAGCTGTGTTAAACCATGACAACTGCAAAATATAATTGAGAAAACCACTGTTACATCATAGGGGGGAAAAACCTTCATAGTAGAAGTACCAAAATGACAGGCATAGCTTTGTTTCCTCAAAGGTTACTCCAAAACAGGTGGGGATGATGACACTCATAAGATATCTGCATAAACAGAACATGAAACCACAAAGGATCCCTCAAAGAACAATCTCTGGTCTACTGATTTTTAAAGCATGAGCACAAAATGCTGTATTATAGAATTAGTCAATACGTTATTTGGCTTCCAAAATAGGGACAAAATAGTTGCAACATATAGTAGAACCTAGTCATCAGAAAACAACAACAAAAAACAACAACCAAACAACAAAACCAAAACAGATTATCCAAAAGCAAAGCCCTAAAGAGTGATAAAAAGGGACTACGAGACTAGAAATTCTCATTGAAAGATGGCATTTGATGGGCCATACACATACACATAGAGGGCATGAGGAACCCTATGCTTCTCCCTCAGAAAAATGACTTCAAAATTATATTGTCACTTCAAGAGTATTTTCTTTTGTCCCATGCACAAATGCTGCAGATCCATTGACTATAGCAGTTTTCTATAGCAGTTTGTCTTTGTTTGAAAGACAGGTGTCTGCTAGGGAAGACAGAAGCCTCCTTTTGAGAATGCAAACCCCCCCCCCCCCCCCCCCCCCCCACGAATTATTCTAATTTTGAAATTAAGGGGCTCTCAGGCAAGGATATGAGGATAGGAATAACAGTTCTTTACTAGTATGTGTAACAAGGCAAACAAGCAACAACAGCTATGGCATTAACAGCACCACAGAACAGAAACCTCGTGACAGCCTTCTTGGCTGAGACAGGAAGGGATGGAGGAGAGGCTTTGCTTCACAAACCCCGGGGCAGTCTGACCCCAGTGCCCCTGCAGGACTCTGAGGAGCACCAAGCTGGAACAGCAGCAATGAGCAGAAATCCTGGGTTAGTGGATGCGGTGTATCAGAAGCTCTGTGGTGGCAGCTGGAACTGCAGGATGTCCCAGTAGGGCAGGAGATACGGGGCCACAGCACAGCAAAGGCTCAGAGCAGTGCTGGAGAAGCAGCTGGGGTAGGATAGTGTTGGCCCAGCTCCAGCAGGTCAGGAAACAAAAATGAGCTCAGGATTGCTGGACACATGAGCAGATGGTGATAGATCTCTAGGACTGGACTCTAGTGATGACAGTGAATTCTCTCCTCTGTAAACAACAGGCTGACCATCCTCCTGATGTTGAGCACGAGAGAGCAGCTGCTGTACTTTTTCCTGCCCCAAAAATTTCTTGGTATCTCTCCCCTCAGAGAGAAACTCTGACAAAGACAGAAACTGAGACAAAAGAAGTGTAGCTATATGCTACCCTCCTCTCCTGACTTTGGCCATTTCTTTTGTTTTGCTTAAGTACTATAAGTACCCAGTAGTTAAGTTTCTTAGCAACTTATGGGGAAAATTCTATTAGTAAAAAAGGAAGAAATCTAACTCTAAACACAGTTTTAGTCATTATGCAAGACTGGCTGAGAGTAAATATGTCTTCTTATTGAGTGGGGCACAATAACGAAGAGCATAAGATCAGCACACATGAAAAGCTACATGATCTTCAACTGGAATGTATCATAAGAGGACTTGAGAGTAGGTATTTTAAATACAGTCCATTTGCTTTTAGCAACCTGTCATGTTGAGCTCATATAATGTTCTAGTCTTATTCCCAGAATACCTAAACACCACAGATTCAATACAAATATTTCAAAGAAATTTGTTTGGAAAAAAGTTATGAATGCAATGTGATGTTGCAGAGATTAATTGAACCACCATGTTCCAAGGTAGACTGTAATGAAATTACTAAAAGCTGCCCTGGAGTTTTCATTAGCACTAATACATTTGTGTTTGAGACAGAAATTATTGTGTTTTTCTTAATACAGGATAATTTGGTTAGGGAGCAAATTTGATTATTCTTGTAATCTTTCTGCACACTGATGATTTGAAAGCAGTATCCAATAGATTCAACATACCTCAGTGAGCAGTGTAGCATGGTTGGCATGGCATTGGCTAAGAGAAATAAGGGTATGTTTTGAGTAGAAAGCTCTCAGCCTTCCTTGTTTATCTTATTTCAGCATGGAGGTTCTGTGGGCCATATGGAACATATGGCCTGGTGACACTGCTTATTCCTGCCAGTGCATACACATGCCAGTTACCTCCCTGTCACCTCACTGCTTGCAGAACTCATGGAGCCGAGTGCAGTAGTGCTGTGGTTTATCCTCAGCCAGCAGCTCAGCCCTGCACAGCCGCTTGCTCACACCCTGGGGCTACTCTGAGGAGAACCAGCTCCACCCCAGTCAAAACCTTCACAGTCATACCTCTGCAGGTCTGTTAGCCAGCTACAAGTAGCTTAAAAAATAGGTCTGTTCCTGTAAGAGGAAACTGAAAAAGAGATGAAGACCTGGAAATTATTCAGAAAAGTCAAAGAATGATTCTGAAAATCCATTCCTTAACTCAACCTGGGCAAGAAGAACTGGTCTGTCACTGCATAGAAGAAGAAATCTCTAATACCTGACGGTTCCTTCATCAGCCCCAAAGGCATAACAGAATTCAGCAATTACAAACTGACACTAAAAGATGTTATTGTTTTCGAGCACCACAACAATTGGTATGTGTGTACAGCATACACTCTGTTAGTTGAACAATGTAGTTTAAATCATTGACTGGATATTTGTTATTCTGGGACAAAAACTGTTGTCTTATGAACAACATAAGAAAACAGTAGGTCAGGATAATGTACTACAAGTGCTCCTAAAATCCATGTCTACACCCATTTTCTGGAAGGGCATCATTTATTACAAAGGCCACCTCCTGGCATTCCAGGGAGCTTAGAATACACTTTTTCCCCCCTCGTCATTCTTACTGAACAAGTTTGACAGTATAAGTGGATTCCCAGAGACAGTGATGTCATAAAATGAATAAATAAGCAATTAAGAATAAAAAATGAGTGGGACAGCATCTTAAGAATCCTACCTGCCATTTACACAGTGGTTTTGCCTTAAAGTACTTTTCAAAGATTTATTACATGATTGTTGTAATAATTTGAAGATGAGAAAGATTTAGAAACAAACACTCAAATAAAAAGCTGTGAAAGAAAACTTTAAAATGGAGCCCAGCTGTTTTTCCAGTCCCCAGCCCTGAGCAAAGGGGACTACAGTGTCTCCTTTAGAAAGATTAGATAAATTTCAGTCATTGACAAAGATCCTGATCTTTTGCTCAAAAGCATAATTGTGAACTTTCAGAATGACAAGCTTTAAAGTGGTAAGCACAGGACAAACTCAGATTGGAAAATAAATACTAAACAGGAAAATTTTAAAAGGCATTAAATGGAGGTAGGACCCATACATCAGAATTTTTCTTCATACTATTCATACTAGACTAACAAGAAGGAAACTACTACATTTGCTCTAAAACCTCATCAAAATAACAGTAATTTAGTTTGACTGAACTGCAAAACTGTTTTCAAATGAGTTTTCACTGTTTGTCTTTTTTGGTTTTTCTAACAAAACATTTTAGGCTAGAATGAATAAATTATACCCAGGCAGTAATATAACACAAGGAAGACAGACAAAGCTCACCCATGACATTCAGCCTGCTGAGCCATTTCACGTGGGGAATGGGATTACCAAACTGCAACATCCTGGTGAGCCCAGTAAGCAACAAGACAAAATAAAAGTTAGCAACACAATGTTTAGTATCCCTGTTTCCTATCCAGTCCAAAGGGGCAGCAGAAGCAAGTAGGCCATGTGCAGTTCCTACGGGAGCAATCACAGACAATACCCATACATCTAGCAATGCATGTCCAGGTATTGCTTCTGGGGACCTGTTTTAAACACTGGGGATGTAGCTATTACAAAAAATCCAAGCACTTGTGCCCTGCAACTGTATATTTTATTCTTGAACTGTGACTTCATTACTGAAATAAGTATAATAAGCAATATATTTGCTGAATCTGGTCCATTGAGTAGGTACAAAACAAAAAGGCAACAATGTTGATTTTCAGCACTGGGAGCGGGTGTCTGGCAGGACTGTATGACACTAAAAAATGTTACATTTGAATTGACATAAATTAGGAAAAAAGAAACAAATTACTAATGGTTGGATTAACAAAACCATTAAAAGACATTCTTATCACTGTAGGTACCTAAAATACAAAAAAAGAGTCCTGTTCTACTGCTATCTAGACATAAACATGTGTACTTGTCTTTGGTGATCAAAATTCCAAGATTAACGTTTATTAGGATATGAGGGATATTACCATGAGAAAAATTTTTGGACTGTTTTGATAATAGTAGGCAGCTTATTGAACCTCACACTTTGAAAATACCAAGCAGGTACTTTGTTTCTCTTCCCTGCTTAGAACTATATTTGCACAAGTTTTTGAAGGCACACCTAAGAGATGTCTAAGTAGAAAAATTATAGTCTCGTTTGTTTAGAAGCTGTGTGTGATGAAATATATTTAAATGGAATAGTGCCTAATAAAACTTCAAAGCCCACCTTTGCCTACCATAAACTAATTAACAGGTGATTAAATGCTCTCTGAACCCTTCACATGGAAAATGTTATCATGAAATTCCATTTTCAGCTATGTGGACAAAATTACTGTTGCTCCTTGCTCATAGCAGTTCCTATAAGTACATTAATCCAATTCTTCAGAAGTTACTTACCTTTTACTGTTTTTACCTGAGGTTTTTAGGCTTACACTTAAATATGAAGCATATTTGTGCATGTTTTTGTAAATGGTTAACTAAAAACACTCCCTCACTGAGAAAGCCAGAAAAGCCAGACCTGCTGCTGAGTACACTGTTCATGTGAGGTTTACATTACTATATTTAAGTGCTGAACTGTGATAAGAATTTTCTTTATGACTGAAGGTAAATACTTGCATTCACGTGGTTTACCTCTAGCACTTGGCAATCAAAGTGCACCCTGGTACACTTGCTTCCACTCCCTCTTCCCTGTCAGAGAAGAAGTAGGAACAAATCACAAAGGCATTGAATATAAATCAGATACAAAGGGATAAGGCCCTTGAATGTTCAGAGTAGATTAAAGCGGTTACCCTGGAGTGTTTAATGTTTTCACTCTTATGCACTTGGTGTGCAGCATGTTGAAAAATTAGATACTGCAGATTTCACCTAATGCCAATAGGAAGCCTTCCATTTATCTTTCACCAGTGCTAAGACAAGGTCTTAGCCATTCTGTCTAAATATTTTACTTGCTATGGTACAAAAATGCAAGCAGTATGGTTACTGCCTTTAGACTTAGCTCTATCACATTATTCACTGTTTTTTTACTGGCAGTAAGAAAATGGGTGGTAATCACCCCCTCAAAATCATCAGCATGGGGAAAAGCTCTCAGATATTCTTCCCTGAAGCAGCACTTAAAGGAAGCACAGTTTCTTTTTCTCTTTTTTTTTCTCCAGAGCTAAGCCACTAATGTCTGTGTCTGGAGTCTCTTACCTGTCTGCTCATTCACCGAAAGAAAAATCAACTATCTTTGAAGAAATACTGTCTTTTTTTCCAACAGTCATGAGATTCTATGTGTGGACAACTCTATTTCAATTTGTTATTTATGTGAAAGATTTTAACAAATTCTTATTGTTTCAGTGAGCCAAAGTGTTTAATTCTTTTCCAGGATATTACATGTCATGTGTTAATGCTGAATTCCCCATTGAGTGCATTTTAGCTTTTACAGAGAAGATAATCTTCATGTCTAATAACTAGCACACAGTTCAAGGACCTTATAAGGGTGAAAGACTTACTTTATTAGGTGTACAGGCATAGAGTCTTTATTTACCACGTATTAATTAACTTTCAAATCAGAATTTATTGAGTGTTTAATAATTATTATATTATATTTCACTATATGTAGTGAATTATATTTCACTATATTTAGTGAAATTATTTTCTCTCTTCATTGCATTCCCTCATGATGTATCTTTGGTTATTGGTTAGTACCTTTCTATCAAGAATAGGACAAATGTTTTTGGCTTCATTTATTCAAAGATTGTAACCAGACATATTCATACCTACTTGGATGAAAAGATAAATTAGGTCAATCATTGCTCTGAAAATTTTATATTTATCAAAGAACCTATTCTGCAAATTAAGTACAGTAACTCACTCCTACAGATATTTTTTGTAATAGCTATATCATCAAAATACAAAATATCACAAAATTTCCCTCTTTTTAACAGAACTGTTGCCTTCACATTCATCTGTGAAAGAAAACTTCAATGGAAAAATCTAAATCAAGACCAACTTTCCTTTTTTTTGTATATAAATTTTAGTTAACAGCTTGGAAACATTTCAGGCTGTTCACAGGCCAAAGGAAAAATGCAGGGGAATTCGCTTTTTAAAATTAAATTGCAGGATTTTTGTGCTTTCTGTCTGTGCAGACACAGTAAACTGATCTTTTTAATTGAAACAGGTTCATTTATGCTACCCACACAACAAAGAAGTTAGTTATATGAAGCAAGTAACTTGAAAGCAAAGAGAGGTGAGCAAAGCTCTTAAGATGATCATTTGCTCAGGAGACTTCCCAGCCTGGCTGTTCCCGAGGCCCCCGGCAGCCTGACTCCCAAGGTCAGGGACTTTCACTGTGGGACCGGAGCCCCTCCACCGTGGGTGGCTCCAGTGCCCCAAGGGGTCCCTGCTTGGCCCCTGCCCGCCCCACTCACCCAGACCAGGTTTCCCCACCGGCTGCATCCTACATTTCCCCTGGAAGAGTCTCAGAGGTCTCACTCCATACAGCCATTTATTCTCAGCACAGTAACCAGAAACTGCTGGAGCTGGTGCTGCCGAGGAGGACCCCAAACAGAGGAACCCTTGGGCTTTTGTACCCTCACAATCTATTCAAGGGCAAGTCTTGCTCTTCCTCCTGAATCTTCGACTCCTGCCTGCCTCTCCAGGTCCATCCTACTTGCTGGCAGCACCCATCTTCATCTCCTTGGTTATCCAACAGGTCAGCTTCTGTTTTGTCTCAGTGTCCACTCACCTGGCCGTCCTCATCCATCTTCATGCCCTTTGTTATCCCAGAGGCTGCCAATTTATGGCCTCTTGTCTTGGGCTCCCACCCAGGGTTCAGCCTGTATTTCAATCTTGATCTCAACCTGCAGCTTTTGAGTCCTGCTATCCAGATCAAATGTATTCCTCCACTGGTTTAAAAAAATAATAAGATTTTTATAGGCTGATAAAAGGAAAATGCTCAAAGTTTTCTTATTACTTCTGGTCATTTCTTTAGTGAGTCACTCTCAGATCTCCTCAAATGCATTGCATGTGAAAGGCAAGAGGTTCCTGTCTTCCTTTCATTAGCTCAAGTCACTCCTAAAGAAACAAAACAGCTGTTGCCATGAGCCTGCAGAGATGTGATATGACAAACTGACAGATTTCATGTATTCTGTTATTTATGCAGCAGTGATATCACTTGTTCAAATTCCAGTTTCAGTTACACTGACAAGTACAAAGAGAGTTCATATAGATAAAAAGGTTTCTTATAAATTACAAGTACAAAAATGGTAAAAATGTCTGCCCCGACAGAGAATCAAAGGTAAATAAAGAATGCTGATAAACATTTAAAGACAAAAGGAAATAAAAAAGACACTCAAACATCTAAAACTCATTTCAGAGCATGGTTAAGATGTGGTGTCCTAATTACTGTCTAATTAAGACATTAGTGGTCATTCAGTCTTCTGACAAGCTCTCAAACAAAGGTGAAGAGCAACATAGTATATCAACATTTGCCCACATGCTGGTAACACAAGAACTTATAAAGACTGAAGAGCAATTAGAGAACTTTGGAAAGAGAATGTCTGTGCCTGGAGAAAGGGAGATGTGTAACATATAACAAAAAATTATTAATGCCACTTGGTTTATTAATGCCAGCAAACATGATCAATACTATTTTTTAAATTATTTTTTCCATTTAGCTCAGATGCTAACAAAAGTTGCCCAGCCCTTCTTCCACAGTGGAAAAAATATACCTTTCATCTATAAACACCCTTGTTGCATCCTAATTTAGGTAGCAATAGAAAGGACATAAACATTACAATCCCTGAAGGAAGACTTAGAAGGAGAAAGAAAATTTATCACAGTTGTATTTCTGTGTTTCTTTTTTCCACATTTCTGAAAAAACACACTGAAAGAAGAATCTTCCTTCCTCATGAAAATGCAGATTTCTTCAGTAATCATGACTTTGGCAATAAAAAGTCATTCTTCAGGAGGGGTTTTCTAGAGGACAGATACTAGCAATAACATCTGCTGCCTGCCTGTTCTAGCTGGAAAGTCAGTTTATGTACCCAGTTCTATTCCCAATAGATTTTTTTTAATGTTACATTAATGTAACTGTTTGAAAAAGCTGAATTTCATATGACTCATACCTCTTCCTGTCAGAATAGATTAATAGTCATGTTTATCCACATAGCACATGCAGCCCCATCTGTAGGAGATGGGCTTTCCCGGACTCGAATACATGACACTGGACTGCCATCAGCCTTTCTGATTTATCCTTTAAGTAGGAAAACACAAGAATGAGCAAGCTGGAAGATGCAGGACTGCTGGTCACGACTCCTGTAGTCCTCAACTAGCTCACTTTGTGTTTCTCTCAGATCCAGATAAGGACAGATGATTCAAACCATATAATCATAGCATCACTGAATTATTTGGGTTGGAAGGCACCTTAAGGATCATCTAGCTCCAGGGACCTTCCATGAGATCAGGTTCCTCAGAGCCCCAGACTGGCCTTGAGCACTTTCAGGGATGGGTCATTCACAGCAGTTCTGGGCAACCTGTGCTGTCGTGGTCTGGTCCGGTGGTAAAGGTGCTGCAACCTTCCTCACTAGAAGTGTCTTTAAAAAGACACCTAGATTGATGGAGGCACAGGCACTCTCAGGCAGAGAGTGATTTACTCTTTGTGCGCTCTCAGGTGCAGAACGATCAGCTCTTTGGTCCACTCTGAAGTGCAGAGTGATTAGCTCTTTGTCAGGTTGCCTGAGTAGCAGAGCCACATTTGCCACCTTGGGTGATGCAGGAGTAAAAGCAGTGAGATGGGGTGTTTCCAGTCTCCAGGAGAGCTTCTTTAATCCGCGAGGCCCAGAAGAAAAAAGAGCCAAATGGACCTCACCGACAGGGATTATATAGGGCAGCCAGGGGTGGGGCTTCACTACTTGCCCAATGGTGAAAGGAATTGAGAAAGGGACCAATCAGGGGAAGGATCCAAAAAGAACTAATCAGGAGGGGTAAAAACCAGGATCAAAGGGAGTAACCTATGGGGTATGAAACATTAACATGGAACTGCAAAGGCTCATGGGTTGAAGTATTTTTTCTCACCTTGACCCACAAGGAAAACTCTCAAAGGGAATTCTGTGAACTGAGGCAGCCTAGGGCCTGCACAGGAGTTGAAGCACTTTTGCGCACCCTGAGCTATAAGTCTCTCAGGGAGACTTCCAAAGGGAATCACTGGTAGCTGGAACAATATAGGAGCTGCACACTTTGCAAGGGAATGAATTGTCCTCTGTGGATGGTCTATGGACTACCACACTGTGCCAGTGCCTCAGCATCCTCACAGTAAACAGTTTTTTCTCTAATATTGCAAGGGAATGAATTGTCCTCTGTGGATGGTCTATGGACTACCACACTGTGCCAGTGCCTCAGCATCCTCACAGTAAACAGTTTTTTCTCTAATATTTAATCTGAATCTATGCTCTGTCAGTTGGAAGCCATTCCTTCTTGTCCTGTAACTACATGCTCCTGTAAAGAGTTCTTCTCTATCCTTCTTGTAGGCCATCTTCAAGCATGGAATGGCCACAGTCAGATCACCTGTCATGTTGTTCCATGCTCTGTCCACACCCACAAGGACAGGCAAATAATAATTGCGACCGGATGGTGCGGAAGAAAAAGCGGATGAAAAAATATGAGGGTCCTTTATTCTTCTGCTGCAGTAAAAGGAATGCTTCTGAATACAGCCCAGCACTAAGAACTCAAATGAGGGGCAAGGTTGGCCAATATACCAATATACACTAATATACACTAATATATACTAATATATACTAATATATACTAATATATACTAATATACCAATATACACTAATCAAGGAACATTCTAAAGACAATCTAACCAACTGGAACTAGTAACAAAGCCCGTAATAACTTCCATGATCCCTTCTGAGCTAACTTTAACTCTCCATAACTACAGAGTGTCCCTGAACCTAGGATGTTGCTTCCCATGGCCTTGGGTTGATTCCGGCTATGGTTGGCTCACTGGCCAGCCACTGGACCTCCACAGTCACTCTGAAGCCTTCTCTTCTCCATGCTGAACAATCCCAATAATCTCAGCCTTTCCTCATAGGAGAGGTTCTCCAGACCTCTGATCATCTTGGTGGCCTCCTCTGGACTTCCTCCAGCAGGTCCCTGTCCTTCCCGTGCAGGGACCCCAGCTCTGGATGCAGAGCTCCAGCTGGGTCTCAGCAGAGCAGAGCAGAGGGGCAGAATCCCCTCCCTCCCCTGCTGCCCACGGGGCTCTGGCTGCAGCCCAGGACACGTTTGGCTCTCTGGGCTGTGAGTGCCGTGGCTGGGGCATGTCTAGCCCCTCACCCAGCAGCACCCCCAAGTCCTTGTGGGCAGGGCTGCTCTGGGTCTGTTCATGCTCAGCCTGGGCTGATACCGGAGGTTGTTCCTGCCCAGCTGCAGCACCAGCACTTGGCCTTGTTAAACCTCATCAGATTTCCAAGGGCCACTTCTCGAGCTTGTCCAGGTCCCTCTGGATGGCATCCCATCCTTCAGAAGCGTCAACAGCACCACTCAGCTTGGTGTCATCTATAATTTGCTGAGGGTGCACTCGATTCCTTCATCTGTATCATTATTGAAGGTATCAAATAACACTGGTCCCTGTACGAATCCCTGAGGAACATCACTGGCCACAGATGTCTGGTCAGGACCCTGAGCCGTTGACCACTACCCTCTGGATGTTCAGCTGCTTCTTGGTCTGTCTAACAGTCCACCCATCAAATCCATATCTCTTCAATTTAGACAGAAGGATGTCACCCTGGTTTTGAAGACTTTTTTAAGCCTTCTGCTATGTTCTTCATATTAGAGTCAGAAGTTTCACCTTATCACACTTTCTGCTATAAACACTGGCCATGTTTTGCTAACTGTCTTTTATTGTTTACGTATTTCTAGGTAGGAGGAGAAATGTGATTGACAGTTAGCTCGACCAACGTGGATTGAGAGGTGGAATTCCATCCTCCAATCCACGGGCACCATGGCAAATGTATAAAACTGGGTTTTGTAAATAAACTCGCTCTCTTTTCCTGCTTCGCTCACCAGCGTGTCCTTGTGTAGTTCTTCCCGTGTCCACTGTGACAGAAGGATGTTGTGGGGGCCACTGAAAAATACTTTACAGAAGTGCAGATAAATCTGTAGCCCTTCCTTGCCCACTGATGTGGTCACACCATCATGGAAGGCCACTGTGTTAGTCAGACAGGACTTGGTGAAGCCGTGCTGGCTGTCTCAGATCACCTCCCTGTCCTCCAAAGGACAGCACAGCTTCTAGGAGGATCTGTTATATGATTTTCCCAGGCACAGACGTGAGACTAGAAGATCAGTCATTCCCAGGGTCAGCTTTCAAGGCTTTAAAAAGACAGGTCCAGTGTCTGGGACTTCCTCTGACTTCCATGAGTTCTCCAATACCATGGCAAGTGGCTACATCAGCCAACTCTCTCAAGACATCAGGTTCCTGGGACTTACGTATATTCAGGATCTTCAAGTGGTCACGAACTTGATCTTTACTGACATTGATGTTGTGGTTAAAGCCCAACAGGAAATTAAACAATATGGAGCCACTCATTCAAGCCACTCTCTCCCCTGCCAAATCACGGAACATGGAGGAGAATCAACGTAAAACTTGTAGGCTGAGATACGAACAGTTTAATTGAATTATTATTCAATTATTTAATTGAATATATAATATATATGATTATTGAAATATAATAATTGAATATATAATAATTGAAAATAAAGTAAAAAAATACAGTGAAAATAGTAAAAATAGTAATTAAAATAACAAGGAAAAAACAAGTGAAGCCCAATGGAATTGCGCGCCACTCACTGACAGATGCCAGATCCCCTTCCCTAACCCAAACTTGCACCTCTTCAGAGTAACTGGCCCTAGTTAATATACCAGGCATGACATTCTAGCCTGGAACCAAGACAAGTGGGAAGTACTTTGCTTGCCCTATCCGCATAAGGGTCAGCAGCCCTATAAAAGACAACTAGCAAAGTTTGATATATGCAACAGGACCCGGCCATCTGCAGGCATACAAGGGAAATGCAGATCCTTTCATGAAGCTTGTCCTTATCTTTGGGAAAAGGGATTTGAATCTGGGCTTTCTGCAGAACCCTTTGGAGGGTCTTAAATTCTTAAATCTTTCCCATCCCTTTGGATGGGAAAACAACAAAGCATTTAAAAAGAGCAATCTCTGTCCCATTGGGAGAAAAGTGGTTTTAAACTTCCACTTTTTAGGGTAATACTCTGAATTTCACAACTTAAATTGAGATGATAAAGCAATACCTGTCTAACTGTATCATATGAAAAATTCTGAACAGAGATGTATGCAAAAGTTGGCATAGACCTTCATTATACTGGACTCTGGATCCAAGTTAACTGTATAAAAATCATGTATTGCAAGACTTAAGCTTCTTTTTTGGAATTCTAGACCCAGAATTATACATTTAATTGTTTCTAATATGTTTTATTGTGTTTACAAAATAAATTGCCCCACAGAAAGTTCTTCAGCACACTTTAGATGTGTTTAGTCCTCTCAGAAGTGACCAGCAGCTAAAGTACTTAATTGTCCTTGTCCTTGTCCTTATTAAGCAGAAAGAGTCCACGCTTAAACACATACACAACATTAAAATATTGCATAACTGTTAGGTAGCTATGACTAGAGCCTGGCATTTGCAGGCTGTTTCTGTTCCCAGTAACATGGACTTCTACCTCCCAAGGCAGAAAAGACACACAACTCTCCTTTGCAGGTAGAAACCACCTTCTCCCATAACAGAATCTGCTGCATTGACACAGTGTATACATTAGAAAAGAGATGGAAAACAGCAGCCTAACACAGTCTAAGGATGGAACACAAATGCCCCAACCCCTGATGATTAAAAGCCATGGGAACATCGACATAGAATTTATCCCATGTACTAAACTGCAATCCAAACCCAGGACAGTCATGATTGACACATGGAGAAGTCTCCTTACAGGATCAGTGGTGCTTAGCATGTACATATCTACCAGTTTTGCAGAAAATGCTCTTATTTTAGATAACATGAGGGTGTTATTTAGCAAGATATCTTCATTTCTTAATATATATGCTCTGAAAGAGACTGCTGAAGGTGCTTAGGCAACTATTTAGAAAGAGAAATTAACATAAGGAACAACAAAATTATCATTTGGTTGCCACAGAATGATAGAATGGTTTGAGTTGGATGGCACCTCAAAGATCATTTAGTTCCAACCACCCTGCCATGCACAAAGACATCTTCCACTAGACAAGGCTGCTCAAAGATGGTCATCACCCTGATCTTCATTTGCCATCTGTTACATCAGCTTTGAGATTAGATGCATTTTTGATTTAAATCTCAAGTTTGTTGTAGTTGTAACTGACAAAGTGGTACAGTTCATACCTAAAGCCCACCCACTGCTTTCCCAGACAGAGCTCTGGATGTCTGAATACTCAAGGTTTGTTAGCTATTAAAACCAGGTATTACCTTATTGAGAGCAGAAATTTTCTAGATAAGGTTTGAACATTTTTGGTAGTGCCACTACTCTTACAATTCCCTATTTTACCTGTTTTCCTTTTGTGGTACAATTTGGTGTATATTCACATCTTTAACTGCATCATTTTATTATGCTCAGCATTTTCTTTATTTATCCCATATTTCTGAATGCATGCCAGTTAATAGGAACATGCACTGAACTTTCAGAACTATTCTGGGGGATGCCTACTTTCATTTCCTGTATCCATCATAAAAAAACAGTCTGCAGACATATGCAAACCCCCCAAAAAATCCCCCAAACAACCACTACAACCAACCCCCCCTCATCACCTCCCATCAAATTTATACACATAAAAATAGAGAGATCAGCATCAGACACAAACCAGATTGGTTTAGGCAGGGTTTCACAATACCCCAAGACCACAAAACCGAATATAAGACAACACAGGAAAAGGAACTTAATGTTCACAATGAACTCTTTTCAACATATTTGTGATACGGAAAATTTGCCACACTGAGAGAAGAAAATGTACCACTTGAACTCATCAGTTGAGAGGCACCCAACTCAGAAAGGCTGAAAAATTGAAGAAATAGAGAGACCGATGAATGGTCTGTGCTGTAGCTGTACAAAGGGGGTGGGATTTGTGTAGACTCTTAAAGACAGCAGGACCACTGAGTTAGGGGTGGTAGAACACAGGAACACAGGCAGAGTGGACTTGAAACAGACACTTGTCCTAGGAAATGCAAAACAATACCTGAGACACAGAAACATAGTGATGATCCAGAAGAAAGGTATCAAAAATTTGCTTTGAAAATTAAAAACTGTTCTAAAAATGGAAATGGCATAAATAGCTAATGTATTTGCAGCAACTTGGATAATAGCTATGGATGTGCATTATTCCTTTGCAAAACCATAGCCAGGGGTAAGTGATATTAAATGATTATGTGCTGTGTGAAATAGCATGAATAAAAACCTAGCTGCGTAACAAATACATTCATTAATACCTTAACTTAAACCTTAGCCACACAATGGTGAATAAGACATCTTTGGGATGTGCCTCAGCTACTTGCTCCCCTCACAAAAGCTTTGAAAATTCTTTAATTTGTGGAGACACAGCAGGGATCAGTTAAAATAGCGTGTGTGAATTGGGAACTGCTATTGAATATTTCTTAACATAGAAGAAATAAATAATGCTTTTCTCTGAAGTTTCACTTCAGGATGTCTGATAAAGGGTACAGAAATACATTATAATTACACTGAATCAGCTGATAGAACTCACCCTTCCAGCTCAACAAGTAGGCCACAGGGATTGGACCAATTCAAGGAATACAGACCATCTACCCCTACTAGTCTCCAGTTTGGCATTGCATAAAGCCAGGGAAAGTGGTAGGGTAAACACTGGTCCATGTTTGCTCTTATGCTCTCTAATAATTTGCTGCTAATGGAGACCAGGATACTTTGGTCTGATTCAATACAACTGCTCTTTAACTGGATCAAAATGGGGTGATATAGTAATGAAAACTTCAAATAGGAACAAAACCAAAAATCCAGAAATCCAATACAGAGCAAATCTGTGCCAATACAGCTATCTGTTTGCTAGCAGTCCTTCAGCAGAACAGCTTTCTTGAAGTTTTATTTTCAAGGTATACTGTAATTTCCCAATTCACAGACTTGGACTGAGAAAACAAAATGAACACAAGTCTTTCTACAGACTGAAACTGCCTATTTGCTTTCAGTGTTTAGTATTTAAAACTGTAAAGCAGAAACTGAACTACTACACATGAAAATCAAAATACTTTATGTTCATTAAATACTAGGAAGTAGTCAATGGAAAAAAATCCGCAGCCTTTTTGCACTTTGCTTAACTTGGGTTAACATCTTATAAATCCTTTGGGCCTCTCTAACTGAGACTGAGCCAAGGTCCAGCATAATTTTGTAATGGCCACATGCTGACTGAAGAAGCACATTCCAATCCAGCTATTCAAAGATGGTAGTTTTATTTTTACACTTTAACTACAGGAAATGTGCTTCCACATTTTTAACCACATAGAGCTCATCTTGGCTGCAGTATTAAGGAGTATATCCCATCTGATTGTCACTCTCTAAAACTACAGTTGGACAAAGTGATGTGTCTCTACTATTAAGTTCTCTATAAAATTCAGTGTAAAAAGGTATTGTTTAATTACTTATGGAAAGGAAGTTGAGTCAAATAGTCTTGAAAGTAGTTATTTTTAGTATATGTTATTTTGCTATAGAAACATCTGGGAAGATTCCCTCCAAAATTAAAACCCTTTCATTCAAAATAGACAGTGAACTAAGAGCTCTGCAAAGAGTAGAGTTCTGAGATGTCAAGCAATTGGTAACATCTTTTTTCTATTATTCAGTCAAGGAGTAGAAAAATACTCCTCTTCATGGAATTAATACCATGCTTATTTTAAAGCTGAACATTATGCTGCAAACAAAGCATCATCTCTCTTGCCTTCAGCTTCCTGACTACTAAAAAGACAAAACTAGAGCAACCAGATAACCCAAACTTTAGGTAATATAAAAGAAAAGGGCAGTTACTGAGATGTTCTTGCCTTTGTCACTACCAACTTGACTAAGATACCCTTGTCTGATGAGAAAAATCAGACACTGAAGTTCTAAACTGCAAAGAGATCCTTAGAAATTAACATAACCTACATGTTGCAATGCCCAGGTTTTTGGAATTTTTTTAAATGTCTCATTCATATGTTTAACACTGTCCATTTCAATATAGGATAATATTTAAAAAAATAATTAATTATTGACTTCAAAGTATGTTTAGTGTTATAAATTTTGCAAAAGCTCAACCATTCGAGCCACACACTTCCCATGCTTCATATGTAGAGCAATAACAGGTACATCTGAAAAAATGTAGACAGCTAAGGGTCTAAGAAGCAAGTACAGAGCAACTGAGGGTAAGCTGGGAAGCCCACAGAAATTTGTGCATAACTGAAACATAGTTATGAAATTTAATCTTTTCCACATGGAATTCCAAAAGCCTATTCGTATTTTCTTTAAAAAGTATGAAACATGTTTGCTCAATACATCAATAAGCTCAGTTACAAAAGCCACAATAAATATAGAAGAAATTGTATATTCATGATGTGCTGCAAACCTTGTTTAACTGGATCTGAGTAGGCTTCTGCCAAAAAGGCACATTTATTTTCTGGAAGAATTTTTTCACTGAAAGGTTTCTTAAGCATTTGAACCAGCTGTCCAGGAAGGTGGTGGAGTCTCCATCCCTGAAAGTGTTCAAGAAATGACTGGATGTGGTGTTTAGTGCTATGGATCACCTGACCAGGTAGTGTGTGGTAAAAGGTTGACTTGATGACCTTGGAGGTCTTCTCCAACCTTAATGATTATGTGATTCTTTTCTATTGTTCTATATATTCACTTGGACTGGCAGCAGTACTCAGGTGGCCCCACAATCAGCTGCTACAAAAGCTTCAGTTTAATTCTGAAACTGTACCCCTACAAGCATTTATTCAAGAACAGATCCAAAATCCAAAAATGGACATAATTTTATTTTTGAAAGTGTAAATATAGAAATGGTTCCTAGTTCACATAATGCATTATACTGGAAATAGGCACGTACAGAAAGCGATTCATGTGAGTCCTGGTTTCAGTTAGGATATACTTAATTTCCTCTCAGTAGCTGTTACAATGCTGCATTTTGGATTTAGAACGAGAATGGTGTTGATAACACATTGATGTTTTGGTTTTTCTATCTGATGTTTATCCTAAGTCAAGGACTTTTTTCTTGTCTCATGCTCCACCACTGAGGAGGTACACAAAACAAATTGGAAGAGAGCTTTAAACTGTCTAAATTCTGAATTTAGAATAGAGTTCCATAGTGATTCAATCACATGGTTTGATATATGATTTGATATATGAGGTTGATATATGAGGTTGATATATGATGATTTGATATATGAGGTTGACAATAAACATTGCATATTGTCAGAAAAAAAGCTGTGGCTTAACTGACAGTAGGTTTATTGGTGAAATTCACTAAATGCTACCAAGATTGAAATTCCCTTTCATGTTTAGTTGCACTATCCCAGAATATCTTTTAAATTTCAGTAGGCAAAGTGCCCTCATCACCTTTACTTCTAATTACTGGGCCAGTGAACTGTATCCACAACTGATCTTGATATAACTGAGAGCATAAGAGATACTGGTTTGTGCTGCAAACAAACCAGTATCTCTTAAAAGATACTAAAATCACGTGATTCTTTTCATCAATCCTTCCCCACTGAGCTAATATATTTAATAAAAGCCACGGATTAGTCCCTAATACTGATGAAGAATATCTAAACGGATGTTCCAATTGGTGTAATTCACCTGTTAGTGAATTATTTTGTTTGCTAGAAGTTCAGCATTCATCCTATTTAATACCCCTAATCTTTCCCCACACACCCTGGCACACCCTTCCTTGATCATTTTGGAGAGGTGAGGGTCAGTCCATGCAACCATGCTGGCCATCCTGTGTAAGATGTGCTCAGGAGTGGTGAGTAGGCAGGTTTAACTGCAGAGGTATTAATCTGCACTAATAATTCCACTCATTTGAGAGACCATAAAGGACTAAATAGCACATGTTGCTGGCCTGTACAGTTGATGGCATAGGGTCCAATTTTAGACATTTGTGGAAATAAAGTTTCAATACTCTTACTGGGGTGTCTTAGTGGAAGGCATTGTGTGGACTAGGTTAGTCTCTGTTGTGTCAATATACATTGTGCCAATATACATTTATCCCAGTTACAGTTGTGCATATATCTTCCTGTATACAGTTATACAGTTATGCATTCTACTTTTTTTTTTTTTTTTTTTTTTTTTATGCAACACTTATTAAACAGCAGCTAGACTTACAAGTCTTTGGGATATCTTCCCTCTAATTTCTACCCTCATTTCTCTGAGCTGGGGCTCCTCTCAGAACCACATAAATTAGACCCTGGATAGCTGCTGGAATGTCTCTGAATTACAGCTCTTGGAATGCTTAATGCTGAGACTTGATTACTCAGATCTCTCCACCTCCAAGTGTTGGGTGGATGATCAGGGAGTTTTGGTTCCAGAGAATTTTTTGTCTGATCTTGTGACTTGTAATTTTGGTGTCACTAGATGTATTATCCCTTCCCAACTTTTGCCCACAATTCATTACAGCGTACTTTAATGTTGACATTAAAGGGATATTTATCTGCATAGTAGGGCTTCTCCTTGATCTACAACAGTCTCTATTACAACCGACAGAGAGTGCTGAAGTCAGTGTCTATCTGAATTTCATCTTGTTTGCCATGTGATAACTTTTGAGGATGGCAGGCGCTCCCTTAATTAATGGGTTTAGTAGGTCATAGTTCACAGACTGAAATATGAACATTAATAGGGTTATGCTTGTTATGCATGGCCTGGATACAAGCAGCTTTTGTAATAGCTGTGGAGAACTCATTCAAGGATCTAATGGTTATGAATAGAGGCTCTTCTTTCTTCAGCCCCTTCTCTCAGTCCAATATATCACTTCGCTTGTTATCAAGTGGGGAGCATCTGGGGATTTGGGTTCAGAATTTAGACACCATTACCCCAAATCCCATTGGATTCATCACTATTTAGTAAGATTCTATTTCCCGTGGTTAAATACACTTGCCATAACTATTCAGCTTCATTTTTACCTGGTTTACAGCCACAGTGTTCTTCCCATCTGAATAAAATTGATGGGATCAATTTTATTAAATACTAATTAAGTACCTATTAAGTACCCAGTGGTTCAGTTGGTACTTCTGTTTTTATAATTGGCCTGGCTTCATATTCAGGGAGATTTGGAAAATGTATTCCATGCTACACCATCAGGGTTCTTGGAACCACCATCATCATTATTGTCATCATCATATGAACATTTAGTCTTCGGGACCCATATGGCAATTAGACAACACGTGCCGTAAGAAGTGAGGCCTTAGGAAAGTGTGAGACACTTATGCTGACAAAGTTTAAATGCCACAGGATAAGTGGCAGAGTACAACTGATAAGCACTGACACATGCCTAACTGATTACTCCTTACAAATCTATGATAGCTACTACTGGCAAAGTGAGAAGTACATGGTTTCAAATGTCTGTTATAATTTTTGATTTTTAGGGAAAGAATTCCATTTTAGCCCCAGCAAACATGCTTGTAAATATGTTCTTAACTCTTCGTTACCTGCAAACTTTAGCTGGAAGCTAAAGCCTCTTAAAGTTTTTGGATAATAGTCAATCCAGATTGCTTCATAAAAGTGCATCTCTCCATTGAAAATATGTTGTAAACAAAGATTATTAAGGTCATGTTACAAAAACTACACTGAAGTAAGATACTTAAAGAAGGCAAAGTGAATACTCCTAATGCTGCAGTTATTCTTATTTACTTACTTCTGTGTATTGAACCTTCTGGACTATTGCAATACTCAGCTGGGGCCTAGGCCAGGAGAGCAATTTTTAGTCAATAGTAGAGACTCCAGGGGAGCAGTACAAGCATCTATTGCAGAGGAGACCTCTTCACACTGTGCTGCAGAGAGGCTTGTGTCAGGCAAGTCAGCAATTGCCAAACTCACACAAGTGACTGTGTTCAGTCAAGATATGACCAAAAGGAACCCTATTCTGACCCTGTCATAAGAGGCATATCCCAGTCCATACAGTTTTTTGAAGTCATATATGCTATCCTGAGATATTACTATAATGTCATTTTCAATTCAAAGTGCCCAAACAAATGAGGGCTGTATTGCAACTTGTCAGAGCAGTGCTTCCATAACAGGGAGCTGAAGTCGACAGTATGTGCTGAATGCCCAGGGGTATGACACAAGAGCACATGAGCATCTAAAGATTCAGCAATAGTGCTTAGAGGGCAATTTCCATACTGACTACAGCTTTGGTGCATGCTAACCCTTCTGCTGTGCCTAGACCAGCTGGCACAGGTTAGTGGACAGACCAGACAGCCAAAGACTGGTTGGCACAGCCATAACTGTAATGGGTTACTTTCCACTGACCAAGCAATGGGGACCATGAGTAGTCCAGTGCTCAGTTTTGCTCCTTTTTATTTTATTATATTTTATTTTAAAATATACAGTCAATATCCATGCCAAAGCATCAAATCTAGAAGAAAACTCTCTTTATCGGTAAGGAAATTATTATTTCTGTGCTATTATTTACGGCCGAGGAGGCATGCTGCTTCTGTAAAAAGGCCAGTGTCCCAGTTACTCTCTTGACAAACTGTAAATCGAAGGCTGGGAAACAGCTGTAACTGTGTGCAAGGTCCACTATCTCAGCTTTTTAAAACCTTTGACTTGCACATTGGCAACTGCACAAAATTACACCCCTCACTACATATCACAAGACTAATAATACTGCTTGTAATCTCTAAAGATCAAAGTTACAGTTGAGTGTGGGTAAAAGTTACGCAGTGTTGGTAACACGCCAGATTGCACATGTTCATCTTAAACAGATTTATCTGTAGGACAGTTTTATCATTTATGAAACTATTGTACTGAAATTCAGTTACTCAACTCAGGTCACCTTGGTTGGATCACCTGCATATCTGTCAGCTTTTATTCTTTTTGAACTTATTTCTTTAATTATACATCCATATTACATGAATTAGTTCTCACCTAAAAGAAAAGAGGTTCCTTTTGCATTTTTTTTTCTGTATGGACAATCCTAATTAATATTCTTTCTATGAATGATTTAGCTTTAACTTTAATAGTGTAGGAAATAAATATAAGATGAATTTACTACAAAACCAAATATATTTTTTAAAATTCCACCTTTGGAAATAAATATATTCTAGTCATGATTTTTGCTCCTCCAGTGTTAGCTTGCTCGTATTTATGAATAAGATGACAAAGGCCAAGTTTAAATTCTTTTTCTCATTGTCAAGAAGCAAAGTTAAATTTAAATATATGTTTAGCAGAAAGGCCACAAGATGTACTTTGCTGTTAAGATAACATTGACTGAATAACTTGAATTTTTGGTTCTTTCAAATTTTTTCAGCATTTGATTTTCCAATTCTATCACTTTTACAAAAAATACAGTATTCCAATTGTTAGACTAATATCTTAATTTATTTAACCATATTAAATAAGTTATTACATATTATATGTTATTACTTTAGGAAGCTAAAGTGAGGCATATCTGAAAACAGTAACATCATTCTGCTCCAAAATTCAGGGAGCAGTAGAGATTTGCAGTAATTTGGGGAGGAAAAAATCAAGTTTAGGGCTCCTAAAAGCGAAGTAATTGGAAAACTTTGATACTGCCCAGGCTTCTTGAGAGGGCCGTCTTATACAGAAACAAGGAATTTTTGTTTTAAAAACTTAAGCCTGTTCTTGTCTCCTTATCCTGCTAGTCACCCACCTCTCTAACTATGGAAAGAAATGCCAAAGACAAATTCATTCCTAGGTGAAACCTTGATGGGATGAAGACCTGGATAATAAAACTCAGTTATAGGATTATGAATAGGTAACACACATTGACTGGGTATTCCTATTTGAGTTTATATTGTTTTGGGGTTTTTTGGGGGGCAGGAGTGGGGGCTGTTTGGTGAGTTTTGTGAGGTTTTTTCTGTTTGTTAGGTGGGTTTGGGGTTTTGGGGATTGGGGGTGTGTTTTTATTTTTGTTTGTTTGGGTTTTGTTGTTTGTTTGTTTTTTTAATTTGGTTTGGTTTTTCATTTGCTCTGGGTTTTGTTTGTTCGTTTGGGGTTGTTTGTTTGTTTGGCTTTTTTGCAATGTAGCTGATTATCCAGTGAACGGAATATTACATAGATTTCAATTTCACAAAAACTCTTGAGGAAGACTTACACTTTTTTTTTCAATTTAAAGCACTAACAGTCAATGAGAGAAGTGCTATTTATGGAAGAGTGTCCAATATCAGGGAATAAAAGGGACTCCTATAAGGTTTGTTCACCTTGGGATTGAAACTCTAGAGAACTGAGGTTGTGTATTAGTGCACAATCTATTCACAGGCTTATAAAAGTCAGTGAGAATGAACAGTAAGAACTCCAATCACTGCCTTTTTATGAGATACATCAGAAAAGGTCCAATATTAAGAGGTGGATTAGAACAAAAACTGAATCCTTGACTGTTCTGAACTCCCCAGTAACACACAGCACAGGGAGACCCAAGACTTATGATGCACAAAATTACCACAAACCCTTCAGTCTGTCTGTGAGTATCTTTGGGTCTATGGAGAAAAGATCCAATTGTCTTTCCCATGCAAATACCACCCTGCACTTACAGGTCTTCATTCTGCAGTCACTGAAGTGGGAAAAGAAGCTCCAGTTGTGAGTGGTCCCCAGTAATCTCACACCAGTGCATGCTCCACAGCCAGTGCTGTACAAACAAGCATATTTACAGTGCTGGAATGTTTCTGTAAATACAAGCACTGGGGAAATTCCTTGGCACACAAGGTAGGCAAATAACAGCTCTGCTCACAGATATGTGCTGTGCTCTCCTTAGTTCTACCGGCTCATTTGTCACCCCTTATTGCACTCAGGAATTCCACTTTTTGACTTCTTGCTGTGTTTAAAGACTTTTAGCACAGAGCTACCGTCACATAGCACAGAGTTTCATTCCATAAGCACGGCAGAAGATCCTTCAGCTCTAGTTAAATATTGAACCAATGGATGACCCAGGAATTTTCCCATGAATGCTTGTAAAACAATCTTGAAATAAGCTCCTTTAGTCTACAAATATTTGTAGCATCTCTCACACTCCTTTTATCTAGAATAAACTGATTTGTCCTACCAGTTCTTTGGCCGCTGATGTGATCACTGATGTGATCAATAGAATAAAACTTGATGCAAAAGATATGTAAATAATAGCAAAGCATAACCATCACATTGCCATTTCATAGGAATAGAAAGATGCCCCAAAATTTGATACATAAGAGAGGACCACTGCCCTGCATAAGCCATCACTGCCATCTGAAGGTGCTGCCAAACATTCTCCAGCACCCTATGAAAAGGAGTCTGATAGTGGTTGTTCAGAGTGAATGCATAGTGATTGTGTAGGCAAATGGTATCATGTGTCAACACAACCTGGATGAACCAAAGGTTCGCTCCAGACCACTACATTATTTTTTACCACTAACGGTAAAAGACTGTCATTGCTCTGTCCTTTCTTCTCTACATAATCATACTTTATCCTCATGCTATTTTTCCTTCCTTCCTAAAATTTATTTCTGCATCTTATAAATATAGAAAATCTTATAAAAATGTCCTTATATATAATAATCTTATATAGATAACATCTTTTAAATAATGTTTTCCTCCTGTTTTTGTCAGGAAGAACGTTTACTTCTTTCTAAAGGTAATTGTCAATTAAGTTCACTGTGGCTGTGTCTGAATACTAATTTCTCTGTGCTTTGTATGAAAGTGGTAACTAGAGAAGTCGATTAATTCTAAACCTACTTGCAAACAGCATGACAAAAAGTAGGAAAAATTACTTCTGTTTCTTTGTAGACACTAGAATCAAAATTACACTTTTTAGTTTTATAATCAGAATTCCCTATATTACAAGATAAAATGCAAGTACATTCATCATTTATTAATACATATTAAAATTAATTGAACATTGATGAGTTGGAAAAACAGAGCAAAGGTTCGTTTGCTTCATCTAAGTGATACATTAAATAAACTAAAGCAGACAAAACAAATAGTCTGGCAAAATGCTAACAGTGGGTCTAGAATTCACTGCAACTGCAAATACAGAGAATCTTTGTTAGCAATGAAGCACTAATAAAAATAACATTCAGTTAATGATAAAAAGAAGATCCGTTTAGAGATAAATGAGAACTGACCTGGCATTAAATGTTGTGCAAAAAAATCAGCAATTACGAGGCTCCCGCCCCTCTCTAGAAGCCACTGAGGCAGCATTACACTTCTGGGGGAAAAAAAGGACAAAAATATAAATTGTCAGTAAAATTATATGGAAGCTTAACAAAGACATATGAATACAGCCAGAATTAAGTAAATTAAGAAATCAAATCCCTTAGGACAGAGCATAATGAGTATAATGTAATGTGAGTCTTTCCATTATCAGTTTCTGAATCTAGAAGATTATTTAAAATTCTGCCCAGTCATTCAAAAGACTACTTTTCCCAGAAAAATTACAAAATAAATCTAGGTGAGCTGCCAGAAATTGAGTCCAGGGGTTTTTTTTCGGTTTATTGACAGAAGGAACTCTTGCTAGAAACAAGGACAGTGAAATACAGTTTTTCTGTAAAACAGCTTTACAGAAAAAAAAATCCCAAAACTGTCAATTGCAGTAAGGGATAAGGAAAAAATGAGAGAATAAATAAAACAATATGGGAACAAGAATCAGTGATTTATTACTGAGGAGATTTGATGCCCATGGTACCCACAGTATGCCAGCTACAGGGGAATCAGATTGGGTGTGTCATCTGCAATATGGTAAACCTCTTTTAAAGGGTCTCCCCAGAGACTATTTATAGACTGCCAGACTATTTTAGACTGACAGACTATGAAGCACTTAGAACTGATGAAGTTCAAGGTCACCTCAAATCCTTTAGCTGGTCAGACCTGATGTATAATGATGAGCCAGTAAACGAGTTCAACTCTGTACTGTAACTCAGAGGTTACTAAGGATTGTAAGACTTAATGGTGGGAAAAACCCAGTAACTTGGCAGTTCTCTGAAGAACTGGTTTCCAGATCCTGCTCAAGCCTTCAGCACTCAGAAAAGTCCTTGTTGCTAAGCGTTTCATGATCTTCTGTGGATTAGCTCTCACACATTTGTCTTTCTAGAAGAAAGATCCCTAGGTAGTGGGTGACATCCCTGCCCATGGCAGGAGGGCTGGAACTTTGAGGTTCCTTCCAACCCAGATAATTCTGTGATTCTGTGAAGTAGCAGTCAGAGAATTTTTTTCACAGAATGTCTCTAGCTGCCAAAGCCTTCCCACCCCTGAGGACTTCTCCTGGCTCCCTAAGCCTGCTTTTCCCTTCTACACCAAGCTTCATGTTATGAATGATGGAAACTTGCAAAGTGAATTGAAATCTGATTTCACAAGGCTAAGCGCTCCATAGAATCTCACCAATCTATTTTAAGGGATCTAATTTAAGGAAAGCCCCAACACTGCAATAATTTATACTCTGTGCAAAGTTTCCCAAGTGGCAGATGAACTCCAGCAGAATGAAAAAGACAGTAGCACTGCCAGATCTGCCATTAATCCTTGTCTCTAAGTGGCACATCTACATGTCTTTTATCCATCTCCAGTTACAATGATTCCATCAGCTCCCTGGAGAGCATGTTCCAGTGCTTGGTAACTCTTTCTGTGGAGAAATTTTTCCCTCAAGTCCCATCTAAACTTTCCCTGAAACAACTTGAGGCCATTTCCTCTCTTTCTGTATTTGTTATCTAGGAAAAGAGGCTCATGCCCACCTCATTACACCTTTCTTTCAGGCAGTTGTACAGGGTGGTAAGGGCTCCCCTGAGCCTCCTTTTCTCCAGCCTAAGCAACCACAGCTCCCCCAACTGCTTCTCACAGGACTGGTGCTCCAGACCCTCCACCAGCTCCACTGCCCATCTCTGGACACACTCCAGAACCTCAATGTCTTTCCTGTAGTGAGGGAACCCAAAAATGGACAGAAAACTAAAGCTGAAGCTTCAAAGGTGCCAAGTACAGAGGGACAAGCACTGGTCCTGCTGTCACCCTGTGGCTGATCCAAGCCAGAATTCCATCGATATTTGTAGCCACCTGGGCTCACAATGGCTCACACTGAGCTGCTGTTGACCAGCTCCCCCAGGTCGTTTTCCACTAGGCAACTTTCCAAGCACTTTGCCCCCAGCTTGGAGCGTTGTCTGGAATTGTTGTGAACAACAATGCACTTGGCCTTGTTGAACCTCACACCATTGGCCTCAGCCCATTGATCCAGTCTGTCCAGATCCCTCTGCAGAGTCTTCCTGCCCTCCAGCAGATCAACACTCCCACCCAGCTTGGTGTCACCTGCAAATTGACTGTGGCTGCACTTGTAACCCTCATCCATCTCATCAATAAAGACATTAAACAGGACTAGCCACAGTGCTGAGCCCTGGGAAACTCCACTTGTCACCAGGAAGTAACTCCATTTACCACCTCTCCCTGGGCCTAGACAGACAGTTCTTTATCCAGCAAAGAGTGTATCCACCCACCCGACAGGAAGCCATCTTCTCCAGAAGAACACTGTGGGAAACTGTTTCAAAGGCTTTGCTTGAAGTCCAGGGAGACAACCGCTGTCTCCCCTGCCAGAGAAGGAGGTTGTGTTGGTCAGGCAGGACCTCCTTTTGATAACCTCATCTGGCTGGGCCTGGTTGTCCTGCATGTGCTGTGTGATGGCACTCAAGACTCTCCTTCCCCAGCATCAAGGCCTGGCTGACAAGCTTGTAGTTCCCTGGATCCTCCTTCCAGGCCTTTTTGTAGATGACTATCACATTTGCCAGCCTGGGACCTCCCCAGTTAGCCAGGACTGCTGATAAATAATGCAAAGTGTCTCAGTGATGACTTCCACCTGCTTCTTCAGCACCCTTGGGTGAATCCCATCAGGCTCCATACACCAGTGTGTGTCTAAGTGATGTAGCAGGTCACTGACCATTTGTCTTTGGATTATGTGGGCTTTTTTCTGCTCCCCAACCATGTCTTCCAGCTCAGGGGGCTGAGTACCCTGAGAATACCTGGTTTTACTACTAAAGACTGAGGCAAAGAGAGTGAGCAATGCTACATCTTAGAAGGATTTTTAACATAACCACTGTGGCCTCCAATCCATCTCAAAGAGGTTAATGCGACAGTATTAGAGAATACTTTTGTTGATTGTGATCACCCATTCAGCATGGATGCTTGCACCCACACAGAGTTAATTAGGATTGATACAGTCTCCCTGATCCACAACTATGGTAACGTTATGAGAAATGTTTTTTATCAGTGAGAATTGTCTGAACCTCATCACTGGGTCTTATCACTTGTTTTTCTATTTTGCTTTATTTTTTATATGTAGCACGCTTACAGCATGTTCAGTGAGGTCACTGCTCTGGCTGCACAGGGGCCATAGCTAGTCTCTTCAGATGGGGTGTGTGTAATGCTGCTATGAACTAGTCCAAGTGGCAGTGTTCCCTGTAGAGCACTGCCCTCTAGTTTGATTTCATGTCAAAAGCCTTTTGCACTCAACATTTTTGCTTTTTGCTTTGAGAAGGCAGATTAGTTATACAGTATGTTCTGATGATGCTGCTGTGAAAAAAAATTGAACACTTACTGCTGGTAATGTTACATGATACAGATACTCTGTGTCTTTGAAAAATTTTCTAACCAGGAGCTCAATTCTCTTCCACATTGTTGAGTAACAGATATTTAAGAGTTTTACTAAAAGGTTATCAGTTTCACGAGGATATGGAGATGCACAGTTTTAATAACATGATGATAGAAACACATAATCAGAAGATAAAGGAACAGAGCAAGGTGCTCTTGGTACATGCATGACTTAATATTATATTTATGCAATTGCTTAGGGGATATAATACCATTAACATTAGTGTTAATGACAGGAAAAAATGTTTCCAACTGAAACAGTTCAGAAACATTTCAAGTAACTTTTGGCAAGTAATAGTGACAGAATATTTTGTTGAAATCTATGACACATTTGAGTTGAGAGAAGGATGAACACATCAGTATGAATATTCTTCCAAAGTCACAAAATTTTAAGATATGATTATATCACAGTGTTGTGGAAATTTGTTTTTTCTGACTGATTTCCTATGGATAACATGAGATCATGAGGGCACCAGCAGTCCTTATAACCCAACCTAGCATTAACTTAGTATCTCCTTCACCCCTGACTGTAGCTTGGGATCCTGTTTGTCAAAGCCCAGAGCCAGAGATCCATGGTCCTTCCTGACTGTGGACCTTGCTGAATGCAATCCCTTCCACAGGACAATGTCCTGGCCAAGCTGCAGCTCTATCCTGGATCCAGGAAAATGCCTGATGTCCGTGACTGGAGCTATCCGGGTCCCTGGTTGGCTGCTGGGATGGGGCCTGGCTACCAAGCCCCTGCCCTGCCATCCTGGGGGCCCTTTGCATCCCTGTGGAGCTGCCAACCTGTGCAGTGTCACAACAATTCAAAGGCAAAAACCTTTCAGAGGAAACCAGGAATACCAATCTTTCACAATAAACAAACAAAATATATTACTATGCAATTCCTTATGCATAGATTTACAGGTTACAATTTTACATGTCATAATTGAATTAGTTTTTACTAACCTCTTTCTTGTAAAAAACAAACAAATAGCACACACTTCTGTGATTTCTGTTCAGTGTATATTACTAATAATAATTCCCAGTAAAAAGTATGATTAGTACATACCATTGCATATTCCCCACAAAATTCTTCAGGCATTATTGCAACTTTAACTACAGCTCAAATCACCTAATACCTAGATAAGTAACTCAATTTCATTCTTTTGTTCTAAACATTTATTACTGCATTGCAAAAATCTCAAATTTATATAAAACAACATGTAATGTCAATCAAGTGTTCATCTACACAAAGCAAAATGTACTTCTCTTCATAAGTTAGCTTCTCAGAAATTTCTTTAATATTGTAAAAGACAGTGAAATCAATGGCATAGATTTGAGTACAATAGGGAGCATTTGTTTCAATATTATGAAAATTCAGGCCCCTGAGCAAATCTGCAATAAAATTAAGCATGGGAAGTTTATGCAATATTTTAAAGTTGCTTTTCATGTCTGGATGTAACTCTGCAATTCCTTTGATTTGCATGGATATAGTCTCCCTCTGGATCTTCAGTCTTGCACAAAAAAACCCCATTCAGTTTCAAATCTGAACACATACATGGTCTTTTCCTGCTCCCCCAGCTGATATTGAAAGCATCTCACTGAAAAATAATCACACATCAATGCACCAAAAATCTGAGGTACAAGTAGATGAAGACACAGGAGTATAGAGGCATGCAGCAGGCATCTTAAGAGTCAATCTTTTGTTCCAAACAGTCCAAAAGGAAGTAAACATTTTTTACTGCTTTCTAAGAAGAAAATGAAGCACAGGTTGAAGGTATCAAAATTCATTTAACTTTTTTTTTCAAACAATCATTTTACCTATTTAAATGAAACTACCATTCCCTTTCTAAATTATTTGAGGAATAGAAATGTGTCATGTATCATGCTATTAATATTGAATTGTGTATCTCTTCACAGTAGTTCCTGTGATACCATAACTCTGCAAACCCAAGTTCCTCAGAGCAGGTTAACTGGAACATATTTAACAGATTCACTGTTACAAAGCTGAAGTGTTTCTAGGTTCTAGCAACAATAGTATTACACCCACTGAAATTTTAGTTGGACAAAATGACAACTTCTGCTGTCTTATAGAAATTTAGTGAAGATGAGCAAATGGCAACAATCAGCTGATAGGAAATGAGATGCAAAAAATAGTTTAAAGGAGGCTGGTTTCTAATGATGAACCTTTATCCTAAGGTCCAGTATTAGAAATCCAGTCTCAACGCTGATGCACTGGGAGCAGCTAGTACTCTAATTTTTAAACATTCACCTACTAGAAACTGCTAAGGAATAAATATCATTTGGTCTGGCTACTTCTCCATTCTCATAAGAGTTTCTATTTTCCTACGAATAAAATCTGCTTGCTTAAAATAACAGCAAAATTCCAACTGATTTGCAGCCAAAACATAAAGTAAATTTTAGATTTTTGTAAGGCTCAGTTCTAAAAAATAGAAATAATGCTACCCAGTTTGGTCAAGAAGAGAAACAGGAATACTAAACCTCAGTGGCTTGCTTGGCAATTTGCAGCCGTTCAGTGGCAGGACAATGATTAAGATTTTTTAGTTCCCTTTCTAAATCCATTTGAATAAGCTGTTTCTGTTTGAGATATTTAGCATCTAAGGATCTCAGTTTTCACCTGCTGCTTTGAGAAAGTTAGCTGCTTCTGTTGCTGGGTTTCCAGCATGGCCACAAAATGGTGCAATGGAAGCAACACCTTAGGTATAATATTAGAGCAGCATGAGAAACCACTCTTACACAGCTCTCTGCTGAATTTCATTATGAACAAACTCAGAGGAATTTAGATAAAACCCCAGAGATTCTGAACTTCATTGTTTTACCAATAAATATATTGTTGTCCTTTTTTTGTTGTTTTCATAGTTTCATCATAACATTATGTTCTAACAACAGTAATAAAGAAATAGAGGAAAGGAGCTAGCTGTGAAAGTGGAACCTCTGATAAACAGGAAACTAAATGTATCAGTCATGACAAGAAGGATCCTAAGGGAAAATATGCTACTAATCTTTCTTTTAAAATTCCCTTGTATACAAATATCTAACAAAAACTGAAAAGAAACAGAAGAACGTTTTAGTAAAAAAGTTTTGCAATACTTGTATTTCTTTAGAGAAGAAACCCATCTGAGATTTTTGTTCATCTGTGCTCAGGTTTTCTATGATCTTTATTTAAAAGCTACACAGAGAACAACTTCAGACACATCCATTGTTATATATAGCTTCCACGCTGAAATTGTCAAATTCAAACTGACAGTTAAAGTCTTTCCTCAAATACTTTTCATGTCAAATTCACAACTATGAACGGAATCATCTGTTTACTTTTCCCACAATAGACAGTATCTTTTGTTGGCCATGAGGACATATAAACTATTCTGGAAGATCCATATTCCCTAAAACACCTGCAAGAATGACCATGATGATACTTAGACTTTATGCAATTCAGTTACTTGGTAAAACCAAAGGAAAGAACAAATGAAAAAAGAGAAACTGATAAAAGTTCCCCCTTAAAATTCAGAAAAATTCTGATTTCAAAACATGTTGTCTGGACTGAGGATGTCCTCTATTCAACTTCTGTCCTAAGCTCGTTTTGTTGTTTCTTTTAAAATACCACTCGTGTTGTTGTGTGTTCTGATGTGGCTAACATTCATTATTGAAACTAAATGTTTTCTATTGAAAAGCACGCTTCCTGTCCCTACAGGCTTTCTTCTTAGTAAGGAAAAGAACCTTAATGAGGTTTCCTTGTAAACTAATGCCACTAATAAATGCATGAACTAGGAACAAGAAAGAAATTAGGAGAGACTGCTGATTGTTTTCAAGGTCTTCCTCTCAAAACAACATGTTCCCTTTAGTCCTTAAATGCTGTGGTCTCATGAAAAGCCACAGACTTCAGAATCATGAAGGCTTCACAAATTCTCAAACAGGTAACACCTATTTTGGTCCTATTTCTGTAGGCAGTAACAGAACCACAATGTTCTTTCAGGTTACAGATGTAAGATCCAGTAGAAACATGGAAGAATATCCCTTATATGTGGAAGTGAGACCCTGACACAGACCAGTCCTTGTTCTGAGACTCAGAATATGGAAACTGAAAAAAATATTAAACTGTTGCTTGTCATAAAGGTTTGAAGGAAGCAATCAGCAGCCAGTTGCATACCACATGGATGAAAAAGAAAGATCTGTAGAAAGGTATGTTCTGCAGAAGAAAACACCACAAAAAGAAAAAACCCTAAATTTTATTTTCTAAATAAATCAGGTACTTACCCATGGGTAACATATTTGAACAGTCAGTCTGCTTCAACATGTGTTTGCAAACTGAAGTGAAACAGGATACTTTATATTCTAGGGAGACATTTCCCATCTCACCAGCTAATGAGACAGTGGAAAGTATAAAACAGTATCAGGCAAGGACAGGTCAAACAAGCTATTATGTTGATGCCTTAAGTTTTAGCTTTCATATTTTCAGATTCTGTACTGCATTAGTATGTAACTCTGAACTTCATATAAAGTGTTAGCTAGTTCTCTTCCCACTTTAGATAAAACAATCCTTTTCCAGCCTGAGAACCAAGGTCACCATTGCAGCTTCAGGCCCAAAAAGTATAAACAGCAGTGAACTGAGGAGAGCAAACTGGGAGGATGGGACTTCATAACCTGAAGCTGTAACTGGACAATTAATCCCAATATGTAAATGGACCAAAACTTACTAAAGTGTGGAAACTCATGACTAGTGACCCATATTGTGTCCATCTTGGGTCCATCTTGGGTACAGCCACAGCCAGGCTTTGTACTGTCCAAGGTGTGTCCTTTAAAGTCCTTTTCATAAGTATCTACTTTATTCCTTTAATGCCTAGCCTCTGTTCCAGGTAGCCTCTTTAGGCCTCAATATTATGCAAAAGTTTTAACCCCACAGAAGATTCAACTTCTTCTGTAGATATTTTTTGGACTGTGTGTTACTAAAATGAACTTCAAAGACCACTTACAATCTCATCCATTCTGAAATTCTGAGTACTAAGAGAAAACAAGACTTTTCCTTCATATTTTTTTCTGCATTGTTTATTATAACATACCTCTCAGCATTATCAGACAGCACATAAAGTGCTAATGTTTTGAGGGAAAAATGGATTAAATTTGTAGTGCCAGAGTTACATAAATATGGAGGACAGGAAAGTTACATTGACTTAAAAGTTTTGGATTCATGTTGTACCTTGGCAACTTTAATGTATTTTGATGAAAACTAAGGCATCTAGCAGGATGTAAGAGCTCTCTTTCAGAGGAAGTGTAAGAAAGACCTTGCACATCTCATTCTGCATGTCACAAACAGGGGAACAATCCAAGGTATGCCAAAGAATCCAATGACTTAGCACAATACTTGAAAGATCTAAAACACCGTAAGATGTAATACACACGTGATCAGTGAATTTGAAGGCTAAGCAGTAGCTGGAGATTTGGACCTGAAGTAGATACTCTGTAAACTACTTCTGCTGCTATAATAGCTGTTGTTCCCTGATGCTCTAATATTCAGTCAATATTAAGTAGAGAGTAAGTGATAAAGCTAATTTTAGTGTGCCACATAGCAGTATGTCAATGTCACTGTCTAAAACTGGAGTGACACAAGTTCAGTTGCCTTGTTGAGGTCACGCTTTCTTTTTAAATCTACGGTTTTCCCAATAGGGATGATACAGAAGATAGAGATAAGAGGAGATTAAACAAGATGCCAGAGATGTAAATCTGACATGTCTTCATCTTTGACATCAAAGGAATTCACACTGCTTTCACAGCTGAGTGCTGCAAAGTTTTAACATCTGTGTCTCTTTAGCCATATGATAGATTAATTCTTGATTTAGATGCCTGATTTCTACTGATTTGGGAAAGCTATCTAAAATAAGAGGGGCAGGGCTATAGACAAGCTGTAAAGAAATAAAAATTAATTTCTGACTCCTGGCTGCTAGAATGGGTTTTGTCAAGAACTGGTCTCACCAACGGTGGAACACTAGATTTACACGGTCTTCTTATTTTTCATGTTATCACCTATGCCACAAGAAATATTACATTCATTAGCATGACTCAAAGTCAAAACACAGATGTTTATGCCTAATTAATTAAATATTCACATACACTTTCCCCATGCTGTTTTAGAGTAACACTCTAGGAAAAGGACAAACCTTTAGCTACTTAGATGGGAACAAAATCTGTGCCTGGTCACATTATACACTGATTACTGCTACATACTCTTTTCTGACCTGAGAAACAACTCTTGTCCTGCTTCTATCCACAATTCTTCTAGTAAGGCAAAAAATCAAGGGGATAGAAAAAATAATTTAAAACATACAGAAAATGCTATGAACTTCTTGTATGAATTTTTCACAACAACGAAGACAAGTGGCTTATCTTCCTTTTCAAGACCTATCAGTCCTTGTCCTGGTAGTGCAGTTCTTTATTGATTATGGAAAGTTCAAGTTTCCCCACAGAGAGTCAGGGCGTCAGCATTGCCTCCTACTCATTTCTAAGCAGTACTTACTCTTTTTCAGAAAACACATTTTGAGAAAACAATGCTTACATAGATCCATGCAGCTAACATTGCTGTAAACCAGCACAGCTCAAAATATTGCAAGTATGTTATTTTTTTCACAGAAGACACAAGCTCCTCCCTTATAAAACCACACTTAATATGGTAATTGAAATATCCAATCCGCAGTCCCTCTAGGGAATTGTGACTTCTGCTATCTGGTCTTCACCTAGTTAAGTCTTTCCCTCTAAAACATAACCCTGCATGAACTTCTCATTGTCACTTGTAAACAAACAAATGGTACAGGTATTCTAACCCACTAAATACAGTCTCCCTGGAATCCTCTCTGCTCTGCTTCAGGCAGAGCATACTTGTACCTTAGTATAGAATAGACTGAGGACTGCCTACAGCACCCTCATTTTCATTTCCAAGATTCTCTTGGACTCCTGTAATTGGGGTCAGGAAGGTGCTTGAGTGCTCCCCTCAAGCTCTGCGCTCTGCAGATAAGTCAAATGAGTCTAAGACTCCAATACCAGAAAGAAGTGCATTTGCCTAAAAGCTACTATTTCTCTAGGTATTTACCAGCCTAGAACTAAAGCTTTCAGACACCCTTTTTACATCAGACATGAAGTTTCTCTTCATTAAAAATCATGTTATTTCCTTTCCTTGAATAAACAAACCACTTCATGTATCATTTTTTTCTGGCCAAATTAAGCATCTTCTTTCACAAGGCTAGATGTAAGCTAAACCCAACCATATAAACTCAGGAACATTTTGTTCATTTGGATAATGAAATACTGCAATAACATTCAAAACAGGAATAACAGTATAAATCAGTACACTATTTTCCCAGTTCAGTTAATTTTATTATAGAAGTTGATTCAGCTGGTACCATACCAGATTTTGAGTCTTTTGTATGCTTCCTTTTCTACTTAACAGCAAAGTGGTTTGGATAGAATTATTTAGGTGAAGGTACAATTTCTGTATTTATTCTCTGATAAAACAGGAGTCAGATCCACCCTGATTTACAATCGCAACCCTACCTAGTCCCTGTGATGTATTTCATTTTCAGCTCTGGGTCCCTGGACAATCATAAGGGTCATGCAGTACTGTAAATAATTCAGTCATTTAGAACCCTGAATTCTTTAAGAATGGGGAGTTGTGAGTTTCTGTTTGATGCTTGTTGTGCACATATTGCTCCTATGGCCACTGCCTCTTTTCCAGCACTTTGGTGTTGAAGAATAAATTCAGTGTAGTTAAATCTGGGTGCAGCTGCTGTGGAGCTGCAGGTTGAGCTCTGGGTGGCAGGAGGCAGAGGCAAGAGGCCATGAAATGACCACACTTTATGGTGGGGTGAGCAGGAGTCCAGCAGGGACTGCTGGGTCACAGAAGCCTCCCATGGTGAGAAGGGTCCCAGCAGTGAAAGTCTCTGGTGGTGTGAGTGTGACCCCCAGAGTGCCTCCTGAATGGTCACACTGGGATGTTTCTACAACATTTTGCCAGTTTGCCTGGGTGCTGTACGGATTACTCTTGCAATCTACTGCTCAGGTTAAGTTTTAGTTTTGTTGTAATTGCTGTTCATGACTTCTGTTTTTGTACCAATAGTTGGTGTAAAAAAACCAGTCATAGATAATGCATTCTTCACTGTACTCCTTTATGTTTCTCTGGAGGTATGCTCTGGAAGATGAAACATTGTTGCATTATGTAGCACATACAGCAGTGGTATCTTTGCCCATTTGCTGAATTTTATAGCTCTTCCCTGGCTTTGAAAAGGCACCCCCCAAAAGTTTTTTTCTTTATGGCAATCCAAGTGAAGCTCTAGACTGGGAAAATGCAAGAGTATAGGCCAACCTACGTCAAGGCTTTTTGGAGAGCTAATGACACACACAGTGTAGGGCTGGATTTTATACCATTTAGTCTTATGTACTTGTGATACTGAGGAGTTTGGAGTAGTTAGAAAGTATATGACGACACCCTTTCCTCAAGTATTTTGTCAGCAGCTTAGTAAGGCATTATATGGCACTTACTAGGACCCTACTAAATAACGACTCCTTTTTTCCTGAGTGAAGAAGAGTCACCTTGTATATGTTTTGGATGGAACAAGACCAACCTGTTTTTTTATAGTTTACATTTGGGTTGTGCTTTGTTTTCTCTCATTGAGCAGACCCCGCCCTCAAAACAGTCATACCTGACCTGAAAATCTGGGAGGAGAGGGCAAGTCTGACCAGCTGAAAGATTTGAGGTAGTCTTGAACTTCATGAGTGCTAAGTCCTTCAGAGTTTGCCAGGTTTTAAATAGCTTTTGGGGAGCTCCTTCAAAAACAATTTTACCATATTGTAGAAGACACACCCAATCTGATTCCCCTGCAACTGGTAGCTGGCATACTGTAGGTGCTGCAAGCACCAAATCTCCTCAGTAACAAATTAGTTAGCTGATTCTTTTCCCATCCCATTTTATCCAGCCTCTCATTGTTCTTCTCTTTTCCCGTTCCACTTAACAAACTAATGTACTTTACTCTCCTTATTTCTAACAAGAGTTCCTTCTGTCAGCAAATTGAGAATCTCAGCTTCTGGGCCCAATATCTGGCACCCCATCTGGAAACGAAAATGTAACCAAATGAAACCTCTGACAGGCTCTTCCATGAGAGGAAGTACAGACAAATGTATATAAAACCATTGTGACTTCCCATTTATGAAGTAAATAGGCCACATCAGAACAGACTATTTTGTGTGAAGGTCTGCAAAACTGCATTCAGGTTACAGGAATGAAAAGGTTCCTCTGAGTTGAAGTGCAAGCTGAATGGCATTTCTGTATAAGGGGCTGCTTCTTGTTGCAACCAGGTTAGGCAAATGCTTTCTATAGCTGAAGAAAATCTGAAAATCATTGCAGCTCACTGTTCAGGGACGTACCTGAAAACAATGAAGAAAACAGCCTAATTACACAGTGTGCTAGACAGTATCACAATGCCAGGCATGACTGACATCTTAGGCTCTTTCCCACAGTATTCAGAGCCCTGCAAGCTAACTTACTACTTGCAAACAAAAAGTTTTATCCTCCAGAGAGTCCTATCAAAGACATGGGACTCAGACTTAGACTTTCTGTCAGATTAGGCAAGAGCACTGGGTTGCTCAGCACCTTGCAGAATGGATGTCTGGAAGAGGTGAAGCCCTAAAGGTGAGAGATTAGGAGAAGATGGCCATAAAAAGAGCATTTGATTTGATTTTCCAAAATAGGCTTACAGAGTATTATAGTCTTTTTTCCAAAACAGACTCTTAGTCTGAAGTCAGACCTGGTGTTCTGCTCATCAGGCTGGGTGAACAGGTTGTCGCTCTCATCTACTATTGACTGCTCTGCCATTATTTTGTCTGTGTGCAACATTGTACTGTTCCCTGGTGGAGAGTAAGGAAACCTGCTACTATTGCAAATGTATTAGCCAAACCAGAATGTTTTAATAAAATCAAAACCATACCAGCTACTGAAAAGCAATCAAAAACTTGCTGTATTCGTAATTCACAAAGAGCAAACTGTAATGCCTCTGGAATGAAAAAAATAGATAACATCTCATCTTATCTGAATTATAGCATTTGATGTGCAACTGAAATCCTTTGACTCAAACAGATTTAAAATAAAAACTTTGTACCTGTCTTTTAGTCTTTTAACATGACAGCAGGGTACTTCTTCTGTTCCATTAAGTGCATCTAATCGCAGTCCAAGGCTGCACAGGCTTCTTCATCAATATATAATTTGTTTTTCAAAGCATTCTGAAGAGAAAGAGAATGAGTCAGAGAAGACCAAAAGACATGCTGATTGATCCTCTAATCAGTACGTTTTAATGTTCACTTAGAAGAGGGAGTCTGAAGGCAGATACTGCATAATAAAGACTTCTTTTCTTGTTTCTTTTTCTTGAGAATTACCTGATCTGACTCAGAGCAGCATCAATAAAAAGTAAGGTGAAATAAGCAAACAAAAAACTAACTGTTTAAAGTACTCTCTACACTGTTTGGAAATATTTCATAAAAGCCCCATCATCTTTGACAGGAACAGAAAAATAGGGCAATTCCAGATCTAAATTGTAAGGAGACAAATAAAAATAATAAAAAGAAGGGGTAAGAAAAAATTAACATCAATAATCACAGTATTAACCTTTCCTTCAATGGCATTAACTCAAACCATAAACTACACCAGTTTGTTCTCACCTTTAAATATTTCTTTTAACAGAAGATTTGCTGCATTAACTGTTCTATTAGAAATGCTTTGAGAGAAACTGCCCTCAAAACTATTTACTTATACTTTATCTATGCTGCAGTTAAATTGGTGCATAAAACAGTATCCATGGAACACAGGGGAAATTCCTGATTTAACTCTCTAATAGCTATTTTTGATACTAGTCTTACCTTAAATACATTGAACCTAGAAGGGCTGATTTAGACAAAATCGTCTGCCTCAGATAAGTCTACACTAAACTTCTAGATCATTTCCCATTATTTTAAAGGAAAAAAGACTTTTTTTCATTCTGGACTTGCCATTCAGGAACTGATCCAAACATCAGGTTTCTCTTCCTCCTTATAACAGCAGGAAACAGTGAATATGCCAAAAGACTGCAAGAATCTCAAACAAAGAAAGCATTATAACCTGCATAAATCTTATTCTAATGTCTCAGACTGTTTATGACTCAGAAATGTGGAGCTTCATTTATCTGACAGTTGGCTGCAGTTACGATTACCCCAGATAAAATATTACTCCTGTATATATTCAACACTTTGAAGCACAATTATACTTTCTAATACAGCCATAGATGGATATCCGTTTCTGTCACGGATGAGGGTGGTGGTGAGGTGCTGTGACCTTCTCGCAGAAGCGCCTTGAGAAAGGCGTCCTGTTGGCACAAGCACGCAATCAGCCACCCTGCTGCCCTAAGGGATTTTCAGCTCTTTTGTGAGAGTAGCAGAGTGGCAAGCCACTCTGGGTGATGACACAGAAGAAAGTAGAGAGATGGAGTCCTATTTTCTGAAATCCTTCACTCTGCCTCACAGTACAGGGACAACAGAACCAGGGAATTTAGGGATGCAGGGATTATATACGGAAGTCAGGGGGTGGGGTTACAGAACTTGGCCAATGGGAGGAAGGATTGAGAAAGAGACCAATCAGGGAGATGATTGAAAAGGGACCAATCAACAGGAGCAAAAGCCAAAAAGCAGGGAAATGACGGTGGAAGACAGCAGATTAACATAGGCACTGCAAAGCTTCATGGGGTGGAACACTGCTTACCACAACTGGGAGAAAAGTCTCTTAGAGGAACTCCCTTAGGGGAGCTATCACAATTTAAACAGCCTAAAGGCTGCAAACTTCAAAGGGAGGGCAACATCCGCATCAGATGACCTAGGGGCCACCACAAGTTTCCTGTGTCAGCATTAAATTAACCATTTTATTGAATTCTTGTGATAGTGAGCTCCATTGTTCATATAAATGTTAACACTACAAAATATTTTAAAAGGGAGTTACCGTAGCAAATCTGTCATAGAGAGAAGATACAACACCCTCACCAGGGCCTCCTGAATGTTCAGCTGAAGTTCAAAACATCTGAATGGGAATACTTAGGTTAAATACCTATTACAGTGAATACACAGAATCTTGTTTCCACTAGGTGGTGCATTACATAAAGCATGGTACATCCACACCAAGTTGTTGAATATTGTGAGCTATATTTCTAAAGTAGAAATAAATGTACTAGCTTAAATGTTATCAGTAGTATACCTTTCACACAACAGGCAAAATTACCATCTGAGTACAAAATTTACTACAGCTTTGTAAAATTGCTTCTAAATGTGAAATGCACATGGAGGGGGTACTGAAATATTGAAGTGGTGAAATTTTGGTTGATTGAGTAAATAGATGTATAAGGATAGCATAGGTTGGTAAATTACATTTCTATTTTTATTCAAATTCTTTGCTTCTGACTGGATTTCTACTAACTTCATACTATGAGAACAACTAAAATCAGATTATTCTCTTTCAATATGCAAACTGAAAGTGGAGATTAAATTTTATATAAAGTTTTATTTAAAGCTTTATAAAACTGAAGTTTTCTTCTTGTCAGCAACAACTAATTTCAAGATCTTACGGCATTAGGTTTTTCATGTATATATGTATATTCATATATACATTCATACATAATTAAAAATATCACCTGTCTCACATTTATCCTCTAAACTTATTTATTACAGAATGTTAAATCTAGTAATACTTCCCCTTTCTCTTTTAAAAGGACTTCTGCTGGTTTTAGGGATTTTTTTGCTCATCCTTTTACTGTTCATATTGTTTTGACAAATGAAATATATTTGTTCAGGTAACTTCACTGAACATATTTTTATTACATTTAATTATTTTCCTCTAGATCTCCTCTACCTTGTTTTTTTAAGTTATAATTTTGAGGTATTTCTAGACGTGGGCTATATATACTGAGTGCTAACACTAACAATTTAATGTGTGTCTCCCAGAAATTCTTACAGTCACATACATACTTCATAATACAGAATTGTTATAATACAAATTATTAAATTATTGAATAGACATGGTGAACAAAGCTGTCTTACATTTGCAAGACTTTCATTGGATCAGAAGTTAGGTCCAATGGCTGTTCTGTGAGCAAAAGCTTCCTCTGCTTCTGTCTGTGGAAGACAATAAATGTGTGAAGACATCAAATAATTTACTCCCTGTATTGCAAAAATTTTTTATAAAAATACTGAAAAGTAATAAGCACAACTGGCTTACTGCCATCAATTATATTCACCTTTAACAGGCTTTGAAGAAATGTACTTATACCACTGCAATGTGGTCTCAATATTTTTCATTGAGTTGTAATTTAAAAAGCACCAGAAGAAATACCCAAAACTATTTCATAGAAATAACCCATTTTATATGAATTTTAAAAAATGAACCTGAAATTTTCCAAAGGTATTAGCTAGCTAGCTTGTGCTTTTGCTCATAATGAGAAGTGACGTCTACATAGATGTGAAGAAACAATTTAATTTTGATTTTTGCCTCAACATTATTTGAAGATTACCAGAGGGGTGGGGGGAGGCTGTACCTATCCTGGCAGCCATTTCATGTCTCACATGGAACAGGCAGTCAGCATCCAGGAGGAGGAGCAGAGCGACAAGAACACTGCACCCTCTAGAAAGCTTCACCAACTGACTGGCGAGAGGTCTGCACCAATGGCCTGCAGTCAAACACTGGACTGACCACTGGTCTGCCAGCCAGCAGACCCTGGGAGACGCCCCAGGGGATAAAAGTAACTGCATCCAAAGTTGCAAGGCACAGCGCCTGGCTTGCTGACTTCACTGATTGACCACCTTAGACCACTGAGCCTAACCCACGTCCTGCCCTACCATTTCTCCCTCTCCTGCTCCAGCCTTTGCTTGTCCCACCTGCTTGCATTCCTTCCCAACATCCTACCTGCTTTGTCCCTGCCTATCTCATCCCTGCCTGAGCTACCTGGTTCCAACACTGCTTTGCTGATCCAGCCCACTGCCACAGTCCTGCTGCAACCCTGTCCAGGGTTCTGCACCCCCGCCCAAGCAGCCCTGGCGTCGTGTCTGGCCTGTTGACACAGCAGCTGTGCCTTCAGAGCTGCGCCTCTCCACCAGCTACACAGGCTTCCCCCAGCAGGCAGCATGCATGTAGTGGTGTGGATTTGTGTTAGTTTATATTTGTGTAAGTCTAAATAAATTCTCTGTATGATGGTTGGTTCTATGTACCCCTGTTCTACTTTTTAAGTGGTTTGTCCCTGGAAATCCCCTGTTTTCTGTTGCATGTCAATCCCTTTCCCCTCCCTCCTTGGAACCTGCCTGTCACCTCGGGGCCCTGCCTCAGGGCTAGAAAGTTCTGTAGAGAGCATCGTGTGATAGGCCAGGCCAAAGGGAAGTCCCTCCCTTCCCCCTCTGATTGGTCCTTGCATCTGACCCTCACTCCCTAGTTAACGCCCAGGCTGAATCCCATTGGTTGTCTCCTCCTCACCACCCCCTGTACCATCCCCTAATAAAACAGGCTGTCACAGAGCCAAGATCAGCTCAGCCTGAGCTAGGGGGAAAGGAGGTCCCTGTTGGTCCTCAATAAAACCACTTTGGATCTACTCTCCTGGCTTCTCTCTTCCTTCCTCCGCCGCTGTCTGCTATCCTCCAACTGTGTCCTCAAAGCTCTACGGATCCAAGACCCACGGGATCAGCTCGGCTTGCATGGCTCGCTTGGCCATACCCACTGCATGCCGTGGTGCCTGAGCTAGCCCGGCAAGCAGGAACAGCATTCCTAAAATGCACACACACCCTGCCAGCTGGACGTCACTGGTGCACTCTGAAGTTCTGGTAACGCTCACTTTTTCTCTCTTTCCTGCCTCTCTCTTTGTCCTCTATTCCTTCTCCTTCCTTCTTTTCTGCCTTTTTTATTCTTTAGCAGGGCAACACACCTTTTGTTGCCACTGAACAGCTCTCAGATATGTTTGCGTTTGTGCTTATCTTTGTCCTACAAAAGTCTTTTTTGAAAGTACCTTCCAAAGTTTCCCACTGTGGAATGTGACAGTAGGACAGTTCTATATTTCAGTGCTGAAAGAGAGAGTATGAAGAGGGCACAGTTACAAACTGAACAGTCATCTGATGCCAGAATATAAAATAAATGTTTCCAGAGAGAATAGATTCCTTGGATTAGAGGATGAGGAACAAAAGCCAAATCCAACCATCCTGCCTTGAGGAGAACTTCAGAAGTCGTTTAGTATTAAACACAGAGCCATCAAGGTAGACACCTTCAAGATCATCCACTCCACCCATCTACCCAGCACTGTAACCCCTAAATCACTAAACCACATCACCCAGGGACAGAGCAAGAAGCCTCCTGAACACCTCCAGGGATGGCTACTCCACCACCAACCTGGGCTACCTACTCCAATGCCTGATCAACTGAACGCTGCCAATATTTTTCTGGGATGTGCTCTGAATCTGTCTCAGCTTAAGGCAATTTTTTATTTTCCTTTTACTTTTGGCACAGTAGAAAAGTCCACCCCCCTCCTTCACTACACTGTTCCTCCAGGTAGTTGTTGAGAATGATGAAGTCCTCAAGATTCCTTTTGAGACTAAACACTCCCAGCCCCCCCAGCCATTCCTCGTAAGACGTTTTCTGGGCCTTTCACCAGTCCTACTGCCCTGCTCTGGACAAGGTCCATCACATCAAACTCCTTCTGCAAGGGAGTTGCCCAGAAGTTAGTGCAGTACTGTAGGAGCACCCTACCAGTGCCCAGCACAGGGGGGATGATCACATCTCTAGTCCTGCTGGCCACTCTAATCCTGCCATTTGCCTTCCTGGCCACCTGGGCACACACTGGCTCATATTCACCTGCTGTTAACCAACACCCTCAAGTCCTTTTCTGCTGAGCAGCTCTCAAGCCTGTCTTCCACGAGCCCATAGCACTGCTTGGGGTTGTGCTATCCCATGTGCAGGATCTGGAACTCCATCTCACTTAAATTCATGCAGTTGCCTGTAATCCACTGATTTGAGTTTGTCCAAATCTCCCTGTAGAGCCTTCCTACCCTTGAGTAGAACAACAGTCCCACCCAGCTTGGTGCTGTGTGCAAATTCCCTGAGGTGCACTCAATCCTGACATCCTGATTAAGCTGTCAAGCCTGGTTTTCCCCTAGTTTCCAAGTGTGTACAGCCTTGGACTGCAACACTGCAGCACTGCAACAACACTGGACCCCAGTGTTGTTGCAGTGCATTTTGGGGGGGTCCCATGGGGGTTCCCTGGGGGGCCCCCCTAGGCTGTGGGTTTGTTGATGGCAGCAGGCAGGCAGTGAGGCTCCACATGGCTTCTGGGGTTGCTAGTTAGAGGAGGATTTATTGTGGGTCCTACACCCGGGAGCAGCATGGTTTCTGAGGGAAAAAGGGAGGGCAGAAAGGGGAAAGGAGGGGGAGAGAGGGAGAGAGTAGGGAGCAGGGGAGCAGGAGCAAGAGGCAGAGAGCCAGAGAGAGGAAGAGAGAGAGACTTCTTGTCTCCCTGCACAGCTTAAGAGGGAGATTCAAAATGGGCATGGAAAAGGACTTGGGCCAATGGAATTACAAGTACCTGATACTTCAGGGGAGGGTTACAGATTTGAAATAAACCGCACACTTTCAAGAGGTTACACAGAGCATACCATTTCACAGAAATGCAACAAAGTGTGTTGTAGATATAAACACCTGGCGTTTAACTGGTGCTTCCTGGGCAATTATACCAATGGTGTTCTATAAGGCCTTCCAGAAGATTTTAAGCGTTAGGGGCTCTGCACACGTAAGTCATGAATATTTCCTTCCCAGAAGAGCTGCTCAGCTAAAAGGTCACCCATGTTAAGTCTTATCTGTGGGAACTGTGAGGAGCCAATTGAGTTTTGATTTGTCTCAATCCTGCTTGTCAGAGGTGTGTGGAGGAGGGAGTACACATGTGCCACTTGCAAGAGGCAGCTAGGAGGTGGGGGAAGCCTTGTCTCTGGGCAGACGTTCCAGAATCACAGAATGATTAGGTTAGAAGAGACCTTCAAGATCATCAAATCCAACCCAACTGTAACACCTGAACTAGAACATGGCACCAAGTGCCACGACCAGTCTTTTTTTAAACACATCCAGGGATGGTGACTCCACCACCTCCCTAGGCAGACCATTCCAGTACTTTACACCCTTTCTGTAAAAAAGTTTTTCCTAATATGCAACCTGTATTTCCCTTGGTGCAGCTTGAGACCGTGTCCTCTTGTTCTGTCAGTTGCTGCCTGGAGAAAGAGACCAACCCCCACCTTTCAGGAGGTTGTAGAGAGTGATCAGGTCACCTCTGAGCCTCCTTTTATCCAGGCTAAACAACCCCAGCTCCCTCAGTCGTTCCTCACAGGGTTTGTGTTCCCAGCCCTTCACCAGCCTCGTTGCCTCCTCTGGAAATGCTCAAGCGTCTCAATGTCCTTCCTAAAGTGAGGGCCCAGAACTGGACACTGCACTCAAGGTGTGGCCTCAGCAGTGCCGAGTACGAGGGAAGAATGACCTCCCTGCTCCTGCTGGCCACACCATCCCTGATCCAGGCCAGGATGCCTTGGCCTTCTTGGCTACCAGGGCACAACACTGGCTCAGTCAGTTATCGACCAGAACCCCCAGGTCCCTTTCTGCCTGGGCACTGTCCAGCCACACCATCCCCAGCCTATAACATTGCAGGGGGTTATTGTGCCCAAAATGCAGAACTCAGCACTTGGACTCATTAAACTTCATCCTATTGGATTCCACCCATCCATCCAATTATTCCAGGTCTCTCTGCAGAGCTCTTATACCTTCCAACAGGTCAACACACGCTCCCAGCTTAGTGTAGTCTGCAGATTTACTGATGAAAGACTCAATACCCTCATCCATGTTGTCAGTAGAAATACTGAGCAGAGCTGGCCCCAGCACAGACCCCTGAGGGACACCACTGGTCACTGGCTGCCAGCTGGATGCAGCAATGTTCATCACCACTCTCTGGGCCCGGATGCAGCCAGTTCCTGACCCAGCACAGAGTGCTCCTGTCCAAGCTGTGGGCTGCCAGCTTTTCCAGGAGTGTGCTGTGGGAGACAGTGTCAAAAACCTTGCTGAAATCCAAATAGACAACACCCACAGCCCTTCCTGCATCCACCACGCAGGTCACCTGGTCATAAAAGGAGACCAGGTTGGTCAAGCACGCCCCACCTCTCTTAAGCCCGTGCTGGCTGGGTCTGATACCCTGGCTGTCTTCTAAGTGCTGCATAGTATCTCTCAGTATAAACTGCTTCATAACCTTACTGGGTACTGAGGTCAGGCTGACTGTTAGACTGTAATTACCAGGATCCTCCTTCCTGCCCTTTTTGTGAATGGGTGTCACATTGGCCAGCTTCCAGTCCTCTGAAACCTCACCAGTGAGCCAGGACTGTTGGGAAGTGATGGAGAGCAGCTTTGCAAGCTCATCTGCCAGCTCTCATACCCTGGGATGGATCCCATCTGGGCCCGTAGATTTATAAACATCCAAACTGCTCATCTGTTCCCTGACTGCCTCCTCCTGGGTGACAGAGGGACCATTCTGCTCCTTTACACCGTCTACCAACCCAGAGGACAGTTGTCCTGAGGACAAGCCATCTTCCCACTAAAGACTGAGGCAAAGAAGGCATTAAACACTTCTGCCTTCTCCTCATCTGTTGTTATTAAATTCTCTCCTGCATCCAACAGAGAACAAAGGTTGGTTTTATCCTTCCTTTTACCATTAATATATTTGTCAAAGCATTTTTTATTATCCTTTACAGAAGTTGCCAAATTAAGTTCAAACTGAGGTTTGGCCTCCCTAATTTTCTTCCTACATGCCCTAGCAACCCCCTTTTTCTGAGAAACCTGACCTTCTTTCCAAAGATGGCAAGTCCTCTTTTTAATCCTAAGTTCCTTTAAAACCTCATTGCTCATCTGGGCTGGATGTTTGCCTTGTCGATTTATCTTTTGCTACACAGGGACAGTCTGTTATTGTGCCCTCAAGATCTCTGTTTTGCAGCACACCCATGTTTCCTGGACTCCTTTGTTTTTAAGGGCTGTTTCCAAAGGAACTCTCTGAATAGGTCTCCCAGATAGGCCAAAGTTGCCCTCCAGAAGTCTAATGTAAAAGTTTTATTGATGCTCCTCCTGATTTCACCAAATATTGAGAACTCTACAATTTCATGATCACTGTGCCCTAAGTGGCCTCCAACCACCATCTCCACAAACCCATGTCAATTTGTAAACAACACCTCACACGAGGCAGTCAGGAGGGGAGACACTGTACTCCCCAGAATGGCTTCTCCAATCAGATAGTAAAAGGGCTCCACCAATGGATGGCAGAAGAAGGTTGGCCTGGACCAATGGTCTCCTGTCCACAGGCAGAATTTTGGAGGCGCTAGTGGATATCAAAACTAACTGCTGCTGGCTGCCTGCCTGCTGCTCGCTTGCTTGCTCCTTTGACATGGCCCTGGCCTATCTTTCAAGCTTCAGCTCACCCACTCTTGTCCTGTCTCTCTGTGTCCCTGCATCCAACCCTACGCACCTCCAAGGCAACACGACACTGTGATCCTCATCACGACCCTGTCCAGGGTTCTGTACCTCCTGTCTGAGTACCCACTCCCTGTGTGTCTGGTCACCCATTACCATGGGACCCGCCCTTCTGAAGCCATGCCTCTCTGAGAGCTGTGCAGACTCGTTAGCAGGCAACTTGCACCCCCCTCTCGTCCTCCATGTTGAGTGTACATAGAAAGCATGGCCCTGTCCTGCTGGTGGTAACGCCTGCTTTTTCTCTGTCTTCTCTCTCTCTCTCCTCCCCTCATTCCTTTTCCATTTTCCTTTCTTCCTTCCTGTCTTTTTCAGCTCTCTTTGGTTTGCATAACTCCTTTTTATGGTTTTGGGTTTGTTTCTTTTTTTAACCAATAAACGGTTCTGAGATACAAGGTTTGCCTCATTTGGCTAAATTCCTTTCCTGACCATCTATTTCTAACACAACTCCTCACAGTTTTCCTCAGTGGAACATAACATTTAAATTGGCGGCAGATGTGGGACAGTCTTGTAGGAAAATTCTGTATCTTTTTGAATGATTTCAGTGTGTCATTTGGGGAGAGATTTTATTTGGGTGTTAAACAAAAAAAAAAACCAACCAACCAACCAACCAACCAACCAACCAACAAAAACAAAAAACAAAAAACAAAAAACAAACAAACAAACAAACAAAAAAAAATGATGTGACCCATCCTGAAAGTTGGTACCTGCAAGTAATCAAAGGTGTGTCCTCTCAGAAAGTGTTTTTTTTCCTCTGGGCTGTGGGGAGAAACAGGGCAGTATTGAGTTACAGGCTGTGGGACGTGCCTGCAGAATGCCATGGCAGCACAGAGAAGCACATGGCGGCACAGAGAGGCTTGTCTCTGCCTAACCTGGGGGGGAGGAGATCCCTTGCAGCAGACCCCTGCAGAGAGAAGCTTGCTGGAAGCTGACAGACACCTGAATGGCTTGTGATCACCCCAAATAAGAACATTATGATGGCATGTTGCTGACGTGGCAATGTGTGATAGCTTGCTTATTGAGAACTACCATATAAAGAACTACTGTGTCCTGAAAAAGTATATAAAACCAGCTTGTTTCTTTGAATAAACATTTCAGATTCCCTGCTGGTCTGAGTCCGTGCCTCCATTGTTTACATGAGAGTTGTGTGTTTTCGTGTTTTTGTCCCCAGTGGTTTGCTCCTCTTCCTGCCTTGGATTGTTGTTGAGATGTTTTGGTATGTTCTGTTATAAATGGATTAATGGATGTTATAAAGAAAGTTGCAATATAAGTTTAACCAGTTCAAGTGTAACCTGTGTTAAGTATTGTATGTACCCCGAGGTTTGTAGCATTCATCCCATCCGATACCTTAATGTTGTAACCCTTTCCAGTCACTGTAACCCCTTCCGGTTAGGTCAACACTGCTCCCCAACATGGTGCCCGAATAAGACTGTATGTAAATGGAACACAGGGGATTATGGGTTATAAGAAGAACTCCTAAATCCAAAGAACTTGAATAAAATAGAACTCTGAGATTATTAAAACATGGCAGTCAAGAGATAGAAGTGTTCCTGGACCTCCAGTGCAGGAGCTTCCGCAGACCTCACCATCACTTAAAAAGCACCTGACACAGATGACACCCCTGCACAAAACCAGCCAAAGTTGTTCTTCCATGGTATCCTGTGAAGACGGAAGCCCCAGGCCTGCCAAGGGGATGATTGACAAGACTGAAACACCTCCTTCCTGGTGACCTCGTGGGAGTGATGGCAGCATATGTGGCCCCCAAGCACCCACCCTGGAACTGAAATTTTAATAAAGGCGTAAAAAGGGTAGGATGTCCTGCCCTGTTTATTTCAACTGGGGACACGTCCGGGATAGCCACGTCTGAAGAGGACCATTGGACGGGATGGCTGCCTGCCCAGAGGACTCGAAAGACTGCTGGCTATCTCCAGACCCCAGGACATCAACCTGGGACAGTCACCAGGAAGCATCGGAAGGGTAAGCCTCTGGCGGCAGGGAACAAGGAGTGAGCGAGTGTGCGAGTGAGTGAGATGGGGGCTTGCAGCTCGGACCCCCGAAGCGAGTGGGACCCCCCTAGTACTGCGGTTCTGGTCTCCCACGAGCAGGCTGGCTAGGAACGGGGGGAAGCGAAAGAAGTGATGAGCAATTGAGGCTCTCCTGGGAAAGAGATTAGTTCCCCCCCTCTGGGTGAACGAAGGCATTTTGACAGAGTGAGTGGCTCACACAGGGTAGGCCCCCCTTAGAGGCTAGCCTAGGTGTCTCTGGGACATATGGAGAACCCATGGTGGGAGTAGATCATACACTGCCACTTAGAAGGCCCCAAGGCGCAAGGGGGGATCTAGTGGCAGGGCCAAGGAGTCCACTTCTCTCTGTGAGAGGCCAAAGGAATCGGGTGCTCCCAGGCACCACCGGTACTGGGTGCCAGGGAGTTCCCCTCGTCCCCAAGGGAAGGCCAGACGTACCACAAGGGGGTAGGCTGCTGCCATCACCAGAGGGAAGGTCACGCAGAGCCCCCTGGGGGATTGGTAAATTCACATCCACACCTGACCAGGAGGGTAGTCAGATGCCGGTAGCATGGGCCCGTACTCCCAGCTGAGGAAAGGAGATTATAGCCCAGTAGGGGGCTGCTGTTGCAGTGAATTGCAACCCAAGCCCTAACCCAAGGGCAAGGCAACCACCTCACACACACAGGCAATTCCTTCGGGGGAGGCTGTCCTGCCTGGGGAGGGGCAGTCAAGCCACGTAGGCTGGTGGAACCCCAAGGAGGTTTGGGAAGGGGTCAGTAGAACCCCAAGGACAGTCGATCGGAAACAGGATTGTCAGTCAGGGAAGTATTGACCAGAGGAGTCTGTGGGTCCAAGACTACAACCTAAAAGGGCCAAACCTGAGAAGGTTCCTGGAGTGCAAGGAACTGAGGGACAGGATAGGCTGGGTGGAAGGTTGGAATTGGGGGAGGGCCGAAGAGTAGTAAGTGCCCCCGTGGTGGCCAGTAACAGGCCTAAGTCCATGACAGACACAAGTTTTAGAATTTAGGCTAAAAAGTTGAGTTTTTAAGTAAGTTGACCAGAGTTTCAGTGGTTGCCAAATTGGTTAAGAGAGGGAAAGTAAAAATTGTGTTGCCTGTCATTTGGCTTCCTTTCGGGTAAAGGTACCTTAATAGTTTATTTCACTAAAGTCACTAAGAATGTGTTATAAGTGAAAGAGTGGACTAAAAAGAGTACGAGATAACGAAAGGGTAAAAATGGGACAGTGCAGGAGTGAGAAAAGTGGCTCAAAGAATGGAAGTATTTCTCCTAGCAGTCCTTTAGGACAACTTTTAGATCAGTGGGAAGTTCAGAATGCAGTACAGGGTCTACATAAAACAATGATACCCTATTGTGTAAAAGTTACGTTTACCAGAAAAGTGGCCACGATGGGGCACCGAAGGTCATTGGATGTGCACCCAATTGAAACAGTATATAGAAACTCAAAGGAATTTAACCTCAGAACAATTATGCAGTAGGGTGGTATGCTACTAGTGAAGAAACTGTGAAGGTGTGTAAATTGAAAGAAAAAAGAGAAAATAAAAGAAAAAGACCAGAGCCCAGAGAAAGATCAAAGGAAATGGGATCCTCTTGATTACTTACCCTTTACTACCCCAATTCCTCCACCTGTTTATCCTATAGTACCCCCAGCCCTACCTTCAATAACTGCTCCAGTTAATCCCTCTTTTGAGTGCTCAGTTTCTTGCCCTTCAAATCCTGGAAGCAGCCCCAGTTCTCTTTCTAAACCTGTTGTAATCCCTATACCACCCCCAGTGCAAACCTCAATTACTACTCTTTTAACTCCTCCGGCTATTCTTCCAAATCCTACCACTACTCCTACTCCTTCAGCACCTCCAAACGTGCTCCCCTCTCCCTCACCTATACTATGCGGTTTGTCTCCTCTAGATCTATCTTCCCCCACTGCCCGTGACAGTGTCTGTCTCTCATTTGTATCAGTATGCACTATTTTTAGGTTCTGTACCCTAATTGTTATCCATATTGTTAGGTGTCAATCCTTCTACTTGTAAGCTGGCCACTACCTGTGGGAGCCCTAAGAGGCCCTCCACAGAGAGTAGCACTCTCCCTTGGAGAGAGAGTGAATTGTGAACCAGCAATGATCCCTTTAGGGAGTCTCCCTAGTTCAAGTTCTTGCTTGTTAGGGTGACCTCCCTGGAGCAAAAACCCATGAGCCCTTGCCCCCATGTTAATCGTTTATCCCCCATTGGTCAAAGTTACACTTCCCTGTTTTCCCACACCCTGATTGGTGCATTTTGGATCATTCCCCTGATTGGTTAGTTTTTCAATCCGTGTTCTCATGGGCCCGAGTGGCAGGCCCTGCCCCCTTCAATCCCTACATAAGCAGGGCATTTTGAGCCCTTGGGGTTCTTCGGGGTCGTTGGTTCCTGGGAATAAAGAAGACTCTGGAGAATCCTTCTGGCTCTCGCCTCTCCTTTCTGCGCCATCTGAAGAAGAGATCTGCCCGGCTGAGCAGTTCCACCTGCTCCTCCTCAGAGGGCACTGTGAGCCTCTGAGCTCGGTTGCCTCAGCAACCACTTTCACAACTGAGCTGAATCACTGGGGAGTGCCTGTGTCTCTGAGGTGAGGAGCGTCCTTTTAAGGACGACTCACCGTGGAAAGACGCGGCACCCCAAAGATCTGCGGTAGCTGACCAGAGGGGGTCAGTGGCCTTCGGTGGACACCGCCAGGCTGCGTCAACTACCTAGAAGTTTCCCTATTGGCCCTGGAGCATTTACTTCCTCCCTAATCTCCTCCCTGCCTAGTTGTCAATCCCTTGTACTCCTACCCCTTTTTCCAGGGCCTTCCCTGCCAGTCTTCCCTAACTCAATGTGTTATTTGCTATTCTGTGTTGTTCCCTCCCTTTGTTACCCTCATTGGATTAAGTCTGTACTCCCCGCCTTGGGCTCCTCCCCATACATACCCTCATTGGTTGGTTGATTTGTACCTCCCCTCCATAAAACCCACTGTCAGGTAGCTTCTTGGGCTTCTTGGGGCTTTGTTCTTCAGTTGTCAACACCTTCAATAAACCTCCTCAGTTTACCCCAAGATCCATCTCGTTTCTCTGAGGGCTGAGTACTTCCAGACAGGTAGGGCTTGTGGAGTAGCACCCCAGTCAATTAGGTAGGTTTTCTTTTTTCCCTATCAATGAGTGGAGTTGTAACTGGCCTGGCCAGTAGGAGCACCCTCCAAAAGAGAAAAGGGTGGCTGGGTAGCTTGCTGTTCAGACTCTATAGGGGAACTGCAGTATGCTACCCAGGAGAGATTTTGGAGGGGGAAAGGAGTAGGCTCACTGATCCTTTCCACTCTCACCCCCTGTAACCGAGTGTAGGTCGAGGGGGGGAGAAGGAAGAGTGGAAAGGACAAGAGAATGGGACAGAGAATGTCTAGCAGACAACAAGACATTTATGTTAGATTTAAATTTAGTTAGCTATGGGAGAGAGTTTAGGAAGAAGGATCTAAAAAAGGTGATAATTTTGATTTTTGAGGTTTTCCCAGGACCCCCATTGAGGATTTCTTTAGGCTCGAGTTTTGGGATTTTTGGGAAGAGTGGATTTGGAAAAGTGAGTTAAAATCTGTTTGCATTATAATTAGAGAGGCCCTTTACCAACACGCACTTTGTCGAAATTCAGTTGCGTCGGGCCCCTATCCCATAAATTCCCCTTCAGCTTCTGTGAAGCTCCCCTTACCCTCAGCCCCTCAGACTTCCCCAAACCCTTGCCTGTCCTCTTTGCTGGCTGCAATTGAGCCATGGCGTGCAGGCTTTCCCTTCCAAGATGGCAATGGCACGCCACTCGGAGCCCTCTTTCCCACGTTTCTCCTTCTTTTCCAGTCCCCAAGTCTGTCCCTGGTTCTGTGCCTCCCTTCAGGGACCCTTCCTTCCGTTGCCCTGAGTGTTCAGAAGGGGAGGTAGCCCCAGTGGGGTCTCCTCTTCAGAAGAGCCCTCCAGGGTCGGAAGAGGAGAGGTCAACCCCTTTGAAGGGATGCTGAACTGGAGATCCCAGGCCTTTGTCCAGCCCTACAGGCCCCTCCTCTAAGGAGGGAAGCTACTCCTCTGAGGGAGGAGACAGAGCTGGAAACCAGGACCCGGATGTTGTCATCTTGCCTCCCCCCAGATGGCAGCACCCAGGTCACACCCTCTACCAGTCCCCAAGTCACTTGTTGCTGTTACCCGATCCTTAATTTTCTTTCTGTCTCTTTTGATTATTCCCTCACTAATCCAAATGTTTTTGTTTCCGTCTTTGAAAAGAATTTTCCCCAATTCATTTTTATTCAATCCTTGGCATTTAGTTTTTGAAGAGACATTCCAAAAGGTTTTGATCTTTCAAGGCCTTTAAGGAAGCCTTTCTAATATTCAAGATTCTATCACTCCAACAAAAGGAAATTAACAAGAAAAACTCCTCACCTTGTGTGGCTCTCCTCAGACCCACTGGAAAATGTGGTTAACAGAATGGCCAGACAAAATGTCCAAAAAGCATAACAGAAGCCCTACAGCACCTCCTGATTGATCTAGGTGGGAAAGAAGGCATGCCAGTAAAACCAAAGCAGGTAAACCAAAAGCCCTGTTTCCCATAGGCAGGTGGGGAAACGGAGACTGGATGTTAGGCAACTCACAGGTAACAGCCTCAGAGACATTTTATTAACAGCAGCTGCCAGACCTAAAAATCCATCCCACGGCCCAATCTCAGACATGTGTGTGTTCTCACATTCCCAGCAATTTTTTAGTTCTAATTCTTTACTAATACGTTCCGCTAGGTCGAGGAATAGATTCTTCCTTATGGGTATATCTAGGCTATCTCCTAATTTTTCTTCTGGACTTATTTCTTTTTCTTTGACTAAGTCAGGTTGTACACTTTCAGATTCAAAACAAATCCACGAATCTCCTGCTGGGCATTCCCCTAAAAGACACTGCCTGTTGGAGGCAGTGTTTTTGGTTACCTAATAGATCTTATCTCCTTCTTGACAAGTGGTGAGCTGAGAATGGTTGATGCAAGCAGGGGGTAGACTCGTATGGACTCTTAACAACGATACTAGATCCCTTCCATCATACAAGGGGTGGTAACATCTAGTGCATGGCTCAGCCTTTGCGACATTGGCTAGAATGATTATGCGTAGCACTTTGTCCAGGAGTCCAGTATAGGCCATCATTCTTTGATCAGCCTACCTGGCCTTGCCTCCTGGTCTAGAGGTTGACAGAGTCCTTAACCCATTCTTGGCTTCTTGTTCTACCTTTATCTCTTAGAATTTAAACTGCCTCTAGTGGAATACTCTGGAGGAGATGTCTTTACTTTTGAGCTACAACAGATACAATTTGTCAAAACTTCGGGACTCTTGGCTTAGGGGACTAGGACAAATACAAGGATGGATACAATACAGCAACAGATACAACTGACAAAACTTAGCAATTCTTAACTGTAACAATTATCTGGTAAAAAATTTGGAGGACTTACAACTGACACAACTTGATAGCTTTCGGATTAATCGTAACAACTTCAAAAACAGTTACCATGTACTTTTACCATGATGCACATGAGGGGTCTTGAATTGGTCCTATTTAATTTACTTTTTCTACTGTCTAGGTCTCTTTCTTAGGGTTAGTTTTAGATCTTTAGATCGCTGACTTACGGACCATTCAGGGGAGGATGTCTGAGTTTCTGTTGGACCGGGGTCTTCTGGGGGAGGTGGAACCAGTCCCTTTATACGAGTCACATGCGTTCAGCCTTTCTCATGAGTCCAAATGGCAGTGTGGATGGTCAGAAGTACCTGAAAAGGTCCTTCATATTTAGGGGAGAGTGCAGGATTGGTCCATGATTTTATCAGAACCCAGTCTCCTGGATTAATAGAATGAATGTTTACTTCTATTGGGGAAGTCTGAGGGAGGTACCCTCGCTGACGGAGTTTCCCTAATGTTTTGTTGATTTCCCTTAGGTATGTGTAAACCTCTTCTTCTCTTTCCATAGGGTGACTGGAACTGTAAGGTGTTAATAGGAAAGGTAGCCCATACATCATCTCATATGGGGAGACTCTGATGTCAGATCGAGGTTTAGTTTGGGTGCGCAAAAGTGTGAGGGGCAGACACTTTAGCCAATTTAATTTGGTTTCCTCAATTAGTTTTGTTAGTACGTTTTAAAGGGTTTTGTTTGTTCGTTCTACCCGTCCCGAACTCTGTGGGTGCCATGGTGTATGCAGCCTCCACTTTACATCCAGGGCTTTGAATATGTCTTGTGGAGACTGGGCAGTGAAATTAGGACCTCAATCTGAGTCGATGTTATTTACAATTCTGTATCTAGGGATGATGTTCTCTAAGATGATTTTTGCCACTGTTTGGGGCATTTTATTACGTGTTGGGAAGGCTTCTACCCAATGGATTAAGTGATCCACTGTAACTAGGAGGTGTCTATATCTTTGTATTGGGGCATTTCGGTAAAATCAATCTGTATATTTTGGAAGGGTCTAATGGCTAGGGGCCTTCCACTATGTTTTACTTTCTTCATTACCTTTTGATTAACCTTTTGACAGGTCAGACACCCTTGTGTTATAGACTTTGCTATGTTATATGGTCCTGTACATATGTAGTTTCTTAGAAAGTGATCACATAAACCTTGGGTTCCCCAGTGTGTTAGTTCATGTAGTTCGGTCATAAATTTCCTAGCGATTGCTTTGTTAAGGTATGCTCTTCCATCAGGAGTGAGCCATTCCCCCTTGTTCCCTTGGCGCAGCTTCAACTCCCTTATATGCCTTAATTCAGTCTCATCAAAGACAAGTTCCTTCTTCTCTGTCTCTTCTGGAGTAGCATTATTATCTGTTAGTGCTAGAATCTTATGTGGGTTGTCAGGCTCGGAGGCAGCTTGCTTTGCTAATTGGTCAGCTAAATTATTGCCTCTTATTTCTAAGGTGTTCCCTTTTTGATGTCCTCTCATATGAACAATTGCTATTTCAGTAGGTTTTAAGAGTGTCAGCAAAACTTTCTTGATCAGCTCCCCATGGGCTAGACTCTTCCCCTTCGAATTTTTAAGTCCTTGTTCCTCCCAAATCTTCCCAAAAGTATGTACTACTCCATATGCATACCGGGAGTCAGTGTAGATACTTCCTCAGTCCCTTTCTAGTACACTTAGGGCTCTTCCCAGGGCATATAATTCATATGACTGGGCGGACCAGCTACTCAGTAATTTCCCAGTCTCTATATTTTCATTTCCTTTCCATCTACTATTGCATATCCTGAGAGTCTTTTCTCTTCTACTACTCTCGAGGATCCGTCAATGAATAAAATTCTTCCATCTGGTAGGGGAATGTCCTCTAGATCTTCCCTAATTTTAGTTTGGTAGTTTATCAGTTCTAGGCAATGGTGCTCTAGTTAATCGGTGGGCTCTCCTGATAGGAACTGGGCGGGGTTTAAACATCTTGAGCATATTAGTTCTACATTGTTAGCATTCATTAATACAATTTCGTACCTCAGTATTCTGCTATCTGTTATCCATTGGGAGGCCCTCTGACTTAGTACTGTTTTCAAATCGTGAGGGGTCCTTATTCTGATCTTCCCTTGGAATGTTAACCTTTGAGCCTCTTCTAATAGCAGAGCTGCTGCAGCAAGGACTTGTAAACAGGTAGGCCAGCCTCTTGCCACAGGGTCTAGGAACTTTCTTCGATCACCCCAATCTTGCGTAAGTATCCCACAGGCTATCCCTTCTTCTGCATTTACAAATAAATCAAATTCTCTCTTTAAATTAGGAAGACTTAAAACAGGGGCTGATGATAACTTTTCTTTTAGGACACTTAATTGGTTTTCATCTTGTTCAGTCCATGTGATCGAGCTTCCGTTCACTAATTTTTCATAGAGAAATTTGACATTTTGGGAGAAATTTTCTATCCATAACCTGCAATAAGCCTAATAATTTCCTGACATCTCTCTTTCAGGTTGGGGCTGAAACTGCAATTATTCTTGCAATTCTCTGGGGACTTAATTTTTTATAACCCTGTCCAATTAAATGTCCTAGATAAGTTACTTCTTCTTATACAAACTATAATTTGGTCTGTGATACCTTTAGTCCTGCTTTTCCTAAGAAATTTAGAAATTGGATGTTGACTTCTCTCACTTTCTCTCGTTCCTTTCTTGATAGCAATAGATCATCTACATGCTGCAGGATATGTGCTTCTGCTTCTGCTATGAATTGGTCAATAAGCTTTTCCAATGCCTGCCCGAACAAGTGGGGTGAGTCTGTGAACCCCTGAGGAAGTCGGGTCCACCTATACTGCTGTTTCTTTCCTGTATCTGGGTCTTCCCATTCAAAAGCAAACCAATTCCTGCTGTCCTCGCTTAAGGGGTATGCCCAAAAGGCGTCTTTCAGATCTATGATGGTAAACCATCCATGGTCATAGGGAATTTTACTTAGTAAGGTATAGGGATTGGATACTATCGGGTACAAGGGAATTGCTCTTTTGTTTACTTCACGTAAATCTTGAACTAACCGATAGGTGTCGTCGGATTTCCTGATAGCAAGGATGGGGGTGTTATGAGGAGACATACAAGACTCAATAATTCCCTTTGCTGCTAATTGGTTGATGATAGGGGTTAGTCCTTTCTTTCCCTGAGGCGAGACTGGGTATTGTTTAATCCAGATTGGGATGGTGACTTCCTGCATCTCTGTTCTAAGAGGGGTGATATTTAGATATCCACATTCCCCCTCCACTGCCCATACATCTGGATTGATTTCTTCTAAATCCTCTTGGGTTAGTCTCATCATGCGCACAATCATCTTTCCTTCCTTAGGAATTACTCCCACCCCTAGTCTTACTTGCAAATCTCTTCTTAGTAAATTTTCTCCCACCTTGGGTAGGTAAATAAAATCTGCCTGACATCATTTCAAATTCCCTTTTATTTCTACGTCTTCTATCATGGGGGCCTTAAACAGTCTCCCTTCTGCCCCTAATACATCACAAACCCACTTTCCTAATGTTATTCCCAAGGGCAATTTCTTTAAACTAGATCTATCAGCACCTGTATCTACTAAGAATTCAGTTTCTTTGCAGTGAGGACCTATTTCGAAGTTTACCCGGGGCCCTTCTCGATCTCCCAGCAGGTCGTCAACTGCAAAGAGCTCCCAACACCCCTAATCGGTGTTGCTGTCCTCTCCCTTTAATATCTTCTCCAGGAGATCTTGTTCCATAGCAATGGCCTTTTCAAAGGAAACTTTTTGACAATGCCATTTTAAATGTCCTACTTCCCCGCAATAAAACACTTCCTATTTTCTCCTGGCCTCTGGGGGGTACCCCAAGGCGGTAAATCCTTTTTCTTGTCTTTCCCAGAGGGGGCTCTAGGATCCTCTCTTCCCTGTGAATCCTGGCTTCCTTTTACACTTTCCTTAGCTACTGCTACCATAATTCTTGCCTTAGTCTTGGCCTTTTCTTCTTCTCTCCTCAAATAGACTTTAAGGGCTTCTCTTAGTAACTCATTTGTTCCTTTCTCTTGCCAATCTTCAATTTTTTCTATCTTTCTCCTTATATCTGGCCAGGATTTTGTTACAAACTGTATTTTTAAAAGAGCCTGGCCCTCGGGGCTATCTGGGTCCAAATTAGATTATTGTTGGAAGTTTTTCCTTAGTCTGTTCAACCAAGCGGTCAGGGTTTCATCTTTCTCTTGTGCCCCATCAAAGACTAATTTTGTATTGTTACTTCAAGGGACTGCTTCTTTAATCCTTTTTATTATTAAACTTCTGTAATCCTCCATATTTCTCCTATCTTCCTGTCTATTCAGGTCCCAGCCCGGGTTGGTTACTGTCGCGGCTCGTCGGCAACGGGCGAGGCTCGCTGACCACTCCATGGTCTGACCTCGCGGGTCTTTGGCGGGCTGCACTCTCCTGCTGCGAGTCGTCCTCAAAAGGACGCTCTCTGCCCCAGGGGCACAGGCTCACCTAAGCAGTGTTCAGCTCTTTTGTGAAGCGGTTGCCAAAGCAACCGCTCTGGGCAGCTCACAAGGCAGAGCCCTGTGGCCTTGTGCCCTTGGAGGAGGCGAGAGCTAGATGGGCAGCTCAGCTCGCAGGCTTCTTTCCCAAGCGGCGCAGGAAGGAGAGGCGAGAGTCAAGGAAGATCTCCGGAGCTTCTTTATTCGGGGGCTGGAATCGTCGACATCAGAAGACTGAAGACCCTGTGGGTCTCAAGCATGCTATTTTCATGTGGTTTGAAAGGGGCGGGGTTTTCTACAAGGGCCAATTGCAGCGAGGATTGAAAAGCCCTCCAATCAGGGAAAGGATTGAAAATGCACCAATCATAGTGCGGGAAGACAGGGTGAAGTAACTTTTGAACCAATAGCAACTTTGACCCAATGGGGGAAGGCTAGCAAACTTTGAACCAATGGGGTAAGCATAACTAACTTTGGGCCAATAAAAAGATAGCTAACTTCTAGGGGAACTTCCTCAAGGGGTAATTGTTTCTTCACAGTACACTCTCCCTCCAAGGGAGAGTGTCACTGTCTGGAAGGCTTTCCTCAACTCCCACAGGTTACCAGCAGTTTATGGTCTCCCAGGGGACCCATTCTATTCTCCCTTTCCCAAATTCGTATTCCTGCAGTCCGAATCAACCACACCTCTTCAGGGTTAAACAATATACCCAAAACAGAATTCAGCTCCCCCATGTATAAATACTTGGGCCTAAACACTGATCTATCTGATTAGCAACTCCCACAGGATCTTCTACCAGATTACTTAATTCCTTCTTGAATCCCCTAACCTCGGAGGCTGTGAGCATTTACAAATCCCACCCCTCCCGTCACCCCACCCATAGGGACTTCCCTTAGGGGGAAAAGTTTTGTTTTGGAATGGGTGTTGCAATAGTGTCCCTCTGGGGTTTCTACTGTCTGAGATGGAGGAGTTGATGCAGGAATTTGCTGATTCAGGGCAGACAAGCTTGTACTACTCGGTAAACCTAACTCCCAGTGTGGGGGGCGTGTAGGGACTGTGGATGGTGAAGGGGTTAGTTTGGGTTCCAGGGATACTGAGGGTGGAGTTAGGGAGTAGAAGGGATTGGTTTTTGAGGATGTTGGGTAAGGCAGAGGAGATAGGGGAGGTGCAGCTGTCGGGGAATTGACTGTTGGGGTACTAGCTAGGGAAGGGATGGGAGCTTCAATTTGTGGGATTCGAGTATGGTCTTCAGGTAGAGCTGGATGATTAGAGGCTTGAGGAATGTTAGGATAGATCGGGGGGGGGGGGGGGGGAGGTGGTTAGACAGTTAAGGGGATCCCACCCAGAACTCTCTGGTTTCTTTTCCTCTTTTGCTCCCCTTTTTCTGGTCTTTGCAACTTACAAATCTTTACAGTTTCTTTCTCTGTCATTACTTTTTGCCAACAGGCAGTGTAAAGGATATGCTCAGTATCTGTATCCCTTTGTGCTCTCAAAGGCTGATTTAATTGTGAACACATCCAAGGATCTTTCGTTCCACACCACGGCCACTCTCCTACTAAATTTAAAGTGGGTCATATTTCTATGCAGTAGTAAATCATCTTAACTTTGTCCAGATCTCAAGTTGCCTCCTGAATATCCCACTGTTCTAACATTTGTCCTAAGGGACTGTCTGGTGGTATACTTCTCACTTCCTCTTCCTTTTTCTTCCCTTGTCTCCTCTGCTTGCTCACACATCCTCCCATTCTTCCTGGGTCTAAAATCAAAAATACGGTGCCCTCACTCGAACAAAAATTTTAAGCTAGGCAAACTTAATCTATAAACATGCGACCCTTTTTCTAAACTAAATCTTTTTAATGTGCCCCTACTCGAACAGAAAATTAAAGATGGGCAACTTATATCCTAAATCCCAGTCACACCCTGGCACCCCGAAAGCAGTCCAGCAACCCGCCCTTAGGGTCTCGGCCACTGCCCCAGCCAGTGCCTTCTCTCTCTCCTCAGAGCCCTGAAGGCAGCCCAGCAACCTGCCCTTAGGGTCCCAGCCACTGCCCCAGCCAGTGCTGATTCAGCACCCCGAAAGCAGCCCGGCAACCCGCCCTTAGGGTCTCGGCCACTGCTCCAGCCAGTGCTCTCTCTTTCGCCCCTATACCCTACGGGCACCCTGCACTCAGCCCACCCAAACCCGCCCTTAGGGTTCCTGTCAACTGCGCAGCCAGTGCTTGGGGGTACAGTGTGCAGCCTTCTCTCTCCTTGCCCTACCTTTGGGCCTCCTGCACTCTTAAGGCCCCATAACTTTTCATGCACTGCCTTCCAGTAACCACCAGGCCTCTGTGGCCACTGGAATTACAGCTCCATTCACCCCAGTACCCCGCTAAGCTACCCAATTCACTCCACAGTTCCCCGTTGAACTGCCAGCCCTTCCCCTGGGCTGCCCAACCCACTCACAGTCTTTCGACCGCCGGTCCCTCTTGGACCGTCCGACTCACTCCGCCCCGACTCACTCTCCGACTCACGCCGCAGCCCCGGCTAGTACCCTCTTTCACTCCCCGTACCCTGAGAGTTGCCCCTAAGCAGCCCCTGTTGGGCCCCTGGACCTCAACCACGGCCAGTATGGTGCACGCCTCACTTCGCTCTTAGGCACTCCGTGAGCTCAGAGTAGCCTAGGCAACCTAGCCCTTTCAGATGTTATGGTTGGGTGGCCTATCTCTTCACTTACGACTTGACGTATCACTCACACTCTAAGCTTTCCTCCACACATCCAGACGGGGGGTCTGCTATGCCCCTGGAGACGCCTCTTTCGCCCAATCACCTCTCGCTTCCCCCTGGTCCTGGCCGGCCCCCTCACGGGAGCCCGGAACCGCGGTACTGAGGGGCCCGCACTCACTTGGGGAGTAGGCTGCCGGCTCCCCTCTCACTCGCTTGTCTCCAACTCCTGCCACCGGTCTCTCACCAATCCTGGCGCTCCTCGGTGCTGTCCTTCCCACGCTGTCCTCTGGGGTCCAGTGTCACCAGCTGTCCCTCAGAGGCCCAAGGCGGGCGGCCGTCCCGTCTGCAGGTCCTCTTCTGGGCGTGGCTGATCCCGGACAAGTCCCCAAGTTGTTACAAATTAGGGCCAGGAAAGCTTCTTCTCCTTTCAAACGCCTTTATTAAAAGATTTCAGCCTTGGGTTGGGGGCTTGAGGGATGCGCGCCGCCGCCTCTGCTGCTCCCAGGTCGACGTCGAAGAGGAGGAGCGTGTTGTCCCTGTTGTGTAGACACCAGGTCCGGGGGTCTCATCCTCGCGGGAATGTCCAAAGACCTCTCTAATGGCTCAGAGTCCGGGGGTCCTTGCTCTAATGGAGCTCGGTACAACTCAGGGTGACACTTGTGAACTCTCTCCGCTGAAAGCTACTTTCTCTCTTTATTAGGTAACATGTTTCTTTTGTAAGAACTCTTTCTACATTTGCTGATTTAAAGGTATATTTCACTTAACTTGGCTACGTGCTAGCTGAGTTGCATATTCTGTACGTGGGGCAGCCATTTTGTGAAGTACGGGTAGCTGGCAGTGCCACTCTTAGGTCACATGGAGAGCAAAGCAGAGATGGTGGGAGCAGCAGGCGGTTTCCCGATGGAAAAACAAGAGGAGGGGGCCTTGGGGAGGATCAGCAACACACAGGAGAACGGGAGGGTACACCGGGTGACCAAGGGGAGCACAAACGAATACAATGAATACACTGAACTGCAACACGTAAGTGAACAGAGACTACACAGATGAATGAATATAATGAATACAATGAATGGTAACACGTAGGAGGATAGGGGGTATGTAAATGAATACCACGAATGGGATGGAAGTAAGATACAGTAATTATAACCATCACACAGCAGTGAGGATAACCATTGGTAACACAGAACAAGACAACATGGGAGAACTCATAAACTAACATCAAGGTGGGGCCTTCATGACCTTTATTTCTTATACTTAACATTTGATAAAAAGGTGACTTTGCAGTAGCGTGGATAGCTATCACCGTGGAGGCCTAGCCAGAAAACAGACTGGGGACACAGATCTGGGTGCATCAGAGCATGCAGGACAGGAGACCCGGTTTATTTACAAAAACCTACTTTTATACTTTTACTATGAGGCCTGTGGATTGGAGGAAGGAATTCCCACTTCCACACTACATTGGTGAAGGGGACTGTCACACAGTCTTGTTTGTCCCAGCAGGGAATGTAAAAACAATGGCTATGTTTATAGAACATAGCTGATGTTTACATTAAAAGAGCGTGAGAAGGTACGGACTTCTCTTTTAATATGAACGCTCAGCAAACCAGGAAAAACTCATGGCAACAGATAGCCACCCACTGTTGGAGCTGAGATGGATGCAACTTGACACTCCAAAGTTCATATAGGAATAACAAATTTTTTTGATTCCAGCTCTCTTTTATACAGTTTTCAAAAAACCTCACAATCAATCCCAGTTGGATAAAATTTGGGTACCACTCAGCTCACTGGCCAATAGCTGCCTCTGTTCATGCTCATCAGGGATTGGCTGGCATCTGTTGTTTAAATTTGAATCTCTTGGCTTCTCAGTGCCTTCTTCAGAGAGATGTTTACTTCTTTTCCCTAATGGCTTAAGACTGGCTGAGTTATGATCAGGGTTACCTATGACTGTGAGGCCTCTAGGCCAGCTGTTGGGCCTCACAACCCACCAAACAGGAGACTATCTGGCTGGAAGATGGAATAATGAAGTATATTAATTGGCCACAGTTGCGCCACTAAATCAGGAGGCAGTAGCCAACAACTGTTAACACCTCCTAGAGTGGCTACATGTGAAATGAGACCACATTGGGGCAAAAGACCTATACCTACAAGCATGTAAGAAGGCTAAATTTATGGATTTCCTTTTGATTTCACCAGCCCTGGTGAGTCAGCACTCCCTGAGCTTGCACGCTGTTTTTTGCACAGCAATGCTGCCAGGGACAAAGAGGACAACCCTTCAGCACCCAGAGGAACCCTCTTCCAGAGTACAGACCCCTTTTGCAGATTTCCATTCTGCTGTAGTGTGTTTTTGTTATGCTTCTTGGTTTGTTAATTATTCTGTTAATGGCTCTGTAACCCACCCCACCCCCCCACCCCCCCCATCTTGTGATGTTCTAGTGTGGAATTGTCCTTTACCCCCTGTGTGGTTGGTTTTGCCCTGGCTGTCTATCTTCCCTAGACCTGCCCTTTCCTCCCCCTACATCACTGTCAATCTCCCCTTGTATCTGCCCCGTTCCAGAATGTTCCTCATCAGTCCCTCAGTCCTCGACATCCCAGTAGTTAATCAAGACTGTCCCATCCCCTCATGTTCCTTCATTGGTTTTTGTATTGTATTTCCCACCCTATGCTCCTCCCCAGTTGAGTTATTATTAGTTCTTAACCCCTGACTCCTCCCCTTGTCCTTTCCCTTAAAATCCCCTGCACGACCCAGGCTCAAGGTCCCTGCCTCTGGATTCAGTTTGGGTTATGATGATCTTTAATTTCTGGAAATAAGCATGATTGCCTTTAGCACTATCTGTCTCCCTACACCCAAGGAAAACTTCTGTTCATTATCCTGGCCATAAATCATTCAAGGCAGAATTTCTTTTGATTCTCGAATTTATCCGAAGTAAAATTCCTCTCAAAGCCATGACAGTTTTTACAGATGGCTCAGGGTCTTCTCATAAGTCTGTTATGACTTGGAAAGACCCCAAGATACAGAAGTGGGAGTCTGACATCCGACTGGTGGAAGGATCCCCACAAATTGCTGAATTAGCAGCCATCATCAGGGCCTTCAAAAGGTTCAAAGATCAACCACTTAATCTAATTACAGATTTGGCATATGTGGCTGGAATAGCTATGAGGGCTGAATATGCTTTTCTAAAGGAGGTGTTTAACACAAATCTTTATAACTTGCTTTTGAACTGATCTATCTTATCTCCCACAGGAGGCAACCATACCATGTCATGCATGTGAGGTCACAAACCGACCTTCCAGGTGCTGTCGTGGAACATAACAGGAGAGCAGACACATTGGCAGTGGCAGCACAAATACCAGCCCTCCCGGACACTTTCTAGTAAGCCAAGCTCTCCCATCAGTTTTATCGCCAGAATGTCCCAGCCCTAGTGAGGATGTTCCACCTCACCCGGGAGCAAGCGAAGGCTGTGGTGGGATCATGTCCGCAGTGCCAGTCCTATCAGGTGCCATTTCTAGATAGAGGTGTCAACCCATGTGGACTTAATTGCAACGAATTGTGGCAGGCAGATGTCCCATCCTTCGGCGGATAAAAACATGCACACATATCTGTAGATACATTTTCAGGTGCGGTCTTTGCATCAGTGCATGCTGGTGAAAATGTCCGCTTTGTCAAGAAACAGTTTTTGCTGGCCTTTGCTGCACTGGGGTAACCCAGAAGATTAAGACTGACAATGGTCTCGCTTATGCCTCAAAACAACTGAAGGCCTAGTTTCAAGATTGGGGCATCCAACACAATATAGGGATGCTGTACTCTCTGATGGGTCAATCAGTCATTGAGAGGACACATCCAACTCTGTGTTTATCAAGGACCCAGAAACACATCAAGTGTCAGGCCCTGATGGATTGTTTACCTGGGGTAGAGGGTACACATGTGTATCCAAGCCAACAGGCCCCAAGTGGCTCCCTGCAAAAAACATTAAGCCTTACTTGGGGTCCACAGACTCTAATAATATCACGTCTGTGCAAACAAAGGACAGCTGCCTAGAAGAGAAAGCAAAGATTACTGTCTCTGCAGAGAAAGTGCACTGTCCTGTGACCAGGCAACAAAGCAGACAAAACCCACTGGATGAGACACAGACTTGAGATGAAAAATTACTTTCCCTATCCCCGATGTCCTATCCCCTTTCTTCCCTACCTCATCCCATAGATTCTTACCCTTTATCCTTTTACCCGAACCCAAACCATAGTAAACTTGAGTTAAGGGGGTAAAAGGGTGTTATTTTGCTTATCAGTTCATTCGTCATCTTTTATTTAAGTAGAACATCAACTTACCCACCTGCGATAAGAGCTAGAGCATGGTGACAAGATATACACTTCTGCTGATCATCATATTCATCATCATCCAAAGCATGGTGAGCAGCAAGAGTCACCAGACCATGGACCACCTGGAGACAGACATCACCATACAGAAAATGCTGCAGTTTGCTGTCGCTCAACACGATAAACGTAACCATCATTCACTCTCGAGCCAAATCATAAGGATTATCAACATAGAGAAGCAAATTGTGGGAGGGCTCAGATATATCATGGTGGTGAAGTTAAAACAAGAAGACAAATATAGTATGTGTAGTTTTGTGGTGCTTCATACACCATGGAAAAAGCAAATGATAAGTGACAAATGCGAAATGAGCAACCCCCCAGTGAGCACTCTGGATCCATGTAAGGCTGAAGGAACCACCCCAAAACCTTAAGTAACTGACTTTGGGCGCAAAAATGAAAACAAAGTCGCAGAACAAAAAGTTACTGTAGAAATACATAAAACATCTTATTTCTATGTTACTATTGTAATTATTACTTTATTGCCTTTGCTTATTTAGCTTTATAATTTACATTACCGTAGGCAAGCTATTAACACTGTTTTTTTCCGTTTTTCAACAGGGATGGGAAAATGAGCTTGAACGGGACAGTAAGGGGTCAGTCAAAGATCCAGACAACCAGCTACATACCCACCCCTGGAGAGACAGCAAAGTTTAAGCTTTCTTTCATTTTCCCTACCCCAAAACTTCCCTATATACCTGTTTTCCTTATCCCTTTCCTTGAAATCCTCCAGATCATAAACTTCTATAAAACTGAAGCTGATGGTCTAAATCTGTTTCTCCTTCTTTAGAAACAAAACCCCAAAGGCTACTCCAGAATGGAAAGCAGTTACAGTGTTATGATGTGGATGCTCCTCATGCTGCTAAACATCAAGGCATGGAAGATCAGACAACCCCCGGAAAATGTGTGGGTGACTCTAGCCAAGTCCTTCCAGCAAGAAAACCTATGCCTGTCCATGGGCTCAGTCAGCAATCCAGTGGTGTGCCTGGTGGAAATCCCGTTCAAGATCAACAAACTCTCACCACCACATCCTTTTGCAGGAAAATGGCCTGTCCTGCCCACTGCAGAAAAGGGACCAGCCCAGGAAGCCTGGGAAAAGTGGGTCAAAATAATACCTAAAGCTGCACCTGACACCCATGAAGGAAGGCCAGCAGCAGACCTCAAGCCACAGGAACTCAACCTACTTGGCTTGGCAAAAGCCAGCTATTGTTTTAATTTCTACTTCCAAAATACAGCCTCGAGCTATAAAATCAATGTCAACCCCTTGAATAAAATTTATAATCCAGCCAATTGGTGCAATTAAACAAGAAAAATTCCATTCAACACTTCTGGCTTTCTCATTCCCAGGGCACTTCCTAAAGGCATGTTCCTGATTTGCAGTGATCGGGTGTGAGCAGGAATCTGTTCCAGCATTAGAGGAGGTGGCTCGAATACCTTTGGCAAGCTTAAGACTCTCACCCCAAATATCACTCTCTTACAAGAATGAAAACAAAACAATAATAAACTGGCACGTCCCAAAAGATCTCATGCTCAATTCGATGAAAATTGTGATGCCACCCTTTTTGATTGGCCCAAGACTAAGAGAGTGGCGGTTTCAATATTTTTACCATGGGTGGCAGCCGCAAAAAGCTCAGGTGAACTTCACCATTTGGAGTGCTGGCTGAGTAAGCAGGCCAACATCTAAAGCACTGAGCGACCTGAGGGATGAGAAGACCACCAGGCATGCAACGCTTCAAAACAGAGCGGCAATAGACTTCGTGCTTTCGGTCCATGGACATGGCTGGCAAGACTTTGAGGGCTTGTGTTGTTTTAACTTGTTTGACCACAGCAAGTCCATCTCAAAGAGCATGAGACTGCTAAAGTAAGAAGTTAAGGACTTAAAAACTTAAAAGGACCTGCAGTGGTTCAAGTACCTATTTGGACATTTTGGGTTCAAATGTTGGGTTGCTTTGTGTTGAATCAGTTAGTTTGGATTCTTGTTGTTATTATGGCAGTATTGTTAGTGTTTTCATGTTTGATGAGGGGTTTTAAGAAAGCCGTTGGTGAAGTGTTCATGATAAATAAAAAAGGGAGAGTTATGGGAGCCCCTGAGGGCCCCACAGGAAGGTGTGCCCTCCCGTGGAGGGAAAGCAACATGTGAAGCAATAGGCCTTCTCCTCAGGAGTCTCTCACAGACATGCACTCTCTGGTTAGGGTGAGTAAACTGCAGCAAAAACGCAAGAGCACTTGCCCACATGTAAATCGCTCAGCCCCCACTGGTTTAGTTCACACTTCCTAGTTTTTCTGTTCCCCTGTTGCTCCAGTTTGGATCCTTCACCCAACTGGTTGTTCCCCCATTCTCTGCTCCCACTGGCCCGTGTAGAAAACTCTGCCCCCGCAGTTTCCTATATAACCAAGTAAAGACTTCAGGGTCCTTTGGTTGCTGAGAATAAAGGAAGGCTCCGGTGGATGTCCTGGGCTCCTGTCTTCTTTCCTGCACTCTCTGGAAGGAGCTGCCCCTGAGGAAGCTGCCTGGCTGAGCTGACCCAACTGCTCTGCCCCTGAAATCACTGAGAGCCTTTGTGCTTGGTTGCCTAGGAAACCATCACAAGAGAGCTGACTGTCACCTAGGTGTGCTGGTGTCCCTGAGACAAAGAGCATTATTTTAAAGACGAAATTGTCCAGGAAGGTTCTGGCACCCTGAAGAGTGTCTTCAGTGGTCAGCCTGTGACAATTTCCTCATTTGGATGTTATAGTTACTTTCTCAGCTTTGGGAGGACTGAGAATCGGTGTTGCAGGGTGTAAACCAGGAGAGACTGAGCAGTTTGGCTATGTTGATGTTTTTAATCTGCATTGTTCCATGTTTAATCAATTTAATTCACCATTGTTGTGGTGTGGTTTTGTATCATTTCCTGGTTTGTACACCACTTTGTTGATGGTTTTGTAAAACTCCCCTGGTGCTGTAATAGTTCTGTATTGTTGGTTTTTCCCTAAGTGTTGCTCTTCCCTGGACCCCCCCTTTCCGCCTCCCTTGGAGTGTCAGTCTTCCTTGGTAAGTGTCCAGTGTTCTAGAATGTCCCATGTTAGTCCTCCTTTAAACCAACCCCCTGTTTGTCACTCTATCCACTCAATCTATTTTTATCCTTGCCCATTGTTCTAGAGGGTTCCATGTCCATCTGTCAACCCTCGACGTGGCCAGCCTGGGCTATCCTATCCTCCCCTTGTATTCCCTATTGGCCCTTGTGTAGTATTCTCTGCCCTAATCTCCTCCCCATCTAAATTGTTATTGGTTTGCATACCACAGCTCCTCCCCTTACCCTTTCCCTTAAAACCCCCTGCATAACCCCAGTGCCGGGTCCCTTCCTCTGCCATCAGTTTGAGTTGTGACCTGTTTTCTGCTGACATCAAAAAAGCGAGGACTCAGACTGCAAGCAGGGCCCACTCTGCCTCTTTATTCCCAATGCATCAACCTCCTGCCAAGTGCTTGGGAGTCTCAAGAGTCTCAGGGGGTTTGTGTTGCGACCCCCCGCTGCAGCTCCACAAAACACGCTCACCCATGCCGTCGGAAAAGGGCATGCCCAGCAGCCAAATCCGTGGTAGCGCCACACTCACCGCGTGACACACCATGTTGTTGGGAAAATGAGTGCCATAGTTGTGACATCGACAGCATTAAATATGTAATGCCCTACTGCTACTTCGCCTGGCATCAGTGCCTGCTCATCCAACCCGCCCTGCCACCCCCATTCAGCCCATTGCTGCAATCCTCACCTGACAGGAAATGTGAGTGTAAATTAGGGAGTATTGGTAGACGAGTAAGGGCCTGAAGGACCGCCGAGTTCAAGGATTCCATTTGTCATGAAATCACAGAGCCCTGTTTGATGTGAGGTTCCAGAGCCCCACTGTGCTCTTCAGTGCTCACTCTGGGCAACACTGGAGCAGCAGCAGTGGCAGTAGAGGCACAATGTTGCAAGCACGGGGGGTCTTGGTCCTGACCCACTACCTCCTGCTCCTGTTTCTCCTGGCCCTGCAAGCACAGAATGCCCAGAGTGCTCCAATACCTGGGCAGGGAGCAGGTAGGCAGGCAGGGGCCAGCACACAGCCCTGGCTGGTGGCAGTGGGGCCACGGCTGGGCCTGGCTGAGCCAGGAAGCCACCATGGTGTAGGCAGTGGGGCAGACACCAGGAAAGGTGTGAGGGGCTGCAGCTGCTTCAGGGTACAGCATGGAGAGAGGTTCCTAAGGAGCAGGGAGGTGGGGAGACACAGTTCAGGTCCAGAACCTCGGCCCTGAGTTATCTGTCACTCTGCACTGGTTAGCCATCAAATTCAGCTCTGGTTAGCCATCACTCAGCACTGGGTTATCCACCACCCAGCACTGGTTATTCACCCTCCTGACCATGCTCCAGGGCTGACCCAACCACAGGTTATGTGAGCATGCCATGGCTTTTCACTTCACGTGAGGGCTGCCAGCTCAGTGTCCCAAGGGCAGTCAGACGCCCCTGCAGCTGTGAGAATACAGACCTGCCTGTGCATGCCCTGTCAGGACCTTCCTCATCCAAGCCTTGAAGTGTGACCATGACAGCAGTGCATACAATGGTAACTTCTTGTGTGTGTTTGGTTGTAGTTGAGGCCAGAGAGGGTTCTCCTCCAGCTCCTCAAGCAGATTGCATGCTGATTCCAAGCTGGTATGTCAAACGTGAATAGTCAGTTTATATTTGATCAACTTTGTTGATGGAGCAGTCCTTCTCCTTGTCCTATTCACAGGAAATGCACCTTCACCTATCTTGTTATGTGAAAAACTCTATCTTAACACGTGTAAAAAACTTTATGTTATTCGCGCAAAATTCATACCAAAAATTATAAACAGTACTCTATTTTCATTGGGTCTAAACTCTATCACTAGGCCTGAAGATCTGTACTTCTACAACTACTTCTGCAAACAACTAGGCACTTAGGGCATGTGAAGCTTAAAACAGATTCCTACTTTATGTGTGTGTAGCTTTATATTTTCTAATTTCTCTAAAGATTTTAATTCAATCCCTGCACTTCTCACTCTCTGTAGAGGATCCATGGAAACATGGACTCCAACAACATATAAATGTTCTTTTATAAATCCAAAATAGGGAAGGATTCCCAGAAGTTACCTGTAGTTCCAAAGGGGGCTTCTAAGAGCACTGGTGAAAGCTGCATCTGGTTAGTATATCCCACTCTGTTAGCCCTGGGACCTGGGAAGCTGAGCTTTTGGCTCCTGTAGGGATGTGCTGTATCCTGGACAGCACTCAGGCAGAGTCTTGCTGCTGGAACACTCCACTTCATACATCCTGGGCTGAGTCGTGGAGATGGTACATCACAGCGCCTGCTCCCAGTTTTGCTTCCAGATGATTGCCAGGGGCATCTCCTCCTGCTGCTGCTGCTGCAGTTGTACCATTACTGGCCAGAGCTGTTGTGTGCAGACATTGGCATCCAAATGTTGGAAAAAGGCCTGTGCTGCACCTGTGTTTGCCTCACACTCAGCACAGCACCGAGGCAGAAATGATACCCCATGAAATCGTGGCTGTCCCTGACAAACCTCAGGGTCAGGAATGGGTCGGAGCTGGACTCCAAGTGTGAGGGTGAACCTGAAGGGATTCCTTCTGTGGGATTTGGTTGATAGAAGTCTTGGGTGTTTGGGTCTGCATTTTTTTGTTGCTCTAGCAGAAAATCTGGCTGTGGATTCCTCTTGTCTTTGGGGTAGAGGACTCCTTACTGCCACTTTCCAGAATGCCTAGGCTGTGGTACCTTGCTCCTGGTAAGGGACAGTGACTTCTATTTAAACTGTCTAGTATTCTTTCTACATACATAGATCCTGAAACTGTGCAGGAGAAATCATTTTTACAGCAGAAAGTACCAGCCTACCAGGTTCAGATGAAGAACAAGAGGCAACACAGAACACCTACACACCTTCTCAGCCTCAGGGACATTCAGGAAGTGAGTGTTTGGGAGGTGTTTGCTTAGGGAAATATAAGCATTTTTGATGTATCCCTGCAGTGCTCTCCATGGATGAACTGCACACAGCCCTGGCCTGGAGCTTGAAGAAGTAGACAGGGGCAGTGCTGTTCCCTGGCACACACTGGGCTCTTCTCCAAGGGAACATTAGGAGATCCCTCTTGGTCCCTGGTGCTAAGACACCAGAGCCAGAGGGACCAGTCTCTGAAGACAACAATCCTTGGGCATCTGAAGCACACTGTGAGATTATCCCTAGTACAGAGTACAAACATTGTCTCCTGTGTTGTCTTTTTTCATGCCAGGGTCAGCTACTGGACAAAAAACTGAGACTGCTGGACACTGTGAGCTGCTTAAGAAGTATATCCTAGAGACTGCTGCAGCCTTAGCTGTGCAGCTGCTTGGCATATGGATTGGTGTCACAGTCATGTCACATCGACTGAACAGACAATTGTGAGTTTGCTTTCCCTTGAGTTACTCATTCTTTCTGTGGACAATATTTTACTTACACCGTGCTGGAGTGCCAAGGCATCTCCTGGTGGTGCTCTGTGGAAACATCTGCAGTGCAATCCTGTAACTGTGCTCTTAATTCATATCTGTGAGGAATCTTCTCTAATCTTGGCAGCAGAGCTCACCCAGCTGTACAAGTATCAAGGCGCAGACCCCTCACCTCAATCCATCGCTCCCATGGCTGACCACTCATCATGGGACCACTGGATTTCCTTGGACTCACCTCAGCCCACACCATCCTCATGCCCCTGCTAGCAGTACCAGCAGGAATATTTTATATTAGTAGAAAAAGGTAATTATTTCAGTGGTAATATATAAATAAACATATTTCCAAAAGCAGTAAGTTCTTGCCTGTTGTGGCTGTTTCAGTTGGGGTAGAATGCCCAGAGCTGGGAACAGGGCTGGAGCATTGATAAGAGCTGTGAGAAACCTGCACTGCAGCGCGGGACCTGTTTGTGCCAGCCTCAGCCTGCTTTCCCAGCAATGGCCATCAACAAGGCTTTCCTGCACCAGTACAGGGACATGCTGGTGAGATGTGCAAAGGCTTGTCCAAGAGCTCATTTGTGATGCTGCCTGAAGGACTGTGCCCCGTGAAAGAGTGACCCACATTGCAGCAATCTGTGGAGAACCTTTGCTCCTGGGATGCACTCACATTGGTGAAAAAGGGGGGGGGCTGTCTTCCGTGGGAGGAACCCCAGACTGGTGCAGAGGACCCTCTTCCCTGAACAGCTGCAGGAACAACTGGGTAATGAACTGACTGTAATGCCCATGTTTCGTCTCCCTACACCACTGGGCAGCAGAGATGGAGCTAGGGAAGGGGAGAGAGGGTAAGTGTATTTTAAGATTTACTTCTCATTCTCCTGCTGTGATTGAGTTACTAATAAACTTCAATTAATATGCCCAAGTCAAGTCTGTATTGCTTATGATGGTTTTCAGTGAGTGATGTCCCCAGCTCCTTTTCACAATTCAGGAACCTCTACAATATTTCCTCTCCCATCCACCTGAGAAGGGGAGTAAGAGTGGCTTACAAAGGTGCCTGGCATCCAGCTTCACTGTAGGGAAACCACTACTGTAGCAAAGCAGAGGAAGAGAACTGTGGTGTCTTGCTTGTGCAAGAGGGGCAGTTGCATGTTTTTGCATGGCTTCTTAATGGCTGTTGTGGCATTTGACTTAACTTTTGGTTCAGGAAATAAGGAATAAGACAAAATAAACTTGAGTATTTCCTGGTTGATTACTAGAGTGCTGGAATATATGATGATGACCACTTCTGAAGAGATGAAGAAGGAGACTTTTCAAGGTGGAAGAAGTGAAAGAGTGCCCATCTCAGATGAAGAAAGCAAGGCACTGCAAGAAACCAGCACACCAGGGAATTGCTGTCCCAATGCCTGCTCCTGCTCGGCCATCTACAGCCAAAGCTGACAGTGGGAGTGCATCAAAGCTGTTGTCCAAGAAACACGTCTGAAGGAGTATTTCCGTGAGGGTAGAGTCGGCGACAAAGTATCTCTATAAGCAATGTTGCAGGGGTAGCACCTGGTTTATTGTGAGGGCCTTACTTGTAGCTGCTAGGCACAGCTAAAGCAGGCCAGGAGAGCAGGAACAGCGAACCGAGAGCAGAGCAACCGAGCAACCGAGCGAGGTCCCAAATACCGTACATTATATATCTTTCCAAGTTGAATAGTATGAGTTGGACGAACCAATCTAATACAAGATAACAACATATACAGCCAATAGAAATGTCCCATTACCTAAGGAAAGCAGAAGGGGATTGTTTACTCAAACCATCTGGCCCTCAGCTTAGCAGGAGTATATTGTTTAATCAAACAATCTTGTCCCTCAGTTTAGCAGGTCGTTGTTCACAAGCTGATGGCCCTGCACCCCACACCCTAAATCTCAAATCATGCTTTCATTTCTATCTCGCTAGTTGAACTCAGACTCCCAGAATCTAAACCAACATATTTGCAAGGTCTATCTACTTCATCTATCCCAACAACTCTCACAGCTCTCTGAGGCTGCCTGTCTCCTGCAGTGTGTTGGGAGGATATTGGCAGCAGCAATTGCCAGAGAGATGCTTGAAGGCGTCTCTGGACACTGTGTGGTTTGGGGGTGTTTCGTATGCTTCTGGCTCAGGCGGTAAAGACTGACAGTGCTATTCCCCAGACAATGCAATCCCCTGGAAGTGGTGAAGAGGAAGCACTGAGCTGCTCACCCTTGCCCCTCGCCTCTCCACAGCAGCTCCAGCTCCACCTCTGGGCTGTCCATCACGGGCCTCTCAGCAGCCTCTGAGATTTCCACCTCCTGAGAGGGCAGGCCAAGGCTCTTTGCAGCACAGAGTTTTGCCTCAACCCTTGAATCAAGCCCTACAAAGGCTTGTCATATAGACATCAACACATGCAGCCCTGCAGATGCTCATGTGAACTGAGAGCTGTGGGATACACGCAGGGTCATGCCCTGGAGTGCCATTTCTGAACTGCCTCGGCTGCGTCTGAGGGAGCTGACATGCCGACGTGCCACTGCACCATGGATTCAACGCGGTGCAGTGAAAACCGCCCCTGGGTGTCTCTTTGTCATGATCTCGTGTGTTGCTCTGTCCAGTTGCCACTCCCTCGGTTTCTCGCTGTATCGCTGTTCTTTCCCACTCCCCCTATGTCTTGCTGCCCAGCCAAAGCTTCTTCCATAGTCTCCATCCTGCCCCAGTCCAGACTTTGCTCCATCCTGCTCATTCTGCCTCTCTTCCTCTGTCCCTGCTGTCTCTTCCTGCATCTCTGGTCCTGTTCCCTATGCTTTTGCTCTCCTTGTCTCTCTGTTCCGCTTCCTGTCCTTAACACTTCTGTCTTTACTTCTCGGCTCCGCTCCCTGAGCCACGCTCAGCCCACACTCCCAGGCGAACTGCCCCGGCAGCCATTCTCTGCAGCCGGGACACGGCGGGGAGCGGTCCTGCAGCGGCGAGTCGGGCCCGGGACAGGCGCCTCCTCGGCCCTGGGGCCGGAGCGGGGCCGCTCCGAGCCAGCGGAGGCAGCTGGAGCTGCGGCCCGGGGAGCGGGGCCGCCGCAGCCCCACAGCCCCGGGCCGCCCCTCAGGGCCCCGCGCGGAATGGCGGCAGCGGCGGGAAGGAGCCGGCGGGCGGCTCCGCCTCCCTGCCGTGCCACACGCGGCAGCTGCCTTCAGGAGCGCCGCCGGTGCTGTGGGGACACTGGTCCCACAGCTGGGGACGAGCCGCCGAGCAGCACAATGCCGCGGAATGCTTCAAGGGAGAGACTGCGTGTATTAGCGAGTTAAGGAGCAAAGAAGGGCAGAGTTCATCGGTGCCTCCCCTCGGAGAGGAACGGAGGGCCCGAGATGGCACCCAGACGCAAGGCCGAGGCACCTGACCAGCCTGCCTGGGTTCTGCGTAGGAGATGTCACCGAGAGACCCTCTAGCCTGGTACGGCCCTCTGCTGATCGTGTGCTGCAGCCTTCAAGGTGGGCATCGACGTGTGCTTGATTCCAGAGGATGGCATTGGCTGAGTTTATGCAGCTGGGCAGCTGGAGACTGCTTATGAGCCTTGGAGACATGACAGAGGTGGAAAGCTGTCAATGCCTCTGTGCTTGTGGCTGTAAACCCCTGGGGTTTAACTGGTGCTTCCTGGCCAATTGTACCCAAGGTGCTCTATCAGGCTTTCCAAGGGATTCTGAGCTGAAGGTGCCTGGCACACATATGTGATAAACGCCAATCACTCACTTTTTGAAATTTATGAAAATTTAATAAAGAATAAAAATTGGTTACAAAAAATTAATACAATAATAAAAGTTTAAAAAGTTTTCAGAGACAGGACAAATAATGAGACAATAAGAGCAAAGAAGGTAGCCCGGCCTACCGTCCCTTCTCCTCTCCAGACAAAGGCTCGCAAGGAGAAGGGCCCCGTTAGGGAGAAACCTCTCTATTTTTGAGGACAAACTTTAATGATTATGCATACTTTATCTAAGAAAAACCCGTTTGCCAAGAGCCTTTTGCTAAACCCGTGGCGTCCTGGAGTCTGGCTTAACCAGGTAGCTTTTGTGGATTCAAGGAGATATGCATGGTCTGGCTTGACTAGGGTGGTTTCTGTGGATTCAAGGAGATATGCATCTTTCCCTGTGAAAAATCCAAGAGGGGTTTTAGTCTGGCTTGTTGTAATTGTTCCCTCTGTGCAGAAATCTCCGGGTTATCTTCTATTTTGTCTTGAGCTAAAAAATACCTTACACACAATTCTTACTTAGATTCAATGTTAAAAACTACATTTACTGTATTATTTAAAATGTTAATACTACATAACTTTTCTACCTAGCATATTACATATAGTAAATATCTGCGTAGAGCCACACACACAAAATATGCCATTTTCATACAAAAGTCATGAATATTTCCTTCCAGGAAGAGCTACTCAGCTGAAAGGCCACCTGTGTTAACTCTTACCTGTGGGAACTCGCACCTTTGTGTGTAAGGCCTGGCAGTTCCTCATGATGTCCAAGGACAAGCAAGAGGGAGCTCAGGGCCTCTGGAAGACTGCTTGAGGCATCTGGGGCACACGTAGTGTTTACTTCTGCCACTTGCAGTTAACCAGACACAGGAAGGTTCTAGAGATGAGCACCTGGCATCCTGGTGTTCCCAGCAAAAGTGTGCGGATTTGACTGTGGGTTGGTCTACAGGACACGAAGCCCCTGATGGTGGCACTTGGGCCACACCTGCTGCAAAGGGAAAAAGGATTTTTGCTCAGGGGTTATTGGGGGTCCTTGAGAGAGCTTTAATCAGGGTTGGAAATGGAAAGGGAATAAAGCAGACTCGCTTGGGAGATGCCTGAGCACTGCACATCCATGTAGGCATGAGAATAGAGTAGAGAGAAAGTGCTGCCTTCAAAGGTCATGAAACTGTAGCAGAATTATCAGGAAAAGCATGCTTCCTGCCAGAATGCTGCCAAGACAAAAATGGTACTGAAGAACAGCACTTGCAGTTGGGTTTTTTAATGCAGCCTTCATAAGGGGCTTTTGATAGGGATTTCTGAGGAGTAAGAGTGCCTCTGCATTCCTCCTCACAGTGCTGCCTCCCAGAATACCTCCACCCTTCTCTACCTGTGCTCCTTACAGGCCTGTGCAGAATAAGGAGATTCAATAGAGGGAAGGTGCATGAATTCACCAGGCAACATGAGCATACACTGGGGAGTTCACAGACACCACTTTGCTGTGAGATCACAGAGCCCTGTTTGATGTGAGGTTCCAGAGCCCCACTGTGCTCTTCAGTGCTCACTCTGGGCAACACTGGAGCAGCAGCAGTGGCAGTAGAGGCACAATGTTGCAAGCACGGGGGGTCTTGGTCCTGACCCACTACCTCCTGCTCCTATTTCTCCTGGCCCTGCAAGCACAGAATGCCCAGGGTGCTCCAATACCTGGGCAGGGAGCAGGTAGGCAGGCAGGGGCCAGCACACAGCCCTGGCTGGTGGCAGTGGGGCCAGGGTTGGGCCTGGGTGAGCCAGGAAGCCACCATGGTGTAGGCAGTGGGGCAGACACGCCAGGAGAGTTGTGGGGGGCTGCAGCTGCTTCAGGGTACAGCATGGAGAGAGGTTCCTAAGGAGCAGGGAGGTGGGGAGACACAGTTCAGGCCCAGAACCTCGGCCCTGAGTTATCTGTCACTCTGCACTGGTTAGCCATCAAATTCAGCTCTGGTTAGCCATCACTCAGCACTGGGTTATCCACCACCCAGCACTGGTTATCCAGCCTCCTGACCATGCTCCAGGGCTGACCCAACCACAGGTTATGTGAGCATGCCATGGCTTTTCACTTCACGTGAGAGCTGCCAGCTAAGTGTCCCAAGATCCCCTTGCAGCTATGAGAATACAGACCTGCCTGTGCATGCCCTGTCTGGACCTTCCTCATCCAGGCCTTGATGTGTGACCATGACAGCACTGCATGCAATGGTAACTTCTTGTGGGTGTTTGGTTGTAGTTGAGGCCAGAGAGAGTGCTCTTTCAGCCCCTGAGCTAGAGCCAGATTCTATGCTGATTCCGAGTTGGTATCTCAAGCGTGAGTAGTCAGTCTCTACGCCTTCACAAGAATGAGCACTACTTTTCCTGGTGCTACTCATGGGAAATGTGCCTTCATAGGTTAACATCCATTTATAAATCTAACATAGGTAAGGATTATGACAAGATCCCTCAAGAATCCCCTGGAGGATTCCCTGAAGGATTACCTGAAGTTCCAGAAGACCTCCTGACAGCTTGGGATGAACCTTCATCTGGTTAGTATATCGCACTCTGTTTATCCTGGGACCTGGGAAGCTGAGCTTTTGGCTCCTGTAGAGATGTGCTGTATCCTGGACAGCACTCAGGCAGAGTCTTGCTGCTGGAACACTCCACTTCATACCTCCTGGGCTGAGTCGTGGAGATGGTACAACACAGCACCTGCTCCCAGTTTTGCTTCCAGATGATTGCCAGGGGCATCTCCTGCTGCTGCTGCTGCTGCAGTTGTACCATTACTGGCCAGAGCTGCTGTGTGCAGACATTCGCATCCAGATGTGGGAAAAAGGCCTGTGCTGGATCTGTGTTTGCCTCACACTCAGCACAGCACCGAGGCAGAAATGATACCCCATGAAATCGTGGCTGTCCCTGACAAACCTCAGGGTCAGGAATGGGTTGGAGCTGGACCCCAAGTGTGAGGGTGAACCTGAAGGGACTCCTTCTGTGGGATTTGGTTGATAGAAGTCTTGGGTGTTTGGGTCTGCATTTTTTTGTTGCTCTAGCAGAAAATCTGGCTGTGGATTCCTCTTGTCTTTGGGGACAGCAGGACTCCTTACTGCCACTTTCCAGAATGCCTAGGCTGTGGTACCTTGCTCCTGGTAAGGGACAGTGACTTCTATTTAAACTGTCCTGTGTTCTTTCTGAAGAGACAGATGATGAAAACCCTGATGTGCTGGAAACCATTCCTATGGAAGAAAGTGACAGTGTGCCGGGCTCAAATACAAAAATAGAACCAATACAGGATACCAACCCACTTATTGAGCCTCAGGAGTTTTCAGGTGAGTGCCTGGGAGATGCTGTCTTGGCAAAAGAGTAGAGTTTCAGCTGTATCTCTGCAGGTCGCTCCATAGATGAACTGCAGGTGTTCAGCACACAGCCCTGGCCTGCAGCTTAGAGGAGCAGACAGGAGCAGTGCTGTTCCCTGGCACACACTGCGTTCTTCTCCATGGGAACATTGGGAAATCCCTCTTGGTCCCTGGTGCTAAGACACCAGAGCCAGAGGGACCAGTCTCTGAAGACAACAATCCTTGGGCATCTGAAGTGCACTGTGAGATTATCACTAGAGCAGAGTACAAACATTGTCTCTTGCATTGTCTCGTACATTGTCTTTTCTCCTGCCAGATTCAGCTGCTGGGCAAAAACCTGAGACTTCTGGACACTGTGACCCGAGCAAGTACTACATCCTAGGGACAGTAGCAGCCTCGGCTTTGCTTCTGCTTGGGGCAGTGTGTGGGTATATTGTCATGTATCAGCTGCTGAAGAGAGACAGGTGAGTTATTTATTGCTGCCACTGGCAATGAAGTGTTTGCACCGTGCTCAAGTGCCAAGGCAGCACCTGGTAGTGCTCTGCAGAAACCTCTGCAGTGCAATGCTTTAACTGTGCTCTAAATTAGTATCTATGAGGAGTCCTCTGGGAAATCTGTTTCTACAGGAGGACCCAGGAAGACAAAGAAGCACTAGGACAAGTCGACACTGATTCTTCCTGGGAAAGCCATGGTCATCCTAGAGGTAAAGGTGAAGCAGAGTCAGGAGGAGGACCAGGAAGGGATGAGAAAGCCCAAGCCAACAGGTTCCGGGACAGCTGCCGCCTGTTTCCTGAGGTCTTTGCAGCAGAGCTTGCCCAGCGGTACAAGAACATGGGCACAGACCCCTCACCTCTGCCCACGTGTCCCTTCTGTGGTCTGGCTGATGGTGCCTCTTCACAGGACCACTGGATTTCCCTGGACTCACCTCAGCCCACACCATTCTCATGCCCCTGCTGCCAGTACCAGCAGGAATATTTTATATTAGAGGAAAATGATTATTTTAGTGATAGCATATAAATAAATATATTTCTAAAAGCAGTAAGTTCTTGCCTGTTGTGGCTGTTTCAGTTGGGGTAGAATGCCCAGAGCTGGGAACAGGGCTGGAGCATTGATAAGAGCTGTGAGAAACCTGCACTGCAGTGCGGGACCTGTTTGTGCCAGCCTCAGCCTGCTTTCCCAGCAATGGCCATCAACAAGGCTTTCCTGCACCGAACAGGGACATGCTGGTGAGGAGTGACATGCAAAAACTTCTCTACTACCTCATTTGGGAGGCTGCCCTGAATCAGGATGCTCTGGGCAGAGAGGAAAGGATGTTCTGGGAAAGGCACCTGTCCAGTGCTGAGTACATCAAGGAGACCTGACATGGTGACTTAGGTCACAGGGGATGTGGCAGGTCCCACCAAAGAGCTCAGATCAAGGATCAAGGAGCGGAAAGTTGGAGCCAGGCTGAGTGAGGGACACAGGGGAAGGGATCTGATATTAGTCACAGGAGTGGTATTAAAAATAAAATTGATAACAGAGACAACAATTATAATAAAAACGATTGTCTTTTACCACAGATGACAGGACAAAGTCATAGATGGAACAAAGCACAGGAAGTATGCTGTGGTGTTTTGCTGCAACTGCCCCACTTGAGTGAGTGGTGCAGTTGCAGGTTCTATGTGGCTCCTTAATTACTGTTTTGGGATTTGACTTAACTTTTGGTTCATGGAAGTTAAGACTGAGGCAATATACACCTGGGTATTTCCCACTCAGTATCTAAAGTGATGGACTGTAAGACTGTGAAGAAAGAGGCCTTCCAGGTGGGAGGGTGTGGGAACCAAGCTAGCTGAGATGGATAATATCTTAGCCCAGGTATCTTATGCAGAAACCATAAACCTGACACCATGGGAGGTGGGATATGGAAATTAGGATACTAATGGCATCATTCCAAAATAGGTCATGTCTCTGGGTCTGGTTCTCCATGGGTTCAGAACCTTTGACATAAAAAGTCACGTCCCTATCCCACATTTGGGACCGGACACTTGCCCTCAGATAATCTTATATATTGTTAAGTTAGCCACACACACGCATCTTTGGATGCTGTCCTTTGGACCGTGTGGTCTCTGCATTTGCTCTTTTACCACGATTAAAGTTCTGGTTTTGGGCACTGCATCATTCCCACTCCTCTATTTTAAGGGGACCACAACCATAATCACAGTGCAAACTGTGATAGGAAGAAGTGACAGAATGCCCATCTCACACCAGGGAGCTGCCCTGGGGTCACGAGTCAGATTCACTGTGGTCCTGTGGCTTTTCCCCATGCTTGCTCCTGCTCGGCCATCTACAGCCAAAGCTGGCAGTGGGAGTGCAGCAAAACTGCTGTCCAAGAAACACAGCACAGCTCTCTGAGGCTGCCTGTCTCCTGCAGTGTGTGGGGAGGATATTGGCAGCAGCAATTGCCAGAGAGATGCTTGAAGGCGTCTCTGGACACTGTGTGGTTTGGGGGCATTTTGTATGCTTCTGGCTCAGGCGGTAAAGACTGACAATGCTATTCCCCAGACAATGCAATCCCCTGGAAGTGGTGAAGAGGAAGCACTGAGCTGCTCACCCTTGCCCCTCGCCTCTCCACAGCAGCTCCAGCTCCACCTCTGGGCTGTCCATCACGGGCCTCTCAGCAGCCTCTGAGATTTCCACCTCCTGAGAGGGCAGGCCAAGGCTCTTTGCAGCACAGAGTTTTGCCTCAACCCTTGAATCAAGCCCTACAAAGTCTTGTCATATAGACATCCACACATGGAGCCCTGCAGATGCTCATGTGAACTGAGAGCTGTGGGATACGCGCAGGGTCATGCCCTGGAGAGCCATTTCTGAACTGCCTCGGCTGCGTCTGAGGGAGCTGACATGCCGACGTGCCACTGCACCATGGATTCAACGCGGTGCAGTGAAAACCGCCCCTGGGTGTCTCTTTGTCATGAACTCGTGTGTTGCTCTGTCCAGTTGCCACTCCCTTGGTTTCTCGCTGTATCGCTGTTCTTTCCCACTCCCCCTATGTCTTGCTGCCCAGCCAAAGCTTCTTCCATAGTCTCCATACTGCCCCAGTCCAGACTTTGCTCCATCCTGCTCCCTCCTGCTCATTCTGCCTCTCTTCCTCTGTCCCTGCTGTCTCTTCCTGCATCTCTGGTCCTGTTCCCTATGCTTTTGCTCTCCTTGTCTCTCTGTTCCGCTTCCTGTCCTTAACACTTTTGTCTTTACTTCTCGGCTCTGCTCCCTGAGCCACGCTCCGCTCACACTCCCAGGGGAACTGCCCCGGCAGCCATTCTCTGCAGCCGGGACACGGCGGGGAGCGGTCCTGCAGCGGCGAGTCGGGCCCGGGACAGGCGCCTCCTCGGCCCTGGGGCCGGAGCGGGGCCGCTCCGAGCCAGCGGAGGCAGCTGGAGCTGCGGCCCGGGGAGCGGGGCCGCCGCAGCCCCACAGCCCCGGGCCGCCCCTCAGGGCCCCGCGCGGAATGGCGGCAGCGGCGGGAAGGAGCCGGCGGGCGGCTCCGCCTCCCTGCCGTGCCACACGCGGCAGCTGCCTTCAGGAGCGCCGCCGGTGCTGTGGGGACACTGGTCCCACAGCTGGGGACGAGCCGCCGAGCAGCACAATGCCGCGGAATGCTTCAAGGGAGAGACTGCGTGTATTAGCGAGTTAAGGAGCAAAGAAGGGCAGAGTTCATCGGTGCCTCCCCTCGGAGAGGAACGGAGGGCCCGAGATGGCACCCAGACGCAAGGCCGAGGCACCTGACCAGCCTGCCTGGGTTCTGCGTAGGAGATGTCACCGAGAGACCCTCTAGCCTGGTACGGCCCTCTGCTGATCGTGTGCTGCAGCCTTCAAGGTGGGCATCGACGTGTGCTTGATTCCAGAGGATGGCATTGGCTGAGTTTATGCAGCTGGGCAGCTGGAGACTGCTTATGAGCCTTGGAGACATGACAGAGGTGGAAAGCTGTCAATGCCTCTGTGCTTGTGGCTGTAAACCCCTGGGGTTTAACTGGTGCTTCCTGGCCAATTGTACCCAAGGTGCTCTATCAGGCTTTCCAAGGGATTCTGAGCTGAAGGTGCCTGGCACACATAAGTCATGAATATCTCCTTCCAGGAAGAGCTACTCAGCTGAAAGACCACCTGTGTTAACTCTTACCTGTGGGAACTCGCACCTTTGTGTGTAAGGCCTGGCAGTTCCTCATGATGTCCAAGGACAAGCAAGAGGGAGCTCAGGGCCTCTGGAAGACTGCTTGAGGCATCTGGGGCACACGTAGTGTTTACTTCTGCCACTTGCAGTTAACCAGACACAGGAAGGTTCTAGAGATGAGCACCTGGCATCCTGGTGTTCCCAGCAAAAGTGTGCGGATTTGACTGTGGGTTGGTCTACAGGACACGAAGCCCCTGATGGTGGCACTTGGGCCACACCTGCTGCAAAGGGAAAAAGGATTTTTGCTCAGGGGTTATTGGGGGTCCTTGAGAGAGCTTTAATCAGGATTGGAAATGGAAAGGGAATAAAGCAGACTCGCTTGGGAGATGCCTGAGCACTGCACATCCATGTAGGCATGAGAATAGAGTAGAGAGAAAGTGCTGCCTTCAAAGGTCATGAAACTGTAGCAGAATTATCAGGAAAAGCATGCTTCCTGCCAGAATGCTGCCAAGACAAAAATGGTACTGAAGAACAGCACTTGCAGTTGGGTTTTTTAATGCAGCCTTCATAAGGGGCTTTTGATAGGGATTTCTGAGGAGTAAGAGTGCCTCTGCATTCCTCCTCACAGTGCTGCCTCCCAGAATACCTCCACCCTTCTCTACCTGTGCTCCTTACAGGCCTGTGCAGAATAAGGAGATTCAATAGAGGGAAGGTGCATGAATTCACCAGGCAACATGAGCATACACTGGGGAGTTCACAGACACCACTTTGCTGTGAGATCACAGAGCCCTGTTTGATGTGAGGTTCCAGAGCCCCACTGTGCTCTTCAGTGCTCACTCTGGGCAACACTGGAGCAGCAGCAGTGGCAGTAGAGGCACAATGTTGCAAGCACGGGGGGTCTTGGTCCTGACCCACTACCTCCTGCTCCTATTTCTCCTGGCCCTGCAAGCACAGAATGCCCAGGGTGCTCCAATACCTGGGCAGGGAGCAGGTAGGCAGGCAGGGGCCAGCACACAGCCCTGGCTGGTGGCAGTGGGGCCAGGGTTGGGCCTGGGTGAGCCAGGAAGCCACCATGGTGTAGGCAGTGGGGCAGACACGCCAGGAGAGTTGTGGGGGGCTGCAGCTGCTTCAGGGTACAGCATGGAGAGAGGTTCCTAAGGAGCAGGGAGGTGGGGAGACACAGTTCAGGCCCAGAACCTCGGCCCTGAGTTATCTGTCACTCTGCACTGGTTAGCCATCAAATTCAGCTCTGGTTAGCCATCACTCAGCACTGGGTTATCCACCACCCAGCACTGGTTATCCAGCCTCCTGACCATGCTCCAGGGCTGACCCAACCACAGGTTATGTGAGCATGCCATGGCTTTTCACTTCACGTGAGAGCTGCCAGCTAAGTGTCCCAAGATCCCCTTGCAGCTATGAGAATACAGACCTGCCTGTGCATGCCCTGTCTGGACCTTCCTCATCCAGGCCTTGATGTGTGACCATGACAGCACTGCATGCAATGGTAACTTCTTGTGGGTGTTTGGTTGTAGTTGAGGCCAGAGAGAGTGCTCTTTCAGCCCCTGAGCTAGAGCCAGATTCTATGCTGATTCCGAGTTGGTATCTCAAGCGTGAGTCGTCAGTCTCTACGCCTTCACAAGAATGAGCACTACTTTTCCTGGTGCTACTCATGGGAAATGTGCCTTCATAGGTTAACATCCATTTATAAATCTAACATAGGTAAGGATTATGACAAGATCCCTCAAGAATCCCCTGGAGGATTCCCTGAAGGATTACCTGAAGTTCCAGAAGACCTCCTGACAGCTTGGGATGAACCTTCATCTGGTTAGTATATCGCACTCTGTTTATCCTGGGACCTGGGAAGCTGAGCTTTTGGCTCCTGTAGGGATGTGCTGTATCCTGGACAGCACTCAGGCAGAGTCTTGCTGCTGGAACACTCCACTTCATACCTCCTGGGCTGAGTCGTGGAGATGGTACAACACAGCGCCTGCTCCCAGTTTTGCTTCCAGATGATTGCCAGGGGCATCTCCTGCTGCTGCTGCTGCTGCAGTTGTACCATTACTGGCCAGAGCTGCTGTGTGCAGACATTCGCATCCAGATGTGGGAAAAAGGCCTGTGCTGGATCTGTGTTTGCCTCACACTCAGCACAGCACCGAGGCAGAAATGATACCCCATGAAATCGTGGCTGTCCCTGACAAACCTCAGGGTCAGGAATGGGTTGGAGCTGGACCCCAAGTGTGAGGGTGAACCTGAAGGGACTCCTTCTGTGGGATTTGGTTGATAGAAGTCTTGGGTGTTTGGGTCTGCATTTTTTTGTTGCTCTAGCAGAAAATCTGGCTGTGGATTCCTCTTGTCTTTGGGGACAGCAGGACTCCTTACTGCCACTTTCCAGAATGCCTAGGCTGTGGTACCTTGCTCCTGGTAAGGGACAGTGACTTCTATTTAAACTGTCCTGTGTTCTTTCTGAAGAGACAGATGATGAAAACCCTGATGTGCTGGAAACCATTCCTATGGAAGAAAGTGACAGTGTGCCGGGCTCAAATACAAAAATAGAACCAATACAGGATACCAACCCACTTATTGAGCCTCAGGAGTTTTCAGGTGAGTGCCTGGGAGATGCTGTCTTGGCAAAAGAGTAGAGTTTCAGCTGTATCTCTGCAGGTCGCTCCATAGATGAACTGCAGGTGTTCAGCACACAGCCCTGGCCTGCAGCTTAGAGGAGCAGACAGGAGCAGTGCTGTTCCCTGGCACACACTGCGTTCTTCTCCATGGGAACATTGGGAAATCCCTCTTGGTCCCTGGTGCTAAGACACCAGAGCCAGAGGGACCAGTCTCTGAAGACAACAATCCTTGGGCATCTGAAGTGCACTGTGAGATTATCACTAGAGCAGAGTACAAACATTGTCTCTTGCATTGTCTCGTACATTGTCTTTTCTCCTGCCAGATTCAGCTGCTGGGCAAAAACCTGAGACTTCTGGACACTGTGACCCGAGCAAGTACTACATCCTAGGGACAGTAGCAGCCTCGGCTTTGCTTCTGCTTGGGGCAGTGTGTGGGTATATTGTCATGTATCAGCTGCTGAAGAGAGACAGGTGAGTTATTTATTGCTGCCACTGGCAATGAAGTGTTTGCACCGTGCTCAAGTGCCAAGGCAGCACCTGGTAGTGCTCTGCAGAAACCTCTGCAGTGCAATGCTTTAACTGTGCTCTAAATTAGTATCTATGAGGAGTCCTCTGGGAAATCTGTTTCTACAGGAGGACCCAGGAAGACAAAGAAGCACTAGGACAAGTCGACACTGATTCTTCCTGGGAAAGCCACGGTCATCCTAGAGGTAAAGGTGAAGCAGAGTCAGGAGGAGGACCAGGAAGGGATGAGAAAGCCCAAGCCAACAGGTTCCGGGACAGCTGCCGCCTGTTTCCTGAGGTCTTTGCAGCAGAGCTTGCCCAGCGGTACAAGAACATGGGCACAGACCCCTCACCTCTGCCCACGTGTCCCTTCTGTGGTCTGGCTGATGGTGCCTCTTCACAGGACCACTGGATTTCCCTGGACTCACCTCAGCCCACACCATTCTCATGCCCCTGCTGCCAGTACCAGCAGGAATATTTTATATTAGAGGAAAATGATTATTTTAGTGATAGCATATAAATAAATATATTTCTAAAAGCAGTAAGTTCTTGCCTGTTGTGGCTGTTTCAGTTGGGGTAGAATGCCCAGAGCTGGGAACAGGGCTGGAGCATTGATAAGAGCTGTGAGAAACCTGCACTGCAGTGCGGGACCTGTTTGTGCCAGCCTCAGCCTGCTTTCCCAGCAATGGCCATTAACAAGGCTTTCCTGCACCAGAACAGGGACATGCTGGTGAGGAGTGACATGCAAAAACTTCTCTACTACCTCATTTGGGATGCTACCCTGAATCAGGATGCTCTGGGCAGAGAGGAAAGGATGTTCTGGGAAAGGCACCTGTCCAGTGCTGAGTACATCAAGGAGACCTGACATGGTGACTTAGGTCACAGGGGATGTGGCAGGTCCCACCAAAGAGCTCAGATCAAGGATCAAGGAGCAGAAAGTTGGAGCCAGGCTGAGTGAGGGACACAGGGGAAGGGATCTGATATTAGTCACAGGAGTGGTATTAAAAATAAAATTGATAACAGAGACAACAATTATAATAAAAACGATTGTCTTTTACCACAGATGACAGGACAAAGTCATAGATGGAACAAAGCACAGGAAGTGTGCTGTGGTGTTTTGCTGCAACTGCCCCACTTGAGTGAGTGGTGCAGTTGCAGGTTCTATGTGGCTCCTTAATTACTGTTTTGGGATTTGACTTAACTTTTGGTTCAGGGAAGTTAAGACTGAGGCAATATACACCTGGGTATTTCCCACTCAGTATCTAAAGTGATGGACTGTAAGACTGTGAAGAAAGAGGCCTTCCAGGTGGGAGGGTGTGGGAACCAAGCTAGCTGAGATGGATAATATCTTAGCCCAGGTATCTTATGCAGAAACCATAAACCTGACACCATGGGAGGTGGGATATGGAAATTAGGATACTAATGGCATCATTCCAAAATAGGTCATGTCTCTGGGTCTGGTTCTCCATGGGTTCAGAACCTTTGACATAAAAAGTCACTTCCCTATCCCACATTTGGGACTGGACACTTGCCCTCAGATAACCTTATATATTGTTAAGTTAGCCACACACATGCATCTTTAGATGCTGTTCCTTGGACCGTGTGGTCTCTGCATTTGCTCTTTTACCACGATTAAAGTTCTATTTTTGGGCACTGCATCATTCCCGCTCCTCTATTTTAAGGGGACCACAACCGGAATCACAGTGCAGACTATGATAGGAAGAAGTGACAGAATGCCCATCTCACACCAGGGAGCTGCCCTGGGGTCACGAGTCAGATTCACTGTGGTCCTGTGGCTTTTCCCCATGCTTGCTCCTGCTCGGCCATCTACAGCCAAAGCTGGCAGTGGGAGTGCAGAAAAACTGCTGTCCAAGAAACACAGCACAGCTCTCTGAGGCTGCCTGTCTCCTGCAGTGTGTTGGGAGGTTATTGGCAGCAGCAATTGCCAGAGAGATGCTTGAAGGAGTCTCTGGACACTGTGCGGTTTGGGGGCATTTTGTATGCTTCTGGCTCAGGCAGTAAAGACTGACAGTGCTATTCCCCAGACAATGCGATTCCCTTGGAAGTGGTGAAGAGGAAGAGCTACTCACCCTTGGCCCTCGCCTCTCCACAGCAGCTCCAGCTCCACCTCTGGGCTGTCCATCACGGGCCTCTCAGCAGCCTCTGAGATTTCCACCTCCTGAGAGGGCAGGCCAAGGCTCTTTGCAGCACAGAGTCTTGCCTCAACCCTTGAATCAAGCCCTACAAAGGCTTGTCAGATAGACATCCACACGTGCAGCCCTGCAGATGTTCATGTGAACTGAGAGCTGTGGGATACGCGCAGGGTCATGCCCTGGAGTGCCATTTCTGAACTGCCTCGGCTGCTTCTGAGGGAGCTGACATGCTGACGTGCCACTGCACCATGGATTTAACGCGGTGCAGTGAAAACCGCCCCTGGGTGTCTCTTTGTCATGATCTCGTGTGTTGCTCTGTCCAGTTGCCACTCCCTTGGTTTCTCGCTGTATTGCTGTTCTTTCCCACTCCCCCTATGTCTTGCTGCCCAGCCAAGGCTTCTTCCAGTCTCCATCCTGCCCCAGTCCAGACTTTGCTCCCTCCTGCTCATTCTGCCTCTCTTCCTCTGTCCCTGCTGTCTCTTCCTGCATCTCTGGTCCTGTTCCCTATGCTTTTGCTCTCCTTGTCTCTCTGTTCCGCTTCCTGTCCTTAACACTTCTGTCTTTACTTCTCGGCTCCGCTCCCTGCGCCACGCTCAGCCCACACTCCCAGGCGAACTACCCCGGCAGCCATTCTCTGCAGCCGGGACACGGCGGGGAGCGGTCCTGCAGCGGCGAGTCGGGCCCGGGACAGGCGCCTCCTCGGCCCTGGGGCCGGAGCGGGGCCGCTCCGAGCCAGCGGAGGCAGCTGGAGCTGCGGCCCGGGGAGCGGGGCCGCCGCAGCCCCACAGCCCCGGGCGGCCCCTCAGGGCCCCGCGCGGAATGGCGGCAGCGGCGGGAAGGAGCCCGCGGGCGGCTCCGCCTCCCTGCCGTGCCACATACGGCAGGGGCCTTCCGGAGCGCCGCCGGTGCTGTGGGGACACTGGTCCCACAGCTGGGGACGAGCCGCCGAGCACCACAATGCCGCGGAATGCTTCAAGGGAGAGACTGCGTGTATTAGCGAGTTAAGGAGCAAAGAAGGGCAGAGTTCATCGGTGCCTCTCCTCGGAGAGGAACGGAGGGCCCGAGATGGCACCCAGACACAAGGCCGAGGCACCTGACCAGCCTGCCTGGGTTCTGCGTAGGAGATGTCACCGAGAGACCCTCTAGCCTGGTACGGCCCTCTGCTGATCGTGTGCTGCAGCCTTCAAGGTGGGCATCGACGTGTGCTTGATTCCAGAGGATGGCATTGGCTGAGTTTATGCAGCTGGGCAGCTGGAGACTGCTTATGAGCCTTGGAGACATGACAGAGGTGGAAAGCTGTCAATGCCTCTGTGCTTGTGGCTGTAAACCCCTGGGGTTTAACTGGTGCTTCCTGGCCAATTGTACCAAAGGTGCTCTATCAGGCTTTCCAAGGGATTCTGAGCTGAAGGTGCCTGGCACACATAAGTCATGAATATTTCCTTCCAGGAAGAGCTACTCAGCTGAAAGTCCACCTGTGTTAACTCTTACCTGTGGGAACTGCCACCTTTGTGTGTAATGCCTGGCAGTTCCTCATGATGTCCAAGGACAAGCAAGAGGGAGCTCAGGGCCTCTGGAAGACTGCTTGAGGCATCTGGGGCACACGTAGTGTTTACTTCTGCCACTTGCAGTTAACCAGACACAGGAAGGTTCTAGAGATGAGCACCTGGCATCCTGGTGTTCCCAGCAAAAGTGTGCGGATTTGACTGTGGGTTGGTCTACAGGACACGAAGCCCCTGATGGTGGCACTTGGGCCACACCTGCTGCAAAGGGAAAAAAGATTTTTCCTCAGGGGTTATTGGGGGTCCTTGAGAGAGCTTTAATCAGGGTTGGAAATGGAAAGGGAATAAAACAGGCTCGCTTGGGAGATGCCTGAGCACTGCACATTCATGTAGGCATGAGAATAGAGTAGAGAGAAAGTGCTGCCTTCAAAGGTCATGAAACTGTAGCAGAATTATCAGGAAAAGCATGCTTCCTGCCAGAATGCTGCCAAGACAAAAATGGTACTGAAGAACAGCACTTGCAGTTGGGTTTTTTAATGCAGCCTTCATAAGGGGCTTTTGATAGGGATTTCTGAGGAGTAGGAGTGCCTCTGCATTCCTCCTCAGAGTGCTGCCTCCCAGAATACCTCCACCCTTCTCTACCTGTGCTCCTTACAGGCCTGTGCAGAATAAGGCGATTCAATAGAGGGAAGGTGCATGAATTCACCAGGCAACATGAGCATACACTGGGGAGTTCACAGACACCACTTTGCTGTGAGATCACAGAGCCCTGTTTGATGTGAGGTTCCAGAGCCCCACTGTGCTCTTCAGTGCTCACTCTGGGCAACACTGGAGCAGCAGCAGTGGCAGTAGAGGCACAATGTTGCAAGCACGGGGGGTCTTGGTCCTGACCCACTACCTCCTGCTCCTATTTCTCCTGGCCCTGCAAGCACAGAATGCCCAGAGTGCTCCAATACCTGGGCAGGGAGCAGGTAGGCAGGCAGGGGCCAGCACACAGCCCTGGCTGGTGGCAGTGGGGCCAGGGTTGGGCCTGGGTGAGCCAGGAAGCCACCACGGTGTAGGCAGTGGGGCAGACACACCAGGAGAGTTGTGGGGGGCTGCAGCTGCTTCAGGGTGCAGTGTGGAGAGAGGTTCCTAAGGAGCAGGGAGGTGGGGAGACACAGTTCAGGCCCAGAACCTCGGCCCTGAGTTATCTGTCACTCTGCACTGGTTAGCCATCAAATTCAGCTCTGGTTAGCCATCACTCAGCACTGGGTTGTCCACCACCCAGCACTGGTTATTCACCCTCCTGACCATGCTCCAGGGCTGACCCAACTACAGGGTCACCAACCACAGGTTGTGTGAGTATTCCATGGCTTTTCACTTCACGTGAGAGCTGCCAGCTCAGTGTCCCAAAGGCAGTCAGACGCCCCTGCAGCTGAGAGAATACAGACCTGCCTGTGCATGCCCTGTCAGGACCTTCCTCATCCAGGCCTTGAAGTGTGACCATGACAGCACTGCATACAATGGTAACTTCTTGTGTGTGTTTGGTTGTAGTTGAGGCCAGAGAGGGTTCTCCTCCAGCTCCTCAGGCAGATTCTATGCTGATTCCGAGCTGGTATGTCAAACGTGAGTAGTCAGTTTTTATTTGATGAACTTTACTGATGAAGGACTACTTCTTGTTCTGTTCATGGGAAATGAACAGAACAATATGTAAATGTTTCGTATGTAAATGTTCTTTCATAAATCCAAAATAGGGAAGGATTCCCAGAAGATACCTGTGGTTCCAAAGGGGCTTCTAAGAGCACTGGTGAAAGCTGCATCTGGTTAGTATATCCCACTCTGTTAGCCCTGGGACCTGGGAAGCTGAGCTTTTGGCTCCTGTAGGGATGTGCTGTATCCTGGACAGCCAGAAGCACTCAGGCAGAGTCTTGCTGCTGAACACTCCACTTCATACCTCCTGGGCTGAGCCATGGAGATGGTACATCACAGCGCCCGCTCCCAGTTTTGCTTCCGGATGATTGCCAGGGGCATCTCCTCCTGCTGCTGCTGCTGCAGTTGTACCATTACTGGCCAGAGCTGCTGTGTGCAGACATTGGCATCCAAATGTTGGAAAAAGGCCTGTGCTGGATCTGTGTTTGCCTCACACTCAGCACAGCACCGAGGCAGAAATGATACCCCATGAAATCGTGGCTGTCCCTGACAAACCTCAGGGTCAGGAATGGGTTGGAGCTGGACCCCAAGTGTGAGGGTGAACCTGAAGGGACTCCTTCTGTGGGATTTGGTTGATGAAGTTTTGGGTGGTTTGGGTCTGTGTTTTTTGTTGTATAGCAGAAAGTCTGGCTGTGGATTCCTCTTGTCTTCGGGGACAGCAGGCTCCTCACTGCCACCTGCCAAAGTGCCCGGTCCATGGCACTGTGCTCCTGGTAAGTGACAGTGACTTCTATTTAAAGTGTCCCATTTTCTTTCTAAAGAAAGAGATCATGAGACTGTGCAGAAGGAGATCTTTCCTATGGGAGAAAGTAACAGCTTATCAAGCTCAGATGAAGAAACTGAAGCAGTAACAGATAACAGCCTACTTGTTCAGCATGAAAGACATTCAGGAAGTGAGTGCTTGGAAGATGTTGTTTTGGGAAAAGATCAGCATTTCTGTTGTATCCCTGCAGTGCCCTCCATGGAAGAACTGGTGCCCATCAGGGAGCCCTGGCCTGCAGCTTAGAGGAGCAGACAGGAGCAGTGCTGTTCCCTGGCACACACTGGGGTCTTCTCCATGAGGACTTTAGCAGATCCCTCTTGGTCCCTGGTGCTGAAACACCAGAGCCAGAGGGACCAATCTCTGAAGACAACAGTCCTTGGGCATCTGATGCACACTGAGAGATTATCCCTAGTGCAGAGTAGAAACATTGTCTCTTGAATTATTATTTATCCTTCCAGGGTCAGCTCCTGAGGAAAAACCAAAGACTCACGGACAGTGGAAACTCAGCAAGAACCACATCCTAGCATCTGTAGTAGTTTCAGCTGTGCTGCTCTTCGGAGGAATGTTTGGGTATATAGTCATGTATCAACTGCTTAAGAGAGACACGTGAGTTGGCCTTTGCCTTGAGTATTGCTGGTGTGGGCAATGAAATTTTTGCACCGTGCTGGAGTGCCAAGGCAACTCCTGGCAGCGCTCTGCAGAACCTCCATCATGCAGTACTTTAAATGTGCTTTTATCTCATATTTGAGGACTGTATTTGGAAATCTATTTCTACAGGAGTATTCAGGGAAACGAATAAGCATCAACAGAATCCAACACTTACTCTTTCTTGGGACAGCAAAGATCAGAGTAAAGTTAAAGGCAAAGGGGAGCGAGGAGAATGCCCAGGAAGGGATCAAGAGAGCTGAACCCAACAAGTTCAACAACTGCCACCTGTCCCCAGAGATCTCGGTGGTAGAGCTCACCCAGCTGTACAAGGCCATGACTGCAGACTGCCTCACCTCTGCCTGCATGTCGCAGGTGCCATGTGTCTGATGGTGCCTGTTTGCAGGTGTTCTGAGTGACCTAGGTGTTTTTTATATATGTTTATATATAATATTACATTTCCTGTATGTCAATCATGCGGTCTGTGTCACTGTTTTTAAGACCCAAAAACCTGCATAGCGGAACTTGTATGTTTTGCCCTGGGTTCATGGAGGGGGTGATGTGCTGGGTCCCTTGGAAAAGAGGGAATGGACACACATTAGGCACTCTTGTTTCTCTCTAGGTTCTGGATGGGATTGCCTGGCAAAGGCCTAGTAAAAACCTCAGAAGCTGCACTCTGTGAGAAGTTGCGCTTTGAAATTAGAAAATGAAAATCCTCTGCTGACTTTTAGATTGCCTTAATCATCTTAAATCTTCATTTTGTCAATGTGGAAAAAGACAAAAGATATTTATATCTTTGTAAAAAGTAGCTAAGGGAGACCATGAGGGTTGACTTCCCTGTTCTGGGAAGGCTCTGATGCCTGATTCAAAAATCCTTTCAATGTTTCAAGAGTTTCACAGTATTAGAGGTTCCTTTCTGGGGATAGTGTTCTTGAAAAACTTCTCTTACCACAAATCTAAAATTATTTTCCAGGATATTCTGTACCCTTGTCCCATTTGGTTAGTTTTGGAGGAAATGACGAAAACTAAAACCACTTGTTCAGTCTTTTTCTGGATTTCACAGAATAAATAGGAAAAAACCCTGAAAATCCCAGAAGAAATTATTGGGTGTTTACTTGTAAGAAGGATACAGTTTTTAAAAATAGCTCACATATTTTCTGGAAATGAGAATTCATTTCCTGACTTTTTACCTATGCAGCAAACACTGAGACTATCATTATGGTATTTTTATGAGAGCTGATTCTGAACCAAGAGACTCCGACATGCATTGAAATACATCTGTTTCCCTTTTAAATTCTAAGAATTCAGTTGTTGCAAGAGAAGCACCACAAAAACATGTTTAGACCATCCAGTTTCTCTCCCAGCCTCCAGTTCCTGTTTTCATTTTAGGTTTCAGCTTCAATTTTTATTATTTCCTATTAGCCAGCAGAACCATTGCATGGTCCAGAAACTCACAAACTCTTTTCAAGGGGCAGTAGACTCTTCAGTGTATGAAACTGATGACCATCAAAAGAGTGGGACCTAGAATTTGTAAAAGATCTATTCAGGTAGAACATTGCCAAAAATGTTTTTCAGGTACCTGTTGCCATGCATTCTCCTAGTTTGCTGAGCATTCATACTAAAGTAGAAGTGTGCAGCTTCTCAGGCTCATAAATGTAAACACAAGATTGTGTTTTGTAAATACTGCCCTTGTTATGGATTCCTTCTCCAAGAGAAGGGGAGGTTGAATGACAGCCTCCTTGACCAATGTAGGTGAGAGGTGGGAATGCCATCCTCCAATCCATGGTCAACTTGTGAGAAGTATATACTAGGAAGAATAAACTAAGGGTGGGCTCTCCTGCCTGCTGCTCTGTTGAACCCAGACCTCTGTCTCCTGAGTGTCCTTATCTAGCTAGGCTCACGGTAATAGGTACTAGACTTAAGTAAATTATATTTTCACATGACAGATTTTCCAGCTTCTGTTCACTTCCCATGATTTAGTGAAGTAACAGGGAAAAGAGTCTTTGATTCTTCATAATAAAATGAAATAAACAGCAGTGAGAGTTCACACAATCTGTTTTTGTTAGAGAAATGAAAGAAGCCGCGGTGAGGATAGGAAGGAATGGGCAATCCTGAGACACAGGGAAGATCATTGTTTACCTGAAACAACATCAGAGAGGAAGTGAGTAAATACTGAAAAATCTCTGAAAAGTTTTGTTTTACTGTGATGCCTGTATTACTGTGCAGTCATCCACCCTCATCCAGCCCAAGCACTCTCACTTACTTTTACCCACATGTGTTTCTTACCTTACAGTTAAATAACTGCACTAAGGTAAGATCTGTCTGCCTGCTTTTTGTTTGAACAGTACCTTGCTCAAGTTACTTACATGCCTCTGGCTGAGAACAGTGGGTGCTGCAGAAATTAAAAAAAAAAAAAAAAAAAAAATTGGTACAGAGAATTTGATAAAGAGAAACCAAGATTCACCTTGATAAAGAGATGATAGGTGAGCTAGGCTTTAAAAATATGCAAAAAGAAAAAAGCCACACAGAAAAGGACAAGGAGAAGAAATTATTAGCGTTAATAAACCATTAAAAATGGTTAAAAGTTAAATTGGGAGTAGTTCAGAATGTCTGAAAAACAAATATGGTGTGGGCCAGGAAAATACAGGTCATGTCCAGTCACTGTGGATGATACATCTATCTACTAGAGATGGTAGACTAACCGACCATGACCAATCCAAAGACCTCATATAAATGACTGATGCTGAAGAAACAGAGATATGATGAGCAGTCAGAGAAGGGAGAGGAGACTGGAAAGTTTGGAAAACCTAGGGAGAGTGCAACTTTGAGAAGTACAGGTAATGGAGAAAAGTGAGGAAAATGCAGGTGGAAAACAACCTGTTGGAACTGGAAAACAACCAGGATATGAAGCATATGAGATATGCCTCTCTTCATTCTGGCCAAACCCCTTTCAAGCAGGGTTGGAAGTAAGGAAGAGAATTACAGTTTCTGGAGGAGGTGTCCATGCATAGATCAGTAAAAATGCATTTGGTTCTTGAATCAAAGTAAATAGTAGCCTTTCCCTCTGTCAGTGGTATTGATGGGTGTCTATTTTTTGACTGAAACTTATAATTAATTTTTGTTTAATTATGAAATCAAGTTCTTCTAGCTTGTCCTGGTTAGGGATATTCTTCATTATGCTGTAGATTGAGTCACACCAATATCTGAATCGCAGGCTTGTAGCAATTCACTAAAGAGGGAAAAATCACTGCACCAACCCCAAAGTAAGCAAAGGGTGTTTATCTAGAGGGGAAGTGAGCACAGTATTAGATGAATTGCAGTCCTCAGTTTCTGACATTGAAATCAGCCATACAGTCAGTTGTCTGTGGGTACTGACAATGGTCTGAATTGTAGGTGTCAGGCAGCAGCAGTGCTTGTGTGAAATTATTCATATAATACTTTCACACAAGCCTGAGAAAGTGGCCAGGGAAAAAATAAAGGAGGAACCAAACCAATTATTGGGAAGTAAAAACCATCAGCAGGTGGTGTTTTTCCAAGGTATTTACTGGCAAAGGATGTTTACAAAGGGGTGTAGTCTCTGAATTACCAATCATATTCATTGTACCAAAGTACTGTATAAAAGGAGAGTTTAGAAGAGTTAAAGATTGCTCTCATTTCTGCATCACACCGAGAGTCACGTCATTAGTTCATGCCGTCCGAAAACCATAACAACAGTTGTCCATACAATCAAACAAGCCTAGAACTTCAGCATCAGCCTTAGTAGAATACTTCAACTGAGTAAGAATCAAATTTAATGAATTATATCTATGCGCACACACACAGATATATATATATCTTCTTCATAATTTCTAAAGGAAAAGTACGACTCGTTTTGCAAAGGCTCACATGCTAAATTTCAGGCATGTGAGTACCACTGAGTTAGATGACCCTTCTTCTCATACACATGGTACTTAAAGGGTCTGAATTTGTAGTCAAATTCTACAGCACATTAGGCATATTAAAGGACTAATAACACTGACTTTGTTACATCTTTTGCAGAAATGCACTCTGATTAACTAAGCTTTAAAATAAACAGTCTTTACAGGAACCTCTTATTCTGCAAACTGTGGGACAGTTTGCCAAGGGAACAGCACTGTGACCTCTGTGGGCGATTGATAGCAACAAGCAGAACAGAATATTACCAGTATCCAGACAAAGGCAGAGTATAACCTGGGAGTATAAATGGACCACTTACTTATGCAAACTTTCAGTCTGTCTCAAAGAGCTAAAACAAACAAAAGAATTAAATATATTCGAAATTCTAAAGAGCAGTGCTGTTGCAACATGCTAAAGTAGCACAAAATCTCTAAAATGCTCTCTGGTGATCTCTCTCTGACTCTGTATGGGAACTTTGGGTCTCTAGATAATCTCACCATCCTACTTAAGTATCCTTGAATAGTCATGCAATGAAAACCTGTCCTTAGAAACCTTGGGAACAATACAGGGGGGACTTTTCAGCAATTCCTTGATCTATGTAAGTGAGTCAGAGGATCCTAATCTGCTCTTAACTTCAGATAGCAGGAACATATCTTTGTGGACTCAGGCTACATCTGTGCTCTATTTAGGAGCTGGTTCTGGCTCTTTATCGATGTGAACAGGAGTAAATTCCAGGATTTGGGAGGGTCCAGTGGTCTGGAACCTCAGAGGAGATGAGGCTGCATTGTTATGCACTCCTTGTTATGGCTTGCTGCCAGCTGGGATGGACAGTATGAGCTGTAACCATACAGTGCCATAAAGGTACAAACACTGCCCTTAGTGGATCTTTTTGGGATGTGCTGCAGCTAAAGTACTGTGCAAGCAAGGCCCAAAGCTTGCTGAGGCCTGGATGTGTGCTTCACAGAGGCCTTGTCGTCACATTGTGTCAAACAGTGATCCAGGAGAAATAAAAAGACTTAATTCAAAGATTTAGCTAATTGCATCTTTGTTTTGGAAATACATTAAAAGTTTATCCTGCAAGACATTGTCATTTAAGGCTTACCTTCTGTGAATTTACTCTGGGACTGTTTTACAGTACTTTATCTGAGAATATAAATCCAGTGTGTAGTGACATGGACAGATGGTAAAAAGCTGCAACCTTCCTGAAGCGTCTCCAAGAGGAGGGTGCTCTGTCCCGGCGCTGGAGTTCTCCCAGCCCAGTTAGCTCCCGGCACCGTGGGCAGGAGAGGGCCCCAGAGAGCCGTGCAATCCGAGGTGTGGCTATGGGGCACGGTGCTCTGCGGCTTACGTAGAGAGCGCCGAGGACAGGGGCAAGGAACAGGGAGAGGCCTGCTGCGTGGTTTCCAAAGGCTTTTATTCCCCGGAGAGTCAGAGGCAGACAGACACTGAACTCAGACTTGCAGGGGCTTATATGCAAGGGAGGGATTGGGAAAGGATACAATCTTCAACCAAAAAGGGTTACAAAGGGGAGGGATGTAAGGCAGAGAGTACAATACATGGACCGATGAAGGAATACGAGGGAAGGGAACAGTCTGAACCAACCACTGGGGCCTCAAAGATTTAGGGATTGATGGGGAACATTCTAGTACAAGGAGTACATACAAGGGGAGATTGACAATTTGCTAGGAGAAGGGAGGGGCGGGTCCAGGGAAGGTAGACACAAAATATAATTGTATAATTGGCAACACCAGTTATACAAGGGGTAAAGGAACAATCCATGAGAGATAAATATAACAATACAAAATATAGGAGGGTTACAGAACTGACTACTGAAACTAAGCTTCAGTTAAGAACACAATAAAAACACACCGCACCAGTGCTGCACCAGGCAGGCAGCAAACACCACACTCAGACACTGCAGTTGACTATCTAAGTCATGGAGGCAGGAAGGGTCTTTGTGTGGGTATCCTGCAGTAGTTTGTTCCGCCTACTCACTTTCTCGAGGGACAAAGACAGGTAGCGTGTCCAGGCTTATATATGGGTACAAGGGGGCAGAGCCAATGGTAACAGCCAATCACTGGAAGGGGTAGGCGGGAGAGTAGTTACAGAGACCAGTAGGGAAGCAACTATGGCAGACCAACAGGGGTACAAACCAATAAGGCTACAAAAAACAGCGAAACTGCTAGAAACTGACCATATATGGTAAACTGGTGGTATAACAGCCAGTGGGCCAACTGGGGGGTGTGACACTTGATGTTGATTGATAGCATGCATGTCAGTTAAACATGATGTCCATAGGAGAAGTTAAAATCTAGGGCACATTCTTCCAAGGCATAACCCCAGGAAGTCCCCTAGCAGGTCCACAGGCTTCCACACCAGTGTGCTAGTTCTCTTTTCCCAGAAAATGGATATCTCGTGTTGGTATTCCTGAGATATATTGGTGTTGGAGTCCATGTTTCCATGGATCCTCTGCAGAGAGTGAAAAGTACAGAGACAGAATTAAAACCTTTAGAAAAATTAGAATATATAAAGCTTTAGATACATAAAGTAGAAATCTAACCCTCAGCTTTAAGTTTTACATGCCCTAAGTCCTAGTTGTTAGTGTACAAGGACAGAGCTTTAGGCCTAGTGATAGAGTTATGAATTTTATGTACAAGGTAGAACCTTATGCTAGTAAGATAGAGTTTTACGTTAATAGATATGCTATGTGCGTAGGTTTTGATGCTGATTTTCATAGTTTCACGAACTTTAGAATTGTACCTAGATTGGTTAGTGTGTAGATAAAAAATAGGAATATGCATTTTGTAATTTGGGATAAAAAGCCTCTGTGTCAGTCGGTCAGTGGATCGATTAATCAATCTGATCTATCGATCCAATCTCCACCTCCTGCAGCCTGAGGAAGGAACCCTGCTAGGGAGCCGAATGGGATTCCAAAGGTACCATCTATTGTTGCCTGGGATCTGGGCCCTGGGGTCCCGTCCCTTCCCCCTGCGAGGGTTTGGGACCCCGGGGACCCCTCCTTGCCCCAGCGATCTCATCCCTTCCCTTTCCCCCTGTGGCGTTTGCCCCGGGACTCTGTTCGGGGCTGCTGGGGAGTCTGCGAGGGCCCGGGACCCCGGGACCTCCTTCCTGTCACTGCAACTGGGAACTGCAAGGGTTCGGGACCCCCGGGAGCCCTCCTTGCTCCTGCGATCCCCCGGATGGGAACTCTGTGCGGTTCGGGACCCCTCACTGTCATCGTGACCCTGTGAACGAGGGCTCTGCATGGGTTTTGAATCTTGGGGCCCCTTTCTGTTGTTGTGATCCCCGCAGCCAGGACCCCTGTCTGGGATCTGTGATCTTGTGATCCTTTTCTGTTATTGTGACCCCACGGTTGAAAAATCCTGCTTGGGGTCAGGAGATGGGAGGCTGATTTACCTAGAGGCTGTAATGTCAGATTTATGCTTGTTTATAGTCTTACTAGAGTTTTGCTTGTTAGGAATTTTATGTTTTGCTTGTAGTTTTATTAGGCTTTAGTTTGTTAAGATTTCTATCCTTTCGTTATTGTTTTATTTGGACTTTGCTTGTTTATGTTTATAACTGATTGTATTGTAAGGCCGCTCTTAGGACTCTCGCACCTTCAGATACATGCTTTGTAAATAAACCACTCTGCTTAGATACTAAAATGCTGTAAGACCTTTAGAGACTTTATATCCGTACAACGACCTCGGCATATTGGTTAGAATTTTTTTGCACTGAATGCTTGTATCAGAAGCAGAAGGAGTTGAAGTTCACCATCTCAGGTTTCTCAAGGTTGTTTATTGTTTCTTATCTCTAAGTTCCTTCTGTGCCCAGCACAGGTCCTTGCTGCAGCAAGAGCACAAGGCAACTCCCCCCCAGGTCGGGCCTGCTGCACCTTGTGTACCCTTTCTCTGACCCAGCCATTGTCCACAACGTATTTCTTATTTACAGTCTGTTACCAATACCTACTACCTATACTAGACATATCACTTCTGTCCTAAACCAATCCCTTGTGACCTACCACAGCAGAAGATGGAGGACAAGGACCAGAAGAAGGAAGAAGGAACAGGGCCACATCCTGATTCCTCCATCTTGCCTTCCCCATTAGCACCCGGTGATTAACTACTATTTACATCAAACTCTTGGGGTCTGTAGTTCTTCATACAATGCTGGTAATTTTTCCCATGGGCTGAGATCAAAGACAGTGTCACTTTGGGCCCTGTGCCAGGGTCCCAGACCCCCCTGCCAGGGTCCCAAACTCCCGTGTCGGGTCCCGGAATATCAAGGGCAGCCAAAGGGATGCCCTGGACTCCAACAGGGATATGTCCTTCTGGCAAAGTTTGACCCACTTCAAATGAAAGTACTCTTACATTGGAATAAGACTGGAACTTCTCACAGGTTTTCAACAACAGCTATTTTTTTCTGAATTCAGTATCTAATTGGAGACTGTTAAGAACAGGGCCAGGAGACTTCTCCTTTTGAAAAGCCTTTATTGAGGACAGCTTTGGGGTGAGGGCTCAAGGGGCTGCGCATACCGCCGCTGCTCCCACGGGGACAACGCAGAGGAGGAGGTGAAAGTCGATCCTGCCGCTCACACTGCAGAGTCGGGGATTCCTTCCTCACGGGAATTCCCAGGAATGCCTACTCTGGTGCATAGAGTCTAGGGGTGTCTTTCTTTTTGAGGAAGCAGGAGACTCTAGCAGGTAGTTTGATGGCCTGCTGATTTGGTGGTGGCCTCTGTGGACTTGGATTCGGTGTTGGCTCGTTGTTTTGGGGTGTTTTTGGGGCTAACTGGACTTCCGGGAAAGCAGGGCATTATGGGAGCTTTATGGTCTTTGCCTTGGGCCGGATCATCGGCAGCTTGACGGGCAGGCGGGGAGCAGTGGAGGCGTTACCTGACAGAGGAGGAGGGCAACTAGGGATATAGGGAACAGGGGATTACAGAACCTGGAACTGGGGACACAACTTGGGGTAAAGGGAGTACAATGGATTGGGAAACTGAGAACTGGGAGTACAAGTATAACCAGGTAAATGTAACCTAACATCTTTAACAATCTTAACACATTTAAACATGCTTTGTAACATCTAACTCTGGATTCATTTATCTCAGAGACAACTTTTAAATGTAGGCTGTCTGGCTAGGTATTTCAGAGGTGTCAGGAAAATAATATCCATTCTGAAGAGTGATGCCCTAATTGTTGTACTAACTTCTACCTGCACTCAGATAATATGAAGCTTGACAACCTCTGCAAGTCCCACATGGGAGCAACCTGAGCCTTCTGGCTATTGCAGGGAATACGGTGACAACACTGATATTCCAATATCCAGTTATCTTTATTCCACTGTGCACAAAATAAAACCAAATTAGTAACATATAAATACACACAAGTTTCCAAGAAGCATTTTCACTAAGAATACAAGATCAGACTTCATGGATTTCACTGCATATTGCATCACAACCATTGAAATTCTGTGTATGTGTTTCAAACATTCTAAGACCTTCTTCTCTCTTGGTGTATGCAACTCTGTGTGCTCAAATATGGGGTAAGTTTATATACCCAGAAAGGAATTCTGAATTAGGATAGGATTCCTGGCATATAGCTGCACCTCTGAGTGCAGGATCTCACATGGTCCAGCTGAAGCACAGCTCTGCATTCTCTCCCATCCCTGACTTCACAATCATCTGCTCAGCAAATTACAAATAAGGCCAATTAATTTAATCTGGTGCACAGACTAGAGAGAAGGAAGGAAACTGCTGTGCTGGAATTCTTAAGAGACCAGAGATGCATGGAAGGTACTTCTGGGGGAAAAGTAAGACAGGAGCTGGCTCAGTATGTTAGGCTTGAGGACATCAATCAGGTGGCAGTAGGGACACCTAAAGAGATTGTGGAAACATCAGTATCAGGTTATTGAATGTTAGCCAGAATTTTATGTGGTTGTTGATTTTAATTGGCTGCCGTGAATCTTGTTGGGTACTGTAGCAGCAGTTTCCAATGCCTCCTTTTCAGCTGGGGCTCTCAAATTATTTAACCCTTTAGGCATATGACGACACCCCAAAGATCTCTACAATATGTCCTTTCAGTAATTTATTTTTCAGTTTGTTTCAATGTCATTAACTAGTTGTGACTGGAACAAGTGATCAGAGAATAGTGAGGGGTCAAAATGTGTGTATGAATATCCACTGATTTATATAAAGATTTTTACCACAGATAAAATCAAGTTATTAAACATAAATTATTAAAAGTTATTAAAATTATTAAATTTAATAAGTTATAAGTTAATAAGTAAGTTAATAAATTATTAAAAGTTATTAAACATAAATACTTGGTAGAAATTTTTTGTTTGTTATAGTGAGTCTAAAAGCAGTTTAAGTCTGAGCTAAAAAGAACAATATTGATACTGGCTTAGCATTAATTCTTTTCAACGAAAGACTGAAAAATGTTTGAATTCAAGCATATAATTCAACCATGTATTGACTATACTTAGAGTTTCCTCTCTTGTTTTAAAGGAATGTAGCAGTAATCAAGTAACTAGGTTATTTGCTTTCAATAATATATATTTTTTTTCAAAATTTGAGTCTCTAGTTTTGGAAAAAAACCCCCAAACCAGAAGATTCTTTTAATATTATTTTTTAGTTAAACCTGTAATTTTCATATATTTTCTTGCAAATAGCTTGTGGTTTTTCAAAGAAACTTAACGTGTAGCTTTGTCAGTGCATCCTTATGCCATACTGTCCAAGGTCTGGACGTGTGAAGGTTATAGTCTTAAAGGGATTCTCAGGTAACTCATTAAATCCTCATTATTCAGATTCAAGAAAAAACTTAATTTATCCCACCAAATTTAATGTACAGCACATATGCAGATCAAATTTAACCTATTTATTTAATATAAATGAAAAGTATAGACACTCTTTTAAATCTTCACAAAATTTAAGATGAAACCAGTTGAATTTCTAAGGGAATTGGCTATTAACACCATCAGTCTTATGAGAGAAAGTTCTAAGCAACTGGTGTTTCTAGTTACATTTAAGAAATTTGTGTAAAAACCTTCTACAAAAGATAGCTTCATTCAAGTAGAGAAAAAGGCTTGGTTTTGTTCTTGATGAATAGCCCTTTTATGTTCATGTTTATGGAATGAGTCTCCCATGGTATCTGTGTGCTAGTTTGAAAGCAAAGCGAGTGAGAGACTCCAAGTCAGAAATACAATTTAACAGGAGAGAAAAAAGGTAAATTAAAATAAAATAAAAGCAATAGTACCAAAGACCACTGACAGAGTCAGAATACAACCTGACACCCTGTTAGTTAGAGCGGTGGTAGCAGTCCTGTTGAAGCAGTGATCCTGTAGAAAGGTCTGGTAGCTCTTGTCCTCTGGGAATCCAGTGGGTATGGGCCTCTGTGCTGTCCCAAATCCCAGATTGTATCCAGGTGGGAATGCTTGGCTCCTCCCCCTGGGTGGAACATCTCACAATGGAATGATGTAATTTTATGAGTCATGCAGTGGGTCCTTGATTGCCCATTAAACAGAGATAGCTCCTGGAGGGAGTTACCTGTGAATCATGGTCATGTCGCAAGACCTCAATGGCCCATTAACAGAAGATAGTCCGGAGGGAGGTGTGGTGGTGTGAATTTAAGTTCCATTAAGTTTAGACAGTTTGTTTGTACAATGGTATGTTCTTTGTACCCCATTTTCCCCAGCTGGCATGATCTTGGAATTCCCCTAGATATATATAACTCTTGAGTTATTTGTCGATCTTCCCCTATGGTCGATGTGAACCCCTCCCTGTATTCATTGATTGGATTCTGTAATGTTACCCCATGTTCTTACCCCAACATTCTTACCGTGTTCTTGCCCATTGGTTGCAACCTCCTTACCACACCTTCTACCACTTGTGTATAAAACATCATGTCACAGGAGCCTCCTTGGCTCAGCCCAAGCACTCTACAGGTGGTAAGGAGGTCTTCACTGACCCCTTAATAAACTCCCTGTTTGTTTACTCGGCTGGCTCCTCCTTTCTTTATCTCCGTCTTCGTCTACACTTCTCCATCCGCCTCTCATGGACTCTTGGGAAGCAAGAATCCACAGGGATCTGCCGACCTGCATGTCTCTCCTGGCTGACCCTCAAGTCTGCCATCAGTGCCTGAGCTAGCCTGGGCAGGCAGAGAGACTGTGTTCTCTATAGGCACCGTGATAGCGCAGGGCACGGGAAACACTGCCCCACCTAGTTTCAACAGCTCGTGAAGATGGTGATAGAATACATACTTTGGGCAGATCTTACATTGTAACCTAGAACAATCAGGCATTAACTGAATTCATAATTCAAGTCTGTGTGGAAAACATGAGAGATGTCACACCAAAATTGTATTTCTTTGTCAACAGAGCACTACGGATGAAGAAGTACAGCCCTCAGTCCTCAGCTACTGTGTAACGACATCAGTTTCTTTATTCTTATGTGAGAAAAGTGTGATTTATTGTTAGCACTTTGTAAAGAGTAAAATTTTAAAAAATCATTAATATAGTAGGTCTTTCTGGGTTGTCATTAGAATTACTTCACAGTGAAACACTTCACAGAGCTGGGTGAAATCTATTTCTGGAACTGTATCAGAGTTTCATACTTACAGCTCTTGTCTACCAGTAGTTTGCACACTGCAGAGAAATTAATTTTGAGACTCTAAGACTAGTATTGTTCAACTTTCTCAAGCAAATGGCTTGATTGATTTCGGACTTCAGAAAAAGACTAAAATGCCATTTTTTCTCCCATTAGATGACTGATTCTGCATGCTGTCACATGAAGGCTGGTGTTCCCAGAGACAGCAGGCTCCTTGTGCAAGGACAGCCAGAAATACTGCAAGTGAGAATACTGTTAGCCCATTCAGTGGGCTAACTTGTGATTCAGAAACATCCTGATGCAAAGTCCTGTCTCCAGTAGGGAGCAGTCTGTTTACATGTGCAGGACAGGTGACTGGTTTGGGACCAGCTCTGCAAAGAGGTCCTCGTAGACCAGGGAATCTGGATTCAGTAGTATGCCCACACAGTGATAAAGGCTACATTGAGCACAAGTGCTCAATTCCCCTCTGCCCAGGACTTATAGGTCTGAATCTGGAGCAGGGTGTCCAGTTTTAAGCCCATACTATGTGAGACACCAGAGAGAATCCAGGAAAGGGTCACTGAGACATTTAAGAGGCTGGAGGAAGGAACCCTAAGAGACTGACTGCCCAGGAATCTTGGCCAGTAATGCCCAGACTGGTACCTGCAAACAGCTGCTCAGAACAGACACGGTAATGCTGGAGCAGAAATGAGCTGGTCCAGAAGGTATCTAATCCCACTGGTTCTTAAACATCTCTCTTATCCAGACCCATCATGTTTTGTTGAATGCTGGGTCTCTGCTCTGTGCCTACTACCTACATTCTTGAATGCAGTTTCATCCTCCTAAGACTGAGGGCAGCCTTTGTTTAGACATCCTCTGATGTTTAATGCACAGGCTCTAGCTATAATATCACCTTCTCTAGCTGAACAAAGAATGCTATTTTTCTACTTGTGTATTTGAGGAAAGCAATTTATCCAGAACCACTAATGCTGGAGTGGCATGAAAAACACTAAATCACAGACATCAATCACTTTGCAATAATGCCAGCAGTTATTTCTTGACATCTTCCTGAGCAACTCCATCTATTCTTTTTAGCTGCGATGTTCATGCTACCATACAAAGTGATATTGACAATACCCACCAGATTAAGAGGCAGCGTATTCCCTGTCTGTAAGTCTTTGAAAAGCATTTCGATTTTCCTATAGGTTTTTCTATAACTGCACCTGCTTCCTACACCTCTGAGCAGGGAGTGCAATTGATTACTTGGAACAATTTTGTCAAAGGGTGTAGGGATGCTGCCTGGACAGCATCAGTGCTGATGCAGATCAGCAGTGCCATCCTGCAGGACACAGAGAGCCAGAGCTTCCCTCTGAAGCTCCAGCTAGAAGGGTCCTTGTCGCAGCGTCTACCGAGCAGCCACTCCATGTCCCCCTGCTAGCTCCGACACTGCGGACTGCAGGGGACACTCCTCAGAGGAGCAGCTAAGGGCGCTACCCCATTCCTTGGGAGGACATGGCTGATGTCAGTGAGGGAAGGGAGCAGGCAGTCTGGAGGGTACTTAATCCTAAGCTTTATTAGGAACCACAACGACTTCCTAGTCTCAGGGAGCACAACTCTGAGGAGCCCCGATACAATGGGAGCAGTATCTTTTATTGAGGGGCGGTAACAAGGGAGGGGTCCAACTATCCACCAATAGAGGACCAAAGGGGAGTGAAGTGGGAGATAACTGACAACAAGGAAAACCTTTCAGGAACTTGGTGGGAGGGACCCCTGGTCCTTGACCAATCACTCGATGCCCTTTATGGAAGTTTCCAGAGAAGGGGACGGAGAGCCAAGTGACAGACAAGGTACCAGGGAGGAGATTCGGGGACTGACAAGGAGGGTTACAGTGAAATGGGAGAAGTGGGAATAGGATTGACATTGTGGAAAGGGAGGTAACTTAGGGTACAACCCTCACAGGAAAGAAAACAGAAACAAACCAAATAACACAACAGGTCCTGACACTCCTGCTTAGATCCAGGGCTGCTCCATCATCATCATAACCTGCAAGACATCTCACCAGTGAGAGTGTGCTGCCTCTGCCCTGACAGCCTGACAGGTGCCCCCAGGCACTCCTCTGGGACTGGCAGCAGGCATTTTTGGTATTCAAAGTTTCAAAGATTTGAAAATTATCATATCCATACTCACTTTCTTTTTTGGAAAGCTGCTCAGCTGAAGCCTCAGGAACTGAGTTTTCTTATAAATCACATGTATTGTCATTTTAATCTTTTATTTTGTGACCACTGTTTAGGTAAACATTCTGCCTCAGTGGGCAGGAAAGCTATTTTTTCCTGCTGCTGTTAGAATCCTTAATCCCTAGGAGAGCTAGATTCCTGGGATCCAGATCCTGGTTTGATTTTTCACAAACCCATCACAATTGCATCTACTCTGATAAATACTAAACCAATAGGATTTTTTTAAAAAGTAGTTTTCTTTTTACATTAAAACGTTTTAACATACACTTAAGTCATGTTCTAATATTCCATACCCAACTATTTTTGGATTTCTAACAATGACAGTCCAAAGCTTAAATTATTTCTATGCTTCTAAATTCAGCAGACTTACGAATTTAAGTAGGAGTTGTCAAATCTAAAAGGCAATAATCTGTAATCATTTGCTGTAGGTATACTCAAGAAGCTGATTGTCTCTTCCACAGCACATCTCTGTGCAGCTCAGCTGCTCCTCTGGACAGTGTACATACTCATCTTCCTTGTCTGTGCTGATCCACAGCATTTAATCATGGAGCTCTGTGACTAGACAAACTTCTCATTCCCACTGTTTTCTAGACTGCACCCTGTAATTCTGAAAGGTATCCTAGCTTTAAGTTAATCTAACTGATGTTCTTTAAGAATACATTCTCTACATTATCCTAACCTTTTGAAATGACAGTGAGTAATGTTAATTAAACATACAATAACGTTGTTCATTAATGACTACTGATGACAATGGTAATTTGTTATGACAGTTATGACTGCAGTGTGTGAGCACACGTGCACATGTTTAGGAGGCTTAACACAAACAGCAAGACTCTAAATATCATTCTTTAAAAAATTATTTATTTCTTATGAAGAAAGTAAAAAGAGGATCTTCCATAACCTCCCCAAATTCGTAGTAGCTAACGCAATCAGATTGCTGCAATCCCCTACATACAGACCACTATGAAATCAATGCGATTAGGAGGAAAATCACATACACCCAGTCACAAAGCATGGAATTTTACCCCAAACACTCATAAATCCATTGCATCTGCTCTATTTTAAAGGCCCAAACACACATATACTATTAAAAAAAAAAAAAAAAAAAGTAAACCACAGAATATTCATTATATATTCCTTTCAATTCCTTTGTAATATTGTATATTACTTTGAATTTTCCCTTGAAATTCCCATGTGACTCTGATTAGGATACATAAAAAAGTATCTAGAAAGATGAAGTAATTGCACATAAAGATTAAAAAAAGAGATACTTTCTACTTCATTAAAAAATCCCAATTATCTTCTTAAATGGAATGTTTTTTACATAGCTGTGTTGATCATCAGTCAAGTATCCCAGATTGAGAGCAGTTATAGCTGTACGTGCGCCATGCAATCATTTATCGAGGTACCAAGAAAAAATTGTGAGACAGCTGAATTTTCATGAAGATACGAGAAAGAAAAAGAAGCCCAGAATAAAGCAAATAAATGCTCAGGCAAGAAATCCAGGTGAAGTTTCTGGACATTCACTCAATAATAAAAACATAAAAAGGTGGAAGACTATGACTATCCCCAATGACATCAATATGAAAAATTCTAGCTTTAAAATGCTGCTTTGCTTTTCATAAAACTATTTGCAACTGTGTAGAAAATTTCAAGACAAGTGTAATTCACATCTGCAAATGGCCACAACTATTTGGAAAATTTTATAGTCTATGTGTGCAATAAAGTCCTGAATGATCCCATTTAACATTTGTTCATGAATCAGAGGCATATCCAGTTCAAACTAATGATATCAGTGCAACAGAAAGCAAAAGATGCTGAAGTCTGTCGTGGTTGGTTAGTAAGTACAATCACAACAAAGAAACAACAGTTCATATGCAGCAGTGTTTGTTTGCTTCTAAGACAATTGATCTGGGCTGAAAATCCCCCCCCTATTTTTTGTCTAGGCATTTTTTCTAGAAAAATACAGGGGAACTCACTTTTCTGAAATCAGGAGTTACTGTCTTTCTGTCAATCTCCTAATGAACAACGTACAGTATGTTTTCTTTGGTCAGGAAGTGTCACTCAAAAGATCTCCACTGAATATATTTACTAAATGCGTTATAGGGCTGTGCCGATAAACTAACATAGTGTTACATATATATTTATGATATATATCAGATATATTGGAAAAGCTTGTACTCTAAAGGCCTCTGGTTGAAAGGAGAGAAAAACAACAAAACACTCAGATTGTCCCTCCAAATCACTTTTTCATTGCAGCTGGAATCCAGGCAATTTGACTTGTACTTCTAATTCAGGACAATAGTCAGAAAAATGTTAAGGATTTAAGTATGTGCAGTGAAATATATGCAGGTTTGCCTTTTAGTTTTCCCTTCTGACAGTACTGCGGCAGGAAGGACAAGAGTCTTACTTCAGCTGAAACTGGAAACACCAAAAGGTTTATATAATGCAACAATGCCTAATTCTATTACTGAGCACTTTTACAATTTGCTTCTTCCAAGAGCCACTCAATTCCATTTAGCAATCCATCTAAAGTTGCAGCTACAGTGTCCTGCATCTGTGAAAATGAAGTTTAAAACAAAAGTTAATGTATTAGAGATAACAGCTAACAGGATCTAACACTATTTTAATATTACTCTGTCTGATCTGTAAAAGTCAGAAACACTCATATCAAATCTAAATTTTTACCACCATTGTAAAGCTCTGTTAGACAAAAACAGCTTTATAGGAGTAAGCAAACAAACAAAGAAACCCCACATATTAGGAAAGCTTTCACTGTTGGTATCAGAGTGATTTTCTTTCAATTGTTCCATCAGCTATTCTGGAACATTCCACGTACTTTTCAGAAAGCAATCCACTTTAAAATTCTTCTTGTAACTTTTAAAACAAAAATGCTGCTAGCTTTAGACTTCTATGCATATTATTAACACTCAGACTTTTGAAATATCCCATCCAGTGGCTATTATAAATTGTGGTTTCATATAAAGCCTATAAGCATTTTCCTTATGAAAACAAATCAGGGTTGTTTTGGGGTGTTTTTTTTTTTTATTTAGTTATTTCTCAGCTACACAACCTCAACAAAAATTAATTGTGTGGCTGAACCATGCTCATGGATACTGTACTTGCCAAGCATAAAAAAACACGTTCAGGACCTCACATCCTGGGTAAAACACTGATCTGTCAAAAACTGAAGACATCAAGTCAGTGACAGTAAAAAAATGTACCAAATATCTATCTTGTGTCCAAGGCTGTGACTCACAAAATTTAAAGAAGCTTCCTTATTCCCTTTAAGACCATCATTTGTCTCTCCTTCCATTCTAGCTCCATCTGAAGTCTCTTGTGTGCTTCTGGGCAAGGCACTTTAGCTCTTTGTGTTCAGACAGGCTAGTGATTCATCTTAGAGGACCAGAGAAACTAAATCCTTCACTTCAATGGAAAGCTTATGTACTAGTGTTGAAAGCTGCACACTTGCTTAGGTAGGTAGAGTTACGGAATCTGAGAGCCGAAATTAAATTTAAATCAAAGAGAAACAGAAAATAAAGGTTTAAGAGCAAGTACCATCCAGGGCTGATGCAGCCGATTTAGTTGCAACTGATGTGCCACGTAAACACACGGAATTCTTTTCACACCAACGTGAGACACACAGGACAAAACCAGCAGAGGTCTGTTGGAAGGCCCGAGGGCTGGATCAATCATTGCCAAAATACGAGCCAGCTCCTCCTGACGATCATGCTCTAGGAAACAATTTTTAATATATAAGTCTTAAGTATATGAATATGTAAGTATAAATACAAGGTGTTTTCATTTTTAGTTTTGTTGGGTTTTTTTTTTAATTTTAGAGACAGTGATGCAGAGGGCTGAAGGGCCAAATTATCTTGTTCTGTTTATCACAAGAGTGACTTATCTGCCTTTATGTTACACAGATATTGATGACATTTAAAGATCTCCATAGATTCTACAGGCAGCTTATTCCAGTCCTAACATCAGAGTGTTTTCTGAGTACCTCACAGAGATCAAAATTATAAGCCATTCAGAAATATACATGCACAGTGAGCAGCTCTTCCCTACTGAATACACTTTTCTCTTAGTCTATCCCTTCAAAGTTTTTTGCCTGTCTCTTTTTTGAGCTAGCCTTTTGCTCTATTCAAAGCTGAGAAATGTAAAGACATTTACCCTAATTGTTATTTGGATTATCATCTTGCAGGACTAAACTGATTTAGACTAATTGCATTTTTTATTGTTTTCCTGGTGAAGGTTATATCCAAGCTACTACAGCACAAACAATGTATTTTCAAGTTTCTCCTACACATACCCAAGGTCTTTGCTTGTATTTTTGTTTTGTGTTTTAATCCAGATAATTTCCCACATGTAATTTAGATAGCAACCATACCAGTATGTGCCATAAAACAAAGGACCATAACACCTAACAGGTTGATGAGAGAACATCTAAGATAGGAGACCTTTTCAACAGGATAAACATGAAGAAATAGCAGATTTTGAAAGCATCAGAACATGGATTTTGATGTATTCCATATTCTTTGTAATCAAACACTTCAGTTATTCACAAGATATAAATGAAAAGAAACCCCTTACCTTTCCGAGCTTCTGCATTAGCAACATAAATGAATCCATCAACCACTTCGCACACCTTTTTCACTTGATCTATTACACTGTAGTGCATGGCTTGCTGATTCCCTTCTGTACTGTTCTCTTGGTAAAACATCTTATTCACAGCAACAGCTTGCTCCTCCCTTGCTCTCCTCCTTTCCACACTGAAAGATATTTCAGTAGTCAGGTTAACTGAGAATGCCAAAACTGAATCTTGAAAGTCTAGGCGGAGCAGGAAAGGGACAGGAAAATGGGCTGACCCAGAAAAAGTTTCATTTTTCCCTGCCCTCTCCTGTCTTCCTTTCTTTCTTAAGTGCACATACAGAGATGGTTAGCAATCTGCAAGATGCTTATGGAATCACAGTCTGGGATGAGTTTATAGAGTGTTTCAAAAAGGACTCAAGTCACCAAGATGGATAGAAGCCACCTATAATGCACCTGTTACACATCTTTAGTTCATATACTGTTTGGAAAAGCTTTATTACTTCCATGTGAAAACTTAGTGGTTGAAAAAAGAAAGGAAATGCAAAGGCATGCACTGAAACTTCAATTTATAAAGGATATCCATGCATGAGAAAGTGCAGATGAAAGTCACATGACAAGAACATGAAGAAAAGTCTGAAATAAATGAGAAACTGTACTTTTTGTTTGGCAGAGAACAGATTTTATCTTACCTTGTGGTGGAATACAGTGTCACAATATTGAATTTTTGACTGTTAAACTGAAAACTGACTCCTGATCCAATTCCTACAGAGAAAAAACCGAATCTGTGAGCTTACAGCTATTTGGTTACTGAATAAAATTAAGTGGTAGTTCAAAAAATTCCAGTGGTGCCAAAAATTAAATATATTCAAACCTAGATATTTAGATGTTAGGGGTAGCAAATTTACTGTTTTACAATTAAACTTTATACATGCTCCAATCGATCAGACTTTTAATTTCATGAAAATCAAGTCAATGGTATTAAAATCATTTCCGTATTTCTGGTTATTAGACTTGAACCTAGAAATCTAGATAAGAAAGGAGCCAGACTTGTGTTTATTAACTGCAACTGGTATAGAAAAGGCTCCAGTCTGCTTATGATAAGCTGCATTGAGAAGGATATATGAGAAATAAAAAACCTACTAAAAATAATTATCACACTTCCTATAAATACAATTTAATTATTCAAGTTCTGCTATGCTAAAATAACCATTAGTCAAAAAGTAACACATTTTTGCCTCTGGCTTGGACTGAAGTTAAATTAGACTTTCGAAGCTACTCTTTTAAACATTAAAAAAAAAAAAATCCCTCATCTGCTCCTGTCACTCTTCTAAGCAAAATTTACATCATATAAGGATCAGCCTTGAGTTCCTGTAAAATCATAAGTGTATTTTTCAGCCACTTACTGCAAGCAGTACTGAAAGAACGGCCTGCGTTTATCAATTACAACAGCAGCAATAACATGGAATTTTGCATGAAAACAGAAATACAAGGAGCAAGATGATTCTTCTTACAATGTCAAAATTGTAAATGGTAAATTCACTGAAGCTACTAGTTTGTCTCAAATGTTCACTGCATTTATGCTTTTGAACAAATCAGAGAGAAAATGGTTTGTTTTTACCATGACTCTACTGAATTCTAGAGATTAAAAAAAAAATCATTCCTTTCCTTCATTTCTACCTTGAAGTTTTTTGTGTTACATCTATTTACAAAATAAGAAGGCCAAAAGCCAAAACTATCATTACCATGAATTTGTCTATGAGGTAGGCCAGCTACCAGCAGAATTTCTGGGCATGTCATCATCTTTTGTACTAAAGAGTTGTCCAGCTCTTCCAAACCTGGCCCAAACATAGCAAAGCGAGGTTCTGCCTGAGTGACCAGTGATTGCAAAAAGGAAGTCACAGCCCCATACCGGGGACGGCTCGATTTCAAACTTCTTCTACCCTGAGGACAGCTCCTTTTATATCTGTGTAAAATAGATGCAACTAGAAATTAAACACAAAATACAGAAGAGGTATTAATCAAACAAATTAATTTAGGTCCCACCCTTTTTATGCTTTGCTACTGGTACAACTCAAAGCATAGGTCAAGAATTATAAAGTTCCAAACTGATGGTTTCAAGCACCAGTACAAAGCAGGCAAAAGCTTCAGTTCTTTTGAAGTCCAAATACTGTCTTTTTGGACCTTAGTACACCTCTGTCTACAAATCTTTCAGTTTATTTAAAAATAAAATAAAAATCCATATACCCCATCCTCACTGAATATACAATACATGTAAAATAACATCAAAGCAGAAGAGCTACATTAAAAATAAAATTTAAAAAATTAGCTTTGTGAGTGCACTTTAAGCCTTAATTAGACTGCTTTTGTGTTTATAACAAGTAACCACCTGAAAAAAAAACATTTTCCCTGTAGGTACAGAGTATGCAAGCTGTGGAAGGAGACAAATGTTGTCTGCAAACTTATACGCTTGCTTGGTGAGGATGCTAGAAGGCATGGAAAGACTGGTAATTGAGGAGAAGGATAACAGTCAGATAGACATGCTAGCACAGCAACTTCAGTCTGCTTCTTGAGTCACGGTGGGCTGGACAAAACTCTTCAACAAAACATCAAATGAGGGCTCATTTATACCCACACAGAAATGTTTCAGTTCAGATCACCAAAACTGGTAAGTGCATGCGGACACAATGGAAATCAGTGACAGGTGGTTTCAAATAGGTGATTCACACCTAAACAGATTTAAATCCTACTTCAAAATTTGTATATGATTTGCACATCAAATTCTGGGTGTACTGTTCACATCTGTTAAAAGGGGATGAAGGGCATAGAGATTGCAGAAGTCCGTGCACTTACCACAAAGCAACATGTTAAGGATCACCTTTGGAAAATGTAACTGCAAATAAATCAAAAATCCCGCACAAATCCACAGACCACTACTGCAAATTAAGAGAACTGAATGAAGTTTAGAGAAGAAATCACCACAAAATGATCTACTTTTTTGAAGAGTCATCCAAACATATTTATTGTGTTGCTATGCTTTTCAACTATACTAGCTGAAACCAGTCTTTGTCTTACAGCCTTTGACAATCAGAGCTAAAACAATACAACTTGCTATTCCACACACATTCCGTGTGCTTTTTTATTATTAGGTATTTCAAATAAGATGAAAAAAAAAAAAAAAGATTCATTTCACTTCCTGTAGTTTGAAGAGTTCTTGGTGCTTTTATGAAGATACTTGCCGTGGCACTGAGAGCAAAGAACACTTCTTTATCAAGATCAACAGTATGCAGTATTTCTGTGCCACCATAGACACGGTTTACAAAAAGGTTTCATTTTTTATAGATTTAGCATTGTCTTTTTCACAATGTTTTACATTCGTGTTGAGTTCCAAACAGAAAGAGCTGACCAGACCATGGCGTGACAGGAAATTGTATTTCCAAAATAAACAATCGCTTTGAGACACATCAAAATTTACACAGCAGCTTACTGAAGAGCTTTATTTCTGTAAATACGAAACATGCCTGTGGACTGAATATTAGTACTGCAGGCACACTTGAATTCATGTGAGAGAATATGGAGATACTTACACTGCCATGTAATCATACAGTGCATTGTCGCTGACTTCTGAAAAGGCTTTATTAAAAATTTCCTGATCTGGAAGTGATTTCCAGTCAACAGATGTCCAAGAGGGGAGATCTCGCAGGAGAAAATACCTCCACAACAACGGATCTTGCACAGCTGCCCTCCAGTAACAACTCGTGCATCCTAGGCGGCACAGATCCTGGGGCGACAGGAAGGACATGATGTTCAGCTGCACGTCGATCTGAAAACCATCGAGAGCAGCGGTTTAACGACACACGAATTCAGCGGCGAAGACGGACGGGGTGCGACGCAGGGCTTTGCCGTCCCGTCTCCCCCCGTCCCCGCACCGCTCACCGGCAGCGTCTGCAGGGCGCTCTCTCCCTCCGCGCCGTCCGGGGCCGCGGGGCGCGGCGCGGCCGCGGCGCCGCCGTGGCGGGAGCCCCGCACCCAGCGCTCCCGCAGGGCGCGCAGCCCGCCCCGCACCGCGGCCTCCAGGCCGGCGCCGCGCGGCCCCGCTGCCGCCGCCATGGCGCCGCCCCGCGCACGCTCCGGCGCCGCCCCGCCCACGGCGCCCCGCACCCCGACACGGCGCTGCACTTCGGACCGCGGCCCGGGGCCTTGGAATGCGCGTTTTTAATGCGACAGAAGCATACACTGCGGTTCGAAAAAGAAAATGAGTCAGTCACAGAAGAGTGCGCTCTCACGCCACGAGTTTTCTTCTAGCACAGACAACGCAGGGGGTCTCAGTTGTGGGATTCCACGAAGTAATGCAGCATTTGTTTTGCAGTTGTCGTGTTCCACCCTTGACCTTTTAACGGTCCCTCACATACGGCCACATACTTTGTTAACATGTTTCTCCCCGTTTCTTGGAAATCCACCGATATGCTCTGTGAACTGCTGCCCAGGTCACAGTCAGACACAGGATTTATTGACTCAAGGCTTTCCTGCTTCCCTTCTCCACAGTGTTTCAGTCCCCAGTAGCACATTTCTCCGCTGTACATCATTGCCAGTAAGTGAGTGTCACTAAATATACCTGCAAAAATAATTCAGATCAAGTACTTTATTGTTCTGCTATAAGGAAGTATGCAGCTTGTGAATTTAAGGTTTTTTCAGTAACACTGGGGGAAAAAAATCCAAAACAACAGTGTACGTATATAATTACAGAAATATATAATGCCCAGAAGAAAACCTGACTCAAGACCATGCTCATTTCTCTGTCCAGTCTGGCCCTCCATAATGTTAAAATCTTTTAATACTGCCATATAAATATTAATTCCATAATTTTGTTTGCCTAATTATCTCATAGAATTTCAGTATATCTTTACAGCCACTTTAGCACAGGTATGACTGTACATATTTCTGTGCCTCCCACAGTTTAAGCCTAAAAGATATTGTTTGAGGTCATCTTAGGTTAACAAGCAGCAGCTTTAGTATTTGAATTCAAAGGCACATGTGTGTCTTCCACAAAAAGAAAAATCCTGCTAAATAAACCTACAACTTGACTTTGCATTATGGAGCTATATAGCAGCAATATCACTTTCAGATGAAATATAACAAGAAGGTGCTGCATCCTGCTACAGTCAGAGTGGAGTTGTTTTTGAGTGTGCTCAATGTGGACATCATGTCCTCAGCACCAGCTGTTTTACTTTACAAATCCCCTCCTGCTGTATCACCCTACCTGCAACACACTGATGCAGCCCTAAGATCTTCCTGTAAACCGTCAATAGGAATGAAACTTACATAAAGCTACATAAAGTGGTGACAGAGAACATTTGCCAAATCAAACCAATTCTGTAAATAGTTTTTACCTGCATGAAGTCTGTAATCGAGTTTGTACCTATGCTGTCTTAGAGCTAAAAAGGAAGACCAATATGTAACCCTCTGGCACCCTCTGCAGTCATATTTGTGCCTTAAACATCTGTCAGTTGTGAACTGGATGGCTGTAAAATACTGTGTATAAACACTGCCAGTGTAAAACACTACTGTGCATCAAATACTCATCACCTCAGTTCACCTCCCTCCAGTGCTCTCATAAAACACTGGGAAAATGAGCACTGACACCTCCTAAAATTCATGAGTCAGAAAAGAAAGGGGAGGAGGGGCACTGTTGCCTGCTCATTTGCCTCATTTATTATCTTCTTTTTCTAAAAAGTGTCAAGTCTTGAACATAAATTAGGTCAAACAATAAAAACACACAGAAAAGCATTTCATAAAGTGAAGAAGTTATTAAGAGGAGTGGATTAAAAAGGTTTTTGAGTTGTTTTTTGGGGTTTTTACCTTCACTGAGTAATCTAGCTGTGTCTTTATCTTGAAGTGAAACATCTTCATCTAGCTGAAGAGGGCATCTAAAGCTAAGCATCTTCATCAAGTAATGAACTCCATCATTAAGACACTGAGTACAGTTAAAAATGAGGAAAAAGTAAATTCTTGTTAAATTAATGACAGGCAGAAATACTTCTTCCTATGAAGTCCCCCAAATCGTAATTAACGAAAATCAAAACAAAACAAAATAAAAAACCCAGCCATATTTAAAAAGTGAAGAGTCAAACTTTAAAGATGTATTCACAAGCTCATAGAACATTTTCATCTCCTTTACCTTTTTAAATGTGGCAATGTTTTCTTGTAGCCATTCACTCCTTTCTTTTGCTGTGTGGCAGTACATATAAAGCAGGGCTCCTTTTCTCCAGTAAAGACATTCTAATAGCTCTGCACCAAGGATGTTGATGGGCTGAAATAAAATCCAGCAAACTGGTCTAACATAAAAATAAACCATCTGAACTATTCATATGCTCTGTCACACATGCAAACACTGTGTAAATCTCTTACTTCAGGGGCTGTGCTTGACAGCAACATTCAGAGAGACAAGCCTAGTCTAACCTAATATTGTAGGTCAAATAAAATTGTTAATGGCCACCTTAACATGATTGTTCATCATGAAATGTTAGCAAGAGAAACTCTGAGCACACAAAAAGGCATTTGAAACAGTATTTTCAGGAAACATTATTCAAATACCAAAAAGAATTGAAAATGTTTCAAAAGACTTTAAATTATGCCCATCAAAAATACAATTACTAGTGTCCCATTTAAGATTTTTTTGTTTTAAATAATTAAGTAATTCACCCTCTGGCTACTCACTTCTTCTTTTATGCTGCACTCCCTCACTAGGTCTTCTGGTTCTGAAAGAACACAAATAAGTTCTTTAAGTTTTTGCACAGAAGATTCTTCTGGAAAATCTTCATCCACAAGCTGGTTTTCCTCAAAAAAAGTAATATCTAGGACAGCCTATGAAGACAAGAATATATACAAAGTAGAAATAAAATAATCAAAATAATCAAACGGTGGTGTGTTGCAACATAGAAAACGCATTAGTTTATAAAACATTACAATTTGAAGGTATTTTTTAACATATAGCTTACAAAGGGTGGAAATTAGAAGTACTAAAGGATTGGTGATGGTGAATGTACAGCCAACCTCCCTTCTGTCCCCAAATGAACAGCACAAACGACTCCAAGTTATCCAAATCAAAATCAGTTCTGTGCTCCACAGACGCTCACCACACAACCCCAATAGAGACGCCTTTCTGCCCCACCCTTCTTTTTTACAAAGCAAACCGTCTCCCACACCCTACACAGATTTTCGTGCAAGCGAGTTCGATATCCATAACAAAGTACCTGAGTATAGAGCTGAAAAAGCGTGGAAGGATGTTCCTTCCCTTCGTTGCAGAGGTCCTTCAATTTGTCCAGATTGGCAGAACCTTTTGTTAAGAAGGCATCTGAGGGAAGAACACAACGCTCCCTTAGCACCGATGAGCACCCCGCAGGAACCTTACTTACTCTCCTTTTTCACACGGCTTTATCATCCGTCCTTGGGGCATCTACAAGAGCGGCTGTATGTTACAGCACCTAAGCAGGCCAGTCACCGTGTCAGACCGCACCTTTCACGATAAAACCAATCCCACCCGCGGCGGGGCTCTGATGCTCCCCAGCGCTCACGCCGTTCGCGGCGCTGCCCCCGCCCGCCCCGCCCCGCCGCGCCGCTCACCGCGGGCCCCGCGCGCCCCGAGCCGCCGGCCCAGCGCCGCCACCCGCGGCCGCAGCGCCGCCACCGCCATGGCCGGCCCGCGCGGGCCCTCCGCGCAGGCGCGGCAGCGCGCGCGGGGAGGGGAGCGGCTCCGGCCGGGCTCCGGGGGAGCGGGGGAGGCGCTGCCGCCCGGCCCGCTGGGGATACCCGGGTCCCGACCGCACCGGGACACCGCGGCCCGGCCCGCCCTCTGCCCCTTGACGGCTGGGACTGCAGTTCTGGGGCTGTGTGGGCGTGAAAGCTCTTTCATAACAGACGCGTGTGGCGTCCGCAGTGCCTTGTCCGTCCCTAGGGAGAGTCCCTAGCGTGACCCTGTGTTTACAGAACTTACGGAATCAATTTACAGGTTGTAAAATACCTCTGGTTCTAGCCTATGACCGAATATCACCATGTCGACCAGACCGTGGCACTGAGTGCCATGTCCAGTCTTTAACACCTCCAGGACGGTGACTCCACCACCTCTCTGGGCAGCCAGCCCTTTCCAAGATATAATCACCCTTTGCGTGAAGCAATTTGAAACAATGTTTCGTGAACTATTTTGTGAAATACTATTATGTCCAACCTAAACCTCCTATGGCACAGTTTGAGACTATTTCCTCTCCTTCCCCTCTTCCTTTCTCTCCTGGTTGCCTGGAGAAGAGGCCGACCCCCAGCTGGCCACAGCCTCCTTTTAGGCGGTTGTGGAGAGTGACAAGGTCTCCCCCAAGCCTCCATTTCTCCTGCTTATCTCAGGATGAACATCCCCAGCTCCCTCAGCTGCTGCTCACAGCCCTGGTGCTGCAGACCCTTCCCCACTGCCCTGCCCTTCTCTGGACTCACTGCAGCCCCTCAGGGTCTGTCCTGCACTGAGGGCCCAGCCCTGCACACAGCACTCGAGCTGTGGCCTCACCAGTGCCAGCACAGGGGACAATCCCTGCCCTGGCCCTGCTGCCCACACCACTGCTGAGCCAGGCCAGGATGCCCTTGGCCTTCTTGGCCCCCTGGGCACTGCTGCCTCATGTTCAGCTGCTGGCACAGCACCCCCAGGTCCTCTTCTGCTGCAAAAATTTGATTGGGGTTTTGTCGCTATTAATCAATGCTTTCCACCCTCACTACAAAATAGGTGTTGCCCAGAAAACAAACTGGAACAAAGACAGCGAGGATCAAACTCACACTTACTTTTCAATAAAAGTTTTTTTAAAAACCCTACATTTTAATATTTAATTACTTAAAATACAGACATACAGCTGCAAAAAATACATTAAATCATCCTGAAACCACATATCTTTGATTAGAGTAATGAAGCACTTGCTCCAACATTTTGTCCAGCTTTAAATAATACCTTTCATGAACTTCATAAATGGTAGTTTCTATAAATGAGGGGTAAACTGTAAGTCTTCCTTTTATTTTTAACAAAATCTAACTATCTGACAGTCAATCATCAAATATTTTGTGTTGTCTAATTATAAAAGCGCTACACTTCACTATACTGTTTCCCTAGTCTTCTCCATGTCTTTACCTGCCTGCAAAAGGCTAATACCTCAATGCCTATTGTAGTAATGCAAAACAAACTCACACAGTCAGAATTTTATCTACTTGACTATTTTGAAAGAATAATTGACTAAAGACATTTTCCTATTTTGAGGTTATATGCTGTTCAATCTGTCATTGCTTGTGTTCCACCAAAGTACCTAAAAAAACCAACCAACCAACCAACTAACCAAGCAAAAACTCACCAAGCCTTCCCCTCCCCACTTCCTTCCCCAAAAAAGTGTATTTTACTGGAGTACTTTAGAAGTGAAAAGCTGTCTACTTACAGGCAGAGTTATTTTTACTGTTGTCTGTCTTATGTCTTATGAAAGAATTGCCAAACAGATTAAATACAACATAAAAAGTAGAACCGAAAAAGAAAAAAAAAAAGTGTTTTCTTCCCCAAATGGTGTGATCTATAGAAGAAATCAGTGTTTTGATTGGATATGGATTGTTGTTCATTCCTGCATAGTTGATACCCAGATACAATTTTCATCAAAGGAACAGCCATGTTAAGAATACCAGAAGTATTCTGGTAGCTAACCTGTGAGTGGAGGAGATGGTGCTTCATGGCCAAAGTGAAATATACCACTTTCCATGTTGTCAGCTTTGGGACTGAAAAATGCTTCTGAGATTGAGACATCCCCTCCTTAAGATCCTTTTCTTGGTCCTTACTTCTCCTCTTCAGTCCCCAGCTATGATTTAAGTGTTGCTTTTTTTCATACCTAGTCAAGTGGACACATGCATCAGCCCTCAACAGTGAAGGAGATGTCATCCAGCCTTCAAGATGTCTCCTGGAAAAAAAAAATTAAAAAAAATTAAAGACCCCCAAACAACCTAAACTGGAACAAAGCACCATGGTTGTATGTTGACTCATCTGATAAAGGAAGTGGTATTTTTTCTTCCTATGCTTCAGGCACTGCTGCATCTTAATTGTATCCATTTTAAAAGCTAAATGTATGTACAGTGACTTTTTTCCCAGAAATTATTATCTGCTCTTTCTGTAAATATCCAGTGAAAGTGGTTTTGACTTTATCAGTTGCTGAGATGTAAGAGGTGTGTTGCTGTTAATACCAAGCTGGTAAAGTAGAAGCTGCAGCAAAGATTAAAAAAGGTGGTGACACATGTTTTCTTGGAAGATTTGTAGTGTTTGATTTTATCATGAAATATATGAGGGGGCAGAAGACATCTCTAGTGGCATTTTTCATGGCGTTTGTTTCTCTCATACCCTACATACTCCCACTGAGAGCTGGTTTGTGAGGAACAGCGATGACAGAACTTCTTAGCAAGTGAGTGAGGGACTGCAGAGCCTGGAAGAGGGTCTGGGCTGAACCAGCATGGGGTGCTGCCTCCCCACTGCACTTGGCAAGCCCATGCTCCAGGCAGCCTCTGCCTCCCTCCTGCCTGGATTGGGCTCTGAACAGCCTTGTGCCCATCCCTTCCCCAAGCTGTATTCCCTTGAACATTAAACCCCCAAGCTCTGTTTTGTAGTTCATGGAGCTGCTGTGCTAGGTCTTTTCCTCACACCTTGTAAAGTGCTTTGGTCTGAAGACTAGTGAAAAACAAAGTGTTTGATTATTTGAGGGAATGGTGATCTCAATTGCCTCTTTTTTTGCTTTTGCTTAGAATCTGCTTGAATAAAATGCCTGTCAGATATTTCAAGAGGAGTGGACTGGTTTGGGGTTTGCTACCTCTCACCATTCTTCTCAGAGCTTGGAAAACATAGCATTCAAATTTCAAGAGGTTCACATGAAGGTGCATCATATATTTTTCTGAATATTTCCAGTTTTAAAAAGAAACTTTCTGAGTGACACCATTAATTCTGCTGAAGCAAAAAAAATGTTTTACTTCATATTCTAGGTAACAGTTATGTTAAAATGATCTCTGGTGAGGGAATTCAGGTGGAATTTGTGCTCTTTCAATGCCTAGCAATACCTGGTTTTTAGGCTACTGTTATCAACATGGATGGGGTAAGGTGTTTGCTGTTTAGAGATATGCTCTGTTCCTAAATTGATGGAAGAATAACAGGAAGAGAGTTGTTGTGTGTCAACAGTGTGGTTGATGGAAGAGGGAAAGCTAATATGATTTTGTCCTTCAGGGGCATTGCCTGAACTACAGTTCTCCTGATATTTTGGGTTTGTATACACACATATCTCTGTGTGTATATGTGCATATATGTATACATGGTACAAATGTAAAGTAGATTCTGTAGATTGCTACATTGGATTCTGTTGCTTCTTTCCTTCCAAACCACATACTCTTCTTGTCTTCTGGCTGTGTGTATAAATGTGTATGCTATAAGTGTGTAACTGAACATGTTAGTTGTAATGATACACTTGGGAATTATTTTTGCCCTGTGCTATTCGATCAACACTTGCTAACTACCCTGATATATGTAACTGTGAAACTGGGCTAGCCCGACATCTCCAAACACCTGAAAACTTGGAACATACTAGAATAAGTAATGTCTTGAATATACATAGTTACTCAGCTTTAGTAGCTCTGAGATATATATTATTTATATTGAAAGTTAAAGAAACAGGGATTAAACACAAGAGAGTTGTTCCTTTGTGTATTTAATATTATTTGAACTAGGGAAATGTGTTTAGCTTTAATCAAAAATACAGTATTGTCTAAGAAATGTAGATTTGCACAGCAGTGATTGATAATTTTTTATCATTATTAGCTGCTTCAAGACCTCTTGAATTGTGCAAATTTTCCTAAACTGTGATACTTAAAATAAGTAGTATTTATAATAACCTCATACAAATTCTTGGGAAAAGTAGCCAAGAGAGGAGTTTTGGTAGGTTCAAGTGAACTGTGTATGTTTACAGACTCACAAAATACCTCAGGCTGGAAGAGACCCAAAAAGATCAGCAAATCCAACTCCCTAATGTCCAGCCTGAACTTCCCCTGATGGGGCTTCATTCCATTTCCTCAAGTCCTGTCGTGGGTCACCAGAGAGGGGAGATTAGCACCTTTCCCTCCCCTGCCTCCCCGTGCCTGGTTAGGAGAGTGCAGATTCCTATGAGGTCACCCCTCAGCCTTTTGACTTCTGGCCGTTTGGATCTCTAGAAAGAAAGATAATTTGCTTCCACCAAATTAGTCCTCTGACCAGAGGTTACAAAGCCTGTTGATCACTGGATTTCTTACTTGTTTTAGTTACGAATTGTCTCCTAAAGTTACAAAAAACAAACAACAAAAAACCAACATCACAACAAAACCAAACGAAAAACCCCAAGGTTGTGTGAAGGTGGAAGTAGTTAGTAATGGAAAAAATTAATGGAATTAGAGAGATAGAAAAGACCTGATCAGACAAGACTCAAAACAGTTAGATTTATCCCTTATCTAGCAGATTCCTAACAGTTTTAGAGTCTGTGGTCAAAATTTGTGTTTAAAACTAACAAGGAGGGTATCATGGATGTTAATACAGATGTATTTGTCTAGTTTGAGTTTGTAGCAAATAAAGCAGTCTAGCATACTTCAAGTCCTGTAGAAACTGGCAGAAGTTACAAGAATGTATTTGGTACAGCCTCTTAGAATGACACTGAATTGCTATGATTTAAAAAATTAGTATTTCCCTTATTTTGCAAGGATGAATAATTAGTTGAGGAGTACAAGAAGAGTTGGTTGTAAAAATACTTGACTAAAGTTAAATTTATTAAAATGTGTTGCAGAATATTTGGTCCTCCACCTGTCTTTCATCACTGTATTATTTGAAGTAGATATTTCTGCTCTTGAATATAAGCAAAATAAATATTTAGGCCCAGAAAATATGAAACAGAGGTCCTTATTTATTGTATGTGAGCTTCATGTGTTTGTTGTAGCTAATAATATCTGTAATAATGTCTGATGGTCAACAGTATGGTAATCACCTTTCAGACACTCTTCAAGTTTAAAAAAGGAGATATATGTTCTGCCTTTCATTTCATGGCTTTGCAATTACCAGGTGTCGAGTTGAGATTTGTTTCTTTTTTACATACAGAGTTTTTCCCCATAAGTTGCTAGGAGACTAGCTACTGGGTACTTGTGAGTGCTTGACCAAAACAAAGAAGGGGCCAAAGGAGAGGGTAGAACTGGGCTACGTCTTTTGTTTTTGGATCTCTGGGAGTTTCTCTCAGAGGGAGAGATAATGCTAGTTTTGGGGCAGGTTATCTCTCTTGCTCTCAGCAGTGGAGAGAGGACGGTCAGGCTGCTGTTTGCTGTCGGAAGAGTTCACTGTCACCACCCCATCCCATCCTGGGAAATCTACCATCATCTGCTCGTGTACCCAGGAATTCTGAGCTCTCCTCCTCCTGCCCTGCTGGGCGGGCCCTGCCCCACTGCTGTTCCTTCGGCGCTGCGTTGAGGCTTTCTGCTACTTACCCTGGCACTGCCCTGCCCTGCCCTGCTGGGACATCCCTGCCGTTCCAGCTACCAGCCCAAAGCATCTGATCTCATCCACCAGCCCAGGGCTTTCCACCCTTCCAGCTTGGTGCTCTCGGAGTCCTGCAGGGGCACCGAGCTCAAACTGCCCCAGGCTTTTCTGTGAAAGAAAGCCCTCGAGGTTCCTGGTTCTGTTTATTATTAATGCTGTAGCTGTTGTTGTTTGTTTGCTTTGTCATACCAGTCAAGAACTGTTATTCCTATCCCCATACCTCTGCCTGAAAGCCCCTTTAATTTTCTAAATTATAATAATAATTTGGAGGGAAGGGATTTGAATTCTCCATCTCTAGGGAGGTCCTGCCTCTCCCTAGCAGATACCTGTCTTTCAAACCAAGACATCAGGGAAGGGGATTAAAACTGGAATTTATTATAATAATTATAATATTTGTTATAATAATTCTAAGGAAGTGGAAAATCATTACCAAATATTTCCTTCATATTTGTGGCATTAAGAACTATGAAATGATTTCCAGAGTCTAGACTCATATGGAATAATGTCATGGGACTATTCATAATGTCATTATTCATGATATTATAAAGGGCAGTATCAAATTCAGTCATCCCTTTTAAAAGTAGGCTGTGTATTTAGTCTGAAATATATGCAAGTGAGAGCATTTGATATTCATATTGTCAATTCCAAAAGTAAAATCAGAGAATAAGGGTTAATGTAATGGAATTTTACCTTTGTGTAAATAGATGTGAAATATATTTATTTTGGAGAGGCATGTGAATGCCAATGAGTAGTAGAACATGCAGGTGTGTCATATTTCTATTTACGTGATCTTATATGGCTGTTCTTTGTTCTACATGCTTTCTATTTTGTTTATAGTTCAGGTGGTGCCCTGACAAAATATGAATCAGTGGCTTTCTTACAGTCTGCTACTGGAACAATGTAGTACTGGATTTGAAATGGGTTCTGAACATAGAAGGTAATTTAGCAGTTTGATATCTGGTTGTTGGAGTGGCATGCACTGAACTTTGATGTTGGAACTGTTGTCTTCTAAAGTGACCTCCCAGGAAGAGAGAGCATTAAAGACTGACATATAGGAACTTCCTGCTTTTTGAGGGAGATACGAAGTAATTTCTTTTTAAAAAGGAATCATAAATCTTCTGTACCATCTTCTGTAAGTAATGAAATGTTTTACTTCCAACAGGCAAGGAAACCTGGGTTTTTCTATTACATGGTTAATGAATAAAAAATGGTGCGTACACTGTATGCCTTAATCCAGAGGAATGCTATGCCTTCCACATCTCATTTATTGCCTTCTGCCAGTGTTGGTCTGGGAGAACTTGCTTACATCAGTCTTCAACCCAGTCTCCAAATGTTACGGATCACTGTAATTTACGGTATTATTTCACAGTTGACTTACAGGAAACACAGAAGTAATGTTCTTTGGTCGAACAGACTCTTGTCAGTTTACTGCATATTCTCATCTTTAATTGTATTAGTTCTAGAGTCATGTGATGGTTTGGGTCACAACATCAGCTCTCTTGTTTGACTGAATGCTGCCCATTTCTTGCACTGACCTAGTGTGCAGCTGAATCATCAAGGTGATCTGAATGTCTGAAAATGAGCTTCCTTCTGAAAGTGTTATATGTAGCATTTCCAGAGAGAATCTTTATTTGGCTTTTACTGAAGTATTTTGCCTCTGTAAGAGGTTTTATAGTTAATTCCCTTGGATCATAGCAAAATTAAATCCACTAATTGGGGTGTTGTATTAATCTACATAGCACTCAGCATTAAAGCTTTTCTTGTTCTTCTGGGGTTTGTCATGAGGGAAAAAACCCCAAATCAACCCATCAACATTCCTGAAAGGGTCATACAATGGATAAGAATAAATGTGTACCTGAGATGTACACGAGACAGGTGTCATGCCTTAGTCTGGCAAGCATTACTCTTGGAAGAAAATTAGTTTAATCAGCTACTTTGGTCTACAACACTGACTTTTAAGTTGTGCTTATATGATTGCAGCTTTCAGATTAATATGGCTGTACATCTCATGTGTGTTAAAAGCCTCCCAATCTCTTTTCCAGTACTACAGTTGGATGTTCAGCTATGCAAATCGATGCACTGCCCTCGCTTGAGCAAGAAGTCTATGTTTGTTATACATTAAGTGTGGAGGAGGATGTGAAGTGTCTGTGGTGTTCTGGTTGGCATGCTGGAAATCTGCTAGCTGTGAGTGTGACTGCCAAGAGTACCCTCTTGAGCCTCTGTGCAACTAAATACTCCATATTTTGAATCCGTAAGAAAATAAATATAAACATACCTCTTTTGATGACTTAATCAGGTAATTCCTCTGTTATAGTGTGCAACTGTTGAAGTGGCAAACTATGACAATGAGAGTCAAGATTTTACCCTGTGAGGTAAACAAAAAATTCAAGATTGATGACAAATTTTCTGATTCCTGTTGAGCATAATCTGCAAGCTAAGGGAAATTCTTCAAGTGATTACTTGAACTTATTAATGTTATAAATGTGCTACAAGCAAAAACGATCATGTTTATCACTTGGATAAATGATCTAGTCATGTGAATTATACATTCTAAAATTACGTGGAGTCTTGAGACCTTTTTGCCATTCCAAATAGCAATTAGTTTAAATCCAGTATTACTGGTTTCCATTGCTACTTAATGTTCTCTATGCCAAACTTGCTACAGAAGTAGCGCTTCATTAGTGCCTGCTAGTCTTAAGTGAGGGCAGGCATTGGTGCTGAGAAGACGCGTGTCACTGACCTCGAAAGCCATTCGTGTCAGAGAGTTCAGCAGCATGCCACGGGGTGTCACCAATGCGCTCAGCACCGTCCAGCTTTTCACCCGGACATTTCATGGAAGTGATGTCAGTGTGAAATGATTGTGTTTACTGAAACAGCTAAACTCGAAAACTAGAGCATGGCAGTCTTCATCGAATTTGCCCCTGAAACAAACTATCAGGGTCTTTGATGGGATATGCTGAAACTGAGAGCAAGAAACCCAAGAGCTTTGCGATAAGCAACTGTGTGGTTGTAAATGCAGGGAATCGGCTGCTTAGGCTTAGCAGACTTCAGAGCTCCTTCTGAGTGTGTATTTGTAGAACCAGTTTTAAAATCAGACAGATTTACTTTACCAAAACCAGGGGATAGCTGAAGGAAATCATGGTACTCTAAGACTAATGGATTCTCAGAGGCCTTTTAAAAAGATGCAGGAGTGAATTGCAGGAGTCCATTTTAAATCACCTTCCAAAAAATAAACAGTAAAAGTTGCATATTTTACCATATATCTTGTGTACAAGTTGTTATATTCCTTACTAATTCTGTTACTTTGCTTGTGACTGAGAAATGAAATGTCACTGTAAAGGACTGTCTGCTTTTAGACATGCAAGTTTTAGACTGTTCAGACTAACCAAGCCATTGATAAGCTGCCAGCTGTAAGGGGGAAACTGTTCTGAACTCCAGTCAGCTGGTCCTTCTGCAGATGGACAGACTAGAAGAATTAGGCAAAACAATTAGCATCCAAACCAGTTGGAAGATGGATTGACACTTAGGTTTGTTTTTTTTTTTTTTTTTTTGGTGCATGCATATAATTGTGTCCCTTGTCAGTAGATGATAAAGTAATTACAAAGGCTTTAGATTACATTAATGAGTTTGCATGCTAGACTCTTTTAGACAAGAAATGGTGCTTTCTAATTAAGCTTCACACTCATGAAATAGATGGCAAAGTCCAAGTTTCAAAAAGGAAACCACAGTTGCAGGCAAAACCTGCCGACCTGGCAGGTGTTGCCTTTCTTCATTTACAGTTCTGGCAGATTTGCCTTGTGGACTTACTGTATAGCACTAGCAAGGTGTGGGATAGGGTGTGTGCATGTGATCTGTTTACTGTGTACAACCTGTGCAAAAGAATACCTGCATAAATTTATTAAGGCTCTGTATTCTTTTTATATATTGTGTATCAAATGGAAGGAATAAAATTGTTCACTAGCAGTTTTACAAAGTCTACATGGTTCTGTTTTTATGGTACATTCTGTTGCTCTTGACTTTTATTTGAAAGAACAATCTGCAGCTTAATAATGTAACATTGCATTGCAAAATCCAGAAAAGCCTGTTACAGTAGTGCTGCAGCCAAACATGAACTGACTTGCTGTGTGACAGCTGCTCAGGATTCCTGATTACAGTTTCTTGTTTCTGTAGTCACTTTTGCTATGATTACCCTTACAGCACCACTGGTATGGAGTGTAAAAAACCCCATTCTTTCAGTTTCACCAGAGGGTATGGGAGGAAAGACTTTCCAGTTCTGTTGCATTCTTGCAGCAGAAAATTCCTGGCAAACGGAGGAGTCAGAGAGTAGTAGCATTTTCTGAATAGGCATTTATACCATCCTCCATAAGTATCAATACACAAACATACAGAACTTGTGCAGCTGATGTCTGCAAATATCTGCTGAATAGACATTTGGGGCTTTCCTTACTCCTGCTGTAAAGGAATGATAAGTCACTTATCCTTTCTGCAGAACTGTTAGATCTACTGACTGTCGCTGTCAAAGGTTGTTGCACGTAACTTACTTAGACAATATTAACACCAGTTACTAAATGAGCAATATATACTCATGAATAGAAGTGCCAAGGGTCATGCTGAGTAACAGACTCTGTAATTCTATTTAAAGAAAAATGACACCTTAAGTGCTGTATAATTAGACCTTGTAAAGTATTGTGATTTTGAATTGAGAGGCAACATTTGCAGTGGGGAGAAAATCTGAAGTTCTGTCATTTTTTTTAAGACTACCAAATTGCAGTAACTACTTAACAGTTGATTTAACTGCTGAATTTCAGTGGCTATCTCTCAAGTGTTGTCATGGCTAATAATTTGCTGTGATAATTTTAATTCTGAAATTTTGCTGAGTATAAAGTATTCAGTGGCTTCTAAGAAATTCTGCATAGTTGCTTATCTTAGCTTGTAATAATGATATGATAATCTGACAAGATATAGAAGCTTCCGTATAATTCATATGAAAGTAGGGCATTCTACCTGAAGTATGAGTCCGGTATAAGGAAAACTGAACAAGTATGAAATGAATAACAAAAAAACCCTTTAAATATAGTTTTTCATTGTATAGAACTCATCCAGTTAGTGGGTTTTTTTTTGATTGGGGTTGGTGTGGATTAATTTTTTTAGTTTTATTTTAAATTTTTACATTTTTTAAAAAAATCTTAATTACATGAGCTTTAGTATTCTACTGCAATGTTCACTGTAACAAAAATACTTGAGGACTTAATATTATTTGCTCTAGAAGTTCTTCAGGGATAAAGAACTGCTCTTGCCAAATGGGTGTTGGTTCTCCCTTATTATGTAGCTTCACTATCATTCCATAGTTTGCTATCCCTCTTTACCATAAGCTTAGGACTATAAAAGTTAGCAAAGAGATTTCTCAGCAGGTTCAAATGTTTTCCTTCAAAAACCTTGTGTCTGTGCTTCTCTCATTTGCTTAACTATCTAGATAGTTAGGGTTTGGGAGGTTTGTTATTGTTTGTTTTCCAATTTAATTTTGTCTTTGGTATTTATATTTAATTATATTTGAACTTTCATTTGTTTCATCCCTGCTGACTCTCAACATATATAGTTTTAATTAGACTTGCAAATATTAATTTTTCTTTGCAGTGACCATCCTTTCACTGAAATCTTGTAAGTTGAATATTCAAGTTCCCATGGTTTCCTAGTGTGATCATTAGTTAGCAGCCCTTTTGTCTTCCCCTAGTTATATCCTGTAAGTGCTGAGTTGATCTTAAAATTGTTGAATGTATTGCACAGAGCTCATAAGTATTTTTATATTCTCATCATTTTTGTAATTATTTAATGCTTTTAGGTCAATATCACAATTTTTGTATCCTCCCTTTGTCTGTTTTCCCTGTAGCACTCCACTCTTACAGGAGTATAAGGATGCCGTGAAATAATGTTTCAATTTTCTTTGATTTGCCATCCCACGTCAAGGGAATCAGGTTCGTTGCACTTTTCAAAGATGAGTTGCAAGTGCTCTTAAATGAATAATATAAATAATACTTTAGTATTTAGAGTAATCATCAAAGGTACTGAAACACCAAACTCTTGTTGCAGAACTGGGACCTATTACTATATTGAAGATAAGTTCAGGTGTTGTCTGAGTGTTCTAGTTGCTGCATAGTTAAATGAGCTTTCCCTTCTCTGTGGATCCATATATGATTTTCATGCCTCACTAATTGAATTTTCCTGCCAAGTTCCTGTAGGTCTGAAAAAAAAGGTAAATTGCAAAATTTTAATTAGCTAAAGCCTGGGTCAAGTATAAATGAATTTAAGAAAAAAAAATCATTGAGAAACAAAATTCTTTACCTTAGAATTCCAGTTCTTCCCTCTATGCAGGTTAATCAAACCTCCAAACTATCTGCTAATTCTTTGATGGCTTCTTTGGACAAAATTATTTCACTGTATTGGTGTGCTGACTTTGGCATCTTATGCTTGGTAGTAGTATAAGCAAGCTGGTTTTATACAGTATATATAATGATTAACCTGTGGTAGCTCCAGAATGTCTACCTGCTAACTTGTTTTGGGCACCAAGGGCTCAAAACTCTCCTCCTTTGTAAACGGTGTTGAATTTGGAAGGTGTTTTGACTCACATTTACTGTCATCATGTGTTTTACTTCACTAAACAAAGTAATATATTGAAAAGTTCTTGATTATTTTGGAGACTTGTTTCACAGTGGCTGCTTAGTTGTAGTTCTCATTGTGTGAAAAGCTTTCAGACATCTTAAAAAAAAGTTGATGATCTACTGTTCTTTCTAAGCTACTCCAGAACAAATTATTTTATCTACTCTTCCAATCATGTTTGGAGCTTTTCTCAGACAAAATAAAATGCTTGCATGTGAACTTGGCAATTTTTTAAATTGCATTAACATAATCTGTAGCACCTGATAAAGAAAATTTAATTCATAAACTATGTAAGTAGAGTAACCAGTTTTGCATAATAGATGTTCCAAGGAGGTATTAATACTCATCACTGTACCCACTGCATGCAGTTAGCCCCCTTCCTTCAGTCTGCAAGGAGGAACACTCTTGGAATCCCAAAAAGTGCAAATTCCATGCAAAATAAATGCTAGCTGGGTATATAACAAATACTCAATGCTGAACACTTTGATAAGTTCTAGAGTGTACACCATTGGGTTTAAAGGAAGATAGCTTACTGAACTGAAGAGAATAAACTTTCTTTAGACAACTTTTTCTATGCTTAGGGAAGTTTGTCATGAAAGGAAACATGATTTAAGGAATTTACTTATTTGTTTATATGAAATTTAGGTAGAACCAAGGTTTAGAAATCCAGAGAAACTTTTATACTAATGCTTAATCCTGGAAGAATACAAACTCTGCTGTTATTTTGGTTTTAGTTCATTATGTCCTTGTAATTTGTAGCTTTTTTCACCTGGAACCGTCCCAGACTTAACTGACTAGCTACATATAGTGAATAATTAGAAAAGAAAAAAACTACTAAAATCCTTCACAATAGTGAAGGTGTTCCCACCACATTTCACTGGTATCTGCAAGGTTTGCCTGTTATGTGAACTGTAAGTACAGGAACCAGCACTTTTCAAAATGCTTATATAAGAGAGTGGCATGCCACAGGCCACAGACTGCCACCAGCAAGGCAGGACCAGTGCTCTGGATAAAATGGGTAGGTTCTGCAGAAACATTTTGTAGACCTACAGCACACTCTGAAGACCTAGTTTTGCTTGTAACTTATCCTTCCGCATGCTGATTACCACAATGGCAAATTACAGTGAGGCTGGCAGCTGCGTTGGAAACTGCCTGGAAACAAGACAAGGGTCAGTATGACCTGCCAGAAGTATGACCTCTTGTCATGTGCGTGAGGAGAATTTCTCTTTTCCTGCCTCTAAACAGCTTCTCACACTTTTTTTCTGTGATTCCTTCTATTGCATTAGGCATCGTTATGGCATGCATTTAGGATATTTTAGGAAGTGTAAATAATAGCAGAGGCATACTTTAAATTTTCCTTCTAGCAGCAGCAAAAGGGACAGCAGTTCACATCACGTGGCTGCTGCTTCAACAAGTATACATCTATTCTAGTAACATTTTCCCACCCAAACATAGCATCCCGGCTCTCTGTGGAGACCATGTGCTTTTTGGAGTCTGGGTCACCCTGAGGACTATGCAGTGAAAACTTAACCACTTAGCCTCTGCCCTTTGCTTAATTCTTGTGCTGCTTGTCCTTAGTCACAAGGAGACAACACAGAAATTTGAGCCATCTTAACTTTTCGGGGGAAACAGCTGCGATGGCACATCTGAGTTGTCCATCTGTGGAAATTGTGGGAAGGGAAACAGGAAAAAAGAAAGGAAAAACAGGAAAAGCTCTTGTTTGCTGAAGTGATTGTAAATCGTAACACTGGTATGCCAGTGGTTGTTGACACAGTTTGCCCACCTCTGTTTTGCGCGGGTTATGATGGTTTTTGTGAACAAACCCGCTGACGATGGAGCGGAGTATCAATGGAAGGCAGAGGCGCGGGGGGCTGCTTCCTCCCATGGGACAGCGCCCGGGGCGGGCTGGCTGTGCTGGGCAGCCGCGGGGCGGCTGGACAGCTCTCCCGGGTCCCAGACGGAGCCGGCGGCCGAGGGGAGCCCGGAGGCGCTCAACCGCCCGGCCCCCCTCAGTCGGCGGCCCCGCCTCGGGCGCACCGACGTCAGCGCACGTCAGGGCCGAGCCCCTCGCCCTCCTCCGCCCGCGGGTTCCGCCGTCCCGCCGCCCCTGCTCCTCGCGTGCCGCGTTGCGCTCCCGCAGCCGCCGCCCCAGCCCGGCCGGGCCCCCGACGCCGCTCCACTCCCCGACAGCCGCGCAGCGCGAAGATGGCGGCGTTCAAATTCCTCCTGCCGTCCCTCGGCCGCCGCATCCTCCTCCCCGCCGTGCGCAGGGCTGAGGTGAGGGCGAGGGGCCGCGGGGAAGGCGGGTCCGAGCCCCTCCGCCTCGCCCTGCCCGCCGGGTGACCTTGGCGGGGACCCCCTTCGCAGCCGTCCGCGCCGGGATGGGCGTGTGTGGCGGGGGGTAGCCGGGCCCCGGGGTGGGCGGCCGCCCTGCGGCCCCGGGAGAGGCGCTTCCCGCCCCGCGGAGAAGCGATGGCTTTGTTCTGGAGAGGTTTGTCCCGCGGCAGCCCCGCGGGCGGCGGGAAGGAGGAGGGAGGGCGCAGCGCGGCCCCGCGGCAGGCCCGGGCCCGGCGGCGGGTGGGGATGCGGTGACCTTGAGAAACTGGCACGGGGGGTTGGCTTTGAGGGGTTTTGGTCGTGTTTTTACATTTAATTTATTATTATTATTTATTTAGATCCCCATAATTTCAAAAGGCAGCACAGTTACAGTGTGTTGCTGTGTATGCCCGTGTTGCTCTCACCGCCTCCTCTCCTGGAGGAGGGCAGCAGGTGTGCACAGCTCTCTGGCAGCCCCGCCATCTACTGCTATCCATAAACGTGTGCTGTGCAGCCATGCAGCTGTCCTCCTATGGGAAGCTTCTGCCAAACCTCACAGATTTAATGGTTTCAAGCCCACATGTAACCATAGCAAAGTTACTATTTTTTGTCTCTTCAGCCAGAAGTGTTTCTGTGGCTTTCCTTAATTTATTTTAGTTGAAAAAGCTCAACTTCTCATGCTCAGTGTTTTCTACTCCTGATATCCTTCTGGACAAATCTTGGCACTTTCAGGTTTTACTAAGTCGTAATTTTGCTTTTCTAGATACTTAAATTCTGTTGATTATTCTAGGAAGGAGCTCATCTGTCCCCATGTTACTTTCTTAAACCTGCCAGAATTGCTGCCAGTTCCTGAGGTCTTAGCTTGCTGCCTCGATGTGCAGGGAAGCATAGGTGATCCCTGGTGCTTCAGGCCCCTGAAAGCCCATTGCTCTCAGACAATGGGGTGAGTGGGAAAAAGACCAGGAGAGGAACATATTTAGGATAGAAGTGCACAAGAGAAGATACACTCATTAGAGACATCCAACCTGCAAATGCATAGTTGTGTAATACATGCTGTTCTGTTCACCACTGTTGCACACAGTCGGGAAGATTAAACAAAATGTAGCAAGTAGCCTCTGAAATATTTTCCTGTGCATGAGCACAGGGACACAGCAGAGGCTTGGCCTCCCTCCAGCCCTGGCCCTCCACCCTTCTTGCAGCCGTGTTGTACTGTGATTCCCAAGGCTGCCAGGACTTAATACTCCTCTGGACCTGCTCTGACAGGTCCTTGTCCTCCCTGTGCTGGAATCCCAGCTCTGGATGCAGTGCTCTAGGTGTGTCTCACCAGAGCAGAGGGGCAGAATCTCGCCCTCAGTCTGTTGGCTACACAGCTCTGGATGCAGCCCAGGAGACTTTTGGCTTTCTGGGCTGTGAGTGCTCATGGCCAGGGCATGTCCAGCCTCTCACCCATGAGCAGCACCAGTTAGTCAAGGAGTTCCTCTCCCAGTTGGTATTCAGACCTGGGATTTCCCTGATGCATGTGCAGCACCAGCATTTGGCCTTGTGGAACCCTATGAAATTCCCATGGGCCAACTTCTTGGTGTCACCTACAAACTAGACGAGCGTGTAGTTCATCTCTCTTTGTCATTGATGCAGATATTAAGCAGTCTTGATCCCAGTACCAACCCCTGAGGAACACTATGCATCACCAATACCCATCAGGACCCTGAACCACTGGCCACTCCCCTCTGGATGTGCCCATCCAGCCAATTTGTCATCTACTAAATCCATGCAATCAAATCCATCTCTCTCCAAATTAGAGACAAGGATGTTGTGGGGGACTGTGTCAAGGGCTTTACAGAAGTGCAGATGAGTCTGTAGCCCTTCCCTTGTCCATTGATGTGGTCACTCCATCACAGAAGGTCACTAGTATGATCAGGCAGGGCTTGATGATGATGATCATCAGGCAGCCTTAGTGAAGCTGTGCTGGCTGTCCTGAATCATCTCCCTGTCCTCCATGTGCCTTAGCACAGCTTCCAGGAGGATTGTGCCATGGCCTTCCCAGACACAGAGGTGAGGTTGGCAGGTTGGTAGTTCCTGGGATCATCCTTTTATACCCTTTTAAAGACGGGCACAATGTTTCCCTCAGGGAAGTCTCAAGGGACTGTGCCTGACTCCGTGACTTTTCATGTACCATGGATCAGTGGAGAAACATTCACAGTATAATTTGGCATGCAGAAGGCTGTTGCAGTTTTTCTCACATGACATTGTTTCTTATGACCCACATACTGATTTTTTATTGAGCCCATCAAGGCAGAGAAACATCAGTGTCTCCACTGGGAAGGAGGTAAGCTTCCATTCAGAAAGGTTTCCTTAATAGTCAGAATAAATTCTTGCAGCTTTAATGATAAAAAGAGAACAGCTTGTGTAATATTGAAACTGAGCCAAAATTTGTTGTCCTGGTTGTAACCGTGGGTAACTCTTAAGGTAACTCTTCAGGGAAGAATTGGACTATTGTCTTCAAAATGTGTAGATTACCTTGTTTGTTTATTAATTTTTCTCCCTCTTTCACAATATAAATTTTTTCATTCCTGCTATCAAGCTAGAACTTGAAACACCAGTAGGTAGTAGTTTAGCTTCCAGATTTTCTGAATTTATTGAGTCTCCTAGGTGTCAGTTTTTCTACTGGTGCCTGAACAAATACTTGAGTAGTATTAATGCATGGTATTAGCGGTAAATACTTAAAGAGAAAAATGTAACTGTGCTCTAAGTACATAACAGTACATACATAAGTTATGATGACTACTGTGTAATGGCTTTACACTGTGAGGTCCAGGTTTGGGGTAGGGTTTGTACTGATTTCCATCTTGCCCTCTATATTTCTTGGAGCCTCCTTGATTCTGGGTTGTTCTTCAACAACATGAGGTTCTCTAAGACTGTGTTAGAAAGCTCCAAGACTCCACAAGGAAACTGGGGGAGGGTTTGCTCCGTGGAAGGGTGTCCCTGCTTACCATACTGCCAGTACAATGCTGTCCTTCCTATTGTTCTGCGGCTTTCACTCAAATTTTGTAGTGGTGTTCAGCACTGTTCAGCAGTTTCTGTTTATGTTTAGTGTGTGGCTGTCTTTGAAGCTCATGTAGCAATATATAGTTTTAGGAAGTCTGTGGATGGCTCCAAGTTGTGCTGAGGAATTACATTTGTGAATCTGTTCTCAGAAAGGCACAATTTGTGACTACTTCAAGATGGGATTCTCTGGGAGAATTCCAAGGTTTTGGAGACCTGCACTGTACTTCCCACCCTCCTCCCCCTGCTCTCCCTCCTCCCCCCCCTTTTAGTATTTATAGTAGCGATATTTTTTTGTGTATCTATTTTCCCCCATCTAGCCAGAGACATGGTCTTCATTTACAAAGCTACTGTGTAATGCCTTTTGTTCATTCAGTTGTCTCTTTTATTGTTGTTGCAGGTTTGTGGATGCTATTTTTCTACCAGCTGTCATCGCAACACCAAATTTTACACTGATCCTGTTGAAGCTGTAAAAGATATACCCAATGGGGCAACTATACTTGTTGGTGGTAAATATTTAAATACTTTACGGATGCAGTCATGTTATGTTGACGAGATACTTTTTACTCATTTACCTTGTTTCTTTAACTATTTACTAATTTGAGAATCCATGGAATTGCATGATTTTTAGAACAAGTGGTTTCCTACTCTGCTCATGAAGGGCATACTCTTTCAGTGAGAAAATCCAGGTTGTGTTATGGGAAAGGGGACAAAGCCTCAGAAAAATAGGTTCTTTTCCCTACTTGCAAAAATTGGACTCTTGAATCCAGAAAATGAGCTTAGAAATTTTCAAGATAGCATTGTTATTTCACATGGTGAATAAACATGATTTGGTTTGATTATTTTATGTTAGCATTCTCTGCATCCTTTGTCTGCCTTGTCTCTGGGTCTTTGTGACCTTGAACGGATTGCCTAACCTGTTTCTGTGTTAGGAAGTGAAGATAATACTTATCTATGTTACACTTAATGTGGCATTTCCAGAAGAGTCAAGAAGTTGCATCACACTAACTTTCACTGTGACTTGAGCTTTTGGATATTGTAGATGCTTTCCACAATTTCATGCTGTTCAATCTGCATTTTTTTTTAAAAAAAGTGATTTATTTATTTCTTAGGTTGTTTTTATATTGCAGAAGTAATGAATGTAACATTGTAAAACACTTCTATGGAGATATGTAACGAGGCAAACTTCCTTCTGCAGGAATTTTGTTGTTTTTGTTGTTGTTGTTACTGTTTTGTGAAGAAAAGAATGTTTGAGCCCAAGATAGCTGGGTCTTGATGATCACAGGGGTCTTTCAGAACCTAATTGATTTTGTGGTTCTTTGAAAAGATAGTGCTTGTAGTGTGACATATTTTTTTTAGATGTATTGGAATGTTGCATAATAGGTGGGAGTGTGAAGCTCTTCTGCCTTGGTGGAGATCTAGATTACTGTGATTCCAAGCAGATATCCTCCCAAGGGTGTACACACTCCCAGAGTTTTATCACCCAATTACAGGCTAAGCTATGGGATGTGCAGCAAAGATAGGAAGGTTAAGTAGGTAGAAAGAGAAGGAGGAATAATGAGTACATGGTTGAGGACACACATAAGGAGAGCCATGGCCTTGGAGTGCTTCTCTAAAGGCCCGCTCTGATGGGTAAAGAGCTTTCATCCAAACTGGGAAGTGTGTGGTAAATGGAAGATTCTAGTACTACTGGGCAACTCTTTCCAGAAATGCTGATTTATTTAACTAAGGAGCTTGTTCTACTCAGAAAAGATTTTTAATTCCCATACTTCTGAACATTTTATGTTCTTTCAAACACTTGTTACATAATCAATTTTCTCTTATTTTGTGTAGGTTTTGGATTGTGTGGGATTCCTGAAAACCTCATTGGGGGTTTACTGAAGACTGGAGTAAAGGGAATAACAGCAGTCAGTAACAATGCAGGGTAGGTAGTCATATGTCTGTGGTTTAATAAGTACAGACTAAAGATTCCAATTACGTGAAAATGCTGATATATATGAGAAAATCTTTCTTTTCACCAACATAATTTTCATATTAATCAGACAGCTTGGTTTGAAAGTATTATTTTTGGAAAGGCCCCAGGAAGTTCAGTACTGAATGTGTGTTCGACTTTGTCAGGGACCAGTTGTTGTGCTGTAGAGAATTGCAATTATATTACTATAAGTATTTATATTTAAATTGGTGTATATTTAACTGGTTGACTGTAACTGGAAAGTCTAACTTGGAGGCTTTAGATGTAGTATCAGTGATTTTGTGTGTATTTGTGTGTTTTTGTGAAGTTCCAAATAGGGATAGATTTTTTTTAAAAGTTCAGTGCTTTCTGGCTCTCGTACTGTATTTCTGTTACTTTAAAAAAACTCCTAGCAACAGAAAACCAGCAGAGAATATCTAAGATTAAAGAATAGAGAGTCTTTTTAATGTGTCTTCAAATTTTTGATTTATTTTTAGATTTTTTTTTAATGTTAAGAAATTCATGTGGGGTTGAAATTGAGAGTACTTCTTTCACATATAATTTCTCATCTTCTCATTCAAGCTAGTTTTTACACAAGCTGTTCATTGTAGTAAACTCTGCAATACCTAATGATCTCCATATAGAGAAGTAACTGCAACCACTTCTGTTGCAGTGCATTGATAAAAATATAAATGAAATCAAATAAAAATATTAATATGCAAAATATTATTTGCACATTTATTGGATAACAGATGATATGTATTGGTATGTGGTACATACACAGTCAAACTTAAGCTCTTAAGCTCTTTAGAATCTTGTGGGAAATGATTTCTGCTGGATGATGAAAAGGAGAAATAAAGAGACACAAATAACTTTGAGTGGAAAGATCAAGTACTAGAGTAGAGATCATTAACTTTCGTCATAGTCTTATTTTTGAGTAGCAAACATATATTTGCAGATAGAGAGATTGCACAGATGTTCCTGAAGGGCAGGTGAAAGTCTGAATATGAGAAAAAGTACAAAGAGGAGCACTGTGGAATAGGATGAAAAAGAAGACAATTTGTATTGTATTCTGAATATAGTTGCTGATGTTATAGGTTAGAACAATCTTTTGTTGAAATAATGTTAACTTTCCTGCAAATTCTTTGGATTTTGAGACGGAAGTGATTTCTGTAAAAGTCTTGGCTGCTGGCAGGAAAGCAAATTTTAATTCCTGTTTTCTTGAAACTAGTTTTGTATGAACATCCTTGGAAGCCTGGAGAGTTCCTTACAGAACAATGTAACAATTTGAAAATGCTCAAGGGTATCTAGAGTTTTTTCTAAAAGTCTGATTTGTAGAAATGCAAGTTTTATTCTTCTCTTGAACAGGGTAATTTGTTTTGAAATTTAATTAATAATAAAATAACTGTTTCATCTATCTTTTTATTTACTGTATTACTACTGTGTGGAATTTAGCCTGCTGCAAATGTTTTAACCTGGGAACTAGGTTAAAACACAGCTGTCATCAGAAATAAAGTCAGAATTCTCATCACAGCAATTGATACCATTTCTAATCTTCTAACCAGCCTGTCAAAAAGAATGCTCTTATAATACCATGCATCTTCTTAGCATCTTCTAATATCATATCCAAAAGTACAGTGATATTGTCAAATATTGCAACACTAATAAATGCCTTTACAACTGAAGTAACACAGCAATCATATACCCTACAGTAGTTGTATTCAAAGAATGAATTTTTCCTGTAAGGTTGAAGTGTCAGGCACTTTGTGGGATGAGTAATTTGCCAGTTTCAAATTGGTAAGGTTTAGTGTGCTTTCCTGTGGTGACCTTGTGCTGCAGTTGATGCCTGGATGTGTTTCAGTTTCTTGACTGCAGCTGCTTTCTTTTCTCCAGCTGTTCCAGCAAACAGGAGGTAATTGGTTGTGGTCAGGTTTTCTCGTCCTGCAGCTTGTGATTGGAGCAGGGAAGGAGCCAAGTGCTCAGACAGACAGCCTGTTCTGGAGAGCAGGGCAGCTACATGGATTAAGTCACATGCCTTTCAGTATGCGAGAACCACTGAATGTTACAGAGCTGTCTGTTTATAACAAAAATAGCAGCAATGGAGACAGCGGTTCGCTTACATCTAAGGGAAAGCAGTGATTAGAAAGTCCTGAGGCGTTCCTGCCAACTTTTCTAGCTTGGAAACAAGGTTCAGCAGAGTCTAGAAATGCTTGGCAGTCTCTGGAAATTAACTTCAAAGGAGTAGGATGTTCACAAGTTCACATCCTACTTACTATTTTGTGCTGCAGTGTAATTGGGAGGAGATTCCTGCTGCAAAAATTTGTTCAAATCATGTAATTGCTGGCTGGTGAAATCCTGATTTTGGCCTGTTTAAGGCTTTCCAATGACAGGCTCTACAGTCATGCATGGGATGCTCTTTGTAACACTGCTCAGCTTACTGTCTGCCGCTGCTCATTATGCTCGTGCTCATGCTGTGTGCTACCCAGTGAAACAGCACCTTTAAGAGCAGTTACTCTTTTGCCAAGCCAAACAAGGCAAAGTGTTTGAAAGTGAAGCAGTTCAAATATCCAGTACCTCTCATATTTACACAACTTGCTGCCGGGGAAACTGAAGCCTGTGAACCAGGGCAATAGTGCAAGATAACTGCGATAGATAGGTATGCTTCTAAAATACAATCTCTCACACCTTCTGTTATAACTTGTTTTGCTTATATTGTTCATACTGTAAACACTTTATTTTTGTACACACATTTTTGTAAACACTGTTTTTGTAAGTCCTTTGAATTGAGAGTATTCTGTCTCAGTAGGATACCAAAATCCATTTTATTACAGATTTTCTTCATTTTTGTTTTAATTTTGTTCGTTCCACATTTGCCAGTATTAAAATTAATAAATGTATATAAAAACAAGAAAAGAAAATGAATGATCAATCAATCAAATTTTAAAATCTTGGTGTAAACATTGATTCAGTAATTTCCCAACGTAGCTGTGATTCGTATATCATACTAATATTCTGATTTTTGATACTAATATCAAATCATACCTTTTTGGCTGTTTACTCATCCCCATGTAACTTCATGGCATCCTGTTGCATACTAATTTCAAGTTACTTGGAACTTGGGACTTGGATGTTTTGGTTCAGCCTATCTAAGACTTTCCTAATGCAGGCTACCTGTTGTTTTAGGACCTGTGTTGCAACAAAAACTATCAACATAGCCAAATATTTAAAATTAAAGCTAAAGAAAGAGCATGAAATTATTATTTGTAATTATTTGTGCTTAAAATGGATAAATAATTTGTTCTTACTCACATACTGAAACCAGCATTTTCATCGTATCTACCACCTTAATAGGCTGAATTTTGCAGAGTGAAAATGAAGCCCTTTATTTGTGTGTGATCTGATTGTTTTATCTAATTTGGGGTTTGTCTAATTTGAGACTCAAAAATGCATTTTTTTGAATGCTGTAGTGTTGAACAAAAGGTTTTCACTTACACTAAAAATAGAGAAGTCACAGTTAAGATCTTAATTGCTTATCACCTGGGTGATCATCTGAAAGGAGATTGACAGCATCTGTCAGATTATCACTGTGTTCTTATAAGGCATTATCAGCTTTTTGAACCTTTGGTCTCTGTATTCTTTTTGAAAGTCTTTAATATTACAATATTGTACATTAGGAAGGAAAAGATGACTCTGAGATAAGCATTTGCAGTTTTGAGCATAATGCCTAAATGCCATTACTTAGCTCTGTTAAGCATAATACTCCTGATGGTTTGGGCTATTTGTAGTTCCCAAATCCCCAAAAGACGGTACTCTATGGGATCAGATGCAGTAGTAAATTTACTGCACTCCATATTCTAAAGCACAAAATGCATCTTTGTATTCTTAGCGATTAAATAATTTGGATTTAATACAGGTTCGATAAATGTTCTGTAAGTTAAATATTAATATTATATCATTTTTCAGTCATTTCTTTGAATGATAAGTTTCTGTTAAAACCAGAATTTGTTTGTGGCCTTTTCCATGCATTCCCTGTTTTTTGTTGAATGTAACTCATGTGGCTTAATTCCACTGTTATTGTTACTAAAATATCTATCTATCTGTCTATCTGTCTGTCTTTATATTACTTACACTTATTAAAAACATATTCAAATGTAAATGTGTATATAAAAAAATACCATCATGTGGAAATTGCATTTTAAAGTCACAGAAGGCTGTGAAGCTTTTCCATATAGTATTAGGTACTAGGTGGATTTAGTGGAACAAATTTGATAATCTTTTGATTCAGAAAGTTAAAATGTAACTGAAAATGTCTGAGGAACTGGCATTGTATGTACACAGAGATGGGATCAAGGTGACTCTCAGAGTGTCTTACATTGTGTGTGTAATTTTTGTTTATTCATAAGAAATTCTTCAAATATCCCAAATTAAATATACTTTCAGAAATGAAAAACAAGGTCACCAGTGACTCTTAGCTGTCTTGGTAGAGAGAGAAGAGTGGAGTTATGTAAAATCCTGCACATGGCAAGTTGCCAGAATCAGGAGACTATATATTTTCAGTGAATTTGATTATTTGAATTTGTTTTTGGTTTTGTTTTTTTTTTTATTGTCTGCATTCTTTATAAAGAATCCGATCAGATGCTTTATTACAGCTTTTAAATTGCTGACACTGTGAACTGCAAATCCCTGAAAATCTGCCTAGGTCATCTGGCTAATTTTAGTGTGGAGGTTATTTAGGATTTTGGAAGGGCAAATTGTACTAACTTTGTACTATGTGGAACTATTGAGAAATCATCTGTGGAGATAACTCTCAGGTTTTGATGACAAATGAGAAAAAACTAGATACAGAACTCAGCATGGTTGAGGAATTAGTTATAGAAAAGCGACAATGAAGTTAAATCTACCTTTTGGCTGGGTGACTTTTGAAGTGTGATGCATTCATGATGAAATGTACATATTTATAAGATTACTTCTAAATCATATAACTGCCCTGTGAAGGAAAAATATGGTACATTTTAAAAGTTCTGAATGGAGGTGTTTTACTTGTTATCATAAAAACACAGTACATCATTTCATACTAGAAAGGAACACGGAGAGAGGAGACTTTGCTGCTGATGTAACCATGCAATGTACAGTATTTCTTCTCTTCAGAAACTGCACCCATCATTATGACAGGAGAAGAGCATCATTTTTGGATGAGAATGGTGGAGGAATAATACTGCCATTTTGCTGTGAGAATTTATGAGAGCAGAGAGGACAGAGTTTCCATGAGAATACTTCAGTGGCAGAAGGACAAGTGCAGACACTGCAGAGAAGGAGTAGAGGGAGAGTAATGCTCACAGTTTGCACATAGTGCTTTGTGATTTTCTGTAACCATGTGCTTCCTGCCTGCCTTCCTGCCTGCCTTCCTGCCTTCCTGCCTGCCTTCCTGCATTCCTGCCCTCCTGCCTTCATGCCTTCCTTCCTGTCTCCCTGCCTCCCTCCCTCCCATCCCTCCCTCCCATCACTCTCTCTCATCCCTCTCTCTGTCGCTCCCATTGTCTTCTGAAGCATTATGCCTCTGAATAATTTACTTTTCTGTGAGCTGAATCTCTGTGCTTTTCTCTCTCTTTTAGTTAACACCTATTCCTCATCTTGCTCTCACATTCTTGGTACCCTTCTGGAAGTGAGGGACAGAGAAGGAGAAACACAATACCATCTGAGCTGGCTCTTTAGTAACCTTACAATGTAACACATGGGGAAGTTACTGTGAGACATAGTCTTATTGTTATGAGCCAGCTGTTTGACTGGGGAAGATGAGTTATAAAGAACTGTTATATTTCTGATTGTCTACATTAATTTTGCCCTGGGTGTGCCTGCACTTTTGTTCAGTATCTTCTGGCAAATATGATGTAGCAGCCTTCCGCACAAAGGCTCTTAAGGATCTCTCTGGTGCTGCCAGGATTATACTATTTTTTTTGTGGACCTAAGAATGTGTGTCCCTAAGAACTCAGGTGCTACCTCTATCCATGCAACTTTCATGTTGTTAAAGTTTCATGCTATAGTCAGGCACCTCTGTGAGCCTGAAAGCTTTAGTCTCCGGTACTAAGAAATGCCACACAGGTAGTGATTGATGCATTCCTTTTAGCTGGGAAGCATATCTGGTCTTCCTTAGGAATTGTGGATCTATGAGAAGCTATAATGGCATGTAACATTGGAACAAATAATTTTGAAGACTGAAAAGCTGATGTTGCAAATAAAATCAGCCTCTATGTATATGGAAAATGTAGAGGAATTCAGAGGAAATTGTTTCCTTTCCCCACTCCTAGTCTGTTGCCAAGAAAATTTCTAGCTCTGGAACAGGTCCATCTGTTATCAAGTTTCATGCTTCATTATGTAACACTTCGAGCTGATGAATGCCTGAAAAGACTGCTTATCTCCAGAAGCTGACTGGTATCTTTACATAAAATGTTTTCAGGAGTAGAACCAACCATTTATGTGCATTGTTTGCAGCAACAGCTAGTTGAAGAAACTTTAGTTTCTGCTTGAGGTGGAGCCTTGCCCCAGGATTCTTATTGCATGCTTTTCCTTCTCAGTCTGTAGTCTTCAGAGCTGATGTAGTTTTACCCTCCTATCTTTCCAGTCCCCAAATTATGAGAGGAGAAAGATCAGGTGGTGTATTATGTTAGCTCCTTGGCCAACATGTTTTAATTCTCCAAAAGTCAAGATATTCATGTCAGTATTTCATAGCTAATGATTCCTGGTCATGTGTAATCTCCCAGGAATATCAGGTTCTGGAGAATCTTTGAACGATTAGTAGAGGAAGCTATCTCTTTAAGAAATCTGGAAGGAGACCCTCATTCTAATTGATGCTGCTTTCCATCCAGTAAGGGCACCCAGTCTGTTCTGACCACACCCACATTTTTTAGAAACAAATATCTTTACAAAGGCAGAGAGAGAGGAGAGTTGCAACTGTCTTGTGATGTCTCCTTTTACTTAACCCCTCCCCTCCCAACAATAAGGCATTGTATATTTTATGCCAGAGTGTGTAATATTCCAAGTAGCCTTGTTTTTCTGCATAAGAATGCAAATTTCTCTTTCCTGTTTCATCAGGCTGTGGAGGGCTTGTTAGTGTGTGAGGCTTTTATCAGTTTGGAAACTTAGGTAATCTCTTCTTCCATGTGATGCTGTAGAATGTGTTATACTTGAGCCACCAAAGAAGAAGGGCTGAGACCAGCAGATTATTGTTTATCTGCAGTGAAATACTGACATGTTGCCTTTGACTACTTCTAGTGTAATGGAGATGTGTGGGCTAGATCTGTCTGGGAGTCATATTTGGCTAATTTTTTAAATTAGAAAAGGCAGACATAGTTTTTGGCAGGAAGTTTTTGTAGGTCTGAGAGGGACAAAACAATAGGAATGAAATGTGTTGCTAGACAATCAGAGCTCCTTAATTTTTCTTGTCTGCATCAGTAGCTTGGGGAACTTGGGTCACCGATGTCCTTGACGAATGTCTGATTAGATCTCTTTTCCTATATGTGTTTCATGTATTCTGTTGATTCACTTTTCATCTTAATACAGAATGAGGAAACCTCTAGAAATCCAAATATTTCCGAGGGTAAAAGAATGCATTCACTGTCTAGCACTAATGTGTACTTTTCCTTTTCTGGCTGCACACGTAACATATGTCAACTTCTACCACACCTTCTTCTTTTCTATCTAGGGCAACACATTTTTATTGCATTTACCTTTGTTTTAATTTTGAAAGGACTGAATCCAACTTTTGGAAAAGGTGTATGGGTGTGCCCTTTTTATGCACTCAGTAAAGGTTCTTTCTTTCTTTTTGTGGTTGCTGTTTGATATGATTGCTGTTCGGTGGAGCGTTGCCTGCAAGGCAAATATTTTATGGGTAACATTTTGAGGGTAAATCTAATAAAAGCTGAAAAGTTCAAAAAGCTCTTGTGTTTAAACAACACAATCAAGAAAGCAAAAAAATACAGAAAGGGAGAACTAATAACTTAAAATTGCCATAGAACTCTTATATTGAAAGAAACCAGAGGGTTTTTGAAATTTGTAATCTGGCATGGAGATGTCACATGAACATAAAAGGGTGGGGAAAATAGGAGTGAGAACAGAGTTTTCTGTGTGAAATGCATGTTTCTTGAGACACTGACATGTAAGAGAAAAAAATGAGAACCATAACATAGGCTGAAGTGCTCAAAATGGGTTTTTGGAGGGAGATGAAAACTGATGCATGTGAAAGCAAGAGGATTATTTTAGCTGGAAACCTGAGTACAGATTGCATCCTCAAAAGAGATTGATGGTAGTGTATTTTCTTTAACGAAATGTACGTCTGAAAAAACCCTATATGAGTAATGGCAACAGGATTTTATGATGCCGCTCTGAAGATTAAATACATGTGGGGGCTGAAGTAATTTTGTGTTTCTAGGCAGGCAGAGCCTCCTGGTGCATGACTTTTGAAAGGTGAAATTCTGTTCTTCTTGTGCTGGGGAAATAATATATATGACCTGTGTGCTCAGTAACAGATCCTCACAGCAATATTGTTTTTGAGTAAATTTGGTACACTTGAGGAGAAGAGAAGGAAAGAGTGACTTAAGAAGTGAAGAACAACATGGCATGAGTGTGACAGAATAACCTTTGTGCAACTTTCTGCTTAATTTCTTCATAACCACTGAGTTTCATTTGATAGAAGACACTTCACAGTAGTAGATCAGGGAATCCAAGTGTATCCAGATGGAATCCTGCTGGATGATATGCAAAAATCTGTTAAGGACGATACGCTTCAGTAGCTGTTTCTGAGATCATAGGAGGAAGGATTATGGATCTTAGTGAAATGAAGCAGAAATTTCTTTAACCATTACAAATCTGCTCCTGACCCTCTGTTGCCATCCTTTTTTACATCAGTGCATATAGTATTTAGTTGTCTTCATGCAGAAGTGTTCTTTTCTATTTGGTAACTTTCAAGTTTTGTAATGATAAGAACAGCTCTAACCACCTGAATGATGCACAGAAATTGCAAACTCTGGCTTGCAAGCAGTTCAGGAAGGTTCCTGTTGTTTCTTGCACTAGTTTTGTTTAAATTCTGTACTTTTGCCAGACAGTGCTGTAGTTACACCAACATGTTTAACTGCCATCAGATGTTGGCTGGTCTTTACATTTGTTTACTACCTTTTATAATGAGAGGCCAGGGTTTGATGGTTTTTATGTGAGAGGAATTGTCCTGCTTTGAATTAATCTATACAGGAAATTCTGGCTTTTTAAAAATTCTTTTTTGTAATCTCTTTTGCCCACAAGACTCCTTTTTCTTCTCTGTTCTCAGCTCTTCTAGTTTCAAACTGGAGGATTTTTTTTCTTGTGGGGAGTTAGAAACACAGGTTGTTTCTAGGCAACGCACATTTTAGTACCAAGGCTTTGGCACCAGCATACTTTGGAAGTTGCATCACCATTAGATTTTTAACTTTTTTCTTAATTGGTCAGAGTTGGAGAGTGAAGCAAGTTTTTATCATACATCACATTCTTTTGTTTCTTCTAGATAGCATAGAATAAATTCAAAGAACCAGATCAGAGAAGCTTGTTTCACTTCCTCTCATCTAGTTTCCAAAATGCTTGAGTATGCACTGAAGTAGGCCATCTCCTTAAAATAGTCCTACCCTTAAAATAGTGCTTATGATGCATGCAGTTGCGAAGGCATTGGGACTGCATGTCTGTCCACGCTGCTTTCGGGGTATTGTGGTTGGAGATGAGGAGCTGGTGTTGTCCTGCTCAGCCCCTCTCCCCTGCATCACTGCAGCCTGTGCTATGGCTGGCAAGCATTACCGCTATTATTTTTGAAAATGAATACTGCATAATAGTGAAGTTTTTTAAGCTGGTCTTTTTTTGGAGCTCTTCTTCAGGAAGGTGTTTTCAAGAGGATTCATGTATTGTAAGCAAGCGTTAATTACAAAGTGGTGAATAATTGATATCATAAAGGATTATTTAAATATTTTTCTGTATTTCTTATCCTGAAATTCTTATTTCTTACTTCTTATCCATTGTGTGGATAATTAAGTCATATTGAATTGAGCCCACTCATGGCAGATATACATCATTTTTTGTGAGGTAATTCTGGATCATGGCATCTTTTGTGCAGAGGGATTGGAAGGTCTGAGTTGTCTGCTTATACAATGCAGAGACCAACATAAATGTGGAGGAGCTTCACACACATGTACCAGTCTGCTGGCATCTTGCATAATATGCTGTAAAAGTGAATGAAACATGTCTTTATAATATCATCTGTCATCAATCATGTTTATTTCCATATTTATATATTAACCTCATATTTCGTTGAGTTGAAGTAGCACTTTTTACAGAGCAACCTTGGTTGCAGGAGCTTCTGAAAAATGTTCCTAATCCAATAGTACACAAGATAGCATGGCAAACATCATGAAGGATATCAGAATTTTAGAAGCACTGGCACAAGAAAAAGGTTGCATAACATCTCTGGCATTCAGTTTCAGCTGAAATAGACAGGAAAATCTTTTTTGTAGTGCTGAAATCCTTTGTTGGAGTAGGAAGTTATTTAGTAAGAGATTAAATTATTTACTAATTTAAATACATTCTCTTACCTTGTATAAAAACTAGTATTGTAAATATAAATGTACCTTTCTCCTTGGGCTGCTAAGCAATCACTTGTCATTTTCCTAGTAAGCAGGAATGTAAACAAAAATATGACTTTATTCACTCAAAGCCATGTCTGACTTATTAATTTGATAAGGCTTTTTAAAGGAGCAGGTATGTAAAATAACACCATTTGTCAAGCTGATATTTTTAACTGTTAACATGTGAAATTACTTTAAACAGAAGTTTTGGATGTGTTCTGTGTCTTGGAAGACATGAGGTCTGAACATTGAAATCCTAATTTTAATTGCAGCTTTAATGCTTTACCCTCTAAAAGCTGGAATTTAATTTTTGTCTTCAAATCTTTATGTGTGGGGAAGATGAACTATTTCTTCTTGTTAAGTCATTGCAGCTTATCAAGTGCTTTGTTTACAACAAAACTGTATTGTCTGGCATTTTCACAGTGTTGACAATTTTGGACTTGGTCTTCTGCTTCAGACAAAGCAGATAAAACGCATGGTGTCATCATATGTTGGAGAGAACGCAGAATTTGAACGCCAGTATTTATCTGGTGAGCTTGAAGTTGAGCTTACACCACAGGTAAGGACTGTCTCTAAGATGCTTAAGTGCTCCTATAAAATTGTTTTGCAATCCAAATGTTTTGTTTATGTGCAAAAGGCACTTGACATCTGTGGTAGGCTGACCCTGACTGGACTCCAAGTGCCCACCAAAGCCTCACTCTCAACTCCCCTCAGCTGGACAGGCAGAGAAAATATAACAGACTCACAGATTGAGATAAGTAAAAGGAGAGATCACTCACCAGTTATGATTGTGGGCACCATAGACTCAGCTTGGGGAACTTAATTTAGTTTATACCAATCAAATCAGAGTAGGCTAAGAGAAGTAAAACCAAATCTTAACACCCCAGCCCTCCCTTTTTCCTGGCCGTAAGTTTATTCACAGTTTACCTCCTCTCTGCTAGTAGCACAGCAGGAGGAGGGAATAGGGGGTTGTGGTCAGTTCATCACATGTTGTGCAGCTCCCTTCTGCTCAGGAGGATTCCTCATGCTCTTCTACCATCCAGTGTGGGTTCCTTACACAGGATCAGTCCTTCAGGAACAGACTGCTTCAGAACAGGTCCCTTCCACAGGGTGCAGTCCTTCAGGAGCAGCCTGCTCCAACGTGGATCCCCTGAGGGATCACAAGCCCTGTCAGCAGACCTGCTCCAGCATGGGCTCCTCTTTCCATGAGGCCATAGGTCCTGCCAGAAGTCTGCTCCAGCATGGGCTTCTCATGGGGTCACAGCCTTCTTTGAGGCATTTACCTGCTTGGGCTTGGGATCCTCCAGGGGCTGCAGGTGGATTTGTACTCCCACGTGGCCCACCATGGACTGCAGGGGCGCCTCACTGTGGGAGCTGCAGGGGAATTTCTGCTCTGGCACCTGGAGCATCTCCTCCCCCTCTTCCTTCACTGACCTTGGTGTCTGCAGAGGTGTTCTTCTCACACGTTCTCAGTCCTCCCTGCTCTGGATGGACTTACATCTATACAGGAGGTTCTCCTTCAGTACACTGTCCCAGAGGCACTACCACTGTTGCTGATGTACTCAGCCTTGGAACAGCTGGCACTGGTTTTGTGGACACTGTGGGAAGCTTCTCACATACTCACCCAGAAATCACCCCTCTAGCTACCAAAACCTTGCAAAGCCAATACAACATCTGAGGGTCATGCATCTGTTAAGAATTGACTGTTAGTTGTGTGAATTCCTTTAATGGGACTAATTAATAATAAATTGTATTAATCTGAAGCATATATATATATATATATATATAAGATTGTAGAAGAAGGCATAAAGTATGCTCAGAACTGTGGCCCCATATAAAGGGAAGGAAGTCAAGGAGCGGCTCCATTCCCACCTTGGTGGCAGGTTTTGGGGACGTTGCATGTGCAATGCCTGCCATCTAGTGGGCAGGAATCAAATTCGGAGATTTAGTTCCTTGTGAGACAAAACCTTTTTTGGACTTGTTCATCAATTCTTAACGACGTTAATTTGTGCATACTGTTATGAGGAAATTTAAAACCTGGCTTTTTAAGCACCATATTTTTACTATCTTAGCACTATCTTAGCACTGCCAAGCTACCCAAATAGCATGAATGCAATGAGATCCTAAAATCATTGATACCCGTTATGTTCTATTGAGATCAACTTCTCTGAAGTTGATGCTCTAACTTTAAAGCCTACAACATGTTCAGGTGTGGCATTTTCAGAACTGACACATAAAATTTGAGCTTTAAACAGCTATTTATATAAGTTTCTGGGGAAAACAACTGTAGTAAGTTTTTATTAAGAGTTGTATCTTGAGCTTCCTCTCTTGTGAATCACAGAGTCGCAGTATGGGTCAGGTTGGAAGGACCCACAGTGGGTCATCGGGTCCAGCCTCTTTGCTCAAGCAGGGTCATCCCAGAGCACACAGCACAGGATTGTGTCCAGATGGTGCTTGGGTAGCTCCGGTGAGGGCAACTCCATGACCTCTCTGGGCAATCTGTTCCAGTGTGTGGTCAGTGTCACAGTAAAGGAGTTCTTCCTCATGTTCAGGTGGAACTTCTGTGCATCAGTTTCTGTCCATTGCATCTTCTTCTGTTGCTCAGGACCCCTGGACAGAGCCTGGCTGCCTCATCTTGGCACCCCTTCTTCAGATACTTACAGGCACTCATAAGGTCCCCTCTCAGTCACCTCTGCTCAAGGCTAAACAGGCCCACTCCCTCAGCCTTTCCTCATAAGAGAGATGCTGCAGGCCCATCTTTGTTACCCTTCCCTCCAGGACCCACTCCAGGAGTTTCGTGTTTCTCGTGTCCTGAGGAGCCCAGAACTGGACACAGCAGCCCAGACATGGCCTCACCAAGCCTCAGTTGAGGGGCAGGGTCAGCTCCCACGACCTGGTGAAGATGCTGTTCCTGATGCATCCCAGGATACCCCTGGCCTTGGCCTCAAGGACACACTGCTGGTTCATGGTCAGCTTGTTGTCCACTAGGACCTCCAGGTCCTTCCCCACCAAGCTGGTCAGTCCCTGGCCAGTACAGGTGCATGGGATCATTCTTCCTCAGCTGCAGGACCCTGGATTTTCCTTTGCTGAATTTCAGATTGTTTTTCTCTGCCCATCTCTCCAGCCTGTCCAGGTCCCTCTGAAGGGCTGCACGGCTCTCTGGGGTATCGGCCACCCCTGCCAGCTTTGTGTCAGCAGTGAATGAGAGGAGGCATCTGCCCTTCCTCTAAGCCACTGATGCATAAGTTAAACAATACTGGGGCCAGTGTTGACCCTTGGTGGGCACCACTAGTGACAGGCCTCCAACTAGATCCTGTGTTGTGATTACAGCCCTCTGAGATCTGTCGTTCAGCCAGTTCTCAATCCATTTCACCGCCCTCTCATATAGTCCACTCTTCCTGAGCTTGCCTATGAGGATGCTGTGAGAGAACGTTTCTTAGAATTACAGACATGAGTGGAAAAGTTCGCTTTATACCCAGTCTGCAGACTTGAAAATAGCCAGACACTTGCCATGTCTGATGTTTCAAATGTCACAAATCTCACAATGCATTTTTTCTTTCCTAGTTAATGTTCAGTACTTTCACCTGGAGGACCATGAGCTCCTTAGACATGTAGTTGGCTCTGTGGGCTACCAGATAAGCTATGTAGATTTGGCATGGAAATAATGGGTCTGCAGCATATAATGGGAAACAGTAAGGTGAATTAATTACTTGATAGGAGATGTGGGGGAATTGAGATATTTGTGTCAAGAAAAATAGTCTTTCCTGAAATAGTTTGGTATAACCTTAGGCAAAATGGGAGACTTTCGTATTATTGTCACACAGTAAGGAAGAGGTCACAGTGAGATCTTGAAATGCTAAGGCTTCTCAGAACACAGGACTCTATATTGTTGCATGGTTTGCATCTGCCTCTTGCCACCATTTTGAAAACCAGAAGCCATTGTGCTTCTTGCAGGATAACTGGGGAAAATAAAATCTGTGTTCTAGAGGCTGTTAAACTGGATAATTGACCATGATGTTCTTGTCTTACTCCAGGAGAATAAAAAAAAAAAAAAAAAAAAGGCAGGAAATGACACTAATGAAAAGCAAATACACATCTTTGGCCATAAGTCTATAATTAAGAAGAATGAGGAATTTTGCTGTTAGTATCCTCCACTATGCCTGGACATAGAGAAGAGTGCAGACAGGGTGGTCAAAGAGGGTATAAAACCTGCTCTGTTAGTTAGCTTTTTGGTATTCTTGGCAGGGACAATCCAGATCAGTAGACTTCCTTTCTCCATCTGCCATGCTTGGCTGTTTCACTAGGAGTGGGTTCTGAAGTTTTTCTTAGAATGCTGAAGAATGAATATCAATGTTTAGGACTGCTAGAGAAGAAAAACCTTCTAGGATATGTAGCCAGGTGGGAAAAAAAAGAACTCTGGGCTATTCTCCAGAATAATGGGTTGGGAAATAAACTGAAGGAGAGGAGACATAGCCAAGTGCTGGGCCCTGGTATTTGGCAGGTGTTTGTATGACAGTGTCATCTTGAGCAGTTAATGACTGTGTGTCAAGCATTTCTTGCCATATCCAGCAGTAGTCCCACATAGGAAAGCTAAAATCTGAGGAAGAAATAGATGATCACGTCTGTCTACTGTGTACAGAAGGAAAAGCTACAAATGACAGGATACAAAATAGAGTTCATGCAAGCCATTCTTCAAAGTTGGATTTGTTGTTCCCAATTGATGATTGCTTAAATATGTTTTCCCATAGGGTACACTTGCTGAACGTATTAGAGCAGGAGGAGCAGGAATCCCAGCATTTTACACCAGTACTGGCTATGGGACGCTGGTACAGGAAGGGGGTGCACCCATCAAGTACAACACAGATGGCACCATTGCCATTGCCAGCCAGCCAAGAGAGGTAAGAGGTCTGATTGCCAGTAGGAAGCCTTCAGCATTGAAAAATTAATTTCTAACATATTTACAACATAAACAGCAGTTTCAGAAGGAGTTAAGTTTAACCTTACTGTATTCAGTTAACTGGATGTCTGTGGTACCAGACACATTAGCTTTGTTTCCACTGCTTACTGCTGTCCTCTGTGATGTGAAGTTTTTACAGTTCTAGTGTGATTTAGCATTAAGACCTGGTCCAAGTGAAAGCCTTGCTGAGTTAGCCTTCACTTAACCATTCTCAGCTCGTGTTAGCTGTGTATTCGAACAAAATTTTGTTCCACGCCATTGTAGGGCGCAGAGCTGTTTGAGAACAGTCTCCTGTTAGTGGGGCAGGTGCTCTTTAAATACTGCGCTGTGCAGCTGTACACAGAACTTCAGCCTTAGAAGAAATGGGGCATTCTCATGTTAAACTGGGAAGAGCTCAGCTGACACAAATTCCAGGAAATGCATTTCCCTACATTTGAAATGCAATTTAGTTTCAGTTTTTAAAACTGTGAGGAAATAAAAAGATTGTGGCTTTCAAAGGCAAAAACAAGGGTTTCATTTTGAAATTGGATGTAGAATTTGGAGAAGGGAAGAGATATCTCAGTGCCATAATTTTTCTTGAAGAAATGGATGGGGCTAATATTGTGTGTTTCAATTATGCTGCATACAATATTAAATTTCACCTCAAGAAGGCTTTTGGGGTAAAGGTAATTCCATCCTAACCCATGGTTTTCATATATTTTATACACAACTATTTGCAGTATCTAGGCGTTGCCTTAGTCTTTTATATTCCCTTTTTTTTTGCTGCATACATCATTATGATGTTTTACCATTTGTTTTGTTCATTAAATAGCTTACAATTTTAATAACATTTTTCTTCATCTGCTTTTCTTTTGACATTTGTGGGAAAATCTCTCTTACTCTCCTCAGTCTAATAATTGTGGCGTGCAAATAACATGATTAGCATGATTTATTCAATTCCATTCTCCACATCCATTTTGCACAGAAGTGTCATTTTATAAAGGCTTAGATCTCCTTTTATGGCACTGGCAAACTGATGTCTGATACACTTTTCTCATACTTCCTTCCCCTTTCAGCAATTTTAAAAACCTATCAAGTAATATTTGGGTATACTCTTACCTTCTAAATTGCTAAGATAGGTTGTCTTTCATCTCTGTAGGATTAAAAGACTAGCTCTGTCCCTGTTCCATAATATGGCTTCAGGCACAGTATCATTCATTGCAAATATTGGTGAAAAATGCAGCGAAAACCAAATGAAACAGCCTGTTAGATGAAATGATTTGCGTAGTCTATCTTGAATTGACTTAATTTTGCATTTGGAGTTTCTGATGATGGGCAGTGCTTATAAATTTTTTCAGTAATTCTGCTTTAGCACTTTGGTTTTTGGTTAGCTGACGTGCAGGACAAAGCGTGTCTAATTCCAGTAGATGGAGCAGGAGGAAAATTGATTCTCATGATGTTTCACTATGACACTGTGATAAAACTGGGGTTTATAGCCTTTCCATGCCTCTCTGTTATTGTACAGTTTTTCAGTTCAAATATTATGGAGTACAAAAAGAAATTGAAATATAATAGTCTGCAAAATTAACCCTTAAAATAAGTATTACACATTAAAATCTTTTGGAAGAAACCTAAATATCAATTTTATACTTTTTTCTGTAGGTGAGGGAGTTTGATGGCCGTCACTTTATTCTGGAGAAATCGATTACAGGAGATTTTGCTCTTGTGAAGGCATGGAAGGCTGATCGTGCAGGAAACATAATTTTCAGGTATGACTTGTTTACTGGTGGGAAAAGATTATTTTACAGTTTAGGTAATGAATGAGGAGAATCCTGTCTCCTGTGTTTTACTGATTTCACATTCTTTCATATTGCCTTTCCCTACTGTCAAATTACACTGCTATAAAACACCAAAATATAATTGCTTTTTCTAATGACTTTTGAGAATTCAAACACAGCTATGAAATAAAGCACTCATAGTTAAAAATGAGACACAGCTGACCAAAGTTGTTATGGTGACTGTTGAGAAATTTAGCGACATTCTCTTTCTTTCAATTTTCATGTTAGTTTAGGTTCTTTTTCTTGAGCAATTAAAGGCTAACCCAAGAAGTACAGGTTCATGTATGACAGAAGAGAAAGTAATTGAGTCAGTCTTCTGGCCAGTCAGTGATGGGAAAATTGATTCTCTCTAAAGAAAACTGTATTTAAAGTTGATTTCATCTCAGTGGTGTAGGGAAAGGCATCATATGAATTTAAACATCTTTGCAATGAAAAGTTTAATGTTGCACTACGGAGAAAATCTTTTATATGAGTTGCTCTGTTTGTGTTCTGATTTGTCCTGAACTGAAGCAGGAGAGAGGTTTGCTTATGTTTAATGCCTGGTTTTTATTTGTTTGTCTTATGGCTATCAGATGAAAAGGTAAGTGTTGTAGTTATCACTTGCAGTTTATTACATGCACATGCTGACTGAGAGTCTGTCTTTGTATTAGAACAAACAAGGAGTTGGAAAAGCAATCGAAAAATATATAAAGCAATACCTGTAAAGTAATACTTTTCTTTATGTATGTATGTGTGTGTATATATATTTATAGATGCACATGATTAATACCACATTAAAATACTTGAAAATTAATAAATAAGTTTTTATTTGGCTCAAATCTTGACATCCTGACTTGCCACTGTCAAGACAATATGGTTTCTGATTGAAAGCTGAACTTTTTTTGTGTGCATGCAGATAAATTCGATAACTGCTAAACTGTTCTCCTTAGGCTCTGGTACATTGAATACAGGAAACACTCTTCCCCCTTAGCCTTATCTTTGTTTGATCCTGAGCCTCTACTCTCTGTGCTTGTATCCTGTATTCTACTAATGCATAGTAGATATCTCTCGAAAGTTCTTTCATTCTCCACAAAAACAGACTGCTTGTGTTCTCCTTTTACCCTCTTCATTTATGCCATGTTGTTCTCTATGCCTTTCCTTCCTGTTCCTTTCAGAAATCTTCATTATGTCTCCCATATTCACACAATACAGCTGATAACAGATACTACTTCCATCTGGAATGAAGATCTAAAAATCTTGACTCCTCCCTTCAACTGTAACTAACCAAAGATGGAAACTGATCATCATCTGGTGTCCTATTCCATGTAGAATATTGCTAGCTCAAAGGAATTTGCTTACGATGAGCAGTGACCTCCTGTGTTTCTGGATGAGACATGATTGTCTGATAACAGAACAGAGAAACATAGGGTCATCTTATAACTTGCCATCTGCTACCATTTTCACAGCAGTGTGGTACTATTTATAGTGTGTTTCCTGCAACTGTGTGAAGCCAGTAGCAATGGTGTAAGTGTCTGCCAAACCGTTAATCACCCTCAGGGTAAGAGCTTTTATAAATACAGAGGATGTATTTTAGGTACATTTACTTGGACCACAGGCTGGCATCAATTTTTTCTCATACATTAAGCTATACTGTTTTCTGGGAATTGAGAATGGCACCAACTTCTTTATAAAGCTGTTTTTAAAACTGTTGATTTTGGTTTCTTTTAAAGTTATACTTTATGAGCCCTAGATCTTTTGTTCCATACAGCATATTGTGGTGGTTTTCATGTCAGGCATCTTCATGCTCAGTGGACTATTCTTTACGACTTAGCAGTGGTTAGCTTTTGTCTAACAAAGGTCTTAACCTCTCTTGTGGCCTTGCTCATTAGGGACATCAGGGAGCACCACTGCTTCTGTGGATAGTCAGAGAATCCCAGAATGGCCTGGTTTGGAAGTGATCTTAAATATCATCCAGTTCTGGCCTCTGGCTGTGGGCAAGAGCACCCGGCACTGGGTTGGGTTGCTTAGAGCTCCATTCAGACTGGCCTTGAACACTTCTGGGGATAGGATATCCACAACTTCTCTGGGCAACCTGTTTCAGTTCCTCACCACTCTCAGTAAAGAATTTCTCCTTAATACCAAACCTAAACCTCCTCTCTTTCAATTTGAAGCCATTCTCCCGTGTTTTGTCATCATGTGCCCTTGTGAAAAGTCAATCTATGTTGAATACTCCCTTCAGGTACTGTAAGGCTGTAATTTGGTCACGCTGAGGTCTTCTCTTTTCCAGGCTTAACAATTCAAATTCTCTCAGCCTTTCCTTGTAGGAGAGGTTCTCCAGACCTCTGATCATCTTGGTGGCCTCCTCTGGACTTCCTCCAGCAGGTCCCTGTCCTTCCTGTGCAGGGACCCCAGCTCTGGATGCAGAGCTCCAGCTGGGTCTCAGCAGAGCAGAGCAGAGGGGCAGAATCCCCTCCCTCCCCTGCTGCCCACGGGGCTCTGGATGCAGCCCAGGACACGTTTGGCTCTCTGGGCTGTGAGTGCCATAGCCGGGGCATGTCCAGCCCTTCACCCAGCAGCACCCCCAAGTCCTTCTGGGCAGGGCTGCTCTGGGTCTGTTCATGCCCAGCCTGGACTGAGCTTGTCCACGTCCCTCTGGATGGCATCCCATCCTTCAGAAGTGTCAACAGCACCACTCACCTTGGTGTCATCTGTAATTTGCTAAGGGTTCACTCAATTCCTTCGTCGGTGTCATTAATGAAGATACCAAATAACACTGGTCCTAGTACAGACCCCTGAGGGACATCACTTGTCACTGATGTCCATTGGGACTCTGAGCCATTGACCATCAACCTTTAGCCTGTTGAACCAATTCCTCATCTACCAGTCTATGCAATCAAATCCATCACCCTCCAAATTAGAGACAATGATGTGGGGCTATAAAGCCATGTCAAAAGCTTTACAGAAGTGCAGATAAATGACATCTATAGCCATTTCCCAACCACTGATATAGTCACTCCATCATAGAAGACCACTATATTGGTTAGGAAGGACTTGCCTAACCAATGTGAAGTTTTGCTGGCTGTCCTGAATCACCTTCCTGTCTTCCCTGTGACTTCACACAGCTTCCAGGAGTATGCGCCGTGATATTCCCAGGCACAGATGTGAGGCTGACAGGTCAGTAGTTCCTGGGGTCCTCCTTTATATCATTTTTGAAGATGGGAACCATCTTTCCCTCTTCCCAGTCACCTGGTACTTCACCTGACTGCTATGACGTTTCAAGTATCATGGCAAGTGATTTGTCTGCCTCCTTTGGCTCCCCGCTCTTTTCATTTGGTACCATTCTGCTAGTTGTTCTAGCCCCATGTACTTAGACGTCACAAGCAAGTATGTGGCTTGTTGGTGATGCAAGTAGACTATTGACAAAGAAGCAGAAATGTTAAAGGGATAACCTGCATCAGAGCCTCTTCTGTCACAGTCATGTCAGGTCATCTCTTCATGCTTCACCTGGTTCTGCAAAACATAAATTCAGCTTATACCTGAGGTATCTCTACACCTTCGAATCATTAGGTATGAAGTGGATGTAGTTTGTTGGTTAAGTCTCCTATGAACTAGTTTGCTATCTTTTGCCTCTGGGAGAAAAGATATCATGCCTTTGCGTCAGTGTAGAAGTCCAGTGGAACAATGGCACTTTGTAGAGCTGAGTCTAAATTTCTAGAAAATAAAATAAAAAGGTAACTTTGTCTGGAAAATTTTTGATTTTCCTGCTCCTAACCCCTTAACATTATTCTGTGTTGGATAATAAGTTCTGGGTTTTTTTCCTTCTGGGTGATGTACTCTTTAGAAATAAAACCTTCAATCCTGTAAAAGACTGCTACTTCTGAAATTACTAACTCAACAGTTTAAATGGCAGAAGCTTTTATAAATTATGTCAGATTAGAGACCATTAGCTCTTCTTAATCTCAAATTAGTATTGAAATGTTTTCTTGTAGTTTTTTGTTTTTTCCTTATGTAAAAATAATTTTATCTCATTTTTTTTTGCTGGCAGAGAAGCCACTGCAATCTTGAGAAAGTTTGGCTCAGAAAAGTAGTTACATAGGAGACAATATCCATTTCTCAGCTATTTTAATTCAGCTTTTATAACTCTTATTTTTCTTCTCATTTGCTACTCTGCCTAGTTTAGGGTAGTTTTTCCTGAATCACTACTAAATTGTGCTGTATTTGTCTCTCAGAGGAGAGTATAAATTCATGTTGTGTTGGGTTTTTTTTCTTTTTTTTCTTTTCTTACTATTATATTCTTCTTTTGGGTTTGTATAGCTACCAAGAAGACCTTTGGGCAGAAGATATTAATAGAATCATAGAATTTGTTGAGTTAGAAGAGACCCACAAGGATCATCAAAGTCCAGCTCAACCCCGGGCTCTGCACAGCACCATCCCCAAGAGTCACACCATATGCCTTGGGAGTATTGTCCAAATGCTTCTCAAACTCAGTCAGGCTGGTGCTTGACCACTGCCCTGGGAAGCCTGTGCCAGTGCCCAACCACCCTCTGGGTGAAAAACTTTTTTCAGATGTCCAACTTAAACCTTCCCTGACACAGCTTCAGGCCATTCCCTCGGCTCCTGTCAGTGATCACACAGAAAAGAGATCAATGCCTGCCCCTCCTCTTCCCCTTTCAAGGAAGTTGTAACTGCGGTGAGGTCTCTCAGTCTTCCCCCAGTCTTCCCTCAGCCCTTCAGGCTGAACACAGCAAGTGACCTCAGCCACTCCTGATTTGGCTTCCTCTTAAGGCCCTGTATCATCCGTGTGACCCTCCTTTGGACAATCTCTAATAGTTTAGTATCTTTTATGTTGTGGCACCCACATCTGCCCCCAGCACTCGAGGTGAGGCCGCCCCATTGCAGAGCGGAGCGGGCCAATCCCCTCCCTTGCCCGGCTGGTGATCCTGTGCCTGATGGCCCCCAGGACAGGGCTGACCCTTTGTTAGAGGCTTCACAGCTTCTGTATATTGCCAATAAAACGGCGTTTCCGCGAGATATGTATCTTAGGGTGTAGCTTTGATGGTGTCGGTATGTGCGCTGGAATGCTGTCCGAGCGGCCTGTGGGTGTCGGGCCCTGTCCCTGCCGTGCTGCCCCCGGCGCCGCGCGGTGGCAGCAGCGCCCGAGGCTCGGAGCGGCTGCGGCACCGGGCACGGTCCTGGCGCCGAGGGAGGAGGGAGGGGAGAGCACCTTGCAGGTCAGCTCCTGGACTCCATCGTCTTAAGGGCTTTTTCCTAGCTTAAATGATTCTGTGAGTCTGCGAAATAAGGATGGGCGGGGCGGGGAGGAAATGCTTCTGTGGAAAAACGATGTAGGAAAGGAGGTTATGTCTTACTTCGAAACCTGATTTTAGGGATTTTGATGGAAAATTTTCAAATTTTTAGCACAGAAAAATGCTGAGACGCTAGCAGTGGAACACCACTAAAACCTTCATAATACTTCTTAATTATTAAATGTGCCACACAGATTTGTTTGGGGGTTTCTGAGAAACACACAGAGTGGCTGCCACAGGTCACTTGTTTCCCCTGTGCCTACTAGGGTCTTGGTGCAGTTCCCAACACAGGTATACATAGGTTCCTATTATTCTCTAGAAGTCCTTTTTCCTTGGTACAGAAATGCTTTGAGCGAATGCCAGAGTCTTACAGTAAGTGCCAAAACTAACATAGGGGATTTTTGGTTTTATATATATATATATTTAATTAAGAGAATTGGATTGCATTTACTACTGGGAAAGTGCTATCCCAAGTCTTAGTCTGAGTCAGGAAAGCATACTTGAGAGGTTGTTAGGCCTGGTGCTGGTTCCCTGTAGAGATTAATTTCATTCTTTGTGCAGTGAAATAAAGGCATTGTACAAAGTCCAGCATGCTGCTGCTTTTGGATCCAATAAATGAAGATATCAGTAACATACCCAATCTCAATTAAATGGTGTGCTGATTAAAAGTCAAAAGAGCTGTAATAAATATTTTCTAATGTAGGAAAATATTATTTCATTTCAGATGCATCTTATGCAATTCCATAATACTTTTTTCTCCCTTATAATTTTTTTTATTAGTTCTCCAGCAAAAAGCTTTGTGATGCTTAAAATACAGACATTCCTCTAGTAGCTTATTTCTGAACAGTCTTTCATTGTACTATCACAGCCTTTAATATTTATTAATTTTTTTTTCAGGAAAACTGCAAGAAACTTCAACCAACCTATGTGCAAAGCTGCAAAGACAACTGTAGTAGAGGTAGGGAATTGAAACATAGTAAGCCCTATGCCGGTATAGTAAACATACTCCTTTATCTTGCATGGTATTCTGGAGATAGGCTGGGGGGATTTCAGATCATTGCAGGATTTCAAATCAGGGACAGTGGTCCAACCTCTTTCCTTGGACTGCATTCTCCTGACACTATGCTCTGCTTTGGTGATTAATTCCTTTGTTGCTGTACATCTGATGCAGACCAGGACTTCAAGTTCACTGTGATCAGCCTTTGAGAGGAAAACAAAGCAAGAGTCTTCAAATTTGTTAAATAAAGTAACGTGTGGATGAAAGAGGAAAAGAGGCTTAGGCTGTACTTGAGAAGATTCACATAAGACTTTATGCAAAACTTGAAAATAAAATCGACTGTGTAACAACATAGATTAGTCAAACTATATAGCCAATACAGTTGTGGTCTCTAAAATTTAGTAAATTACATAAATATCAGTCCATAATGAGATACAGATATTTGTCTGTATCTTGAGAAAGAGGATGGACTAGCTCATCTAGAATTTTCTTCCAATCTTTCTGCCCTTTTTCTTTGTCTGAAATGATAATATTTAAAAACATGAAGCAGCCTACACTGGAAAAATATTGGTGCCTGGAGAGTTGCTAAGGCATAGCAATATGTAAAAGATAGGCTGCTCTATTAGGTTTTTCTTCACTCTCTGGTTAGTTTTTTTATATGCCTAATAAACCTAAATACAGTTTGGCAGTAAGATCAAGACAAACTCCTCTAGACTGTTTCTAGTAAATAGTTTATAGAAGAGGCTTTTATTTCTTCAGGGTTTTTGTTTGTTTTGTTTGGGGGTTGGCTTGAGTTTTTGCTTGCTTGTTTGTTTATAAGATGTTATTTGGAAAATATATTTATTATGTATTTCTTATGTAAGTATCTCTGGATAATACATTTGAGAACTTCAGTTATTTCTTTGTGCCTTACAGAACTACCACAAAATATACCATGATATTTGCCACATAACTTACAGTGACAATGCAGCAAAACATTTTCATGTTTTGTTTTTAAAAAAGATTTCAAGTACTTTTCTCTTTAAAAATTAAATAAAGAATTTTTCCTTCTAGACACTTGTCCTTCACACCTTGTTCAGTCTGGCATTTAAAGAATTTAAGTAGATCAAAGCCTTCCACCTACATTCCATCTCATTCTCTCTTTCTGTCTTCTATCCACGTGTGATAGGGTAGAATTTTCTTGTCAGTGAGCAACTGATGTGAGATTGCTCTTGCTGTAATTCCATTTATCAGTTGTTAGTAGATCTGCTGTGTACTGTGTCCACTTCAAGTATTATTGCATTTTCAGTACCATTTTAAAAACTGTCAATCTTTTGCAAAATGCATTATTAATATTACTTCACAATTCTATTTTTTATGGACAAATTAGATGAGGATGCAAACCCACAGATTTAGGACAAGTATTTTCAACTGTCCTTGACTTAAAATCTAAATGTCATTCTTTCAAAGTGGAATTCAGAATGCGTTGTTTGGGTTTAAGAGTCAAAACCCAGGGAATCAGAAGGAGGTGTTGATATATGGTGTCTAGTACATCCTCTAGTACTGAGCACTATAAGCTGTCTTAGCTCATCAATAGGGAACTGCAGCAACTAAAAATTTGAGTTTTGCCTAACTCCTTAGTTTATGTTGTTCAAGGCTGAGGATTGAAATTCTCAATCCCATTTACAGGGAAAAGAAAAAAGTTTGTTTAGGGTAGTAATTCAGATACTGTCCTGGCAGCAGTGATTGCTAAATTCTGGTGTTTGTTCCCAGCTGTGTTTCTATTCTTCACTGACTGAACATTTAACTGAATTTAAGCAGACAGTTCTAGTCTCTAGGAGTAGGGACTTGAAGCCAACCCTGCTCCTTTTCATCAAAATAGCTACAGGCCCAGCTTGTCTTCAAAGATGAAGTGATTAACTGGGGTTTTCAGGATTGTTTCCCACTTTCCTGATATTTACTTTAGCTTCTGATCATTGGTACAAATATGGAATGGCATTTAGCATAGTAAGATACTAATGAAATAAAAACTGCTGGAAATGCAGTCTCAGTGTATCTGTGAACTTGTTGAAAAAAGCAAGTTAACTGGTGATCAGTTACATTTGTTAACATGTCCTGCTAAGTTTACAGGAGCTGTGAAATCTGACATGCATACACAGTGGAAGACTTTTTTTTCTTTACCTAATGCTGCTGTTCTGTAGTTTTAGTCTGTGTGGTGTTTTACACACTCTTATCTGAAGTACAGACACTTAATAATTGTAACAATTCAGAGGCAGACAAGTTTTGTGGATGTGAAGGATAAGAGGAAAAAAAAAAAGGATAAGAGATAAAAAATCCCCACTTCTCACAGACTGATAGCTATTGTTTGCTTAAAAATTCTCCTGTATTGTGAGAAGTGAGATTGGCTGTGCATAGAGGCATCTGAAGAAGGAGGAAGTCAGGCTGTACTACTTGTTATGTTTGGGACACACAGTGAAGAATTACTGATTTTTGAAATGCCAGGTTAAATTTTCAGCCTTGTTTATTTTGATTAGGGAAATGGTCAGAAGTAGCCATTCAGTACTTTAATTTTGAGATTAGAAATACATTAATTGTAAGTTTCTAATGAAATGCAACAAGTGCTTACTGATCTGCAGAAATTTTTTTAACTGTTGCATTCATCTCTTTTGTTTATCTAAGTGAGAGAGAGGAGAACCTGCTATCAAGATAATAAGGATGGGTTATCTGAGGAACAGATAACTGTCTGTAGAAATCTAACTGTGCTAAGTCCAATGGAATTTCTACTTTATTTGAAGGTGATCCATTATTAAAGGTCAAAATCAAATCTTCAACTGAATTGCATGATTCCTGTTATTTGGAAGTTAACCTTTACAGAGACAAATGCTAAATAATATTATTTTGCCTTTATACATAAAAGTGAAAGGATGCAGGGAGTTCATCTGATTCTCACTTCAGCTTGCAGAACTTGAAGAAGTTAAGCATGCGATCAGACCTGTAGTTTTGTTTGAACCTGAGCTCTCACACACACACTCAGCCTGAGGTTTTCATGTTTTCTTCAGATCTACAAACACTTTCCTGCTCCTGTAGCAAAGATGGGAGTGTTGAGAACTTGGCCGATACAAAGAAACTCAATGGTCAGAAGTTACATACAAGCCACCAGCCCTGGTAAAGATTGAAAGGAGGAGCATAGCATGTGAAGAAACTTGAGAGATTGTGTGGTATTATAGATGTGGTAATACTTCCAGCACTGCTGAATAAAGGTCAGGCTGAATTGAGGAGGTGTCACTGCTCTCAGGACCCTCAACAGAGGCGTTGAATTTTATGATAGGAATTGAACTGCAGGCAACTTGGAGTTGGAGCGAGGCCTCTTGGATGTGTGCCTACACCTCTAGAGCAAGGGCTGTGATAACAGGGTGCTTCTTAAAATGTGCATCTCCCTGTAGAAACACCTCTGAACAGAGCCCTGCTGGGGCTTTTGGTCATGACACCTCTTTTTTGTAGGGAATTGGGGCTACCCAAAGCCACAGGAGAAAACAAGGTGTGACCTTGCCAGATGTGGTGTCATGAATGGGAAAATGTGATTGATAGAGGCTTGGGCTCATGCTTTCTGCCAGAATAGAGTACATAAATGTCTGTAACATGTCCCAAATGACACTGAGCTCTTATCTGTTCTGTTATTCTCTGCTGTGAGACCTACTGAATATTTTTCCCTGGTTAAGTGGTTTGAGATCTCAGCCACTGCCACCGTGAAAGTGTTTGGTCATGGTAATGGTCAATATGTTTAGAAATATTTGTTGACTGGCTGTTTGAATATCCAGTTTGAATAATTTTCTTGTTCAGATCACAGAAGATGGCTAAATATATCTCCTTGGGTAAATAGCATTTACACCTCAAATGATATCAGGGGAGGGAAAAAAGAGAGTGTACTTTCTCATAAAAATGCATTAAATAAAAATCATTAAGCCCCGCATTTTATCTCTGGTTGCCTAGTAACAACACAGCCACATCAGTGAGCACCATTTTCTCAGGTACAATGAACTGTGTGGCACTAAGGGACAGAATCAGACTGAAATAAGCTATTTGTATCCTGTTATCTCTGCTAAATCATGACATTTGGTTTTACTGGGGAAACTGGAAATGAACCATTTTTGTGTGTTCATGTCTATTCCTCCAAATGCTTTAACAATGACAAAACTTTCCTCACATGCACAGCTCTGTTTTGAGGAATTCTTCAAGATTTTTTCACAGTGACGGTTTACTATAAATAAGCCTGTAAGTACCACTTTGAAGTGAAACAATAATCTAATAGAATCTTTTTGTCACCTGGATGCTCGAGCTGTGGAACTCCAAAGTGAACCCTGATAGAGGATGGTTTTGGGATGGGCACAGACTTTACATTAGTGTGTGTTTCTATGAAACCATAGATCAGGATGAAGAACATAGAATTGAAGTCCTTCTGTGCAAATGCTGCAACCACTGAGCTTTTGTGTTGCTATAGCTTTTGTTGATACTATTTAATTGCTCAGTGATGTGTCTGTGTGTGCTTAGGCAGTGGTTGTGAAGGAGAGTCCCATGGATCTGCAGTGAGAATCCCATTTGTTACAGGATGAGCACTGAACTTCTTAGTCCTGCTGTATTACCAGCTGCTTTTGGCACAAGTAACAGTAGAATTCTAGTTGCCATAGTGTGCTCATATAGTACATTTCATATATATATATAATAAGTATAGAAAAAGTTGTGTCTTAAATTTGTAGGTAGTTAGTTGGGGCTTTTGACTGCATGAATGTATTTACATGCCTAGGCCTTAGCTAAATCCTGAGTCAGGGATGCCTGTGGATCTGAATTTGGATAACCCAAATATAATGTATAGACATTAAAATTACCTTTCCCAGAGGAATCTTAGTTGAAAGATTTGAATGAACACTTGTGGGAGGGCAACTTTGAAATACAAGCTCATGATCCTTAGAAAATATAGAAGGGAAACATGAAATTAAGTTAAGAGAAAGACTGTGTTAATGAGTTTGAGAATAAAATTTTCCAACATGGAGGAAGTATTGGAAGAGCAGTAGAAGTTTGACCTTGATCACAATCATTGTAATCTCAAATACAGAGAAGAAACATGATAGAAAGTGAGAAACAAGGCCAGATGTCTGAATCTAGGCATTACAAAGCCAAAGCAAACCAAAAAGCTTCAGCTTCTAAGAAATATCCAGCCCAGTACAAAATAAAGAATACTTGGAAGTAGCAGGGAATCTTTGTAGGAATACAAACACAGTGGACTGGGAGACCAAGAATACTTCACCACTCAATGAAGGGACTAAAATTATCAAATTACAATGAAGGCTAAAGTGTTTAGTGCTTTTTCTCCTACAGTATTGAGCAAAGTTAACAACCAGTTTGGTGGCTATAATGATGCCAATCATAGACAGTTAAAGAGCATCTCAGAGAAGGATTGGAATTGAAATTCAGGGACTACTGGTATTGTTTTGGAAAAGCAGCTCCTAGAAACATTTGCACACCCTGGCCACAACAATTTTAGTTTGCCAAAAAATCCCACCCCCAGACTTGACTACTCTTTTGTTGGTTTTATTTCCCTTCATTGTATTTGTTTCTTGCTTCTGTGTGTGCATGTGCTTATTAAAAAAATAATAGAAAAACAAAACATTTATTTGGCTGTGATGCAGACCATCTTAAAATGATTAGAAAAATAGTGGAATGTAGGTTGTATTGGGCTAGAAGAGAGTTAATATGGTAGTTCTTGTCACATTTAGTTAACATGCTTCTGATCTGTAGTATGATTATTGGTGTATCCTCTGCCAGGCCAGGAGTTGGACTTGATGACCCTAATCGGTACTTTCCAACACAGCAAATTCTATTCTGTGACGCTGTTCTATTCTGTGATTTTCAGGGGAATAAATTTCTTTAATAGTTAATTTTGCTATATTTGGTTTGTTGATGTTTTTTGTTTGGATGGGATTTTTGTTGGTTTTTTTACTGTTCTTTTATTTTCTGGTCGCTGGGGTTTTTTTCCCTACAGTTGCTTTTCTTTTATATATAATATCTAATTAAATGGCTTCAGATTTGCTCAAATAATGAATATGGCAGTTCAAATTGTTGCTAACTGCTGTTCAGGTAGTTTTACCTACTCATAATATATTGGTGGATTTGAATTTATTTTTCTTTTATCTGTCTCTTATATTTTGTTTCTTTCTAAGTGATACTTTCTTTAATGCATATCATGAGTTTTCTCAGCATTCAGCTTCATAAGTTCATTGCAGATGTGAATATATTCTTCAATGAAAAGAATTCCTTTTATCCTTGTCATATATATTAAGAACAACTCTGGCATTCAAAAAGAACAAGAAAAAGCAAGCTCATGGTTGATCAGTAGATACTGCAGATTGCCAGGAAGTCAGTATGCTGGATAAACTGATGGAAAGCCTCTGTTTGCTTCTAAAGCTAAATTCAGAGAGTTTTTCATAACATTTTATAGAAAGCCTCATAGGCTGTGCATTTGAACTATATTTCACTAATAGTGCTCATGTCTTCTGTCATGAGAATTTGAAAATTAAATTTACAATACCCTAACTTTTCAGCTCTGGTTTAAGATGTATAAATCAATCAGTGACTTACCTGTCATTGCATTTAAAATCATGCATTATTGTAGCACTGAAAAGATGGGAGAGTTTTAGGCACGATTCAAGGAATTTACAGGCATATATTCTGGTATCTTAAAGCATTAATTTGTTTTCTGTGCTATTAATGTCTCTTATGAAGATTTCTAGTATAGAATGAGAAAGATTTAACATCTAAACTGAAAGTCTTCCAAAAAATTACTTCTGACATGAGGCATATGTCTTTTCAGATGATCAATATATGAGATTTAAAAAGCTGCAGCCTCATAACCTGCTGGAGTGAAAATTTTTGAATCAGTAGCTCAGATTTTAGCAGCATCCTTTTAACTCTTGTAGCATCCCTCCCCTGCAAATGTATTGAATTACTCAGTAAAAAAAGGTGAATATTTAAAGAGAAGTAATGGGTTGAGATACCAAGACTGACGTGGTGTCATGCTTAAATGCTTGGTATCATGACTTAAATCATGCTGGTTTTTCAGGCTGCAGACTATGGTAAAAGAATGAACAAGGACGACAGAGTAGTTTTCCTTTTCTGGGTCCCAAACAGTTTCCTAGTCTTGTTTTTTGTTTGTTTGTTTGTTTGTTTTTATTTGTTTTGTTTTATCCCCAAAACGTCATTAAATTCTGTTATAAAGAACTCACACTCAGGGTGTCCAGTGTGTAGAAATCCACTCCCGTTTATATTCCCATGAATTAGATACTATGATCCTTAGTTTATCAACTGATTCATCTAGAGAAAGCAGTAACTAAACAAATCTTAAAGCAATTTCATGTTTGAACAGGTTTTCCTGGGATTTTATTATAAAAGAAGCAAGCACACTCCTCGTTTTTGTTAACCTTTGGAATAAGTCAAATGTATTTTTTTCAAATTTCTTCTTGCTGAAAGAAGTGGAGAAAGCCAAAGACACAAGCAGGTTACCTCAGCTGGTCAGAGCATGGTGCTGGTAATGGCAAAGTTGTGAGTTTGATGTGCATATGGGCCATTGACTTAAGAGTTTCGTTCCATAATTCTTGTGGGTTGCTTCCAACTCAGGTGATTCTGTGAAATAATCCTAATTAGAATGGGGAGGTATGTAGCCAGTTGGCTCTGTAACCAATGGGATAAGGAACACTTGTGCTCAAGACAATGTTTCAGGGTTACTAGTGAAATCAGAATTTTCTCATTAGGTTATGATAAGCAAAAAATTCCATTTTTATAGTTTGAAGGACTGATTTAAAAATTTCTGCCAGATTCAAATAATAATAAAGTGCTTTCATAAAGCAGTTTATTATTGGGGTTTTTTTTTCAATTTCCATATATGTCTATTGCTATCTTTTCCAGGCAGATTTTAGGAAGGATAATGATTAAGTGCAAGAAAACTTTATTTCTTCTTAAAAATTGTTACTGACAATCTCTTTATACCTACATTTCTGTTAAAAGTGTCTAAACCACATCAATTGTTTTCTTTCTTTCAAACTTTTCCTTGAACGGTACCCTGACTACCCTCTTTCTCAAAACTGTGGAGAAATTTATTTATCTTGAATATTTTGGGGGTGTGGGATGTCTGCTATGATTCTGAAGGTGAAATGGATCATACTAATTCCTTGTTGAGAAACAAAGTGGTAGCATGTCAAGTAGTTCTCAGAACTGCTTGTAAATTACCACTGTCTCTAATGAACCTCTGAAATAAGGAGAACTAACAGATGTATGCTTAGAACATGTCATTTTGGTATGAAGTTATCTTTTTGTTACCTTTATTGAAGGTAACAGGGTTTCTTTTTCTTACCAGAGAGAACAGCAACATAATTAACTAAGAAATTGTTTTACTGGCGTTACCTTGCTATATATCTTCTGCTGAGCATGCTCTGGTCTGATCCTTAGTTACAGATATTCCTTGAATCTGAGAGGGGTTTAGTTGGACATAACTAGACTGTAAAGTATAAAAATCACCTCTTGGATAGTGCAATTAAATCTCTGATTTATTATTTTTAATTTGTATTTTACTTTTCTACTTTTGACTTCAGTATTTAAATTCCACTTAGTTCATTTTTGAAAGTAAAGCTTAAATTTATCTCCTGACCTTTAAGTTACATTTCTTGGAATGCGTAGGGTATGAGAACTCTTCTAGTCTCTTTTGATTTATCATTTCTCTGATACGAATAAGAAAATAAAATCTTTTGTTGTGATTATGGTTGGGGTTTTTAGGGGTTCCGTTATTGCTGGTAAAATGTGAATAATTTTAATTAAAAATGTCAGTTATTTATTTTTACCTTCTAATAAGTTCAAAGGCTTTCAATCCAAAGCAATTTGGAAATATGTAACAAAATACAGCAATAATGTATTTAAAGTAAGGTGTGTTTCATTTGCAAAAATGTTAAATTATATTCCAGTAGAGTTAATATTCTTAGCATCTATTCTGTCCTGGAGTAGAAGTATTTGGGATGCGGTCAGTCCCCTTATTCCGAGAGATTAAACAGGTTCTTCTGCTATTAACTTGTCTTTAGTAAATGAAGACTATATTCACTGATTATGTGAGTTTTGTTTGTTGTCTTCTGGCTCTTCTCCCATTATTTAATTCTACATTTAAAAATAATTACATCATGTTATCTAAAAAGATGTTTTTCCAAATTCCTTCTCCAGATGTGAGAATATGATTTTATATAAATCCCACATGGATGGTTATATTTTATTTTGTGTTAAGAACCTACGTATTGAATACAAATTGGGTGCTTTATCACCTCATTTCATCAAGAAAGCAGAAGTCAAAAAATGTGATCACAGCCAGCACGAGTTCACTGATGACTTATATCAGAGCAACCACAGGGTTTCAGAAGGAATCACTGCCTAGGTGTGCCTGCCGTAGGAGCCTGGTTTGATTGGTAATGCTGGGGCGGGGCTGCTGGACTGCTGGATCTTGAAGTAATATCTCATGCTTTCAATTCAGGTAATTTTACCATAAAATAATAGAGTAAAATCCAAAGGAATGAAGTTAAGGAGATAAGAAAACTTCACTTTCACTTTTTAGTGGATACAGATTTATACAGACATACTAGTGCAAGTTATCAAACAAACAAGCCCATCAATTTAATGGAGGAACTTCTTTGAGCAATGTCAGTGTCTTCAGACTTTGAACATGTTCTTGAAACTTAAGAGTATTGTGTGTCCTTACTGTGCTAATATGTGACTAGCTTAAAGATTTCTGAAGTGGAGTTCTGTGTGTATGGCAGCACCTCCTCAGAGAGTGGTGGTTAAATTTTTCATATTCTTCCGTACATGCACATAGCTTTATATATACATAACCTTTGCAGATAATCAAGTATGCTTCCTCTTTCCTTTGTGGTATTCATCCTGGAGCTGCTGTGTGTGAGTACCTAGAGCAGGTAATTTACTTCTGTCTGTTTTCTTCTCTGCTGTCAGCATGGAGGAAGATGTCAAATGCGTGGAATGGAAAGGGGCCGTTGGAGGAAACAGGCAGCAGGTGCAGAGAAGTGTGGAAGGAGATTAAGCCTGAGGCAACTACAAGTGGAGGTGGTAATTGAGGAGATTTAGAACAGAGAAAACAAAAGTGAATTGAGTATATTCTAGCAGGGGCTCCTGATTTAGGAGGATCTGTAGCCACATGACAAAAAACCTGGAGACAAATGTAGGAGACTTATGTCAGTTTTACTTTCCTAATCATCAGATACAACCTACTGGCAACAGATCTCACTGTTTTTCTGTGGTGATGACTGAGGATAACAATCTACTAGAAAGAAGGAAAACACATAAAGGTGCATAAGATCTTCAATAGCATGAACCAGACAAATAAAAAGCTACAATGTACTGTTCCTGTATGGCACAGAGAAGGGAGCACACAGTGAAATGACAAGAGGTAATAAGAAATGTTTTTCATAATAGTTAAATTTAAGCAATGTATCAATAGAATCTCTTGGGTTCTAAGAAAACAATTAGTTGCTGGCTCGTCAGAAGCTATGAAGATGGTGGTGTATGTCCAGCCTCTGACTAAGGACGTCTTGCAACTGTCACATTCCTAGCAGCTGGGAGAATATAACCAGAAGTACCACACTGCCTTTTAACATCCTGCTGCTAGGAAGAAGGGCTGTTTGGCTAAGTGGACCTTCATTGTGATGCAGACCAGGCTCATTGTGTGAAAGGTTCTCTAAAAAGTATGAACTTTACTGGTTTTTACTGTTCCTTGCCCCACAGTATGCTTATGGAAACATTTATCTGAAGTCTGATATTATCATAATGTGATAATTGTTGACCAAGATGTGCCTTTATAAGGCTATTTAGTATTTATTTGATTTTAAAGTTATGAAAGTCTTTTTTTCAGGATGGATATTGACTGGCTGTCATTCCATTAGTGTAGGATTTTGATAGGAGTAGAAATGTCATGGTCTGTCTGAAAAGGAAAGAACTGAACTCAGAAGATCCTCTGTTTCATTTCCCTGCTTGCAGAATTCAGTAACCTGTTTTGCTTTTTTCCGTAATTAAGGAAGTTTGTATAGTGTGTTCTTAATTTCTAGTGAACTGTTTCCAGAATGTATTTCGTAGTTTTAAAATATCAAAGCTTCTTGTGAAATTCAATCTAAACAATACTAGCTTTTTTCACCTCTTGTTTATCATTAACTATCATGAATGGTTGATCACAATTTCTGTGATCTTGAATGCAGACACATAAAATTTATTCTTACAGCCCTTGTAGCCCTTACGTATTTTAAGTTTCTTTTAATTTTAAGATTTTATAAATGTATAATGAATGTGACATCCTGACTCTTCCAGTAGTGAACTGAAGATATGTACTGATGAGTTTTTCTTGAGCATCGAAGTGGCTAAATTTTATTTCATTCCTCTTGTTTTGGACATTTAACCAATTGTAATGTTTTACTTTACTAATGTTCTGCTAGGAATTATCATTATTTCAGTTTGAAGAACTGCAGTGAACTAAGATACTTAAGATAGCGATAGAGAGATTTAATAAAGTTAGTGGAAAAATAAGCTACTTAAAAGTGCATAGGTTTGTACCCTCATCTGTTTCTTTCTTTCATATGCACATTTTTGAATCTTTTTTCTGTAGTAAGGACTTATATTGTAATTTCTGATTATAGCTTAGTTTTATGAAAACTGAGATTCAAAACTAAACCAGCTGAAAACATTTAACATATCATAAAGTACATTATTAAGCTGCAGAAATATTTAAAAGGAACATACTCAAATCAAAGACCTTTTTATTTTTGAGTGTTTTGGCATAAGTAGTTTGTCATTATTTCCTTACCAATTTTTGATAAGGAATCATAGTTTTTCATTTTTCTAACTAGAAGTCCATAACTGTCAAGGTTCCCTTTTTCTCTCTGGAAGCCTTCAGAAATTCTGAAATAAAACTAGAAGAAGAGCTGAATTTCTGTAAGGAAAAGGAATTCAAAATCCTTTACAAAGGAAAGATAAATGTAAATTACAGAAGAAAGTGATATTGTGAAGCAAATGACCACTGCCTCTGTGAGTGCTGATACCAAAAGGAATGGCAGAAGGCTCTTGTGAATCATAGTGAAGAACAGCTTTTATGTTCTGGGTGTACTTACAGATAAACCAGTGTTCAGAAAGGACTGAATTAATTCATCCTCCTCCCATTGTCAGCAATCAGAAAAGTTTTGCAAGAGCACTATCCCCAGGAAGAAACCTCCAGTACTGTGAAATGCTTGAAACAATGAAAGGGTTTTTGAGTCATGCGTTAGAGCCTTCCCAGAGGAGGGAAGTCAACCCTCATGGTCTCCCATAGCTACTTTTTACAAAGATGTAAATATTTTCTGTCTTTTTACACATTGATGAAATGAAGGTTTAAGATGAGTGCATGTGATCAAGGCAATCTAAAAGGTAGCAGAGGATTTTGATTTTCTTAGTACAAGGAGTACAGGAGTGGTCTGCCCTGATTAGTTCCCTCCCTGTGCTTTGGCAGACTTGGTGTCTCTTGAGTGGAATGACACATAATGATTTTTGATGTTTACAAAAATTCTTCTGTATGTTACAAAATAAAGCCTGAGGCAGGGTGAGTACAGAAATGAAAGAACAGAAGCATAGGTAGAATCAGAGTAGAGCAGGAGGAAAACACACACATACTTTGAATTATTAACATGGATGCACTCCTGCCTTTCTCCTTGAGGCTTCATCTACAGAGGTGGCAGAGCCGACTCGTAAAGAAATATGAAACTGAAAGGGAAGTGAATACGCCCTGTGATGGGACTATTAAATTTGCAGTATCATTCTCGTCTAGGAAGATACTCAGGCAATGCCTTGCAGTGGCCACAGGCACTGAGGTGCTGTTTCCCATAGCTGTCAGATTTCCTGGTGTCACTTCAGGTGGCACAGCTTTTTCTCTGCCAGTGCTGATGGTGGGCAGCCCATGTACACTGCCTCATCATCCAGTTCCCTGGGAGAGAGGCTGGAGCGCTCAGACAGTGTTTGTACTTCCCCTGCATGAATTCTCTCTTTTCCTTGTAAATGTGCTGATTCTTTTGCTTGCAGAACTGGAAGACAGTTAATTTTGCATACATCATGTGCAAATTCTTAATTCATTTTCAAAATTCCTTTTTACTGCTGTGGAGATATTTAATTTTAGTTACATTCGATGCTTATTTGACATAATGGTAGAACATGGAAAGGTGTTCCAGTCGTTGGGGATCCTTAGGCTTATCTGAAATCCCTATTACAAAATACAGTTTGCAGTATTATGTTCATTTAGGATAGTGTTTGGAAATAATAGAGGAAAAGCTATCAGGCAGACTGCTGTGTCCCAAGAGGCAAAATACAAACCAATTAGCAGAATGGCGTGACTGATAACAAAATCCAACAATTTATTGTTGGATGAATAATTTATTCTATATATTCCATGGGGGGAGAGGCTCAGTGTGTCAAGTTTTCTGACAGCATAATTCTGTTCGAGTTTGTTGAATTGTGCCAAGATTTTGGTTTTATAATCTCAGCTGCAGCAGCAAACAAATGTAGTTATTCTGTGAGAAAGTTCAAATCAGGAGCAATTAGTATTCCCCAGGCCTAGTTTTTCGTCTGATAAGTGAAGACAAATTTAATTAGAAAGGGTGAATTTGGGAATTCTGCTGGTAGCAAGCAGATCATCTGCTTGCCTATTGCTTCATTAGAAAGTTTTGTCTCCTGCTTCTCCTCCCTTTTGAGGATGTTCTGGTGGTAGTCACTGCACCAAAAGTGCAGTGTGCTTCAGCTCTGTGCTTCAGGTTTTTTTAATTTTACCCTGTGTTTGACTTAGTCTCCATATTAATCTTAAAATGAGTGTATAGAATTTGAACCATCAAGTGAGATGAATGAAACGGTAGCATTTTTTCATGAATACCCAAATCAGAATTTTCAAGATATTGAATTTATTGTGTCGCCTTGTGGGTAAGGGCTTTCTGGATCTGGGGCTCTGCTCTCTGTGAGTGCTGAGCCTGGTGTTGCTGTAGCTGTTGCCTTTTGTTTTAGGATGTTTGCCTTGCAGATTTTAGATCCTTTCTGTCTCTTTAACGCAGGGCTTTTTTTTAGGGACCATCTGAACCTGATCCTGCGATCTTTAGGTTCTTTTTATTTTTCTTCCTTTCCTGCTTTTAGGGTGGATTGGTTGGTTTCTTTGTTTATTGTCACATTTCAAGGCACAGTAGGAAAGTGTCTATCACATGTACTGTGGATTTTAGTATTGATCATACTGTCCAGTAGTACTGAGTTTTAAACTCTTTAATTTTGCTTCACTGATGGCAGCTGCTAAGAGATTTACCCTTACCATACCTTGGGTCTTGTTTTGGGGTTATTAGGCTTTGGACATTCCTAAGAGTTTAATGAATCCCTGGTGATAAAGCAGTTTGGAGATTGTCTTTTCATCTTGGAGTGCATTGTTATGTCCTGTGTGGTAGATTGTTGTATGTTATCTTTGACTGCTGCTCTAACATTACACGTTTTCCCTGTGATTGGGTGCAACTGCAAACAACACTAACATTAGTGCCTCTTTTGTGGCAGAGTGAGATGTGCTCTGTGTACCTCAGACTTGTTGGGAAAGCACCAGACATGGCTGAGGATCTGTGCTGCAGGTATCTGTCTGTAGCAGGGTCTCTAAATAGATCCACCCCCAACTCAGGCCTAGAAGGAAGGAAACTGTTATTTTCTGTGGCGCTCCTGATACGTGACATTTCAAATCTACTATGTATGGATGAGTGTCATTTTGGGCTGAATCTCTGTTTCACTAACTGTGAAGACTTCTAGATCTTCATCTTTTATCTTCTTTCTTGCAATCCATTATTAGAGTTCAAATGTTTTAAATTTTAATTTTGAGTACAGTATGGAAAACTTTCACGTTATGTGTTTGTATCCTCTAAATTAATACTTCTGCCTTTTACTGTGGTACTTTGTTACTAGCATATTGTTTTCCTCTGTTTGGGCAGAAAATTTTTGTAGTTACAAACAACTCTGATGTAACTGTAGACATTATATTTCTTCAAGCTGGCCATAAAAATGGGCCTGTTAGAACATAAATTACCTTCAGTTTGTGTGAAGAAATATGCTTTGAAAGAAGAGAACAGATAAGCATCTAAATCAACCTGTTTTAATGACTATATCTATTTTGTCCCATTGCTTAGTTTTCTTGACATGATCTGCTATATATTTAATGTTTCATTTCAAAACTTCATTGATGTTAAAACCTCTAATTGAATATTTTTCTAAATATTTTCCCTTTTCCTTTTTGCTCTGTAGGTAGAAGAAATTGTTGATATAGGAACATTTGCTCCAGAAGACATTCATGTTCCCAAAATCTATGTTGATCGTCTGTTACAAGGAGAGAAGTTCGAGAAGAGAATTGAAGTAAGTAGCTGAGCTTCTCAGTCACAACGTATTTCAACTTGCGTGTATTTAAAATGTGCATGATTTTAGTCTAGCTGCCAAGTCTTAGCAGTGAGAAAATAGTGTGAGAAAGACCCATCTAATTTTGCTAAAAACTAGAGCTTATGTAGGTGCTTACGTAGTTAGGTGGGGGCCTGAGCATTGAGCCTTCTTTCTTACAGTTCAGACTCTGTGGTTCAGTTCCTGAATAATTTAGAGCAACTGCCTGTAGCCCTGAATGACTTTACTGCAGTTGAAAATCTAGTGGAAAAGGCTACTAAATTCTTCTTCCCTCTCTCAGTTCATCTGCTGTAGATAGAACAAGGGGAACACCCAGACAAGGATCTGACTTTGATAAGTAGATTCTTCTCCACTGGACAACTTTTAATGTGGGCACCTAGGGCCAGCCTCAGTCCCTTTTGTGCCGTGCATTGAATTATGTTATATTGCAAAGGTCCTGAAGTCTTTGCTCCCTTTTCTTTAATCAGAAACTTTTTTAACTGGTGGCCTTTCTGGTCTGAGTAAATGTCAGTAGCTATTGAAATTGCTGCAATAATATTGCACCACTGAAAACACGCAAGAGAATTCTGATTATGTGATTGTTCTTTGTTGTTTCTGTGGCTTTGCCACACTCAGGCTATGTTGCTGTAGTCATTTTAGTGATGTGACAATGCTTTTCAAGTGCAGTTGAAAATTCTGTATTTCTTCTGTGTCTCCAGACTCTGGAGGTTGGAATTATTCAAAATGTCATCAAAAAAGCTGTTAGAAGGGAAAATATATGACAGAAGGAAAAAAATCTGTGAAAAAAAAGTGCAGAAAGGAATTGCAATAATTAAACTTCTGTTATTAAAATCAAGTCACAAAATCCTAGGAAGTTGTACAAGACCTTTTCTCCAAGCATACTCTTTTGTGAATGCTAAGGTGAAGAGGCATCTTTTTCCATCTGTTCATTCTGCAAAAGCATATTGCATGTTGTTGAGTAATTGACTGAAAACAGATGTGTCAAACCATTTTTTTTCCCTCTGGTTTTGTTGGGTTAGATTGCAATTAATGGCCTATTTTCTGCTTCTGAATGGCTGCATTATCTCCCAGAAAAGCTCTTTACCTTTTATGACAGAAATCTTTTTTTCATTTATTAAACTATTACTTCTGCTACGTCTTGGCTGCAGAAGTGAATACCTGTTTAGTCATGAATACCTACCTAGTCATCTGTCCCCTTCCCTATATGGTTCAGAAAAAAAGTGGAGCAGGGGTGAGGGAGAAAGCTACCAAGCAAAATTGTAACAGAGATTAATTTCTATTATGCAATTTTGTAATTCTGGTAGTGGCACCTCTCACTACGTATAGGTATGGGAAGGAAAAGACAGATTCATTTACTCTTCTGTTAAATTTTACAAATGAACTGGCTGTACACAGAAAAGCACTGAGTATGGTAAGTGTTGAGAGAAGATGAGTATAAGAAATAAGGAGAAGCTAGTCTATCATAATTCTTACCGGCTTTAAATAGCAGTTCCTGCCTAATATGGCTCAGAAGTGGTCTCTCTAGCACCAGCTATAATTTCTATCCAGCCTTCTCTTTGCTGTGTAGAAACCCTCTGTAATTTTCTTACTTTATCCATAATCCACAAGTGAAGCAAATCTAGGGAAAATAGCCAAGCATAACAAGGACATTGATGGCAAATTGAAGAGGATTGATACTGACTGTTTCTGACTGCCTAAGGGGAAAGTGACTCTGCAAAAATTCTTTTGTGGTGAGGAAATGTAACGGGAGATGTTTTCCTGATGGGTTAATTGTAGCCTGAAGTAGGAGAGGATATGAAGATGTATGGGGGTGCAGGATATGATGTTGCCCAGAGGAATTTGATATGCGTAGGAGAGATGTGCAAAGAACATAATCCATGTAGACAATAATTTAAAAGAAAGATGTTAGGAACTTCTTGAATGTTGTGGAGTTTTCACCTACATGTGATTTACAAAACATGAACTTAAGATGAGAAAATATCAGGAAACAACTTCATGGAGTGTGCAACATTATATAGATATGTTTGAAAGTTTTGATTCTTGGCTCCTGGTATCTTTAGATGAATGGCACTTGTCTGTCTCATCCTTATAAATCTAGAATAGCTCATTGAATTGAATGAATACAGAAAGAGTGCAGTATTTGTATTTTTGGCTGACGTGTTAACAAAATTTATTTAGGTATCTCTGGGGTAATGAATCTCAGACTTGATAGTATTTGTAGTAGTGCTTGGTGCCTTCCTCACCGCTTCTCTATGTATCTGGCTTGGCAATACAGACAAAGAAATAATATTTTGCACTAAGGCTGTCATTTGTGTTATTTGAGGACTCCATTGGCTTAGCTAAGCTTGAATGCATGAAATAGAAGGTCATTTTCTTTTGTAGAAGATGAAAAAAATAACTTTATTCTTAGATCAAGTATCTCAGTGCAATCAAAATCAAGCTTTTTGTCTTGAAGCTTTTTATTCAAATATACACAAGTAATCTTAGGATTACTTTTTATTTTGCAGCGCTTATCAATCCGAAAGCCTGAAGACTCAACAGCCAAACAAAAAAAAGGAGACAATGTGAGGGAGAGGATCATCAAACGGGCTGCTTTAGAGTTTGAGGATGGCATGTATGGTATCCTTCAGCTGTGCTATAGGTTAAAGTGATTGCTGACTAGAATAAGAAACCCCTCTGGTTTGTTTAGAACAGGTTGATTAACATGCTCATTGTCTTTACCAGACCCTGTGATTTTCTTATTTTATTAACACCCAATTGAAATAGAAGGTATGCTAAGACATAAAATACATGGAGTTTTTATGTCTGGTGGCTTTGTTAGTAGTTCAATGTGTTGTAAGAATTTCATGGAAAAGTTGGAAAAGAAGCTTTATTTGCACTGTTGATTTTTTTTGTCATGTAAAGGATTTGACAGAATGTAATTAGACAGTCCAAATGCCAAGATAATTCATCACAAGCATGAGGTATCTAAGTAAAAACAAACATGCTTGTGAAGGGAACGGTTCTAATCAACTCATAGTATAATAGTAATTTTTCAAAATTTTACTAGTTTGCAATAAGTGTTTCTGCCTTAACCACTTCTTTTCAGCTAATCTGGGTATTGGAATCCCACTGTTGGCCAGTAACTTCATCAGTCCAGACATAACTGTTCACTTACAGAGTGAAAATGGAGTCCTGGGTTTGGTAAGAATATGTCTTGGTCAGTTATTATAGTGTTTTCATTTTACTGTGGCTGGGTTTTATTTCCTGCCCACCTCCAACTTGATTATTAAATTACTAAAAATATATATGCTGTATTATTATGTCATCATAAAATTCTCACTGTGCTGCAGGGAAATTTTTTAGGAAATGATCATTTTATGGTTATGGTGCTACTTTGCTAAGGACGTCCTTAAGTACATGTGTTTCTGTACTCAAAACCATCAGTAATTTGTAAGACCAAGCATTGTAAACCTTAGCAAGCATAATTTAAAATAAAGCTTAAAGCAAATATTACTTTTACTATTGTATGACTTTATGAAGTTGCAGTTATGACCTTTTTCTGAGAAATGTCTGTCACTTTGGTTAAGAACAAAAAGAAACCCAAATCAAACAAACCTCTCACTTCATGGTTATTTAACCATGGTAATTCTAACATCCTTGAAGAATATGTCCATCAGGCCATCCATTTATACTTGATATAAAATGGCTTGTAATGTCAGGGTTTTTTGCTGATAAAAAATAGAATTCTGATTAAAAAAAGATTTAAAAATGCATGTCTGCCATGATCTCGTTTTGGTAATAAGCATTAGAGATATGGAAATTATTAATCGTATTTTAAAGGTATTTTATTGTAAAGCTTGATGTACATCTGTATTGTTGTCAGGGTCCTTATCCACTGGAAAATGAAGTAGATCCAGATCTGATTAATGCAGGTAAATACTTAAATTTAATTAATAGAAAATGAATAATCATGTTAATTTAAAAATTTTCTTTTGATATAGTATTTAAACCTAGAGTCCTGTTTTATTTGATTAATAAATATTAATGTATTTGTCTTCTTTTAATTGACAATCTTCTACAGGGAGAGACTCTCTTCTAGGCTCATCAGAAAATGGTCAAAGCATCCTTTTCAGAAGTGAGATTGTTTTGTGCAGCCTGTAAGGGAATACGGGTTTGTTTTCCTGCTGCTTTTCACCTTGAGTCTTCTAGAAAATGGTTTTCAATGATTAATGCTTGGGAGATGTTTTAAAGCATCCTGTGTATCATGACCTGGTTTATTCCTAGCCAGGAATATAACTCATTTGCATTCAGAGAGGGAGTGATAGCCAAGGCAGGGAGAGAGAGCTGCCCAGCAGGAGCCCAGTACACTGAGGGCACTGCCGTGGGCAGCTACTTTTGCCACTTCTAGCAGGGAATGGCAGGTCTCACATACTGTTGTTGCCCAGCTGTTTTGGGGCATTCCACTTCAGAAGATTCTATTCAGTGTAAAGATATAAGTTTCTTATGATTTAGTGCACCTGTCTGATTTTTATTCTTTTCATGGAAAAGTTGTGCCTGTGTACATTCGCCGTCTCCATGTAAAAATACATCTAAATATTGCATTGTGACAAACAGAAGTAGGCCTTGTAACTGTGTTATTGATATTAATGGTATAGATTATAGACCTGACATTTTAGACTTGTTTTTTTTTCATATGGAAAATATACACATTTCATATTTTTTATTCAAATATACACATGCAGACATACAAATACATGTATGGGTGTCTACATACATATCTATATAGACAGTACCTTTTTCAGTAGCTGTTAGCAAGTACAATTAAACTCTGAAAAGTCAAAAGAGATAAAACACTGACATAAAATATTTTTAATTTAATATCAGTCCAGAAATTGTTCACTGACTTGAAACATTTGCTGCTTGGCTCAGATAAATGATACTTATCACAGTGCTATGTAATTGCCTCTGTTACTATATTTCAAATATGGAGTTATTTGAGGCCATTTTCTTGTTTGAAATGAAAAATTATTTAAGAAATTGAGTCCAGCATTTCAGCAGTATATATGTAATTGTTTCGAGAACTGCATGAAGGACTATGTCAGAGGAATCACTGGAAGAAAAAAATATTTAGAAGAAAAAAAAATGGTATGTGTGAAATTATATGCATGCACATTAGAACTAAAGTTTTATTATGGGTATGTATGAGAAATGAACATATTAACAAAATGGGAGTGAAAAAATATTTAAGAACTTAATAAATTCTCTGAAAAAGTTGTACTTTAACATGGAAATTGAGATGAACTTGAATTGTTATTTATAGTTGATAGATATTTTTTAAGAGTTAATCTGGAAGGGGTGACACTAACATTACAGGTCAGAATGCAACATGAAAATTAGATTGTTGTAATATTGTTAATTCAGTGTTAAGCAGCTTCACATGTCCCTCTGAAGCTGCAATAAACAGGACATGGAATAGACAAACATCAGACCTACCACCAAAATAATTATTGCTATAATGGCTGAAACATTCAGATGGTTGGATTAGGACCATTCTAGGTGTTTTCCAATCAAATTTGTAAAACCATGTAAAGAAAACAGAAGCTGAATGGCAGAGGAATAGAAATTAATCTTGTTCTCATTCATTAACTGGAATGATCCAGTATCAACCTTGAAGTCCAGTATAAGGTTCTTAAAACATATACCTGGTTTGGGCTTTTGCCAAATTTCTCTCTGTGAATGTAATTGTATTGTTCTGAAATATGTATGGGTTTTTTGGTTTGTCCCAGTTTCTTAATGTCTCACTTGAGGTATATCTTGACTGCAGCTGAAAGGTAGATTACAGTATTACAGCAGAAATATTTAAAAGTACTGACTCCTGAGAGCATTATAAGAAGTGGGTAATGGGATGCTCTTTTTACATTATTCTGTGGTTCTTAGCCTGTGTGTCTTTCTTCTCATCATTATCTTGTTACTTTATGCCAGGCTTCTCTCTCCATGTTGTTGCCTGCAAACCCTGTTTTCTCTCTCAATACCTTGGGTGGGTGCCCTGTAAGGAAAGATAATTTGGGCTGTCTCAGCAGGTCTGGGTGTTAGTATAGTGAATTATTGTGAAGTGTGCACTTGTATCCCCTTAATTCTATACTATTCTGTTTAATTTCCATACAAATGCGATAAAATACACCTCAGATAAGTTCAGTAATTAAAGCACATATCTTAGATCTCTATTTTAAGTTTTCTGTGCCATTTCTTTCCCTTTTCGTGTTCTCTTAGGTAAACTCATTGTCTTTCTTCCTGTTTTCTGGAAACCCTGTAATGGTGCATCATTCCCCTTTGTTGCTATTCTGTTTCTCCACTATGTTACATGTTGTTAAAATATCTCAGGGGTTTTTTTCTCTCAAGTTTACAATTTTTTTATTATTTCACCTTCATCTGTGTTTTTTCTGCCTTTTCAGAGGCACCCTGTGTAAATGTTTGTTGCTTAGACTGATTCAAAGAGCTGTCAAGAAGAGGAAGTAAAGGGGCCTGAACAAAGTCAAAATAAGACACTTCCAGGTGTGCTCCATTGCTTGACTCAAGCATTATTCAGACCACAGTACAGCACACAGAAGCACATTTTCTTGTGACCTTTAAAAAAGCAAGAACAGACTACACCTGTCATTTATTTTTTTATATTTTTCATAATTAGCACTATAAACTGTTCAGTGTGATCTGCTTGCTTTTCTTTGCAGCCTTTCCATGTCCTGAAGACTTTATCTTTCTCTGTTTCAAAAGACAGTTACTTCTCACATTTTCTGTGAATGAAGCAGAAAGCTAAAGTCCATAGATATTTCATACACTCTGATGTTTGTGATGGCTTGCCTGGAAGTGCTGGTGGTCAAACAGCAGGCAGTCCTACCATTAGAAATTCTAGCAAACTGCTTCACAATTCAATAGGATTGATTAGGTTTACATGTGATGTAGTTAGTGTAATCAGGTCTGTAGTTGTACAGAATTCAAAGGAATTTGATAAAAACCTCTTATTTCTTGGTAAATAGCCGTGACTTAATTTGTCAAAGAAACAATGCATACTGTACCTTATTTCTTTTACAGGTAAGGAGACAGTCACTGTTCTTCCAGGTTCTTCCTATTTCTCTAGCGATGAATCATTTGCAATGATAAGAGGGTATGTAACAACACAGGAAAAGAACTTTTTGAAAACAAGGAAACAGATCTTTTTGAAACAGGAAAAGAATAAACTGCATCAGTGGCTGAACTCATTAGTATTTCTTCCAAATGTGGTTAGCATTTAACAACCTATAAAATTATCACGGACTTAATCAGTGATGGTTTACAGAGGGTTAGATCAAGCTATTGGAAATAAAAAAACCACTTAACTAATAGATACCATAGTGATGTTTGTGCCTACCACCACCTGGCCATCTATAAACACATTTATAATGATGTTTTAACAAGTATTTTTTGGTCATTTCCAAGTATCTAATCTGTACTTGCACTCAGTATATTTTCTTTGCTCAGCTTGCAACTGTGATCCTCATTCCACCTCCTTAATGGAAATTCAATGCCTGCACCTGTTTTTTGTTTGTTTTTCAGAAAGGAGGTTGGATGCAAACAAGCACTAAATCCTAATGGCTCTGAAAAGATAATGGGTGCATGTAAATAGGTTAAGGAGTGCACTAAAAAGTATGAGTTCAGAGATTATTGACTGTGCATGCGATTAACCAAACCAGACAAAAGTAGGAACATTTTTGAGGCTCAGTAGGCATAAAGAGTCATTTGTGTCAGTGATACATCCAGGGGGGAAAAAAACCCCAAAAACATGTGTGACAAATGGTTGCTACCTTTTTCATATGCCATCTTTTTTAAATTGATGTAATGAGAATGAACAAAAGCTTGTTAAGATTTGTGGCCCATACACAAATTTATTACTTGAACGTGATATGCTAATTACACACTTTCTGTTACCAGAGGCCATGTTGATCTGACCATGCTTGGAGCTATGCAGGTGTCTAAGTACGGTGACCTGGCCAACTGGATGATTCCTGTAAGTAGGTTTTTGAACTACGGTCAGTGTACTGTGTTTAGGGTAACACAAATGTAGCTGAGGACCAGGCAAAGGAGAAAAGGGCAGAAGTAGAATGGGGGTTGTGAATCTAAAAGTATTAAAATAGAGGATATGTGTATTTTTCCTGCATGCTGCTGGCAGCAAGCAATCTGTTATCAGAAGTCAGCCTTCTTAAATTATGCTTGCACCCTGTGAAAAGCAAAACATTATTTATGCAAGCCTTTTTCCTGCCTTTTATGTCTGTGCCATTCAAATGTCACTGTTTTTTTTCTGGGGACTGATGGTTTTTCTTGACAGTGGCGACTCTTGTACGGTTGTACCTGGTGCAGTAAATTGAAGGAAAGTGTAAACCACCATGTAGTTCATTATGAAATTATTAAAAAAGCCTGCGTTATTTCTCTGTGTTTCTGTGAAAAGATTGCAGCATTGCCCTTTCAAATACATTAAGAAAAAAGCAATAATACTGTATTTAGCCTAACAGACCTTCAGGTTTCAATGATAGAAATATAAGCTAATTCCAACATTATTTAAGCAGCTGATAGCATTAAGCCATTCTTTATGCTCTAACGCGTTAAGCCATTCTTTATGCTCTAACATTAAAGAACATTAGTAACTCTCTATTGTTATTTATACTATTGGAAAGTTTGATATTTTCAATGGCTTTCAATATGGTACTTTCAGATATGGTTTGTATCAGAGATGTCTAGAGGCAAATTTTCTTATTTGTTTAAAGTATTTCTTTCTGCCTGAGCAGTGTTAAAGGCCTTGGAACAGTGAAAGATGATTAGAGGAGGAAAAAACCCAAATGAATGTCGTTGTCTCTTGGAGAAGCGTTAGCTGAACCCAGTAGTCTGTGACTTCTACAGCAGACCTTTGAGCATAGATGTCATGGAGCAATGGCCGGAGCATAAATTGCTTTTATTGAGAGGGGTCAGAGTCTGATGTTGGAGCCATACAAGCAGATGTGGGAGAAAGGGTTATGTGAAGAGCTAGTCCAGGTGTCTGTGTGAGTAGCTGTGGAGAGTGAGAAGGCTAGCTTGAAATGCACCTTTCAAGATCTGAACTATCAAAAGATGAAGACGGCATTTTGTACTAATAAAAAGATGCATTTACACGTGCATTTCTTGAAACATTGAAGCTAAGATTGATTGTAATCTTTCTCAAAATGGTGCAGATTTACATGTTCTTCCCTCACTGCTTTATGTTCTCTAAAAGATATTTTAGTTTTGCATTCATCTGTATCAAAAAGATTGGTTTTTTTAATCTCGTATTGCATATTTTACCTATGAAGTTGCCTCTCAGTTCTGTTCAACACCAAATTTATGAATAACAGGTATGTTTTCTGTTACTGCGTGCAGGCGGTCACAGGGTCCTAAAGAACAACTTCCTGTCTCTGAGCCGGGAGCGCAGGATCGTAAGGGCACAACTGTGATGGTGCTGAGGAAGCAGCAAAGAGAGGGGTTCTCGTTTGAATATCCGAAAGCTGTTTATTCAGGAACACAGGCAGGCATAGCAAAGGGGTCCAGGGGCAGAGAATAGAGGTTCAGGGATGAGAACAGCTTTGAATAGAATCAGTGATGAGAATGAGGAGGGGGCCAAGGGCACAGGGTTATAAGCAAGACAAATGGGATGGTTCTGAGGGTCAAGGTCCAGTAGGGATAAGGGGAAGTGATGCAGGGGGGTAAATAGGAATGGGGTGGAACAACAGGATAATGTGATGGGGTACTGCAGCAATACAGTGCCAATGGGGGTTAAGGGAAGGAAGAACATTCTAGGAGGGGTGCATATTTGATGGATGAGGGATGAGCAGGGTGACATAAACTTAAGAAACCAGTAGAACAATGAAACCTAAGAGATATTAAGATGTAACTGCGAAGGCCCATGGGAGGAAGGTTTTCCTCACCCTAGTCTAGAGGGGCGTTTCTCCTCGTCTGCCTCAGCCCTTCGGTGGCTGAGGCACAATAACCTCGGTGGAGGCCCCTGGGACTGCACAGTTTTCAAAATAGGAAAGTACAACTTTCAATACTGTTGGACTTTTTGTTATGTTTGAGATGTACCTTGTTACTACATACTCCAGTATACATCAGATGGATCCTTGTTACTTCTTGCTGTTGTCATTTTCCACTCTTTCTAATCTTTGTCTATTTGCAAATTTCCTCTGCAATGAGTTTGTATTTACTTGTGAATAAATATGACACTTCATAAATCCAACCAGGAGCCTTTCTAAGCAGCAGTGATTCCTCTTTGGTTACTTTTATGGAGATCTGTTGGATGGATGATTCTTAATCTACTTTACTGATGTGTTACTTCTATTCTACAGTACAGATTTTTAAAATGGGATTAACCAACCCAATAGATATACATATTTCCCTGCTTTTCCTGTAAATAAGATGATATATTATTGTCAGTTAAATTTAATTATGAGCAAGATGTGTTTCTTTTTTAGAAGATTTTACAAGATTTGTGTGTGGGTGACACAGAGATTGACTTTGCTGAAAACTTATTATGTAAGGAAACTTAAAGCTGTAGTTTGGTCTAACATTTTTCACTTTTCATTTAGTTTTGGTTAAATATTTCTTACACACTGTAGTTTTGGGATTCTTGTATTGATGATATTTGCCGTTATCTCAAAGGCAAATAATAGCTCTATATGTTTTGATTAAGTACCATTATGAAGCAGTCCTTTCTGTCCCATAAGAGCTTGATACCACTTGTGCCCTAGTGTGTGCATATGTGTATTTGCTTGCACTTACTACTAGGAACTGAGCTGAGGAAGTCTCATTGCAGTAATTACAGCCCTTCTTTGCTCTTAATCTCCTGACTTTTAATGGAGAGAAAAATCCCGTGAGTGAAGGAAGAAGAGGGTGTGAATATTTTAAGAACATGGAGTAAATGATGCTGTTTGCTTAGGCAGAAGTTACTCCCTATATACTGACGTTTATTGGTAATTTTGTTCCATTAAGCACTACAACTTAATGGCTTTTTGTCTTCCTTGTTTTGCTATTTCTCTAACTAACAAGAGGGTTTCTGAGGAGTAATAAGAGAAGGAGGCAAATTTCTGTGAATCCCTTGGGAACAGAATGCAGTTGTGAGAAGTGGGCCAAGAGAGGTTGAAGAGAAGCCAAGAGAGGTTGAAGAGAAGCACAGAGGTCATGACCATGGAGTAGAGCAGATAGGCCAGAGCAGATAACCAATGGCTGCTGGTTGCTACTGGATGGAGCCACAGTTCATTCATAAGTGCAGGACGCTTGTGACCTAGCTGTGTGTCTCAAGTTAATATCAGAAATTGCTGCCAGTAGGGCAGCTTCCCGGCATGTACAGAGCAGCAGCATTAGTTGTCACACGTGTATTTTTAAAAGTTGTGTGATTGAACATATCCCTGCATGTACTTGCTTTCAGTTCCTTTCAGCTAGTGTCTTTTTGAAACCCTAAGAATAGAAGCTTTTATGAAACAGTTTCTGCTCCCCTTCTGCAAGGGCCAAGTCTACTAGAAAGTATTACAGCTGCAGCTTGCACGAAGTAGTACTTTATTTTCCCCATCCTTCCTAAGAGAAGGCACATAACTATGTTGGTTGTTGTGACACGATCAGAGGCTGGACATAGGTCAAAACAAAACACCAGAACTTCTGCCATGTTGCCCTGTGACACCAAGGCCTCTGCCTTTTTACTCTGCATTTCTGAGCAACCCATAACATTAAACAACCCTAATATGACTACTGATACAGCTGACACGCTGTACCAGCAGAAAAAGGATTAAAACAATAGTGGAGGGTGTCTGCAGCTGGAATTTGATGAATCTGAAAGCACAAAATGGATGAAATGTCCATGACATCAGATATATATCAAATATATATCTAATACATCAGAAATGTAACTATGTAGTAAATCATTTGTGAGAAGGTAGCATACTCAAGAGGACTACAAGGATGTCATGAGGAAGAGTATCAGAAGAGCCAAAGTCCAGCTTAATTTGACTGCTGCCATAGAAGAAAGTACAAAGTGCTTCTATAAATACATCAATAGCAAAAGAACAGCTAAGAAATCCTCCATTGGAGGCAGGGGGAAACATAGTCACAAAAGACATGGAAAAGGCTGAAGGACCTAATACCTTCTTTGCTTTAGCCTTTTATTTTAAGACTAGTTGTTCCCTAGGGACTGAGGCCTCTGAGCTAGAAAACAGAAACAGGGAGCAGAATAAAGCCTCCATGCTTCGGGAGAACTGGTCACCAACCTGCCACACTACTTAAGACACACACAGGTCTGTGGGACCAGATGGGAGCCACTCCAAAATACGGAGGGAACTGGTGACTGTGCTCACTGAGACACTTTCCGTCACTTTCCAGCAGTCCTGGTTAACCTGTGAGGTCCCAGGTGACTGGAGATTGACAGATAGACAGCTGTCTACAGAAGGACCAGAAGGAGGATCCAGGGAATTGCAGATCTGTCAGCCTGACCTCAGTGTTAGGGAAGGTCATGGAATAGATCATCCTGAGTGCCATCATGCAGGGCATACAGGACAACCAGGGGATCAGACAGATGAGTTTAGGAAAGGCAGTTCCTGCTTGACAACCTGATCTTCTTCCATGACAGGATGTCTGGCTTAGAGAATGGTGGAAAGGCTGTGTATATTGTCTGCCTGGACTTCAGTAACGCTTTTGACATCATTTCCCACAACATTGTTCTGGACACACTGGCTACTCATGGCTTAGATGGGGGGACAGTTGGCTGAATAAAGAACCATGAGTGGCTGGGCCCAGGGAGTGGTGCTGAATGGAGTTATATCCATCTGGGGCCAGTCACTGGTAGAGTTCCTCAGGGCTCAGTATTGCGGCTAGCCCTGGTTATTATCTATACTGATGGTCTGGACAAGGGCATTGAGTGTAGCTCAGTTGGTTTGCAGGTGACAAGTTGGGTTAGAGTGTTCTGCTGGAGGGCAGGCAGGCTCTGCAGAGGGATCTGCACAGGCTGGATCATGGCTGAGGCCAATGGTGTGAGGTTCAACAAGGCCCAGTGCCAGGTCCTGCCCTTGGGTCACAACAACTCCAGGCAGGGCCACGGGCTGGGGCAGAGGGGCTAGAAAGCTGCCCAGTTCTAGAAAGACTTTGAGGTGCTGGAGCATATCCCCAAAAGAGCAACTAAACTGGTGATAGGTCTACAACACAAGTCTTGTGAGAAGCAGCTGAGGGAGCCGTGGGTGTTCAGCCTGGAGAAAAGGAGGCTCAGGGAACACCTTACCACTCTCTATAATTGTCTGAAAGGAGGTTGTAGCCAGGTGAGGTCAGCCTCTTCTCCCAATGATTGATAGTACAAGAGGAAACAGGCTCCAATTTTTTCGGGGCACATATAGATTGGACAGTAGGAACACTTTCATCACCAAAAGGTTGTCAAGCATTAGACCAGATTCTCCAGGGAAGTGGTAGAGTCAGCATCCCTGGAAGTATTTAGAAGATGTGTAGATATAGCACTTAGTGCCCACCATCAAAGAGGACTAGTTAATAAACTGGATTTGTGTAAGTTCACAAAAGCAGACAGGATACATTCAAAGGTACAAAAGAAGCTGGCCATTTCCTAGGGCAGCAGACTCAAAGCCTTGTGTCCAGAAGTTAACAAGCAGCAGCCTCAGAGATGGTACAGAACCTGACACTATTTAGCGTCCCTATTCTCTACAATACAATATATTGTAGAGATTACAATACAAACAATACAAACTAAGAAAATAAACTTAAACTTTATGTATTCTTCATCTGGAGTCTAAAATTCATGTTTAGATTGCTAAGGTAGTGCAGTTAGCACTGAGAGAAGAAGAGAGTGATGTCATTTGTGCAGGAGGTGCAATTTGGATACATAAATCTGTATCATTCCTTGGAAAAAGAAATTCTTAAATTTTAGATTCAGCAGCCTGAGATGTAATGCTCTCACTTGTACTAGCCAAACCTGGGGGATTAAAATACTAAAAATTAAATAAAATTATATTAAAAAAACCCCTAAGCTTTATCAGAGAAGATTATCTGAAAAAAAGAAATAAGGAAACCTATTCAAATTCAAAATCTTTTAATTTACAGTCTGTTGAGGTTAGTATAAGGCATTAGGAATATACTTCTTACATTATTGTTAGTTTTTCTAAAGAGCTTCAAAGTACATATTTTGCACAGTTTTGGATGCTTTGTGCTCATTAGTAAAAACATTTTTAATGTAAAAGTAAATTGGCAGAGACCAGCCTACTCTGTGTCTGCATGAGAGTTTTTGGTTTATTTTGCCTTCAGCTATTTATAGTGCTAAACCTGGAAATGGAGAGCTCCACACCAAGAGGTTTTCTTACACAAAATTATCATTTCTAGTGATGGAAGAAAGGACACATATCCCTGAATGCCTGAGACCACTGTAGGTCTTCTCTGAGGAGCCCTACTATAGCCTGTTTGTCACTTTGCTTGGGTAGGAGTGTCTTTGCACAAGGCATATTTTCATTTTGAATCCAAGCACATGGTCTAGTCACTCTCCTTGTTCTCCTAGTACATTAGTGGCACTGAATGCATTAAACTCAGTGTTTTGTTTCAAGCTGTACAGTATTGCAAGAAAAGTATTTTACCTATTAACTATAAAGTCTGTGAAGGACTACAAATGGGCTAAAATCTGTATGAATAGAAAATATGCAAGTTAAATATGCTCAATGACTGGGTTTCTCTCAGTAATAATATCAAGTTGTCTGATGTCTGGGACATGAGCAGGGCTACCTCAGTAGTTCAACAGAGGAGAAGAATGGGACTTGCAGTTACCCAGAGTCTGCTTGGAAATATACTTTTCAATAGGACATTGGTTTAGTATGACGTATTAGGTTTACCAGACACACATCTGGAAATTACACCTACAGTAATATATCAGCTTACTGCTTATCTCCCAGCAAACATGTGCCTGAAAGCTCTACAGAGCCTTTGCAACACAAAATTATCACTATTGCAAAAGCCCTGTAGTTAAAGAGGAGAGACTGAGTGTATTGTGTTGGCTCTACTTCTTCTACCTTTTTGAGGGCTTTTTCTATCAATTTTTCTTCATGTTTATTTCTCTTCAGACTGCATGGAAGGAATGTAGGAGCTCCCTACTGGTATTGTATTCATACTCTTAAATTTTCAGTGTGGGAAGTGGCAGCTCTGCGTTCTGTATAATGAGAGCAGCTGAAGAAATTCTGCCTGTCTCAAAAATACAAGCATATGTCAAAGGACTTCTGATCTGTGGGTTAGTGGTGAGAACTGTTACTACGATATGGAACCATCACTTTCAAATGAGACCAGTATTATGTTGGCAGTAAAAATTAATTTTTGCATGCTATGCTGTGTGTTTTGGAAATGGTATGCAAAGGTAAATGGACAGCTTAATTGTCCCATTACACTGAAATAACATTCATCACTGAAAAGCAAATCCATTTCAATGAAGTATGTCACAGATCGTTTTGCATTGCTCCTGAGATGCACCTTCACAGTATATTCATTTGAATTTTACTCTGTCATTCAAATCTGTTGCCAATGGTTATTTCAAGTTAGGTTTATGGGAGAGTAAAGGAATGAAATTTACCCAACTTTCTTTGCACGTTTCATGCAGCCCTGATTTTCTGATTATGGAAAATAAAAACTTAAATACAGCTAGTGCACATATTTGTGTATGCTAAATTTTAGGGAAGACCTACTATTAAATTTTGTCAAGAAAAATAAGTCATTCAAGAACTTATTCTCCATTCCTTCAGAAATTAGACTTACTTTTTAATTTTGCTTTTCATTATGTGTTTGTGTGTGTCTTAGGAGATACCTGGTTAACATTCTTCAAAACCAGGCCATTTCTTATATGGCTAAACCACACAACTGTCACCATGAGATTTCCTAGTTTTGAGCATTCATATTAAAGTAGAAGGTTTTCACCTTCTCATGCTCTCTCATACAAACAAGGAGATCGCGTTTGTAAATATTACCATTGTTTTCACATTCTTCTCCAAGGAGAGGAGAGGTTGTGTGACAGTCCTTTTGAACAATGTGGTTGAGAGGTGGGAATTCCACTCTCCAATCCATGGTCACCTTTCAAATAGTATTTAAGAGCATGTAATAAACAAAGGTCAGACTGGTTCTGCCCTGTTTTTCTCTCATAACTTTCAACTCTCCGTGTGGTCATTTCGAGCGTGGTAAACATTGACAAACAACTAGGGGTTTTTTGTATGTTTTAAAAAAATACGTTTACCCTGTTGTGCACATGGAGTGTCCTTTGTTTTGCTGTGTTCTGCCAGTATTAACTTTTTGTGGTCCCTCTCCTGATTGAAAATCCTATTAATGACTTTGCACTGTGTTTTTTTTCTCCAAGTAAAATCTACTAGCTGTCCTAGTTGACAGTATAATTACACTAATCCTGTAAGTGGGACATATGGAAGGACATAAAATCACTGTAAAACAGAACAAGGAAGTATAATTCAAAATACTTGGGCTTTGTCCATCTTTTTCTGATGCAATCTTCATCCAGTCTTTTTCACTGGAAAAATGGAAAGTGAAATCTGGAAGAGCTGTGACTTCTGTTTTAGAATCAACTAAAAATATACCTGTCCTTTAAATACAGGACAGGACTGTTAGCAAGGAACAAAGGAGACATCTATATTTTTATGAAGTTTTTTATGAAGCATCTATTTTTTAATATTACCTTCTGATTGCTTTGGGTTTTCTTCTTTTATAAAACAAAGTTTTGAGCTAATACTCACTTTCCCAAACCAACCAGGTGTAACCCCACAACAACTGATGAGATTGTTGTGTATGGATCTGATGACCTCCTTCACTGTTTGATGCTGACCCATCTGTGCTGGCAGTGTCTATACAGTGAGGGAGAGCTGTGTGACTGAAGCATGTTAGCAGTACTGCAGAGAGGGGCAGAGCAGAGACCTTGGATGGGGCCTTCATTTTATCCTTTTGACTGCAGCATTAGCACGACTGATGGTTGTGATGGCAGTATCTTGTATCCACTGCATTACCTTAGCTTCTGCTTTTCTCTGTGAAGCTCATACTGTTCCAATTGCTGTGGATTTTACTGTCTGTCTGTGGCAGGATACAATAATTTCCTTTCATAAGGACACCTTTCATACCTTTTTCCTTTCATATCTGACACCTTGTCTGTTTTTGTGGCCATGAGAGACAATGCTGACATCTTTAAATTCTTTGCTCTCTCATCATAGGCATCTTGTTCAGTCTTCAGGGGGATGCCTAAAAATTCAGGTTGAATGGGAAGCTTGCAGTTTAAAGTAGAAGCACTTGTTATCTTCTGTAAGACTTTTTGAAACAGCAGTTTCACTAACTTTAAGCATAGTGTAAGGCACATGTATTCTTTGATCTAATGGAAAGAAAGAGAAATTTCAGACTGAATGCTGTTTCTTTAATACAGTATTAAAGCAGCTAGGAACATGGGCAAGGACTCTTAGGAGGCAAGTGACTTGATTCTTTTCCAAGCAGGTGTACATTTTCACCTTGATTGTGCTTTGATATTCAGTTTTCAATGGAATAATTCAAGATGCATTTACGACAAGTTTTCGTTGTTTCTTGAACTCATCATTAGCATCAGCTGTGCTGTACTGTTGATGCAATACCTGTTTGTCTGCAAAAATCATGTTATTTTAACTGAAGCATAGCAGTTCAGGTGCATTTTTCATATGATGTTGGGAGTAATTATAAAATTCAGTTACAGAAGTCCTTCCCCTTGGGAATATAGAGGAAGGTTTTAAGGCACCAGCATGGATTCAAGACCCTAATAGTGTTAGAAAGCTCCCGAATTTGTCTATTTTTTCCTCAGCTATCTCTTCTTTATCTGTTTATTTGCTTGGATTTTCTTATAAATTGTTTCCTGCTTGCTGTAGCACCTTTCTAGCTTGCTTGAAATACCACTCAGGCAAGATGTCACATTCTGTTGAAAAATATTTTGACTTTCTGGCCCACCTGGAGTACTGACAAGTTTCCGCTGGAATGCCAGGTCGTCTTTGGTGCCACATGTGACCAAACAAACATGAAGGTTCCTGTTTAGGAATTACTATTAGGCTATAATAATTCCTCAGGCTCTTTCATGTTTTATTTTGACCACTGAAATAATGTTCAGATATAAGCGCATTAGATGAGAAAATACATACTCTTCTCTCATATTTTCTTAAAGATGCCCCATTACCACAATGACAAAATAATTCATTTTGCAATAAGTAGGCATTATAAGAAGTTCCACTAGTAGTGTGCAGGTTTATGACCTACACAAAGAAGCAGGACAGCTGATTATCTCAGTTAAGAAAACCCAAAGCATCGGGTCCAAAATTTCCATGTCTTACACTCCAGTATTATTTGGATTGAGACTTAGAAAAAACTGCTCATGAAAGCACAATGGGAAAAGGATAATTTCTACCTTGTATTGTAACTGAGAAGCAGCAAGGAAATTGTCAGCTTGTGTCTGTTCTCTACTCAACTCTCCGGTAAATAACTGGTAACTCTGGACCTCCCATGGCTAATTCAAAAATCATTTATTCTTACTTCAAGTTCTGTCTGATGAAATGGGTTTTATTACAGTACTTCCAGTTACCAGTGCTCTACCAATTCACTAAGTCTTTCCTTCTGGACGTTTCTTAAGCTAGCAGCACCATTGTAATTAAGAACTAACAAAAATCACCCTAAATAAAAAAATGGAGGGAGCAGGGTAGGGCAAAAATGTGTGAAGTGTCTTTTTGGAATCACGTTTTAGTCTTGAATATTTTAATTCAAATTTAGGATGCAGCTGTCCCCTTTTCCAGTATGGTGTGGAGGAAAATGCAAGTTGTGGTAGTTTGGTAGGTGCACTGAGAGCAATGTAAGTCTCTTTTGCTTTGGCTATTCCTCAAAATAAAAACATGCAATTACTTGGCTAGTTGCATTTAATGCTGAATTGATTTGCTTTACCAAGCACCACTCTATAGTGATGAATATGTTTTCCTAAAGAGGAGGAGCAGATGAAGCAATTTAAAATCCCCAAGTCCTTCTCTTCAGCTTGCATTTTCCTCTTTCTTTGTGCACAAAGGGATGGTGTCTCTTCTCTCAGTTATGTATGACAGCTTCTTCAGCAGTACATTTGTTGATGACTTTCATCAGCACTTAGTTGCTCAGGAATTCACTTTTTGCTGTAGTTCTTCTGTAGTTAATAGATGAAAAGGCCTGGAAAATTAGTTAATGGCATTATCAGGATAGATGTATTGATAGCCTGATTCTCAATGCAAACATATTCTGAGTTACTGTGGAGATAATATGTCATCTTCAGCTACTCTGCATTATCTTGTCATGGAGTTTCTGGCAGCCAGGTCACTGTAGTCCCTGTGAGAAGTGTGTTTTTCCAGGCAGGATGGAGAAGGATCTGAGCAGTGCCAGGAAGTTAAGGACAGAGATAAATGCTTTTCACATTTGTATTTGCGAAGAAATATTTAGTAGTAATGATAATTTATGTGATAAATTTTAAATATTAGTCTGACAAAACAATGCCAAAGGGCTTGTTTATACATTTAGGAAGTTGCAATTTATTCTTCACTATGCCAGCAGTAGGAAAATAGGAAATTTTTTTTGTGTGTGTGTGTGAATACTGCTGTTGTGGTTTGACACTGGCCGAACACCCGGCACCAATGAGAGCTGTTTGCTCACTCTCTCCTGCTCCAGCTGGGCAGAGGAGGGAGAAGGCAAAAAAATTAGTGAAGGCTTCATAAGTGAGACAAGGACCAGGAGAAATATTTCAAGGGCAAAACAGGCTCAACATAAAGTTGCAAAGTGAAATTTTATTACTAACAGAATCAGAGGACGGTAATGAGAAGTAAAATAAGTCCTTAAAACACCTTTTCCCCCTAGCCCCTCCCTCCTTCCCACCAAAAGTGCAGGGATACAGGGCATGGGGGCTTTGGTCATTTCATCAGTGAGATTTTCTTCTGCTGCTCCAGGAGAGGAGTCCATCCTGTTCCAGGAGAGGAATCCTTCCCCTGTGAGGCCACGGGGTCCCTCCCACGGGAGACAGCTCTGTGTGAACTTCCCCAGCGTGGCTCCACTCTCACAAGCAGCAGCCAAACCGCACCTGCTGCAGCCTGAGTCCCTCCCACGGGCACAGAGCCCTCCCAGATCTGCTCCTGGGCAGCTCTCTCCCATGGGGTGCAGCCCTCCAGGGACAGGCTGCTCCAGCCTGGAAGCAGGGCACCCTCTCTCCACTGGATCTCCCATGGGACACAGCCTCCTCCAGGCATCCACCCGCCCCGGCATGGGCACCTCTTCCATGGGCTGCAGGTGGATCTCTGCATCCCTGTGGATCCCCATGGGATGTGGGTGGATCTCTGCATCCCTGTGGATCTCCACAGGCTGTGGGTGGATCTCTGCATCCCCTGTTGATCCCCACAGGCTGTGGGTGGATCTCTGCATCCCGTGTGGATCCCCACAGGCTGTGCATGGATGTCTGCATCCCCATGGATCCCCATGGGATGTGGGTGGATCTCTGGATCCCCACAGGCTGTGGGTGGATCTCTGCATCCCCTGTGGATCCCCACAGGCTGTGGGTGGATCTCTGCATCCCTGTGGATCCCCACAGGCTGTGGGTGGATCTCTGCATCCCCTGTTGATCCCCACAGGCTGTGCGTGGATGTCTGCATCCCCATGGATCCCCATGGGATGTGGGTGGATCTCTGCATCCCCATGGATCCCCATGGAGAGTGCATGGATCTCTGCATTCCCGCAGATCCCCAGGGGCTGCAGGGGCACAGCTGCTCCACCATGGTCTCACCACAGCCTGCAGAGGAATCTCAGCTCTGGTGCCTGGAGCAGCTCCTGCCCCTCTCTCTCCACTGACCTTGGTGTATCTTTTTTTTTTCCCTCACATGTTTTCACCTCCTTGTCTTTGACAGGAAGCAAAATCCTGTGACTTTGTTCTGATTTTCTTCTTAAATGTGTCATCACTGAGGTGCTACCAGCCTCTCTCACTGGGCCAGCTTTGGCCAGCAGCATGTCCATCTTCAGAGCCAGCAGGGTTTGACTCTGCTGGACATGATGGAAGCTTCCAGCAGCTCCTCACAGGAGCCACCTCTGTGGCACCCCTGCAACCAAAAACGAGATCATGTCAAACCATTACAACTACCTTCATTACATAAGAGACCATAATGATCTAGAGAGTAAAAGTAGCTGGTCTGGCAGTTTAATGAGACAAGTATCTTACATATGTTTTTTTATCATGGACCATAGGTACTGATACTTGTGGAGTATTGGATCACATAGCTGATAAAACAAGCACAAGAGAAAAACTTTGTACTAGGAAGTTTTCCAGGCGTTTAGTAACATTTTAGGCTTTATATCTGTAACAGTAAATGTTGTATTACTGTCCATTTAACCACTCAAAAGCAAATGCAAGCCATTTGAGGCAGAAATTAATTTATTTTAATCTGTAAAATTGACAAAACCACAGAATCAGAATATTCTGAGTTTGAAGGGACCCACAAGGATCGTGAAAGTCTAGCTCCTGGTCCTGCCCAGCACCATCCCCACAAGTCACACCATGTGCCTTAGAGCATTGTCCTAATGCTTCTTGAGCTCTGTCAGGCTGGTGCTGTGACTGCTTCCTTGGGAGTCTGTTCCAGTACCCTGGGTGAAAAGCACCCTCTGGGTGAAAAACCCTTTTCTTATATCCAACCTAAACCTCCCCTGACACAGCTTCAGGCCTTTTCCATGTGTCCTGTCACTGGCCACCACAGAGATCAGTGCCTTCTGCTCCTCTTCCCCTTTCAAAGAAGTTGTAACTGCAATGAGGTCTCCCCTCCTATTCTCCAGGCTGACCTTATCTCAGCCACTCCTCATATGGCTTCTCCTCAAGGCCCTTCACCCTCCTTACTGGCTTCCTTGTGTCATGTTTCCTACTAACCTCTCTTTCACTCCCCTTTCTTTCCTGCTTGGCTACTCTGGATTGGTATGTGAGGTTGTTGCTGTCTGTGGTTATTGGGGTCTAATGCTTGTTCAAAAGTGGTTGCTCTGCTCATACTCACAGAACTTTGTACTTCTGATCATTACTTGTCAGTAATGTGTCAGTTCTGGACCTCCTTATCTTCCCAGATCAGATGCATCCAGTCTAAGGTTATGGAAGCAGGCAGGATTGAATACCATAGCATTACAGAAAGTAAAAATAGAGGTAGCTGAACACCAAGCCACAAGACACCTGCTGTGATAACAGATGCAATTGTAACACACTTTTAGAGAAGAATGAGTCCAGAGGCTGAAAGCGTTGCTTGTTTTGAGGGACAAACAGAAGTGAATACTGAGCCACATTTAAATATTTGTCCATACTCATAAATGACTTTTACAGATGTGTGGAATGGAACAAAAATGATTGATTTGTGCTGATATAATGATATAAGGCATGGCTTACTGAAGTGGCAAGAGACTTTCTAAACTGTCAGGTGCATGTACAGTGTTCAGATGTTCTTGTTGCTGCATTTCATAAGTAGAGATTTCTTTTGAGGAAGCAGTGACATATCCATCAACAGGAGGATGTATCCTTTGCTTTTCCAGGGACAAAATCATTGGAACTAAATTCATTGCTCCTCAGTATCAGTGCTTCCACTAAGCCAATGATACTACTCAGATTTCGGTTACACCCCAAGGAAACAGCCATGGCAGTGGCTCTGCTTATTCTACTCATCACTCTTCTCCTATTGGCATCATATAGAGCTGAGAACGAGACAGTTCTTTTCACTCTGTTAGTGTTTGAATACTGTGGTTAAAAAATAGATGGGCTTTTGATGCAGAAAATGTTGGCTATCTTGTGCTGTCACTTGCAGCCACAATATTATATATTAAAAAAATTTTAAAAAGTTACATTTCTATTTAAAAATTCATTTTAGGGTAAGATGGTGAAAGGAATGGGGGGTGCCATGGACCTTGTATCCAGTGCGCAGACCAAAGTGGTTGTCACCATGGAGCACTCAGCCAAGGTAAGGCTCTGCCACTTCTTTCTAAATCAGTGTTTTGTGCTGCATAAAAGACAAAAAATAAGCAGGAAAAAAGGACATATTCGTTCTGCTGCTTTGTGAGGATTTGACAGTTTTGCTGTTAGCTATTATGGTGATGCAACTGGAGGCTACGTTAATATGATTCCTTTCCTCTCGTCAGTGAATCATTCACCACGGGGAAAAAATGAAACATTAACTTCATGTTTAAAAGCTGCACACATTTTTTTAGCTACTTCATGCATCTTTAATGAGGGTGGCCATTGCCAAAGCTATAGTAGTTGCTACTCTACTCTTTGCCTCAGAATAATTTGAAAAACGAGGTTTCCCATGGTTAAATACTTGTCATGATGGAAAGATGTTTACCTTTGAAGTTGCCAGTGACATTGGTACTGGCAGCTTGATAGAATATGTGATTTTGACGTAATGAGATGCAGGCTGCCTTACATTATTATGTGTAAGTGTTTAATCTTGAGACTTCTTTGTGGGGGCAGTGATATAGGTATATGCTATAGATAGAAGTCCCTTCCAAAAGATCATAGGAAACTTTTCATTTGAAACTTCTAAGACAGGAGAAAAATCTCTATCCCGAATGTTTAAAAATTTACTTTTTGTTTAATTTTTGTGTTTCTGTTTTTCCATATTTATATGTCTGCTACAAGAATTAATTTTGTATTGTTCAAAGAAATATCTCTTGTCAGAATTTGCATGGTTAACTATAGTAAATATGTAAATATGTCAGTAAATATATTAACGGTTGTGTGTTTTTTTAATGAGATTTAAAGAATTAATTTTCACTTGAAAAAAACCAAATATATATTGAAAAATATAGTAGTTTCACAATAGTTTTACTAAACTGTGATCTCAAGGGGCACATTTTGAGCAACAGGGCTCAGTTTAACCTGATAGTTTTCATGTTCATATGCATCAATAAGTGAACTAAAGTATAAAATAAATTCATCTTTATGACTTGGTTCACTATCACACAGCCTCCCAAAAACTGTAGTAACATAGGGTGTTATCCATTTGCTCAGACACACACTTCAGGTATTAATGTGATCTGAATAAATATTTATGCTAAATGTCTACTTACTGTGGAATTTGGTTGAGGTTTAGAGTCCACACACAATATAATTATGCAAACCAGTTTTTCTCCTAAAAGTACTACAATGTTTGGAAATTGTTTGCTGAGTTGTTTTTGTTTTGTCTGTAGGAGTACTGAAACAGGAAAAGAATGAAAACAGAGATAGGTTCACTGTTATGAACAGGTCAGGCATAGAATTATTTATTTTGACATATATATACCTACTTTGGGCACTTTTGTGCATGGTGCACCTGGTGTGTGCTTCTGGAGAGCCAGTTACAGGTTTTCAAAAATTATTTCTTCTGCTTTTGTGTGAAGGCACTGCCAAATTAACAATATGTAATAATTTTATTTTACTCTTATTTTTAAATGGCACTTTTTCCTCTTTCCTAGCCACTTTCTGGGGTTTTCATATTGATGCTCTTGCTTGCTCAGATGTGAAGATGATGTTATATAGAAATCTAGTGTTTAGAGATCAAAACTGCTGTTAGACTTTTCAGGTGCTCTTTCTTTTTTTTTTTTTTTTTTTTTTTTTTTTTTTTTTTTTTTTTTTTTTTTTTTTTTAATAGTAAAGTAAATCTAGCCAGGGGCTATACATGAGGCCAGTTCTGAGAGTCAGAAGGCTTTTTGTGGGGGTGACTGTATCTTCCACAGCTGATTTTCTGTTCATGGCTTTTCAATTCGTTACACCAAATATTTTATCGAAAACTTATTGTATCTGAATGTCTGATCAGAGAAGTCCTTTGCCCTGCTCAAAGCCCAGTGTGCTGCTGAATGAAAGAAAAGCCTGCATGTACTGAGTCTCTTGTGTCTGCTGGCTCTTTTGTAAAGGGACGTTTCTGTAACCGTATTCTCCAAATAAATAAGAAATCTACCATCAGACATGAAAATTTCCTGTAAATCAACAGCAGCCAAGATTTGATGAATGGAAATAGAGTGGAAGACATGGGGTATGGGCAGTGCCTTCAATGGACATGTTCAAATGGTGCTGCAAGAGGTAGTTCTTGCGCTAGTTTGCCTGAATTATAATCTTGTGACGGATCTTCTAATCCTTTTCAAGTTTGGTTGTTTGTTTTCTTTTAATAGTGAGGCTTATTAAACATTAAAGTAATTTTTTTAAGAGTTTAATAGCCCTTCTCCTTTCAGTACACATGTTGCAGTTTTTAAACATAGAAATAGGCTAAGTCCTTGCAGCACAGGCAGAACATAATTTACACTAAATTATGATGGTGGAATTAGTAACTTACTTGTCTTACCACTCAAATAAATACTCAAGGAACTTTACTCTTTTAAAACTCTGATATGATGTATGTTACAAATACAAACGAATATGCTCAATCCCAGGTTAAATACATTTTTAATTACTTAAGTTTCTACATGTAATGAAAACCAAAATGTACAGAAGATAGATGTGAAATCAGCTTTGTAGAAGAATCTTCAGCTTAAGAACTGCTCTTGAGGAAGGGTACAGACAAGTACACAAAATGATGAGGGAATGGAGAAGGTGGATGCAGAATTGCCACTGCCTTGTGAACAAAGTAGGGATAACTGACTAAAATTAGTTAAAACAAGAAGAAACACTTCCCACAGCCAGCTAATGAAGTTGTGGATGATAGCAGAATGATGCAAAAATCTCAAGGAATTAAGTCTATTTAGAAGGGACTAAACTATTTTATAAGATTCAGTTCATCAATGACAATTCAATACAGCTGCCTGAATGCAGTCTCTGCCTCAGAAAATCTGTTAATTACAGCATATCAGGAACCAAGAGGACATATCTGCAGAAGGATATTTCAATTTTTGCTTAGGCCACTGAGAGATACTTGGCAAATGGATCTTCTGTCAAATTCATTAGTTTTTCTTAAAGTATTTTTTGCTAAATTACCTCCTCTTTCATAGCCACGAATAAAAGAAAAATAGAATATGAGCTTGTTATTTAATGTCTAAACAGTTCCTATGCATTTGTGTCTAATTTGCTAAATAATGCCTGAGAGAATTAGAAGTCAAGTTCTTACCCCCATACCGTCATTGACATGTTATCCAAAACACAGTAAAGTAAGGGCTGGTAATTGTTCCATGTTGTGAAATCAGTTGTCTACACTGTTCAGAAAAACAGAATGGAGACAGGTTTTAAGCACTTGATTTGGGCATGACTGAAACATGGATCACTGAATTGAAAACTCCTTTCTCACGCTGCGAAAAGTTCTGATTTTAATGTGGAAGATTTTTGTGGAAGACTAAGGACATTTTTGTTCTTCAACAGCAGAATTTTTTATTTAAAGCGGACTGGAACACCTAAGGTTTTATGTATCTACACAATAGTCTTTTTCTTTATCTGAAAAAATCCTGAATAAATATGAATACATTCAGATGGTAAAAATCATGCAGTTCTGTTTAAATTGCTCTTTTTATAGTGCCCTGATGGATGTCTTCCAAAAGTCACAGAATCATTTAGGTTGAAAAAGCCATCTAAGATCATTGGGTCCAAACTTTGAAAAGATCAGGAAATGCGTTTCATCTTTAAGGCTAGCTGGTAATACAATAATCTTTAGCTCAGGTGTTAAGAAGCTCAAATGTTTCGGTTCTCAGGGTCACAGGAGCCATTCAAGCTGTCATCTCTGTATGTCCATGCATTTCAATCTCAATTGGGTACCAGGAAGACGCTTCATTTCACAGGGCTGAAAAGTGTATCTGATATATTACTAAAGATATCACAAATAGCATAGATTAATCTTGGCTCTTAGGCAAATGGCACAAGGACATTCTCAAGATGGACAGGGTATAAGTAGACGAGTTGAAAGTAACTAGAATGAAGAAATAGTTCCTCACACAGAAAGATAGATTCAAAAGCACATGGATTTCTCATTGCGTTATCACTCAGGAGTCAGACTGGCTGTGAGATGGCCCCTGATTAAGCATCAAGGTAAACTGCTAATTGTAAATGGTTGAATGAGACATGTTATACTCTCAGAGATTTGAAATGCATAACTGAAAATTGACAATTAGCCAGGAAAAAAAAAAAAGGGCATGGAATAATAGGAGAAGTGTGCACTTAATGCTGCTTCTGTTAAACACTAAAAAATACTGACCAAAATGTGATGATCCATCTGCCTTATATCCTGCCAGAGCTCTTGCAGCCTGCATTAACTTAGTATTATCTAGAGCCATTTTTGAACTAATTTTTTTAAAAAATGAAGAAAAAGGAAAAAAAGACCAGGACTTTCCCAGAGACAGTACGGGTAAATAAACTGGATTTACTGTTTTGAGAGCATAACTGCACTTGATCTCTGAGGATTTGAAGTTCCTCTGTGTGTGGCTGATCCTGCACATACCTTTTGTGATAAAGGATAAAACAGGGAGATACATTGCTTATAATGTTGTTCCCTAATTTTTGTCCTTCATGTGTCATCAATGAGGTTCCATGTATCTCTTGTCCTCACATTGTATCAGGAAGGGCAGATTATTAAGCAGCAGTATGCAGGACTTCTAAACTCAGGAGTCTGCTCAGTGGTACAGTGAGATTCTTACTAGTCACCCATAGAAGTGAATTCAAAGAGTGTTCTAAGCACATTGAATGTTTAAATAACACTGAATGGCTACAGCTGTGATTTTCATGAACATATTTGAATTCTTAAAAAACTCACATTTGAATGTTGTTAAACACAGGGCAATGTCCATAAAATCTTGGAAAAATGCAGTTTACCACTTACTGGGAAACAATGTGTTGACCGCATCATTACAGAAAAGGTAAAGTATTTTTCTTGACTCTTTGTTAATAATCTTGTCCTCTATCCCTAATAATAATTGCAAAGCTTAGCAAATATTCAGCATTTGTTACCACTGAAGGGAAAAGATGGCCCTGGAGTTTAGATCCAGAAGACTTGGGATTCATATTTTTCCTTTTAAAGTTTTGACATCTAGCATACTGAACTGTATGCTTAGATGCCTTCAGAACAAAGATGTCACGTATGACAGGCATGAAAAATGTGTATCTCCTTGTTTTCCCAGTGAAAATTTGCTGTGCAGATTTTCAAATACGGCTGCAATCACAGCTTGGGAGGCAAAGGGATATTATTGTTTGCTTCTGGTAGGGTTTTTTTGTTTGTTTTTATTCTTTTGTTTTGTTTCGGGTTTTTTTTTCCAGCAGAGCACACATAGGCTGGACAATTGGCATCTTTCATGTATACTACATACTATTTCAGAGAAATAGTGGCTGTAGCAGAGCTTTAGTTCTTTTTGTCCTTACTTGATTCCATTTTTTGAAGCAATTTATTCTCCAGTGGAAGTACATATGAGCATCTCATACTGCTATTGCTCAAAGTACATTAGTGGATCTTTTCAGCAAAGGATAAGTGACTTAGGGTTTTTTGCTGTAATCATACTCCTTTTATTTTTGGTGTTTATGTTTTTAAGGTCTTAGTCTCTCTGTGAGCCATTTATCATGCCAAATAGAATGCATCAAAGGTGCTGATGAAGAATTTGCCTTCTCATGGTGGGATATTGCTACATCTAAAGGATTTTTCTTTGCAAAGGGAAAATATATTAAAATATGGACATTTTCTGGGTTTTTAATTAGTCTTTTACCAACTGGCCACATACAAATGTAAGATACAAAGTAAATGGGAGGGAATGAGAACTAGAGAGAATAGAAAATAAACAAGTAGAAGTGTCTCTAATATTCATCAATTACCATATCTTATGGTTTTATTAGGAAATGATACAAATGTGCAGCAAAATTTAGATAGTGTTGCAAATTCTGTTTCCAAGCTAGCATCCTGAAATGTTTCTTATGCTCAGCTTCTCTTTTAAGACTTAAAGAAGCTGTCTTTTTCCACTCCCATAAAAAGGAGTTTCATGTGCCCAGAGGACAACTACACTTCAGGACACTTCTGTGATGAACCTAGGATTTCACTTTCATTTCAAGTTCAAGTTTCTCTGGTCTTCTGCTACTAAGCTTTTATTTTTAAGGAAAATTACTTTAGACCTTATGGTTTCCCTGGCAACTAGCTTGCAACCTGTGTATCTCCCTCTGGTAGGCACTATTAAAGTGCACATTGTTTTGCAGGTATTTTTATTTGATGCACTTTAAGTCTCAGAGGTGGTTTGCATAACTTATGAAGACATCAGATAGAACAGCCTTTGCTCCTTTAGCCTCTTCCTCTCAGGGTTTCTTTTAAAAATACTGCAGGGAATCTTGTCTTCAACTGCTAGCTTCTAAAAATTCTAGCATTTGCATTGTGTATGCAATAGCTATTGGAGAACCTTATAGTCGGTCAAAGATGATCTCTCTATTTGCCATGAAATGAAATGAAATAAAATAATGGGGGAGAGACATTCTCTTCCCCTGTTTCTTTTGTGGTCTCTTGGTGGATGTTGTCTTGCAGCAAAGAACATCTCAGCCCTTTCCTTAGAACCTCCCATTCTCACCAGATTGGAGAAGCAGGCAAGGTCCACATTTCCTGCAGTTGTACTTTTTCCCCACAAAACTAACATATACGAGACTCTAGATACTCGAACACATTATAGATTATCTTTCTCGGTACAAATAAATGCAGCAGAAATCTTTACTGGTCAGTCATGGGAGTGAAAAGTGGCATCTTTTAATGCTTAAATGTTTACTTAATCTGAAGTGGTTGTTGAAGGAATACTATCTACTTCAGCACACCGTTTTGTACAATGTTACTGCATTTGCATCCTCATTTTATCTTCTAATAATAAAATAATTATGTGCTTGTTGAACTTCATAGGCAGTGTTTGATGTGGACAAGAAGAAGGGATTGACCCTCATAGAAATCTGGGAAGGACTGACAGTGGATGATATCAAGAAAAGCACTGGCTGTGACTTTGCAGTAAGTAATTTTACAAACCAGTACAGTTTGGAGTCAGAACAAATATTCTCCACAAATACTTATCACATGAGGGCTTGTAGTTGAAGTAAGTTTCATCTTTATAGGTCAGGACTGAATAGATTACTGTGGGATTTACAATGAAAGGTAATTTGGGGCTGATAATAGCGGGATGATGTCAGAAGCATCAGAAGCTAGGAGAATTAGGAGAGATGGAGAAATACTTAAGAGTAAAAAGGCAAGTGGAAAGGTATCGAGCTATTCATGGGTTAGGGTCTTAAAAGGCCAAGAGCATTTTCTGGTTATTACAAAGTTGTTTATTATAGAAATGCATCAGTCTCGAAGGCAAGAGTTCTAAGCACGTGGTCTTACTAAAGTTATCAAGCCGAAAGTCCCAGTGGGGTGTAACGGCCAATTGACAGAGAGTCCCAGCCATGGGGAAAAGCAAATTGACAAGGAGTCCCAGTGACAGATGGACAAGGAGTCCCAGTCGCGAGAGCAGAGGCAGTTTCCCAACCCACAGGAATGAGGGAGGGAGTGTCCCAATCACAGAACAAAGGCAGTTTCCCAGTGCAGAGAGAGAGAGACCCGTTCCCAAGCAGCATTCTCAGTGCCAGCGACTGCAACAGCAAAAGCCCTGGCAGCAACCTAAGTGATGTATAATACCTGAAAAAGTTCTGGCAGCAGTTCTCCAGCAAAGCCCCTTTCTCTCTTGTAAATGGCAGGAGGATGGATAGATCATCAAAGAATCGATGGATCAATACCATTGCCCCCAAACCAGGGGATTTCTATCCATAAACCATAAACACATATTCATATCCCTGTCTATAATTACCCAATCAACTAAGAACACAGTTCTAAAACATTCTTTCTGCACCAATCTAAACTTAATATTGAAAGTATGTAAAACTATGAAAAACTATGAAGGATGGTATCAAAACCTACACATATAGCATATCTATTAACGTAAAAAGCTCTATCTCATTTACGTAAAAATTGTACCTGCTCTGTCTATCATCACTCTACCTGTGAGTGATGTCCTACTTTGCTTTTCTTATGTCTAAAGCTAAGTTGCCAGGCCTCAGAACTCTCGGTCTTGTGCTGGCTGATAGATGCTTGATGCTTAGAGTATATTGACTTAAAACTAAAATCTAAACTTCTACTTCATATTTACATGGCTTAATATATTAATTAATTTCTCTAAAGGCTTTAATTCTATCCCTGCATTTCTCTCTCTCTGGGTTCTCCAGGGAGAGATGCATCCCAACAGAAAGGAAACATCTATGCTTTGAATATGGGAGCTGATTAATCTCTGAGAAATGGATAAATATTTATTTTTTCACGGTGTAAGTTAGTTCACCTAAGTCTCTGTAGCTAAGTTTCCATTCTGTCTTTAGGTGTAGTTGTGAGTCTTGTTGACAAGAGCGACTACAGTTGTCCCATCCATGTTAGTAGTGCCAATCAGTGAACTGCTCTAAGACTGCCTTGTACAAATGGAACTTATGCTCTGCATTAATCCAGAGAGCCCCTGCCTTTTGACATTCACATTAATTCTTAAGTCTCACTTAATGCAGACACAAGACTGCCTTATTAATGGAAGGCTGTAGCACTCTAGAGTGTAACCGAATGCATGTGTGGTTTCTTCTTGGCCTGTCCCTACATCAGCATTTCAAAATCTTTTCTTCTGTTGTGAAGTCTCTCTAGGCAGTTCAACCCTCCTTTGGCAAGGGCAGCAAGTATGACAGTGTACAAATTGTACTGTAAAAATAGTTCAGGAATATTTAGTAATGAAGTAAAATACTCCTTTTTGCAGAGTTTCATGGCATGGTTATGGCACCTAATTGACAGACCACAGAGCATTTAGTATGTGCAAGGGTTTTTTACTAAGGCTTTGAGCATGCTCTTGGTAGTAAGGAAACTTCCTGAGCAATGAACCAATGAAATTTCATTTATTTCCCATGTCCATAAGAGAACATTTCTGTTAAGTAAATACAATTATGTGTGGTTCTCATTAGATATATTAAATAAAGGTCTGTTCATTGCTGAAAGTACCGTTAATTATCTGAGAAAAAGATGTTGGATTAAAGACTAGTGGCCTGCCTGCAAGCAGAGTGCTACAGAATCACTTCGCTGAACCTGACTATGCTAGGTTACTAACTTTCCATATAATATTTTAAGAAAGTCGTTATTATTTTTTAAAGCGGAACCAATATACATATGTATATTCCATATACAGCAGTTCTGTGTGGAAATAAAATGATTCATTCAGCTTTTGACTTTGATCTAGTAAAAAAATACCAATATTTTAGAACTTTGATAAAGTCAGGACTTCTTTTTCTTGGGCTGATCTGCCTGTCAAGCAGCTAGCATCCAGAAGTAAAACATAAAAATGAACTTTGTAGGTTTATATCTATCACAGTCAGTCACTTTATTTTGTTCTTTTGGATTTAATTTGGAGAGTAACTTCTTATGAATTTGAAGATGCAAGGTTTAGTAAGCATTTAAATAGATATAAACTACAGGAAAGGACTTCGGTTTTCAGAAGACATTGAAAACACTCCTTACTTGTTCTAAACGTGTTTGTGTGAAAGGATCTGGGGCTTTTTTGGTTGAGATGATCAAGAGATACTTCTTCAATTAAGTGATGTTTCCCAGAATAAAGACAAGCTGCCTATGTTCAAGGCAGTGAAAGCAGAAGCAAACAAAAAATTCAGAGAAAGAAGTGGTAAGTCTAAAATAGTGGGCTATGAGATGAAGCTTTGCAGCAGGTATGATAGGGCAAGACAATTGCGTTCAAAGAAAAGTTTAACACCACCCACTCTTCCTTAGTGCTTTCCTGGAGAAGTTACAAAGGAGTGATATAAGCTTCAAATCTTAATGTTGCCTGAAGTTAGGAGTTGATGAGAGGTACTGGAGCAATACACTGTCTGACTCCCTGGGATATGTCTCTCCAAGATCAGGAAGGGACCCTTCACGGGCACCTAGCTCTCCAGAAAGCAAACTCCAGCACAGTCTACGTTGTTCAGCTGCTGCAGTCATGCATGAAATCACGAGCTGTGGGCATGCAAAATGTAGATGCTTCTTGGTTTATGCATTTACATGTGCTTATCTTGAAAGCAGTGTCTTGCATAAATGCTTGCAAAGCAATTCTTATTTGCAAAGTATGTACCTCTTACCTATGCCACAGCACATGCGTGTGTCAGCATGATTTACTGATGGCTCCTTACAAAAGTGCCCACAGTCCCTACAGCACTGCAGACTGAAAGCATGATATGAACCTTAATTATTTGTTTATTAAACCTGTGCCATGGAAGAACAGTAGCCCTTCTTTCTTTCTTTCTTTCTTTCTTTCTTTCTTTCTTTCTTTCTTTCTTTCTTTCTTTCTTTCTTTCTTTCTTTCTTTCTTTCTTTCTTTCTTTCTTTCTTTCTTTCTTTCTTTCTTTCTTTCTTTCTTTCTTTCTTTCTTTCTTTCGTTCTTTCTTTCGTTCTTTCGTTCTTTCGTTCTTTCGTTCGTTCTTCCCTCCTCATCCTGTAAAGAATGTTTCCAGGCCATAGTGTCCCAGTCCTGCTGTCACTGAAATCCTTACCAAAACTTTTGAAATCTTTGACAGCAAGACTGGGTTGCTGTTGTGTAATATTGCACCCTTGATGGCCTGAATTTCATATACAGCAAACAACTAGAGCTTCTTTGCTCAGTTTTGAATTTCAGAAAATAGGAATTTGAGGACAGTGATAGGCAGTTATTCAGACTGCAGCATTCTTGGTCCTTTTTTTTTTTACATTTCAAAACTCTGCCTCGGGCTTTCTTGCAAGAGTAACAGTTGTGCTTGTGATTATTTATGTTCACTGAGTAAGACATCTTGGGTTTATTTATATCAGTGACAGGAGCTTTAGTGATATTGTATTGCCACAGTAAAAACATGATCATATATTTTCCTAGTCTGAAACAGAACTAATCAGGGGAAAATGAGGAGCTGACTCCTTTTTTCTAGTAGCTTTTTTTTTCTGTAGATGCAGTGTATGATCTGAACTAAAACAAATGTCTCTCTAAGTTCACTAGAAATGAGATTTTAAGAGATGGCTGTGTATCTGTCTCACCCCATGCAGACTACTGCTGTTTGGAGAGGAGAGTTTCATAGTCTATATGGCCATATTTGAGACACGTATGACTATACAATTCCATTTCACAGCCTGCTTACTTACTTGGAAAAACATCTCCTAAAGAACATTTACAAAACAAAATGTCAAAGGAAACATGATTTAGAGTCAACAATCTTCATTATAGACTGGCATCATTTAAAAAATAAACAATCCGCCCTCAATTTTACTGTGCTGTGAAGACAAAATGTTGGCTTATCTTGCATGCTTAAATAAGATTTGCTGTAGCCCAGCATATAGATCACCTTGGCAGGCAATCTGTTTGGGCTTGTACTGCCTTTTACCATTAATGAGACCGTGAAAGAACATACTTTTGCAGATGTATTTAATTATGAAAATAATCAAGATAAGTCACAGATACCCACCACAACCTTTCTTATTCCTTAATCTTAAAGCTTGTTTTTTCAAAATATTCTTCAAAGATAACATGGAGTATAGAAGAAGCATCTGTCAAGGCTAGTATATGTTTAAAAAGGAATTGTGTGTCCAAGTACAACCACTGAGTTCATAATGATACAGGATATAGATTTTATTTTCTGGAAGAACATTTCCATTTGAGGAATATTTTGAGACTGTTGCAAGATTAAGTTGATTTTTAAATAGATGTTGTGGGGTTTTTTTCCCTGATCAATCACCCCTCCTTCAAAAACCACTGAGATTCCTGTATCATATATATACATATATATTTGATGTTAGAGCTGTGGTTGGCATTTCTCTGAAGTAAAAAGATAGGTATCAATAAAAGTTAAGCAACATTTATAAATTTAAAAACTACACTTTTTTTTTTTCTTGGATGGGCTAATTTTAAATTTTTGAACAGTAACTTGCTATTGCTTACTTGTTAAGATCAATGGAACTTAACAGAATTCAACCTTATGCAGAATCAGAATCTGAAGGCATGTTCACTACATAGAAATCCAGTGAAATAAACATAGGGCTGTTTGTGTAGCTGAAAAGGGTATTTTGGGGTTGGGAATCAGAGATTCAACAGACTTGAACTGCAGCAAGCCCTAGAGCCCAGGTGTCTCCCAGCTGGAGGCTACATACTGGACTGCGCAGGCAAACTCCTCCCAGAACACCTGTCCAACATTAGCAAAGTATTTGAAACTTCCAAGATTAGGAGTTCTTCCTGTAAGTGAAATTATATTAAGAATGTGTTGCTTAGGAGGCACCATAAGAAAGTAGCAACTCTGAAGCTGCGCACTGTGAATAAGGTCTGCAGTATAAATGCTGTGCTCTTAGCACAGGGTGATACTGGATTGACTGTCTCTAATGATTCCAAGCAGTGGACACAGGGAGTCCTGAAATGCTTTATACATTTCAGACTTGATTATTCCTTGTTTTCCAAGCGCAGACCACTTGTTTTGTTCCACTGGCATTTTTTCTTCTTATTTAATCACATTTTAGTTAGAGCAAAAGTTGCATTTGGGTGCAGTTCCGAGTGGTGCTGGGCTCTCACCACCTCCATTACGTTGAGCAGACATTATGCCAAATCAGACTCACGAGCATCAGACCCATCTGAAGTGGATAGTGCTACACACAAATGACAGCTGTTAGCATCAGATGTGCAGACACCACATTTAATGTAATATGCTCATCAAATGTAAAATGCTTGATGTTTTAATGGTACTGAAATCTACAACATAAGAAAAAATAGAAATATCTCCCATAATTGCCTTTGTTGTTGTTTGCAGAATACAGATTTTTAGTGCTTTTATCTTCAGCCTCCAGTGTTTAGCTTATTTCAATGGAACCATCCCTGGCTGTGGCAGAAATAGGCCAAATAAAGTGAGGCACATAGTAACTTGGCCTCTGAAATGTTGAAATGTTTCTGGAATTAATCCAGGAATGCTGATGCATTGTACCTATTATTTCTAGTTCACACACAACTTTGAAAAAATCAGTGAATTGTTGCCATCTACAGAAGACATTTCATTAGCATTTGATACAGTGAACACATTCTTCATGAACTAACTTTTCCTCAGTGGCTATTCTCATAAGGTTATAAATGATGATACATAGTGGCTGGAGGAAAGATCACATAGAAATCTAAAAGGTACAGAAAATACAGCCCTGTACCTCTAAAAGAAGGAGGCATTAATGCTTGGAAAGGGACTTACGTATTATTCTTTCATGAGTTAGCTTCTTGAGTACTGATAACTGAAAAAGATGGGTTAAAGAGGCAGGAGGATGCAGTAGGTGATGCTTCCATGGGGCATGTTAATCAGCTAGGAGCCACATTATCCACAAAACTGTTTTTCATCCTGAAAGAGTAACATCACATGAGTTATTTCTTATCTTCATCCTGGGGCATTGGGATGAAGAAGAGAAGATCATTAAAGAGGCTTGGATCTTCTGTGGAGACCTGTTCTTCAGGGGTTTTGTGTAGACCTGGAGTGAGAGCTCAAGCAAATGTTAACCACTGCTGCTCTACAAAGTCTTCTCTGTAAATAGTGTTCCTATTTACACCTTCTTTCCTCATCTACCTTCCTATTTAGTCTTACTTATATTTGATCTGCTGTACATCTTATAATATCACTAATTGAATTTTGTGAGTGAATGAATTAAAACAATAGAATACATAAATTTGTCCTTACATAAAAATTAATGTAAATGGGAAAATGCAAGGTTTTTTTTAAAAAAGCAAAATTGGAATTAATTAACTATATAATCATTAAACAAAATTGAAAGTGAATGGAAGAAAGAAATTTAAAAAATAAGAAATATAAATCTGATATTGTATTATATCATCATCAAACAATCCCATCAAATATATTCATATACAACAGGTGCAGTGTTTATTGTATATGAATAACTTTGATTGCATATCCCCTGCTAACACGCTTGTTCCAAAACTCAAATTGACTGTTTCTGCACAGAAGACTGTGCAGGGTGCAAGTACAGATTCATCTGTCCAAGTTTAATATGTTTGCATTCTTACACCAATTACCTATCTCAAAATAAATGAAGTTTGAAGTCTAGACACTAGCACCACACATATCTTGTATTCTTGCACCAGAAAATTTAGTTGTGGTAGTTTTTATCCCTGACATACTGCAAATATGGCAGGTTAAATAAGTACAGTGTCTCTAGTCTTCAGTGGTACATAGTTGATACAGATGGAAGTGAATGGTGGGTTGTACTGCTACATCTTATCTGTATGACAACGGTTGTGGTTTTTTTTCCCCCTTTTTGCTAGGTTTCACCGAAACTAATACCGATGAGGCAGATTTAAATGGGAATTACAGACTGGGCTTAATTCACAAGAAGGCTTGTTTCCAAATGGAAGAAACTGATGACTGTCTTGCAATTTTACTTTTGTTTTTTTCCTTTTCTTTTTTTAAGGGCTCTTGAAGTAGTTTCCAGATAAATAAACTCAGGCTGTGACTATAAGCCTAATTGTATTCTGCTTTCATAACATTTCAACTTTAATGGAATGGTGAATAGATTCTCTAAGTTTTGAATCATGTTATAGTAAAATGTTAATGATCATTGTAAAAAAAAAAAGCAAAAAAAAAAAAGCCTTGTAGTCTCTCTGCCAATAATAGTGGTTTTTTTACACAGAATTAGAAAAAAATGTGCAAAACCTATGATTGCCTCTGTGTATCCTGATATCTGTTGCACTGGAAATACAGCACTTATCATGTCCATTCTCCTGTGAAGATGTGGGTTTTTCTTTCTGGAGTGATCTGTAACAAATATTTGTATCTGTAGAGAGATACTGGGAATGTGGATGTTCCTTTTCCTGAACCTTTTCATCCGTCTGTAACAAAATTGTTTAAACCAGTGGAAATAATTGGGACCTAAATATATCTGCTGTTTCCACAGTGTGTGTCTATTGGTATTGGGAGGCCTATGCCTCCCAAAGTCCAACTGTGACCCTTCATATTTCAGTCATACAAACTAGAATGGGGCTAGTGTGAAGGGGAAGATGAAAAAGTGTCTGTCCTCATGCAGATTACTGGTAGCTGCATAATTTCCCGCATGAACTGCTCTTATTCTCCATATATAATGCTTCTCCCCAGGTCCCAGTCAAAGGCAAATGAATATTGTTTCTGGAGTCAGGTCTGTCCTTCCTGTGTCTGATAGAGAAACAGGGAAAGAGAAGGTTGTGGACACTTTCTTGGTTGTGGAAGGTCATGGAAGATTCTTCTGAAGGGAATACAGATGGTTATGGGTAAAAGCCATATGCACCACTTGCCAATCAAGGCACCAGCTAAATCTTAAGAGTTTGAAACCCAATTTCATCATAACTTGAGACAATCAAAATGAAAAGACATTATCTCAGAGTCATTTTGATGAGGGCCTTCTTTTCCTTGTTAATTACAAAACCATTTTTATGTTTTGTTAGTTTTGCAAACAGATAAGGTTTGACAGCTTTGAATCTCACATACCAAATCAGTACAATACGTTTTTATTATACAGAGCATGAATTCACTGGAAATCGACATTTACTGAAATACAGAGTCGTCTCCAATGTAATGGTTTCTGTCATTTCTGTAATTTGTATAAATAGAAGCATATAAAACCCTTCAGTTAAAATAATTCCTGACATAGTGTGTGACATCAAGACTGCAGCATATTAAGTGACTGAAAACCAAGTAAAATGTAGATGCACAAGAAGAAGTTTACATAATGCCTATCATACATGTAATAAGCATGTTAAGCACATGGCATAAAAAGGCATTCTAATACTAAGTGATTAAGGGATTCACCATAGTCAATATGTGCTGGAGAAGGAATGTAGCACATTTCTTGGGCAACCAGACAGAAAAATCATGCAATATTTAGCTCTTGTACTAGCCTTTATACAGTATTTTTCTATTCTAAAATACCAAATGCTTCTCTTTCATGAAACAGTTACAAAATTTGTCTTGATCCACACGTAGGTTTTACAGCAGTAAAACTGCTTCAGATGGAGGTATTATATCGTATAGTTGCACTTACCCTAAAGAGTTCTTTGATAATCTCTTGTCAGTACCATAACAGGCTACCCTTCTTCGCAGAAAGAAATAAACAAAATGCCTTTGTAAACACTGTTATGCCAGTACAAAAGTATTCCCATAATACTAAGCTGTGACTTCAACTCATAGCTGCTAGTGGGTGGTAGGCCATTGTGCACCCTGCATCTATAGGCAAGACCTGATGCTGAGTCTTTGGGAAAGAAATATGTGGTACAAAGACCAGTGCTAATTTCATGATTAACATATACAAGTGATTTGGTTGATAGGTAATTTGCATCAAAGACTTGAAACTATTCTCCAGGACATCTTAACACTTCATGTTAGTTTTCACATGTTTTCTCTATTTAGGCTGTTTAGATGTATTCCCTGTGTTACTCATTCATTCCACATAAGTTAAGTTTGAGCATGTTTTTGTTGTAGAGGTGGACTCAAATTCTGCTCATGGAGGTTTTAAGATTAAAAATCTGTATATAATAAAACCTGACTATTTTAGCTCACTGTAAACAGTTTCACTTTTGAATGGAGCAGCCCAGAGGCCTCTTCCCTAATCCATGAAGACACTTCAGTGACAGTTCTGACCCTTGTGCTGCTGTACACAGCAAAAGGTGCCTGTCTTTGCCTTCAGGGCTAGAGATGGGTGCAGAGCTACTCTGAGGGGATGGGTGTAGGCTCTGAAAGCGTTTTGTTCATCTTCACTCAAAGCTCTTGTACAGAGTATTCAAAATGGATGATGGTTTTAGGGGAGAATTATAAGAACTATTACACAGAGGAAGGCATTTGTTGTTAACTAATCCATAGTGGAAAAAACCCACAAAACCAAAAAGACCAAAGAACACAAACATTTAAAGAGATGGGCAAGTCTTAAAGAAATCTATAAATGAAAATGTTGATCTTTTGCAATTACCTATGCTACATTAGTTGCAGGACTGATTAGTTAATTACAGTAAACATTTACACATCTGTCAAGTACAGGGGAAGTGTCTGAGGGCAGGATCAGGTGTACACTGCTTCTGCCATAGAACTCTGCTTTGCTGGTACACGCACAGAAGCCATTGTTGTAATTAATATATGGCTATATAAAGACTAATGACCTGGTAGTATCTAGGTGTTTAGCATCTTGGTTTCTGAATCAAAGAATTAGGACCCAAGAACTCTGATTTCAAGCTTTTCTGGTTCTCCACTTACTGCCTTGTGGAATGACAGCTGTGTTCTCTGCCTTGTCTCGTGTTGCTGGAAAAGGGGATGGTTTTTTTCCTACCTCACAGGGATGTTGTGAGGAATAAGAAGCTAAGGTCTGTGCAAGAGGTTGTTTGTTTCTCTTCAACTTGGGGATCTCACCTGATCAAGAGTGTGATAAAGTACTTGAAAACTGTCATATGTGCTGTGCATTTGAGTTCTGTGTCTTATTTGTGTCAGTTTTAATGCAAGAGAGCAAAAGTACATGGTGCTGAAAATTGGGGATAAAAGGAGAACAGGCTCTCTCCACATACAGCAATGATGCTGTAGCAACAGGAGACAAGATATGTGTGTCACAGGTGAATTTTTTTTATCTTGAGGATGAAAGATTGTGGTAAAATACTGGTATTGTTATGAAAATGTCATGAGTCCGCACAAGCTAACTGTAACTAGCTTTGAATCAAACTTTTAAATTCATTTCTTAAGCAAAAATTAAAGCAGTCATAAGTATTTACCTGTCTGTGGACACATGTGTGGTTCACAGATAAGGTGTACACTGAGCAGTAGTTGCAATAGTCAGTATTGCAGGGATGAAGGTTTATTGGGACTGAAATCATTCCCTGCTTGACAGCACTTCACAAGACAAGGACAGTTGATACTCTTTGTCTTGAAGAGGATGATGATTCTACTATATTATCACACTGAACTTTACTTCATTTTGTTGCTTTTTTGTCCCTGAAAAAAGAAAAAAAAACCATAGAAATCATAGCTGTGCTGTAAACTCTGCAAACTAAACATCAAAGTCCTTCCTATGTATTTGCAAAACAGTCAATAAAGATTTAAAATTGCAGGTTTTGTCTATCTATTTGTCTGTTACCATTTTTTGTGGTGTTTTATTCTGCTTTTGGGAGAAGTAAAAGTTTAGTTTGTTTTCACACCAGCATGTCACACCTCAGCACCTCAAGGTCTTGTCTGAATGTGGATGGGTTTGATAAACAGAAATAATGAAGCTTGAAAATCAGTTAACAGCTGGATTCTACATGTTCTCTCTTCTCACTGATGTCTCTGTTGGGTCAATCTCAAACATAATTATCACATTCATTTTCGAAATGACTTGTTTTTCAGTCAAGTTAAATAATGGACTGCATATGTAGTCCTTAGAGAAGTGATTTTTTCGTTTTGATTAAAACCACTGTAGAACTGATCACATTTGAGATGTTAATCATCAATGTTAGCGTGTGGCTGCACTCTGAAAATTGTACTAGATGACACATGAAGACAAATTCCATTAACCACCTACTGAATGATAAAGTAAATGATTGCAAAAGGATGAAAATGTCTGTGTGTAGTGGAGTCGTCCTTCCATACTTGTCATAAGGTCATGTATAAATGTGTCATAGGATCGTTTTCTCTTCAATATCATCAGAAAGCAGGTTGATAAATGTGAAGAAAAATGTTTAGAGTCATTAAAAAAAACCCTGATGTTTTTCTCTGAAATGAAACTCTTCAGTAATTTATATTTGTAGTCAAAATCCAACATCCCTGTGAAGGGGGCTACAAGGTAAGTGCCAAACCCACGGAGATAATACAGCAGTCTTGCAGCTCTGAAATCCACTCATACAAATGCAGAAGGTTATGTTTTCCTCTGACACAGGAGAAAATTGTTTACAGACTTATCTAAGTAGTTTTGTGGTACCTTGTATGACTTCCATTTTGCCTATTGTGCTGGTTTGGGTTTGGGTGGAGTAAATTTTCTTCACAGTAGCTGGTATGGGGCTGTGTTCTGCATTTGTGCTGAACACAGGGTTGATAACTCAGGGATGTCTCCCTTCTCCTGAGCAGTGTTTGCACAGAGCTAAGGCCTTTTCTGCTCCTCATCCTACCCCACCAGTGAGGAGGTTGGGAGTTGGGAGGGGACTCGGCCAGGACATCATTTGTTTGCTGCACAGCAGTAATCTTCTGAGAGCAGAAACCCTCTTCTGTACATAGCCATCTGCTCCTGGAGACCAGGGATCTTAACAAACCCATACCACAATGTGTTTGGCAGCTTTAAGTGGAAGAATTTCAGAGAACACCAAGATGGGAAGAAATTCCTTTTCTGAATTTATTTATATAACATCTTTTACATAACATTAGGTTTTGAGACTCCAGCAAAGATGAAAGTGGCTATTGTGTTTGGGTTATGAAAACTTGCTGTGCCTGGTTCACATGTTTATGTAAACATTTAGAAGAAGTAAGGGCATGGGAGAAATCCTTGCCTTCGAGGTGATTGGGTTCTCCATCTGCTTCCCATGATACTTTCTATTGATTGTATTTTATTGGTATAATGTCTTGCAGAAGCAAGCAGAACATTACTTATTTGTGGGAGCAGTAGAGTCTAAAACTAGATTTTTTATTTCTGTGTTCTTAGAACTGTCCCCTGAGTATGCAATACAGAGAAAAATGGTTTAATTTGTGTAAATCTTTGATAGATGGTTAGACTACAGCTGCTGTAGTGCTTTTGGGCATTGCCCCTGCTGCTGTTGCATAGGTGAGAAATGCTGCCTTTGGTGCAGTGCAGATCATCATGCTTCTCTCAAACCTGTGTCTGTATGAGGTTCACAAACCAGTGTCCACCCACCTAGCTGCTAAAGGCTGTCACATGTATGTAGATTTGTGCTGTTTTCAACATAGAAGTAGCACAGCCCCAGTTCTTTGAAAAATTGTGATGATGTTTCTTTCCCTGTATTAACCCAGGAGGGAGAGTTTTTACAAAGGTTCCGCTCCTAACCCTTTCCAGTAGGATTCAAAGTACATGTTTATTGTCCCAGAGAAACACCTAATGAGCCATGCTACCTGGGAATCTGGGTGAGAGAGCTGCTCCAGGGAATAATGTCTTCTATTGGAGAAAGGATGACAAAAGCCACACGGCTGTGAATGATGTCAAGAAAAAGCAGATGTTCCTATAGAGTGCAAGTCATTCTCCCAGTAGTGACAAGACTTGAATTACCCTTCGGGGAAGGCTCTTCTATTATTAACATGAGCTTTCAAATGGGTAAGCAACTCACTTCCCATCCTTTTTGGCTGCCCTGTGTGTAGGCACCTATCTGCAAGGGGTTTCAGGCAAGCAGCAAAACTGTGAAGTCTCTTAAAGAACTGGCAGGTCAAGCAATGTACTGCTGTGGCATCTCAGCACAGTACACAGAGGGATTTTCCCTTCAAAGACTGGATTGTCTAAATTGATCAAATTTGCCTGTAGATGCCCATGCCAATTACTTTTACTATTTGGATAAATTCCTAAATATTCCCTTTGATTCTGCAGCTGGAAAGTACATAATATGCAGGTAGAAAAGAGAATTGAAAACTTCTCTAAATGCAAGGAAAACCTGTTTCAAGAAGAGCAAAAACTGCAGCCAGGAGGAGAATTAGTTTACAGACACTGAACAAAAAACCCATGAATGGCAAACTCACTTGTTACCACGCAAAAAACAAAGGCAAGCTGCGGAAGCAACACATTCATGCCACTTAAGAAAGTATGCATTAATTTAACATGAATTCAATATCATCTGTTTAAGCAGTGAGTGAATAAAGACTATGAATTGGATCTGATGCCTGTGTCCTGCAAAATCATGTTTCCTCCCGTTTGGAAAATTTGGCTGTATGAGCAATTAACACTTTCATTCAGATTTGTCCAAAAACGAGGCAAGCTATGTGATGCTATTGCAGGCAAGGCTGTCTTGTCCAAGACTATCCCTAAAAATATAAACTTTAATCAGACACTCTGGCTTGCCACTCATTTTTGTCTAATTCCATCTTGTATTTGCTCCAGTAAAACCCATCACCCATGCTCTGCTCTTTCTGGCGCCCTACCAATCCTAAGCAAGTAGCTCCCTCTGCTCAAGGAAGACTGCTCAAATTTCATCAGTTTTCCTGTTTGCCTGGGCTTGTTATAAGGGGGAGGAGAGGAAGGAGAATGTGTGTTCTGCCGAACCATGCCAGCAGGGGAACTGAAACCAGAATAGCAGAGGGGACATCAGGGGCGGAGATGGTGCTGGAGAGTGGTGCTAGAGAGCCACTGCTGAGCATCAGCACCTCTGGTGTTCTGGACAATTTCTTATGCACTGCCACTCACACATCTCCTGGCAGAAAAAAAAAACCAAACCAGATTCATGGTACATTCTCCTCTCTGTTTTTAATTTTATTTCAACTTGGAGATGACATGGCTGTTCTGTTTGAAAAAATAAAATAATGAACTCCAGTGAAGAGGATGGATCTGAGTGAAGAGCCAGGGGCTTGGCTACCCAAGCCCTGGGCATTTTCTTGACTGCTGTGCCCGCTGGGGAAAGAAGGAAGACAACAGGCTTGGACATGGCTCTTCTCAGATCATAGATGCTTGCCCTGTGGGCTATGCTTATACAGTGGTGGGGCACAGGGCTGAGGATGGCTCAGGATTTCTATGGAACAGTAGGCAGGAGCTGAGATCTGGGACTGAAATGGCACAAATCCATTTTTCTGACCTGCACGGCAGAACCATTGCTGGAATTCTCAGTTCCACCAGGGGATGCTTCTCATTATAGTGCTAATACTTCAGGATTACTGGCTGGTATTGCTGATTTTCTGCTGCTATATTGATTAATACCAACATTTTCAAATTCTTGTCTTCTTCAGGCAACCTTTGGTCTGGAAAAGGAGAAAAAAAAAAAAAAAAGCCAACTGCGTAAATCTGCTAGCTATAAAACTGAAGGATGGTGAAATTATTCTGCAACAGCATATCCATGTTCTCATTAAGAGCAATTCAGCATTTTTAGGACATGTTAACTGCTGCAGCAAGAAGAAGAAGCTGCAGATCAATATAAAATAAACCACAGCTTCACAAAAGCCAGTTTATAGTATCCCAAGTACTTTTCCTCAGTTGTGCAGGAAAGTCATCACTGGTTCATGAGTGGGATAAAGGTACAGAAAAACCCTCAAACCACTTTGGATGTGGAGTTGCAAAACTCATCCAATCTGATAAAAAACATTGCTGTGTTGTAGTGACAAAAGCCTGGAGGTAACCTGTCACAGAGAAACTGAGAAGGGGGGGTGATCACTGATAACTTCACTTCAAAAGTGGAGAGGTCATGGCTGATAATTAATTATCCAAATCACTCCTGAGTGTATCTCTACCAAACAAGCTATCTGACCTATTGCAAAACAATCCCTCTGAGAAAGCAACAACACGAGACCTTTTTTCCATGGAGGTTTTTAACTTTCCCTGTATTAACTCAGCAGGGTTATTTTCAGCAGATTATTTTCACAGTGGAGCTGAAAGGGATATAGAGACTGGGGAGCTAGCACCATCACATCATGGCACTGCTGGTCCTGGGGCAGCAAACCCACCCACCAAGGTCATGATTCCTGGCTTTTGATTTGGATGGAATCATCTTTGTGGTGATCTCAACAAGTGCACATGTTGTTTAAACATATAATTTTGTTCAAATTTAATTGGATTTAAGAGAGCACTTGGGGACCTCCAGGAGCATCTCGAGTAGTGTGAACTTAGAGGTGAAGGTCAGGTGAAGCTTAGAGGAAGTCAGACAACAGGCATTGTGACCTCAGAGGGCTTTGTGGCAGCCAGACAGGAGCCACCAGCAGATAGGGAATCTGCAGTGTGGACACACTGCTTTTCCAGGGATGGTGGGATGGGAAAGCTGGGAAGTGCTGTGAAATGCACGTCTCCCCTACAGGAGACAAGGGCTGACCCTTCAGCCTGCTTTGCAGAGATTTCGCATCTTTTCCCAGAGGTGCTGAGAGCTGAACCCTGGCTTGGGTGGGCACATCTGAAGGCTTTCTGTATACAGAATGACAGTTCTGACATGACAAATTTTGGCAGTACCTGACAATTTTACCCCAAAGGGACCCCAGTTCTTAGTACAAGAGAATATGCACAGCATGATGCTTTAGCTGGGGCAGGTGCATGGGGAAATGGAGGTTGCGCAGAGCTATTTTAGCTACTTAAGCATTAACTACTAAATGTGTATTAATTTAGTGAGATTGTGGCCCAAGGATCCCAGGATTACTGCTCCCCAGTATGGCCTTTCATCTTTGAGTGCACAGTAAACGTTTTAAATACTTGGCTTTCAAATATTAGGAAGGGTTGCACAAAAGCCTAGAATATTCTAATAATAAAATAATCTGAAATAATCTAGTAATAACAATATAATATTAAACCAGATTTAATGTAACAGGTTCTGTAAAAATCTAGCAAATGAAGGGGCTAGGAAGAGAATGGCTTTCCTGTGAATTTTTTGCCACTTATCCCTCCAAATTTTGTATATTTGCACAGTGTTTCACAGTTTAAAAGAACTTCGTCAAATCAAACCCAGCAGCAGACATTCATCTTCATAATTACTGGGGCCAGAGAAGAGGAAACAAGCTCTAACACCACTATTTGCAGATGAAGCCTTCAATAATAAAAATTAATACAGCTGGAGTCCCACAAGTTATACAGAATCTTTAAGTTGGAAAATGAAAAAAGATAACTGGGTTTGCTGAATAAATCAGCACTGCCATCCCTGCTGGGGAATGTGGTTACATGTGTCACAGCAGGCAGGGGTCAGCGTCCTGCACTCAGGCTCTGTGCAATTACCCAGGGGAGTGGTGGGGGTGCAGCTGGAAATGGTGCACTCAGCACATGCTCACCCACAGAAGGATAATACCCAAATGCACTGAAATAACAGGAGGAAAGGTCAGTTCTTAACTGGTTCCTGGCACTAAAGCCAGGACTGCAGAGAAGCAAAGCTGCTATTTCATAGATGAAATAAGCTGATGGCCTAACATGAGCTTAATTCCTTCCCAAAGCATGATTTGCTGGGGTGGTGTGAGCCCCAGGGTTTGGTTGCTGCCTCAGCTGTGAGGTTCTTGGTCGCAGGGTGCCAGCCAGCCCCCACGAGCACCTTCTGCCAGCTTTGTTGCTGTTACTCATTTTTAAGGCATCAGAAAACATTAGAAGCTTAAGCATGACATGAAGCTGTGGCTGAGATATTATTCAAAGAAGAGGGCTCTTATTGCTTTTTGAGTGTTCACAGTAAGATTGCAGAGGTATTTGCTAATCCTAGTAAACAAAAAAATCCCTGCAGCTAAGAACCATCTCCAGAAAGCACAGGCAGGGTTGGCTCTCCCACATCTTTCCTCCACTGTTTTTCTTTCCCCCCAGTCATGTACAAACACAGAATTTTTCACCCTTTTCCCTGTGTGTGGAAAAAAAGTAACATTTTTTTCTTATAACAAGATTTTTTTTTAAATACCTCTTCTTCTACATGATCCAAACAGAATGGTCAGCATGCACACATCTGTTTGAGTGTAACATAAAGAGGGACAAGATGGTAGGCAAAGATGTTACAGTGGTATTAAGTGGCGTGGGGCTAGAAATGCTACAGGACGATTTAAGGATAATTTAAAATCTCTTTGGCCAAGTCACTATCTTGTTGCCTGTCTTGGAAAAGCCACTGCACATCTTATTAAAATCCTGTGGCCACTTAAGATGAGGGAAGAGTGAGACAGCAAGTAGGTCAAACTGCAGCTTTCAGAGTCTGAGAGCTTTTTAGATCACTGAAGAGCATAAACTATATCAATTTGTATTTTGGACACTGTTAGTACTGGCAAAGCACATGAAGTGCTGGCAGGGCAAGATCTGACCTCAGTAGTAGAGATGGTAGAGAATAACTCCCATGAGTTATTCTTGGTCAGGTGAAAATAAATACCTCTGGTTACAAACTGGGGAATGTATATGATGCCAGATCCAGGGTACTGGTGTGAGCCTGAGGCCACTGTTGCCCTTGGGGCAGCTGAGCCTCCAGGCAAGGACCTGCTGGAGGCCAGGGCTTGGGATAACAGTGCTCTGTGTGTGCTTAGTTTGGACTCTGGCTTTTAATCGGGCTCTGGAATACTCCCCAGAGGATCTTGGTACAATGAAAGACAAAGGAAAATATAAGACAATCTAGAAGAACCAGCTCATTTTAAAATTCACACGTTTTGGAGAGGAGTAGTTCCTCTACTCCCAAGCACATTAGAAGAGTTAGAAGAATTTGTTTCTTGCTGTGCTCATGGCTGAGAAAATAATCTTGTTTTAAACAGAAACTTTTGGCCCATAGTGGTAGTTTTCCTTTTACCAGAAAAGTTATTATTTTTCCTGCCATCTGACAGCACCATTAGAAGCTCATCCTTTCACTTAACCTTCACATCATCTGTTACTGAGTATAAAGCAGGTTTGACCATCTGTACATCCCCCCTATAAAGTGCCCTTTTCATAATTAATTATACAATAAAGCTCACAGGGTGGTAAGTCTGGAAAACAATGTTGTATTCCAATGCAAACATTCTTTTGATCAGGGTAAACCAGCTCCAAGAGAGCAGGCACAAGGGGCAGTGCAACCTTCACCCACACCCCTACAACAGGGTCATTTCTCTGATGTTTGTGGCTAAAGGGACTTACAGGATGCTGTTGTTCAAGGCCATTTCCCAGGCTGCTCACAATGGAAATCCTCAAATAACCCTAGAAAAAGATGAGGATATTACATGACTATTTCTTGGGTTTTATCATGCTGTGTAGAGTACTGAGGGGCCAGAGGGAAGTGCTGCATGGAGCATGGGGAGAGGCACATGTTCCTGAATTATCAGCAGGGCAGGTTTCCTGCTCTGCCACAAGATAACATGAGAGGAAGGTGCTTTGGTTTGGCAAACAAGACTGCTCTCAGCAGGAAATGCAAAAAAAATCACGATTTTTTTCCTTTTATCCAAGATGAAAGCTTTGCTGCTGAAGCCGTGCTGCCTGATTTTGGGTACCCACCCACCCCAGCATGCCTGGGGCCCCTCCACCCTGGCATCTCATGCCACTCCAGCCAACACTTCAGCAAAAGAAATGTTCCCCCTCAGGGAAAGTGCAATACTGGCAAAAGCCTGGGAACAAGAACTGCAGGCAAACAAATGGGATTTCAGACTGTTTTTCTCCCTTTAAGTAAGGGTCACTGGAGTGGCTGAGCACCCTCCCACCAGCTTTTAGAGCAGCTGGTCCAGGACCCTCCTCCATCACCCTCAGCAGGGCTTCACTCCTGTTCACTTCCACCATCGTGCTGCAGTGGTGCTGGTTTCAATTTTTTATCTTGGCAGCCCTTCATGAAATTATATTATTTATAGTCCTGTGTCCATTCACATCATCATTACTCTCTAACAATAAACTTAATAATGCCTTTGCAAGCCTTTGTTATTTGCTGAATGCTGTGGGGTGCTGTGTTTCAGAGCTATCATGCACTTTACAGAGCCTATGATTTGTCTCTCGGGTATGTTATCTTGCTATTAGCTGTAAATAGGGATCTAGATAATGTTTTACATCTGTACCATTAAGAAGCGACAAATTAGACTCTTCCCTAGCCTCTTCTGCTAGCTCACTAATCTTTGTTAACTTCAGGAAAAATGGGGAAAAAAATCAGTGTTTGCAGAGATACTGAGAAAACTCTGCAATTCATATGCCCGAGACTATAACAACTGAGATTTTTTAACCAGTTCTAGTTGAAATTCAGTACTCCTTTTCCTGGGAAAGCCACAGATTGTTGCTATTTGTTTTCAAAGCAAAACGAAAAGGAAGCCAAACCCATGAAATTTCCTTCACAAAAGATATATATATAAAAGAGATAAATATTAATTTTAAATCCACTATTTAGAACATTTTGTTTCAATGAAATGCAAAACAAAACAATTCAGTATAAAAATCCACTTAAAGAGAAAAAGATAAAAATATTCCTCCTTAGTGCAACAGAAGCATTTATTTTCAATGTATTTGCAAAATAAAATAAGCAGCTTCCAGATGTTCTCTGAGAAGTTGTTTTCAAAGGCTAACCAGACAGCAGCTTTCAAGATTCAGATAACTGAGCAAAAAATGCTGAAGTTTTCCATCCCCAATGCTGGCAAGGTTTTGATCAACTCTTACAAGACAGGGGAACAAATGCTTTTTAAAGGTTTCTTTCCACATTGACAAAGAACCAGTCTTTTGGGCTTTGAAAGTAATGATTCAGTAGCTGAGGTTTTGAAGCCTTAAGAGCAGCTTAGTTTGGGGCAAAGGGACTTTCCAGATGGACAGCCTGTGCTGGACACTGTGCTGAGGTGGTAGGACAGACAGACTGGTTGGGTTCCTTCCAGCCCCTCTCCCTCCTGCCTGCTTTGCTGGGCTCTCTTTGAAGAGTGCATCCCACTCAGGACAACATTTCCAAAAGTGACGTGTTCAGAGATTTGAGGTCCTGGCCGAACACTCTGAAAGAGGTTTAAACAGCTTGGATAGTGTTTAGACACCTAAAGGGGTCAACATCACATCATTGTCTGGACACCAGGAAACACCTCACAGGAAGTACTTTGTGTTTTTTCTTACACACTTGATTTTTCTTCTTGAGTTTTTCCTTCCTGGCAGCACTGTCAGCACCTGACATTAATGGACTAGAACTCGGGAATTCACTGCCAACCCAAATGCATGAGGAGAATGCTGTGCACAAGATATGCTGCTTCTTCACCAAACTCATGTTCTTCCATCTCTTAACATATTTACCAGCCTCGTGAGCCAGCCTCTCTGCTTACATAAACAGAGCTATTTGTTTTGCTGGAAACCATCACCAGGATGGAGAGCAGACCTGTCCACAGCTGAGCAGACAGTGATGCCTGTGAGTACCTCATTTGTGGGTGGTGTTTGGAGTAAAGGGAAATCTTTTTATCACAGGATCAGTGAAGTAATATGAGCAGGCCCATGATTGCTCGATGAAGCTTAGTGTACTTTCACAAAGGTGAAAGTAGCACAGCTTAAGACTGAGGAAGTATGGAGTTTGAAAGGGACCTAGCTGCTGATGGGCATCTTGGGGTGTAAAACTCTGCAAAACACGGTTCTCCTGATTTCTCACATGAAAGTAGTCGGGGTTCAGTACAGCTTATCAGCACCTCACAGTGGTAGGCACTGTCCTGCAGTAATGCAGTTAACAGCCAGAGCAAAAAAATGTCATCTGGTGACATGTAGGGTGGCATCCACTGTAACAATGACTGATGGAAGCAAATCAAAGTTTTATGGAATATTCATGACTTTCTCAGCTGCTCCCTTTCTACCTTGAAGTGATCTCTGACACACTGGGCTAACTTTGCAGTGCTGGTCTCACTCCCTTCCAGTTCTCACTGCTGAATTTCACCGACTCTTTTCTCTGACTCCACAGCAGGGCAGTGATCCTAGGCCCAGGGTACAACACCCCAGGCACCTGGTGAAGGTAACTGGCTGCTTTTCACTGAATCCCTGCTAAGGGAGATTCAGCCTCTCTTCTTTAAATTCTCAGTCTTCATTTATCTCAGGGGTAATGGGTGATTTTTACTAAGTAGTTTTCGGTTTATAAAAGGCAGCAGTTGGAAGGGTTATCTGTGATTTCACTCCCTTCATGTGCTCAGAAATGTCTCCAGGAGAAGCAAGCTAATGCTGTGGTGTTACATGTCTGCAGCAATAACAAAAAGAAATTTTTCTTATTATTCTTCACAGAAATATGGGCTCATATAGATCCACAAGGTGAGTTACTGCACAGTAAGAGACTTGTGGAAACAGGTTTGCAAGTGTGAAAGCCAAAACCGTAAGTTTTAGAACCTAGACGAACTCAAGCCCAGCTCTAGATGTCAGCCCATAATTGCTGGATGTGTAAGAGCAGGAGGGACTGGGGAAATGCTTCCTTTATTTTAATACATACAAATAGCCTTCTTCAAAGGAATTCTGTAGAACATCCCTGAAGGAAACAGGACAGGTAACTGAATAACTTGAGGGTCAGGTACCAGGTATTGTCCTGGTATATTCAAATTAAGATAACATAAATTCTTTCTCTCATTTGTCTCTTTGTGTGTCTCCTTCTGCAACTTCTACTCTCCACCACACCTGGTAATTAAAACTGGAATTAAAACTTCCCTTGAACATGAGGGGATCAAGTAAAACCACAGCCAAGGTTAAAGCATCAGCTTTAACTGATCCCAGCAAAGCTGAACTGTGCTGGGATCTAATGAGGGTACTGGGCCTGCCTCAGCCTCAGTGGCCTGTGAAGAGAGAGGCAAACTCTCCCAAATTCTATTGCTCCCCACCAGCCTCTACTCCCCAGTCCCTGGAACTGACTGCTTGGCAAACCAAACCAGCAGGAGCTGCCCCAGGGAAACTGGTATTTCCAGGTCTTGCAGGGGTCCCTTGCAGAAAGCATCTGCTGTCCTCTGTGTCAGACAGGGAAAAGATCCTTCTTTAAACTTATGCCTAAATGTCAGCAACTTTATTCTCCAGATCAGGAGTTGCACACTCCTGCACATCCAGGAGTGGTAACAAGGAGAGGGTGCTGTTACCTGGTGTACTCCTACAGGGGCTCACAGGTGCCCCCAGGCAGTTAGTGAGGTAATGAACACTGGAGAGCATGTCAAGCATGTCAAGCAGACCAGCAGTGTAACATGAGGGTGTCACCATTCAGTGACACTGAACTGGTCCAGTAGGGCTGATCTGGAATGGCCCCAGGGAGAGGTGTAGCAAGATGAATGGGTCAGGCCCTGCTGTCCTTCCTGCAAGCATCCCTTCCTCTGCAGGTGAAAAAGCCAAGGGAAAGGAAGACTAACCTAAACTCACCACCTGAGGGTCTTGCCTTTACTGGACAGCACACACTGCCAGGGCCATGCCCAAACTCTGCACTGACTTCCAGGCTGCAAACTTCCAGAACTGCACCATCCAAGCAGCTGCTCCCAGGGGCTGAGCTGACTGGTGGGGATGGGGCACAATGGCAGGCACCTGCTGGGAGCAGTGTTAGATGCCTTTCCTAGTGTTTGGGGGAGTGCTGCTGCAGCAGTCTGTGAAATCTCCGCTGGTGGTTCCCCATGGCGTTGCTGTGTGGCACCAGGGACAGTGAGGTGCTGTGGGGAAGTTGACAGACTTTTTCCACCGAAGGCACAGATTTATTGGGGAGGACAATGAGGCTGCAGCCACTGTCAGCACACTGTCAGCAATGGCAGTGGAATGGAACAGTGCCTGAGTGCTCCTGCTAGACCCTGGGGTGGAAACACACCCTGCAATGGAGGTCAGCTGGTTAGCTGATTCTCCGTGCTTGGTATGGTGACAAGTGTTTGCTGGCATTGAAGTCTCATTGTAAGATAATTCACAGGGGCATTAATATTTGGAAAGAGCAAGCTTGAGCAAAATACAAGGTGTTGTGTGTAGTCTGCTAATAAACCTACAACCAGAATCTCAACTGGTCAGGATGACATGCTCAGGCAAAGCCTGCACAGGCAAAGGCAGCCTTCCCTTCTTGCTCTGGGGCCTGGCACAGGCACCAAATGCTGCTCAAAAGTACCTTCACACTAGAGGAATTATGGATTGCTCACAGCAACAGGAACTTTCTTGTTCTTTGTAGTCTTTCATCCATGCCTCTTACAGTTGGACTCAATGATCTTAAAGGTCTTTTCCAAGCTAAACATTTCGCTGATTCACTAGTTTAGTGGGAAAATATATTTGACTGAGCACATCTGAAATTGGTGGAAACTGACTTTTATAGTTGTGCTAAGTATGAGGTTAGAGAGAGAAACTATTTTCTGCATTGCCACATGTTAGAAAAGCTGAAACTGAAATACCTATGATGGTGATATCATGCCTATCAGCTCCTTCCTCATGCCTTCAGCAGTCCAGAGAGGGTGTGCAGTCTCTGAGGAGGTTAAAAACTTGAGTAGATGCTCCTCTGAGCAACCTGGGTTGCCCTGGGTGTCCTGCTTGAGCAGGGGGTTTAGACAAGCTTAGACCTCCAAAGATGCCTTTCCAAGTCCCAGAGCCTGTAATATTACAAATCATGAGATTTTAGAACCTTTCTGTTTCTTAAGGTCACTCATATTTCCTTTGAAAGAAAATAGAATGGTCTATGGATGGATTCTCCCTTTCTTGATGGGTCTGCCAGCTCTGAGGGCAGCTGCAGCACCACTCCCTTGCCACAGTTGCCAAGGACACCAAAAGGCTTTGAACTCCAGGACCTGAGCAGCAAACTGAAAGATTGATGAAAAACCTCAAAGTGAGACAGACTAGAAATGAGAGTTTAAAATAAAAAACAACTAAACAAAACCTCCACCAAAATCCCTCTAGTCCCTGCTGCACCCTGAAGTTTGTCTTTGCTTCCAAGGCTCTGCTCACTCTGTAGTCACTTTACTGGTTTTCCACAACCTCCCGTGCTCCTGAGTGATGGCCACATGCCCCAAACCTGGCCTGCTCTCCCCTTTGGTGGGATGTGACCAGCTTGACAAGAACTTTTGTTCTGAGAACAGGACTGTCTGCACATAAACTCGGGTTTTTGAAAGTGGGCAGAACTGGAGCTGTATTCCTGTCTGGCAGGGTGTCTGCCTTTAGACATGGACTACGGGGAAGCTATATCCATTAATCACTTTTCTGTCTCTCACCCGCAGCTCACAGGCATGTTGGTGGGCAGGTGCTGCAGGAGGTTGCTCATGACAGAAGTCCTACAAAAACATGGGAAAGGGGCAAAGGAAACCTGCTTCCTGGAGCAGCATTATCTGCAAAAATCAGGCTATCCTATCCAAGGGCTTATCTGATTTTAAAAGAAAACAAAAATCTTAAGAAAATAGATGCATTAAAGACTAAAACATTTACACTAGAGAAGATTGACCTTCAATCTTTCAGAGGAAAGAAATGTAACAATTTGACTCTGTCTTCCTTTAATATTGTTTTAAATAACCTACTCAGAAAATAAATTCATGTATTGCAATTTCCCCACAGTGTGGGGCACTGCTGGAAAAATTTTTTGCTGATGGAAAGGATGTCATTAATGTGTAGAGAGAAGACAGTTTGATTGATTTTTTTCTAGAGCCTGTTTTGACATGTCTACATTTCAGTATTTTCTGGTCATTTCTGTCATTTCTTAGATGATGACCATCAACTGACATTTTTAATGATTGATTTTTTTTCCTAAGCTGCCTGGTTGTGAAAACCCTGCTTTTAACAGAAATTCACTTTGTATAATGTGGAGTTATAGCCTGTTTTCTCTAAATTATATATCAAAATTTTTCTTGGCATCATCACATGAGGGAATACCTCTGTTGTAGCACCTCTCTCAGAGAACTCCCTTTGTGTCTGAATAAAAGGCAGATAATCTTTTGGCTACTTCAGGATATTTCCTCAGGGATTCAGGAGATGATAAAATTACAGGCTCTTCCAACTTCAAGGTCTTGATTGGCCTTTCCTACTGCTATTGGGTCCTTTTTCAACATTAGTGGAGGTGATGAGACTCATCCTCAGCCACACAGTAAGCGGTGCACATGAAACTCTTGCACATGTCCTTGTGCTGTGTCTGGCAGACTTGGGCTGCTCCTGTTGTGACAAGTTCTGGGAGGCTGCACAGAGCTATGATCATGACCTGGGCACCTGGTGGTGTTCAGTGGTTGGAGCTACACGTGCTGCTGAAACCTGAGTCTGCATTGAAAAATCCTGAAATGAAAATATAATTCAATGCCAACAATAAAAATGAGGCAAAAGGAAGAAAGAGGTTGTTCCCTTTTAAAAACAATTTCTGTTCTTCATTTATTAGCTTATCCCTGACTTGCCATTTGAAATTTTAATGCATTAATTGTGCTGTGTATATTGTTGGAGACTTCTGAAAATGTCAGTGAAATTAGATTATGATTTGAACAGAACATAAAGGCTAATTTAATTTAAAGTCATATCATCTTCAAACTGAAGTCCTGTGTCCAGGTTATATCCTGTTACTACTCATTGCATATACTGTCAAGGTGCCTTGGAGCCCAAATCCTCACTGTGTGAAGGACTTTGGGAAAAGGGTCCTCTCTGCCTCTTTGTCCCCATCTCTTCCCCAAGGACCTGTGTTTTCTTTTGCCTATGTATGATTTATGGGCAAGACATATATCAAATCAGCTGGAAGCAGGATTAATCCAGCGAGGAAAGAGCTGCAGGGATGTATTCCACAACATATAGCCAAAGAGGCTGAAAGAGTTGGGGGTTTTCAGCCTGAGAAGGAAAAGGCTCTGGGGAGACTGTAGAACACCTTCCAGTATCTATGGTGGTTGTCTACAGGAAAGCTGGAGAGGGACTTTTTACAAGGGCATGTAGTGACAGGACGCAAGGTAATGGCTTTAAACTCAAAGGTGCTAAGTTTAGATTAGACATTAGGAAGAAATCCATCACTGGGAGGTTGGTGAGTCACTGGAACAGATTTCCCAGAGAAGCTGTGGGTGGTCTATCCCTCTACATGTCCAAATCATGTGCATGGGCCTCTGAGAAACCTGGTTAGGTGGAAGGTTCCCCACCCATGGCAAGAGGGTTGGAACTAGGTAATCTTTAAGATCCCCTACCAAACCAAACTATTCAATGAGTGTATGATGAATGTCCAAAGGCTGGTCCTGGCATGTTCTCCTGGGCAGCTCCCAATTCCCTGGGGTGTCCCCTTCCAAGGAGCGATGGTTCACATCAGCTTGGGCAGCAGGCTACAGTGAGCCACCTCCACTTATCTGCACAGCACCCTTCAGCCATCTGGTGACATTTGCATCTTCATCTGTCACTCAGTAAATGAAAATACTGCATTTGTGTTGCTGCAACACTTCTCTTCCGTGAATGTCTTGACATTTATTTACCACCAGGAGACATTACGTTGTGTCAGGATTTTATTCTTGTGGCATTATCTGCACTAATTAAAGCTGTCACTACATGGCTGAAGTAGGTAGGAAAGTAATGAAGTTGCTTGAATTTCCATTTGCTTGAATTTCCCTATTGCAGTTGCAGTAAAGGAGGCAGCTGATGCCATGGGGTGGGCACCACGTCCCTGCAGTCTGCCTCAAACCCTGCATAATGCCTTGGCATGCAGCAAAGTGCTCCATTTCTGGTTGGCACCAAGGCTGTCCCCAGAAGCTCCAGCACTGGAATGGGCACTATTCCTGAGCATGCATGCATCTATTTCATAGATCAGCTACTATAAATCAAAAGAATCATGCTTTCTGGAAAGCTAGGAAAGACCAGGCTTAAATCATCCTGAGCAATGGGAGAAGCACTTGACATAGAGATGAATGCAGGCAGCATCCATGAATAAAGCTTTTATATCTAGAAAGAAAAAAGCCTTTTTTTTTTTTTTTTTTTCTCTTGCCTTCTCTCCATTTTCTGCAGTGCAGCCTGAGCAGGCTGTGGGGCAGGTAATCAATGAGGCATCTCTGTGGTGATGCCCTAGGCTCTTGTGTAATTCAAATGTCCCAGCTCCTCCTGCAGACAGCCTAGTTGTCATCTGTAGCCATTTCCTCACCTCTGGCTTCTGCCAGGAGCTTTAAGCTGTGTCCTCTCTTGTAACCTCTGTGAGATACACCCAGACTGGGCCAAAGGCCCATTAGGCCATGTGCAGAATTGAAATTGTGGTTTGCCATCAAAGAGCTTTATTCCAGTATTTCATTAGCATGTTTTTGCTCATGGATGAAAATGTAGCAGTTTGAGAAATCTTCACTACAGATGAGGAAGAGAACTAATATCCTACAGCTTTTACAAGCTTTATCAGACTGCAGGGCAAAGATATTTTTCTTCCTCTATGCAAATGGAAGCAGTTTCTCTAGCATTTATAGAGGAAACTTTGTCCTGGCTTTGACTGGAATAATTTCTTCTTTGTGGCTGGCACAGTGCTGTGTTTTGGATTCAGTATGAGAATCATCTTGGAGGCACAGTGGTGTTTTGATTGTTGCTAATTCATGCTTACCCTGTGGCAAGCACATTTCAGTGTCCCGTGCTGTGCAGTGATCAGGTGCCCAAGGGGCTGGGGGAGCATGGCCAGGGGAGTTGACCTGACCTGGCCAGAGGATATTCCACACACAGATGACATGGCCAGCACATAAACACTGGGAATTACCTGAAAAGGAGTCAATCAGCTACTGGGGACAGGGTTTGACATTGGTTACCAGGTGGTGAACAATTTATTGTGCATCACTTGTTTTTTTCTTGAGTTTTATCTTGTTTTATTTTTATTATTGTTATATTTTGCGCCTTTTCAGTTGTCTGAACTTACAAGTTTTACTTTGGATTCTTCTTCCCATTCCACTAGGGAGGGCCTGGGGTGTGGAGGGTGAGTGGCTGTGTGGTACTGAGTTGTGAGGTGGGCTTAACCCAGGACAGGGTTTCACACAGACACATATTATCTTTCTACATATAATACATTTCTTGGACACATAGAGGTGCTTTTAGACTCACTATGATTTAAGCACAGTGAGACAGAGAGGGTAGAAAGTTCAGCAGTTGGTTAATCCTTCCCGCTGGAGTAGGTTTGTATTAGTGATGTGCCCGTCACCTCTGCAGGGCTTTAATTTGAACAAGGAGGCAAATGCCTCCAGGGTGCCCTTTCAGGACTTCTCTTTCCAGATATTGGTCAGCAGTGCCATGTCCCAGGCACAGCTTCCTGTCCAGTTTGTTCAGCCACTGCCCTCTTGGAGGAGACTGTCATTTGAATCAGAAACATTTCTTCTGCTGTTCTTTCTTGGAAATGGAGTGTTTGACATATGGCCTGCTTCTGATTTAATGACATGCCCCTTCTCAAATGAGAGGTCAGATTTTCCAGTTAACTTTTAGCTGCCATACAACTTCTGACACGTCAAAGTAAAAACATGAGTGTCTTAAAATCACAAATTGTATAAAGAAAAGACATAAGGGGTTGTTTTTTCTCTCAAAAAAGATTGAAAAGAGACTTGATTGGACATCAAGCCAAGTGGGTCTAACAGTCTACATCAGGGGCAAACAAATTCACTGATAACCTGTGGAGCAGTGCTCCTTGGCACAGCCAGTATTCTGCCTCCTGCCACGGCTCGTGCATGCACTGCCCCCGCCCTGGCTGGGGGCACCTCCTGAGATCCACGCTGGCAAAGACCAGAAGATGTGCAAAGAGCTGTTCCAGCTGGAGGCTGGCTGGATGCTGGACAGGTTTCATATCGTGGAGTGTAAAGTGAATTATCCTTATCTTTAGTAGAAGACTTGTTCATTTCTGTCTCATGGGGAAACACGTATTTGGGAAATTAATGATTGTCTCCAGCTAAAGCCTCTAAGGCACCTTCTTATTTTAATTGTTACTACTGAAGTCCCCTGAGTTTGTAGTCTCTCTATTTTCTCTTGTTAGCAGAACTGGTGATTGCATTTTAAAGTAATTACAACATTTCCTCTGATGAGCTTAGCTCCTTTAGCCAGGTCAAACAAAGGTCAGAAGAGATATTATATATCTCTTAATAAAGATACCGGGTGGTAAATGCTGAGGAGAGGAAAAAAGCTTTTTGAGCTGAAACATATTATTAGCTCAGGATCAAATACTATGTGTTGGTTATGGATAAATTTATACTTTCATAGAGAAGACAATTTCTGGGTATTGGAATAGGTAAGTTGTGAAGAGCTCATTTGGTCACAGAAGTGGAGGGCTCGGGCTTGTTTTAGGATGGAGCATCATGGCCATGTGAGGGGCAGAACAGAAAAAGGGACGAACCCTCACAGAAAAGGATGAGGTTTGTGCCTCTACTGACTCGGGTTTCGTACTGTTGTTACTTGTGTTTGAGCTCTCTGAGGTTCTGGGAAGGACATTTCTCTTTGGCTTTACCCAGAACTGATTGGTGAACCAGGGCAGTGAACTGCTGTTGCTGAGGCATTCAAAGGAGTCTCAGTACATGTTTCCTTGTCTTGCTCTGCTGAAATTTCTGTGGTGATTTAAACAATAGCAGGAAATAGTAACAGATGCAATAGCACATCAATTTGCAGTTACTGGAGAGCCCCTAATGTCCCTACTCTCTCCTGTTCTCTTACTATAGGTGAATCTTGCTTTATCATCATAAAGCTCTGAGTTTGCTGAGTTTGTGGCCTGAGAATGTCTTGGCAGATAGGTGGATGTCCTGGGGTTCCTCTAAATTTGACACTTGCTGCCTGGCACTTGCTCTTTATAACAGTCCTCCTGGCTTGACATTCCTGTCTGAACTGAGTACACTGTCCATTGCCCTGCCAATACCTCTGTAAAGCAGGAGATGCTGCTTTGCTAAGTTTTTATTCCAGGCTGAATCTTCACAAAATTATAGTCACTAAAATTACCCTCCTGTATCCATCTGCTGTGCACTTTTTTCCAGCCTTCCTTCATGAAACCACGAAGTTACATTCAAGTGAAATTTTTTGCTTAGAAAAACTTTCTCTTCAAACTGCTAACTCTTATCAACTAGGCCTATGGTAGCTCAGAAAATAACATCTGCCAAGTGGGAATTGTTTGCAAAAAAGCTTCTTGTTTACCTGTCTCTCTGGTGTTCAGCAGCGTGTTGTCTTTGCTTGGGACAGAATTCTGGATTTTAGACTTCTCCCACAGTAAGTCATGGGACCTGCTGGGTGCTGTGTGTGTAGCATCAGCTGTGGAAGCTCAGTCCTTGGGAACAGAAAAACAAGTTTTAGCTATCTTCTTCCATTATATTCCTCAAGGGTAGGCAAATGCCACTGAATAAACAATTTTGCAAAAACCAAAAAGACTGGTAATTTTGACAGGTTACTGTACACACTGAAACAATGCTGAATTTTGGGAGAATTAAGGGTTTCTGGGAGAATGTGATGCAGCATTGTCTAAGAGTATGGTCTGTTCTAAGAAATGTTCTTTTTGCTTGCTTCTGCACTGTTTCCATGTCTTCTGAAAACTTCATAAATAACCCACTTCAGACTGAGAGTAAAATCTCAACAGGCGTGCAGTGCCTAAAACTTCTAGGACTATGAAGGAAGGTTAAATGAGGCATCATGTCCATTTTCCTGCTACTCATGCTGCTGTGTATGCTTTGCTTGCTCTGCATGGAAAGCAGGTAGAGGAAATCTGTGAAGCTTCCTGTCTGGCAGCAGCACATGCAGCACATGTAACCCTGCTTTTTCCTGCCTTTTTTTTTTTTTTTTTGGATGGTAGGAAGATGAAAAGAAAAAAGTTAACTGTGAGTGTGAGGAAAAATATTGTGAAAGCATTGATTCAGTATCTGAATCTCAGGTCAGTCAATAGGTCTTTAGCTCCTCACTGCCTAGCTCTTTCCTCCTCTGTTGCAGCAGGGTACTCTAGTGATCAGTTTTGGTTAATAGAAGTTGAAAGACCAAAGTAGTTCATCTGTCAGGGAGATTTCTTTTGGAAATGCCAGCAGGGTCAGACAGAAACTGAGAGCAATGGCCCGGCAAGGAGACAAGTCTCTGGGCAATTCCGAAGCACGGAACTAAATAGACATGTCTGTACATGCAGGCAGGTAGATGTGGTGTGTCTCTGGCAGCAGCTGTCCTTTTTTCAGAACAATACATCCTACTGACATTTTTATCTTTCAGTAGGGAATTTTTGGTTTGTTTGAAAAACACAGTTTAGAAATAAATGTATTCACATTATATATTTTGGTTTTAGGGACTTTACCATGGGTAAGCTAGTAAAATAATCATGGCTAACTTACTAAAGAAATCCAAAAGGTCAATAAATTGTTCATAACTATGGCTAATAATTATCTATAATCATAGCTGTCCATAGGACCATCTCTAATGGTAGTCACAGGAGTCTGGCACATTGTTTAGGGATCCTTTACAAAGAGTCTGCATAGAAATTGTGACCAAGTATTATTAAAAGCTGCCCATTTCACAACCTACCACCTCCCTAAATGAGAAGCATGTGGATCTGTAATGCCAGAATCTTCTGCAGGGGTGCACCACACTTCCATGTGTGCGTGGGACTCTTGTGTCTTGAAACAGCAGGAGCTGCTGTGTTAGGTGAAGTTCTCTGGACAGCTTTGCCATTGTCCATTAGCAAAATCAAATCATTCTGAATTGCTAGGAGTATTTTTGCCACTGTTCCCCGTTTGCAGAAATCCTGCACGTTCACTCCCTGCAAGAGGAATAACTGCCTTGTCTTTTGAGGGCAGCCTTTCATTACACAGGAGCTAAGGTATACAGGCTAGTAATCCCTAAGATATAATTCCCTCGTTCTACTCAGAATGTGGTGAAAAACACGATCAGTGCCATCACTCAAAGTGAAAAACAAAGGCTTCTCTGGACTATTCAGGCAGTGAATGCACCCAATGTTACTTGTTTATTCTTTAAAATCATGCAGTGTTCATGGATGTTAAGTCTCTCACACCCTAGTCATGCATGAACACATATACTCTCCACTGCTGATGCTTTTAAACCCTAGATACCATGGCTGAGCAACAGTCTTCTGGCTTTGTATGAAGACCCAGGTTTTGCTGGTCCCATTGAACACCTCCACTCTGTGGACACCAATGCAGCAAAATCCACACAGGGCCCAGTGCTGGGCCAAAGCAGGCTGTGGGGACAGTGCTATGAGACACCGGCAGGCTCTTCCAGTGATGTGGCTGCAAGAATATTTCAAAAAGACCTTGACTCTACAGAGTTGGACTGTTTTGTACTAGAAACAGTGGGCTTGTAATTAATTCTTTTATAATATTAATGACATTAAACAATATTTTCCCAGATGATCTGAACAGAGATTGTTTTTTGTTTCACTGCATTTATATTTATACCAAAGAATAAATGTTAGAAGGCACTACATAAAGCAATTCACAGTGTGCCCCTGCAGAGGATCTAATGCACAGTTTTCCTTCTGTGTGTGCATTTCCAATCAGGATTGTACAGATTTTATACAAGCTTTTGCAGAACGCCCATCAGTGTAGTATTTGAAAGGTTTTCATGGTGCTTCAGCCAGGCATAGGTCATTCTGTAGTGTGCCATCAGAAAGAAAAATGTAGTTGCAGAAAAGCATTTTAGTTTGTTTAGACTTGAACAATTTCGAGTTCTGGGTTCTATTAATGGTTACAATTCTGGTGGCTGTAATAAAAGGCTGTGAAACTGAGGCTGAGTTGCATGTGATGATGGGAATGAACCTCTTGCAGAGACAACAGGGATAAAAACACTGTTCTTTGATGCCACTCAGCATCAGTGCCATGAAAAACAAAGCAAAGTTCAGACTGAACTTTGCCTGCCTGCAGATGCGCAAATAGAAATCAAGCCTTCCTGAGCTATCAAATATAGTATCCCACAATCTCTGTCTGCCACTTCTTGTTTTCCTATTCACATGTCTATCAAGCCCACTTCTGCATGTCATCCTGCCCACTGTCCAGGCTGAGAGACTGCTCCAGAGACTCTTGTGGCTGACCACTCTCCTCCCACTTCCAGCTTGACACTTACTATTGGCAGTCTGCACTTTTTGATGGAGGGCCAAATACACACCTCTTAGCCTTAAAAATTCTTCTTTCTGTTGTTTAGTTTATCCATATTCTATTTCAAGAGAAATAAATGCACCACTCTTTGCCAGTAGTTTCCAATGGCTAACTGCTCCAGGATGTTTCATGTCCCTACAGGGACCAGCCACTCATTTTCATGTGTGCCTACTCTAATCCACATTAATTCATACTGCAGACAAATTGCTTTTGTTGTAATCTAAATGTGTATATATATATATATAATTAATTTGGATTAGGTTAGCAACAGCTTTTCTTATTTTCTAATAATATTTTTTAATGTTAGCCCCTGGAAGAGGTAAGACCATAACCCAATGGATATGAGCTCCAACCACAGTTCTGAACCTGGTTACACTCACCTTCTCCCCATCCTCAGGAGAATTTCATTATCCTTTACCAAGTGGTGTTCCAGGAGAGCCCACAGCTGGTGGCTTGGGTACTCAGGCAAGTGCTATGTGCTCACACCCTTCTAGGTGAGGTTTCCTAGGGCTATGGGGATGTGGGCAGACCCTTGGGATCCACAGGTCTTTACAACTGACAGCAGGGACAGAGAGTGCTGAGGATTGAATGTGGTAGGTGAGGAGGGAATCACAGGGTTTAAACAGGTGACTACATCCTGGAGTGGTGCCTAGGAGGTTTTAGGGCTCCAGCGATGCAGTGATGAGCTGTTCCTGAGGCTCATGGACACCAGGCCAGCCAAAGTGACCTGGGCACCATCACCCCCTCTTCTGCAAAATGGCAGAGTGCAGGGAGCTCAACCTGTGTACCCTGACATGGAATGGACAATCTCCAGTTGAAAGGCATGAATGCTAGGGCAAGAATTTTTGTTGCACCATTGCCATCAGGAGGGGGAATATCACTGAAACAGGATAAGCAAATGGCTTGATGTTACCTGGAATATTTTTGTAGAAACCATGGAAACAGACTTTCTCAAATTTAACAGCAGCTTTGCTGTCTGGGAGCTTATTCTGCACCTGCTTAAGCTGTTACTGGCTGCTAATCCCTTTCCTGTGGTAAGGCTGCCTGAGCAGGTGAAGCCAAGCTGAGTAACTTGTCTGAGTTTGGTCATTCCACCACTATGGCTTCAGAGAAACAGCAATTTTGTCAGTGAAATGTCTGTGTATACTATGAGTGTGTGCGCATTTTTCAACCAGATAATTTTAATTTATTCACGTATAAAACCTCTCAGAGTTTGCTGTTTGTCCTGCATTGTTCTTGTACATGGACAAATCGCTCTTCAAAGCTGCGTCAGAAACAATTACTTATGGCCTGGTGAAGGTCTCATTTTTCATTATATTTTATCATTCTGCTTCATACTAATTACAAAGTGGAACTGTTTATTTACTCAAACCACAGGGGCTCAGCAGTATTGCTAGGTACTCTGCATGGCAATGGAAAATGCAAAGAAGAGAGCTGCTCTCTGAGTGGGCTTGTTTTCCCCATGCACAGGCTGCCAGCATTACGGATGCATGGTGGAACCCGCACTTCACTTATTCTGCCAACTTGTGTGTATTAGTGCTATTTAATATTCATTGTGAGGAGGGTATTTTGGAGGACTTCTAGGGATCAGTGTAGTCTCAGAGCTGTTTTATTTGATGAGGTCTGGTTTGTTGTGAGGTTTTTTGATGGGGTTGGTAAATAGCATCTTATCAGAAGCTCTTTCAAGAGCTTCTCTTGTTGTACCCCGGGGCTGTTTTGTACCTTGTGGTCTGTGGTAGAGCATATGCTGCAGCGTGGTGCTGCCAGGCAGATGTGTGGGGGGAGCTGGGCAGTGCTGTGACAGCTCCTGTTCTGTCACCCAGCTCGCGCAGCAGAACCAAGTGCAAGGGGAAGCCACTGAGTAAGAGGCTATGATACTTCCTCCCTACTTTGCTGCAACTTCGCAGGCAGCTGATCTGCTCTGCTAGCCTGAGGGTAAATAACAGTAATTGTCATAATATGACACTTTTTCTAGAGATTTCTGAACTGTACTATCATAATCAGATGGGAGAATAATTAATTTAAAAAAATCCAAGCATTGAAGACCTATACTTCTTGAGGATCTTTTTATTAACATGAATCACTGAACACTGTTATTAAAATAAAAACCATTGTCCTAGTTGCTGCAAACAGAGCCAATGTTTTATGGTGGAAGATCTTTTAGCTGCAGCTGTGTAGAGCCTGATGCTTTTTATTGAGTCAGAGAGAGAAAAAAATTGAACAATACATTAGAGAAACAGGAAAATCTCATAATTTTGTGGCTTGATATGGTGATCTATCTGTAATTCAATATCAGTCATATATCAGATGGTAATAAAATCACTATGAGACAAGGTACAAATCTGATGGGGTTTTTTTAAAGTGAATGGAGGCCTTTTCAGCCTTTTTTAAGGGGCTCTCCCTGCTAAGAGTACAGAAATTGCTTTTACTTGATCCAATTTCACATTACTACAAAAAGTAAATTTCATGCTACATTTCATTTTCAGATGTAGGATATAAAAGCATGAGCTACAAAAGAAAGTCATGTACTGCTCCTATCCTTTGTCTCATAGTAAAACAAATAAACAAATAATCAAACAAAAAGCATGGAGAGAAACACAGAGATTCCTAAGGAAAAAAGCCCTACCACACAGGGGCAAAATCAGGATCCTGTGTACCTTCCTATATAATATGTTATGGCTTTCTTTATTAAAAGGGCAGTGATTTGCACAGTGGAAGGTCAGGAGTTCATATGCCCTGCCTGCCTTGATTCCTGCCTGTGGTTCTCACTGAATGCATGATCTGCCATTCACTTCTCTGGTCAGCTGATTAATCAATACAAACTCTGGAAGACACCTGCATTTACTTAGCCCAACCCATATGCCACATGCTATAAAGCTTCACCCTGACTCATTGATCCATGTACAATTTATGTTCCAGAAAAATACCCAGTGGTGATTTAGAGAGACCAAGTGACAGCTGAACATCAGTGTCTCTTGGAGCTTTGTTCCAGCTGTCAGCATCCTCACCTGCCAGACTTGGTGTCCTCACCTCTCTAAGGTGGACATGTCTGCCAACCATTCTTGTTTTACTCTTGTCTGTGACAGAGGTGGCTCATCTTTACCAAAAGTTGTATTTCAGCAGGTGGCAAAGGGAGCCCGTATGCACCTTCTGATCTCTACAGTTCTACAAACCCCTACATTGTTTTATCCAGCCCAAAAATACATAGCGAATTTTAAATTATATAATTAACATATTATGCTAAGACAATCTAGCTGTGATCAGAAGTTTGTCACTCATTTTTGGCTGTAGACTAAACCTCAGAAGCAGATCTATCACCTAGTAAAGGACAAATCGATAACTGACCTTTTACTTGAAAGTCTTGAGACAGTACTTCGCAGGAAAAACATAATCTGAGAATTTTCAAACAACACAGAAGAAAATTCACTACCAGAGAGATTAACATGTTGATATACTGATGAAATATCACAGAACCTGACCATGTCAGGTCAAACCCAGGTGCATTTCTTCATGGATTGGTTTTGCACAGCCTCGTTTTGATGGGGGGAAGGGAGAAGCAGACAGGTGACTTCTGTGAGAAGTTGCCAGAAGCTTCCACCACATCCAGCAGAGCCAGTCCCTGGTGGCTCCAAAGATGGACATGCCACTGGCCAAGACTGGGCCAATTAGAAATGATGGTAACGGCTCTGTGATAATGTATTTAAGAAGAAATTAAAACAAAAAGTTGCACAGTTTTAACTTCAGCGAGAGCAGAGTGGAGTAAGTACATGTGAGGAGAACAGTACACAGACACCAAGGTCAGTGAAGGAGGAGGGGCAGGACGTGCTCCAGTTGCCAGAGCAGAGATTCCCCTGCAGCCCCTGGTGCAGCCCATGGTGAGGCAGCCGTGCCCCTGCAGCACAGGGAGGTCCACAGGGATGCAAAGCTCCACCTGCAGCCCCTGGATGAGCCCCACACCAGAGCAGGTGGGTGCCTGAGAGGAGCCTGTGAGCCTGGGGGACACCTGGGGGACACCTGTGGGAAGAGGGCCCCGCTCCCAGCCTGGAGCAGCCTGTCCCTGGAGGACTGTCCCCATGGAAGAGTGACTGCAGCACTCTGCAGCAGCGTGAGGGGTGCTGCTGCCCATGGATGGAGTCCCACTGCAGCAATGGGCAGGGTGCTGCTGCCCATGGACGGGCTCACCTTGGAGAGGCTCATGGAGAGCTCTCCCGTGGGAGGGACTCTGTGCTGCAGCAGGGGAACGACTCCTCTCCCTCAGCAGGGAGAGAAGCCCCGGGTGATGAACTGACCCAGCCCCCATTCCCTGTCTCCTTGCACTGCTGGGGTAGGAGGTAGAGCTGGCAGGGAGGGACGGGTGGGGGAAGGTGTTCTGCAGGGTTTATTTGACTTCTCATTATCCTGCTCTGATTTTGTTCATAGAAAATTTATTTAATATCTCTAAGTTGAGCCTGTTTTGCAATGGTATTTAGTGAGTGATCTCTCCCAGTCCTTATCTCAACCCATGAACTCTTCAATTAATTATCTCTCCCCTGTCCAGCTGCAGAGGCGAGTGAGTGAGCAGCTTGGGTGGCAGCCTGGCATCTGCCCAGATTAATCCACTACACTTCAATGGCCTCACAATTCTTCACTGTTTTGTTACAAGTATATTAAAAGTAGGGGGCAAAAAACATCGGAAATCAGCATCCTTGAAGAAAACTCTTTCTGATTCAAAATAAGCACAGCTGAAAACTCTTGATATCTTTCTGTGTTGCCATTGCAACAGGTATATAAATAATCTCTCTCAGGCACAACTGTATCAAGCAAATCCTAACTACTCTAACAGCTCTGTGTGGCACACAGGTGATTAGTCCTGCCTGACAGTTATGCTGTCAGGGTTCTCTTCTTGTTTCTAAGGCAAAATAATAGTGATTTTTACTTAGACATAACAAACTCAAGAAATGGCCTTACTGAAACTTAGGTCTGCCTTCTCCCAACATAAATGCAGAAGGTTTTTCATGGTCTGATGAATCTCTGTCCATAGCATGGGAGATCAAGAGTACCTACACCTCTGTGGAAAGCTGTGCCTGACCTGCCATCTGCAAACCTGTAATATCAAGGTGTGTAATAGACCAGAAGTGAGGACTTGAAGATCTCCATGCAGAGAGAGAAAACTTTCTTGGTCCTGGTTAGACAGATGCTTCTGTTTATGTAGGTCTGTATATTAGTGAGTCACCCAGGCTCTATTTTCCCCACTTTGTTCCCTCCCACCGTGCATCCTCAGAAATGTGAAGCAAGACATTTATGCCATACTTCTGTAGAGATTACAAATAGTTTTCCATACTTTCCTTTCGGCAGAAACCCCAGAGCTTGGAAATCCTAAACCTAAGGGCAGAGAGCAGTTGATGAAGCTTTTACCTAGACAAGACATACATAAGCATTAGTAGTTTTGTACCAGTATTAGGAAACACTTAAGGATCCAAATTAATCTTTTTGTCTCACCAGTATTTTGAGCACCTCAAAACAGGCTAGCAAAGTCAGTATAGCATTGTGTTCATGTTTTGGTCAGGAAGTTTTCAGGTAGTCCAGAAACTTTCTTCTTATTTTGTTTTTCCAGCAAAGAGAGCTCTTTATTGATCCTTATTCCTGTCGTGTCTAGTACAGGTTCTCACAGCTAATTTTTCCTCTATCTTAATATGAATTAGAAGCCTATGATTGTATAGCTTGCAACTAATGTGTATCAAAAACAATGACATCCAAGGTGAACAATTCAATTTCATATCAGAGTTCAAAAATCCTCATCTTCATTGACAGAATCATTGCCAGAATAATCATAAGCTTTCTGCTGGAGGGACTTCTCCACCATGCAGAAAATTCCATGCTCCAGGCAAGATAATACTTCCGGGACAGGTTCTTGAGATGCACAGGGAATCTTCAGCTGAGTATCCCCATAGAAGAGGGAGGAGTGGGCTGAGCCTTACTGTGAAGTGTACAGCACATTCTTCTTAAAGACCAGGGATTGGTATCAAAACAATTACCATGGTAGGGGGGTTGGAACTACATAATCTCTCTGTGGTTATAACACACTAAAAACAACAACAACAACAAACACACACACAAAAAAGCCCACCAAGACACCAAAACTCCTTTGTGTATGTTCACGCCCTGCAGTAGGGCAGGGAAACAGGCCAGGCAAGCAGGAAGCAGACCTTGTGCTCAAGTTGCTGTCCCCAGGCTTTTCTTGTCCATTTTTAAAATATTTCTAGACCTTGTTATTTCATTTGTAAAATTGTGGCTTGAAATATTGCTTTTGTCTTTTATTCACAGGAAATTAAATTATGTCAATGAAAGATTGTTAGGGACTGGGATAACATAATGTTAGGAAAAATACTAGCTTTTAAATCTATAGTCCACTCAGATAAAATCAAACTTAATACATGAATATCAAAGATTGTTTTCTAAAATTACAAGTGTTGGACAAGTAAAGAATTCAATAAATGTTTAATTAAACCCCTTGAAGCACCTTAGCTGAACATCACCATTGAATTGTTCATTCTCGTATTTGTGTACTAGATTAGGGAGTAGCAACTTTCTCATTTTCTGATTCAGCCTATCTTTCTCAAGAAGGCATGTTCAATGCTTTGATACTGTTTCTTTTGTAAATGGTAAGACCATTGTTTCTAAAACATGGCACAAGTCCAGAGCATATGTTCCACCTGTTTGTCTGAAAGGTTACCACAATGGTGTGTGTCACACTGTGCTGACAAATGTGACCAAGCCACTGCTGCCAGCAGCAGCCGGTGCCTTGGTTAAACCTCCAGTAATAACTGCTGCTGAAAAATGCAGAGCTAAAGAAACCACATGCTAAAGCTACTTGACACAAAACAAGCCATTAGCTCTAGTTTGAGATGTAATAGCACTAGCATTGTATTTCAAGTCTGGGGATATGTTCACCTCCTTTAATTTTGTCTTGGAAAACCATGTTGCAAGAAATTACTTAGTCTAGCTGAGATTTAACAAAGCAGTTCTATTATATTTTATGTTGTGGAAAATCATGTTGAAGGAAAAACATATTCAGCAGGAAAGAAGCTGTGCCCTTTCCTAATGGTTGTTTCCCTCATGAAAGAGGCTGTCGACTGCAAGGACTTGCCATTCCACAGCTCTCCAGGAACTTTGGGATCATGGTTTTAATTGCTGTTAATTAATGGGAGACAGTCCTCTCTGTGAAAGCAAGTCCTGCTGGCAGCAGGAAAAATTCAGCTAATTCCTTTTTCGCTCTTTCTCTCTTCAAAGTTTTTGTAATTTTGTGAATAACTGCAATTACTATTTTGAAATCAGTAAGCACCAGAGATTTCAGGTTTCATATAGACCATTATTATAAAAAAAAAAAAGAAAAAAAAAGACTGTAATAAGCACAGTGGTGTGAAATTAAATCAGTCGTGTTACTACTGGAAAATCTGTTGTGATTATCAAGCAACTAGAATGTCTGGGGATAATTCTCAATTATTTTGACATACATAACATTTGACATACATGACATTCATTCCCCTTGCTGTACGCAAAGCTATTTCCACAGTAGCCAATAAAATTAAGCTGTCCATACACCTGCAGGCTCTGCTCTCATATGCAGTTTAATTTGCCAATAAGAATAATGCAGTTTCCTGAGGATGAATGACTCAGGGCTTGCTGGGTCAAGGTGTGCACAGACAAAATCACACCCTTCTGGTCATTACTCACTGGGATCAGCATGTTCTGATTATTACTATGTAATTAGTTAATAAGGCCCCTTTCAAAGTGGAAGAGAACTGCTGTCTCTGAGCACAATGTGCACTGCATCTATCATGGGTTTATTCATTCTGGGTGAATCTGATTCCCATTTAAGAAGATATATTCTGGGAATGTACTATCTCTATTTAGTGTTTCTGTTGTTTCCATCACTTCAAAAATAAAGGTGGTGAAAATTATCAATTATTTTAATCTGAAGCAAACTTTTAAGAAGCAACTTACATTGGGCCCAGTGCCTGTATGTAAGCTTTTTGGCTTGAGCATAAAAAGTAGAGGTGAAGGAGTAAATTGATATTTAAGAGTAAGAGATTTGTATATGGGACTTGTAGAAGATGACACATATTCAGAACAACATATTTTCACTTTCTGTTGCCCAGATATGGAGATCTATTTGATTTAGTATCTACTATTAAATTCGTATTTACTATTAAGTGTATTTTTAAATAATTGCTTTGAAGAGTAGGTAGTCCTGAAAAATAATTATCTTGAGTTTTTTAAATATAATGCATATGTTGCATGGCATTTAAGTCTAAGTTGCCAGGCCAAGGGGTTTGCAACTCCAAGGACCTTAACGTCAGTTCTTTTCTTGTCAGACCATAGAGAAAACAAATTGAACAGAATACTCACAAATATTGTATTCATGAATACAAAGAGACCCCATTGTGATCAAGTGAAATTATTGTACAATCTTAAATGAATATTCACACATTTAAGAAAATGTAGGCTGCTGCTGCTCATGGTGGTGGTTTTCGATTATTTTGTTTTGCTGGGGTTTTCTTCTCAGCAATACTTGGCCCACATTAACTGATCAACTTCCCAAGTTAGAAAGCAGATCTTACCCATTACTCTGGAAAAGTTTGATGAATTTAACTGTCCTGTCCAGCCAAAATTGTCTCTATCCATAATAAGTAGCAGCCCTAATTTTTTCATTATTAAAAGAGTCTTTCACAAGATACCAAGACTAACAATTGTCAGCATCCTGAAATGGAAATGATGACTCCCTTACTGATACTGCCTGACTAATGGAGCTGCTACAGGTTCATATAAGCAATGAACACAACATTTCTCTCCTAATTCTACCAGATCAATAGTAGATTTCAAATTAAATTAAAATTTTAAATTAAATTTTATTTTAATTTTATATTTAAAATCTCTAAAATTATTTGGAGCATCTTTTTGGCTTTTTATGGAATAACAAAACCTGAAAAAGAGGTTTAGTAGGGAGAGTGAGCCTGGCAAGGGGAGCCTGACAGACAGGATTGCTTCTTGCTGGAGAAGGAAAGGCACCTCAGAGCCCCCTTCTGCCTCTGGGCAGGTCCTGAGAAGATGGAGACATGTTGCTTTCTGCAACAGTGCAAGGCATCAGGATGAGAGAGTGTGTGTCTTAGCTGAAACAGGAGGACTCCACATTATATACAAAGGGAAACCTTTTTCTCTGTAAGGACAGTTCAGTGTAGAGCAGGTTGCTAAGACAGGCAGTGGGGTCTGTGGAGCTTTCATGGTTAGTCTGGAGAAAGCCCCAAGTCACATAATCTGACATTCTTACTGCTGCTGTTTTCAGCTGATGGCTGCACTGGGTACTGTCATCTCTTCCAGACTGGGTTACAAAAACTCTAGAAAAGAGGCCAGGGACATCTCTATACCATGACTATTTGCTTAAAGCCATCAGTCTCTTCCAGTCCTATCCATGTAAGATTCTTTTCTATTTATTCACTCTGGTTCTTAAACCAATTTATGGTTTGAAAATCTTGCTAGCCCATTTTCCACTCAATGTCTGACTCATACCGTGACACACTCATGTCATACTTTTCAGTATCTCAAAACTTCCTTAAGAAACAGTTCTCTCTCAAAAGCTAAGAAATTCAAGATGTTTTATCATGTACTGCAGAGAGTCTTTTTTTTACATAAATACATATATACATACTTACATATATGTATATGTATACACCCCTCTGACTAACAACATGTTCTGCTTTCTTTTATCTGATAAGAATGATCAGTCTTCAAAACTCAGCTGGATCCCTGAGTGCCACAGAGCTCATACTGTAAGGTTGGTGCAGTATGTATTTGCATTTGTGGTTAGGTCAAAAGGGTGTTTCTTCTATGATTGAATTTTCACAGCTTGGGGATTATCTCAGTGAGGATTCTGCTGTGCATTTCTGCTCTCTGCTGATTTCTCAAATGCACTGTATCTTGTTTACAGTCTTCTGCTGCTATAATGCAAACTTACTCTGTAATTGAGTCTGTTTCATGTTTTAGCTCATTGCTTAGGTTACAAGCAAGCTGCTGTGCAGTGGAGCTCTAGCAACTGCAGCTGATGACGATTTTTTAGTCTTCAGGCAACATTTTTCCTATTATTTTAGAAAAAAATATTCCAACACATTAATCAGCACTTTGAAGGTATTTTAGAACACTCATTTTTCAATTGGGACTTTACAAAGAAGAGCCAAGCAAAATTTACCACAGCCATTCAAGACTTCAAGTTATCTTTGCCTTATGCCACTCAATAATTAAATCCACCATTTGGCAAAACTTGTTTTCCAAGTTCAATGGATGAGCTGTTTCTCCAGGTGCAACTACCGAGCATTGACTCTGGAAAATGGGAGAAAGGAAAAAAAGAACATGGAGAATACAGAAAGCTGAGGGTAACACCATGAAGACCTTTACCTTTGAGATTAGCTGTATCTTCTTCTTGTCTGCAAAGCAAAAAGCTTCACTAACCATTTGGGCAGATTAAAGAACAGCAGTGGCAGATGTGTTGCCATGGTAGATGCAAGATGGCTCATTTTCTGTCGGCTGAATCTCCTACAATTGATTATTTGATTTTCCAGTATTTTGTCTGAGATTGCTATCAAATTAAGCCACCATCTGTCATTCTGTTTGCTCCAGCTGAAGTGTGGACAATGTTGCAGATCTTCCAGGCATCAGACGTTTTCTCTGGCTGCTGCTAGAACTTATTTTCTACACAAAATCAGCTGTCTAGAACATTCTACAAAAAAATCACTTCATGATTTTGGAAGAAGTTAGCTGGCCCTGTTGTCTCAAATGTTTATCTGCTATAACATTAGTGTGCTTCTTGTTCTGTTGGCTTTTTCAGCTTGGTCAGGAAAATACTTCAAGTACCTCATCTTGCCTTTTTACAGATACAAAATAATAAATTGTTTTATAAAAGTCACTCCTAATGAGATAGAAAGAGGCATTCATTAAACAGGTGCCCATCCTGATTTCATTTTTTTTTCCTTAAAACTTTTAAATGGAAATTGTTTTCTTCTTTGCCAAGCCTGCCATAAATCTTTATGTAACATATTAATTTCTCGTATTACACTTTCCTATACTCTGAGCTAGATAACATATTGATTGTACCTATTCCTCCTTGCCTTTTTTTGTATATCTAACTTCTATCTGGTCTGTATTTATTTAACAGGTCTGTTTGACTGAAGAAGTTTCTCTGCCTCAATTGTAGCTTTTTGAACATCTAAAACTTTTCTCAAAGAATGACAACACCCATTCTTGTTCCTTCTCTTTTGTCTGGTCCATTCTTTCAAATGAAGCTGCCTAAAACTATCCTCATATGCAATAGAAGAGCCGTCTCCTTTTTATCATTGTCACTGTCACTAACCCATGAATCGTGCCTTACAAGATTCAGGAAAAACTAGAATAGCTAAAACTGTAAGACCTTGAAGGCTTTCAAGTGGGAATGTATACAATGAAACTTTGGGGGAAAAAACCCAACTTTTTCTCAGTTACCTTTTAACTTGAAATAAAGTGTGTGAACATTTACAGAAAGCTTAACACCACCACCCCCCACCAAAAACAAAACAAAACAAAACCTCAACAAAACCAAAAGCCAAACAAAACAAACCCAGAGAAAAACCACTTAGCAGTCTGAAGGGTTGACCGGATGGGATAGGAACAGAACAGACAGGATCCAGCAGCATCAGGTATCATTCAAGTCGAAGATGCAAATTTCAGAATAGCAACCTAAAACAACAGTCTCACTGCCTACCCAGGTACTCTTGTCACTGATTTACAATATTCAGTCTTGTATGTGTCAAACATGAAAAAAAAAGAACTAAAAATAGAAAAACAAACCAATGCATAGGTGACATAACTAATGTTCAGTCCTTGTGTGTATGTGTGTGTGTGTGTGTGTTCACACCTCTAGATTTTAGTTTAAAGTCACTAAGGTGAGCAATGGTTCCTGTGACACATGCTGTAATTGTTCCACTTGCCTTATATCTGTTTTATTTCTCTTAACCAGGTTAAAAGCAATGCTTTTAACATTCTAGACATGCAATTCCTCCCACTAGTTGTCTGTAATGTCAATTATTTTAAGTGTCTTCTCTAAAATAAGAAATTTCCAGTTCTTTTTGCTTCTTGCTGCAATTTCTATCAATTGAAAAGCTATTTCTTTGCACTTTTTCTGTCATTGTGGGTCAATTTGTTTGTGATTTGCTGAGTTAATGTCTGTGTTATATTTGTCTCATTTACATACTCCTATTTTTAAAACCACTGACTTCCTTAGTGTTCCACTTTCCTCCATTCCAAATAATTACTGTTGCAACACAGGAAATTCTGGTCACCCAGTCTTAAGAAAATCCTTCTAATTAGGATTCTGGAAAACCCTTTTCACTCTACTAATATGACTAACAATGTGTCTCAATTATTTCTATCATGTTTCTACCATATCGTATCTCACTCTTGGGGACAGAAAATGTGGAGTCAAGTTTTTTTTCTCCCACCTGTCTAGTTTGGTTTGGTATCATATTGGTCCCAGCGTGGCCCATCACCTAGCAATGTTTTTCTGGATGTCTTCATAATACTGTCTACCTCCTCAAGGAGGTAGAAGAGGTCTTGCAGCTCAAGAAAAGAGTCAGAATTTGTGCTTTTCTTCTCCAAAGAGATTCCATACACTATGCTGTTCCTGAGCAACCCTGAGGGAAGGATGCCCATTAGGTAATGTCCTGAGTTGTTAACTGAATTTTACTTCTTCATAGTTTTTTGGCAGTTGACTTAGCAACAACCTGGTAACCATATGATTTCTCCAGCCACATTGAAAGCTGTTTCTACTTCTCATCTTTTCTAGGAGTCTCCAGTCTGGACTGTACATGACTACAAGTGCTGGAACATGTCAGAGAATAGTGGTTTTCATCCAGTCTTGTGAAAGTTTCTGAATATAACCAAGAATTTGAAGTGACTTTATTCTCACATTTAAATCAGTTGGGTTTTGAAAGGCTTATTTGATCTAGACCAACACTGCTATCTGCCTAGCTTTGTAGTGTGAAGGATTCTCTAAGATCAATAAAAGTCTTGGCTTCAGCTCCCTTGGTTGTATGATTGAGGACAAGAAGGTCACAATTTTTTCCTACAGCTGGAGAAAGAAACATAAGGGGTCAGTAGGGTTCCCCACATGAAACTGCAGAGAACATCTTTGTTATTTATGCATAAGCAAACACAGAAATGCTAGCAGAATTAAAAATCAAATCCTAAGACACTATATATTATGTTTTTAATATTTTGTTCTTGACAGAGAATAAACCACTGCAACCAAAGGCATGAGAAATGTTGTGAGTTCCTATATTTGGACAACGACTGCTAAATAACCTTCAGAGAAAATACTTAATTCAAATGAAAGGACTTCCATAATTGCTTTTAAGATCCATGCAGGGCAATTTTGATTTTAGTTAATTTGATGACACCTTTATTGAACTCTGAACTGCATCTGAGTTTATGGGAAAAGGCTGGAACCATGATTATTTTGTAAGCAAAATAATGGTGATGTTGCAGCACTATTTGTGAGGTGTGGTCTTGAGCAGCAGAGAAGTGAAAGGGCAAAATAGAGCATAAATGAGTATAAAACAGAAAGAGTCCAAAACAACACCACAAAGTTACATTTCAAATGTACAAGTCTGTGCCATGTATTTTGAGTGATATCCTGTGCCCCCTTTCTCCCAGGGGAAGGGAGCATGTACACCTGATGCTCTAACTACTCTAAACTCACCATCATCTTGAGCTACACTGCTGTTCTGCCAGCTTCAAAGTTCCCAGAAGTTTTTGGAGAAAGTGGAGAGAAGATGAGAGGAGAGGGACAAGGAGGAAGAGGAGCAGAGGAGGGGGGAAAGATACAGGAACTCTCTAAGAGCTTGAAGGTTATCCCGAGGTGATGGTGTGAAGACTTCCTCAGATGCTTGCTCAGGACAAAGCAGCCTCTGCCCAGCCTGGGGTCTCTCCCGGACCTCAAAGCTAGAGTGAGTCACATCCCTGTGCCTCAGGGCACCGAGCAGGCGGAGTTTTCCTACTGGCAAACCTCAATAGTGGAGCAGAGGCAGGGGCCCCAGCAGGACCGCGGTGGAGCCGAGGCCCAGGGGAGCTGTGCAGGGCCCGCGCCGGGGCCGCGCCGCCTCCACCCGCACAGGCGCTCCCGGGGCGCGGGCCCGCGCTGGCCGCCGGGCCGGAGGGTGAGAGGGCCCGGCACTGAGCTCGGATGGGGCTCAAGCACCGCCCGAGGAGCTCTGGCTTGGTCTCCACTCGTCAGAACTCCACGAATCCAAACTCATTTTCCAAAAGTCACATCCCCTGCGCGCACCAGAAGGGACCCGGAGCGAGCGCCTGCGAAGGTGTGGGCGCTCCAGGCCCCGGCGCAGGGAGTGCCAGGGCCCGGCGGCTGCAGAAACATCAGCCGTGTGAGGTGCGACCAGATGGACCATCCGCTCAGGCTGGTGGCAGAGCTGAGGGGAGACACAGAAAGGCCAAGGACTGTTCAAAGGGAGTCTGAGAAGGAGACTGGCTGGTGGAGCCGTACTCTACCATCCTCTAGACAGGCACACCCACCATCCACATCTCAAGAAGCAATGGATCTCCTACCCTGTCACCACCAGGTTGAAGGAGGGGAACTCAGAGAAATTTATTGGTTCTAAACTTCTGGAAGATATATGTACCAGGAACAATCTGTTCAATTCGTGGTATTTCATAATGAATCAGTTTTTAATGTGGAATCTGATTTGATAAGCTATTTTTTTTTCCTGTGTGCCCAGCAAATTTAAAGTAATTTATCAAATAAAACTACTCTTAAATTCTTCTACATGTAATTTATCTGATTTCCCAGTTCCATTTAAATGTTGCTTTGATGTAACAAAAATATGATGTTACTTTGAGACAGGACACGTGGTGTTTACGTTTGTGCAAGCAGCTATTGAACTACCTTAGCAGAGTTAAGTGGTTTCATTTAATCATCTGAAGACATTATATGGATCCTTCTGTTACTAAGAATTATAAAATCTAGTGAGGGAACCAGAGAAGTGAAAGACCTATAGCAGATGAAAAGTCACATGTAATTATGGCTTTACAATATAAATCAATTTTCATTAGCAAAACAAAAAAGAGAACAAGAATAAAATACATAACAACATGAATGAATAGTTCTTTTGAGGTGTTGGTGTGGTATTTTACATCAATTAATCCTGAACATACCCTGTAGATCAGGCTTTTGACTCGGTGTGGTGTAATTTGAGCATTATGATATTGTATACAATGACACTGACGTGGTGGGGTGTGTCTTTGCCTTTGCTAAGTAGCAGTGAAACTCCTAAGCAGCTAGAGCTCTGCAGGAGAAACAAACTGGAAGTTGTGGGAAGAGAGGTGTTAATGGAGCTTGAGTGCATGTCTGTTTTCACCAGGACGTCCCACATCAGGGATCTGCTCCTCCCAGCTGCGGCACAGCCAGAGCAGCGCTGGTCACCTTGCAGCAATGGAACGGTGTGCACAGCCCCTGAGCAGTGTTGGGTTACTGACTGTGCTGGAAACCCTGCAGGCTGGAGCCCACAATAATACCAAACTGCTTGGGACAAGCAGTTCTGAAACTGAATAAACTTTAACCTGCATCTCTGATTAAGCTGGTTCTGAGAAAGTATGAATGTAAACGGAGCTGTAGCCCTGAGTGTGGCTGGAGTCCTTGCAGCCCCCAAGCAGTGATGCAGGGGATGAGAGAGCAGCACTCCCCTTGCTTTCGAGTTTTAACCCTGCAGGGCTGACTTGGGCCAGGGACCAGCACCAGGAATGCTCCAACATTCAAAGCTTGTAATGTTTCTAACAGAGAACGGACTTTGGCTGCTTGTCTTGGTTTGGAAAGACAGGTACCTGTCACGAAAAACTGGAGTTTCCCTTGGAACGGAGAATGTAAAACCCCCTCACTCCAAATTATTACAATTTTGCAATTAGGAGCTTTCAGGCAAAAAATATGGGAATAGGAGTACAGTTCTTTACTAGGAATAATAAAAAAAAACCAAACAAGCAAGCCAAGCAAACAAACAAAATTCGTGGAAAGCCCTGACGGAATCAGGAATACAACCTGACACTCTGTTGGCCAGGGTGTTGGAAGCAGTCCAAATAAGTCCTCCTGGTCCACATATTGACAGATGTGGTTCTGTTGGAGTAGAGATGATCCTGAAGTGGCAGTGAGATAAGTCCAGCCTCCCTCTGAGCATCCAGTGGAAGAGAGGATTCTTGGTGTTCTGAATCTCAGGCTTTATCCAGGGAGGAATGCTTGGCTCCTCCCACTGGGTGGAGCATCTCACAATGGAAAGATTTAATTTTACTAGTCATGTGGTGAGCCTTAGTGGCCCATTAACAGCAGATATCCGCTGGAGGGAGGATGGGTTGTGGAAGAGATAAGGAACACTGCTCCCCTGTTTTTAACAGCTGGCCCATTAACAGAAGGCCTCCACCCCCCTCCCCCCTGGACTTAGAGAGATAAAGAAAAAAAACCTTCTCCCCAGCTGGTTTCAACAGATGAAATTGAATACACATTTTTTGGTTACATAACCCAAGACACCGCTCTTGGTCCATCTGGTGAGTTGGATGTAACACTGTTTAACTCTGAGGTCTTTGGCATTAAAGCTGTCTCTTCCTCCAGGGAAAACTGGTTCCAAAAGCGTGGCTTTCTGGCCTTCTCTCACGTTAAAGCACTGGTCTCATTGCAATGGGGTTAGCCTGATTCTGATTAGGTGTCTACAGTAATATCAGCAGTCAAGAAAACAGAACACAGTATAGGAGAGAAAAGGAAAAGAAAGAAAACCTATCAGAGTTATTATCACTATATTTTGTCTGGTTTTATCCATTTAAAGCACCATGGCTTCCCAGCAAGGTTATTAGCTAAAGGCAGGAATTTGGCACTCAGTTTTGTTGCTAGCACTGAGAGCTGTGCCATGTTGTAGAGCAGTGCAGTGTTGCAAACTCTGTTTGTAAGTCCCTGCCAAAGAGCTCAAGAAGCAAGGGGAATCATGCTGGGAGGATGGCAAATGCCTTCGCTCAGCCTCTTCATGTCCACAGCTGGATATAATCACAGGTAGGATGTCTGCACCTGGATCTTTTCAATGAAATGTTGTAGCATTAAAGCATGAGAAAGTTGCACTTCAGACCTAACTCTTATTTAATGACAAAAATCCCCAATGGATCTGTTCAGACTTAAGCAGAAACATCTAATGAACAGTATTTTAATGTGTTACAGAAACGTATAGAAAACATATTTGCATGCATCTTCTGTCTTCCTTTTCATCCATTTTCCTTTCCAAACCCAGAGCGAAAATACTATTTCCCCTGTATTGTGAAAGCACAACAGCCCTATGCTGCAAGACAAAGTGTACTAGGACACTATTTGAGGTAATTATTTTAGAGAAACTCTTTTCTTCTGCGTTTGGGTGGATTGCAGAAGAGGTGTTTTAAGGCAGGGATCAGGGCCTGAATTTAGGCTGGTGTAGACTGTAGAGGGACAATGCAGAGGGAGATGCCTTGAGACAAACTGTGCAGAGAACAAAGTGGCTCACATTTTTTAGTTTCTGTAAAAGAAGCACTAAAAATAAGTTTCTTCCTTAATTATATGAGTAGAGGTATGCATAAGTATCCATAAGTAAGTACATAAATAAAAGTCTTGAAATATTCTTAAAAATTCTTCTCAGGGAAGAAGGACTTAACTGGAATTTACTGGAAATTAAGAGGAAGGAAAGTTACCCAGGCTGTTTAAAATCCTCAATCTCATTTATGGCCCCTTTTGAAACAAGCTGATTGAATATGTGAGTGTTCCTCATAATAAATAGATGTATTTTGTTGTTCTGTCTGATTATCTCATGGGAAAGATAGCAAAATCTTAGAAGCAATCATAATCTGGTTATCAGTTGCAAACTCTATTGATTTATTTTTTAAATGAAAATGTAACTGGAAGGTACAATATTTGTTTTTAAAAGATGACAATTTTACTGTCTTGTGTGGGCTGAGAATAAAAGAGGCAGCTGATGGAAAGTCTGCAGATCTGACTGAAGAATCAAACAGAAAATTATTCCTACATGAGCTGAAGCATAGACAAATAGCCCAGTTTGCTGTGTTTATGATGGCTGTTAGTTGATCTGGGACCAGAGAGGAAGCAGGGATTAATAATGGTTTATTGCTGTTTAGGGAATTTTTAAATGGAGCCATTGTGATCCTTTACTGGTTAAAGCTTCATCAGGGAATGAGAAACGACTCTTTTGGATAGTGAGTAAAGAAGCAAGAGCTTGAAGATGGGTTTTGCGTATCAACTGGGAATTGGTACCTCTAGGCCTATGTGTGTTTATGGTGCAGGCACAGAAGACTATTTCATTAGGCACTTTTTCAAGTCACACAGACTGGAGAAAAATGTTCAGGAAAGAACGTGTCTGCCATTGAGAGAAATTTGCAGATCTGCAGCACAATTCAATGGAAGTTAAAGAAAAAACCAAACTAAACCAATCCAAACTTCCCCCCGCCCCACTCCAAACTGCCAGATACATACTTAACTGCTGCTGGAAGAGCTGGAAACTCATCTCAGAATTGTCAGAGCCCACACATTTCACAGATATTTTTTCATGTCTATGACAATGAGAAAGGAAGAAAACCAGAAAGTGTAGAGCTTGGGACATAAAGAGTCCAATGTTGAACTGCCTCGAAGGGTTCAGAAGCACAGCCTGTTATCTGTTTCTTTCCTTAGGTGTACTGAATCACTCGGGGAAGGGGGAGTTTTTTGTCTGCCATCACCCTATCTGACCTTTTTGGTCCAACAAAGGGAGGTGACATAGGACAGTGCCCTTCTCTTGACCTCTCCCCTCATGACAAACCATACCTTTGTGGATTTATGAGGAGGGGAGGTGTTGCTGTTTGCCGCACTGAAATGTCCACACGGAGACTCGGAAAGTTGAGAGAAAGAAGAGCAGTGGCAGAAAGCCCTGATTTGTTTATTTCACCCTATTATATACTTTTAGAAAAGTGACCATAGATTGGAGGGTGGAATTCCCACCTCTCAACCACATTGGTCAAAAGGACTGTCATTCATACCCTCCTCTCATGGAAATGAATGCAAAAACAGTGGCAGTGCTTACAAAAAACAATCTCTTGTTTATGCGAACAAAGCATGAGAAGTAAGAACTTCTACTTTAATATGAATGCTCAGAAAACTAGGAAATCTCATGGTGACAGAGACGTACCTCGTGGACCTTAAGTTTGCCTCAGGGGTTTTGAGGAGAGGAGAGATAGGGAAAGGGGTAACGTGTATTTTAGAGTGGGCATGCACCAATCTGGAGTTGCTGGCTGGTGCTTGAGTTGCCCGATGCTGCTGTCCAGACCTGTGGGCCACAATTTTCATAAAGACCTTGTGGCTGTTCTGGGTTGTTTTAAACCCATCTTCCACCCAGGCTTCTCAGATGCTGGATTTAGTCATTACTCTTTTTCACCAACTTGCTCCTAGAACTGAGGTGGTATTGCAGCATTCTGATGGAAAAGACTGCCTCCAAGTCTTCTAAGAGAGCTTCACCAAGGAGACTTGCTGACAGCCTGTTTCATCTCTAAATGTAATGAGTTCTACAAGGACTGGTATAAGGCAGTGCAGAAACTTTTATTGTCGCATAGTCAGACTTCTGGATATGCAGCACCAAACATAGGCTGAAAAGCCTCACTGGGACAGTGAAGAAATTGGTATTTATGAACAAATGAAAGGGTAAAAGAGTAGGATAAAAACTTACCTCTAACAATCGCAGGGTGCTTATTTTAATTAAAATAACAAACAAAAACAAAGATATGCCATTTAAAATGAGCTTTCTAGACATGAGACATAAAAGCTAATGAAAAGGATAGCCTGCTGATGAATAATAGAAATTTTGACACTTCTAACTCATCCTTTAAATATTCCTGCAGGAGGGATTATCAAAGCAAAAAAAACAACCATCCAACCCAAAATTTGAGTGTCTTGAAGCACTTTTTTTCATTCTTTTAAGTATAAGAAACTGCAGTCCAGGGAAATCATAAAAGAGAGTTTTATTTCCATTTTGATACTTTCAGATTTCCTATTAAAGTATATAAAATTTTGTAAAAATACATATACAAATAATAAGCAGATAAGTATTAAAATATCTGAAATGGGCTTGTATTTTCCACAGGTCTGGTTTTCCTTTTGAAGAAAGGAAAACCATATTCATGTCCATGTATTTATACATTCAAGAGGGGTGGTCACATTTCTCACTTTTCTTGAAGGACCTAGAGACACTTTGGGGACCATCTGGGCCGCCAGGTAGCTTTTCCTTGTGTTTGAGAGAGAATCAGCTTCTCATTTTTTTCACCTTGTGCCATTTTACAATGGGAAGCAGCCTGCCTCACCAGAGAGAGTAGGAGAGAGATGCATGCTATAAAACTGAATCAGAATTTGCATCTCAAATTAAAGAAAAAGTTATTTGAGTTTGTTGACAGCACCAGACATGGAGGCAGTCCCACAGATTTGGTGATACTATTCATATGACTAAAATTATTTTGTAGCTTATAAAAGAAATTAGACTCATGTTTACTATTTTGTAGTGGTAGGGCCAGTTAGCATTTCTAGAAGCTCCTAGGGATTGCTTTTTAGTGTAAAATTCTGTGTTTGATTACACTGGGTAAAATAAGGGAATGGGAGAACAAGCCTGATTTTGGTACCGCATCGTGTCTCAAAGACATAGTATATTTTCTTTTTAAATATTGAAACTTGCAGTGAGACCTGATCTACAGAAGCAGTGTCAACCGGAGTGTGTATGTGTACACAGCTAGCAAATCCCGAAGAGTTTTTTTTTCATCCAATATTCAACATAAACCCAGGTTTATAGAGTCTATCACTTCAGGTCAAAATGTTATTAAAAAAAAAAAAAAATCAATGTTATGCATTACAGCTTTATACTCTTTTAAAATTAAGGAACAGTTGCCAGTTGATGAGAATTTTGGTAGAGTGGAGCATATTTTATGAAGCATAAAAAGGCTTCAGCGAGAGCTCTCCTAGAGAACATCTACAGAAACATGACATTTAAATTCAGGACAAATATAGGAAGTAAAGTGGAATTGTCTAAAAAGTAGGAAATGCTCTAAATGTTCTACTGTAAGACTGCTGTTCCTTTTCCTAAAAGATGAGGCCCAAAGACAAGGAAAGAAAAAAAAAAAAAGATGGAAACCATTTAGTACAAATATATTGGGAAAAAAAACCCAAGCAATTTTTATAAGTACAAGACAAGGTGGCTATTGCCTAATGTGCTGAAATTAGGCAGGTTGACTTCAGAGCACAATTGCTTAGGTAGAAGCCCAGGGACTGAAATCTTGAAAGTTTGAAGGATGATGGTAAATTCATTTTTGCCTGGGAAAGGCAGAAACTGTGGTTAATTGGTTACCAGGCTGACCAACACTGTCAGTAGTGATACAAACCTGGTCCCTGCAACCTGGCTCTTAAGAGATCTTCATGCCATTTTGAAGCTGATCTCTAAAAATGAGGGCTGGTCTAATGGTCTTTACAAAGTCTTTCCCCTCTGCTTGTTGGTATTTCAAACCATGGATGCCAGTGTTGTGTCCAACAGCAAGTGGGGGGCCCTGGCCTGTGAATATTTTCCATTTCGTAAAGGCTGAAAGAAAACAGTAAATTCACACTGACATAGCAGGGGAAACTCCACGGAGGGTTTATGCTCTCTGTCCACTCTTCCTCTGTATCCGGGCTGGCATGGACACCATGTGTTCAGGGGTGAAAAACATGGGTGCACTGCCTCCAGCACCAGCGAAATCCCAGCATTTCAGAGGTTATACTGATTTCCAGTATGAGAGCAGTGGGGATGAAATGCTTACACAAGGGAGAGTTGCTTGCTTTCTTGCTTTCACTCACCCACCCAAGCCTTATCTCTGCACCTGACAAGCACCTGAAAGGTATTGGCTTGTGGAAACTGATGCACGAACTGCAGCTTTTGCTCATAAAACCTCAGATTCCAAAGCAAATTTCACCTTAAAGAAAACTGTATTTTTTTCAGGAAAATAGTGTTATCTGTCGTGATTGCATTTGGCAAGCTTCACTAGCTTTAAAGTTTTTATTTAGAGACACAGTGTTTGCCAACATGATACAATTGTAGATGTGAGCCTCTTGACTTTGAAGAGGAAACAGCTTTGAAATGGCAAATTAAGTTCGGCAAATTTTGGCAACTACTTTAACAGTGAATTATTACTGGGATTTTTTTCCCCATGCAATTACTCCGCTTTTCATGAGAGCTCTTGCTGCACAGACACCCTGAGAAGTCTCCTCTGAGCTCAAAGAGAGCAAGCACAGTGGTACCACTTTCATAAGCTAAGGCAAAACCTTGGTAAAGTGTTAAGACACATCTACAGCTGTCTCCTAAGCAGTGACTGATTTAAAGTAGACTACTCTTTGCATACTGAGCATTTGTCAGGCTGAACTGATATGTTTAGAATATTCGATTTATTTATTTTTCTAGGAAAACTCCACATTTTTTCAGTCTTACTTCCTGTTTGATGCCAGGGATAGGTATTAGATCTCCAAAGTTTTCCCTCACCCTCCTCCATACATTGTGCTTACAAGAGTTGGCATTGCAGTTTGTTTTGTTGCTTGGAGACAGCTGCAGGAACACACAGTGGCATAAATCACACCTGACTCTGTTGCTAAGGAAATTAGACTATCTTCTCTTTTTCCTTCAGACCTAGTAGTTAGTGAGGAAAGAGAAATTTATATTCAGAATATTTAAAATATTGCTTTAATTTAACAAAAGGAAAAAAGGAAACTATGTTATGCACATCTGTAACAGCTTCCCTGAGGAAAAAATACTGAATTTTCATTCTTCTGGAGGTGATCACTGGAAGCATAGAATTTGAACAGGTTGTGTGATAGAGGAAAATAATTAGACACAATCTGGATTTGGGGCATAAAAATTCCATAAACTTTTTGGAAGGCTTTTAAAATTGCAGAGCAGTGCCTGCTGCTCACCCTAATGTTTATGGAGTTTCAAAGGAAGGAAAAAGACAGTTTTTGCTACTAAAAACTTGACTTTGCTTAAAAATTGAACTTGAAACAGTTGTAATGCATGGGGTTCACTCACTAGCCACCTGTATGTGCCTTCATGTACCGTGTCATTTGCCTGTACCTCAAGTTTCAGAGCCTTATACCAATTGTTTCAGGGCACCAGGGAAGGCGAGGAAGGCTGGTAGGGATTTGTCTGTCACTCTGAAAGCTGTTTCAACCGAGACCACCACAATCCATGGCTAAAGTCAATCTCTCTCTTGCTTCAGTGAATGATGGTGTGGTCACACTCCCACCTCTGTGGTTGTAAACAGAGATATATTATGCTTCAATTATAAACTGAAGGAAAATTTTGATCAGTGCCAGATTTAATGTTTTTAACACTTTGTGGAACATGATAGAACAATATTATGTAAGGAGATGCATGCAATAATGCTAGTATGCAAACACTAACATATAAAACAATATTTAACAATGAGCTTAACATGACAGAAAACAACAAAATTATTGATAGTGTGCAACATCTGTTCAGCTGTTGGTGGTGACCAGCTGAACAAAATGTCCCACTAGTGATATTATACATCTTTCTTCATTCTTTCCAAGATACTGTGTACCTCTTCTATACTGGGATGAACTGTGATTAAGTTCTGTGTGCATTGTCCATTGTTTCAGTTGCACACTGTCAGGCTGCAGTAGTTTTTTCACCAGTGCAAGGTTCATTCCAATGGAAGTGGGCAACAAATCTTGACAGGATTTGTAGCTAGATTGCAGCAATTTGTATGTTGTGACAGAATCATTTAATTTCGGTAAAATTATGAACACAGATGTTTGCTTATTTCTATAGACATGTTGTCCCTTAATATGGAATCAGGAATAATTCTTATACAAACACTTCCCATTCCAATGTATATATACACAGATCCAAGGGTTTCATCAGGATGGATTTCAAACACACAAACATTTTGTTGAGTGTCAAGACAAATGTCTTGGGCCTTAATGGTGTTACTTCCATCAATAAATCCTTGTTGTTCCCATGCAACGCATGAATCAACATGAATGGTTTGTTATTTGTTTCCATTTTTCTGGATCTTTACTCTGTGCTATATCAGATAGGGAATAATTACACAATTATTTAACCTCAGTGCAATGATTTGGTGTGTGGTGTATGCTGAAGCCTCATGTATTATTAGAACAAAATCTTTACTATCTGGTAGGGTCATAGATGAAATTAACTAGATGACACCAAAATGGAAATTTGCTTTGAAATTTATTTGCATTATCGCAGATTACTTTACGAATTTCAGTGACAAGGTACATTTCCTTGCCTATAATTGCTGCTGCAGGAAGTCGTATCTACAATTGAGTTTGGATACAACTAATAGATGTTGGTACAGGTGGTACCTAGAATAGTCATTATATAAGTTGGCAATCCTTTTCATCAATCCAATCCCATTGAGGTAATATACCTGATAAGAGCAATTAGTTTCAATTGGTATAAAACACTTAGTACTGAGTTTATTTTGTTTACTAGGACTTCGGCATTCATGCTCCATAGTAGTCCTAATGGTGTCCCCAGGATACCAGTCACATCTCTCCTCAATCATTTTGGAGAGGTGAGGGTCATTCCACAGAACAATGAAAACCATACTGTGTAAGATGTGCTCAGGAATGACGAGTAGGCAGGTTTAAATGCAGATACTAATCTGCGCTGATGATTCCACTTGTCTGAGGGACCATGAAAGCCTAAATTGCACTTTTTATTAGCCTGTATCTTTGATCACAAAAGGTTCAGTTTGGAAGTGTGTGGAGATAAGGTTTCAACAGTCTTACAAGGAGTCTTGAAAATTTTTACTTTCCACTAAGACTGATATGAAGAGGAGCTTTGTCAAAAGATAGAAATACAAACTGTATTAAATTTTTGTATTGAACTACAGTCATCCTTGACTCTATATTCTCTTTGTGTCACTCCATGACTAGGACTGTCACAGAGCAGAAGGATTAGGATGCTGCCATCAAGGAATTCACATCAGGATCAAGTTGCCCACTTTCTCAGTCACAGCACTAATAGGCAGCAAGTTGAATCAGATGTAAACTGTGACTTGTCAAGCACCTGGGAAAACTATGGTCATGTGCAATGCATGCTATGAAAACTTACCAACACCTTTAGGGAGATGTTTAACTCTATAGAGTCCTCATGCTTTCAGTCTGCTTGTTAGTTTTCTGTGCAGCCACTGATAAAGCCCCCAGAAGCAAAAAGTCACAGATTCATGGATGATGGACTTTTATGAGGCAACCATGACTCTTCATGAGCATAAAGAACTATTGAAATCTTCCCACGTCAGGCAACCCAAACATACTTTTTTAGCTTACACAAGTGTGCCTTGAGTCACAGAATCACTTCAGCATGAGGTGGAAAAAGACTGTCAGAGGTCAACCTCTGGTCCAACCTCTCCTGCTCAAACAAAGCCATTGAAAGGTGGTAGCCAGGGACCACAGTCACACAGCTTCTGAGTTTCTCTAAGGAAGGAGATCCCATGAGCACCCTGGGCTAGATCTCTCACTCCTCATTCTCTGTGACAGCAAAAAAAGGTTTCCTGATGTTCAGAGGGAAGGTTTTGCTTTGCAGTGTTTTTGCTTTGTGCCTGTGGTCACTGGGCATCTCTTGAAAGAGCCTGGCCCACTCTCCTCTGCACCATCCTGTCAGGTATGGATATACCTTGAAAAATTACCACCTTCAGAACCTTCTTCCGGTTGAAGAGTCTGTAGGCAGCACTTTCAGAACTTCATAAGAGGGGAGATGCTCTAGTTATTTCATTATCCTTGAGAACTTTCTCTGTTGCTCTCCCATATGTCCACCTCTCCCTCGTGAGGCGGAATCCCGCAATGGACACAGTACTCCAGGTGTGGCCTCCCCAGTGAGCAGGAGTTGAATCAGACCTGCAAGGTCAGCAGAGTAAGAAATGCCTCAAAATGATTTATTTGTAACAAAACATAGTACTGAGAATGAATAGTAAAGTCTGTGACTTTATATAAAAAATACTGCAAGGGTTTTCTGCTTGATAGCAAGGCAGCCAAGTGAATCTGGGAAACCTTTTGTTCTCTGTGGTCAGAGCTTGTGTGTGTGTGTAATTCCTGAAAGCCCTGTGGTGTCATCAGAAAGTCATTGTGACATGTGTGACATCAATCCCTTTTGCGGTATTGGACAGCCCTGAAGGATCAGAATGCCTGCCCTCCTCCACTGGGGAAATCTATATCTGAGGGAGGATATGTTATGTGGTGATAGTGGCAGGACCTGGGGAGCTGGTCCCAATGTGCCACATTCCCAGGCTTCAGCTGCTGTTGCTGAGAGGCCAGAAACTGCTTTAAACCTTCATAATTCCTGCTTGCACATACCAGAGAGGTCAGTCACTACCCTGCCCTGAAAGCTGTGGCATGCAGAGACACCTCTGGTGTCACTTGTCTGCCCCAGGATAGTCCCTGTCCCTTGGGGGGAGCCTCAGGGTAGAAGGGGCAGCTCTTCAGTGTTTGATGTAGAGAGCCTGGCTGCTGTCTGCAGACTGCATCTCTGGATTGTGTCTCCAGGGCAGGCCAGGAGCCTCGCACCTCTTTGGTTTGTAGTGTCAGATGGCGTTGGAGAAGGGCTTGGGAGAAGGTGGCACCTCTTCCTCTACTGCCAGCAACAACCAGCTGCCCCTGGCTATACCTCAAAGAGCTTTTGCGTGCCCAATCTGCCTGGACACCACTGAGGAGGAAACCTCTGTGAGCTGGTGTAGACATGCTTTCTGCTTTCCTTGCATACTGGAATGGGCCCGCATCAGTCCTGTTTGCCCCATCTGCCAGGAGCCCTTCCAATACCTCTTCCGCAAGGTGGGAGACAATAACTATAAGGTGTATTACACCAGCTCCACCAGACGTAATCGAAGAAGGAGAGATCGTCGCCACTCTGCAGAAAGGAGGTGGCATCATTCCACAGGCCACCAGCACCGCAGATCTTCCAGCAGAGCGCGTGGCAGAAGCCGTGCCAGAGACTGGGGAAGGGACCGAAGCCGGTCCCGAAGGTGGAACCATGATGGCCACAGCAGGGGTCAGCAGGCCCGGGGTTATGACCCCTCAGGCAGCAGGAGATGGCAGCACAGCAGGGCTCAGGACAGGCCTTCTGAAACTTCTCGTGGCGGGGACCAAGATGCAAGGCATGAACAAGAGGTCCCAATCCACTTGGGGAGGAGTGAGCACCATCAGCAGGCACAATCGGATTCCTCCAGGGAATTGCAGGCAACAAGCAGACGATCTCAGAGGAGGTCCCACCGTGCTGCTTGGCGACAAACACAGAGAGAAGAGCGAAGGAGGAGGGATCACAATGAGGGACAACCTGCAAGACCTGAACAGGATGTCCCTGACTCCTCAGGGAGGAGTGAGCACCGTCAGCCAGCACAGTGGAATTCCTCCAGGGAACCCCAGGCAACAAGGAGGCAATCTCATCAATCCCAGCAGACATCCCACGGCCCTGAGGGGCACAGCGAAACATAGCACACCCTGCCAAGAAGGGTACTACTATATGACCTGCTACTTGTATCACAAATTGTACTTCTTAACACCAAAGTTGGTCCTACTAACAATTCCAAAAATAAAGTCAACCATCAGGCTTGGAGCACAGAACCTCTTCTCTGTCAGAAAACACGTCCAAAAATCTAGAGACATATGTAAGGGTGACCAAGGTTAGGAGGATAAAAAACTAGAAGGTAGAAGTAAAAAAACCACCTTGAGGTGGTTTACTCCTAAACCACAATATATTGTTGGGTATGAATAGTGAAGCCTGTGACTTTACATAAAAAATACTGAAAGGGGATACTGCTTCATATCAAGACAGCATAGTGAGACAAGCTATTGGGGAAGCTTTTGTTCCTTAAGGCCAGAGCTTGTGTCTTTGTAGTTCCTGAAAACCCTGTGGTGTCATCAGAAAGTCATTGTGACATGTGTGACATCAATCCCTTTTGCGGTATTGGACAGCCCTGAAGGATCAGAATGCCTGCCCTCCTCCAATGAGGGCAGACAGGTGGGGGAAGGATGTATCCCCATTCTGTTGGCTGTCTTCTAAGGGCATAGAGAGGATTTCTTGTCGAGCAGTAGGAGAAGGACCTGGGGAGCTGGTCCCAACGTGCCACATTCCCAGGCTTCAGCTGCTGTTGCTGAGAGGCCAGAAACTGCTTTAAACCTTCATAATTCCTGCTTGCACATACCAGAGAGGTCAGTCACTACCCTGCCCTGAAAGCTGTGGCATGCAGAGACACCTCTGGTGTCACTTGTCTGCCCCAGGATAGTCCCTGTCCCTTGGGGGGAGCCTCAGGGTAGAAGGGGCAGCTCTTCAGTGTTTGATGTAGAGAGCCTGGCTGCTGTCTGCAGACTGCATCTCTGGATTGTGTCTCCAGGGCAGGCCAGGAGCCTCGCACCTCTTTGGTTTGTAGTGTCAGATGGCGTTGGAGAAGGGCTTGGGAGAAGGTGGCACCTCTTCCTCTACTGCCAGCAACAACCAGGTGCTCCAGGCTGAGTCTCCACATAACTCAGAGAACCAAATGTGCCCAATCTGCTTGGACATCATTAACAACCAAGTTTCTGTGAGCTGGTGCAGCCATGCTTTCTGCTTTCCTTGCATACTGGAATGGTCTCGCAACAGACCTGTGTGCCCAATCTGCCGGGAGCCCTTCCGATACCTCCTCCGCAAGGTGGGAGACAATAACTATGAGGTGTACTCGATAGGACACTACACCAGCTCTGCCATACATCATCGAGAAAGGAGATATAGTCGCCACTCTGCAGAAAGGAGGTGGCATCATTCCACAGGCCACCAGCACCGCAGATCTTCCAGCAGAGCGCGTGGCAGAAGCCGTGCCAGAGACTGGGGAAGGGACCGAAGCCGGTCCCGAAGGTGGAACCATGATGGCCACAGCAGGGGTCAGCAGGCCCGGGGTTATGACCCCTCAGGCAGCAGGAGATGGCAGCACAGCAGGGCTCAGGACAGGCCTTCTGAAACTTCTCGTGGCGGGGACCAAGATGCAAGGCATGAACAAGAGGTCCCAGTCCACTTGGGGAGGAGTGAGCACCGTCAGAGGGCACAATGGGATTCCTCCAGGGAACCCCAGGCAACAAGGAGCCGATCTCTTCGATCCCGGCGGACATCCCACAGCCGTGAGTGGCACAGGGACAGGTAGCTCACCCTGCCAAGAAGGGTACTACTGTATGTCTTGCTACTTGTGTCACAAATTGTACTTCTTTACACCAAAGTTGGTCCTACTAACAATTCCAAAAATAAAGCCAATTGCAACCATCAAATTTGGGCTCAAGCATCTAATGTATGTTACAAAATGCACTGGAAAATCTAGAGAGACCCTTGCAATGATGCTGAAGGTTATGAGGGCAACAGGTTAGAAGCTTGCCTGCTCCTTGTCTCATCCTGTTCTATGTTACACTTATCTGTAAGAGCTTATACTGAATACTTCCTATGGGTGTGCCATTTCTCATTATATTGCATTTTCACACTATGATCAGCTAAAAATTAAAGAAGAAAAATCCTTTCTGCCCTGGTGCCAACAACACCAATGTCTTACTGGAAAGCATCTTCTTCCACATCACCCATTTTTTACGTTACCCCAAATATCCCCCAGAATATCTTCTCTTCTTACCAGTTTTCTCACAAGGTGGCAGCGAAAACTGAAGTTGGTTTATAATTACTCTGGTGTATCACAGACTACATGGTATGCTCTTTGTAGAGCCTGACTTTTAATGCCCCTAATGGCACTACAGGCTACAGACTCCAGCTGACATCCAAAGACTACCAAAATCACTGAAAAACAATGGTGGACACAGAATACTTCTACTTTCAAGTAAGACAGATGTAATCCAAAAAATTAATTACTGGGCCAAGACAAACTATATTTAATTTTTGTATTGAACTCCAGTTGTTTTCTACTCTGTACACTCTGTGATAAGGACTGCCACAGAGCAGAAGAATTAGGAGTTCAGATCAGGATCAAGATGCCTACAGCACTGACATGCATCAAATTGTACTGATTGGAAGCTGTTGACTCTTGGAATCACTCCATCATAGAAGGTCAGCAGAGTGGTTGGGCATGATCTGCCCTTTGTAAGGCCATGCTGTTTGTCTCAGATCACCTCCTTGTCTTGTATGTGATTTAACAGAGCTTCCATGATGATCTGCAACATTATCTTCCCAGACACAGAGATCAGGCTAAGAGGTTTGTAATTTCCCACACCTTCCTTACTTTCCCTCTTAAAAAAGGAGCAATGTTTCCATTTTTCTAGTCACCAGGTACTTTTTCTTGCTGCCATCACTTTTCAAATATGATGAGAAATGTTTGGCAAAAACAGCACTCAGTTTCCCTGAGGGATGGGATTTCCCTGGGATGTATGTTGTCAGATTCCATAGACTTGTGGTTGTTCAGTTTCATCAAGTGGTCCAGGACCTCCTCTTTGCTCACAGCTTCAGTCCCCCAACTCCCACCTAAAGTTCAAGAACTTGAGAGATGTGGTAAGCTGACTACAAGCCAGTGAAGACTGAGGGGAGGAACTCATTGAGTACTTCAGCTTTTTCTGTATCTGTTGTTACCAGTTCTCCATTCTTCCTTATAACGGACCATTACCTCCTTGGTCTTTCCCTTCTTACCTATATCCTTATAGAATTACTTCTTGTCATTCTTTACATCCCTTGCCAAGCACAGTTCCATCTGTGCCTTGGCTTTCCTCATGCTGCTGCTACACACCCGAACCATATCCCAGTACTTTCCCCAAGTCACCTGTCCCTGACTGGCTGTGCATTTTCTTCTTTCTTCTCAATTTGAGGAGCAGATCTTTGCTCAGTCATGTAATTTTCTGGCCTTGGCAAGATTTTCTACACATCATGATGGTGAGCTCCTGTGCTCTAAGAAAAGTGGCCTTAAAATGCTGCCAGCTCTGGTCAGCCCCTGTGTCCTTAAGAACAGTTTCCCAAGGGATCTCATTCCCCAACTCCTTAAACAGGTCACAGACCTGTATTCTCTTCTAACCTTCAGGGTCCTGACCATGGTCCTTGCTGGGCCACGCTCCACAAAATCATAAATTTCAGCAGGGCATGGTCTCTACAGCCAGGCTGTGTCCAGACTTAACCTCTCTAACGTGCTCATCAGTGAGCACCAGCCCGGTCATGCTTCTCCTCACTTGGTTGGGCCAATACCTGGACCAGGAGATTTCCTCTGTCCCAGAACTGTCCTGGTTGCTTACAGCTGCCTGTACTGCTCTCCCAGCAGATGTCTGGGTGAATGAACCCTCTCATCAGGATAAGAGGTGGTGAGGATGATATGCCTTGCAGTCAAAGCAAGAAGGCCTCATCAACAGGCTTCACCTGATCACGGCCTGTATGTAACCTCAACCACCAGCCATCCTTTCTTGGCCCCCTGCCCAGATTCTTCTCCTCAGCCCACTGTTATTCACCAATGTTACTGCTCCCCTCACCAACAGAAGATTCCTGTGTCACTGAAATCTGCTGTGGTTGCCCATGGCAACACCCCTGACATATCACCCTACTTGAGAATTGCCGCCGGTCACTCAGCTCTTCAATGTACCTCAGAATCTCCTGAGTTGGAAGGGACTCATCAGCATCATTGCCTAACTCCTGGCCACACACAGCCCCATCCCAAAGATTGCACCTGAGAAGTTTGTTGAAACACTTCTTGAACTCTGTCAGGCTTGGTTCGGTGACATCTTTCCTTGTGAATCTGTGCCCAACCACCCTCCAGCTGAAGAACATTTCCTGACACCCAATCTGAACCTTCCCTGACACAGCTTCCTGCTGTTCCCTTGGGTTCTGTCACCAAGCAGAGATCAGTGCCTGCCCCTTTGCTTCTCCTTGTGAGGAAGCTGTGGGCAGCTATAAGGTCTCCTCTTCATCAGACTGAACAAACCAAGTGAACTCAGCAGCTCCTTGCACGATTTCTTTAGGCCTTTGCTTGGGTGTCCCTCACTGCAGGAACCCCCTGCATTCTCGTGCTGAGCCCCCAGAATTTATTGTAGCTGCCACAGCTCTCCCTGCTCTCATTGCTGCTACTTGTGTCTCCCTGACTGTCCCTAAGCCTTCCTCATAACTTTTGAGATATATTTTACACTTCCCAAGCTTTATCAGACATAGAACAAGCAATACATATTCCCTCTTATGAATCTTTTAAAGATACTAGTGTAAATGCCCATTGTACATCCTTCTGAGAAGTTTTTCCTTCAAAATTCTGGAATTGAGCTGGGCTTCATAGGCTTGACCAGAATATCTTCCTTTAGGCAAAACAAAAATGTTAAACAAGACAAATCTTTCCCAGTAACTCCTCCCCTCTTGTGCAGGGCAAGGCCTTGAATGGCCAGTCCTTGTGATGACTGGCAGAAGGTTTAGCTTGGTGGGTTCTGCAGGTTTCCCCACCACAGAGGACTTTGAAGCTGTGGGAGCCACCAAGCTGAGCTGTAGAAATTGCAAAGCAAAAGCCCACCAAAGACTTCACATGCATGTTTAACCACATGAATAGTAGTACGCTAATAATTCCTTCATGTTAATAATTTCTATTGCATTGATGAAGAGGTCCCTATCAGCATGTCACTGTGAACAATACCTCATCTGAAGAATTCACTGCTTTAGGAAAAAAGTGAATTGCAAGGAAATGGAAAAGTGAGGGGACAGTGAGAGTACTTATTTCTGCCAGAGCATCTGCCCAGTCATTGCAAGGTGTTTTGTAGGTGCTGTGCTGTAAGTAAATGGATTATAAGAATAATTTAAAAGAAATTACTGTTCTTTCTCCTTCCTCCTGCCCTCTTATCTCTCACAGACACAGACAATTTTAGCAGAGAGATTCATTGCCTTTTCATACTAATGTTTTCAAACATTTTTTATGTGTGTACATGAAATGCCAGAATTTCCTTCTGCATTTAGTAAGACTTCCTTTTTTTCACATATTAGGTGCACAGTAAAAGGACATTCAGATTATACCAATGTACTTTTGTGAGGATTTTTTTTTCCCAAAGGCATTATACTTCAATCAGCAAACCATTTACTCACTGCTGGCACACACAAAACTTCTGAAATCCTTTGCTCTCATATTTTTCTTAATTATCCTTCTTCTTTGTGCTACTGTTCCTCTGCATGCAGCAGAAAGAAGGTGACACTTCAAACCAATCTCAATTAAATGTCTCTAATTTACTGAAAGCTGCTCAAACAGCTTCTCACTATAAGGAGAATTTCTAGACTATTTTATAGAAAGAAGTATTGGAAAAGAGAGTTCTGGTAGTGACCAATAGATATTCTCTCAGTGTTGAAACCCCTTTAGTGCGAGTGGTGAACCACATCCAGACGGGCTTCCAATTGCACCTGTGTGCTTGAACCCTGTTTCTCAAAATGAGCTTCCTAGCTTTGCTCTTCCTGGGAGCAGTTTGATTTCTAAGTTTTTCCTTAGCTTCAGTCTTAATGACATCTGTCTCCCCACAAGCAAGAAAATTTTCAACCTGAGATCCAAAATCTGATTCCAGGGAAGAAAACTGATGCAAATCAGTGAGTATTTCTGACTGTCATTTGGAATAGAAAAAGTAGCTTCTGCTTTTCCTTCTCCTTCCACAACACTTTGTCTGCTTAGCAAAAAAAATCAGGTACAAAACTTTTGCAATATTCCAGGGAAAGCCAGAACACCACTTGTGCAGGCTGGCTGTCTCCCATTCAGCCGCTGAGTCTCCCATCAGCTTCAGAGGGAGGAGCATTTTAACCATTGTGACTCCTCAGTCTGTGTGTGATTCAAGTTATATGTCATCCAGACCATTCACAAAACTCCCACTGATACTTCTCTTTCAGCAGTGGAAAATTCTTCCAAAAATTCAATTCTAAAAATGGAACAGAGCTTCGGTGTTTCTCTCCCCTCCTATGGCTTATGGAGCACATCAGTACATGTGTTTCTCAGATGGTATAAGCTTAACATAACAGTCAGGAGACTTCAGCATTCTACCATTACAATTCAGCTGCTGCTGAATCATTTCCATACAGAGATTTCAAACTGAATATCTTTTCTTCTACTCATAAATATGTGTTTTCTGATTTTGACATGATTACGTATGTACACTTGCAAAAATCTGTTGATTTACACAGAACTGTACCACACTTCAACTGACAAAGAATCCTGTGAAAACAAATGACTACTTAACAATCTTCAAATTGAACCTAGCACTAACTAAGTGCAATAATAAATACTTTATTATGTTCTGCCACTGTACTTTGCTCAGAAAAGTTTTTCCTTTAGTCTGCAGAGTAATGAAACCGAACACTGGGCTTTCATCTCCAACTTCTTCCACTCCTCCAAATCCATCTAAGCCTTCTTTGTTTCACAGTGCCTTTACTGGCACTGGGGGGTTGCAAAGCTGTTAATTACCATGAGGAAAATACCTTGGATCTTCCCCAGGTGAATGAAAACAGCATGCTCACTGGTTGAATTAGGTTTCTGTTTTCCACAGCAGCAGAAATTGGAAATCTGTTGCTTCACACACACAAGAAAGATTATTTCAGTGAAGTCCATATGTCCGTGTGCTGATTCCTATGGAATTCTTTTGCTTTTCATTGTCTTGTCTGGCTGAGCCCCTACTAATCTCCACAGGGCCTGGAGCCAATGTGAAGAACAGATATTGCATGTTATAACACAGTTATGGTCTGACCTGTCCAGCCCTTGCAAAGCAGCTGGTTTGTGGACAGGACAAGGAATATCTATTTTTATAAAGGATTGCTTTTCTCTATTGCCCTTAAAACTTGTAAACAGAAAACTGAGTATCTGAAAAAACCCAGAACAACTCAGAAGTATATTAAGGCAAAGTGATGGTATACTGAGATCAGTCTATGTGTCAAGGAAAGGAGCTGCCCAGCACTGTTGTGGGAAGCACCGGGGTGTTGTTTGATCATCAGAGTGATACTCTGGATTTGCAAGTGAGGCTTGGAATTTAGCCTCCACTTTTGATGAGAAATCCTCCTCCCTTAAATAATGCAGTGGATGACCCACAGTGCTTGCTGTGGTTGTTGTGAGGATAAGGCAGAAACAGCCACGCTCCCAGCTCCATGCTAGTCCTGCTGGCAAGGGTGCAAGCACTGTTGTTTCCTCCAGCTGCTCATCTTGAGTGATCTCATCCCTCCCTTTGCTGTGCTGCTGGGATCTGTCTTCCCTAGGCCTTATTTGACTCAGTGCACAGCCAAAGACTTTTAATATGGCCAATGTGTATATTTCAACAGGATTCAGGATGTCAGGAAAGCACAACTAGATCTTAAAATCTTGAATCCCAAAAAGCAGGTGCTGAAACCATCTTTGTTATACCATACCCATAATAGGTGCTTCAGTGCATGAAGGCATTATAATGATTACTAAGCTACTGCATGCAAGGAAAAAGGGTAAAGAATGGTTAAAATGGGGAAACACTGCTAAAATACTGTCAGGTTGTCACAAGCAGTATATTCAAGCTGCAACCTTTATGAGCTGCTGGAATCATGCAGCATATGCAGCACATTGGAGGGTAAATTGCAGGCTCTCCTGCCTGCTCATAAGCAGATGAAGGAGGTCAGCCAGAGCAAGACTGCACTTTCTGTCCTTTGCATTGGTTTAGGGTGTCTGTTGGTTATGTGGGGGAAAGCCTCTGATCCTATTTAATCCCTCGGTCTATGTAATCCCAATTTTTTCCCCAAGAAGGAAAAAAATAGTTTATGACCTAGAGGCTAAAATGTTTGAGTTTATATTGCAAAGAATAATGAATTTTAGTCTTAAGGGAATTCTGCTAGTATTAGGAATTCCTGATATCTTTTATTCACTCAGCGTCATATGGATCATTACAAGCTTAATTGTCTTGATAATCCTGAGCTGCGCTGCATTTAATGAAACTGTTTTTAACAAGTAGCAAGCCACGATGAACAGCAATTAGGGCCCAGTCCTGAAGGCAGAAAATTCTTTCAGAAACTGATGTCTGATTTCCAATCTCTAGCTAGATATATTTACAGATTTTTGGAATGGTTCACTAGGTACAGTGCAATCATGAAATTAACATCTTAGGTGCATAATTTAATTTGCCATGAAGGCCAAGGTTGAGGCAGCAATTCAAAGTAGAGAGATGTAGAAATGAGTCCAGAAAAAACAAGAGTTAGATGGCATCAGAACAGACATTCTCTAAAGGAGAAGCAAGACCAGCTTCTCCATTCCATTGTCTCAGAAAATGGACATCCAGGGGCAAACATAAATCCCAGAACTTGATTTCTAAACTCTTGGTGATACCACCACCTTTGGATACCAACTTTCTCCCCACTTTTGGGGGATTCCTTTTCTTTCTTTGTTACCACCCACATTTTCCATTCTCTTGTTCTATCACCTATTCTGTCACCCCATTTTCTTGTGCTAGAATAATAAAAATCCCTGATTTCAGGTAAGAAGTTTGACACTGTTGCACATTGAGTAATGACCACATATTGTTCCATCACATCACAAAGTGGAGTGGGGAAGAGCAGACCATGCAAAAGCTTCCTCCTCACACATAACTGTCACCTCTCTTTCTCTAGCGTTTGTGCCAACCTCTTCCTGCGCATTCTTCTAGAGGAGTCTGATGCACCACTCTTTTGTTTGGGGTTGAGACACTGCCCTGCACCCTATACTACCTAACCTGCAAATGCCAGGCTAAAACAACTGCTCTGCTTACCGATCATGGGGTGGGTGTAATTAAAAAGGAACATGACCTCTCATCTACTCAGCAGGCACTGAAATGTGGCTGCAGCCCGTGAAATGTGGCTGGCATACTGATTTGAGTTGTGCTGAAATCTCATTAGTCCTGCTGACTATTTTCAACACCTTTTGGGAGTGCTTCATTACCATGCAAACAGCAAGAGCTTGTTTGGAAAGCCTCATCCAGGATGCAGACATGCATCTTTCATGAAACATGACTCCAGCTGCCAAGAGTAGAACTGACCACTGTTAACACTCTGCATCTCCCTTGGAAATTCTTCTGTGTCATCCATCATCTTTTCTATTTAAAAACAGAAAAGACTTTTCATCTCCAGTGGCTTAGGATATAAGCACAGTAGGTGCCTCAGCTATTAACCCACTGATATTAGTTTTACATCCAGGGAATCCAAATTCAGGGGAGTATTTTCATCATCTCACTGATCTTGGACTATTGTCCAACAGGCACAGAAAATAAAAATACTTAATTATTGTCTAATATTCATTGCTTAAGCAGCTGTTATATATTTATTTGCTTTCACTATTTTCTCATTTAATGCAGTTCCCATTTCTTTTAGAATGTCTTTAAAAACACTTACTAACTGTTTGACTGATGTTTACTCTTTTAAAATTAATCATATTACAAAGAGATGGGAACTGTGTAATAGTATATATCTGCTGCTAGTCAAATCCAGGATCAGTTACAAAATGTCACTCTAAATATCTTGATGGTAAAGAAACAGTTGTAAAATCTGAGAGTTTCTTTTTATAGCAATTAATTTCTATACCTTGACAAATTCAAAAGTAATTTAGAAATACTATTTTCCTCTTCTCTGTTTTCTAATTACTGTGCATGGTAGTTCTGAACTGCATTGTAAATGGTTTACACATACAAGCAGATTGCAACTTCTCTTTCTGGTGGTCCACTGTAAAATCCTGCAAGAATTATCGACTTCTGATTATCTCATCCATTTAATTCCTGCTACTTTCACTGATTTTTCTGTGTACGGACTTGCTTTTATTTACCACTATATGATAACACAATATATAGTCAATGAAAATAACTTTTTAATTTCACTTGGTTTGGTTGGTCTTGCATTTTTAACATTTTTTTTACCCTGCCTTGAACATTCTTAATTTGTCTGTGCTAGTTACAACCCCAAAGGAGATCAGACATCATCCAAACAGTTTCCTGTAATGTTTTGTCTATTGTGGAAATACATTTTATGGAAATGGTTTGCTCTAGCTCACCCCTGGAAAATGTATGGTTTATCCCAGGTCTGTACCCTCCCTGCAGTATCCTGTATCTGTAACCTCATTGGCTGGAGAATGTTACCGCGCCCCTTTGAACCTCTGTGATAAGAATGCTAAGGCAAGAGGGTTTGCCCTCTTTGCCCTTTTTCCCCTGGAGGCCTCCAGACGCTCCCCTTCCCTCTTCCCCTTTCCACTCTCCCCTTCCCTTCCCCTCTCCCTCAGTGAATAAACCCTCATCTCATCAGCGCCCCACCGGAATCTGAAGTCTCTTTGCCTGCCAGCACGGGAACCCCACGACCCCCAGGACCCCGGGGGTCTCCGGGGAACCCTCCCCGGGGACCCCCCAAAAATTTAAACAACAACAGTCTATCATTAGTTTTTAGTGAAGATTTTAGTTAGACTGTTGAAAATTTTCTATTCATGCAAAGATCTGTGTTTTCTGACAAAACAGAGTCATGGGAATATCTGCTGCCTCGAAAGCTTCTCATTCCTTTTTGACAGGGCTGGAAAATATAGCAGGGGAGAGGTTGTTTTGGGTTCTTAAAGCATTTTTTTAATTAAAGGGAGATATTTTCATTTTGCTACAGTCTTTTGTGACGATGTCAACACCGTGCTGAGAGGCTACAAGGATTATGACTAGCACTGATGCTTGCTTCTGCATTGCCTGTGGTAAGCCCACCACGATCTCATTTAGCTTTTGTTTTCAATAAAAAAACAGTTTTCTACCCAGAGAATATGCTCACATTCAAATGCTTGAATCAAGCATTCTCTGCAAGTTCTTAACCATGTCAAATGTGCGGCCTTCAAGTCTCAGAAACACTTATTCATGACAAAATGTTCATGAACTTCAACAGAAAACTTTTAAACATCATCAGGCTGATCTAGAAATAAAAAGCAATCTCTTTCTCACCTTTCCCTGTACCAAACTTGCATACCTTACTGTGATCTGGCATCACTGGCTACGAGAAAATAGGGTTTTTCATGTTCTGCCACTGCTGCTCTTGATAATGCCATTAGAGTCTTTTCAGTAATGCCAACACAACCAAACTTCTTTGTTTTTAACCAGCTAAAAGAGTAGCCAATGGTGTGCTTTGATGCAACATCTTAGGTGAGTCACAGCAGGATTCTGCTTGACAAAGTTAAAAAAGAAAAAGACAAAACAAATCTTCTTCCAGAAACCTAAAAAATACTCTTAAGAAAGAAGTGGCTAAGGTGAAACTGATTTCCACTCGAGGACTGGATACAAATACTGTAATTTGCCTTTTATCATATTTATTTGAAGCTTCCAGAATTTGGTTAACTATAGCAAACTGTTTTGTTGTACACTTTAATTATTTCATTTTCTGTATATTTTTGTAATGTCTTTTGGTTATAAAGTATGCAACTAAAAATATGTGTTGTACCTTTATATTAACCCATCATCTTCCCAGTCACTGTAATTTACCACAAGAGAGTAGGGATAGCATTAGCATCATCCTGACATTTGTCAGCTGCTCAGAACAAATATTCTTTCTTCTCAGATTCATCATTGGCACAAGCAAGGATGCTCAGCTTTTCTTAGTAGAGAAAAAAATCAGACTACAGAATAAACCACATTTTCTTCTTGAAAATCAGAAACATATTTATTCTTTCACATAAAATTAAGAAAAATACTATTTTCCTTTTTTTATAAGGTTTCTGACTACTAAGAGCTTTTGTAATCTGTTTTGACAAGAAAAGTACTGCTAAATAGATATTGCTTAATGAATGCAGGATGAGATTTTCAAAGTAGTCAGATAAAGTATAAAATGACAACAAAATACCTGTCATGACTTATATTCACCCATATGGCTATTGAATAAATTTTCTCATTCAGTCAATCTACTTTGACTTTTTGAGATTTTATGTACTTGTCCTACTTGTTATACCTGTTAGCCATGAGAAGTAGCAAAATTGAGAATATAGTGGATCCACTGTGTTCCCAAGTTGCAAGAATATAATTAGGAACTCAGCTGCAAACAACTGGAAGGGCTTTACTGCCCAAATGTTACTGATAGAGTCACTGAAAGCCATGAGAGATCCAAACATGGATTTGTTCTGAAAAACTTCTATTAATAGAAATGGGTAGTAAGAAGGAGAAAGAAACCAACCTCAGAAGCAGAATCCACTGAAAAAGTTCAGGTATTTAAACAATACTAATTCTTCAGTTCCAAGACTCACTTTGAATTCATTAACAATAAATTTAAAGTAAATAAATAAATTTTCTCTATAATAGGATAGTCACAGAAATACAATACCCCATTAAGTAATTTTTTCTTTTAGCTTTTGGAGTAGAATGTACATTTTCTAATTTACAGAAAAAATCCTCTTAGTCCTTTGTTACTCACATAATTAAAATAGATGCCAAGATGAAAAAGCAAACTGTGTGATTGTAAAAAAGAGAAAGTGTAACAGTGAATGTACTGACTGTTAAAATGCAATTTTTTAGTAGAATAAAAACAACAGAAAGTCTTTTTTAACAGTGTTAATTAATTTTGAATGCTGAAGCAACATTCCTATTGGCCAAATTACTCTGTTTTGCCATTACATGGAAGCAGAGGTGTCTCCAATCACACTGCAGACTGGAGAGAACACAACATGATGAACAGATAGCACAATTTCAATTTTCCATCTCTTCATGGCATCTTCAGTGAGCTCAGCATAGCTGTGAATGAAAGGACAAAGATAGTATTTTTTGTATCTTGGCACTGCTTTTAATTTTCATTTTGCCTGGTATTTTTAAGCTTTTAAATTATTTCATTCCTGGAATCTACTTTCTTTGCCAGTTCAGACTTGCTATGTGTAAAGATTTCACTAATACAGCCAAAAAAGTGATTTATTTATTTATTTTTAATAGTTTTTGAATAGGAACAAAAGTTCTTATGGATATTCTGCCTTTGATTTACAGCCTGCCATTGTTTATAAATCAGTGAAAATTTGTAAAATGACAGGTTCAAACTAAACAACAATATGGTACTCTTTAATCAAGATATATATGGTTTGCCTTTTTTTTTAAATTAAACACCTCCCCAGCAGATACACAGACAAATGCTGAAGCCTCATACTACTGAAAGGCTAAAAAAACCCCCTCCCTTTTTATCTGAAGTCAAAGGTTCCAAATCAGTGTTTCTTAGTTTGCTCTATAAATGTTTCTGACTTTCTGTCCTATAAAAGTCTCCTTTCCTATCCCACTTCCCTTCCAATTGTTTAAGCCCGTGACTCCCAAGTTCATAGAGACTGAATGACAGACTTTAAGCCAGCTATCTTAGCAGTTACACTCTAGAAACATAGGCAAACCTCTTCAAGCATGACTAGTGTGACAGCTTAGAGTGGGCCAGTTTTCATGAAGTAGAGTATCCATGGTTTTAAAATCCAGACTATGAAAAATCTTACTTTGGGCATTAAAAAATATATATATATATACAAAAGCCTGAATTACTTGCAGAAGCAAATGCCAACAAGTTTCTAGTCAGTACAGAGAGAGATATTTACAGGTCTTCAGCAGAAGAGAAAGCACACCTGAAAGGTAGTTTTAGACATTATTATACATATTATTACATTTTAAAGTGATGAGTTTGCTGCTATTTATTTAGCTCTGAGCTATCCCCAAAGCTTCAGATACCACAAGAGATCAACAATAGCACTAACAACATGTTTAATCTTTCAAAAAGATGTATACTTCATTTTTCTCTCAGAAAATATAGGCCACCTAGTGAAATGGATGGAAGTTCAGCAGCAATTTTCCAGGTGACCAGTGCAATCCATGAATAACTTTGCCTCTTAACTAAAAAAACCTGATTTGATTTAATCATGTGGATAGAAATATTAATTGCTCCTTAGTGGAATGCTCATTAAAAATCTTGAAATTTTTCTTTCTTGAAATTTTACTAAAATTTCTTCCCATTCTTTGAAGAAGATAAAATGAAACATCTTCCACCTTTACATGACCAACATCTCCCATGTTTTTATGTCTTCATATCCAAAATGTGGATTTCTCTTTTTTTTTTTTTTTTCCATGCTTGCTATTACCAGTGATTTTGGAAGGATGAGATTAGCATTTTCATATTTCACAGGATGCAATATTGCAAAAACTTAACAGGCCTTGGTGGCTCTTTGCTTTTTCCTTACACTTTTTCATGTATTGATCAAATCAGACTCAACATCTCCCCCAAGGTCAAATATATGATCACATTTCCCCAGTCAAATCCCACCTCAAGAGCTATTTGTACTGCATAAAGTGAGTCAGCAGAATTTCCTTTATTTAAATACCTCAGAAATAGTCACTTGCTTTCCAAGAAATTATAGCCAAAGGAAGAGTTTCTCAGCATACTCGCTCTGGAAACTTTAGACAGAAAGAGAAGGGAGGGCTATTATTAGTTGTTCCCTGAAGTTTTATTTTCAAACCCAGCTGTTATAGAAGGGTTTGAGAAAGACCAGAGCTGACCCTCATAAGAATTCAAGGGGAACTGATACACTGAAGCTGTCTCAATCATGGCTGTCTCCAGGCACTGTTTTTGGTAGCTCCACCATATGAACTTCTACAGATGCATAAACAACTTTCACACAAATGGGTAACTCTGTAGGTGAAAAGACCGGGTTTGTTCTAACAGTTCAAAATGGCTCACAGAGCTTTCGAGGTTCATTCATCCATCCATCCGGAGGCAGCCACGCAAATGCTTCCCTACTGCCAACGGTAAGATGTTTCTCCAAAGACAGGCTAGAGATGGTAATAGAAGACACCACTTTATTTATAATCAATTTATTGATTATCCTCATGGAATAATGAAAAAAATGTTGCCAAAAAATTAGATCGCCGTGGTACGTTGAACTGAGGTGCACTGTTTTATTTTTCATGTGAACAACCCATTGCAAAAGCAGATGTTGGTATCAGGGGCAGATGAAGCTGCCCGGGCGCCGGCAGCGGGGGATGCCGGGTTCCGGCGCGGGGCAGTCAGCCGAACGAACCATCGCCAAGGTCAGGCAGGTTCTGCTCAGGCCCAGGGCCACCAGCCGCCAGCCGGGGCCCCCAGCGCCATCCCAGGCACTGACACCGGCCGGCGGCAGCCCCGCGCCCCCGAAGGAGCTCTGGTGCCGGACCCCGGCCGGGGCGCTGGGGCCAGGGGCTGCCCGCGGCCGGGGCGGTGCGGACCCGCCACGGCCAGGCCGTGACGCCGCACCCTCCTCAGCCCCCGCGGCACCTGGGGCGGGATCGCCCGCCGAGTGCCCGGGCCGAGCCCGCCCGAGCGCTCCCGCCGCGCTCGCTGCCGGCCCCGAGGGCTCTCACGCCGCGCCGCGGGGAGGCGGCGGGGGATCGGCGGGGCGGCGGGAGGCGGTGCCAGGCGGGCGGGGCCGGGGCTCGGCGGGGCTGTGGCAGTGGCGGTGGCCGTGGCCGGGACTCGGCGAGTTGGAGCGAGCGGCGGCGGCGGTACAGCTGCGGCGGCAGCATGGCTTCGTCGCAGGGGAAGAACGAGCTGCTCTTCGCCGACTGGATGGCAGCGCTGCCCTGCAGCCTCCACAGCACCCCGCTCACCAACCTGGCCATCCCCGGTGGGTGTTCCCGGCTCCCCGCCCCGCGGCCGCCCTGCGCCGGGAAGGCGAAGCGCTCGGCGCGGTTCCGTGCTCCACGCCGCCGGGGAGACGGCGCGCCCCGGCCGTGCTGCCTGGGTGCGCGGAGATCCCTTACCGCGCTGCCTGGGGCTCCGTGCCCGTCCCTTGCCGCGCTGCCTCGCACTGCCTGTGGGAGTGGGCGGGAGCGAGCGGGGCAGGCGCGGGCACGGGCGCCGGCGGGACGCGTCTCCGGCGGCCCCGCGCTGTGAGCGGCTGTGGGGCGGCGGGTGCGGAGTGCGCGGCTGTGCCTGGTGTCGGGGAGGGAAGGTTCCCGTACCGCCGGGCTGGCGTAACAGCCCGAGCAGCAAACCTCGCTTAGGACTGGATAATGCTACATACTGCCCCTTTCCACATAAACTTGTGCGGCGCGGTCGGTCGGAGCGGGAGCGGACGCAGGGCTGCGGCTGCGGGAGGGGAGGCAGGCTGCGGCAGTGTGCGGCTTCATGTCATGTCGCTGTCGGAAAACGCTCGATCTGAACACAATTTTAAAGAAGATGAGGGATGGCAGGTGATGGTGTTCCGACCACGAACTCTTTCCTGTCCTCTCTCTTTTTTTTTTTTTTTTTTTTTCGTAAGATACTAACTATGGTTGTAGACTTAGGCAAAATACATGTTAGAATGTAAATCAGGAATTGATTCAGATGATCTCTGGTTTGAGAGAGCACCTCAAGGTTTTGCAAGGACTCTTAAGCAGCATCCTTCCTCTCTAAGGCGTCTAACTGGAATGAGGTTTCAGAGGTGCTGAAGCTCTAATGTCTTTTAAGCTTCTTATGAGAAATGTTCACTTCTGGCAAGTTGCATGTGGTAGCTACTCATGTTACACCAGTTTTCTTAACACTAAAGATTCTTTAGGACAATGTAATTAGAGATGATATGTGCGAGAATGTGTTTTCTGTGGTTTTGTTTAGACATAGATGTGCCCTTTTAAAATTGTCTCTTAATTTCTTATGGTTTACACAAGCTATATCTAGCATTTTACTTGCTACACTGACTATTGCTGTTGGTTTAATATATCTTGTATAAAATTGTGTCCCTCCAAGGCATAGGAACCCTGCACATGCAATTCTTACATCAAATTGCATTGGAGCTGTAAAAATCTTTCAATATAATAACTTTTCATTGACCCACAAACTGTGGAACGTTCTTATGGCATATTGGCATGATGAGAAATTCTCTTTTGGATGCATGGTGGTTTTTCACATTAAATGTATTGTTTTAGAGACTTTTTCCTGCTTTGAGGAGATACGATGAAACTTAACATGCTTCCAGATGAAAAAAATTGCCTTTGTTATACATCACCATTAAGTGGCTTCCTCTACCGAAGGAAGCATCATGAGGCTTTTACTGGTATATCTCTCTCACCAAAATCTCTCTGTTACTTTCTCAAAGCTTCTTTCTAAAAACAGTTTTTTGCAGTGGACATTTCTCAGAGCTTTGGCAGTAATAATACAAGCTTTCACACCTTGTTAACATGTTTAAATTAAAAACAAACAAACAAATCAATTTACAGTGGGCCATGCCAGTTAATCCCAATATAGCATTTAGCAGTGGGCAAGTACTGCAGGCTGTAAGTGCAGAGACTGATCCCTTAAATTGGCAGAACAATTTTGTTCATCTAACAGCAATGCACACAGACTTGCTCTTTGTGAAATTAGCAGAAAAACGTACATTATTTGAGTGGCATAGTGTTAAGACCTTTGAAATTTGTCCTGTTAGTGTAAATTGACACAGACCTCTTGTCTGCCTGTCTCACTTTTAAAATGCCAGGTTTGGCAAATGGAGTTTTATGGGGAGGGTGGCAATATAGTTCATGTGAATTTGTTAACTAGGGAACGTGGCACACAGACTATAGCTATCAGTGCAGTTTAAATACTATCTTTTAACAGTAGATTCATTATTATATTCAACATATCATGTGGACATGCACAGTATTAAGTACAAGAGGGATTGGTTTCATCCTTTAAGAGGAAATAACCTTTCAGATGTTCATAATATTTATATGAAAGTTTTCTCCCATATGTCTACAGCTGAGCATTAATAATGTGTGCATAATAGCTGTTAGCATATAACTAGTATTCAAGTAGTTAATGCAAGGAATATGTGTAATCCAAACCTTCATGTGTCAAATCTTCATAGTTTTATCTTGGAATTTTTTCACTGTTTTTGAAGTTAGTGTTTAAGTACCAAAAGTATTTGTAGGATTTTATTTATTTACAATGCCTTTTTTTCACCTTACCAGGAGAAGTTAACAGTACATTTTTATTTTTTTTCCAGCAGGATTTAAACTTCCCTTGCGCAGTAGGAATACTGATTTTGACCTTAATTCAGCTGGATGAAATTCAGTTCTGGAGCCAGAATCCAACAGTCAATGCAATGCTAATGTTGAAGAAAACAAACTATTAGCTTGAAAATGTTAGAATGACTTTTCTATTACGATGGGTGTTCCACTGAATTAGGGGAGAAATGTTGTTCTAGAAATCATCAGTATATTTGTCACTGTCTAGAAGGAATGCTTGGAACTGAAGTGATATACTCTTGTCTTTGCACAGGCATGCTTGTATCATTTTAGCTGTTGCAAAGAGAAGCACAAACCCCATAGTACTCTGCCATGACTGTATTTAAACAATATTGTTGAAGGAATGTTCTGTTTGTAATATGTTTAAAATGGTTGCTCACACCCTGTACAGTTGCTAAGCTTATGTAGGTACAAATTTATACAATTTACCATCCATTATACTTTTGTAAATAACAAATCTGTCCTGGACTTTGCTAATATTTCAAGTTCTTCTACTCATTTATTTCTCTACAGTTTAAACTAGGGTCTTTCGTTTTTCCAACTACAGGAACTCTCTAGATGAGACAGAAATTTCTAATACAGCATTGGCTTTGTCTGTCAGAAACTTTTCTATTTGAATTTTTCCAAATACGAGGATGATGCATTTTCTATGAGGTTTTCTTCTTTCTATGAGCTGACTATGTGTGTGTTCTCTCTATGCTGCAAGTGGCAGATTTTCTTCAAGTGATAATGGTAGCAAATAACAATATGCACTCTTTGGAAATAAAATAATCTGTTAGTTTCCAGAAAATGCCACACATGTTTAGTCTTCTAGTGCTATAACAATTAGAATAATGAAAGGATATATTCTTAGGACTCCGGATCAAGTTGTATCTCTTCTAGTGCTTGAAAACGGCCTCTTGTGTTAAAGGATCTGCCTGACTAAACTCTCAACAGTTTGGCTAAGAAAAAGGTGGAGGACTGTGGATTCTGGTCTTTGGGGGGGAGGATATCTTTCAGTAGTTGATAAAATGTGGCTTTGTCAGTGCCTATGACCAGGATAAGAAACAGGTTTTTGTAGGTATTGTGTGTTTATAGGACTGAAATCCTTGTGCTCCTAAGCTGAGGCTGAAGGGTGAGGTATGGAGAAACCTGTGTGTTCTGCTGTGTCAATGCACCTTCCTTAATCTGAGCTGATCATATCATTTATGTGCAGTGCAGTAAATAGACATGAGTAGGCAGCATTTCCTTATGAATTGTTCCACTTACTGATCAATAAACTTTCTTACTGACAGTCTTTAAATATGTGTCTAGTTGAATATTAGAGCCTTTGTACAAACAATTTGTGTAATCATTATTGCCTTTTCCCAGTGCTAGTATTCCAAGACTCTGAGAAGTCCATAAGAATAATTTATGATTGAAAAGAGTATTTTATTCCGTAAGTAACGCATCCCTCCACCAAAACTGGTACTAGTCTAAGGTCTGCCATATGAGCAGTCTTGATGCATGCTAGGGGCATGTCTGTATAGTGTGGGTAAAATCTTCTGAATTATTTAAGTCCCAGAATATCTCTTGAGTGCATAACTTTATGGAATGGTGATTCTTCAGGCTTTTGTTTCATAGGAGAGTTTCTGATTTCCTTGTGCAGGTGAAACCTCAACATGTGTTCTTGTTGCTTGAGGATACAATGTGAACAATCCAATTCTTGTGAAGAATATTTGCCCAGGACCTCATTGGCTTCTGTGGTTTTTCAGATGGGATCTTTTTTTTTTTTTTTTTTTTTTTTTTTTTAATCTATCAGCTGGAAAGCAATTGCTAGACAGAGCAGAGCTAGCTTGGCTCCCCTTAAATAAGAAGCAGTTGTCAGGTGGAATTTTTGATACTACCCATCTTTAGAAAAAGTATCTGAGACTGGAAATTTCTATTTCCCACTATCATCATACTTTGGAAAGAAATAGCAAGACCTCATAGGGAGTTATTTTACAAAGAGGAGGATGTGTGTTAATGTCAAATGTCAAAGAAGTATCAGGATATTGAAGATGGTATGGGGAGACTTGGAAAAAGCAAGTTAATGCGACTGGAATGTTTTAGCCTTTTTTTGTGAATGGCAGCACTACTGCATTGACATAGCAACTCTGTTTCAAATATTTTAACTTCCATTGTAATAGCCTGCAAATGTTCAAATGATATTTTGTTTCTTGGATAGACAATTCCTTATTCTCAGCCCCGTGGGGAAATTCTTTCATCTTAAAAAAGGCTAGAAGTTCTTCGTTGTTGGTTATGCAGACACGCGACATTTTCACTGTTTAAATGTTATTAGGAAACTCTTTAATTTTGATCTTGAATAGCCAATGATTTGGATTTGGCTTAAGAATGAAGGATGGTTGAGAAGCAGGATCTGTTTCACCCTTGTCTGTCTGCTCACGGTCAGCACAATACCTCTGCTTTACTTGCCTGGGTCCAATTCTGTACAAAATTAGTTTTGCCTAGAACTGTAAACTGATGATGCAGGTAAATTTGTAAATGAAACTATGATGCAAATTGCTTTTGACATGCATATTTACCAAGAAGAGTTATTTTTTTTCTGCTCTACCTTGCACTCCATTTTCAGTGTCTTTCTACCAGAAATAAGTACCTTATGTTTCTTTTCTGATCAGCAAATGAGCAAATATCCTTATAACTTCCCTTTAGGATAACTCTTTTTTAATTTGTTGATGGTCTTCTTTTTACATCAATCACTTTTATCCACAAAGCAGTTTCTCACTGGCCTTGCACATGCTAATGTGACATTTCTAACCCTTTCAGAAATATTTCTGTGTGATCGTTTCCTGTGGCATTCGCCATTAATTTCTCCTGCTGTGACATGTTTCTAGCACACACAAAATAAAGCTGTTTGGTTACTCACACTGCCGTAAAAATCAAACAGTTCAAACCCTTCAGTTACTTGCCCATCTGCTACCAGGGGTAATTCGAAATTACCTTTCCTTGGTTTCCCAACAGGGGCTGTTTATTAGTCCAGCAATCTCTGTTCACTGTGTCTCCTGCGGCTCAGTTCCAGCAGAAATGCCTTCTCCAACCTGCCTCGCATCCTGCCACTGTGGCAGGTGTGGCAGAGGGAACAGCTTTGTTGCCATCTGGAATTATTTCTGTCTTTCCAACTCAATGAACTGCTAGGGTTTTTTAATCTCTTGTCTGAAAATTTCTTGACTGTTCTGTGTATCCAAACTGCCCTTACCTTCTGACAGTCTTTAACTTTCTGTTTGGTGCGTGTTTTATATTTGGTAACTTCCTATTGTTCTCACCGTAGTGAAGCTTGAGCTCTTTTCTTCCATGAAAAATGGATCTTGCTTTGAAGATGCTTAACTGTGAGACACAGTCAAGTGTGTAAGTAGTTTAAAATGCAGATCCTAGGTAGACAAAATTAGGCAAACTGTAACTTTAAACCCCCTAAAAGTTCTATCCAATCTCTTCCACTGTTCTGTATAGAAAGAAGAATTAAAATGCTCCCTACTTTTTTAGAAATTAATGGTATATAATTTATAAATATCATTCAGATTTAGTAGACAGATTTGTGTTTAACCATTATACTTTTCAAAGATCAGCCAGTTCCAGGGAGAATAACTTTCGTCCCCATCTTGTCCTTTCTTCAAAGTAGGTTCAAATTATAGGTGCCTAATTTGTGAACATATCTCCTTGTGCAATCCCTACAGTATAGCCCTTGGGACACTGCAAACAATGTAATTGGGAAGAAATGTGGTTCAAAATCTGAGGGTTTGGATTTTAATCTAAATTTTTGCAAAGTTGAATGGTTTTGCATTTGACCTACTGTATCAAACCTTTAATCCATTATTTTGAACAGCTATCAGTGTCAGCTAATAACTATACATAAAGGCTGAAATATATTATTTCATTTTAGAAAGTCCAGGTTTCTATTTTTCTGTCTATTTTAATACCATCTCAGTTTTTACCATAATCTAATTTAAAACAAATTGCTAAACCAGTTTTTAGATGCTTTGCTGTCTTTTAAAATGGTGTCTCTGTTCATTTTACATAAAGTTAATCTTTGGTTCATCCAGTCTTTTACCCGGTTTGCTCACATACCTCATGCTTAAATACTTCGTGTTTCAACTGTGAAAATAAAATGTTGCAGAATACTGAAAAAAGATTGTGGATGGAAAGAAGAAATGGATTTCCTTTGTTGTGGTTCCAGGCTTTGCTCCCTTCAGTATATGTCAATTAGGATGTTTCAGATGATTGGAGATACATGACATGCTGCTGCCATCAAGGCAAAAACCCATCCATGAAGTCTGCTGCATTATGAATTTTGCTTATAATTTATAAAAGCCAGGATAAAGGGCACTGAACTAATGTAGCCTTTAATAAATTCTGTACCCCTTTTTTTTAAATAAAACAAACTCCAGTGAGATGAATGGTATGCTTCATGCTTTACCCTGCTGTCATGCTGTCCTCCATAGGGGTTTTGTGTTTGAATAGAAAGTGTTTTTTTAATCCTATCAAACATTTGGCTTTTATTTATACATTGGCAGCCATGCAGCTTGGTTTTGTAATTATGAAAAGTTGTTAAACTGGAATTTAGGTGAGAGTAAGAAAAATGTAGAAAAGATGAGTTGCATGTAGTGCTATGCAATCAAATTGATGCTTTTGAGCCTCAAAGGTTATTAGTTAGTTTTTCTAAATCTTGCTGTTAGAACTTGGACCTTCAAAATACACAGTTCAAAAATACATGCTTCAGGCTAGCCTGGGTGTTCACACCAAAACCAAATGGTATGTTTGTACCTCTCCTGAGCCAGCATGTGACTGGAATTGTCGTCTGGTGTTTCAGTCAGATCACTGTCATTGAAAGGTGGAAGAGAAATGGAAAAGTTTGACACATTTTCATTAACTGTGAAGCTGCTGATTGATCTTAAGACAGCTGTTAGAAATCTAAAAGACACCTGCTAGAAATCTCTGCCACGATTTGTAGACTGGGTCTGGGGATCTCAAGGCGACCACTGATACTGAGGCTGGCCTTGATCTTAGGAGAGCTGGGTTAGGAAGTCTGCTCAGTGGGTTAAGGAGGATTTCACTGACCCCTAGGGTGTGTTTTTGAAGAAAAGGTGTTTGTTTTACACTGCAAAGCTCACAAAAACTTTTGGTGGAGTGCTGCTTTCCATCCAATGTGCATGCTACCCAAAAGTTGCTGTGTCAGTGAGGAAGCTTGAGCAGGTGCTCATTCTAGTTGCTAGCACAGGAATCCCAAGAGATTTGCTATTTGGGGATTAGTCTTCTTTCTTTCTACTGAAACCCTCAAGTTTTGCGTGACTGTTCTAATTGTGTAGATCATGTTCACAAGTATTGTATCAGAAGCCATGCAAGCTGGGGTAGTGGTGTCTCTTGTATTTCACGTGTGAGGGTGTGTGTTCCCATCATGTGATAGAAAAATGTGAGACATCTGGATGGCTTCCCTCAGACTTGAAGTGCTGCATCTCCAAAGGGGCTCATCTTTGTGTGGTGGGCAGATCAGGAGATCACTTTGAAGCTGCTGCAGGAGGCACCTGCCAGTTGTTTTTTCCATTGCTGGAAAGCAGTGAAGATTGTGTTGGCACTCTGCGTGGCACAGCAGTAGGAGTAATTCATTCACTGGGGTGAACAGGCTGGATGAAGCTGGTTTTGAATAGAAATTCCCCAGTTAAGCTAAGCCACAAAAAGGGGGAGGAGGATATTGATGGGAAGCGACAAAGATCTAACTTGGACACTGAGTTGTAAATGTTGTCTTTATCTGTATTCATCTGCATCCTCACTGCACTAAAAAAATACTTTTAGGGGGTTACATCAGTATTTGTTTGGTATATAAAACCTGTATGTTTGAATTCAGGACACTTAGACCATGTGAATCCAAATCTGGCATTGTCTGCTTTGGGCCATGTTTCTGTGTCGGTTTGTTTGTTTTGTTTTGGTTTTAATGCTTTAACTTTTCCCCCACCTCTCACCATTTCCTTGATTGAAGTGAAATTTTGCCAGTGGTATGGAAATACTCAGTTTTGATGAACTGTGATCTGCAAAGCATTGCTCAGTTGGCGTTCTGCTTTCCTCTGCTTCTGGTGCAAAATTGACAGCTGTTCTTCTTTCAAGTAGGAGAGATCACCTCAAAACAGGTGCTGTCCAGGATGGGAATGGGGAATACATGTCTAGACATGCTTCAAGGCTTATCTAGGAGTGCAGGCTCTTGCTGTGAGAGGGAGCTGGACTCATGCCTTTATCCAAGTGTTATTTAGTGCATGTGCCGAGTGAGTGTTTGGAGAAACATTTTATAAGATGACAATACATAAGAAGAAAACAAGCCAGCTTCAGTAATTTTTGGATGTAGCTGTATTATAGGGGAAACAAGCCAAGGGACACTGTGAAGGACATGAACAGCACTTGAACAAATGACTACTGTTGCTTCTGGTGTGCATGAGGCAAGATTTCCTTTAGAAATCACAATGTAGAATATGCAGAAAACTGGGATTTCTAAGACCAGTTTTAATGAACTGGCAAGCAATGCTTTAGGCTCTCCTTGCTGAAAACAGCTTATGAACCAATAAAACCAACACTGACATCTTTGAGAGCTTAGGATGATGTGGTGGCAGTGGTACCACAAAGAAATGGTTGGCTTTTGTGCCATTATGTATTTGGCCCTGTCACATCCTCCTGCCCTGCAGGGGTCAGAAGAAGTCACTGTAAAGTTGGGTGATCTGGTCCATGTTAAGATTTCAATTCCTAGCTGCTTATTAATGTTCTTTGTACACCACAGAATTCTTCCTGTTTCCTTGGAGGCTGCATCCTTCACAAAACCAAGAGTAATCTCTGCTATTGGAAAGTGACTTCGGTTTTGCAGGAGAGCCCTGTTTGTATCTGGATAAATAAAGAGAACGAGGATTAAATTGAAACAGGTTTAAACTAGGTGAAGGTGGACATCTAGGGCCAGGGGGAGAAGGGCTGTCCTGAATGGAGATCAAAGGTGCAGTTAGTTCAGTGCCTTGGCATCTCTGGTGTCATCCCTGATTTGTATCATGGAAAAGGCTCAAGGACAAGGTGAGAGTAAAGGGATATTCCCCCCTACACATATCCCTTTACTCTTCTGGCCTGTGTAGTTTTCAGAAGTGTATTTTACCTTTATTCAGTATGGTTCTCCCAGATATGCTAAGAGAGATACAGTTACTTAATCTTCAAGCCATCCATCCTAGGCTGTGAATTACCTTGAATTTTCCCACGGAGAAGGAAGATGATGGTGTTTTGTTGGAATTTTTAGGTTTTATTAATTAATTTAGTATTTCAGAAGGTATTCAGAAGTGCTGATAAACGAATTAAATTCCTTGAAAGCAGCTTCTTCAAATCAAGTGAAAGATAATGCCTTTTCATTTTGAAATTGCTATTGTCTACAAGAGCATGTTGTTCTTGCAACTCAGAAGCCAAGAAGCAATTCCTTTTACATCTTATTTTCATCAGATGTTACTTCAGCTCTGTCTTAAGTGTGGGATACAGGACAGAAATAGTTAGAGGATATGTAAAACCAACAGAGATATGGAGAAGTATTCTAATTGGACATGACATTTGAAAGTAAGTGGTGGTAACATGCCTGTTTTTCTGCCTGCTAGATTGAAACAGTACTTACAAGTTACTGTGTCAGACAAAAGAATGTGTTTTAAAAATTCATACCAACTTACAGGCAAACCAAGAAAGATCCAGGAGGAGAGAAGGGAACTACTATGTTTGAAGTGAACTTTTTTCCATAAGTTCTACTAAGTTCATAGTTCGGGTGCTTTTTTTCCTTTGGATTAGTTTTCAGTAGTTTATTGGATAACAGGATTCACTCACTGAGAGGAGAAATTTTAACATGAATTTAACTAAGTCTGGTTTTCCACTGTCTTATACCATGTGTAAATGCAGATCTGTATGAAATGTCACTAAATCAGAGCAGTAACTGTATGTTTGTTTTGTGCACTATGCAGGGTGGAAGTGAGTCTGCCTCAGTTAACTCTTGATGAATAAATTGCTCTGAACTGCTGAAGAAAGCAATGCTGACTAGATGATGAACTTAAATATGGCCCTCTAAAATACCCAATGTAATGCATTTGTCAGAAAGAAAAGTACTGGCTTATGTTGCTTATAGTCTTTAAGTGAACCATTATTAAATAGCTACATTAAGGAAAAAATAGTCTGTCTTCAGAGTAAGAAAATCACAAGATTTATGGTTCATCTTTACCCAAAAATTCCATTGTCTTTGCCTATGACCTAAATATAAATCAGGGGACAACAAGAGAAAAGCAGATTTGGGGATTTTACCTATTGCATTGCAGTCAGCTGACACATACACTGTGATGACTAATGGTGCTAGATCAGACCCTTATGTACAGAAGAGGAGGAAATAGCATATAGTCTAATTGATTATTTTGAGGCTGAAATACCACTAAGTAATATTTTGGGTTTTATCTGTATTGTAATGGTGTTTGAGGTAGCAGGCCTTTCACAGACTTGCTCCTTTTTACTGTTGAAGATATGGTGTATTAACACTTATTTGTAATAATATGCTTTGATATTTAGACCAAAGTATTTCAAAACCAAGCTGGCTTATTTTCAAAGTCTTGGCATATCTTTTAAGATGTTGATGTAATTGAAGTCTGGAGAACTCTTGGAACAAGAGTAAGTAAAGGTTGAAAATTTTGGGTTTTGTCTCCCAATGCAGATGTCGTGATTTTTTTTCCTGGAATTTCCTGGAATTACTATTACTATTGAGATAGGCATTGAAATAGAAAATATTCTCCAAGAAAGGGCATTAAAAATTGCAGTATTTGAGTTTCCATAACAGCAGTATTGCTCTGTTTTCTGAAGCCCTGGAACAACTGGAACAAGGCTCATCATACCTGTTTCGAACAGCTTCTTCCAAAAGACCAATCCTCTGCCTTTGGTCTCTGATCTAAGCTGGATTTTCATGCTGCATTGCTGTGGGATAGCTTGAAAACAGATAGTTTAAATTATGGTGGGGAGAACAAAAGAGCAACTGTCAAAAACACTGCATGGATTTCTGTATTGCATTGAAGGTAAGGATTTATGGAGTTTCTGATACCTGGAAGAGCAGTAGAGCTGGAGAGCCTTGAGACATCACAGTACAAGTGATCAGACATGGTGACTCTGACAGTAGTCCTGCCAAGTAGATACAGCTCTGTATCAGCATGTAAAAACACTGGTGACTGGTGGTGGGGCTGCTCTAGGACAGGGCTTCTGACTTCTGGCTTTTGCTGATGCTTGAGCCAAAGACATAGGCTTAAAGCTTTTCTGAAAGAAATGGTCAGAGCATGGAGAGTGTGTGCATGTTTTAACCATAGTCTCCATAATAAACACAAATTATAAAAGATTCATTTTCTCTATTATGACAGGATGTTTTCCATGTTTTGTTGACAGGAGAACTAGATTACTTGATTAAATAGGGGATGCTGAGGCAGGAATAGAAAATGAACCTCTGTTTTGTAGATCTTAATTTAGTGACTTGACCCTTAAACCATGCATTTTCCTAAGCATAGAGAAGAAAGAGGGTATACAAAGCTTCTCATGACAGCAGATACGTCAGGTTCTTATGTCTTGTACATGAGATGTGTGTGCTTCGCACTATGTCATACCAGCAAGGAAAGGAAACATTTTTCACAGGAAAGCAACACGTGCATCAAATGTGATGGCATATGGAGCACTGCATTGCATCATCCGCCTCTGAAGTGGTCTCTGAAAAGAAGGACCAGTCAGAGGGGAGACCAGGCTGTAAGTGGTTTGGCAGATCTCCATGGATTAGAGGGTGAGCTGCAGGAGATAAGGTTTCTGGCCTCACTTGAAAAGCAAATAAAGGGTTACAGCTGCTTCAGCTAAATGGGAGGTTTGTAAGCCTGCAGAGCAAGGGAGGCCAGTTAGCAGCACATTCTGAGTTACATTAGGGGCTGCATGTGCTGTCTTGGAGTTCTGTGCAAGCACTGCTTTGTCAGTGCACTGGGTGTCCCCTAGTAGCCTCTGGCACCACTTCTTCCCTTTTCAGTCTGGGAACCACAGACACCTGGTTTTATCTGTCTCCTTCAGTCACCTGTGCAAAGAACCAAGGTGTGGGATTGTTTCCTGATGTGAAGGTTATTGAGTAAGTTGCTTATTGGTGTAGTCTTTAATGTGTGATAGTGGGGAGAGAGGCAAGGTGTGAGCACTTGGGAGACTTGTAAGCATTGCCTGGAAGCAAGAAGGCACCAGTGGTTTCATCCATGCTCCCAAAGTGATGCAAGAGAGAGAATAAAGTGAAAAAAAAAATCTGAAGGCTGGAGGGATGCAGATGAGCCTTTTAGATTACTAGCCTAAATCTCTGCCTGGAGGTTAGGTGGTGAGCAGTGCCAGATTTAACTCCATCTCTTTGCAGAACATTGCTTCAGAAAGCATCTAGAGCATATCCCAGGAGTCTTTTGTTGGCTTATTTTGCTTTGAAGGCTTCAGAAAAAGTTAAGGAAAATGTGTGCTCAGAAAGAGGGGACACAGGTATTAATTACACTGCTGTTGGGGAAAATAAGTGAAATTTACAGTAACAAGGCTCACATTTCACTGCTAAATAACAGGATATACCCAGGCATTTCACCAGCTGCTAAGTTTTTTGTGGACTCAGAAAAGATTATTTTACTTCTGCTGTTCTTCTGTGTGTTCTGAAAATATGCATTGCTGCGAGACCCCTATCTAGTAAATTTTGTACTCAGGACCCCTGTTTGGAGAGAACTGTGTATATACCATTGCAGCCAGGTCTTACTTTAAAAAATGTGAGTGGGAGAGAATTTGCTGTGAATTTTTAGTAAAGTGAGTGATAAACCATGCAGGTAAAAGGTTTCTGCGAGTTCACAGCAGAATGGGGCTATGTTCTGACAGTTTGGTGATGTGATCAAGCAGTGTTGCAGTATTGAAATACTTCAGGAGTGCCAAGCTAGGATGTTTAAAGTGAAAACTGTTGACAAAATTTTTTTATAACTTTAAATTTTTTATAGCTTTAATTTCCATCAGAATATCAAATTGCTGAAGCCCTAAAAGGATGTTTGCCAGTAGGCCTATGCCTGCTGTTACATGATTCCTGCTGCTCTTGGCAGTGAATTCATGATGACTTCAGTAAAATAAGCTTAAAAGAATTTCTTTGGGGATGAAGAATGGGGCTGATTAATGACTTGTCACAGCAACAGGTTAAAACTTCTTTACAGTTGTCCTGTTGTGTATGATACTTCCTAAAAAATCCAAAATAAGTCTTGGTAGCAGTGTTTGCATCCAGTCAATCTGAATGGCTTGCTGGAGAAGGCAGCACTGAACTAGTAAAAGTGGGTATTGAACAGGGTGCTTCTTCATTGTTGCAATGTTTGAGTCCTGTTTCATTTAATATTTTTTCACTAACACCCTTGCTGAGAACAAGCTCACTATTGAAATATACAAGTAATACCAACTTAAAGAAGCAGGTGAAAAGTGGTCTGTATTGCATTACAGAGAAATGGAGTTGATTTGGATAAAAATAAACTGAAAGTCAGGGTTTCTTTTTAGAAGGGGAATTTAAAACATTCAGGAAGAGACTTGGAGGGTGTCAGAGGCTGGGATTATGGCAGGTGAGGCAGCTGGGAGGAAATCACTGCTGTCATTACCCACGTGCTCAGGACCATGATGGTTGACAAAGAGGAGGTAGGTCTGGTGTGGCTGCAAACGAGATGCAGTATTCACTGAATAAGCAGAGTCAGAAGGGACTCGCAAGGGCCTGCACAGGGCCATCGCTAGGAATCCCACATTGCACTGCATGTGGATAACAGCAGATGGATTCCAGGAGCACTGCAGCTGATGCACCTCTCTGCCGCGGGTTGGTGGCATGTCCATGAGGTTTACTCATGAGGGAACTCTCCACAAAACACTTCCAGAAGCTGCTTAAGAGGTGAAAAATGTTCATCCTTGCCTTGTTGATTTCTCTTGAATTGAGATTACTTTCTGGCAGAAAGCATTTAGAAGAAGTAGTTTAGAGACTAGCAATTAACATGTTTCTTCATCAGGGACAAATTTGGAAGGATGTTGTAAATTTAGAGAGGTTGACTCTAAATGGGTGACTTTCCACAGCTGTTGCTGTATAAAACTTGATGCTGTGAATGCCTTGGTAAATGGTTTTCCCATGCCATATGAAAAGCCTGGGCAGGCAGTGGAAGACTGAATTTTTTTACATGACTTGGCTTGCTCCCTGAGCTCTTCTCTGCAGGAGGCATCTTAAGTTCTATCAAAATGCAGTACTTTTTTGTAGTGATGTTTTGTGATGAGTAGCTCTGTCTGGTAAAGAGCCAACATCTGTGACCTTGGAGCCTGTGTCTAGGTTCTTGTGTGTGTGGCAGAGTCTGAACCAATCGAACTATAACCTGATGATTGTGCAGAAGTCACTACTTATCAAGTAGCAAATTTTGGTCTTTTACATGAACCAGCCTGCTGATAGGACTGTTTATACTATAAGAAACCTCTCCTTAAACTGGAGGATGACAACCTCCAGTTGGGCCTTAATTAGTCATGGGTGTAGCTCAGGTGAGAAGTAAGTTTATATTTTAGTTATTCACCGGAATCAAAGCACATTCTATCCTTTAAGAAAATGTAAAGCAGAAAAGAGACAAGGAAATGTATTGACAATTAATAGTGATACTACTTTTCAATATACAGTGATACTTTGGGGCTAGCTGTCCCTGAACCATGGGACACACCTGACCACATAATGTATCAGGGCAGTTCCCAAGCTGCTGTTGGTAGCTCACTTCCCATCAGATTTCAGCTGGGCTGTCTCAACTATTATTTCTGAGTAATGCCTACACTGTTGTTCTCTGGCAGCATTTCATTCTTAACCTCTGCAAGATCTAAACAGAAAATTTGATCTCTCCATGTGTTGTTCTGGGGTGCTAGTCATATCTTGTGTTGTAGAAATACTTTCATGAGATGAAGACAAACGAAAGGTCTGGTGATGTGGAAAAAAAGCAGACTAGTGTCTCCCTCTCTGAAGCTTTTCTTGTAATATGCATTGAAAAAGAATTCATTTTACTTTCAATTTACGCAGTTTCTGAATATGTGTGTTAAAATGCTGGGGTACCTGTTGAGGAGTCCACATGATACCAAATTATCATCTTTTTTTTTAGGCAGTGATGCTGACTTTCTGAGCTGTCCCTGTATCTGCAATGGGAAGAAAGAACCGAGCCAAAACCCCACAATCACCACAGTATTTGTTACTCTGTTCATTTTGCTTGAACAGCCCTTCTACCCTTAATGTAATCCTCTTTTTACCCTCATAAAGGCATTGTGCTTTCAAAGTGTGTTCGAGGTTCAGGTATGTGACAGTGTCATTCTGTATAAAAGTATGTTTTTAGCTGTGCTGTGCTTCATAATCACAGTTCTCTGGTTGCCTAGGAAGAGGGTATTGCTGTTTAGTATGTCAAAGTTGAATTTCAAAGCCTCAAGAAGAGTGAATGATGAGGAATTGCTTATCCCATCTAAAGGGAAGAGGAGGAAGCTGGCAATATCAGAAGAAGATGCTGTTGTCTTTGCCCTGCCTGTGCATTTCAGTCTCTGTATCCTTGGGTGTCAGTTGAAGATGATCTCCTGTAAATTATTCCATGAGCTGTCCTTTTAAAGCCTTTAATGACACATTTTATTCTGCTACTAGAAATTATGAAATTCTGAAGAGACCATTTCCTACACCAAGACCATGAAGAAAGTTGGTGTTAGAGACCCTGTGAGAGTCATAATTTTGATGGAGCTGTCTTTTCCTACAGGGTATGAAAATGTTTCTGAGTCTGATTAAAGAATATGAGCAATGATTTTTCAGAATGGCTTTCTGGTAGGATTATAACTATAACAGCATACTCTGGGGGTAGTCAAGAAGTGAAATATAAATGTCATTTTTCTCCATATATATTCAGCTTGAAATTAAACTGCATGTTTTTACCGATGAGACTGCTAGAACAACTGATGGATTGAGGAGAGAAATCTGTTAAAAGTGAGATCAGAGTTCTTTCCAGAAAAAGCACTCCGTCTTAGTATGAGGTTTTAGAGTTGCAGTAGAGTCTATTGGATTGAATTATTCCATGTCTTGAACTGATTTCTTCCATGCAAGGCAACAGTTCAGCATCAATAACCATTATCTATTGTGGCCTTAGAAGTAAAAAAAACTTTGTCTGAAATGCTCTTACTGTTGTTGTCTATTTTCCAGTAATTCTGTATTATTAGGAAAAGAACTTGGAAAGTAGCAAATGCATTTCTTCCTCTACAGTTGATTAAAGTCAGCAAAAACTGAATACTCTGTTTGGGATGGAATGTAGGCATTCTCTCATTCAAAAATGGAAAGTTTTATTTCAGTCATTGAAAGTGTATTTTTCAGTAATTTCAAGCTGTATCAAACCCAAAGCATGTATTTCAAACCAAGATGTTATGTTTAAAGTGACATGTAAATAGCAGTATTGCCATCTCCCCATTGTCTTAATTGCCAGAAGTGACCATATGCAGAGTTACAGAACAGATGTGCTGGCTTTTTTGCATGCTCTTGCAGTTATATCAGCTACTAAAACTGACACAAACTTTGCTTTTGTTTCACTGAAACACTTCTAAGTCTTTTGGTGCTGCTGAATGGAGAGATGCATGCTTTTTCAGGACCGTGAAAAATGTCCATCTAGTTCTATTCAGAAAGCCTCTCAGGTCAACCTCTAAGCATTTTTATTCTGTAATTTTTTCCATACCTTCAGGGTTATCTAACTTATGTCTGGGTCATTTTATAACTAGTGTATTTCTTGTAAAGGATTCATTTGTGGGGACCTGAATGCCCCTGTACAGAATGCTGCACTTTACTGAAACTACTCATATTAAGATTTCTCATTGAAGGCTTTCCTTTCTGTGATGTCCAAAATACAGATTTTTATTTATTTATTTATTTATTTAGGTTTTGACTGCTTACATTACACATTTCAGTTTTTGGTGATTATTGACTTAGATCAAAAACACAAGTTGTGGGATGGAAACTCCTGGCAAAGAGCCAAGATGAGCTGGAAATACTCAGGAGTTAAAGTATATTCCAGCCTCCAATGTTTTAAAGCCAGCTCTTTTGTGGAGCTACTTGTTGCAATTGATATTTGTTCAACAGCCTATTTTAATAAAATTTTGGTGTGAATCTATAGATATTGTCTGTTAATTCCCTTGGGTTTTTCTGTTCTGTAAACCAACGATGTAAAATTATTTTCCTCGAAAATACTAGCTTTCAGACACTCTTGAACAATAGAATGTGTAGATGTAGATTGATAATTGAACACACATAATATTTAATGTTATTTCTTAGTGACTTAAATAATACAGGAAATATTTTATGAAATGGACATGTCTTGTTAATTTAGTTATAACAAAAATAAGTATTTTTCTGTTACCTGCATGACCTGGAAAGTATGGTAGGATTACCACTTTGCAGAGATCTCTGTCAGAAACTAAACTATTAGCACTACTTTTTATTAAATAAATAAAATTTTTAAAAATTCTTCAAGAGACAGAGGCTACTTCTGACAAGGTTATGAAAGCATATTTCACCACAATGCCAATTTTGCTGTCTGATTCAGGAAGGGTATCACCTGGATGATTAAATGATTACTTCACCTGTACATGCCCTGAAGCACTGAGTCTTTTTTTTTTTTTCTTTTTTTTTTTTTTTTTGGCTTTTAGGAGCAGAAGTTTGGTTTTTAGGAGTCAGGAGCAGGCAGTGATACCTGAAAATGTTCACTTAGACCTTATACAGAGAATATGTGGGCTGGAACAGTATTGCTCTCCAGACTGAACAAGGAACAGTAGTTGTGACACAGCTAAACAAGGACATTTAATCATGGCTTCAACAATTTCTTATAACTAGATTTTTTTTTACTTTATTTCTTCCCTTCATAGTTATTAAAATTAATTATTTGCTTTACAAAACAGATATTGTAACCACATTGACTTGTAGAATTGTTTTCCTTACTCTGTCTTTTCACATTAGCTGTGATATTTTTCATCTTAAATATTTTAAAAATCAAACTCTCATTTTGTAGCATTGGGATTTAGTATTTTATCTTCTAGTCCTTTTTTGGAAGAAAAAGTAATGTTTGGTAAGGGTTTTTCTTTGGATTTATTCATTCCCTGCACCAGAATAAGTTGTCAAATATGGACTGTTTAGAATGAATTTGTAAACATAGTCTGCAGTGGAGTAGATTGGGTTAGACAGAACAAGGTATGGCAATACAGAAACACTTTTTTTTCCCACTATATTTTGTATTCAGTTATTCTATCTAAAGTATGATCCTCTCATCATCAGAATTGCTTAGGTTGAGCTTCGTTCTCAAGATGTTTTATAGAAGCTTAAATTCTAAATGCTTACCCATATGCTTAAAAGAGGAAAAGTCAGAATGTGAATAGGTGCAGTGTGGCTGTGACCCTGGTTCAGTAGCTTACAAACATTTGGGAGATAGTAAATTAAAATTACAAAAAGGTCCTTCTTGAATGCACTGACCAAATGAACTTCCCTGAACACTTGCTTAACCTTTCTTACACAAAGCAATTATGCTTGGGAAAACAATTTGTGGGAGTTTACTCACCACTACTCGTAGGAGAATAAACTGATGAATCTGACTGATAAATATGCTGCAAAGTTCAGACAGTATTATTAGTCCCAGCCAAATTCACTGTTTCAAAGCCAGCTGTGGACCAAGATAAATAATCTGAATAGTGAATCCTATGCTTAGAGTGTGAACATCTGAGTTTTAACATAACAAATAAAAGCATACAAGCCATATACAAATATACAAGCCAAATACCAAATACAGGGAACCTTTTTGGTAGGTGACCAGCAGAAGAGTGAAGTTAATGAAAATATTTTTAATTCCTTGTTTATGACTATCACTGGCCTCAGAAGAAACAAATATCTATATATATTTTCAGGCTTACACATGCATAATATCAAGTGAAGATTAACAGAATACAAATATTTTTCTGTGATAATGGACATATTTTACAAGTGCTCTTTGGGATTTTGGCTGGCTTGCTCAGGTAACATGGATATATGAATTTACTTTCATGGGAACTGGTAAAAGTTCAAATTTGAATTTCCAAATGCATCTGGAGTTCATGAAACCATGCTCTCCAGTAAGTCAGAATTGGGTTACTGCCGAGGTCCATGTACATACTAAGCTGACCCATCTGCATCTTAAGTAAATACACGTGGGCACCCCTGAGGACAAGAAGTTTTTTATGTTTTCAAGATATTTTAAAATAAGTGACCCCATTCTGTGACCATGTTCAGGGTGCTTCCCTCTTCCCTAATGTGGGGCAGACTACTGTCTGTCTCAGTCTGTGTGTCTTGCTGATTTCACCATGTCTTCTTTAATTCCTGGAAAGGACAGAGAGTGGGACTAGGATGTAACAAATGACAACAAGGATCCATCCCAGTCTTTTGAAGGTGTCTGTACATGTTGCAGGGGTACACCTTTAGGCTCATATTCAAAGGAGTCTTGCAAACTTTTAAATTCATATATATAGAGATGCATGTGTAAGTAGGAGGAATTTTTTAGAATTTGTGTGTTTGTATGTGGATATATATCTATGTAGCTATATATCTATGTAGCTATATATCTGTGTGTGTATGTGTCTGTGTGTCTATGTATCTGTGTATCTATGTATATCTATACATCTATATATCATCTATACATCTATATAGCATCTATATATCTATATATGTGTGTGTATATGTAATTCATTCATTCATGGCTCTTTCCAGCTGTTGAGTTAGGCTTTCACTTATGGTGATCTGCTCAATTAATCATCCTCTGTGTTCAGCTCTTCAGGGTAAAGAGGTTAAAACACAGTACAGCTTTTCTTCTCATGGTTCATCACTACTTAATTGATATATTGGAGTAGGCAATATTCGGTGTCCTTACCTTTACATCAGACACCAGCTGTGCCACTTATTTGAGAGGTGGTTGTTATAGGTACCAGAAAGATTAAACTTCATCAAATATTGTAATCACCTGAACATGGAGCTTTGTAGCTAACTTATCTCCTTGAGTCTGAGTGAAAGGACTAGTATCAGTCGTATAGCTGGGCTTCAAGACAATTCACTCACTTTTACTACAAAGAGATGCTTCAGTCTCTAGGGCTTCTTTCTTGAATTGTAGAAGTTAGCTCTTTGAAGCACATTGTTAAAGATGACTCACAGGACCAACCTGCCCCTCTGCCCACTGTGCAAACTTGATTGTTCTCACTTGGGTGCTCTACTTGAGGGCTTGAAGATCAAAGATCTGCACTGGACTTGGGCACAGGCCTCACATGCTGAGCGGAATAGTAAAGTGTTATTTTAAATCTTGCTGAATTTGTGCAGCTGCTTAGAATGGTAGAGTCACAGAATAGTTTCATTCGGAAGGGACCTTGAAAGCTGATCTCATCCAAACCCACTGCAATAAGCAGTGGCATCTTCATAAACAAACACTTGCCAGAGATGAGCATGATCTGACTTGGATCATTAGGTCTTCATTAGACCATCCCTTGATACAGGAGAGCTGAGGAAGGTTACTCTTCCTGTGCGGGGTACAGGAGGCCAAACCAACATTAACATGAACAGGGATTTGAAATTTCTTTCCATTTTTGGCTGCCACCAAAAGTTTTCTTTCTCTTCCTTCGCACTTATTTTGCTGTCCATTTCTTCTCCTTGGTAGACTGTAAGATGTCCAGGGCAGACACTGCCTGTGGCTTAGGAAACTGAAGTTCTGCACAGGGGTAATTTTAGTAAAATTTTTAATTCTGTATAAAACCCCAATAAACAACAAAGCAGATCAAAACCACAAAAACCCCACAAAACAAACAGAAAAACCCCACTCCAAAACCAAACAGGATAACGAGCCACACTTGGTGTTGGACTGACTGCTGGGCTTTTTGAGATTGAGTGAGAGACAGTGGAGATCTCAGGAACTGAAAAACTATTCCTTGGGCAAATCCTGATTCTTTCAAAATCTGCCTTTTTGAAGACATGAGAAAACTTTTGCTCCCCAGGAAAGCAGCTTTCCCCTTTAACTTATAAAGAGCAGGGTTTCAAATGATGTAAAGTAATCACTTGGTTAGTAGATATAATAATTTGGGTGTGTATAAATCACTGCATTGACTCCAATATGTATGTGTGTATGAGTGTGTTTGTATATGCGCACATATATATTTTGCTGTAGTTTTTTCCTTCAGGTGACAACTCCCTGTTGAAAGTTCATAAGAGATGAAATTGAACTTTATTTTGCAAGCTACACAAATATGGGGCAAATCAAGATGAACAAGTTAGAAAATGAGGACCTGTTCAGAAAGTTTTTATGTCTTTGTAGGAAACCCTGAAAAGCTCAACAGTCCTTTTTCAGAGTAAATATTGCCATTGTTTTCTGCAGTTTTCTATTCCTCTGTCTTCTCTGTGTGTGGCAATTGGACACATGGGTGTCTTACACCAGGTAGTGCAGACACAGTTGAACAGCAAGAACCCATGTGGAATGTCTCAGAGAACATGTGTAAGTTGTGTCTGCCCTGTTATCTTGTTTGCCAGAGAAAAACAGCATGTTTCTTGAGGCAAATTATTTACTAGATATTTCACATCTTGACCTCTTTACCACTTGTAAATGCCAGAGAAGTAAATTTAAAGTCTCATATAAAAGGTACATTATAATTATTTCCTTTCTCTTTATTTTCCCCCCCCAACACCTGCACATGACCTGTCTGATTTGGCTGGAGGAAGTTGGTAGGGGGAAAAATAGCTATGGAAATTGTGTTTTGCTGTGTGTGTGGGCTTTAATTCCCCCGAGGTTCTTTGACTGAACCCACTTTCCTTCTGCAGGTGGGTTCCAGGCACTTAGAGCATCCCCATGCTTTGAATTTATGTGTTTGCAAGATTACAGTTCACCTCAGTACCCTGTCAGAGACACGTTCCCTATGAGTGACTTGGAGTTGATGCTTTGTCTCTTGTGATGAAACTGTAGGATTTAGGCCACAGATCAAATGCCATTTCTCTGCCTCCAAGCCTCCTTAGTAGCTAAAATGTCCCCTGGAAAAGTACTGTAAAGTCATGGCAGGGTGTGCTCCTTCAGGACTTCTGACCAACATCAGAGGGAACCTTCTATGGGATGAACAGATTTTATCTATAGACTAACTTATGTCATCTGAAGCAACATAACCTTTAGCAGTGAAACTGGCCATATCTCTGGATGCTTTAGGCAAATTCTGTGCCCTTCTAATTTCTTCAGTTAAATGCTTGGCATCCTCTGCAACTTTGCTGTGATTGTTTTGTAAGGATATGTGCTAAGGACATTCTCTACTGAATGGAACCTAATAGGGCATTGAAATATTGATGAGTAAAAGGTTAATATTTAATTTCCTATCAGTCGGAACTGCAAGAAATTCAGTGTGCTTCTGTCCAAGAGACTTGCTGACATTATATGGTTTAATGCATCTGCAAGTTAAATGAGCATGGAGCTACAGGATTTTATTTTGCCCAAGACCAAGGTGCTTTGTGTAATAGAAGAAATTCATAGAATCATTTCAATTGGAAAAGACCTCTATAATTATCAAGTCAACCATTAACCTAAAACTACCAGATTCACCACTAAGCCTTAATGCCACATCTGCCCATCTTTTAAATACCTCCAGGGATGGTGACTCCACTACTTTCCTGGGTAGCTGGTTCTAATGCTTGCAATCCCTTTAGTGAAGAAATTCGTCCTAATAACCAATGTAAACATTCCCTGGCACAATTTGAGGCCATTTCTCTGTAAACATTCCCTGGCACAATTTGAGGCCATTTCTCCTTTTCATTTAATTTTTTTTTACTTGGAAGAAGAGGCTGACCCCCATCTGGCTACACCCTCCTTTCAGGGATTTGTAGAGATCAATGAAATCCCCCCTAAGCCTCCTCTTCTCCAAGCTATACCACTCCACTACCTCAGCCACTTCTAACAAGACCTATGCTCCACACCCCAACACTTTGTTGCCCTTCTCTGGACAAGCTCCAGGACCTCAAAGTCTTTATTACCTGTGCTACCATTTGTAGTTGTGCCAACATCCCAAATTCTGCTCTCTCATACCCTTTGATGGTCACCATGGACCCATTGAGCTAAACCAGCCACAAGGTCTTCAAAAGCTCATGCCAGAGATCATATATTAATAAATATTATTGAGCACATGATAAGAATAATGCAATATTCATTCACTATATACACAGATAGAAAACTTAAGTAGTTGCACATTCCTTCTTTGTGCTGGATCAATGGCTTCCAGTCTTGAACACTCACATTTCTGGTAGTGTCTTGGGAGACCTGAGCCAGCTAAAGTGATGGTTGTCTCACTTCTGTCCTCATTTGTGCTTTGATTGTTTGATGGTTTTACCTGATTAAAATGCATTAAATTTTATTATGTTTGTATTTTGAAATATATAAAGATGGTCACAAATCCTGATTTTTATTAGTGAGATAGAACTTAGGAAAATACAGTGGAAAAGAAATGCTAATATGTGCTTTTCATGGTCAAATGTTATCTCAGTGAAATGGATTAAACACAGCTAACATATTGGAGCATCTTGATGCTCCAAGGTAAAGTAACACTACAAGAAAAAAGGACAAAGAACTTCGGAAGGTAAGGTAATGTTTCTTACTGCCCCAGGAAAATATATCATTGAGTGACCTCCCCTGTGCCTGACAGAGCCAAAATCCATCAGAGTCAGTGTTCAGATTGCATTTCTGTTTGAGAGTGCTTGGGCTGCATTTGCATGAACCACAGACTCTCAGTAGGTTTGGCTGCAAGGAGAAGCTGCTAATGGTAGGTCACCAAAATATCTGCTTCACTGGCAGCTGTCCAGAAGATCAGTTCCATTTATGCATTTGCCATCAAAGCATTTATGTGAGGCCATCTCTGGCATTATAAGTTTAGCTTATAAACCTTCTCTGCCAGAAGAGGCAAACTCGGACTGTTTTGCTCTTGCATCCCTAATGGGTTTTTTTGGTAGGTTTTTTTTTCCCTGCAAAACTGGCGAGATGATTGCTGGTATATGCACAGTAATAAAGCTTGTCAGACACAGACAGTCAGAATTCTTCTGAATTCACATTTAATTTATTCACAGCACAGCATGCAGCAGAGCTGATGGCAAGTTAATGTGCTGCACTTTAATGAGATAACTGTTTGCCTCCCAGGTTTTGAGGTTTATGGTAGTTTTATTTGTCAACCTGGCCAAAGCCATAAGGAATCACAGCTCTATACTAAAATATTTTATTTGCCTAGCTGATGCTTTTGCCAGAGGAGAAATCGGTGCAGTAATTAAATAGAACTGTTTTTATTTTAGAACAGGAATGGGTGGTTGGTTTTGTTGGTTTTTTTTTAGTTTACAATATGTTTTTGCCAGAGTCCTGGCTCACAAATACTACCTAGATAAAAACATTCTATTCAAAATTTTCCAGTTTTAGTGGAAATAAATTTCTATCTGTCTTTGAATTGATCCCCTCTTCAAGTTTCCTTTAGAGGTATATATTTCTGTGGAGGAGGTGTAAGGTGGAAAGTGTATCTGTAGTATCAAATGCAAATGCAGAAACTTCAGTGTGACAACTGCAAAGACTCTGGATATATGTTGCCATTAAACAACAGGTGATATAGCTCCACTCAGGTTTTGAAATTTAGTTCATTCCAATTGTGTTCTTGTGTTACAACTTAGTCTTTTAGCAATGGCAGCTCCACCTTATTAACCAATTATTGCATCTATAATGAAAAGAAGATGAACCCTAGTCAAGAAAAGTGAGAGTATGATGTGTCATTAATGAAACCATTTCGGTGGCAGGGAGGCAACACGTAGGGGTTGGGAGGCACCTGGGTGCATCACCCTGAGGTGGCTGTGGGGTGCCAGTCCCTGGCAGAGTGGATGGAGAAGAGCACAGTGTGTGGACACAGTGTCCCGCAGCAGCCCCGCAGTCTGAACTGTGTCTATCAATGTCCATGTCGTCTGACTGGCTTGCATTCATTTATCTAAAGCCAGTTAAAGTGTTATTTTAAGTCTGGCTTGTACTTGTGCCTCTCTTTGGTGGGCTGTGAGTCCAACAGTGTATGTTGTTGCATTCGATGATGATAAAAGTCTTTTCCAAAGTAAATAATCCTGTGATTCTGTACAGGAACATAGTTTCTGTGCGCAAAAGAGTGCTTGGAAAAGTGTCTTTGAGACAGAGCTAGCATCTTCTGGGTGTATTAACCTTTAATGTCTAAAACCTGTCAAAGTGAAGGTCAGATTGACCTTTCAATTCACGACTGTACCTTTGCATTATGCTTTCTGCAAAACTAAAACCACCTTTTACAGGAGGAATGCAGCCAGATTAAGAAACTGTGTAATTATCTGTCCATTTTGTGAACCCTTTGTGATAAAAACCGTTGTCTGTTTGGCTACAAATGCATGAATAAATAATTATTGGGAAATAACTAATAGATTTATGGAAAAATGCTGTTACAGCTGAAATATACCTGATTTGGTTATAATTTCCTCTTGTTTCTTTGCAGTTAACAGAAGGTTGAGAGAATTGAGAGGGGTAGGGAGGGAGTGTATATGGGTGGATATGTCACTGAGCATAATCAGTTTTGGGAAGAAGGAAAATCAAATTTTGTCCAGCCTTTTGCTGAGACACTTGAGAAAAATACATGCAAGGTCTATATTTGGAAATACCAAACTGTGTTTGGCATTCGAGTCAGGTAATATAATCCATAGGAATCACAAGATCGAGCCGACCTTCTGTGTGTTTCTTCAAGCAAATTAAGAAAATGCTAATTTCCAGTGCTGTGCAGGTGGGAAGATGCACAGAGATGAATATCAGCACATTTGCAATGTGTAATGCTTTTTATTTATAGATGGATTTCTTTTCTGTTGGACCATGAGCTGCCTGTTAGGCTGTGTCTCCCTTCAGATGTCGATAGCATATCAGAGGAAAAAGTCAGGCATGTGAGCAGGAAGGGCTGGTGGAAGTGACCGGGGAGAGGGGCTCTCCCTCCCAAAAGTGTCACCTCCGTACCCTGACAGTTCACACATATTCTGTTGTTTCCTATCTGAAAAACAGAGCTTTTGGTATCAGGTCAGTCTTAGTTCAGAGGTTATGTCCTTGGCAGAGGGAAAATGTAAACTTCTAGCACAGATTGCTGGGTGTTGTTGCTTGTATTGTTAAGAGCTGGCAGCAGTTGAGTTTATTGACCAAGCATTAAAGGGATTAGCTTAATGAAGAACTTACAGTTAACAAAAATATTAAAGGTTTAAGAGGTTTGGGTTTTTATTAGTCTACTTCCTATTGAAGAAATTTTTTAGGGACTTAACTTTGTGTCCAAGGATGTTGATTCTGACATTGTTATTTCTTGATGCATTTGTAGGGTTTCCAGGTTAATTTGTTGCTAGTAGTGGGTGTCTCATCTTAATGAGATACTTTTTCCCTGTTGTTTTGTCTGTCACCAGATTATTTTGACAGCCTAGTAGGGTTTGCTGGGTAGTGCTTGGTTTTGTTGCATGAATGTTTAAGTGTTTGAGAGCACTTTTCTTTTTTCTGTTATTTCCTGTGGCGTTGAGATGGCTGAGTGAAAAAGATGATTTCTCAGTGCTAGAAGTTCTCTACTTAGCTGTATATAGTAGTTAAAAATGAGATTTAGGGGTATAGGTCTTCTGGGTATGGTGTGCAAATTTGAGAACTAAGTAGTAATGTGACTTCATTTTTCTTCATTTTGGGCAATCTCCATTCAGATACCAAATTCAGCATCTTCCCATATTGCATCAGTTTCCTTATGACTGTGATGGTCCCAGGCATGGAGGAAAGGTAATAACTTTTGACAACCAGCAGCTATAATTGGAAAAAATTGGATTAACTTTTAGATATAGAAAGCTTTCCCCAGGTCTGAAATGGAAGCAGCAGACCTCAAGCTATATACAAAAATGCAACCTGACACTAATACTGGTGCTGTCTAAGAATATACGCAGTTTGAACAGCTCTGTCTGTGAAACCTGGAAGTGTTACTGTCTGGATATTGAGTGTACTCCAGCCTGGGTTGTGCTGACTGTGTTCCAAAAAATGCTTTCGCTCAGTACACCAAGGACTGACCATCTAGTCACTGTTCTTGTGTCATGGTGGGAGAAATACCAAGTTGGCTTGTGTAATTTTAGTTTGTCAGACAGAAAGTGTTATGGGTGGTATGCCTTTTCTCCCAGTAGGATTTCTATCTCTCTTGTAACTTACAGAGAACACTTGGGGTTGTGGTGGATGTCTCTGAGCTGTGTGAAGCCATGTACATTCGTCCCAACACCACTCACATACAGCAAACATGCAGAAGAGGGGTATGTTTCCCTACAGATGTTTCTGCAGGACCTGTAGCAGCAACTTTGGTCTTGTAGGCAATCCCTCCTTTTGGCCTTGTGCACACCTCCCTGCCCACAACACCCAACACGAGGTGCTCATTCCTGATTTCAGAGCCCAGCTGGTGAGTCCTGGTAGCTGTGCAGAGTTGGTTCTTGCCTGCATCCCTTTAGTAATGGCCTCTACTCCTGAACCTGAGTCAGCATTTCCCACAAAACAGTGTCATCATTTATCTTTTATGCTTCTGTGTATTACTGCAGTGGAGAAGCACTGTTTCAGACTTGGAGTCTTATTCCAGTCTGTCGTGGTTTAATCCCAGGCAACCACTAAGAACTATGCAGCTGCTTGCTCACTGCTCCACTAGCAGAATCAGGGAGAGAACTAGAAGAGTAAAAGCTGTAAAAGAGTATCAGAGATAAAGGCAGTTTATCAAAGGAAGAAAAACCCACATATACAAACAAAGCAACATAAAGAATTAATCCACCACTTCCCATGGACAGTCAGGTGTTCAGCCAGCTCCAGGAAAGCAGGGCCCTATCACATGGAATGGTTACTTGGGAAGACAAATGCCATCATTCCAAATATCCCCCCCCACTTTCTTCTTCTTTCCCCCTACCTCATATCCTGAGCAAGAAGTCACATTGTCTGGGACATCCCTTTGGTCAGCTGGGGTCACCTGTCCTGGCTGTGTCTCCCCCCAGCCTCCTATGCTGGGTCCTTGCTAGCGTGGCACTACAAAAGGAAGAAAAGAAGAAAAGACCTTGGCTGTGCATAAGCCCTGTCCAGCAATAACAAAAGCATCCCTGTATTATGTCTCTGTAGAAGTTTCTCCAATTCCTACCTAAAGCAAAACAGACATGCTCCTTGTTGAGGACTTCTTCAAGCTGCCCTGTACAGGTGTAACTGCTAAAATGGGACCTCAGTGAGACAGAAAAGAGGTAAAACTTTCTATTCATTACCTGTCTGCCACAGAGGAGCTTTCAAGTTTACATTTTTGGAATTTAAACTTCTACACTCAATGTAGATGGACTTTAAATTCTTTGAAAGTACAACTCAGAAGCTCTCAGGACCCTAGTTTGTGCATTAGTAACAAAGGGATAATATTTTCCTCCCTTGAAGACTCATTCATTAATAGCAGAGATATGTTTGCTGGGATACATCTCACCTAATTTTAGCTGACTGAAGTGAGCTTTTTTCCCCTCATTTGAAGAGGAAGGAAAAGAATCACCTTCACTAATGAAGTATCCTAACTTACATTAGTCACAGATACATGAACAAGGTAAATAGACACCAGAGGTCTTTCTCTTTCACCTCAGAAGGAATTTAGGTAACCAGTACCAGTTTAGACAAGAGGCTTCATTTTTAAGTGGTTGCAACTTGATGAGGTAGTTGGTGTGATAAGCATGGGCCAGCTAAGGTAATGTTTTTCTGTGTGATGAAATTAAATACCCAATGAATTGCTGCTCCTGCACACAGAACTTCTTCAGCTGGGACCATTTTTAGTGCTGTAATTTTGTAGTGATTTCCCAATGTCTAATTTTTAATGGTAAGGATTCAAATCCATCCTGAAAGTCTCTAGGTCTAAATAGTCACCATACAATTGCAGGGGCAAAGCCATAAAAGCGTATCTTTCCTTTGGCTTGATTTCAAACAGGGTGACATAATTTTATCAAACTGCCTCTATTAATGTTTTAATTCAGCAAACAGAGATTGCTAAGTAAGGTTCTTTTCTAGCCAAAATGTCACTCAGAACTGTATGCTCCACAGAGTACTGTACAAATTAACATTTAAACATCACTAGTGTAGTAATTATTTTGAGCATCCTTTTTATGACACTCAGAAGAAAAGGGACGACTTTTTGGTGAGTTTCCAGACTCTAATTTTCTCCCTATATAAGTGTGCTCTACCGACATGTCTTCCCCCCTGTCTGTGCAGTGTTTCTCTGCTGCTGGTACCCAGCTGGGAGCTCCCTGTCTTAGTTATTGAGCTGCCACAATAGAGGCAGGAAGGATCCAAACAGCCTTTGTGTATGTGGTTTGAATGTTCAGGGGGTTTGATGAATAGACAAACATATGATCTGAATGCTAGGGAGATGATTTGATGGCAAACAAAAGGTCACATACCAGCAAAACTGTTAAATGGTGCCATGAGGGTGGGAACTGCTGTTCTACTCACTGCTCTTTTTCCTCCTACACTGAGGGCCAGATTCTGCCTCCATTGCAGCTGCTCTTGCTGCACAGGATGGGGGAGTCTTTTGGGTGATGTGCCTGTGTGCAGCCACTGAAAGGAGCCTGCAGCAGGGGTGGATTTCAGCACAGATTGCTTCATATCCCTCCTTATGGGCTGTTGATGTACGGCATCATACACAAACCCATGTCTAGCTCTTACATTCACACTTGGCTTGCCGTCCTTGAATATGTCATTAACTGTCCAGAGTTTGTGCCTCTCTTCTCCTGCTTTGCTGGTGAAAATCAGTGCCATGAAATCTGGCTCTTTGTATGCAAATAACTGAACTATTGTTTCTGGAGTTCTTCAAAGGGTGCTGACTTCTGAAAGAAGGAAACAATTAGTGTTTAATGTGGATTTGTCACAGATGGATATGCACGATGAAATAAGGCAAAAGGTGGAATGTATCTTCTGCTTTTCTGGTAGCTAAGTGCATGGAGCAAGAAGTTCCTGTGCTTCAATTGCACTTCAGCAAATATAGAAGGCATTGTGTTGTCAGTCTCTTCTCAGACAATAGAGTTTGCAATTTGAAAGCCTTTCTTCTCAAGGTTTTGTGCTGATTATTCCTTTGGCTTGCACTTACCTGCATCATATTTGCTTTTTGTTATTAGTGCTTTAGGAAGATTACATTTCACCTGGCAGATCCAGCAGAGGAATAAAACTCTGCACTTGATAACTGAGCTCAAATAAAACTGCCTGGAACAATGCTTGGAAATCAACTGTGGATGCTGAGGAACTGTATGAGACCTGAACTTCATTAACACCAACAGCTGAATCACTTGAAGCGCTGAAATCTTTAATTTGAATTTTAAAATCATGTTTCCTCAATAATAGTATCACTACATGTTGTAGCTAAACACCACCAGGCTTAAAACTGTCTGATTTGGAAGAGCCTGAATGTCATTGACTCACAGCAATAGACAGAATCCTACAAGTCAGGGTCTCAAAGGTCCTTGGGATTAGAAAGAATGATACCCTCAAGAGTTTTTTTCAAAAAAACTGATGATTAGTTTCTGTGTCCTCTTGAAATGTATTTGAGAAAAATACTAGTCCCTATAGCAAATGAGTGATTTTTTCCCCCTTTTTTTCTTGATTGTTTCCAATGAACAGAGATTTTAATGCTTTTAGCTAGTAGTTTGTACATGATTTTGAGAAAACCAGAGTACTTAAGTGGAAGGCAGGTATATCATAATTCATGATGGGAAAAGATACCTCTTTTTGCTTTAGTGAGTTCTGTAAGAATAAGGTGACCACAGGTTGATAAAGGTGCACAACTGCTTCATAACTAATGTGTCACAATTTTTCTAGACAGTGATTATAATTTGTGAATTAGAGCTAATTAAAGTATGTCAGTAACCTAATGTAAAAACTGGCTGATTGCCAGTTGTAGGAAAGATTTTGGAGCTTCCTAGAAATTTTAATTTTGATGAATATATTTAGATTTAAAAACATGCACTCTGATAAGAGGTATTTATTTTTTGTTTATATGCCAGTATAATATATGCCAGTATATTGCTAATAACAGAAGATTCACAGACTAAATGTTTTCTTAGGTGAGAAACAATTTGCTATGCAATTATTTTTATACTTCCTTTTCAAAACACTAAACATTTTAACCGTATGCAAGGGTGAATGGTTCACTGTCATGACCATAACACAAATCTGAACTTCTGCAAAAAGGCCTCCTCTGTTGTGTGTAGGATCTGTCTGATAGCTCACGATGCTTCCAGGGCAGAAGGAGGGGACAATGTCCTTGCAACACCATCTGGAGCACCGTATGCCTGTGAGGCAGAGGACAGGCTGGTTTTGGCTGGATGAGCTGGCAGCTGTGCAGAGGGATCCTGGCTGCCCAAGGTGTGCAGGGTTGCAGGGTGAAGGCTGGCAGTGCAGCTGTGCTGTTGTGGGCAATACAGATATTCTTCTGTCCGTGACTGGCATTCATGAGAATGCTGTAAGACACTGACTCTCTATTTTCACCAAACACTGCCCCAGCTAAAAATCCAGCAATACCTAGTTCCTGTGTTGCACTTTTTACTAGGACAGCTTTAATGGGGGAGAGTGTATTATTAGTTCTGAATTGCAGAAATGACTATTGAGTGATGAAGCAATTTCCACCAAAGCTATTTCCTGAATTTGTCTTTCACACCTCCCTCTGGATCACAGCTGTGGGTTGGAGGGATGAAAGGTCCTGGGTATTTTGGTTTCACAGGCCCCACAGCTTCAGTGATGCCCCAGCAAGAGGGCAGTTCTCTATCCAACAGAGAGGCTGAAGTTGTGGAAAAGCTTTTTAAGCAGGGTTACATGTGAAGATCTGGGTCTCTTGCCAGTTGGTCCTCTTTAAGGTAATTGAAAGTGGCTTGGTGTATTGTTATTTTACCCTGTAGAGCTGATCCTAAAATGAGTAAACAGGACTTTATTTTTGATAATATCTCAGTTACTCAAAATTTTAAAAATTGCTGAATTAATGTATCTGCCTATAACTGGAGGAAAGATGGAGAGAGAAAAAAAAGCCACTGCTCATGGTGTAAGATCTCCTTGAAAAACTGCACTAGCAGCATTGTGGAACAGCTGCCATTGTGTTTGGCTATGAGGTGCAACTGTTGAACAGAGACACTCTCTGCCAGTGTCATTTTATTGCAGAATTACTTAATGATTTAAAGAAAAGGGTCTCCTTCCATGCAGACCACTCAGACCCTTATGCAACTGGGTAAGAAATTAGCAAGTCCTTGCAAGTACCTTGAAAATACTCAGGATGACATAGAGCTAAAAAGTGGAGAGGAAGAGGATGTTAAGGCAGTTTGATCTGTGGTATTCCTGACCAAGTAATAAAAGCAAACTCTATCCAGAAGAAAAGGGTGACGCATAGGTTGCTTGAGATTTCAAAGGAAGCATGGAAGAATATGTGCTGGCATCATCACTGCATTGTAAAAATCTACTTTACTAATACCCTCAGCTTTACCAATATCACCAGCTATGGAATTACTACATATAATAGTATTTTGAATTCTAAGCTGTGTGTCACACTGAAGCCAAAACACTGTCAGTCTAGGTGGACTGCAGTCATTGCCATTATGTCCAGAGAAGACATGGCTTATTTTTTGAGCATATGCAAGACTGAAAGGTTCAATTTTCAGATGATTTGAAATGTCCTTACAATGCATTTACTAATTATAAGTTTTACTGAATTAAAGTTAGCTTTTGAACCCTTGAAAACAGCTCAAATTAGAGGATGTCAATAGTATGCAATTACATTAGGAAAATACTATGAAGTGATGGTATTTTACTTAGTATGAAACAGCTAAACTAATAATTGCTTTTGAAGACATAAGTATATCCAGTGTAAATTAGATGTATCCTGAATCTGGAAAAAAGGACAGATCATCTGTCTGTTTTCTCAGTTAATCAATAATACCACCTGTGCTTTTTCATTTACTTCTTAATGCTGAAGTCTAACACTAACAGCCAGATCTGCAGCAGTCTAAACTGGCCTAATGGGTTATTAGAGCTATACTGATAAATGCCAACTGGGGATCTGGTGTGGACTGTAGGCTGGAAACTTAGGAAATGAAATAGCATCAATACTGTTTTATAACTGGTTTCATAAATTTCTTGTAGCCCTCTGTATTGTGTAGTGGCTTATTTGACTGCTGTGTTGAATTTGAGCAAGGATAATGTTAGCAGCAGATAATGCAGGAACAACTGACTGAAATTGGATTCCAAGGCATTACAAGGTGTTTGACAGGAGTCTAGGTTAATTGATCATGCAGACCTTTAAATGGCCTCTTTAGTGATGGTAGAAGAGATGTGTAGAAGAGAGGTATTGACAGTTTGAGTTCTCTCTATTTTGTGCATCTTTATTTGTCTTCATTCTGTTTGCAAAATGAAATTAAAAAGTGTCTTTATGTTACTGGGCTGGCGAGGATGTAGACCAGGTCATGAGGCAGATAGATAAATTTTGCAATTCTAGCTAAGATTCTTCCAACTGTGGCACTTGTTATTCTTTCCTGTATCACAGTGTGGTGGTTTATTTCTATTGTTTGTTTGGTTTTTATTTCATCTACAGGCTAAAATAGCATCCAGGTGTGTCCTGTTTCATGTCTGTTGATTGAGATTGATACCTCTGATGTTTTGCTGCGTTTTCTGTTCTTTTTCATATATTTTCAGGGCTAAAAACACAGCTCACCTTTGCTTATATTTCCATTTAGCAATGACCAAATAAATAGTTTTATTTAAAGTTGTTCTCTGGGTTCTTCTTTTGCAACTGGATGCATCTCTCTGCTGCTTCCCTTTATAAAGCCTCTGGGCTCATTGTCTTCCAGTTTTGGTGCCACCTCATAGAAGGAGACTATTTTTCTGGCATTGATCCTGTGTTTTAGAGGTGTTATAGTTTCTTGTCTTCATTCGGTGTGTAGCAAGTCACATTTTTATCTTCCATGCATGCTCCTAGAAAGGATAGTCTACAGTAACTGAACATGACTGGAGAACTGTGAAAATCTGAGCAGCAAAGCATGATGCAAGACAGGGCTGAAAGCATGAGGGCAGCACTGTGTGAGGAGGATGTGCTCCGACACCTGCCATGGACTCAGGGTGACAGCAAGCTCAGAATGTGTCATTGCTGATGGCTCATGAGGCCTTGCAGCTGACATCCTAGGAGAGTCATGCCTTGAATGCCTGTGTACAAAAATCTTTGAATGGGACTGTTTCCCTTATTATGCAGTTGGATGTAAAAGACAAATACTATTATGTGGAGGAGACTGTGGGGCCTCTTAGAATGTTTTTTTCTCTGCAGTTACTTTCTGAGGCAGTCATGTAAAGCAGTGGTGTACATTGCAAAGCAGAAGGTGTGCTGTTATTTGCAGACCTTTGGCCTTGAGAAGGCCAGTGACACCATGGTGTGGTAACTTGTCAGAGGGGTTATATTTATGGCCAGCTGAATGAGCTCGTGTGCTTCCTTGTGGTGATACTGCTCCACTTGCCCATTCCTTTGCACATTCTCTTGAGTTACAGTAAAGTAAACTGACTGCGTGGGAGCCCCTGGAATGGAGGGGTGCTCCATTTGAGCATGTGTAGCTGGTAAATTCCTAAAGTTGAGCCTTCAGCTGCTTAGGGATGTTTCTCTGGAGTTTGGCAGGAAAAGAATGCTTTGGCAAGAAGGACATAGTGTTTTCCATTTGTCTGTCAGGGTCCTAGGGAAATTGCTTTAGTATTGTCCTCTAGGGCGCATGAAGTTGAACCTTACAATGTCTTTGCATGTAGCTGAGGAGATCTTGGATGAGAGACTTCTTTTAAGCACCTAGGCTCAGAGGATGAGTCTGGCATGGAGCAGATTGGCTTAGGGAGTTATTTTGTTTGTAGCTCTTTGTCGATCCTGCCAAGCAGTGCACTAAAGTAGAACAATGTCTAATGTGAATTTTTGAGGCAACCAAATGATAAGGAAGGTTGCCTAGCAAGGGCAGTGGTCAAAATATAAACCTGACAAGATTCCCTCTTACTCCTCCTACTTTGCAGTATTTTACATCCTTTTGTTATCTCTCAGACATGGTGTGGTCAGTCAGCTCTATGTGCAGCTTTTTAAAGTGATATTTCAAGAGTGTTTCGTTGTGAAAGCCTTTACAAACTGACTCAGAAAAGGGTATAATATTTCTCCCATCCTAGGGTATAATATTTTGCAGCTTTTCCTCCCAAGCATCAGGTAAACTGCTCAGATTTGCCTCAAATTTTCAAACTCAATGACCAAGAAAAAGAAAAGCTAGCCTGGATTTCTTGTGTGGTAATAGAAGACTGTATCTATATTGTCTTTAGGCTGTCCCATTCTCGAGTTCTGGTAAATTTGACTGCCAATGCACTCATTACAGTCAAGAAGAGTCCTTTTTCTCTGCATTGCAATCTCGCCTTTTAAATTTCTTGGTGGCAATGCTGGCCTTGTAGGGATCTTAAAATTAACAGGAAACCTGATTTAATGGCTCATTCTTCCCACTGGCTTTGCAATGCAGTTTCATTTGATCCAGACACACCTCTTGGTTGTCCTTTTCTTGGCCTTAAAATTATGGGTAAAGACGCTGAAATTACTGAATATGCTGTGTTTTATGTCAGCTACAAGATTACTAGAACTGTTCAGAAGGGATGCTCACATTTAGTAGAAAATACTTTTTTCATTTTGTTTCATTCCATGTTCAAAATTACTGTTACTCATTTTTAAATAGATGGGAGAGCTCAGTGAAATAAGAACTCTGCTGGGGCTAGTAGATGTGTCAGTGTAGTCATGAGTTAGGAAAAGGCTGTACTGTGTATGTCAGAGAAAAAAAATCAAAGAAGGGGGCATAGGCTAGAGGTGAGGGAAAGGCACAATCAAATATCCAAAACCCGTGTTGCCAGAAAGATACAATAGGTGGCAAGGAAGATATCAGTGTAATCAGAGGCAGTTATTTCAAAGGAAATTTCTCATGTTTAAGAGTATTAAAGAATGTTCCTTATGAAAGTAAATCAAATAATATCTCAAGAAGCAGAAATTGTCTGATTTGATGCTATTTAGAGTGTGAACACTGAATTTCCTGTGCTCTTTGTGTGCATGGAGAGGAAGAAATAGAACCACCCTCTTTTTTAGGAGCCTTCTCAGGTGCATACTGTCCTTCAAGGCTTTTCTGTCAATGATAGCATTTGGATTATGAACCAGATTTATGGTCAGAAGGTGCTCACTGTTGGCAGATGCCATTTCCCAGGCTCAGCAAAACTGCCTGGGATTGTTACAGCCTCTCACTAGTCCCAGAGCTATTGGCTCACAATTCTAGTGCTTCTGATTGCCCCAGGAGGTATGACTTGGATGCTGATGACATACACAGACAGACTGAGCTGGTGCTGGAACAAAGTACGCCCCTAACTATTCTTGGCACAATAATTTTATGCTTAGAATCAGATATACCTCTTGCTATTTTTTCCTCCCTTTTTCCTTCCTTCACATTCTTGTCTGCTAGTCCCTAAATTAAGACGAAAAATAGCTATCACAGTACTTCTGAGACTAGTGTTTAACTAAAATGTGAGATCAGACAGAGATTTCTCATGCATCTGAAAGGACAGCAGTGAGCTTGCAGAGCGAAAAAAAAAGATGCAATACTAGATTTGTTTGCACAGTTCACAGAAAAGCAAAGATTTGAAAGAATTTTCATTTGTGGTGTTTGGGTAATAGTAGCTACAGCTCTGCCCCAATGAATTTTATTTCCAAGTGATTAGGTAATTAATTTGTCTTCAAATTATAGTTTGGCATAAAATGAAATATTATATGTGATGCTAATTTATGTGATCTAGAATATTCCATACAATCTTCATATATGCAAACACATAAACAAGAAGACCATGGCAGTCTGCATACTGCAGCACTTGACCTGCAACACGCAAGCTGTGGTGGTGTGTCCAGTCTGCTGCTGAGTTATAAATTCTGATGATCTTAAGCCATATGTTTTAGGTGCTTGGTCAGTCCTGATGTAAAGATTATTCTTAAAGTTGTTAGAATTTTTTTTGTTTTGTTTTACTCTTGCTCTGCTGATTAGTAATTAGGAGCTGATTTAGTAATTTTTGTAAGTTTGTGTTGAAGTTCTTCCATGAATCCTGCTGGAGTTTAGCCTGATTGATAGGTGAAGCAGACTTTCTTCTAGTATGGAATTTGTAGTATGTCTGCTAACAAAACATTCTGAAATCATGTTTACAGTTTCGTTTGACTGAACAAACAAAAATAACTTTTCTAGTGGCTTGTTGTGAGGAGGTTTTTAAAGTTTTAAGCCTTTGCACCTTTTAAAATTTTCAGTGCAGTGCACAAATGTTCACGAGATTTGTTTTTTTTAATGTGATATATGCACAAGCAGTATCACTGCCTTCCTCCTTCACCGTTTCTACTGTGTACAGGTGAGAAGTTTAGACCGCATTTCGAAAAAAACTGTGAAGAGGACACACCACCTGAATCTCTCAGTCCTCAGCATGATCCTTTCCACTTTTACATCTATAATGCACAGATGTTCCCCACGCTTGTGTTTGCCTTTGAGTGCCTGCAGGAGTGCTGGTGGCCTGACTCGCTCTGGATGGGCAGCAGGGAATGGCTTTGGGCATGGGGAGCAGTGCTGCTGCCCCACACCCGCCCCACTGCTCCCGCAGCGCTGGGCAAACAGGAGCAGGAGTCTGCTCCACCCTCTGCTGTGTCCTGGCCTTGCTGCCCTTTTTCTGTGTTCCAGCAGTGTTAATCTTACATTTGCCCGTGTAAAATCTGCCTTGTTTTGGTTAATTTAACTTAAAGGTGAGCTTTTGGATTATGTAATCTGGGACTCTTAGAAAGCCCCTGCCATCCGCCTACTGCTGCACCATGCTGCCTTCTGAGTGCTGGCTGCATGAAGCCTCCAAGGAAATTTATCAGGAGGTGGTTTGCCTGGGAAGAAGTGGGAGGTTATCTGCACTTGGCAGTGTCTCAGAAAAAGTTACTTATCCTGATCCTACACAAACAATTACAGGACAGTAAAGAAGTTACTCCCTCTCAGGAGGGCAGCATGTGCTAAACTTACAGAGTTTCTTTAGCAAAACTGAGCTTGTGATGGCCGTGATTGTGAATGTGCGCACACTGTTTGGAGAGCTGGAAATATAATTACAGTTTGTTTTTCTTATTTTTTTACTTTTCAACACAGTATTGAGAATTTGAAAAGTGGAATTAACTCATATAGTACAGTGTTCTAAAAGGAACAGGAGCTGGTCTTCGTGATGGCAGGAGGGAACTTTGAGAAATTGCATGTGGGTACTTTTCTATACACCAAACATATTAGTATGAATTAAATAATGAGTAACCTAATCAGCTTTGTAGCCAAGCTTGCCTGTCATACTGTGACAATTACTAGCTACCCAGCGCCTTAGAACCGATCAGATCTCTCTCCACCTCCCAACTTATTTTTCAGAAGTTAGTTCTTCATGGGGAAGAAGCTTAGACAAGGCACTGATCTTGGCTCAATCCAGTGACCAGAAACACTATCCAGTGCAGGCACTGCCATATTCCATAAACTGTTTCTTAGCATCTTGAAATGGTAACATCCTTGGCCTGAATGAAGAGCAATTCATCATGGTCATGGAGTACTGGCAATATCAACACTAGTAGGCTCCCCACGGAAGCAATTACAGCCATGTTCAAAAGTACAAATCAAAATGATTCTCAAGAGTGTTTCACAGGGAATAGGGACATGTAAGAGGAACAAGAGCAAGTAATTGTTTAAAATCTTCTCTTGTTGCATGAAAATTTCATTTTTTAATAGGGAGGACAGAATGAAGTCATTCAGTTCTGAAAGTTGATCATTTGATATGTAATGCCATTTCCGGACTGATGGCCTACAAGTTCTGCCTTCTTCCTGGCTAAGAAGCTGTTTCAGCGAGGTGTTTTGGAGAAGTCTTCAATGATCTGTTGTCTACTCTGCATAATTTTTTTTTTCCACTCTGGAGAAGGGAGAATTGGACCAGATGGATTTTCAGAGGTCTCTTCCAAACTCAGCTGTTCTGTGAATCTCTGAAAATAATCTCTCTGTCCTGTATTACACTGAACAAGAAGCAGATTCCTTTGTGCTGGCTTTTTATTACTTCGTACTGCAGTTCTAGACTGTGTCCCAGATCAGTCCAGTAGCTGGTGAGTCTATTGAAGTTGTGCTTGGACATTTGATGTGGATTGAGGGGCTCCAGCTGGGATGTTTTGGCTGGGAAATGCTGAGTTTCACCCATGGTGGAAGCAGCATTAGAAACCCAGGCTGAGGTTGGCAAAATATAATACAAAATGGTTCTGCTCACACTTGCAAACAAACTATGTTAAAATGTTTGCATGGTGATTACTGCGCTCCTGCTAGTTTCTCAGACTGTCCCTTTTTTCTGCAGGACAGTCTCAATAAACCAGCACAGTCCAGACTCCCAATGCTTTATTCCCAGGCACAGGACCAGGGTCCAAGTTACATTTATGTGCAATTCCAATGATTGGTCCAGAACTCACCTGGTGGTGGAGAGAAGATGCAGGAGGAGGAGGGAGGTTATCAGTTCTGGGAAATTATGGGGCAAGAAGGAAGCAAACATTTCCTTTGCTCGTTGTTTCACACATTGTAACCAATGTCTTCAAGGCAGAATGAGATACAAGTAGAAGAAGAGTGCAATTTCTTGGAGTATATCAGCACGCATATATATATATATATATATATTTATATATATATATAACATGTACATGTATGCCAATTTTTAATGCCATGCAAGTGTTCTCAGGACTTGATCAGTATCTGAATTTTCGCTCAACCTGTGTGTACATCTCTTCCCATGCCTTTAGATTGTGGACTCCTGAGTGTGAATATGTGACTAAGCCCTGTGACCTTCAGCTGGGGTCAGGGGCACACAGCTGGTGACAAACACTGGAAGAATAATTGGAAAGTGAGGCAGTTACCTGGAGGACACTTGGACACTGGACATTCCATAATCTCTCTTTTTCTCACAGTTTTGGTTTTGTTTTCCTGTGTAGTGTTTTTATCAAACAAAGCTGATATCACCCAAGCAATTTGCATGCAAAGGGAGCTGGACTGTTAAGTCTGAATTGCACTGCACTTGGCAGCACCTTTTGGCTTCCTGAGATGTGCTGTGGCTTTGATGAAGAGAACAGCGCTCAGCCATGTCAAAAAGAAGGCAAAACACAATTAACTCTAGTGTGCATGACTAGACTTTGCCGTTCCTTGAAGTGGCAGTGCAAGTAGCTGACGATTCATAGGGCTTCCCCCTTGACTGATTGATTTTTAAGGTCAAAAAAGACAGGGAGAACAGACCAAATGAGATTGCAAGAACATCTACATTGAACTGTGTACCAGAAGTCATGAACTTTGTCCTACCTATTCTCTACATCATCCAAGAAACATTTTACCTGCTGTCAGTCACCACAGAGCCTTCACTGATAAGGATGTTTTTAAAGAAATTATGTGGCATGGCACATAACATTTGAGCAATAGTCACAAAGGGATGACATCTCCTAAATACAGAAAGACAGCAGGTAAAGCTTTTAATGACATCTAAAGTACTAGTAAAACATTCCACTTCCAACAGCTATTGGATAACTCCTAGCACAGAGACAAGAGATCCATGGAAGAAGAGGAAGAGCACAAAACATGCTAAAACCTGTGAACCGTTTCTTCTATTTGTGTGTTTTTTCTGATACCTGTGGATCTTCAGGGTGGGATTGCTGCCATCGAGAGCATATTGGTCAGCACTGTTCAACTCTAGGTGCTGTTTACAAGGCTGTATTTGCCAAGGGGTGGCCAGAGCCAACAGGGAAGCAAGGGAAGGCATAGCAAAGTTCAGCTACACTTGTGAACTTTGTGAGTGATATATTTAAGCTTAGTCACCAAAAATAGTAGATTTACCATGCCTCTGAGTAAATCTTCAGGAGACTGAAGAAACAATTCTGAATTAAAATGCATTCTCCCATAGGGACTTCTTTCAGCACCAAGACCAATTACTTTTTAAATGGGGCGGGGGGGGAGAGGTAGCCCTCCAGGGAAGCCAAAGATATGTCCATAGTGAGCTGTAGTGGGTTAAATATTCCCAATTGCCCTATTACAGGAATCCAGTAAAGAAAACAGTAGACAGTTCTCCCTAGTGAAAATACTAGCAGGTGTTTTCTAGCAATCTAAGTGATACTGTACAATTTATTCTTTAATATCTAGTTTGTGAAAATTTAGTGTCTGAAACTAGCCACTTCTGTTCTTTGAATCCTGGCTAGTGTAGACATTTTAGGTGTCTCTTGATAATTTCTTATGGAATAATGGAATGCTTTGAGTTGGAAAGGATCTTAAAGATCATTTGTTCCAACACCTTATGCCAAGGTCAGGTACCTTATGTTTCAGGTATGTTTCAGTAAAACAGATTACAAATGCCATCCAGCACTTGGCCTTGAACACTTTCAGAGATGGGGTATCCACAATTTCCTTGGGCAACCTGATTCAGTGCCTCACTGCCCTCTGAGTAACACGGCCCTCTTCTTGATATCTAATCTAAATTTCTCCTCTTTTCTTTTAAAACTGTTCCTTCTTGTCCTATGTCTGTCCATGTGAAAACTTGCTTCTCTCTTCTAAATAAGACCCCTTTAGGTACTGGAAAGCTGCTATTAAGCAGCTTTCTCTTCTCCAAGCTTAACAACCCCAGCTTTCTCAGCCTGTCCTCAAAAGAGAAGTGTTCCAGCCCTTTCATCATCTTTGTGATCAAAGGTGCTGCTCTGGACTTGCTCCAGCAGGTCCCTGTCCCTCCTGTGCAGGGACCCCAGCTCTGGATGCAGAGCTCCAGCTGGGTCTCAGCAGAGCAGAGCAGAGGGGCAGAATCCCCTCCCTCCCCTGCTGCCCACGGGGCTCTGGCTGCAGCCCAGGACATGTTTGGCTCTCTGGGCTGTGAGTGCCATGGCCGGGGCATGTCCAGCCCCTCACCCAGCAGCACCCCCAAGTCCTCCTGGGCAGGGCTGCTCTGGGTCTGTTCATGCTCAGCCTGGGCTGATACCAGAGGTTGTTCCTGCCCAGCTGCAGCAGCAGCACCTGGCCTTGTTAAACCACATCAGATTCCCATGGTCCACTTCTTGAGCTTGTCCAGGTCCCTCTGGATGGCATCCCATCCTTCAGGAGGTCTGCCCTGTTCTGTAGTGGACCAGCTTTCTCCATGCTTTCTTTTGCTGCTGATATATCAGGAGAAGCTGTCTGTTGCCAAGGAGGAACAGAGGACGAAGGCACAGAGGGAGTTAGGAAGGACACAGCTGGGAAGGGAAACCTGCAAGGGATGGGAAAGGCATCCTTGCTAAAACCTTCTGTAAGGCTTTTTAAGTTGGATGCCACTCAGAAGTTACCCCTTCAGCCAAACTTGGCTCCTGCTTTGCCTCCTTGTTTCTTCACACTCTGTTCATGTGCTTTAGAGAAGTTGCTTTTCAAGTTCAGCCCTTTCTCCTGAGTCTCTTGGCATTTAAGGTAATTGAGTTCTTCCAGGCTACCACTTACCAATTTCCTGAACAAGCCGAGACAGTTGCTCTGAAATCCAGGATCTTTTTTTTACTTTTTGCCTTCATTGCTTTCCTGAGTATTTCAAATTCTTATTTCTCCTCATAGTCACTCAGTGTAAGGCTGTCATCAGCCGTTATGTCCCTATCCATTTCTTCCTTAATTCATACAACATCCAGCAGTACAACTCTACCACTTAAAGGAGTACCTGCAGAAAAAAAGTCTCTGATGCTCTCTGGATTTCCTGCATTCTGCTGCTCTGCTCTGCTAGCAAATGTCTCAAAATTCCCTCATGAAAACATGTAATTATAAAGTTTCTTCCTGTTGTTTAAAGGCTTTGACCACTTTCTCTTCTCGACTGGCAGCCTATAGATGTGCACACCATGTTAACCCCTTGTTTGCTACCCCCATCATGTGGATCCATGAGCCTTCATCCTTCTTGGATCAGTGATATGTTGGGTTGTTCAAATAGTGGGAAAACAGTGTGCAGTATTTTAAGAAAATTTTAGGGTCTTAGTAAACTAGCAAGAAATCTTGTTTGCACACGAGAGGAACATAATCTTGTGCTCCCTGAATGACTTGGGATGAGTCATTTCCCCTCTTTGCTTCTTCAGGTCTCAGACTGTGAAGTCTCTGTGGTACAGACCTACCTTAACAGAGATAGATGATGTGGAAGCACTGCCACCTTCCAAAGATTGCAGGCATCATTGCATTTGTATTCCTAAATGAAACTTGCATCCTCTCTGCATGGAGGCTGAGGTTTGGTGATAAAGAATCTGCAAGAACACTTTCCAGTGAAAATGTAGGAGGGGAATGTCTGCATGCACAAAAGAAAGTTTTGAAAGGAAACATAGTTGCCAAAAGCATGTTTGTACAGGATTCTCTTGTTACCAGAAATATAATGATTTTGGGCATGATAGTAGAAAAGATCATATCCTAATTTGCTCTGCTAAGTGTAAGGATTTTGAATTTCTGTTTCCTACAAGATTAAGACAAAGGAAAGGTAGATGAGTGCAGGATGGAAATAATTATTTAATTGACCTGTTCTAATTATACATGTGGAAAGACAAAATATTTTCTGTATTTTTTGTTCAGGAGGGATCTTTACATACTTTTGAACAGCTGACCTCTGCTTGATTTCATGTCAACCAAGTTAAGCCTTATTTCCTTTTGGTATTATGCTGTATGGCTTCCTTGTTTGCATTACAAAAGATGTAAATTCTCAGAGCATTGTGCAGTTTTCTCATTATCATCCACACAGGAATATCTATTTTTAGGCTCAAATATGTGCACAAAGACTTTAAAGAGGAAAAAATATTTTTCTGACGTATCCTATTTGCAGTGTTCAGGTGTTTCTAACTGTGGTGTTTACACACACAAACACACACCCCCCCACAGCCCCCTCTGTGTTTTTCATTATCAGTAACTAAAAGCTACCTTTTGACAGGTTGTTCTGCCCTTCTTGACTAAGTTTTGAGAAGTAGTTTAAACCAGTATTTGGCTACTGGCAGTGCTGGGGTCAAGTTTAGCTACTACTTTTTCTGCAACTTCAAGTTGTCTGTGTGTGCAAATCAGAAGATAAAAGACAAATGGTTTAATTAGTTGTAATACCATTTTGAGCCTACTGCTTTAATCAGCTGATCATGTTTACGCAGGTGCTTAATCTGGCCTAAACCTCTACAAAAATAAAATGGACTTCAATGGATAAAGGAGGGGGGGTGGGTGCAAAATCCATTCCTTCCTAATATCAGTAGCTATGCCTTGTTTTAAACAAGATGAGATTTGCTTTGATTTCTAGATTAGAGCAGGTTACACTGAGGAGAACATTTAATGCATCTCATTGATTTTCCCTGTAATACTGTTGATGCACAGGTCACTGCTCTAATAATTTGTTTTACCATTAGAATTCTGTATGCAGATCTAGTCCCCAAGGATATCAATGTGTAACCAGATACTGCGTGATCTAATCAGGTTCTGCAAGAAATATATTATCACTTCAACACTTAGCAGTAGAAAGCTTCATCAAAATGGAAAAGTTAGCTAATATTTAAAGCCAAATGCAGTTCAAAGAATCAACCATGAGAAGCAAGTGTGTACAAAATTTAAAGACATTTCTCAGATTAAACAAAGCCAAGTCCAAGCCAGAGTATAAGATGATTTGTCATGACTCCACTTATTGTTAAAGAAGAAAATGTTTTAGCTGCTGCTTCAGTTTATAGGGTTTATTCCAGTTCAGGTAAGTAGCATCGCTCTCAGAAATGACTGACTAGCAGAATTTCATTAATGTGATACTTACTTGCTACAGCATGCGTGCTTTGGAAAGTAATTTTAAAAAGACCTGCAAAAGCATTGGTGACAGGCAAGACTAGTGCTCTGAGCTCATTTTGATGTAGGATTTGGATCTCTGAGCACCTAGTACTGCAGTCCATTTCCAGAATACAAGTCCTGCTGACCTTGAAGAAGTTTTGCAAGCAGTGTGTTTCAGACTGAGCAGCAGACCTGCTTGCTTGCTGCGAGTCTAACCAGAAGCATCTAAGGCTGGAATAGCAGGAGTGTGTCTCTGCCAGCAGCTGGACAGTGTTTCTGTGTAAACTGCCTGGTGCAAACACCATGTATTCAGCAGGGTAATGGTTGACAAAGGTGATAAGCATCTCCTAGGGTGAGCTCATCTCTCCATAAAACTGTTTTCATGACAATGTCTGAGTGCTGAGCATTGTTAATTGTAGCTTTTGTTTTGAGATCGTGGGGTTTTACAAATGGACATACCTTGAGAATTTTGTATAGCAAAGTGCCAATCACATTTGTATTCAAATCTGTGTTGTAGAAAATGGTAACTCCTTTACATACACATGTTAAGTTTTACATCCCATTCCTGTGAAGAGCATGCAGCAGAGTTTCTGAATTTTATCAGTGAAATGCAATACTATTCTTGGCTCTATTGTTGTACTTATTTAACAAAGGAAAGTAAAGAATTCTAGAAATAAATTTAAGAAGGAAAACAGCATTCAGTAATCTTGTGGTTGACCAGATGAGGCTTGAAATAAAGATCAGAAAGGTTATGTTCCCTGACATTTTTCCTACTCCTATTTTTTCTGGCTATAAAGATGTGTGTGGAAGGATGTTGGTTTGTTTTGGTTTTTTTCTTTGGTTCTACAAACTAGACAGTGCAGGATTCAGTGTGCAGGGCCAAACTCTCCTCCTTGGCTCAAGGGATTTATTGTGTGACTAGCTTTGCCACTAGAATTGGTTTGATGTTCAGGGATCCCTGGGTTCATTGAGCCTAAAAGGCATAGGTAAGAGCTGGAAGAGAGTGACTGAGCATCCAGACAAGCAGAGAAACGGACTTTCTTTCAATTTCCAGTAAGGTGTTGTTGGGGCAAATGCTGCCAGACAAGTGTACTGTTGTTGAGGGAAAGGGCGGGGGAGGTGATTGGTGGGTTTTGGTACTGGTCAGAAAATTATTTTCATTGAGACAAAGCCACTAAAGGCTTTTAATATATGAGTATACCATACTGATAATTTTTCTCTCATGTGTTTTTAGGGTCTCATGACTCTTTTAGCTTCTACATTGATGAAGCCTCTCCAGTTGGGCCTGAACAGCCAGAGACGGTCCAGAATTTTGTGTCAGTTTTTGGGACTGTGGCCAAAAAGCTGATGAGGAAGTGGTTGGCTACACAGACCATGAACTTCACCAGCCAGCTGGGGGCAGGTATACGGTATTTTGATCTCAGAATTTCCACCAAGCCCAGAGACCCAGACAATGAACTCTACTTCGCTCATGGTTTATTCAGTGCCAAAGTCAAGGAGGGTCTGGAGGAGATCAATGCGTTTCTCACTGAGCACCCAAAAGAAGTGGTCTTCTTGGACTTCAATCATTTCTACGGGATGCAGAAATGCCATCATGAAAAGCTTGTCCAGATGCTCAAAGACACATATGGAAACAAAATGTGTCCTGCTATATTTGCCCATGAAGTCAGCCTGCAGTACCTGTGGGAAAAGGAACACCAAGTGCTGGTGTTCTACCACAGTCCAGTGGCTGTTGAGGTTGCCTTTCTGTGGCCAGGCCAGATGATGCCAGCTCCCTGGGCAAACACAACAGATACAGAAAAGTTGATTCAGTTCCTGCAGGCGTCAATCACTGAGAGAAGAAAGAAAGGCTCTTTTTTCATATCTCAAGTAGTGCTGACACCAAAGGCTAGTACGGTGGTGAAAGGGGTTGCAAGTGGTCTCAGAGAAACAATCACAGAAAGGTGAGTTGTGGCTGGTAAGGTATGCTGACTGTGCTGAATGTGTGTTGGTAGTGCTGTTTTTCCAAATCCTTTTAAAGACACCCTAGTAGATGCATTTCTTCCATGCTACAGTGGGCTAGTCAGAATTTGGCATAATCCTAAATTATTTAAAGAAAAACACACTGAAGGACAAGCTTTTGCATCTTGAAAGAAAACCTGCCACTGAAGCATAATGAGATATTAGAGGATTGGCTTAACCTTCTCTTTTGTCTTAATGCAGGTTTTGCTAATTTATTTTGTTTTCCAAATGCAGTTTCTTACCATAAGAACTGAATACTGTATCTAGGATTTGCTTAATGGAAAATCTTATCTGTATGATCTAGACGAAACTATCTATATGACCCGGATAATTTAAGTTTTTGTTTGTGTATCAGTCTTCAGATAGCGGATAAAAAAATTTTTTGTCCTATCTCATCAGCAAAGCCTGATGGTGCAGAATTTGCCTTTGCACACCTCAAAGATGCATAGTTTCTCTGCCTCTGTACCATCACACATTGTGTCAAAGACAGCAGGATACCATTAGAGAGAATTTGACTCCTTAAAGTCTTTATTCATTTATCATACAGGAAAGAGATGGCAGACCATTGTATAGGTTCTGTACATGGAATACTTTGTTGACAGGCCATTAGTTGTTACATTACAAAAAATGCCACCTGTGCAAGATGTGATTATTTATACCATTCTGACTTTGATAAATCACAGCCAATTCTGAGTTTACAGACATATATATGTGATTATGTTCTTGACAGCTTGGTAGGAAAACTGAAATTTAATGCCAAGACACAGGAGCTATTTTCTTTTTCTCCTTAAAAATAAAGAATAGTTGCAGAGTGTGAAAAAAAATTTACAATGGTGGTCAGTGGCCTGCTAGAGTTTTACTCTCTGCCTGTGACAGGAAGGTCTGTTGGGAGCATATTCCCTTCTATGAGATGAAAGATGCAATGTCTGCAAACATGCCTCATATTTGTGAAAGGTTGAGCTGTTTTTACAGCAGCTTTCCAAAGCAGCTGTTAACTTGAAAAAAATAGGTAAAAACTTTACCTGACAGTAAAACACTGACCTGGAAGGTTTTATGAGCAGTAGAATGTGATTTAGAAGTGCTTGTGCGACTGCACTTGTAGCTGGTGGTAAATCCTTCGACTGTGTTTTATGGGCTCCATCGGACCGGGGAGTCTCCCTCTCTCCTGAGCCTGAAGAGCACTTCTATATACTAAAACACTGCTTTGTTGATGGATTTTATCAATAAACACCTTGTTGTTAAGGGATTTTTTCCCTCTGGTAAACATCTTCCTGAGCGTTTGTTAGAACATGAAGTAGCACAATCAGGAAACTAACAGATTGTTCTTAAAGCTTTTTGTATCAATAAAATAGCCATCAAACCCCATTTTCTTCAGCTTTGGCTTATAATGTGATTTTCAGAAGCTGTTTGTAAAACAAAGACTTGAAATAGATGCTGAATATGTTTGACTGAGCTTTGAATGTCCAGAGCAATTGAAGTCTTAGTACGCCTTTCCCAACCGCAAATCTTGAAATTGTAACTACCTTCAAAATCAATAAATAATTGGGCCAAAAAACCTGGAAGTGTTGTTTTGCCAGATTTCAACTGAGATTTTTTCACATGATCCCCAAGTGTGTAGTCACGTCTGCTGCGTCAAGAGTTGTTTCCTTTTTTGCATACTTCTTTTAGCCATTATGAGAGAAACAGACCTTCAAAATAATCTCCAAGGCTAATATTTATTCTTCCAAGTGTGGCATCTCATTTTGAATTTTTTATTTTTAATACAAAAATACACTGTAGGAAGAAACAGGCTTGGAATTTATGATAATGTAGATAGAAACTCAGCCTGTATTTTGAATTACCTGCTCTAAAAGGAAACATCAAATATATGCAGAACTGTTCCTCATTTTACAATGATTCTGTTAAAAATAAATAGGCAAGCAATTAAAAGATGAAGTACAATTTACACAGTGGAATTTGCACAGTTGTCTTCTATCTCACTGTCTTAATGTTTCAGTGGCTTAAAAATATGTAATTCATACAAAAGGTATCAAGATGTACATTCCAGCTGAGTTGTGTTTGCCACTTCGAACCATCACTCAGTAAAAATATAATTTTGTCCTTTTCAGAATAAATACCCAGATGAAATTCCCCCTTTGTGTCCAAGTAGATAGCATATGTGCTTTTGTTGCCAGTTACTGCATAGACTTATATATTATACTGTTTTCTCCTTATTAAGAAATGCTGGTGAAGAGCCTTACATTAAGAATGCAGTTATCTTGCTTTTGGAAGCAGTTTTGTAACCATACTTGGATGGGGTTCGTCCCTCCCATTGAACTTTAAAAGATCTGAATGCAAATGAATAAGGTTGAATTTTTCAAATAATTCTGGTGTGAGGGGGTTGTTGTTTGGGTTGGGTTGGATTGTGGGGTTTTTTTCCTAAATTATTACATTTAAGAAATGTTCCTTTGGCATTTTCAAATAAAACCTGTAATAATTTCTTTTGTTTTGTTTCTCCACATTTACAGTGGCCTTTTATATATTGACTTAGTTTTGAAAATAGGGCAAATCTAAGTTCCTCTCAGATGCAGAAAAACATACCAGGTTTTGATCTCTGAAGTTGTTTGTTAGTCATGAAATTGTTCGTGATTTGAAGAGCAGTGGCTGCCTTAGAGGAAGAGCATGGTTTCCCTCAGTCACAGCATCCATTGGACCAGGATATCTGTGAGCAGACTGCATGCAGCTATCCCATCCGGACACCATTCTGCTATTTTGCAGCTGATGTTGGGAAAGAGCACAGTGAAATCTCCCTCTGTATCCAGGATGGTTGGTTTAATGCCCTTTCATCATTACTGCCTGTGGTGGTGGAGGTCCACACACGCTGCAGTAGCTCAGACTTCCAGGGCAATATATTTCAGAAGGAGAAGGGATGTTATTCCTTAACCTGTTCCCTAGAGTAAAGATGTGCAAGCTCAAATTGAGGCTCAAAATAACCTCAATTAAAAAGCCCCAACCAAACCCCAAAACATTTTCATGCTCCTAAGACTCTATTCAGTGAAGATGTACCAGGAGTTTTCTGCTGATAATATTTGCTCACAGGCTTTGCTGTTATCACAGGTAGTGTTCTGTGGTACGATAATTAGAAAGAAGGAGAAAATAAAAGTTGTGCAGCATTCTGTCCTGCACAAATACAAGAGGGCAAAGCCATTTCTTGTGAGATGTTCCTAGGACCACAGTTTAGTGTAACAAAATTAGGTAACACAGATTTCACCTTCACTTCTTGAATGAGGAGAATCTCTTGCATATGTGCACATTATGTTTCTTGGATGAAAACCTTTGAGGACTATCAATGTGTTTCCAGGCTTAACATTCTGTCATACACACAGTTTAGATGCCAAGAAATTCTCTTTGATTAGCAAACAGTATATGCCAAATGAATTACATTTGCTGTGCTCATTGAATTAACTTCACAGTGAGGCAGCTGCCTTCAGTATATCTGAAAGGTGGTTGTGAGACACCCTTTTGATTAGTGTAGAGCTGTTCCTAATAATCTAGTTTCCTTTCTGATTTGCAATGAAATTACTAATTTTATCTATGACACTTGAGACGAGCATGATACTCTCTTTGTTGTCTCTGTCATTTATTAATATAGCAGAGAATAGATCTCCTTCAGTGGATGCAAAAATCCTGTGGTACTTGTAAAGCTTTCAAAAAATAGAAAGTAAACATATACCCCACCAATTGTCACTTGATTTCCAAATTAATCTCTAAGGATAATGTTCCCTGTGGCTCTCATATGACTAAATCCTTGCCTACCATGCTAAAGCTTCCTCCTTAGCAACCAAACCAAATTAAAAAAAAAAAAAAAAAAAAAAAAAAAAAAAAAAAAACCCTGCACATGAGAATGAACCTTTGAAGTGAAGGCAAAGCATCCAATCCACACTATTAACAGAAGGGGTAGTAAGTAGGCCACAGAAACTGTCAAGAGAAAATCCATCTCTGTGTACAGTCATGAACTAAGCAGAGTCAGATTTAGCTAGAGAATAGATGGATATTGTATGAAAAATGATTCCTAAAGTTGCAAGAAGTGGGATTTTTTGTGATGGTGCCACACCTCCGTCAACTGAATTTCTGAGTTTCTATGTGGCAGGAAGAGTGGGAATTGATCATATTTTAATCCACACTTCATGCTGATTGATGCCATTCTTAAACTGTTTTATATGAAAAAGAAAAACAACAGAAATGGCAACTGTATTTGCCTAATTTTCTGCATCCTTCCTGATTGTAACCTTGATGTCTGTCTCCGTTATAGGCTGCAGGAGAGCAGCAGGCTCCAGTGAGCTGGTTCTGATTTGAGGACTTGAGGAGCTGATGTGTCAGCTCTTTAGCTGCTGAGAGGTGAGGGGAGACTCAGTCCCTCACTAATGTGTGTGGTACAAGCACACCTGACCACACCATGTTTGCCTTGGGACACAGCTATCTTTTTCCTTCCCTTCCCTTCCCTTCCCTTCCCTTCCCTTCCCTTCCCTTCCCTTCCCTTCCCTTCCCTTCCCTTCCCTTCCCTTCCCTTCCCTTCCCTTCCCTTCCCTTCCCTTCCCTTCCCTTCCCTTCCCTTCCCTTCCCTTCCCTTCCCTTCCCTTCCCTTCCCTTCCCTTCCCTTCCCTTCCCTTCCCTTCCCTTCCCTTCCCTTCCCTTCCCTTCCCTTCCCTTCCCTTCCCTTCCCTTCCCTTCCCTTCCCTTCCCTTCCCTTCCCTTCCCTTCCCTTCCCTTCCCTTCCCTTCCCTTCCCTTCCCTTCCCTTCCCTTCCCTTCCCTTCCCTTCCCTTCCCTTCCCTTCCCTTCCCTTCCCTTCCCTTCCCTTCCCTTCCCTTCCCTTCCCTTCCCCTCCCCTCCCCTCCCCTCCCCTCCCCTCGCCCCCCCCCTTGTTTTCTTCTCTCTTTGTTACTATTTCCCGATCACAGAAGGCACAAAATGGCATTCTGGTATATTAGGAGGCTAGTCAAAAGAACTCTGAGCAATCCAGAACTCTGGGCAAATCCTTAGTATTTCTGTTCTTCCTCGAGCTATCCTTAATTACTTTTCCATTCTTTCTACACAAGAGGAAGTCTCTGTGTTTGCACACAGGGAGAACAGCACAGGGAGATCTCACTGGAAGAATCTATCTACCATGTCAACAGGCCTGCACAATGAAATCCCCAGTGGGCTCTGTGTGTGTAGTGGCATTCCATCATCGGGCCATCTGTCTGCTCGAGAATTTTAGTATAACATTCCCATAGGAAGGGCCATGTGATTGTGTCTGATGCCCTTGGTCATGAACTTGGAACAGGATTAAATTGTCACAAAAGACAGGAGCAGAGATTTTTAGTAACTTTGCTAAAGTATTTATCTACATACCCACTATGGGATTTGGTGAAGGAGGAAGATTGGCATGGTGATCACCACAGTGACCTCCGTGATCAGTGGCTTGGCTTTTGGGTGTTTGTTTGGGGTAGTTGTCTTGATGTTTTCTTGTGGCAGGTATGGGTGTCATGGGTGTCTCACAGTTTTTTTCCATCTCTTTGGTGTGCTTGTGAGTTTTATCCTGTTGGGCATCAAAACATCTGCTTACTATTACTGTGTGACTTCTTGTAAGTATACTTTATGTTTTCCTGTCGTCGCACTCTGGGCACAGTGTGACCCTGCACATACAGACAGCAGCAAGTGTTTTTCATCACTAAAAAGGAAATGTTCATTCCCTCAGCTCCACTGCTGTAAGCTGTCTCTATCATCTACTTGTCTGAAAGATTTCACACTTCAATCTTTATGACTGCTGTAGTGAAATTGCAAATGTCTCATTAAGTCGCTTGGGTTTTCTTTGATCTTTCTGCATTACTCAGATCACTAAGGAAACTCAAAAGCTAATAGATGCTAACAAGTGCTGACCCCAGGGAAAATGCATTTGCTAATGTTGGGCCTGGGTCTGTGTAGCTGCTTTTAGCTCATTGTGAAGGAAATGGTTCCTTGATGGGTTGATCCTTCTGTTTTTCATTTATAGGTACAAAATGAGCTTTACAGAGATTTACACAAACAAGCTTTTCCAGATGTATTCACAAGGTGGTGTTCAAGTTGGTAATAATTTTTTGTAAAGCAAAGATGTTTCACACAAATGCAAGCAAATACAAACTCAGCAGATACAGCATCATCCATGTCTTTATGTTGAGTTAGCTCTTGCATGCTGCAAACCATTGCTCTCAGGACTGTATGAGTAGCTCCATGTGCACATCCTTGTCAAAGTTTAAGCAGAGAACTGGACAGTTCTGCATGAACTAACATGCTCATTATATGTTTGGAAGTTTGAATTTTTAGTCTTCTGTAGCTTCTCCACGGTTCTAGAGGGTAGGATGTGAATAGAAATGTCGAAACAAAATCCTGTCAGCTCTTAAAACCATGTTGAATATGCTGTATCGTTTCTGATGGGCTTGAGCAATTCTCAGCAGCCTCTAAAACCTTAGAGGGCTTTCAAATGTAATCTGGAGAGAATGCATCCACACTGTTCCTGGGCAAGTCACCTGCATAACCCCAGCTTCTGCAGTGGGTATCTCCACTTGGCTAGTAGGCAAGATTTAAGACAGAAAGGGGTGTTAAAGGAGTCTTAGTGACAGAAACCCCTTAAATCCATTTTCAGAAGATAAACCAAGCCTGCAATTAATTTAGTTAAATGCTTCCCCATGCTTACAAACAAGTAGCCTTTGTGGGCTGAATGAGCAGTTGCCCATGCAGGCCAGAGATATGTTGGATAAGAGGAAGCAGTAGGGATTCTGGCACTGCTGCTATAATTGTACAAAAGAGATCACTGCAATAGGGAACTGGAAATAGTGAAAGCAGCCAGGCCAAAGGTCTTGTTGATGTACCACCTTCTGTATGATGCAGAATTTGCATAAACTATAAAAATGCCCATGTTTTTCTTCTGTTAAAGCAGAGGTGATACAGGTTTTTTTCCCTATGAATTTGGTAATGTCTGTGGGTTGCAAAGCAATTTTTTCTTAAGGAGCCGCTGTCACTGTGAAAGATGCTGGTTTCATGAATACACATCCTGCAAATATCTAGCCTCCTTTTATTGATCTTTTCTTTACAACTTTACTTTTAGACAAATGTTTAATAATTATACTTTTGTCCAGGACTGATTTTTTTTTTTTTTGGAGGGGGAGGGGAGGGCTAGGTCTAATATGCAAACTTCATGTAGTCAAAGATTATAGTAAGAATTTGACTGTAATTATAATGATATGATTGCATGTATTGTCCTAGGCTGTACAGTTGCCCTAGAGAGCACAGCCTTTTATATTAAAATGTCTTTCAGTATTTATTTCAGCCACTAAGAAAAATAATAAAAGACATATCTATAAGATGCTGAATGATCATACAGCGGGATTTGACCTTTGGCAATATTTTAACACTGTAGCTGTTGATCTGAGGGGTTTTGTAGCTAAGCAACTGTCACCCAGAATGTATTATATCATAAAAGAGTATTAAGATATGAAGGAGACTAAGTAGTTAGAGTGAAATAGGAGTCATGGTGAGATGCAGGCACTTTCCTATTGAACATTCTTGTTTTCAGAGCTATAGCACAAAGGATGAACCTTACCATGATTTGTTCCATGGTGGGGTATTGAAACTGCACCCTGCACTCTCAGTTCTGTGAGCAGGCACTGTTGTATACTAAATCAAGTATGAAATTAGATCTTGGGTAATGGACACATTATTTTTGCTGCTGGACAGCAAAGAAGGACTGCCATGGATCTTTACTCCCTTGTTACTTGGATTTAGAATCAAAGACTCAATAGGCTTGGAAGGGATCTCCAAGATCATTGAGTCCAACCTTTGACCGAATACCACCATGCCAAGTAAACTGCACCACAAAGTGCCATGTCCAGTATTTTCCTGGACACTTCCAGGGATGATGATTCCAGCACCTCCTTGGGAAGCCAGTTTCCAATCCTTAACCGTCCTTTTAGTGAAGAAATTATTCTTAATGTCCAACCTGAACCTCTTTTGGTGCACCTTAGGGCCATTTCCTTGTGTGCTTTTGTTGGTTGCCTAGTAGAGCAGGTCAACCCCACCATGTTGTAACCCATACAACCTTGTAGAGACCAAAAAGTTGACTGCTAAGCCTCTTTTTCTGCAGGCAAAATAACCCTATGCCCTTAGCCACTCCTCATTTGACTTCTTCTCTAGATCCTTTCTCAGCTCTGATGCCCTTCTCTGGACTCACTGCAGCCCCTCAGGGTCTGTCCTGCACTGAGGGCCCAGCCCTGCACACAGCACTCGAGCTGTGGCCTCACCAGTGCCAGCACAGGGGACAATCCCTGCCCTGGCCCTGCTGGCCACACCACTGCTGAGCCAGGCCAGGATGCCCTTGGCCTTCTTGGCCCCCTGGGCACTGCTGCCTCATGTTCAGCTGCTGGCACAGCACCCCCAGGGCCTTTCCAGCCCCTCTGCCCCAGCCTGTGGCCCTGCCTGGGGCTGTTGTGAGCCAAGGGCAGGACCTGGCACTGGGCCTTGTTGAACCTCACCCCATTGGCCTCAGCCATGATCCAGCCTGTGCAGATCCCTCTGCAGAGCCTTCCTGCTCTCCAACAGATGAACACTCTCACCCAACTTCTTTACATACTCTGATGTCTGAAACTGGCTTCTTTGCTTTTCCAGTGAAACCTGTTCAAATTACAGCTCTGAGGCAAGGCTATAATCCCAAATGATTCCTGCAGGTATGTTAGTGCACTGTGTTGCTTGAATAATGGGGAAGGGCTTGACCTTTGGCAATATTTTGTCCAACGTGTTCAATGCTGTTTCTCAGGGTTTGAGTGGATATTGAAAAGAAACTTGTCTCCTTGTGAGAGGGGTTTTTTTCTCAGAGCTAAGTTCGATATGATTTGTCTTGGATTTGCCTGTCTTCCCAGAGAAAAGCAACTACAGGGCTACTTCCCTGTTCCTTGCTTTTGGCTTGCAAAAATGCTGAAATAGTGAGGACTTGGCTCCTCACAGCTTTTCATACTCTCTCGACTGACCTGTCCAGCTGTGTGGGTCTTGTGCCAAACACCCCATGTCAGGAGGAGGATCTACCCCTGTTAAAGGAATGCTGGTGTCACATCCTTTCCTTAGCCACTTTCTTCACCTCTATCCTCCCACATGCTCTTTTTACTTAGATTTGCTTTTTTCCTCTAAGCTGCTGTAGGTAGTCAGCCCAGCAAGCTTCATTTCTACTTTGGCCGCATGTGAGGTGCTGGTTAGGGTTTGGGTAATTAGGCTGAAAGTATAAATCTGAAGCCAGAGTGTTACCAGTCTTTAAAGACGGTAAAGATTTCGGAAAGGATGTTTTGTACCCAGGGATGCTGTTTCAGACTGTTGTCAGGTGTCAGGCAGGTGGTCCTGAAGGTCATTGCTGGAATGTCATCAAAGTACCTGTGTGTTGTCCAAGACTGGTGTTGTTTCCACAAAGAGTAGGATCACATGGCATGGGGAGTGTCTGTGCCCAGTTTGGTCCATCTGTTAAGCATCCTTCTGCTAAAAGTAAAGCATAGGACTCAGCTGAGAGAGGTGAGCAAGGTCACTCAGAGTGAGGTGGCACTGCAAACAAGAGCCATGCTCTTGCCCTATTGTCACACCAGGCACAGCGAGTTCTTCTGAGCCTATTGCTAATTGCAGCTCAGAACATTTGGCTGATTATGATCTGTCTCGCCTTATGGCATTTGCTGCTGGCTTCCTCTCTCCATCAGACAGTGTTTCACTGCTGTTGGTGTCTGGCTGTGCTAGAACAGGAGAGACATAAATCCAGCTGAATGGTTTTCTCTTGGTTGAAAGCACCCTCATTTGAGCTCTGCAGTCTGAGGAACATTTGTAGAGGTATTAATCCATATGATGAACACCTGGTTTGTTTTTTTTTCTTCTAAGCTGTTTCTCATAAGGAATGCAGGTGGACTGTCTGAAAAAATACTTTTCAGCTCTGGAAGGAAATTGCTTTGTCCTTTAGTAACTGGAAATATAAGTATCCAAAAGAGAGCTACAAAGATGCTGAAGAATTTAGAGGAGATACTGTCTGAAGAGTGGCTGAGTTCACTTGGCTCATTCAGCCTGGAGGAATCTCAGAGGAGACCTCATAGCAGACTGGAGCTTCATCACAAGGGGAAATGGAGAGGCAGGCACTGATCTCTTCTCTCTGTTCACCAGTGACAGAACCATGGGAATGGCATGAAGCTGTGTCAGGGGAGGTTTACGTTGGATATAAGGACAAGGTTCTTCACCTGGAGGGTGGTCAGGCACTGGAATAACTCCCTGAGGAAGTGATCACAGCATCACATGTGAGGGAGTCCAAGCAGAATTTGGGCAATGATCTTCAGGCACATGGTGTGACTCTTGGTGTTGTCTTGTGTAGAGTTGAATTTCGATGATCTTTGTGGTTTTCCTTCCAAGTCAAGATATTCTATGATTCTATGAAATAATGCATTGGATGGACTGACATCCAGGATCAGTTACTGTAATTCCCTCTCAGTAACTTTCTGGATTCCCATCCTGCTAACAGCCAGCACTGACCGTACCAGCTGCTCAGCTCTTCTGAGAAGAGAGGGTGTGTCTCTAGAGGTACAGACTCACATCTGCTTGTTGAAGTGGTGTGTGTTTTTCTCCAGGCCACTCTTTGTGAACTCATGTTGTCTCTTAAATGCCTCTGTTGATGCACGTTATGCCAGTGCTTTGGGTCACACTGATAGAGGCTGCGCTGTCTAGCAGATCTACCCCAGTCTGTGCTGAGGCAGAGGTGTGCAAGGTCTGTCTGCCTGGTCTTTGATGCAAGACAGGTGCTGAGCCGAGAATGACCACCAGCAGCCTCTGGTGTGAGAGGTTTATTGGAGGAGGAGGACCAGCTCTGTGATGCATGTGCAGCCTGGTCTGTATTCTGCAAGAGGCGAGTGAGCCACTGCAGGGACTCTCAGGCACCATGTATGGCTGAGGTGGCAGGTCTGCTTTTCCTTGTGCTGATGAAGCAGTATGACTCAATGCCATGATGATGGAGATGGGAATGACTTCTCTTGGCAGCCTTTCTTTCCTGATATCTCAAGAGAATTGACATTAAAGCAGGGGAGGAAAACCACTATACGAGGAAGATCAGATGTGTGTCCTTTTTAGGAACTTGATTGTATATAAGAGTATGGGACCTGATGAGATGCATCCTAAAGTCCTGAGGGAATTGGCTGTTGGAGTTGCCAAGCTGCTGTCCATGGTATTTGAAAATTCATGGCTGTCAGGTGAAGTCCCAGGTGACTGGAAAAGGGGAAATGTTGTTCCCATTTTTGAGAAGGATAGAAGGGAGGACCCTGGGAACACTGACCTGTCAGCCTCCTGTCTGTGCCAGAGAAGATGATGAAAGAGTTCTTCATGAAAGTTACACTAAGTCACAGGGAGGACAGGGAGGTAATTGCAGACAGTCATCACAGCTTTACTGAGGGCAAGTATTCCTTGGCAAACTTAGTAAGCTGCTATGTTAGAGTGACCAAATCAGTGGACAGGGGATGTCATCTGTGCGGGCTTGTGTAAAGCTTTTTGACATGGTCCCTCACAACATCCTTCTCTTTAAATCAGAGAGAGATGGATTGGATGAGTAGACTTTGGTAAATGAGAAATGGCTTGGATAGATAATCCAGAGTGTAGTGGTTAACAGCTCAGAGTCCTCCTGATGGACATCATGGACAAGCTGTGTCCCTCAGATGACTTCTAAAGATTCATTTCAACCCAAACAGTTCAGTTAGTCCATGACCTCTTTGCTAAAGTGTTTCTCAATCAAGTACCTCTTTTGTCTTCTCTCCATGAGGATTTTGCTTTATTGCTGATGCGTCCTCTGTTGTCTCCTGGTAAATTTTTACAAGATATATAATGTATTTTTTTAGTCTACCTTTTCCCTGATGGTTGGCAACCATGGTTTATTGCTGTGGAGTTCTCATTAAATAAAATATGAGATCAATTCAAAAGTTATCAGTATTACTGGAAATATGAGACTTCTCACAATGTCTGCCTATTATTAGTGCTGATCAGAACCAGAAGAGTGCTCCAAGTCACCAAGTAAATTATTGTTTTTAGGGCTAATTTAAGATCACATCAGTGGTATATTGTTTAATATTTTATCTCCTTTGTTAAGAGTTTGGTCTACAGTTGTTAGCTTTTTAGATGTGACATCAGGGGCATGTTTCTGTAAATTTTTTCAACTCAGAGATTACAAAGCCATTTGTTCTTTTTCCCATCAACGCTGCCTTTTATTGAAAACTGCAGGTATTTTAAAGTCTACTCTTTTTTTCTTTTTTTCTTCCCCAGGAATGTTCCAGTCAGTGTTTTTCCCCAGGGAAAAGTCTATTTTAGCAAAATACTTTATGTCAAAACATTTCGATTTTCACTCCTATTAATTCTGTCTTGTCTTTAGATTTATGTTACACTCTTAATTGCAATATTTAATGCTGCTTCTATATTTCTATACTCAGCTTTTCATGTTTTTATTCAGAAATAGGTCTTGGACTTTATTTCGTGGAAAAACCAACATTTTGGTTTTGCTTTCTAATATAAAACAAAATCACAAAATCATTTTAAAATGCTGGCAGTTATTGGAACAGCAGTTCTTGGTTTCAGAATCTTGGTTTCATATCTATTTAGTACCACAGTGGATGTGTAGCACTGAAGCATCCAGCCTTCACCTGCCCTTTGGTATCGCAGTTGAAAGTCACTGTCTTTTTCTCTCATTCTCAATATCCATTTTAACTTTGCTCATGACTATTAGAACTTACAGTTTTATCTGCTGTCTATAAGGTGAATACCACCAGCCAAGCAAAAGCCAAGCAAGTATTATAACAGTATTAATTAACATGGTGTACACAATAATAAACACTGTAGGAGGGTGGAGTTCTTTAGGGAGACTCTATTGTCTAAGTAATACTATAGCACATTTCAGGGTCAGTTACTTTTTTGCAGAAGGAAGAAATTAGAATCTGTCTTTAATTGTTCTCTGAGAAAGTTCAACTGCTTTATTTTGATCAGAAGTTAAATGACCAAACTGCCTTCTCTAAAATCTAAAATTATTTGAACTCAAAGCAGATAGCATATTGGCAGATGTAGTCTAGAGGCAGATTCAGGACTCTGCAATGTGAAAGAGTCTGACTCAGCTTTTTGACTGATCTCAGTTTTGCTGTCCATCATCTTATGCTGCCATTGATGCTATCATCTTGACTTTCAAGACTGTTGGCTACAAGTTTAAATTAAACGAAAATATGACAATTATTGTTTGATTACAAAATGTGCTGGTAATGAATGTTTAAAAGGATGGCTCAGAGGTCAGCAGAACTATCTAACAGAATGAAAGAAACAGATATTATTTCCTCCACTGTCTCACCAAAGCCTTCTCTTCTCTAGGCAGAATAGCCTCAGCTCTCTCATATTGTATTTATTGAGGTGGTTTAGCTCTCTGATCATCTTTGTGGCCTCCTCTGGATCCACTCCAACAGGTACATGTCTTTCCTGTGCTGAGGACCTGAGAGCTGGACACCGTGCTCTAGGTAGGGTCTCATGAGGGCAGAGGGGCAGAATTACCTCCCTTGCCCTGTTTGTCACACCTGGTATGGCCTGATGCAGCTGGTAACTAATGCATAATGCAGTTGGTAAAGGGTTAAGTAGAGTTTGGAAATCAGAAAATAAGTTGGACTTGTTAGACTTACCAGACTGTAGAGATGGTAGCTTTCCTCAAAAACTCTGATCATCTTTAATTTTGCCACTAAGAACCTTGAATTCTGCTGTAAGGAATAAGGGAGTTTGCTGATAACACAGAGTCTGTCATTGTAAATGGGGAAAGCAGAGGGGTAACATGTAGCAAGACCTGGATGCCTGTAGGAGAAGCAAGATGAAATTCAGTGGTATAAAGTGAAAGGTCATAATGATGGGAGCATGCTCTTGTAAGGCAGGATCTCATCAGCTGGGGTTGCTAGGCAAGGTCGCTGCTGTAGTGTCACCCATGATTGGCTAACCCTTAGCCCTCAGTGGTAGCTGTGTAGAAGGAAGGGTGGTATCCTCATGCACCTAGACATTTACAGCATGCTCAGAAAGATGTTGATATTACCATTTGAGGTATGGTAGGATATATTTTTGGATGTTCAATGCAGTTTTGGTAATCCCTGTTCTGAATAGATAAAACTGGCACAGCTGTAGAGAGGGTCTACTAACTAGGATAATCAGGAAGTGAATGCTGAAGACATTGAGAAAGCCTGTCTTGTTTATCCCGGCACAGTGAATCCTGAGAGGTTCTGTGATTACCTACTCTCTGTAAATACCTTGGGAATAAATAACAGCAAGCGAAAACAGTTCAGGCTAAGGGCCAGCATCCTAACAAGAGCAACAGGTATACTCTGGCTAGATAAATTTAAATTGGAAGTGAGACGGGCTCCCTACAGTGAAGTTTTTCAGCTGGAAAAGTGGGAGTGAAAAAACCGATTGCTTTTAAGACGAGCTTTATCAGCTTTTGAAAGAGGAACGGAGATCACTAGTTAGCAAGTTCCTCCCAGACCCCATTCTACAAGAGAATGTCCTGGCTGCTAACCTGCCTTACCAAAGGCAGCTATGCATAGTCTTGTCCATGGCACTTGCTTTGTCAGTGGAGATGGGAGGACAGGGCCTCATCATGTTCTGCTCCTCCTTTATCTGCTTGTGGGAGCCCTGGGAGAACTCTGGTCTTGAGACATGGGATGGGGACTCCCACCTGGGGGTGAGGAAACAGGTGCTTTTGCAGTATTCATTCATGACCCCACTGGTTATTGAGAAGTTAGAGAAGTCTGTGTTAGGGGCACAGTTCCCCCTCATGTGGAACTCATATCTCCCCCTCATATCTACCTTTGCAGGAAGATAACCTGGCAAGCCTGTCTCCACCAGCTGTATCCAGGACAAACATTTCTCACTGTAAAAGAGCAATGACTATTTTGTAATATCTCCTGGGTATTATTTTGGATAATTATAATTGGCATAGTAAAGGGTTTATCATATGAATGCTTTGGGCTTGTTAATTCTAGGTTGTGAGGAAAGTTAAGTAGAAGGAATGAGGAAAAGCTCTGGGAGGGCTGCTCCTGGTAAATGATTCACAGCAATGCCCAGGATGCTATTTAGGAGGATAGTGCCTCTGGGATCCAGCTGATTAACAAAGATGGTTTAGCTGTGGGAGTCCAGAGTTATAAGCCAGAAGATGTATAAATTATAATAAGCAGCTTGATCCATCTCTGTGGTGAGATGAAGCAGTTTTTGTGGAGGAGTTGATAGGTGTGTACCTGTGGTCCAGGCACCAGGCTGGGTTTGTGGGGCACCACAGCACTAGAGGTGACCATGGCAGCAGTGAAATAAGCATCCTTATTAAATGTGAATCCACTTGGTACACAACTTGCAAGGGAAATGATAAAGACAGCTTTGCAGATGAAGGCTTGGTGAAGCAAAAAAAGACACCCAGAAGCAGAGGAAGTGATGCCTCAGGTTGAGATACAGCAGAGTGCACTTTGTGTGCTATATGAAATGTGCTGGGAAAACGGAATTGTGAATGTCGTTGATTCTATTTGTGAAATGGGAACAAACTTGAAGACTAGTTGTATATGAGAAAAATATGTAAGAAAACACTTACATGTGATATTTTCTGCATTAGTGTTTTAGATATATTGAAGTGTTTTGACAGTTTTAAGAGACCAAAAAGTGAGAAAAGAATGTTTAATTTGCTATGCTGAACATGAGCTACACATTTAATATATTTTTAATTAAATGAAAAACTGTGTGTTCCTATGTCATTTTGTTTCCACCATCTAATTTTCTGCCTTGTTTTAATCATAACATGATTCAAATCAGAGCTGTAATTATGCCCAATTTCTGTTACTTGGATGTGCTGCCTGAAACCCTTACTATATTCTTTGCTTCTTGCTGTCCAAATAGAAGTAGGGATGAAAAACTACTATTTCCCTTCTTTGGAGGTAATTCTTTCTCTTACAATTTTCCATTTAAACTTTGTTAGGTGGACTGCTTCATTGTAATCTGTTTGCTAAATGTTTTGTGAACAAAGCATATTTTCACCTTTATTCTAAACAGTAAGAAATTACTAAACTCCTGGGAACACCTGAAGATGCATCTCTTTACTGCAGCTTTCTCTTGTTTGAATATGGTGATTTTCTTCCATTTTTCAAATTTGCCTTCCATGTGAATTATTCTGCATATGTCTGTCTGAATAACATATTGTGGAATATACTGAATAAGGTACTATGGCAAACAATCACCTGGGAATTGTAATTTCTGCTTGTCTCTGTATTCAGTAGCAAAGAATTCAAATATTTGTGAGATTTGCTTTCATTTCAAGGTATCTGCAGGAAAAAACAGTTTGGCAGGCTACAATATTAGTCTGCTAAATAAATTCATATTTTATCTATTTACTTAAGTAATTTAGATTTGTTGTAGTAACGATTTCAGTGGAAACTGCAATGTGTGAAATCCTGTTACAAGTCGTACAGCAGAGAAATAGTGCTGGCAGTCACAAGTTTCTTAAATAAACCTTGCCCTCCATCTAGCTGCTCCACTTTCTCTGCTAATGTTACATACCTTTTTACTAACTTTTCCTGTTACTCAAAAGTTAGATTTTTCATAATCATTCTGCTAATTCATCTGTGTTCCAAGATTCTGGGCTGGGCTAAATGCTTTTAAAATCACCTCTTCTCCTTTGATGTGGTAGATTCTCTTTCACTGTTCTCCACATTAAATTTCAGAGTATTTCCTCTGTGTGCTACTTTCTATTTTTTTCCCCTCTAAATCTCTGTCTGATTTCTTGAATCATTCAAATTTTCCATTTTCAAGAACATGAGTTTTGTAATAGGATGAGCCAGCAGCAGCAAGTGAAACTCCAAAATGGGGAGTAACTGAACAGTTCTATACCTTGAGTACCCAAATAAGTTCTTCAGCAGGACAGCTCTTTGAAAGGTCCCAGATAACACATGGTGGCAGCTCTTGGAGAAAACAAAGTCCTTGGCTGAGTCTGGTGGAGAAAACCTTGGCTGTGAATGGTCTGGTACTGGCTACAACATATGTCTGTGACAAAGGAGTTCCAGCTCTGCTGTCAGATTCTAACACCTGATCTGGATGCTTTAACACAGAGATTCAAGTGTAATGGGTATATAAATAAATCCAGATATTTTCTTCTGTAAAACAAAGGTTTTCTGTTTCATAGACAGTGGAATAAGTGCCAATTCCAGTTTCCATATTTCATGCATATTGTCATTTATGTGACTTTTAAAATATTTCTTCAACACTCAGATTTCTATGTGGAACTGGGAGCAGGACCAACTGTCTCAGGCAGATAAAATATGCCTCATCCAGGCACCTGTGTTAATGAGTGTCCAAGCTTTGTGTTTGTGCTACAAGAGGTTGAAAGGAATGTTATCTGAACACTCTGACTTCCCTGATCTCCACTCTGTGATCTCTAAGAGGTAACTGATTAACATAGATTCATAGAATAGTTTGTGTTGTAAGAGACCTTTTAAAGGTCATCCTATGCCAGCCTCCTGCCATGGGCAGGGGCACCTTCCAGTAGATTTGGTTGCTCAAGGCCCCATCCAGGATGGACTTGAACACTTCCAGGTATGGGGCATCCGTGACTTCTCTGTTTTGGTGCCTCACCACCCTCATGGAAGAAAACAGCTTCCTAACACCTAGTCTAAACCTGCTCTTTTTCAGTTTGAAGCCATTCCTTATGTCCTTTCACTCCAAGCCCTTGTGAAGAATCCCATGTCAGCTTTCCTGTAGGCCTCATTTAGGTACTGGAATGTGCTGTATGGTCTCCCTAAAGCCTTCTCTTTGTGCTGAACAATCCCAATTCTCTCAGACTGTATTCATAGGAGAGGTACTTCAGCCTTCTGCTTCAGCCCATCATCTTCATGGCCTCCTCTGGACTTATTCCAAGGTCCATTTTCTTCTTATTTTGGGGGCTCCTGACCTGGATGCAGCAGTCCAGATGGGGTTTCACTCCAGTGGAGCTGAGGGGCAGAATCCCCTCCTCCAGCCTCCTGGCCACACTGCTCTGGATGCAGCCCAGGTTGGCTTTCTGGGCTACAAGTGCACATTGCTGGGTCATGTTGAACTTCTCATCCACCAACATCCCCAAGTACATCCCTGCAGGACTTCTCTCATCCCATCAACCCCAGCCTGGGGGTTGCCCTGACCGGTGTGCAGAACCTTGCATTTGACCTTGAGCTTCATGAGGTTTGCGCAGACCTGCCTCTCAAGCCTGTCAAGGTTCCCCTGGATGCCATCCCTTCCCTCCAGTGTGTTCACTGCCCTGCACAGCTAAGTGTCATCAGCAGACTTGCTGAGGGAGCCCTCAATCCCACTGTCCATGTGGCCAACAAAGATGTTAAGCAGCACTAGTCCTAATACCAGCCCATGGGGAACACCACTTGACACACTCTCCACCTGGACATTAAACCATTAACTACAGCTCTTGAAGTGTGACTATCCAGCCAATTCGTTATTCACCAAGTGATCCAGCCACCAAATCTATGTCTCTTCAATTTAGAGACAAGAATACCATGACCATGTCAAATGCTTTGCACAACTCCAGGTTAGAGAAGCAGTTGATGAGCATGTCTGATCTGCTGAATCACTGAGAAAAAACAACCTTTGAACAGAGACATCATCATAGCAAGCAGTACTTTTCCTTTAAATCCTTTGGCTATCGTGTATTTCCTGTACAAGGGTAACCATGTTTTACAAGCTTTTTTCAGTAATAATGTAAAAACGCCACAATTTGTATGGCAGCAGCTCAAACTTTTAGCTCGGTCTTTGCCACCTTAGTTCTCTACTGCATTAACCAAGAGTAGCCAAAACCAAGACTTGTCTGCTTAATGAGATCTTTTAGAATACAAGGTCCACTGAGTTATTTTTCTGCTGCCTGCATTCCTAATGCTATTAGTTAATACTCTAGATGCAATGGCTAAAAACAGGGAATAAGGGAAAAATGGAATGTTGAACATTAGAAACAATTTGCTGCTATTAAATATCCCATTGCATTTTTGTACAAAAAGTACATTTACCAAATTCAGCAGAAATATTTTTTGAAGAGAGGGCAGTAATATTCCTTTTGAGCTCATTTCTGCCTCCCTTTATAAATAAAACTCAGAAAGCCAATACCAGTTCAATCTGAGAAGGAAGACATCTGGCTGCTGGTGACTGCAGTGCATGCTGCTAAGATAATTACATTAAAAGGTGCATCTGACCCGCATGCTTGTCTGTGTCATTTGAATAGATCCATTTCCAAATTGTATAGAGTTGAGGATGACCGAATTACAGACAAGTTTTTCAGAAGAATAAATTCAAGGTTGTTAGATATTAACGTAGGTAGTTCTTGCATCATGGCAGCTCACATGCAGGATGTGTCCACTCTGGATCCAGGGAAAGAAATTCCCACTCAGTGTTGCCCAAATTTTCTGGTTTGAGTCAGTCTGACCATGGTGGTCCAATTTTATGATAATGCTACTGCTGCCTAAAGAGGATCCAGGGGGTGTGGAAATGCATCTGAGAAGTTCCTTTCCAACCTTTTTGTGTTGAGCTCGTGTAAATTTCTGTGCTGCAGTTCATTGTTACATTTCAACAGTTAGCGAGGACCTGTTACAACCCAAAACTTGTCCATGAAACAGGGACAGAGCGAGAGCAAAACCACTTGTATTTTTCCTGTTAATTGAGACCATTTCCATGTGCTGTATTAATTTTGTCTCTACAGGTCTATTAGCACAACTGAGAGAATTGTAAATTTTGATCAGGGAATGGAAACAAATGGCTGGCATATAAAAGAGGAGGACCTTTTAAAGTAGTTTTGCCACAGAGAAAATTATGGTAGAATGATGTAGTGCGGACTGGTACCTAAGGCTCATCCTTTGCAGGGAAACTTATTTACAGATGCAGAATAAATCTTTAGCAGGAGCAGAGTGAGGGCATGGTGAACACTCTTGAGCAGCATGCCACAATGCCATTATTTCTGGGTATTCCAGTTGAAGCTAATGAGGATGTATAAGGACATCTGTATAGGGGTGCTCTGAATACACAGAAAGGTTGTGACATCTCCCTCACTGGGGGCTTGTAAATAGATTAAAATGAACCAGGAGTGGTTTGTATCCCTGATCTTTGTGTAGTTGATCCTGTTCAAGGTGGGTTGGGTGAACTTGGATGACTTTTCAAAGTTCTTTCCTGTCATGATTTTCATGCTTCAGTGACACACAGGAAATCCACTGCTCCCACTGGAGTGATGAATTCTCAGCAACCTTGAAAAGCCATGGTGAGCATATGTTGAATTATGTGTTGTTGCAGATAGTGCTAAAATTGAATGGGGGGAGGAAATGAAGGAATATAGGGACTCTGAGTCAGGCTCATGTAAGCACAGCCTCCTGCAACGGGGTGCTGGTTTTGTTCAGCAGTAACACCTATTTGCAAAAGGCTGCAGGGAGCAAGGTGTGTGCTTCACTGGAGAGGGAAGAAATGCCACATGTCACTTTGCCCTGAGCATGGAGACCTGCTGCAGTTCTCACTGGTGTTACTGGGAGCAGGCACTTAATGCTCAGCAGCATCACACCCTGTGAATGGGACCAATTTCTCACTGTGGATTAGGTTGTACTGACTCCCTGCACTCCAGAAGAAAACCTGTTCTCTGCCTTTAGTGAAACAAGAAACTCTTGTTAAACAGTGAGTAGCCGTTCTGTTTTGTGTTTGTGAAGCTGCTTTTCCTTCTCCTCTCCTGTGAAAGCTCTGCAGAGAGGAACGGCTGTTCCACCATGGGAGGTCCTGTCTTACAGCACTGCTGTCATTAGTCTTCTGTCACATTGTCAGGCTTTCATGACTCAGGCATTAAAAAAACCAAATAACCAACCCTCTTTCTGAACTAAAATAGCCTAAGAACAGTTTTTTAAAAGCAAATCTTAATACAACTAATTAGGTCATACTTTCTGAAAGCTTTTAATGGGACTCACGATTTTACTGCTTGAACTGAAGAAACTTGAATGCTTAATTATTATTTTTTAAACAAAATTCAATGTCATTGAAGTCACTTGAGAGCTTTGATGGATTAAAAAGAAGAGAAGAAAAAGGTCTTGAATATTCAGTAATTTTAAAAAGGGCTAAGCCTGTTTTGTAGTTGAGGTCAGTATTTCTCAGCAGATCTCTAATGCATCAGAAAATGGTTCCAGAAAGAAGAGGAAAACTTAAAAATAAATATGTGCACATTTCTGCAAGCAAGCAGAACAGTGTAAATAGAGGTAATAAAATAAGTGTCAAAGCTGAGTTTAGATTTTACTGTATTGTAAATGAAAATTGCTGCAGCAATACTATATGAGAAAATACATGGCTCCTCAAAAGAAAACAACAAAAAAAAGGCTTAAAGTGGTGGTGTAAGGCATGCTTGCAGTCATGGTCACCTAATACCCAGGTGATGCCCAAATTATGAGTACCACTGACTGACCTAGTGAGGTGCCACCTGAGATAAAACTTAGGTCTCAGAAGAAATACAGCCATATCAGGTATCTCTGCAAGACTTTGCATTGTCCAGCGTAGGTAGGTGTCTACCACCCAGATCTCCTCTATTCTTCCCCTTCTCATGCAGGCTTTGGAAGGTGGAAATGCTGCTCCAGAAGGCTGCTGGCATCATGGGTGGTGGATCTGTCTGCTCATGTGGAGGTGCTGTGGTGGTGGCTGGGGCTGGACCACAGCCCTTCCCATGAGGTCCTTCCACATCAATCAGTCACATGGCATTACTCCTACCATCCTGGCCATGAGGGGCAGCTCTCTGGTACCTCCTAGTTTTAAGTTAGTGAAAAGAAATGAGATACTCTACATATTTCTTCAGGCCGGAAAATTTATCACCAAGATTATTGATGTGAATCCACAGTCAAACCAAGGTAACAAGCCATTCACCTCCTTTGCTGCAAGTATTCAATCCTCCCAGTCTTGTGTCTTTGCCCTCCCTACACTACTCATGCTATTAACCCCTCTGCTTCCACCAGGGATGTGGAAAAACAAATTGACTTCAGATGCTGGTTTGAGGGGCAGTGCTGCACTGGCCTGGCTGGGTCAGATCTGGCCAACTGCAACCCAGGTCAGAGCAGCTGCAGCAGGATGAAAACATGAAGTGCCCCAGGAAGTAAGAGAAGAGGACTCCTCTCTTTCTCCTGGCACAGAACTTGTGGAGGAACACACCTACTCTCCTCCCTGGCTCTATGCAAAGACAAGCAGCACCTTCTGTGCATGTGGGTCTGGGTTACATGGTGGCTTTGGAACCCGTAGGAGTTAGAAATTATTCCTTGTGAGAACTGGGATTGTGGCCATGAGGGCTGGACTGCACCAGCTGTGGGAGGCACCCTAAAGCACAAATGTCCTCTGGAGGAGAGCCAGGACCTGCCTAACACAGAGACAAGTGATGCACTTTGGGTTTGCAGGCTGAGAGGCTTCTGTGTATATGCTGTTTTATGGTGCATAAAACCATTTCTTCCCAACCCAGCAAGATGGATTGGGTTTGTGGGGCATGGTGTTGGTAGGAGAGAGTGCACAGGGATGGGTTCTGTGAGAAGTTTCTAGAAGCTTCCCCCATGTCTGACAGAGAACCACATAAGAATATCTACGAAGACCATGGTACACACTGGGCTTTTGTGAGCTCAGTCATGTAGGTGGTTTGTTCGCCTCACTAAAACCCTTGGTGACAATAACCACTAGTTTGAGGTGCAATTTGGAAATTACAAGGCAGGGTGAACAAGGTTTGTACTGCTAGCACAAAGGCACCCCGAGGAATATTAAACCAGGCTTATTTTAATAATTATTATGAGTGTTTGAGATACATGTTGAAACTGAGCAGTATGTGGTTTCTTAGAGTCATTGGTATAATCCACTCTCAAGATGACACATACAGAAGAAGTGATCTCTGTGATTTTTGTATTAACTTCTTTTATAAACAGAGCTATAGAGCCTACATCAAATCTTTAAGGTCAGTGGAATCTTTTGTTCAACTTTTTAAATAGGATTGTGTTATTTGGTTTTGCTATGCAAATAAGCTTTTTGTTTGATAATGTGATTCATTTCTGACTTATCTTTAAATGCTCTCTATTCTCAGGAACAAAAGATTTCTGTGACTTTATCTAGCAATTTATGTATGAGCAGAGGGTCATGCAACTGTGTCCCATGTGAAATATCAGTAAAACAAAAATAACCCATTTAACTAACCAGGCCAACTGCAAATGAAATGGCAAGGCAGGCTGACTTTTATACTAAAGCATTAGTGAAAAGGAGGCATGACTGTTTGGTGGAGTCTGAATTTCTAAGTACACATTAGCAAAAAGAAAATAGTATTTTGGTCAATATGGGTAAGTGTATGGACAGCAAACTGTGTGGTATGAAGAAAGAATTACATCAGAACCAGCTTCAGAACAACTAAAAGACCAAAAGAAGTTAATTATGCCTCAAGGGGGAGTAAAGTATCAAGGTTAGAAGGAGGGAGGGAGGGAGGGAAGAAGGAAAGAAAAGGAAAGAAAAGGAGAGAAAAGGAGAGAAAAAGGAAGGTGCGGAAGGAAGGTGCGGAAGGTAGGTGCGGAGGGAGGGAGGGAGGGAGGGAGGGAGGGAGGGAAGGAGGGAAGGAAGGAAGGAAGGAAGGAAGGAAGGAAGGAAGGAAGGAAGGAAGGAAGGAAGGAAGGAAGGAAGGAAGGAAGGAAGGAAGGAAGGAAGGAAGGAAGGAAGGAAGGAAGGAAGGAAGGAAGGAAGGAAGGAAGGAAGGAAGGAAGGAAGGAAGGAAGGAAGGAAGGAAGGAAGGAAGGAAGGAAGGAAGGAAGGAAGGAAGGAAGGAAGGAAGGAAGGAAGGAAGGAAGGAAGGAAGGAAGGAAGGAAGGAAGGAAGGAAGGAAGGAAGGAAGGAAGGAAGGAAGGAAGGAAGGAAGGAAGGAAGGAAGGAAGGAAGGAAGGAAAACAAAGTGTCTGCCTACAATGAATTAGTTCACCTTTAAACCTGTAACTCTTTGGGCTTAAACAGGATGCTTTAAATACAAAAGCAACATACTGCCATCTTGTAAGTTTGACCTTGTATCTTTGTCAGAGTTCAGCAGTACCTTTCACATGTGAAGACGCAGTGGAGTTTACAGCTGCTCTGAGCTCTTGGTGGTCTATGTGATTCTTCTTAGATCTGTCCTGGTTCTGGTTGCTTGCAGAGCTTTTCAAGCAGTCCACGCATTGTCAGGTATTTAACGCCTGACCTGTGCCCTGTTACAGTTCTACAAAGTGCAGCTTTTTAGGATTACATAAACTTACATCTAAAGGTGCTGGCTGGATTCATAAACAGCAGAATGCTTGAATTTTGTTTTATGAGCTGGAGTGCATACATACAAGTGCTTCAGTAATACTGAATCAATGACTGAAATAAAATGTAATGCTGATATGTGGATCTCATAGTAGATTCAAGTACATTTTGGTGAAATAAAACCTTGGTATTCTCCTGTGAAATCATAGAGAGGAATAATTTTAGCTGCTTGAGTTTTATTCTGTATTAAATGATTTTTAAAACTGACTGATTCTAGTAGCCACTGCTAATACTTCTCTTTTCTTTAGGGCTGTTTTCCTTAAAGCTTTTGAAAGAAGATATAGGTTCCTTCATTTAAATTTCTGTCAGACCAAAATTTTCCATGTACCTTGTGTCTGTGTACAAGGCTGCAGAACATGGTGGTTTAGGGGAAATCACAGATTTATAGATCTTATAGTGAAGGGAGAACACAATGTTCATCTAAACTGACTGCAATCTTAGATTCTTTTATTTAACTCAGCAGCTTGCAGTTGACCAAGAGTATAATTTTGGAACGATACTCAGGCTTGATTTAAAGACCTAAAGTGCTGCAGAGTTTGTCACAGTCACTGGGATTTTGTACCAATGGTCAATTACCTTTTCTCTGAAAAATGCCCTGTCTCTGAAAAATATGTACCTTATTTTTTAGAACTCTGTTAACTTCTTTCTTCTAAAAACTGGATTTTGCTGCTTGACAGCCTCAGCAGGCCTAAGGAGCCTTTTATTTTTCTCACAGATGTTTCTTGTGATTGTTAGTTCATATTTTTATAGAAAAACATTAGAAAAATTTCTTTATACTCAGAAATACAGTTAGGCAGATATCCTTTAGACCCTGGTATTCCTGTGCTAAGGGTCTGACATAATTAAAATCTGCCATCTTAGAAAAGAGTTGATATGATTATGGTGCTTTCTAGTTCAGTTACCAACAACTGGTTTATGATTAAGTCTAATTAATTTATGGCTTGACTATCAGTACTGGTGAAGATAGGGTTTTTGGTGTATGCTGTACTTATACTGTTGGAATGGTTGTTTCTGTGTTCCTCAAAATACTATTTTCAACATTTCCTTGAGTGTATCAAACATGCTTTGCAAATGGCTTGAGCTCTCTGTTACTTATTTTTCCATAAGCAATTCCCTTGGAATTATATGGCCAGATGATACAAAAAGGTATCTGGTCCATGGTCTAATTTTGCCTTGTGCCTAGGCAAAATCAAGAATTACTCTAAGCCTGAATGATCTTCCTTCCATTCTTTTTTACTGAGAAAATTGTAGTGAGTGTATTTTTTACTGAGAAGATCGTAGTGCAATCAACATATTATTTCCCCAGAGAATGAAAATTAAGGAGTTTTAAAAAAGCTTGAACAGTAACCTGTGTCCTGTCTCCCTTGGTTTCTTTCCCTTAAGAACCAAGTAAGAACAATGGGAGACACTGTTGGTAAATCTTGCCTTGATGTATTTATCTCACTGATTTATGAGTAATTATGTTCCTCTTTTCTCCTTAGGGCTCTTCCTGCAATGATGGAGTGGGTCCGAACTCAGAAAGCAGGAGAAAGTGGTGTGAATATTATCACTGCAGATTTTGTAGAACTTGGTGACTTTATCAGCACAGTCATAAAGCTCAACTATTCTCTGGATGAAGGTGAAGATGACACTACTTGATAGTACTGTGATATATGTGTTGTTGAGTTATTCAGAATTCGGGAAAAAAAGAGAAAGATTGTATTCTAAAAGGATTATATTGTTAAACACTCATCTTCTTGTAACACACTAAGGTGGTTAGGGCTTTAGTGGGTGGGCATAAGGGAAATGTTTTCATCATTTATGATCATTTTTCATATTTGTGCTTAATGTGAAGAGCAAAACTAAACATGTTTACAGTGTCTGATAAAAGAAGGCCATTTACAGGTTCTCCATGAGGTACCAAATGTGATTCATGTGTCTTCTGTGGTTATGAATAGTGCCAAGAAATTTGTTGTTTTCAGAGCAAGGGGATGTATATATTGTCCTCTTCCTGCTTACAGCAGGATTCCCAACAGTGTGAGCATTGCACCAGGAGACTGAGGACAGTATATCTGGCACGAAAATTTTAAGCTGCTACATTTCATCTGTTAGGTGGTCTAACTGATTGTATTCATCAATGAGCTGCAGGTTTAAATGCCTTTGTGATGTAAATCCAAAGTCATGCTTCTAACACATGCATAATCAGTGGAGAGTAAACATGATGTGTTATGCACCATAATCAGTGGACAGTAAACATGATGTATCGTGTAGCTTGCACAAAGCACAGACAAAACCCTGCTTGCTTTTCATTTTCAAAATGAGGTTTTCCAATGTCTCTGCCTCAGGTCAAGCCAGCAAATATGTGATACTGGCCTAGCTCTGTAATCACAGAATGGCCTGGGTTGGATCCTTACAGATCGTCTAGTTCCAACACCTTGGCTACCGGCAGGACACTTTTCACTAGACCAGGTTGCTCAGAGCTCCATCCAGCCTGGCTTTAGACATTTCCAGGCATAGGCATCCACAACTTCTCTTGGCAACATGTTCTAGTGCCTCATCACCCTCGCAGCAAAGACTTTTTTCCCAATATCTAATCTAAATCTACTCTCAGTCTGAAGCCATTCCCCCTTGTCTGTCACTGCATGCCCTTGTAAAAAGTCTCTCTCCTACTTTCTTATATTCTCCCACTAGGTACTGAATAACCAAAATTAGGTCACCCCAAAGCCTTCTCTTCTCCAGACTTAACAATCCTAATTCTCTCAGCTTTTTCTTATAGGAGAGGTGCTCCATCCTTCTAATCAACTTCATGGCCTCCTCTGGACTTGCTCCAATGGGTCCCTGTCCCTCCTGTGCTGGGACCCCAGCTCTGGATGCAGAGCTCCAGCTGGGTCTCAGCAGAGCAGAGCAGAGGGGCAGAATCCCCTCCCTCCCCTGCTGCCCACGGGGCTCTGGCTGCAGCCCAGGACACGTTTGGCTCTCTGGGCTGTGAGTGCCATGGCCGGGGCATGTCCAGCCCCTCACCCAGCAGCACCCCCAAGTCCTCCTGGGCAGGGCTGCTCTGGGTCTGCTCATGCCCGGCCTGTGCTGATACCGGGGGCTGCCTGTGCACTTAATTTTGTTAAACCATATGAAATTCTCATGGACCCACTTCTTGAGCTTGTCCATGTTCATCTGGATGGCATCCCATCCTTGAGGTGTGTCAACAGCACCACTCAGCTTGGTGTTACCTGCAAATTTACTGAGGGTGCACTTAATTCCTTCATCTATGTCATTAATGAAGATATCAAATAACACTGATTACAATATGAACATCTAAGGGACAGCTGCTGGTGCATATTTTCCCTGGAAAAGCTGGTTCCAGCAGGAACACAGTTAGGCCACAGTTAGGCCAGCTTTGAGCATCACTTCTTCCCAGAATCTTATGTAAGAGCCTGATCCCATATCCATTGGATTGAATAGGAAAATGTCTGTGTTTAGCACGGATTGAGCATAAGGTGAGTTGTGTGTACTCTGAGATGTGCAGTATTTTGTACCATGGTGCAAACCTGATTTCAGCAAGACTGAAACTGCATTTAAAAATAGGTGCAGTATAAGCTTCTCTTTAAGGCAGCTATGAACAGAACGCTTTCCCACTGATTATAGAAAATCAGTGCCAGTTTCATCAGTGAAAAGTTCCTGTACTAAAGAGTGTAGCAGTTCAATTCTAGCTAATAGCAGCACTCTATACCCCTTAAATTGTCTGTAGGAAGTAGTACTGCATAACACAAGATTGAAAATCTACTGAATGGCACTGTTCCAGCAACAAAATCACTGATCATCCTGGTTTTAAAGAAACATATATGAAAAATAAATGCAAAACTTAGTAATTTATAAAATGAGAGCATTGCAACTGTATGACACCTAAGTGGATAAAATACAGGCAGTCCCATCTCCTGGACACATCAATACACAGGTACACAACTTTGGAATGTAAAACATCTCATCTGTACAAAACAATAGATGCTATAACATCTTACAAGGAAATGCACTTTGAAATGTTGCAGGGTTTTATGGGATAGAATTAAGGTCAAATTTCTTTTGATATTACTAGAACTGGTGATTGAGTGAGAAGAGAGAATTGCATCATACAGTCCATTGCTATTTTCTGTCAGATGATAATTACTATTACCTCCCATCAGAGTTTAGAAATTCAGAAATGGTCATATTGAACAGATGGGTAACAAGCATTATGGAGGGTTTGTTTGCTTTAGTTTTGGTAGTGGAATAAAAAAACCACTTCCTGCTATTTTGTCCTGAGAGAGTGGCTTGAAAAAAGTGTATGCACATGTGAGTGTAGAATAAAGAATAATTTAAGTGTATGTGTAGTATAATGACACATTTAAATGTATGTGTATAACACAGACAACCTTGTACACTTGCATAATGATCTTTGGGGTCCTGGACAGGACTACTATAAATTTGTTTGAAAAAACCCCATGCAGCTGTTATGAAGTTATGATGGCTCTTTCAGTAGCATTCTCTTCTGTATAGGTTAGGACTATACAAGTCATCCCCTGTGAAATCTGTCATCTAAGCCAATTAGGTTTTTTATGGCATTTAAGCTTCATCCAGTCTGCATCAAAAATTTACCTAGAGTCACAAGTCATGGTTTTATTGAACAACAGGTATGACTTTAATGCTTTACCCACAACTAAGCCATACAGCGGCTTGATAGACTTTATTTCTCGTTTCCACAGGCTCTCCAAGTAAAATTTATGTAACAAACATAAAAAATGAAACATGAAAATAAATTTTGAACCTACACCTATGTGGGTGTCCTACACAGAAATGTGAAAATGTTTGCTTCTTTATTGGCAGTATAGTGTGAAATGTTCTTTATCCATTTAGCCAGAGTTGGTTGTTTTCAGACTCTTCCTGTGATTCTTAAGCTGCTTAAATATAGTCAAAAGAGTTAATCTATCCTTCTAATACAGAAAAGTGATCCAAATCCTTGGGTGGAGTGAAAATTAGTTGGGTTTTTTTTTTTTTTTTTTGGATTCTGGCTGAAATTCTCTTACATCTGAGACCATCAACACCAGGTTTCTGCTGGTACCTCTGCTCAAACACACACCAGATGCATCAGGCTTTTTGCTTGCTCAGAGGTGTACTCAAGGCAAATGCTTTGCTGTATTTTAACAAGTGTATGTGTGTGTGCCTGTATATATGAATAAGTATAGAGCTATATGGAGTTTGTTTGCATTGTTACGAAATGTTTGCTTAGTGTCAGTTTTATTCTAATTCTCATTTGGAAATAAATAGAAAATAAAAGCAAAGCAAAAAAAATCCTCTGACAAGAAACAATAATAGACAAAATGTATCATTTCTCCATTAATGGGGAAGGGTTATAACAAAATGTTAAATTCTGGTCAGAAAAAATATGTTTTCACTTAGCTGTTGATCTTTCTATTGGAGAAGCACAGCACTTTATGGTAGGAACAGGTAAACAAACTTGCCTTAATCACTAAAAGAAAAAAGTGCATGTGGGGATATACTATCCATGCTCTTCTGAAGATTTCATCTGTGAGGGCCTAAAACTGTAAGTCTTGATAGAGATGCACTCCCTGTTGATGTTGTTTGGGGATCTTGCCAAAAAAGAACAAGCCAGAAAGTACTATGCAGCACAACTGGACCATTCAAGAGCCCAGTTTTGCCACCCATATGCAGCTAAAATTGTCTTTGATTTCAACCAGAAATGTGCTTGCAGGGTTGGGTCAGACGTGTTATTCTGATCCCATTAACTTGGAAGGTTTCTTCACATGTATTATGAGGAATCTTGAATGGGAAATTAGTTGACTGTAATCGGCCCATCAAGGAAAATACCTGTCTATACTATTCATCTGTATAAGCATCTACTTACACAAACTGTCATGTCATTCACTGCCAAAACATTTTTTCGCTTCTTCTGCTTATTTTCCCCCTCACTATGTTCATCATGTATACATCGACTGCTGTTGTTTTCTGGCAGTTTCATGTGATTACTTGATCCTTTCTTTTCACCCATACTTGAAAAATAGTGACTGTGCTGCCCACACAGACTGTCTCAGCTGTGTAAATCCACCCGGCTCCATTTTTCAGTTTACACATGCTGAGATATCTTTGTTCCGTACTGATCTAACCTGCAGAAATCCAATCCAAACAGGAGGTGGTTCCCAGAGTGCAATTCCTGCATTGTGTGGTGAGGGGCAAATTGGAATCAGACTACAGGAGCATAGTTTTAGAATTAATGGGTTATTTGCATTCTTTTGCTGTTGGATACATTGCTGATTTTGTAGGTCCTGCCATTTCAAAACATTCTTTTAAATGTACACATGTATGTGTATATAAATATATATGCATGCATGGCTGAGAGGGAATGTATGATCCTGTATGCTGGGCTTAATCTTTCTGTCATACAGATACAAATCTAGACAGTTTTTACTAATGTCAAAGTAGTTACTAAGCCTTTACCCTGAGATGAGAGTGATCAGATAGTCACTGTGTAGTAATTATAGGCTGTGTTGCAAATGAAATTTAAAATTGTGAAGCTTAATTCCACAAAATAAAAAAAAAATTAAAAAGAGTGCCCTGAAAACACAGTTCCAGTGCTGTTTATCCTCAATTTAGCATATGAAGCACTAGTTATTAGCAACTGATTAGGCCATTTGGTGATTTCAAGAGTTCAGGTAACACTGTTTCAAAGTTCTAAATTCCTTTTCAGTGAAGTAAAAGCTAATAGTGTATGATGTAATTGCCATATCTCAGTGGTAGCTTCTGTGTTACATACAGTCAATGTTGTTCTGAATTGTATATGTTTACCCAATGATGAGGTTAAAATATGCTGTATAGTATATGTAATGTGTTGATTACAAGTACTTGGAGTTCAGTGGTCTATTTAGTTTTTACTGTGCTGCTGTTTTGTAGGTATGTGTGTAAATGGGATTATGGATTGTCTACAGTGTACAAGGAAATAATAATTAATCCTAAAGGAAAAGGGCAGTTATGTGACCTGCCTTAATGCGTTAGGATAATATTGTTAAATCTCCTAATTATCGGTTCTGTTTCAGATGTTACCAAGGGTTGTCCGTAGAGCTGACTCCCTCAGTTTCTGGCACGAAGGAGTTAAACTTGAAGTTACTTGGAGCTCACTTACAGATTTGTAAATAAAGAATAGGATGTTTGCCTGATAAACTGCCTTGACTGTACAAGGTGGCAAAGACATGGTTTCCAGTGTGTTACAGATCCAATCACTTCTGCGCACACACAACTCCTGTTGATGTCAGCAGGAATTGTGGTCATGTAATTGAGTGGCCTAAAATTCATCTTCTGAAATATAGTCATGATAGGAGGATGGGGATATCCTGGCTTTAAGGAAGTGCCTGGATGCTATGCAATACTGCTCATGTCCTGTGTTGGAATATAGCTTTAAATTTGCAGGAAGAGCTTTGAACTTTTCTCCAGTGTAGGTTGGACCTATCCAAAAGAAAAAAAAGAAAAACCCACAAACCTCCTTATGTAAAAATTGTGAATGCCATAGGCTCATCAGCATAGCCTGGCCTGCCCATGTACAGCATTCTGCTTTCAGGAATCATGGCAGTTTTAAATTAAAAATACTGTAATAATTCCCTGTTCCTGCAGGACCTGCATAGAATCTCTACACTGCCTACAAGTATGACTCCTGTACTATTCCCACAGCCAGGTCTAGCTCTCCCTTCATGGTTTGGGATGCCTGATGCCAAGAGTAATTAGGAAAGAGGTATTCACTAAAACACCTCGTTGTGTTTAGGTGTGTCCACCTCGTGCCTGGCTAGTTGGAGTAGGGTGTCTGCCCTCCAGCAGCACATTTGGGATGAGGTCAACTTCAGTCAGATCCACCTGAACAGTGACTGAGGGAAGGTACAAGTCTGATTTCAGAGCCTCTTCAGTTGTCCAGTTAAAATGCAGCACCTTCCCACTTCTCTCCTTTGCCTCTGCTCAGTGCTGCTAATCTGGACTTCTGCATACACATCTCTTTACATGCCAGCTGTGACTATTAGATATTTGTCAGCCTCAGTACATCATGGCAGTCCACATGGTTGCATGAGATGTTATGTGTGGGGGGCTAAAAGCTGGTAGTAGGCCTCATCTGGTGTCCCAGGATGGTTTATCTCCACACTCCAAGTTATGCACACATGTCTTCTTAAAGAGGCATCACCTTGGCCAATGAGGGGTTTTTGTTTCTGCAGTCAGGTGCCATGTTCTAATCTCTTCCTTCAGCCTTTGGTCCTACAAAGATCAGTTTGATTGGAAAAAATTCCTCAGTTAGCTGCCATTAGTTCTGCTGTGAAGTAGGGTTCCTTAAAGCAGAATCCTGGAGCTATGTGTAATTACTGTTACTGAAAATAAAAATAAATGGTTAAAAATACAATTTTAAAGCAAAAAATAAAAATTATTTGGGCTTGCCAGGACAGTTAAGTTTTAGACTGCCTCAGTCTTCAGTAGTTTAGTATCATCTAGGTGATGATTATTAGCATGTTATTGCCACACTGCCTCCTGACACTGTTCAGGGTCTCTGTACAGAAGCCTTATTATTCCCAGTGAGCATTAATGCATTTGAATGATTTGTCTCCATTTTGGTGGAAGGATGATTGTGTAACACTGAGAACACGGAGCTCCCTGTGTGTTGTGCCCACAAAGGTTCACAGAGCTGCACCTTCTCGTTTTAGGATCTGTTTAATGGTACTTTAATAAATGTTGTGTTAAAAATGCCTACAGTTCTGTATAGCAAATGTGCATTTTTATTACAAGAATGTGTATTTAGACTAAAAAAAAGTAATATAAAATCCAGTTTCTTTGTAGCCAGTGAAACATCTAATAAAGCTCTGGTACCCGTATTCTTGTTTTATGGCTTCATTGCTTCATTTAAGGCTTTTCATGTAGGAGGCTTTTTGAACACGGTTTGGGGTTGTGGGGTGGAGCCATAAATTAGACACAGGCTGTGCTGTTATGTTAGGGGGTTTACATGGACGGCCCCATGAGGGCATTGCTCTGGGAGTGTCCTTTCCACTTGGTTGTTATGGGGAGCCTTCAACACCACAGGATGCTGTGTCCATGCTGCCAGGGGCACGGCAGGCTCCCGGCTACCTCTTTTCCGCAGTGGGGCTCTGCAGCCCGAGTTTCCCTCAAGCAGCAAGGCACCGGGCCCAGGCCGGCCCGCCGGGCGCGGCGGGGGCGGGCCTGCACTGGGCAGTGCCGCCTGTCCGCTCCGCGGGCCTGCCGCACTGCTGCCCGCCGTGAGGCACACCGCTCCCGCCTGCCGGCAGGACACGCCAGCCAGCACCGAGTCCCTCCAGCTGCTCCCTGGTGTCTCCTGTGGGTTGTGGGAACCCCCCTCAGAACGGGGCACAGGGAACTTCCCAGCAAGAGTGCTCCGTACACAGGAGCTGGGCCGGCAACTCAGCATCCTGCCAAAGTTGGGTGTGGCATGTTAAAAGCTTAAAGCCTTTCTGCATGGCAGAAGCTTGAGGTTCAAATTTTGGGTTACTTTATCTTCCTAGCAAGGCCCGAAATTTTGTTTTCCAAGACGGACTTCTCTTATTCACTTCTTCTACTGTGTCACAGGCAAATTCAGCTCAAATGCAGTGCCCTCCTACCCTTTGTGACCTTGGCCCAGGTGAAGGCAAGGAGCCAGGTGCCGGCTGCAGGGTTGCAGTAGAAGAGGCCATGAAAGATGAGCAAGTCTCTCAGTGACTCCCTGCAGAAACTCATGAATTAAATTTGCCTGCTGCTTAAAATGTCTCTCCACTTCTTCCTACCCCACAGGTACTGTCTTACCAACAGGAGCATGTTAATTGATCAGTACACAGAACAAATTTTCGCCATCGCTAAAGTGGTTACTAAACAGTAAATGTAGCCTATAGTTTGGATCAGTATCAATCAACAAAGCTTCTGTCTCTTCTTTAAAACGTTGGAAGTGATACCAAATTTTCATGAAGTTATTAAAAGCTAGCGAACCTGCACACAGAGGAGTAAAACCCTGAAGCTCTTGGCAGTGTAGTGCTGCTGGACTAGAGCTTTTGGGGGCTGGCACAAATTGCAGCAGGAGCTGGTCAGCTGGCAGGGATGTCAAACACGGGGTTGAGTTGAGCATGACAGCTCGTAGTGCTTTTACTCACACATCCAATAGCAAGTGTTCAGGCGGGATGTACTCTACAGGCACCCCTGCTGGGAAGGGGCAGGGGGATGTGGGGGTGGAGTTAGCAAAGGAATATGCCCACAGAAGCTTCCTGCAATCTTGGAAGACCCAGCTGGTCCAGTCTCCATCAGCATTTCATACCCTTGATGCCGAAAAGATAGTCTGGAAATAAAACTCCATAGACCAGTGTCTATAGAGCAGGTATTTGTTTATTGCAGCACTGGAGGTAAGCGTGATTTGTCCACCTAACTCACCTACCCTGTCAAGTGCTGTGGTTTATTTGTACAATTAAGTATTGCTTAGTATCACTGTCACTGCTACATCATCATATATGCGCTGTAACTAATTTACATAGTATGATCTCATGGTTATAAATAGTTTTTCTGCACTGCGCTTGAACCTTCTCAATTCAGGGGTTGTGGGGGTCTTTGATGAAGGCTTCCAAAGCCTTCGCTCCTGAGCTTTTCAACTTTGTCTTTGGAGCATGCACAGTTACCATGCTCCTTGGTCTGTCTGGTCTTAACCAGCCTGAATTCTTTGTTTTGTGGCTAATTGGCTTTGCACTTGCCAATTTCTTACTAGTACTATACTTACCTATCTCTAAAGCTATCCACTTGGTGAGGTTTTTTTCTTCTTTTTTGTCTATTCAGCATTAGGCAACTAGTTAACCATATACTAACCATTAAATTGTCTAAAAAGTTATTTCTATCAGGTTATATAGGTATAAAGGCTATGATTCAAGTTATATAGGTATAAAAGCTATGATTCAGGTTATATTGGTATCAGGTTATATAGGTATATGAAAAGTCATGATTTAGGTTATGTTGATATCAGGTTATATAGATATATCAGGTTATATTAATATCTTATAACTCAAGCTATATAAGCACCTTGTAACTTTGATCTAAGTTATATAGGCATCACCCTTTAGCAGGCCAATGTGCACCAAAATCAGTGCAAACATCTCAGCTACCTAGTCTCTGGAGTACATGGCTTGTGCAGTCACACAGACACTTCCTCCTGCAATGCCCACCTGGTGTTCCTATCTTAGACAAAACTACACTAAACATCAGAGACCTTGGAAAGGGAGAGGGAGAGAGGGAGGATGCTCTTGAAGACCTGACACTCTTTCTTCTCTATCCTAATCACTGAGATTCAGGCCAACCTGAAAGCATGGCCTGAAAGACGTATCTGAGCACCTTCATCTTCAAACAAAAATATTTGAGCTAGATGAAGCCATGGAAACAAAGAAACTTAAAGGCTGAACAATAATCTGCAGGCAGGTAGGAGTTTGCAGTGCTTCTTGCTAGCTGTTGCTCCCTCACAGCATTCTGATTAAAAGGAAAAATGTTTTTAAAAACTCCTGCTTGATTTACAGGATACACATGCTCTGTTCTCATTAATGTCATGCTATCTATGGAGATACATTCTGTTTCCTTGTCCCTGTACAGTTTCCAGGGTTGCAAGCACCACCCTCATAGCAAAACTATTTGTCTGAACAAACTACTTCCATTCCCTGAGAACCCATCACATTTCTGAAGCTTGTAAAGTTTTCAAGGAAGAATTTGAGGACATGAGCTGGGGTGTGTTTTGGATGTGTCAGGTATCTCACTGATGAAACAGCCAGGATAGATCCTACCTAGGAGTACAACACCACCCCCCTTCCCCCCCCCCCCCCCCCCCCGCCATTGTTAGCCAGTGATCTAAATCTTCTGGCTTTGCTTTTCTAGAAAAAGTCTAAGTCTTCTGGTTTTGCTTTCCAGCTCAGAAATGTGGAACCCATCTCTCAGTTTGCACTCAAATCCAGGAGCAGGGAGAGTTATGTTACTGACTGATATCTGATATGAATTCCTTGTTCCTAAGTTTCCAAGCCCTGCCTGCCCCAGTGCAGATGTGACCTGCTGTGGCCAAGAACACTGATACCAGCCAGGGTTTCCACTTCCATCTTTCTCTAGTGCTGTACTCTTCAGTCTGGCAGTTATCTGACATGTCATCAGAGATCTTGCAGAAGATTTTAGAGTGTTGGTTTCTTAAAAAACCACCACATTATTTTCCTGCAGTAATGGGAAGATTTGCCCAAATTCATTATACACTTGACCCAAAATCTGAACAGACTTCTTTTCCATTGTGTCATGTATCTGCAACCCTATAAAAGACATCTCCGCTTTTCCTCCAATTACAGCACTGAGAAATAGAAAGAGTGAAAGCTCTCAGAAAGAAAACATTCTGAGTGTACTTTTACCTTCTTTAGACCTTGTTGCTCATATAGAGTCACTGCATGCTCCCAAAGTGACCAATGCATTTTAATAATCACATGGGGATTGCTTCAAGACTAAATGTCTGGTTTTATATTTTTACTGAAATGAAATACACAATTAACAGTGAATACAAGCAGCAAATGTCTGCAGTCTATTTTCCAGGCTGTTGAGAAATTGGATTTGTCATCTGTGGATTACCTTCCAATCTTCTATTGACTGTTACCATCAGCACTGAAACAAACTTTAAATAATGAAGCAATAAAATTCATTTGCTTTAGCAGTCAAAAAAGCAAATCACAGTAAGGATCGTGGGGAAAGATATAAGAACAAAGTAGAGCACATCATTATGAGTTTATCCATGCACCATCAATACTAGTGCAGTTTGGTTAGCCAGTATTAAGGAGCATGTGGCAGGATTAAAAAGACTCAGTCAGAGCAACAAAGATGAGCAAAGTTACAGCAAACTTCCAGCTCAGGAAAGATGAAGTCAGGACTCCTCAGACTGGAGATGAGGCTGATAGGAGGAGGTGTCATAGCTGGCTATCAAACCACAAGTGGCACAGCTGCAAGTGGTGGCCCACAAGCAACAGGATGAGACATCACCTGAATCTTTCCAGAGCAGACATAAGGACAGGATTTCACCTGCTGGGTAGTTACACCACAACACTTCTTACCATGGGACACTGGGATGGGTGTTGAATATTTTCATCAGCTCAAAGGAAGATAAACTAGGTTCATGAAAAATAAATTTGTTGAAGGTTGCTAATATAGAGACAGTGGATTCATCTCATGGAATTCCTGTGCTGTGAATAGTTTGGTGCTGGAGGAGTGCTTAGGAGCAATTGTTGCCTAACAGAAAGAAACAAATATTACTTCTGCTAGTAAATAAGGTAATCTTTCATGCAAATCAAAATCTGATAGCATTTGTCTAGTGATGAATAGAAAAAAAAGTTAATTCATATTATATGCATGCGAACATATGCATGCTTGGATAGCACGCCCTTGAGCACCCTTCTGATTTGTTATCACAGGGTCCCAGAATACTTCAGCTACATTTATTTCCATATTTAATCCTTCCTAATACCCTTGGCTAGACAGGATTATCAGGTGCTGAAAACACTTTGTGGAAGGAAAAGATTTTGTTGTGTCTTCGTTCATCTATTTGATGTACTGATTTTCATAAGACTGCCTGGATATTTACCCGGTCCACATTTAGGTAGCAGTAGTTTCATGGACTAAGTATTTGTGCATATAATGTAGAGCAGAGTGGAGAGCCAAGAGTATTCTATTAGCTAGAGTCACAGCTTTTCACAGGGCCTGGTACCAAACCAATCCACATGCCTTGTCTCCACAGTCCAATCTAACAAGCTATTGTGTCTTCCTGCTCCATGTTCAAGGAAACAAGGACTACGATAGCCTTTTCCAGATCAAAAGCAAGCTTCCACACTGAATGCTTTGGTGTGATTAACTCTGTAGTTACACAAACAGGTAATCATATCCACGATTCATGGACTTGCACAAAATAGCAGCACTGCAATTAATCAAACATTTTAGAGATGAGTTTGTCGCCTACTTGAATTACTGCATCGCTAAAGATCTAATATGGTCAGATCAGGTGCTTTTTTGTAATATGAGGATTATTACTCTGTACATCTGTTTGTGCAGACAACACAGTCTGCAAGAAAATCAGGTAATCTATATTCTCTTTACTACAACAGTTAAATGAGCAAGCTAAACTTGGCTGAAACTTTTCGTACATCTGCATAATTGGTCTGTGTGTAGCAGGGAAGGCAGGAGGAAGCATTTTCAAAAAGCTTCCTGCAAAATCTGGCAGTACCACTGTAAGAACTGACCACATAGTCTGAACACTGATTTTAGCTTGCAAGCTCAAAGGTGAGGGGGGGGTACAGGGTAGGGCCATTAGCTGCCCCCTCTTTGGAAAGCAGCAAGGCCAGGCTTGTGCAAGTCAAGGCTATTGAAAGCTAATGGGGGCTGTTATACCACATGTTGCTAGCAAGTGCCGAAGTACACTTAATGTTTCAGCAAGGACTAAAGCTAGTTACATTTACTGAGGAGCATGAAAAACTCAACCAGCCATTACAGAGTACTTAAGATACAAAAATTTAGGCTTTTGGCTTTTATCAAGAGCTGATGGCAATAATTTATTAAGAGCTGGTGCCCTGGGCTACCCATCCACTCTGTCCAGAGGAACACACATCAGGTAGGATCTCGAATTTCTAGGAGTTCAGCGAAGTGGTTCTGACTTCATAAAATTTGGCTGCAGTTTAGCCTGACTAGGAGGAATTGGTCACTTTAAACCAGAAATAGGAGCAGATAAAAGCACGTGCAAATGCATCTTTCCTGGGCTGTTTGCTGGTGAGGTGGGAAACATGGCTGCTGCTGCTTTCAAATGTCTGTCATTTTTGCTCTGCTTTATTTTTAATTAAACCTTGAGTCCTCAATTAGGGCTAAAAGGACTTGACAAAGAGAAATGTAAATCACCAATTTATGATGAAACTGCTTTTCAGCTTTCAGGGCTGTTCTTTCTGTATGTTGAAAGCATCAGTTCTGCAAAGGCTGCAGTTGACAAATATGTATGTGTAAAGTGCTTTAATCTGCCTGTAATCATAATGTTTATCAAAGAAGAGTTCTGAGGAATTTTCCTCTGATGTTCTCTTTATGCAATGAAGATAAGATTTTGGATTAAATAAATACAGCTCTTAGAGTAAAAAAGAAGCTTAATTTGAAAGACCATGTTACTGATACTGAGAATTTGCCTACACTCTATTAAATTAATCAGTGAACCTCCTGCTACTTTTTTTTTTAATTGATCCTTTTTCCAGATATTCAGAAGAAATCTCTTGACCTTCAAGAAAAATTAAATAAATAGCTTGGAGAATTATGCTCACAATTTTTGTAATAACTTTTAGTTCCATAGCATTGAGTAGAATACCTGAGAATTGGACTGGAATGCCTCACTTGTCAACAAAATGCTTGGTCCTGCTACTGCTGCAAGGCACTCTTCTTTTTCTTGGGTATGATGGACATAAACAAGACAAAAACCTTATGCTGTTAACCAGTGGTGTGTCATGGCAATGTTTGGCAGCTCCTATTATACGTTTCAGCATTGCTTAGATCAGGTGAGTGAAAGAAAGAGTTTTAGTGGAATTCCATGGGGAAAAATACCAGTATTAACTTTTGTTCTGTTTTATCTGGTGGGATCCAGGGCAAGCTCAGAAATAGTTTATTAATGAATATAAATGGGATTTATTCACAGGTTTGTAGAAGTTCTCGCTTACCTAAAAGGAAGTGGTAAATACTGTAGCATTAGCGATCTGAGTGCCATTTTGATGCATGTGGAATTTACCCTACTGAGTTGCAAGAATTTGTCAATTTTCTTGAAAAGCCATGAAAATGAGCTGAACTCAACAATATTTACAAAGATTTGTCAGTAAGCCTATGTATTTTTATTTTTTATATATTTTATTGTCTCAGAAAAAAAGGAACAGTGATTCTACCCCATAAGCATCATAAGTGTGAGCACTTTCATGCACTTAAAGGAGACAGAGGACTTCCTTCAAAGAGGAATTGTCCTGTGTTTTTATAGTTTACAAGATTATGTATTAATTTGGGTTGTTTTGTTTTCTGTTTTGAAGCTTGTTTCCAGAAACACATGCTTTTCCAACACAAAGTTGCTGACATTCTCAAGTTAGACACATATCTTTGTGATGCAAGATCACTGGGCTTCAGCCCCAGGCAACTCCCCATTACAGGTCTATGTGCCAACTGGTCTGAAGCTCTTCCATTCTCTCCCACTAGGGCTCTTTTGTATTCTGTAGAACACTTAAATACTGATAGACGTGGAAAATAGAATATCTTGATTCTAGTCCATACTCTCCTAAAAACTGGACAAGTTTGGAAATTGGAAGGGAACAAAATGGTTTAGGGACCTTCATGTTGTTATTTTGTGATTTCAAAGGGGATGGGTAGCTTGTAAAGGAGAAGAGAAGACAAAATGTATTGGTCTACTGGTTTTTTCTCATACATCTTTCCTTAAATTGCTGTACAAAACCTCTGGGCAGACAGTTCAGAGCACATTGACCTTCCACACAGAAAACCTTCTGCAAGCAGATATTGACTCTGATATGTATTTGCATACCCTGTTTGGGGGCCATGTGTAATCTTTTAATGGGTAATTGTCTTGTGCTTGCCTCTTAAAGCATTTCTGGTGTAGAGCTGTGCCCTGGTTATGCCCTTTTGCCTTGGAGCTTGCCTCATAAGCATTTACAACTCTGCAAAGTGCATAGATATTATGGGTGCTTTATTTTGCAAACACTTTGTATTCACTTGGAAAAAGCATAAAGCCCTGGGGATGGAAGCTTCTCTGTGGATTTTTTAAACAGCTGGGGACAGCAGTGGTGGAGGCTTGGGGTCCCACACATGCCCAGCTGCCCAAGGGTGAGAAGAATCAGCCGTGCCATCTGCTGGGGGAAGCTTTGCATCATTTTGCAAATGATATTATGTTTTAAGTACAACACAACTGTCAGTTTCTATGCCTTCAAGCTGCTTTTAAAAGCAGCATTTTCTTTACTGACTGCTGCATTATTTGAGATCCTGTTAATTGCTTCTGTTTGATGGAGATGGCTCTTCTACATCTTCACTGTATCTCAAAGTTTGTCTTCAAAGGTGAAGCTGGCTCTCCTGTCTGGGTAACACCTTCCTAATATTTCACAGTCATGTCAGGATATAAGCATGGCTCCACAGCAAGTCCTGGTATCCCTGTGTTGCTGCTGTTGTTCAGATGGCAGAAAGAATACTTCCTTTGAAACACTGTCTCCATGCTACACTGATCCTGTTGCTTTGAAGGTGATGAACTGTGCAACTCTGAGCATACTTGTGCATGGCTGAAAGACTTTTCAGGAAATTCAGGAGACACGTCTGATTCTGTAATGAGCTCATTCTTCAGACTAAACTGGAGCTTGTGCAAATCTCATCCTTTAAGGACCCACTTCTTAGTTATTATAAAATCCATGTGGTTGCTGTTACTGAAGCAGCACATGTACAAGCTTATTGTCTGGATCTCATCTCTGTTTATGTCTCACTTATGTTTAATCAAACTAAATCCATCCCCCTGGGAATCATCAATGGTTCAAAATACTCCCTGTCAGACCAACCTGCATTTTCCATGAAAAGATTGTTTAACTGGTATTGATAGTTTTACAGGAATTTTGCAGTGGCTAATTGAAAACGGAGCTATCCTCAAGCATCTCTACTGGCTCTTCTATTTTCAAAACATAAGTCTAGCATGGATTTTTTTCTTTGTGGGTAAGAGACAAGAAAAAATTTACCTTCAGGACAGTGTCCCCTCCTTCTCCATCCTCTTCCTACCCAAAATTGTGCCTGTGAAACTGAAATACACTGAATTCTGATAGCATTTAGAGGATCTGGGTTGCATCAGTCTGTGATAATTACTTTCCCAGTGTTGCTCAAGGATCAAATCAGGTGAAAAAGGGCTTTTGACAAACAAAGAATGTGTGATGTGAGCAGCTGTGAGGCTGTGGGTGCAATTTATTTTAGTGCCACCAGCCAGACATTGAGACCTGTTTGTGTGGTACTTCAAACAAATCAAGACTTAAATCAAGATGAGTTGCTGCTTTACAGCAGTCAGCAACCCTCAAAATTCTACATTAAGGAGCCAAGCACAAGACATGTTTGTCTTGTCCTGGAGTCCATAACTTGCTCTGCAAGTGCTCACTGCATTATTTCCAGTGCCAGCCACTGTTAAGAATGGCATGACTTGTTTAGTGTCTGCTGCTTGGTTCAGCAGTGTTGTAACCTAGAAGTGACATTGCCATGACATACAGAGCACAGTAATTCTTACACTGATCCATACACTCTGACCATATGTTAGCCCTGGACTTAGCACTGAATACTAGGGCTCTAAATAGCAGTGTTTGCTTCCCCTTACAGGGTGTGATGGTGGGTCTGCAAATCACACTTCTGAGTGCAGATAACAAGGTTCTGCTGTGAATTCTTACAGATCTGGCTTTCGTGATTATCCCCAACAATTTGAAAAAGATTGGTAATTGCTCATATTTATAAATTCTTCAGTGAACAGTGCAGTGAGACTTCAAGTGATATTTAAGAAACTAAATCAATATTGTAGTAGCACCTCTTCAGCATTCTTGTCTTGTGTTAGGCAGAAAACAGTAAGCCTGGCTATAATAAACATGCACGCATGCTCAAGGCTATATTTGTATCAAGTAAGTTGTGATTGCTCTTGGGAGAATATTCAGCACAATATGCACTCCCTCTTGTACAGCACTGTGCTGAATGTGTCTTACAAATCCACCGCATATAGGTTTGGTGATATCTTGCTTTATTTAATCTAATAATCCTAAAACTCCTTCTGGATCATATCATCTTTTATTTTAGTCAAATTGTGAGGATTCTAGAAAGGGTAGTCTATTTGCACAGCTATTGTGAGGCATCAACTGATTCATGTTTAAATAGCTCATATTTTGGTTTGTTGGTTTTTTTGGAGGTTTGTTTTTTTTTTTGTAGGCCATGGATCCTTCTTTTCCTCAACTGTTCCGATTCTCCCACCAGGATTTTATGACCATCAGAACAGTAAAACCAAATTCCTGTCAGTAAAGCTGAATCTCAGCTGGTTAATTCATAAGGAAAAATGAAGCTGGATTAATGTGGTGATACAAAAGCTTTTCATTTACCTATCTTGTTCAAAAATAAATAAAATTCCTTCATGAGCTTGGTGATACAGAATGTGGTCCTCTTTGCTGTCATAAGCTTCTTCAAACTTCCAGCTCCTACTTGCTCTACTAATCACTCCTCTTCATGGTCATGTTTGGTTACACTCATTGAGTCTGTCTGACAGAAACAGAGAAGCTTCTCGTTTGATTTGCTCTTATTTTCTTAATAATAAAAAAACCCAACCAGTACAACCACAAAACACCAAAATCATCTAAAAATGAAGAGCACTTTACTGTTGTTCCCAATGTCTGTTTACGACCTTTCTTGTAAGCATGTAGCAGGTTGATGCTGGCTGGGTGCCAGGTGCCCACTCAGTTGCTCTATGACTGCCTTCCCCACTGGGATGGGGGGAGAATAAGATGGAGAATGATGAGAGGATGAGATAAGGCAGTTTTATTACAGAAAAAAGAAAGAAATGAGTGGAGATCTGCACGCACAAGAGCTATAGAGGACAAAGATCAGTCTCTGCTTCCCATCAGCAGCGATGTTGAGACACTTCCTGGGAAGGAGGGCTTCAGCATATGTAATGTTCCTCCAGAAGGCAAACATCGTAAACTTAGGAATGCTCCCCCTTCCTCCTCTCTCCCTTAGCTTATATATCTGAGCTGACATCATACGGTATGGAATATCCCTTTGGCTAAGTTGGGCCAGCTGGTCTTGTTGTGTCCCCTCCCAGGATGTTGCCCTTTGGTGGGGGAAAGAATGTCAGAGGGACAGCACTGCTCGGCAGTAGCCAAAACACTGGTCTGTCATCAACACCCTTCCAGCTATCAGTGCAAAGCACAGCACTGTGAGGGCTGTGAACTTTACCTCAGTCAGACCCAATACAGCATGACCTTTCTAATCCTTGTCTGAAAGAACAGCCTGTTTATACCCAGAGATGGAACTGACCTTGGCTGCAGCATTGCAATTACAGGGTGTCTATGCAAAATTCTGGTCACTGGCCATTTTCTTACCTTTGCAGGGCAGAATTAACACTACAGTGTCAGCTTGATGTTAATGACTCAAATTGCCTGTAATGAAATGAAAGATATTTTGCATGACCTTGTTGGCCAGGGTGAATAGCAGAAAAAAGAAGGCAAATCTGTGATATATGTTGCCTCACTTGTTTCTACAGGTCCCCTTGGGCTAAATTACTGCAGTGATGCAGTCAGCTTTCTTCACCATCATTAGCAGTGCTGAAAACCTTCTCATTATGACTATCTTTACGGGGCAAAGGTGGTGTTGAGCAAGTGTTCATGTAATGTTTAGTGTGGCTGACAATTGCAGAATGCTGGTGCTGCCGTAAGTGTTCAGCTTGTTCCAGGTTCTTTCACCAAGACTGACTTCAAACGTTGAAATGGGAACCTGTATAGCCAAACCGACCGTTTTGGAATATCCTTTTCTAGTCACCATTGATGACTTAAGATTTAGCTTTTATATTTTTCAGATCCTGTACTGCATTAGTGTATAACTCTGAGCTTCGTATAGAGTGTTAGTAAGTTCTCTTCACAGTTTGGTCAGACAAAAAAATCCTTTCTCAGATGCGAACCAAGGTAATTATCTCAGCCTCAGGCCCAAAAAGTATAAACAAAAGTGAATTGTGGGGGAGAACACTTGGGGAATGTGACTTCATTACCTGAAGCTGTAATTGGAAAATTAACCCCTGATATGCTAATAGACCAAACTTGTATCAGTCTGAAAAACAAGTGACTGTTGTCCTTCTTGGGTGTAGCCCCTGTGAGGCTCTTCCACTGCCCAAGGTGTACCCTTTGAAGGCCTTTCAATAAATATCTGCTTTATTCTCTAACTCTGTCTAGCCTCTGTTCTAGATAGCCTCTCAAAGGCATCAGCATGAGGCCCAGATGCCGTTTGTGGTGCCAAGTTTGTGGTGCCATGATGGCAGTGTGGACAGCATCTGAAGGAGAAACCGTAGTGAGAGCAGCCTAGAGTGGTGCCAGGCCTCTGTGCAAATAGGACTGAGTGAGTGCATGCAGGACTGGCTGGCTGGAGAGAAAGGGACCCATGGAGGACAGTGACAGCAGGTCATTGCTGCATTACCATCTGGGCAAGGAAAGATGAGTGTTACAGCTGTGCTAGATACGTACTGGGAATGTATAAAGGATCTGGGAGCAGGGCTGTCCATGCCTAAACACTGGGAATAGGTGGGTTTAGTGGAGGAGGGGTGTGCATGGGAAAGCAAGCCTCAAAATGCCTGCAGTTAGCAATGATGATGCACCAGAGGCCCGAGTGTGCTGTGTTGGTCATGAGACCTCCTTCCTGTGAGGTTAAATCCCAGGGGTCACTGTAGGCTTGAATCCTCACCAGCTTCCTCCATCAGCAGACTTCTCCCTGTGATTCACAAGCACAGAACAAAAGCCTTCATGGTATATTCCCCTTTCCTGCACAGCACTGTCATCTCTTGTCTTTTGTGTGAGTTCATACACTTGCAGACAGTGAAAAGGGAAGTCCAGGCCATTCCAAAATGTGTGATGAGAAGCAGACCTGGCTGTCAGTGATCCTCTATCCAAGAAAATTAATAACTTGAAGATCATGTAGGGGATACTGACACTAACAGATTTTTTTTTAAGTAGGTGAATAAACCCCTGAGTCTACAAATAGATGAGGAAAAGGGCAAGAAAAGTGAATGACTTGGCATTATCCATAGAAAAAGAGGTATGGGACTAGGTATTGTAATTTCTAGTTCCTAACCTGGTGTTTGGTTGTCTGGACTACACTTCCCTCTGGTTCCCTATGTTGAATTTCATTAATTTAATTACTTCAACGACAATAGCAGCGAGGCCTTAGATTAGGGTTTCCAGGGACAGTTGAGGGAGTCAGAGACTCACTGCTGGTTTCCAGAGTGATTTGGTTGGTTTTGAAACCAATTAGAAAGGTCAAGATTTCAGTTACTTATAAATGGTGGCTATGGAGATTTCAAGTTCCTTTATTTGCCTCCTGCTTCCAAAGTAGGAGTAAGAAGAATTATGTGGATCCTGGTCAGGCTGTCAGTTGATTGTTATGGTTTTTGGCACTTGCATATAACCACTGAGTTCCTTTATAAATATGTATCTATGCCTCCTGTAATTTTCAAGACAACTAAAAATAAATGTAAAAGTATGAATCATGTGACGGGTACAACAAAATCACAGTATGACCTACTGGATCCATGTCTTGCACACCTCAAAATGTGCCAATACAGGTAAGGCTAAAAATCAGAAACTCAAAAAGGACTCACTGAGGATCTACCGACACTTTGGGCAGGGGAAAGGACAGTTTGTGACTGCATGAATATTCACAGTGAGGGGTGAGGCAGAAGATGGTTTTCCCTCTTCATCAGTCTAATTGTATGGGTTTCCACCTGTGTCTGCTACAGAAGAAATAGCAGCATGAGTAGATCATGCAGACATAGTATAGGTCCCCCTTTATTTTCCTGGGTATGGAAGGCTTTACAGTGCATCTTAGAGAGAGCCAAGCTGGGACCTGGGTCAGCCTGTCACCACTCTGAAGGAGCTTGATGGGAAGAGTGAGGAGACTGCTTGAACCATAGAATATAGTGCATAACATTTTCCCTCATCTTCATATAAGTGTTTAATGAGTCATGTATGCAGTTATACCGAGGCATACAAACCAAATACACATGCAGCAGGTTCAGACTGCACCTCTCCTTCAAACATGCAATGTCAGTGTAAAGCATGAGAATTGAGACTTACAGCTGAAACCTTTGCCATTAGCATGCAGAGGAGTTCCAGTATCATCAGAGTTCCCTGTGCTTTGTCTTACCATAAATGAATCATGAATAAAACATTCTGAGTCATGGAGAAGAGTGCAGCTCCGATAATTGCAAGTGATTGATGTAAAGGTGGCATGGCAACACCAGCAGTTCCATCCTGCTGTAGGACATGAGAGTGACAGAGAAACAGTAATGCTGGCTCCACCAGCAGACCACCTCAAAAGTTGTCTGCCTCCACTGAGGCACGTGTGCACCTGCAGACATCCCAGCTCTGCTGGGGTGTTTGACTGGGAGTTTAGGTCCATCCCAAGACTTGGCTGGAGAGCTTAGAAAATGCCTTTGTAATGCAATTCCTCTGTTGACATTTGTCTTTCATCAGGAAGTTCTGTCCAGCATTGAACAGATTTGCCTCAACACAAAAAATCATACATGTAAACATTTATTCATGTTTGCAGAACTGCAATTAGAAAGAGGACAAAACTGACTTTGAGAAAAAGAATCCTTTCAGGATTTATGGAAAGCTGTGGTCATTTACCACATGCATTGTGCCCTTGGAAAAGATGGTACTATCCATCAGGAACTGTAGTGAAACACACCACCTCTAAAGATTTTCTATAGGGATAGGGACACTAATGGCAGAAGAAAGAGGACACATATAGGAAAAGGAAAGCAAAGCATCATTTCTGAGTTTGCCCTTTGTATGGGGTTCACTCTATGAAGAAAAATCTTCTGCTTCCTCATTTACTTCTATTATGGGTGGCCTGCAAAACAGGCACAAAAATACAGCATGCACATGTCTGTTGTTCCAGCTGCAGCTCTCATTAGAAAGATCTAACCATATACTTGTTCAAGTTACTTTCTAAACCCATCGTGATTAGTATTGTGTCATGTTTCTTTGAAGCAGCCTGCTTCAGGTCACAGAGTGTAATTAAAGGCAATTAATGCAATTACTCACATTTGTGCTACTGATAATGCTCCAGATGCCATTACAGCGCTGTGCCTCCTGCTGCTGGTCCTCACAGGCTGTGCCTTTATGTTCTCCTAGTATTGTCATTGTGGTTAAACCAGGGGGCTGAAATTGAGAGTACAGTTTATTGCTCCTAACTCCCTTCTCTCTGAAAACTTCAAGTGTGCTAGGCAGAGCCTAAACTCATTAGTTTCTTCACTGACTGATGAAGAGTAAGAAAAAAAGTGAAGATTGCCATAGAATATTATCATAGTTGAAAGACTATAAAGAAAATATATGAAAAAGTGTGTTTTATAGTAGTCTGTTCTACAACTAAACATATACTAAATATGCTGATTTCCTCCAATGAGTTTTATAATTATGGAGTAAATTTTCAAAGGAACTATAACTTGAGGCAGTAAAATCTGAAAGACTTGAATTAGCTGTGAACTTCAAACTTTTCCTTTGCAATCCAGCCCTGCTTTTCCCTTTTGTCTCAGCCATTGCCAAGTAATTTACAGTTCAAGAAAGGCTAATGGAGCTATAAACAAAGCACAGTGCCTCTCACATTTCCTTTATTGGGCTGAGGTATGAAAATAGCCACTGCTTCCAGAGAAGGGCACACATGTAATGATAGAAATACCTCAAGTCTCCTGCTTATCTGCAGAACAAGTACAGTATAAACCATCTTCCATCTTCATTGGGGCTTGCTTAGAGGTCTGAAACCTACCTGAATTCACTCCCTGCTCTCTAGGTTTATATTTGTAAAGTGAGTGTTAGTTTACTGGGATGATTGTTAAACTCATTAAGTCTCTAAAGAAGGATTGACTACTGTAAGCTTGATTTTAAAAGCTGTCTCAGATAGATAGTGAGATATCTTTGGATCCCCTTGTGAGCCTGTCAATCACTGCAAGCACATTAGAGTTCAACATTTCCCACTTGCACCAGCATGAAACAAAAATATCTCATCTGAGCTGAATGGTGTTGGAACAGTTTTATAGCAATGCAGCTGTGACTGAGTTCATTAGCACCAGGTCAGGGCTGCCTCCCGTTCTCCTGGGCCTTTCTCAAAATGCAGGTTCAGCAGTGCTGGAGCCTGGGCAAACAGCACTGTCCTGCAGCAGCTGATGTCTAGAAACACAGCCTGTCTCCAGGATCAGATTCTGCTGCTGCTGCTGGGACAGGGGCTTGGGGTGGTCCAGGAAAGCTGAAAGCTTTGGCAAAGACGGCTTAGTCCATTTCCCTTCTTCCCATGGAAGTGGTTGCAGTAAAGGGGAGTCTGTATCCTTGGAAAATGCAGTAGGATCCATATAATGCATTGTTAGAAGAAGGCTAACTATGAGCAGATGCTGGTAGCTGATGGTCAGAAACACTGCAAGCAGGGTGTTTTAGTGCATGCAGGGGTGGGTATTTCAGGACATGAGTGCAAATGAGCAGAGGTCAGCAGCCTGCATGTGCACCTGGCAGTTCACCCCCCTGTTTGCTGAAGCTGTGTTTACTGGCTCTGGGACCTTACAGAGCAGGCAGTCCTGTCAGACACAGGCTCTGGTGGAAAGCTGAGGCTGATCTTCAGCTCTTTAGTAGCCTGCAATGTATAGGCTGGGTTACCAGCCAGAGGAAAATCTTTCCATACTGACTGTTCATGAGCCCTGATGTTAAGCATTTGCATCTCAGCTGACAAGAGCCATGGCTTGATTTTTAGGTCTGCTCAGAAATACCACTGTTCAAAGCACAGCAGAGTTGTGTACCCCTCACAGCTCAGGGCTCCTTTCATGCACCTTCCTGACACCAAACCTGGACTGTTTTTTCACTGAGAGTGTGGCTCACAAGCACTTTGGATGGGTGCTTTGGCTACAAAGGCAAGTCAGAAATCAGAATCCTAAGACAGAAATTAGTAGTTCTTTATTAAAAGGGAAACATTGTCTACCAACAGAGGGCATTGTTTCATTTCTGCTTTCTACAGTTCATACAATGTCCAGAAACCCTCAAGACTTTCACCCTCTGTATAGTTTCTCCTATCCAGCTTCATAGAGTGTATCAAGCATAAATCAGATATGCAACTACTGTTCTCAGTTTAATTTCCCCTCAGCTGCCCCACTTGTTCCAATCCCATTTCCCTCCAACCTACAGTGCTCGAGTGGACTAAGGCATCCTCAGATGGGGATTGGCACCCCTGGCCAGCCCAGCAGCCCCACAGCAAAGAAGATGTCCCTCTATATGTGATCATGAATGTCACCGTAAGTGTCATTGTAATATACAAGTGAGCTGGAGCTTTCCTACTGAATTCAATTACACCTTCTTGTGCTATTTATAGCACATCCACTACAGTGATGTGACTATTGGGAAGGACAAGGTAAGAAATAACATGCCACTGATGAAGGTGAGAGCCTTAATACAACTGAAAATGGGCTGCCCTGGCAGGCTTGATGAACGCAAGTTACTTTCCATGAAATAACCACTACACCTTTCACAAGAGTGCTCACTGTGCCATCATCCACTGCATCAGGTCTGTGGAGCTTTGCATTACTTTGCATCTTTTGATGACTATGGCACAAGCATGTTTGTTTGGAGTATGTCCTTGCAGCCATGCCTCCAAACACAGAGGAGATCCCCTTTGAGCAGTGGCTATAGAATAACCTCCATCTGAACCTCCACTGTTTTGGGCTAATTGGTGTGAGGTATGCCAGGGCTCTGTTTCAAATGGTGCACATCCTGGTTGTTGGGGAAAATGAAAACTAGGAAGATGAGACACTTGAGTATTCCTGAGTCCCAGAAGTCTAATCCCATGTTCTTATGTCAGAAACATAAGATAAGATTTGAAATATTACCTTAACGAACAGTTTATTTTATGCTTTGATCTCTATCCACAAAGCCATTTAGTAGACAAAGTTCTGTTAACCTGAGCCTTTGTCTTCATGTTATTGTTGTGAGGCCCCTGAACACTCTGGTGCAACCTGTCTGATAGAGCATACAGATGAAACCAGAACAGCCAGAGCACAGTCTGACATGTCCTTAATGTCACCACACTCTGCACAGGTGTTTATATGACAATGATGATGTTTGGTGTCCAACTCAGAGAGAAAGAGAGGATAAGGAGGACTTGTGGTTACAGCAAGAGGAGGAAGAACTGAAGGTGTACAGGGTGTGCTGTTAGCAACTATCTCTGGTCAGCCAGTTCTGCTGTGTGAACTGAGATTTGAGCTACAGCTCTGGATTTTCTTTGTCTGCCTCTGAGTCACTGCGAAACACTGACAGGCACCTCTGATCTTGATTTGCCACAGAAAAAACAAGCTGTTTGTTCTCTTGGCTCTGTAATGTACTTTGGATTTGACCTGGAAAGTTCATCTCTGGTAGAGAAAGACTCCTTCATTGCCTGGTATTTGTGGTGAGGTTTTTTTTATGATGATACAGTTACCAATCATACAGAAACTTCAAAAAAATTATCCATGAATTGCAGAGATGAATCACCAGAGCTCTGAGTAGGTGTCCATTTACAGGGCTTGCCTAGTGATCAAATAAACTAAAATCTCTTGCTCCATTACTTCTGATTCATCTAGTTTCTCAGTGGGTAGTTATAAAAATTGTAATTTAAAATATTTATTGTAACACTGTTAAATGCATTTAGTAGTTTATATTTGTAGTTTGTAGTTTGATTTCAACACTGAAAATCTCTAAAAAACTTTGTCTATTGGTGCTCCCTAGTGGTGAAGTTTTCCTTCAGTAGAGCTGGAGGAATTTCACTAATTACTGTGCAATTCCATATCTTAATTGATTCAAGTCACCTAAAAAGCTTCTTTGGAGATGTAAGGTCATTCACACATTGCAGATTTGCAAGACTGAGCTTTCATGTAGCACAGGGCCTCTATGATGTGAAAAATGTACATTGCAGGAAAGAAAATCCGTTTTTCCCCCCAGGCTTTGTTCATTCCAGTCCTTAGTGTTAATGTGCTACATGAACTGTCCTAAATAAGATGAGATATGCCATTTGTATTCCATTTCCCACCCTGTGTCTGACAGAAGGCCAGGCACCAATGCAGTGTGCCTGGAAACCCCACAGCACATATCAGCTCTTACCAGCGAAACAACTGTACGCAGCCACAAACCACAGCTCTGTGCCTCATGGAAACTGCCAGTAATGCTGGGCAAAACTGACTGGTTCACATTCTGCAGAGAAAGGAAATTTGTCCCAGTATAGGCCCTGGAGAAAACAGCAGAGCCAGCGAATCACAACCTTCTGCACAGAAGCAGAGTCTGAATGAGCTGGGAAGGGGTATTCTGGTGAAGGAGCACAGGTTAGGGGCACACCCAGTTCCCTTCGACTTTTCCCAGTGAAGTGTTTAATCATCCCATTTAAGATTCTGTTTTAATCCAACATGGTGGTTTACTTTGATTGAGAAACTTGTTTGATAGTAATTATCATTGTTTATCAAGGATCCTTATTGCTTTGCAGTGTTGTTTTTGAAGTTTTTCTGTCCTTTTGTTTTTCTGTCAGGCAGGATCTTCCAATCTTATGTTTTCTGTGTTACCTCTTCCAGGAAGCTGAGATCTACAAGCAAACTGGAAGGAAATTGAAATAAGTCTGTAGAACCTGTAAAAGATTCCAGTTTCTAGTAGCTGCCTTATGTACACACACTACTGGGCCTTCTGTCCCCATGCAAGAAAGGCCAGCACAGCAGATGGCCCCTGCAGGCGCAAGGCGTGCTTCCAGTGGCCTGGAACAGAGTCTTTCCCCAGTGCACTTTCCATGACTTGAGTCAGCTTCTGAGAGGTGGTTCCCAGGGAGCATTAAAACCCTGTAGGCAGGCAATACACATGCTGCATGCAGCCTCCTTGCTGCTGACAGATGTTGCAGATAACACTGGGGAAATCAGCTGTGGCACAACCTGCTGCCTCCTGCACTCCAGGTATGCTTGCAGGCACTCATGATACCATCATCTGAATCAAGCTGAGTTAGCTGTGTGAAATGACAGGTATTTTTTCCTGTCTTTTATCTAGAATATCTGTTAAGCTACGGGGTACAAGTGCCTCACAGCTCTGTTATCCCTCCTGTTTGATAGCACTCCAGCAGTACCATTTTTCATAGAAGAACTAAGCAGAGATGCAGTGCCCAGCATGTTTTGCTGGGTGATATTTTGGGGATTCCAAGTCTGGTCTTGTTCACAGTCCCATCTCTCTCTCCAGTGCTCCAGTGCCTGTGGGTACCGAGGGAGTTAATTTGCTGAATGACTTAAACAGTGACAGAAAGTAATTTAGGCAGCAACTGCAAACGGAAGACTGTGGCCTCACATTGCCATGTGACAGACACTTTAGGATAAAGTGGTGGTGCCAGCTCATTTGCAGTGATGCTAATGGTCCAGCCATGAACTGTGGGCCAGGCTGATGAAGCAGAACAAGAGCATGTGGCCAAAACGCTGCCGTCCCTCCCCTGCATTCATCTCTCTGTGGCCTTGCAGTAGTGGCTGCTGCAAGCTCCTTGCTATGGTGCAGGAGGTGCTCTCTATTACTGCCAGTATTATGGAGGATGAGTGACTCTCATCTGGGACAGACCACCTCAGACTCTTATTCAAATGGTGCTTCCTTTTGCCTTGAAGGCTGATTTGGAAGGCAGAGTACTGTGCAAAAGGTGGCTGCCTTTCCACCCAGCTTTCATGATGAGGTGATGTGGCTCACTACTGAGTGACAAATGCCTGCATGCAGCATTTCTGGTTGGTTCCAGTCCCCTCTTCTGCTGGTAAGGTGCCTTACAGGCATGGAGCCTGGGATTTACTTTCTCCATAATTTTGGTTCTTCACTGTGAGATAGATGAAAACCACTTTTAAAGTATGTCAGGCCTGGAAGAAGGGGTCTTTATTTTTGATCAAGGGAATGTGTTTATGCTGTAACTGTGCTGGAATAGGGCTGTAGTCATGCTTCTCTGTCTGTGCCATTGCTGGCCTCTCAGCGGGGATAAAATCCAACGTGGCTTCTAAAAGTGAGAAGATTTAAGTTAATTTCCAGGTAACATGTGGGCTAAAGAAGTGACAAGACAGGGTCCTGAAAACAAAGGAAGGTGCTGGGCTGAGGTTTCCCTCCTTGGCTCCAGTCCAACCATTACCATGGGATACAAGCAAGAGGGTAGAAACTCAGCAGAAATTGTTCATGCTGAGTCCTCAGCAGTGAATGTGCACTTCAGAGCTGAATACCCTGAACAGGTCCTAATCCAGAGCAAAACATCCTGAACATATTTTCAGAAGTGGGAGCCAGTTCTGCTTCCTGCTGTCCTGAAATTACCTTGATCCCACCCACACCCACACTCCTCAATATGAAGAAGTCCTTAGTCTTACTGCTGATCCTCCAAATACTTGCAGATTATTAATTAAACTCAAGGAAGCAGAAATTCTGCATATCAGAAAGAATGCCTGACTTTGTTCATTCAACAAAGCAGCTGAAGAGGGAAGCTGATTCCAAACTCTCACTCATAAAACCTGAATCTACTTGTCCAACCCTTGGACATAAATAGTTTTTCTTAACAGGTGCTGCTGTTCCACAGAGTCCTCCATACTGATACAATTCTCTAAGCCTTGACTCTGCTCTTCAGTCCCACATCTTTAGCTCTGCAGTGGCAGCCAGGGAGGAGGCAGAGGCATGGGATCCCTGGTGAAGCAGAGCACAAGCGACAGGTGCCTGGCTGCATGCAGGGCTGCCTGCCACTGCTGTGCCAATGCCAGTGGCACTGCCACCCCTGTCCTCAGACAGCTCTGTGAGGGACAGAATGTATAGGATGTTCTATGTTCACTTTTCTTATTACCACAGGATGTGTCAGAACAGCTCATTATTGAAGCCATTCAGATAGCCTTTGTGCTTAAAGGTGTCTTGTTTTGTTTCAATATCCCTTCTCATGGGGGGCATATATGGAGGAAAACCAACTCTCTGAATTATTAAATTAAGTGCAAGGTGTATTTTCCTCCTATTCAATCCTGATAGTAAATTTTCATCTGCCATGTAGGGGTGAAAGATTTCTCTTGTGTTTGCTTTCAGGAAGATTTTGAGGGGAAAAAATGTCTAGTGAACAGTATCACTTTATGCTCTTAAAACTCCAGATTTTGTCAGAACACAGACAGCTGAAGCTATGTCTGTAAGATCAGTGTGAGGTGAGGGATATAGTGCAGCAAACTCTTGCTATTCGTTATCTGAAGAACTGAAGGTTGGTGGTAACAGTCCACAGATATAAATTTTATGGGACAAGATGAACATCTTTTCTCATCTCTGTACATAGGGAATATGGAAAACACCAGGGGATGTCACATAAATTGAAGAGATGTTTGATTTCTGTTTTGCTTACCTCTCAAAAAATGCTGTGGTGTTTTCCCCCTTCCTTCTTTCTCCTTTGAAGCTGTAGACTTTCTCCCTTGTGCAGAGGTTGGCAGTGAGAACACGGGGAGGGGACTTAAAGATTGACTTGGGAGAATAAGATAGATTTTCTGAGTATGAGGAATTAAATATAGGGTGAAATAGATGAGACATGACCTTGTGAAGCCCAGCTAGAAATGCTGCAGTGTCAGACAGAATACTCACTGAATTTCTTTGAGGTAATATTTCCACATTCTTTGAAAAATTATATTTTATACTGCATTGCAGCAGAGACGAAGAGATGTTATGTTTGTTTTCCTGGAAAAGTATTTCTTGTAGAAATAATGAAACTGAGGTGATAAACATGTACATAAACATTTCCAAAGTCTGGGGACAATAAAATGGCCCCTAAACACTGACCTCTTTGGGCTTCTCCCATTTTCATTCCAATGTTAGTGCTTTGGTCTTTAGAGAATACTGCACCAGAACTTGAGACCAGAGACTCAATAAGGCACAGAAGTTATGGAAATATCTTTCCATGTTGATGCTTTTCTGTGTGAAATCAGTTCTAGAAGGTAACCTGGTTTGTACGAGCCAGCATTTGCCATGTTGCTGACTGAATTTCTAAGTGCTTCTGTCTCTAGCCGACTGTCAGGACAGAAGGTGAACATGAACCCTAGGGTATTGTCCACTGTTTAAGATGCCCTTGAGCTTCCTGTGGTGTAAGGGAAAGATGCACTTATGCAAGTGCTAATCTCTATCCAGGGCAGAGAGAGTGGGATTGTTTTGAAGATAGCCTATAGACAAAACATTTGAGAAGCAGGTATAAAATGCAGAGCAGTCCTTCAGTGACAGGCAGTGAGCTCCCACGCCTATGAAAAACTCCTTTCTTTAGTCACTTTGGTGACAACATGAGTGCCTATTTTGTTGCTCTGGTCCAGACCCTTCATTCATCTCATCACCTTGTCAGCTTGCAGATGAGCTGACAGCCTCCTGGGGCATATCAGCAGCTTTGCCAAAATGTGAGTTAGTCCAAGCAGCACTCTTTGCTGCTGTGGCCCATAAGTTTCAGGCAACTGATTTAAGTTTACATGACCTCCCATCTAAGCATTCAATTTAGATGCAGTCATGGTGTTCTCAAGCCCTGGGTTTAGTGTGAAGTCTACCAGTGCCCATCTCCACCTAATATTTCTGTTAATGCCAAGTGTGGTGCTTACCTGTGAGCTTGTTCTGTAATTACAAATGGCTTTTTTTGTATGACTGCTTTTACACTATGTGAAGTGCCTTTCCTTCCTAATCTTTTAAAATTTAAAAACTCCTTAGTAACTCCTTTTTTTTCTGATATGAAGAAGTAAAAAAAAATAATTTCTCAGCTAGAAGGTTTTAGCCATCTGCATTATATACTATGAACACTGACTTGCAGCTCACAGCTGTGGTTTGTTTCTGCAAGGCTGGGATAAACCAGGCATCTCCTCTTTGGAGTCCTGCTGGGGCTGGAGGGGCTGCCCTCAGTGAGCTGTCAGTGCTGAGGTTTAGAAGATGCTCTCTGGAGGGTAGAAGACAATATTTTTCACATAACTTTAAAAATCCCATCCGGCAGCAATGATAGAGCCAGTGATGACTATTTTGATTTCCTATGACAAATTTACACAATGTAATAAGGATCTGGCAGAACATCACTTTGCTAATTTTGTGCTCAAGTTGTGTAACAACACTTCTTGGCCAAGCTCAGAATTAAAAAAAATCTGCAAAGGCAACTGGAAAATGAAGCTATGCAGGAAGCTCTGAGGGTTTTTTTTCAAAGATATATAGGACCTTGGATCCCGACAAATTGGGAAATATGTTTTAAGGACTCTGACATCTTGACATGTTTCTGGCAGTCCAATGGAGCCAAGGGGGTTCAATGCAGGGTTGTCCTCTGCATGGAATCCTTGATGGGTATTTGGGAGGTCAGGGATTCTATTTCATACAGTAATTATTTTTTCAGGGCAAACTACTTCCTTTTTTTTGTAGCTGCCATTGCTGTTTCTGTCCTGCATGAGTGTATTCTCTCATTTACCATTTCAATCCCTGCCTTGGCACCTCAGTGATGAGGTGGTGCCCATGCTGCAGGACAGAGGCTCTCAGTCCTCGTCTGCTGGCAGAACTTCCCCAGGGTCAGCGGACAGATCTTGCCATCCAGGGCAAAAGGCAAACAGTTGTAAATAACTCAAATGTATTTGGACTTTTGCTTTCTCTCAGAGCCCCTCTTTTGTGGAAATGGTGCAGCAGACTGGTTATTTGCCTTAGCCTGGACTCTGTCTCCTGTTCCCTTGTGAAAGCAGTAATGAATTATAAGCATGAGCCCTCTTAACCAAATTCTCACTCTTTTGCTGTCAGACTGAAGGCAGAGAGGTTGTGCAGCTCTTTCAGGCAGCACAAGGAGACCTGCAGAGCATTAAGCCACTATGGCCTAACGCAAATATACTTTGATTCCTCTTGGCTCATCCTGGGCAGCTGCATTTGTACAAAGAAGTGCCTCTCCACACTTCTATAGAACACATCTCCTTGGAGGTGCAGGTGCAGAGACCATTTTGTTCTGAGCACTCCTCCCACCAGATCAATTTGCCTTCATTAAAAGATAACCAAATCAAACAAAGCCTCTGGCCTCTCATTTGAAAGACTGCAGCAAACCACACCAGGGTCACATGAGTCTGCAGCATACACTGACTTTTCAGGTAACAATCTTACAGTAAGTTAAAAAGGAGGATTTGGTTTTTTTGGTTTGCTTCAGTGCATACAGGTTACAAGACCTATGGAGAAGTGTTCTGTGGGGTTTGTTTTGTTGTATTTCTTTAAAATGTTGAATTACTCTCTCATATGCTAATATTTATATGGCTTCTGATGCACCAATGAGTTGGTGTTTTTCTCACAGATGAGAAAAACCACAGTGATGGAATGAAGCAAGTAACTGTTGCTTCATCTCTTTTCCAAGCTGGCATTGTTGGTGCAAGAAGCCAGGAAGACAGGTAAGGAAAAAGAAAATATGTGTCTCTTCTTGGTCCACTGGCAAGACTGCTACTTTTTCTGTCTTACCATATTTTGTATTTGATTATACTTAAATCTCTGTAAAAGGCTTGTTTGTTGATGTGCTTTCCATGTAAAAAGTGCTGCAAGTTCTCACTGAACAGCAATGTGAAGACCTAGTGCCTTTCTTTTTTTAAGGGAGGAAGCAATGGTTGGATTTGATCACATTTCATTATTTTCAGCAAAGCATAAAAGTCATAATAGCATATATGGCTAAAATCCTAAAAAAAAAAAATCGCACTATTCATTTCAAACTAACTATTTTGGAGTATTGTTTTGAAATAAATACTTTGGGTTTTAAATGTTCTGTTGGGTTTGGGGGGATTTTTGAGGTAAACCAAATTTATAATGCTCTACTGTAACAGCCTATCAGATTTTGTTTCGATTCAACCTCATGATGAGGTTTGCATTTTTTAATTCATACAAGTTTTCTCTGGAAAATATGTGTTGGGTTTTTGTGTGTGTGTGTGTTTTTGTTGTTGTTTTTGGGTTTGGTTTGTGGTTTTTTGTTGGTTTTTTTTTTTAGTTTACCAAATATTATTACTTCTTAAAGACTGCCTATAACCTTCTGTCTTAGCAAATAAAGTTTGATTGACTACTGGAGTGAGAAACAGGCTAGATGTTCTGTTTCTACTGCTGGTGGAAAACTCAGGTGAGCTTTGAATAGTGATGGTTTGCAGTTTCAATAGGCTAGTCAAAACTTTGAGGAGGGCAAAGTCACGGCAATAAAATACTTATGCAATGGGAGTTTATAGGCATGTGAAAATTAATTGCTTACAGGCTAATAGATGGAGCTGCCTAGTCTTAAGGTCTTGTTTGTTGTTTTACATACTGTATAGAAAGAACTCTCATACTTTTATTCTTATTTCTAGAAAATATTTTTGAGACTATTTCTAAGTAATGAAGAACAATAACAGATCTTTATTTGTCACATTCAAAATAATTTATAAGCAACATCAGAGAGAGAAATTATGCACAATTGTGTTAGTACTCCTGTTAAATATGTGGTCAAAACCCCCAGTTGTGACTTCTGGTCCTCGAAGAATTGACAGAATTACTGCTATGTCTATCATGCATGACTGCCCCTTTCTAGGTGCCCTGCTTAGCACCTTTGTATTTTGAAGCAGATTTACAGACTCTGCATTTTAGAATAGACATCTCTGTAAGAACCATGGAATAACTAAGTGATAATTTCTTGAGCTTTTGTTGCTCATCCCTGTAGATGTAGATGGACACGTTTGCCATGGGTGTGACTGTGCCAGTGCACCTGGTCCTGCTGAGCCTGGTGATTGGGAGCAGCCAGGGGTGCTACTGTGAACATTACCCGTGGGGGTCGTGGTCAGCCTGCTCACAGACCTGCAATTTTGGCACACAGACCAGGCACAGGTAAGGCCAAGCCACCTCACTACTTCTGTGTTTCTTTTCTGAGGAAAAAGAAGAGAGTGGCACCCATGTCTGAAGCTCCACCTACCATAGTATATTGAGAAAATTTGTCATACTCAAGCATTTATCAGATAAATAGATAATCTTTTAATTACAATGCTTTAAAGTTATAGAATCTTGTATATAGAACACTACTGCCCATGAGGCAGGGAGGGAAGGGGAGGGCTGGAATCAAATGATCCTTGAGATCCCTTCCCACTCAGACCATTCTAATCCTATGAGCCAGTGCCTCCAAACAAACCCATATCTGCCAATAGCTGTAATGAGGGAGGACAGCCAGGCCCTACAGTGGCCTTGCTGGCAGTGTGCTTTGGACATTCAGCCCCTGTGGACACACGAGGCTGGTGTTCGGTGCCCCGCTCTGGGAGCCCTGCACTGGGCATGATGCCACAGGAGGGGTGAGCTCCAAATTTCCTCTGTGCACTGTTAGTTTTATGACAACTGATGATGTCAAATAAAGATTCAACAGCATCAAATTCGATGCAGCTCTGTGGCATAATCTAAACTTGTGAGAAATCCCCTCTTTTGCTCCTGATTCTGTCTGTAGCTGTCCTCTGAGACATCTGAAGTGACATGAATAAAAAAAAAATTACTCTTTAAGATTAAGGCATATTTTGATTTTTCTTGTAATCAACATTCTGCAACTACATATTATCTCTCAGTGTTTCTTAGTTGGGTTCTAATAATTTTGTCAGGCTTCACCCACAAGTAGAAACCACCTATGATCTCTCTATTCTTTCCCAACATGATTTTTTACATTTTTCAGGCAAATAAGAATGGATGAATATTACAGCCAAAACTTCTGTGACCAGCTGTGCACAAAGCAAGAATCTCGTCCATGTAACCAGCAAACATGTCCTATCAACTGTCAGCTTGGAGACTTTGGCCCTTGGTCAGAATGTGACCCGTGTGTTAAAAAACAAGTGGGTAGAAAATGTATTACATGGGTTAAATGCAAGAAATTATGCTAAAGAGATCTCCTTGCTACAACTTTACTGCAACTGATCTAGAAAATGACAGTTTAAGTTAACAAGGGAAATTGGTTATGAATTATACAGTAGGAGCTGGAGAGCAAAAGTTAAAACAAGCAAGCCAAACCAGAAAGGGGTGATTTAGTAGAGTAAATCCATGTATGAGACTGCTTGTGATGCTTATGATAAACTTCCTTCAAAGTTTCCACTGCCATAATTAAATGTGAATTTTCCACATAAAGAATCAACTAAACTGTAAAAGTGTTCATGTCTGCTTAAGCAGGAGAAAGTAATAGAATTTTAGCTTATCTATAACATTCTGTATGTAATAAAGACAAGAAAAATAGAATCGAATCATCTCTTGAAAAGCATCAACAAATCCTAAGTGCTGCTGGCTAGAAATTCTCAGGCTGTATCTTACACCAATAGTCAGGATCAGTTTGAGGTTGCTGTTAAGAAATACAGAGCACCATTCCCGGAACCTTCACAGCATGCACAACCTCCCTCCTCCCACAGGTAGATGTGCTAATATCTGTGAGACAAACATCCAGAATGGTGTTTTTTCCTCTTTTCTCTGCTGACACTGGTACACTTTAGGTGAGAGAGTAGAGAGGGAAGAAATCAAAAGTCAGGTTAAAGTGAATTTGACCTAATCAAACCAAGCCCTGTCAAATGTAAGGTTGTAGAGGATAGAGGTAAGTGACAGCAGATTGTGAGGTATGGCTGGTGGGTATGAGCTTTGAAGACGTCCATGAGAGCAGCTCCAAGGTGCTGTGCAGACACAGCCTACATCCCTCTGCATGTACCCTTTGGTTTCAGAAATCAGTACTGGAAGAGCAACCCTTAAAAACCTGTCAGGCATCATAAGTATATCCTTACATATATCTCTAGCTTTCTGATGCCCAAATAGGGTGAAAAAGACACACAAAAGCAGTTCTGCTTCTGAGAGGTGAACAAGCCTGTGAGGTTGCAACTAGGATGGGCAGAGTGAGAGCAGAGCAAGGAGAATCAGTGAGAGACTAGGAGACAGAAAGCTTCAAGAGGTGAAAGGGAATGCTCATCTCAATTGGACTGATTTCAATACCCTCTTATATATCTAAATTTCTTACCTTACATCCCTATGGAAATGCATTCATTTTTACTAATGTCAAGTATTGATGTAACATATACACCTCTTCAAGCAAAAAAGTGCTTTTGTGGACTGTGGTCCATTTTGCCCAACAAACAGTAAAGATCTTTGAGACCTTTATAAATAGGAACAACAGAATGGAGGACCTGGATTACAATGTAAGAGTGAAGACTAGGGTAAGCAAGTCCCCATTGATGGGGAGGGATAAAGAAGTGGAAGCTTTGACAAATAATATAGTGAGTGCTATGGAACTGAAATGGAGCATAAGGAATGGTTGTCATGAGCTTGGTATTGCTGTTTGCACTCTCACTTCAGAGACACTTGGTTACTGATTTTTACTAGAATCTTCCTGTGCTGTTTGTCTCCAGGGTCTGTCTACAGGGAGGGAAGTCTGGGGGAAAATTCTTAGAGGAGAAACTGTTTAGGCACATGCAGACAGATCTCAACAGAAGTCCTATGAAGTGGAGTGGAAAACATATCTGAAATGCTTTATATATCACCCTTCAACTTTATTGTTCTGTGTGGAGGGTGCTGTCTCAGGCAGCGAAAACTCAATGAGCTCCCAGAAACGTTCAGGAAAAGTATTTTTGTCCTCTCAAGGTTTCCAGTTCTCCTCAGACAAGAGGACCCAGATGTGAGTCAAGCCAACTAGGTTGTCACTGTCAGGTATTTCTAATTCAACAGAGATGGTAAAGAGCAGGAAAAATCTCTGTAAGCCTGTTCTCATGTAATACCTTACTGTGTATACTGAAGATACGGAGATGGAATTTCTGATTCTTTGATGATGTAGACCAGGTAGTCTGCAGCTTAATAATTTATGCTCCATCAGGGCTAATGAGGCCCTTGGAGATCATTTCCCTGCCTGTGTCAGCTGGGATGATAGCATGGTAGAATCGAAGGACAAGAATGGCTGACTGTTTCCTTCAGGGCTCTGGTTCCAATAAAGCTTCAGCAGCACTAAGGTGTGTGGCTCTGCTTTGGGCAGGACTTAGCTACAAACACAGCTCACAAAAACAACCCTGGGTTTATTTTGTCTGCCTTTCAGTTCCGCACCCGGACACTCCTGCGGCCATCCCAGTTTGGGGGCCAGGCCTGTACCGAGCCCCTGGTGGATTCCCGACCATGTTTCCCAGCTAAGCTCTGCAACATAGTGGAAGTTGACTGCAAGAATAAATTTCAGTGTGAAAATGGTAATGATAACCCTCATTGCATAACTGCAGTATTACCAGCTGGTCAAAAGATTAGATACTGAGACAAAAGACATCCATACATTCCATGTATAAATTCAGGCAAAAGGGACCAGGAAGAAAAGTTTATGTGAGGATTTTATATGTATTAGTAACAGCTTATTTTTTCAGTTTCTTCTATAAGTAATTAAAATGCAGTCCCTAGCCTGGGATGTCACTATGATCATGATAGCTGGGCAGTAGCACTGTTCAAATTATATTTCTTTGCACAAATTTTTCATACACAAACATAACCATAGAGTTTGTCTGAACATAAATTCTCACTGTTTTTATTAGGCTTGTGGGTATTTCTTGTTTGCTTCAATTTAAATACACCTGATTAGACTAAATCATTTTATCTAATTAGCCTTTTGCCAAACTTAAAATCAAGCCTTTGCAGCTTTGAAATGAGGCAAAACTCACAGAATTGAAACAATCATTTCTTAATTGGGATAATTCTGTCCTCATACTAACTCAGGGTTAACATATATGGCAAGCTCACACCTTTGCAAGGGAAAAAGATAAGATTGCCCTTTCCTATATTTAGATATGATAAACTTTTGCTGCTGCTGTTTCTCTGGTGCAGGTCGCTGTATTTCAAAAACATTGGGATGTAATGGGGAAAATGACTGTGGGGACAACTCTGATGAAAGAAACTGTGGAAGAAAAAAGACTGTATGTAACAGAAAGTATGAGAGCATCCCAGGTGTGCAATTAATAGGCAGTGGGTAAGCCAACTCTGCTAATTTTTGTAAGCTTTAGTTGTTATCTCACTAATTTACATGAACAAAATAATTCCCAGTTAGCATGTGAGGGCATTCATTAAAGCATATAATCTCTCAAATTAAAACTGGCAAGAAATTATAAAAATACAACAAAACAATCAGGCTAGGATTTGCCTGCTGTGCCTTTCAGTCCTGCTCTGCACTGCTGGTAGACTAGATGAAGAGGTGTCAAGGAACGTATCCCTGAGTGACTTGTTCTGTCCCACAGCAACCAGAGCATGTACGGGCAATGTCCAGCTCATCGAAATACTTTCCTGTACATCATGTCCTGTGCTTTAGAAATTTTGAGGATGTTCCTCTACAGATGTTTTTTGTCTGTGTGACATTTCACAGGATACCAACTACTTCCATACTATTAATTAAAGCAATATAAAGCCTAAGCATGGGATGCCTGTCCCAAGCAGACTTTCATTTTTTAATTGAATTTTGATCTCAGTGTGGTCCAGTAACATCACTTATGGTAGAAATAGAGAACCAGTAGTTCATTTTCCTAGAACCATTTTAAGGTTCTATACTTAAGAGTGGCTGCCTTATGCTGACTTTGGTTAGGCATTGCTGGAAAGTAGGAAACTGTATAGATGCTACTGCATTTTTCAGATGAATTCAGTGTTAGAGAAGGTGTTTTAATTCCTTTCAAAGTAGTAATATGACCTAGATGCTCATGCTCTCAATCAAATCTACAATACCTCAGTACAGCTGTATAACATGAAATGTTACAAGTCAATAAATCTTTCTGGAGTTGCTTAATCTTTGGAAATAATTTTTTTTGTTAGATTTCACATTCTGGCAGGAGAGAGCCGAGGGGAAGTTCTTGGCAACTCATTCAATGGAGGACAATGCAGAACAGTGAGGCGCAATGAGACAAGGAGATTGTATCGAGTCCCTGCGAATCTGGAGGCTGTCAGCTTTCAGGTACTCTCAAGCAGCAGCTCCTAGTTGTAAACCCCTTGCTGTAATCACAATCCTAGTTAAGTGCTCAAGCATTGGGTAGTACTGTATGTTTTAGAACAAGATTTCTCAACCTGATAAGGCTTGAACATGCTTCAGTTGATATGTGGAAAAGGGACCAATTTTCTTGCTCCACTCATGCTGTTCAGATTTGTGTTAATTTATTGCACCATATATGGGAGTCAATATAATGGATTTGAGTTTCTCCTGCTTCCTTGTGGCTGTGGCCTTATTTTGTTCTGACTTGGTACCAAGGGCCTTCTCCTAGCCAGACATTATCTAAGCAGAGGTTTGTTCAACTCCAAACTTATTCCTGAATCACTTTTGTATACTTGAAGTACCAATGGCTGCAGCTACAGACTCCAGCTTCCTTCCTGTCACCTGCAGCTTTGGGACCCAGTTCCTCCCTGAGCCATTTCAACCCCTCAGTCCTGCCTGTTCCCTGCCCAGCACCTCCACAGTGCAGCAAGGGAAGAGACAGGCACTGGGAAACAGGAGCCTGGAGAGGAGGCTTACAGGACAGGCTGGGGAATGACCAAAATGAACCTGGAATGTATCTTATAAAAAAATCTAGGAACCACTAACACCTTTTTCATTGACACCGGCATTCAGAAAATGCTGTGTATATGAGCAGGCCCTGTTTGAAGCCAGTAGATGTTGCACTGGAAAAAAAAAAAGAATGCAGATTGTGAAGAAAGCACGACTAATGGACAAAACCTGATGATTTTTGCCACAGGTGGTGCGAGATTTTAGAATTACTTTAACAGAGGCTACTGAAAAAAGGACAGCCTGCTACATTCCACAGAAACTGCAGCTGAATTGGCCATGACAAGTAGGGTTTGTCAAGAATGGTGAAAAATTACTGTGTGCAGAAATACTTCAGAGAAAAGCCAATGTTTGGTTTGCCCAGGTCTCTTTATAGCCAGTAATGTTCATTAAGTTACTGATACCCATTTGCAGAACTGTTAAGGGTTTGTGAAAATCACCTTTAAGAGTGCATCTTTATCTTTCAGCACTTAGAGCAGCTTCTCATATAGAAGGGTCACTGGATTGGGTCTTCTTGTAACTCCAGTATATTTTCCTGCAAAAGTATATGGCTTGTAAAATGGAAGTGGAGGGGGAGAATGGACCACTCCATATGTCAAAATGCTTGGCAGCCCTATTAAGCAAACAGGTGTAGAGAAGGCAGAAAAAAAATCTCATTTTTCAAAAACACACAGGGATTTTCCCAAATTTTGGGAAATATGTAATTTCTGATCTAATGCTGAGGTTGTCTTGGTAGTTGCTCAACACCACCACTGTAGATTTGCCAACTCGATCAGCAGGTTTGCTCACAATTCCCCTTCATCTGCCTTTAATCCATCATGCATGTTAGCATCATCCATCATAGATGCTAACAGTCCAAGTATCCTATAAGGCTCTCCTGTGGAAACCTGTTCATTTTTCTAGCTGGAAATTGAGAAGAAAGGTCAGGACACACCAAACTTTTGTCTTATACAATATAGAAGCCATGGGGTTGGGAAGTAGCCATGTATGTCTAGAATTCTTTTTAAAGTATGTTGAATCTTGTTGAAAAATATTCCTAAGGTTTAGGGTACAGGGGTGAGAACCTTTAGAAGAAAGTGTTACAGCTTTTTTGTTGTTATATAAACAACTATCAGTAAGTCTGCTTCTAAACTTGTATTCATTTTGCCTCTTAGTCTTTCTCAGTCTCATCTTTTGTGTTAAGAACAGTTTTGTAGCTTACTTTCACACTGCAAATAATCAGGCATCTTTTTCCATTAAAAAATCAAGAAATCAAGAATTCTTTGCTTAACAGTTTTCTGTTTCATATTATCATTTATGCAAATACATTTTGCTTTACTGAATTGCCAGGTAACAGATGAAGAGGATGATGTAACGTCAGATTTCTACAAAGATTTAATTCCCCTGAGTGACAGTGCTTCTTACAGTAGTTCATCCACTCATAGACACAAAAGTTCTTCTGGTATCCCACTTTTATTCTCAAGAAAGACACGAGTCCAGGTTACATCCTTTTCCTCCTTCCAGAAAGCTATCAAAGCCTCATATGAAAAGGTAATTGAATGCTGCCTTCAGTTTCTTTCGATTGATTTCTGTCTGCTCTTTTCTGAACTGAACTGCCAAAGGCTACTTTCCCTAACAAGAAATTGGCCCACTAGAATTAAGTACTTAAAAATCCTCTTCTGATACTACAACATATTCCTGGTTGTAACATAATTTTGATGCATCATGGTTTTCTGGGTTTAGTACAGAAAACACAGGCTAATTCCATTTTTAAAAAGCATAGATTTGACATTACCATATTAGGTAAGCTACTCCTTCCCCTATCTTAATTATAGATTAAGAGGGCATAATACCTAACACTAGCAGACAACTCAAAAAATAAAGGAAGTGCACTCAAGAATGTTATAGATATGAATATAATGGGTATTAATGGTATTAATTGACATTATTTTTTTATTTGGTAACTAACTTGCATATTGGAGTCTCATGTCTGCCAAGATGATTTTGGTCATTAAATCATCTCAGAAATGACACACCCATAGAAAAGTTTCTCAGAACAGTAACATTTTTCCCATAGGATTCTGTGCCTTTAAACAAATGAATACTGGTAGGTAAAAGATTAAGTATCTTTATAGCTTAATGGCAGTAAATAATGGACTATGGTTTGCACTTCTGCATGGGAAAGACCACAGGACTGAACAAAGCTAAGGCCTGTTGAAACACAGGAGTTCTAATGCAATTACAGTTAAACTTTTGCAAAAATATTAGTCTTGACATTAAAATTTCCTGTGATGGAAGGTTCTGCAGGCCTTGCTCACTTGTCCTAATGGTTAGGCACCTTGATGGCTTGAATAGTCCATTGCTGCTAGTTTGAATGCAGCTATCCTGAAGTTCCGACTGCTGGAAACCAGTTCACTTTCATGCCCATGTAGAATACCGTAAACAGATCAGGCTGCTCTCTTGTACAGTTCGCAAGTTAATTTTAGGGCAACAGTTTCTTATTGGCTTAAACCCAGACCAGAGCTAATTATGAAAAAGTTAGTTTAGGTTAAACTTCTAACAGAAAAGTTCTTTTGAATATACATTGTTTTCAGCACTGTTGTCATGGAAGGTGGGGAGGTGCAGGTTGCCCAGACAAGCTGTGGATGTCCCATCCCTGCCAGTGTCCAAGGCCAGGTTTGATGGGGCTTTGAGCAACCTGGTCCAGCAGAAGCTGTTTGTACCCACAGCAGTATTTAAGGTCCCTTCCAACTCAAACCCTTCCATGATTCTGTGAAACCCAGAAACTCACCAACAACTTCGTCTGGTGTTGGCTAAAGATGACATAGTTTAAAATCCCTTCTTAATGAATCCACAGCAGGATTGGGTCTTCATTGTGTTATCTACTGTATGAGACAGGAAGCCTCTATTTTTATCTCTATCGCCATAAATTGTATGAGTATTTGTAGGTAGATATATACTTGTTTATGTTTGAAAGACCTACAAGTAAATTTGCAATATTTTCATATATAGTGAAAAAAGAAGAGTGTATTGATCACTCAGTAGGAGGGAGGAACTTTCCTGCTTTGGGACATCTCATTCAGACCCCTATGTTAAAATACGTATAAATAATATATAAATATGTATATAAAATATATATTATATGCATCTATATATTGCATATATGCATATAAATGAACACATTGCATATAAATATATGCATAGAAATTTTACATGACTACCTTAGGGTCTCTAGAGGGCCCTAACCACTTGAAATGCTATGCATTTTTCCATATTGGCATGGAAAAAATATGAAGACTTGATGTTATTTAAATTTACTTTTATTTACCCGAATTTTTTTAGCTGAGAGGACTGGTCGTCTAGTATGTCTTCATGAATTCTGATCCTTTAATCATAGAATCATAAAATAATAGAATAGAATGGTTTGTGTTGCAATCGACATTTAAAGCCAACCTAGTTCGATTTGCAATCAGCTGGGACATCTTCAACTAGGTCCTATTGAACAAAGTCCTGTCCAATCCAGCCTTGAATATTTCTGGGGGAGGGCATTAACCATCTCTCTGGGCAACCTGCTTTAGTGTTTCATACTCATCATAAAAAATTTCCTCCTTACATGTAGTCTGAATCTACCCTCTTGACACTGTTACCGCTTCCCCTACTACTGTAGGCCCTACTAAAAGGTCTGTCTCCAACTTTCTTATATAAATCTCCTTGAAGTATCAGAATGCCACAATGAGGTCTCCCTGGAGACTTCCAAGCTGAATAACTTTTCCAGTGTCTGCTCATGGCAGAGTTGCTTGAGCCCTCTGATCATGGCCTCCTCTGGACTTGCTCCAGCAGGTCCCTGTCCTTCCCGTGCAGGGACCCCAGCTCTGGATGCAGAGCTCCAGCTGGGTCTCAGCAGAGCAGAGCAGAGGGGCAGAATCCCCTCCCTCCCCTGCTGCCCACGGGGCTCTGGCTGCAGCCCAGGACACGTTTGGCTCTCTGGGCTGTGAGTGCCATGGCTGGGGCATGTCCAGCCCCTCAGCCAGCAGCACCCCCAAATCCCTGTGGGCAGGGCTGCTGTCAGTGGGTTCTTCTCTCAGCCTGTGCTCATGCCTGGGATTTCCCAGATTGCATGCAAGTGCATACAGAAAACCAGCTAAAGTTTTAGAATCAATATTTGCCAAAGTGGCCTGGAATTTTGTGTGTCATGACTGAAATGCTGGCTGGCACCATTGAAAAACTGAGTAAGTGGAGTGGAGCAAAGCAGTAAAATTCAGCAGAGGAACGCACGTATAAAACATCAGGTGTTTTCTAATGAATCTTTCCTATCTGCCGGTTGGTTATTTGCTCTAGTTTCCTGCCCCTCCTTTTTTCTCTTGATCTGTTTGCTTTGGCCTTGTGCCTATAAAGTTCCCCTTGTCACTTTACAAATCCCTTCTTTCAGTACTTTCTATTTGTTTCTTTTCTACTTAGTACCACATTAACATAAACAAACTGCAGCATCTCAAAAACACATGAATAAGCTCTTTCAAAAGCATGTATTTTTTTCTATGTGTAAGAGATGTCCTTTCCACTTCAGGATATCCTCTGAATCTATGTTTCCAGTGTTTGAACATTCTCTTTTTCTTACCTCTCACATTAACAGCCTGACCCTTGAACTCAAGGAGGTCTTTATCCCTAGGTTTAGTTTTCATTTTCACAGACTGCTAAATGGTGGAATTTCATAACAGAGTTAATGTTCAGAATACTCATTCACCAGATTAGCTGCAAACAATCCATACACAGTTAAAAGGTAAAGCCCTCCTCAGAATGTTTTGGTCATCTTATCAATCAATTGCTGGTGTATCTTTTTAGGGCAGGAACTCTTCTCGTTTGATAGTTGTTTGGTGAGCCCTTTTTTTTACGGAATACAAATACTGGAATATTTCCTATTTACTCCCGCAAAGGAAGATAGCCCTCAAGAACTTCACAGAGCTCTTGGAAAATCCAGAGCTGCTTTGTTCATGGTTAAAACATGATAGCAGGATTATTTTGTTCTTGCAGTGTATCTCCGGGTATACTCTTGGCTCCTCTAGTTTCTGCACTTACCTCCCTCTGAAGGTGCTAAGACTCTCCTTTTCTTATTTCCAGAATTCCAACTTTATTAGAGTCCATAAAGTCATTTCTGTTGCAAACTTCACAATGAAACAGTCAGATCTGCAGCTATCAGACGCCTTTCTAAAAGCACTTAACCACCTGCCCCTGGAGTACAACTATGCTTTATACAGCAGAATATTTGATGACTTTGGCACTCATTACTACACCTCTGGGAAGATGGGTGGTTCCTATGATATTCTTTACCAGTACAGCTCTGAGGAACTGCAGAACTCGGGTATGTAATCTTTAACAAGAAAATATCATTATTTGTTTAACAGCTTTTCTTATCCTTATTTTTAGGTCTTGCACCGCAGAGTAAGTCCTCCAACAGCAAAAAATTCTTTAGACTTTCAAAGACTCATTAATTACTCACATTGCTTACATGTACAGCAAGAAGAAATTTTTGCTCTTCACTGTATTTGAAAAGTTCAGGAGATTCCTTATTTGGTAAATGTCACTGTGTTCAGGGAAACCACTTAAGACCTTCAGATGAAGACCAGGTGCCACCAGGAAAAGGTGTTCCAGCATCCTATAGAATGGGACTGAGGTCTGAGAGGTTTAAGGAGTACTATTTGGCATGCAGTAAATATAGTTGATAGTTTGGATTAGAAATTACTTTAAAATTTTCCCATGACTGCTAGACTGTCAGAATGAAAAGACAATACCACAAAAATGGAAATCTAAAGTTTAAAGCAGTGATCTTTAATGCCACTGCTGTAACTTGCACAGGCATGGGAGGGTAGCTGAGGCATGCCTCTGTCCAACACTGTACATGAGGAAGCACGAGCCTGCTGTAGTGAAGTTTCCAGTGGCAGGTGAAGAGCAGGGGAAACTGCTGCCTCACCTCAGTGTGGGAGCCTGGGGCATGGAGCCTGCTGTGTATCATGGTTATGGTGATGAAGATGCTGCTCTGTGGTACTTCTAGGCCTGTCAGTTGAGGAATCAGCAGAGTGTGTCCGAACAGAAACAACCAGGCGTGTGTTCTTCCGGAAGAAAAAGAAAGTCAGTACCAGATGCACCACCAACAGGATGACTGTGACACATGAAGGTGACCATGATGAGAACAGGGCCCCTGTCCTGTTACTTCTGTTACTTACCCTGAGAGATACCACTTCCCTCAGCTACCCTAGGTGACCTCTCAGCTTTGTTGAACTACAGATGCTCTTCTACCACTGTTAGAGGAGCCAGTGTTTCACTGTCCACCTCTGATACAACTGCTGAATGTGCCAAAGAAATTATGATATAAGTGTGCTATTCCTCTGCTCTGGAGCACCATCATTGGGCATCTGGTGGCACTAGCTCTCCAGTTGGTCACAGATCAGTCAAACATTACCACTGGAATGCTGAACTGAAAAATGAGCAAAGCTAGAAATTTGTGTCCATGACTGAGTCCCTGATAGTCTTTAAGGGTTGCTCAGAGTTCATTGAGAGAGCTGGGCAGAAAAAACACACCCCCTGACTTCACACCTTCCTCATGCCAAGTAGACATTTAGGTACCAGGGTGCCAGAAATGTGTCTCAGAAACTGCAGAAAGCTGGTACATTTTCCATGAGAATGGCAACAGTCATGATCTGCATTACTAAGGATAGGAATTTCATCACTTCCACCATGCTTTTGTCCTCAGTAGCTGATTCTGTTACTTGAATGTTTACAGACAGGACTAAACCTGCCATGCTGTGCATTCTAGAGGTATCCTTCTGCCATGCTCTGTGTTCTAGAGGAGGCTGCTGCATCCTTTGCATTTTCCACAACTGTCTTACACTCTGAATATCCCCATGGCTCCGGTCTCAAACACTTTCATTTGGAATATTATCACAGGCTGCTGTCATAGCAGGCAGGAGTTGTTCTTCTGAGCTTTGACTTCATTTTGCAAAGGATAGTTTCAAAAAATTAATTTTTGTATATTCTCTAATATCCTCATATATTTTTCTTATAGTTCTGTTGTCACATCCACTGTCTTTGGAAGCATTTGTCTGAAAATATTGTAATGAAATCGTCTTTCAGGTTCTATTTTGGAGTCAGCTGAACGATCAATTTCCCTGGTAAAAGGTGGCAGGTCAGAGTATGCAGCAGCTCTGGCCTGGGAGAAAAAGGGGGCTTTTCCAGGACACAGAGTCTTCACAGACTGGCTGGAATCAACAAAGGACAATCCTGTGGTGATTGACTTTGAGGTAAATGAAGAACAAGAAAAACACTGAGACAGCAAAGACTAACTGGTTAGCAGCTCTTCATAGAGCTGTGCAGGTATTTTTTCTTGTAAACAGGGATGATGCTGTGTGCGATATGAATGTGCATAAATATGGGCATAACATAAACATACAGAACTTTTACTAGGACAGCTTCTTGTGCATGTTGTTTATAAGGTATACCAGTTTTGCATTGCCCATGGACAGCAGGATTAAGAGTGAGGAATGTGAATTAATTGCTCCAGCACCAGCAGGAGCTCAGGCATAGACAAGGGTTAGTTACTGTACAGAAAAACAGTGCATGGGATCATTCCCTTGTCAGGCCTATGTTGCAAAGTATGTCACTAGTAGCTAAACTGAAATAAAACAGCAACACTCTCTATCTCTGTCCTGCTGCTTTAAATGCAGCATGCTGGTGGTGCTGTGAGTGCACAGAGCTGTCTCCCTCTCCAGCTGGTACAGCAGCTGCTCAGCACTTGAGGCAAGCAGCAAAACCTGCCTAAATGCAGCATCCACTGTGGGCCCCCCTGCTGCAGCTGCTGAACTCCTGAAGCCAACATAGGGGCGTCAGACACGACAGGGACTGGATGTAAGCAAACCCTACATCACATTATGATGTGATGGGTGGTAGAGAGTGTCCTGAATTTTAGGATATAGTATCCCACTTAGTTGATTCTGCCCTGGTTCAGAGAGTCCTAAAATGGGGAGATAAAAGCATTAAGAACAGGATAACATATATGTATAGCACTGTGCTCCTTTCAAACATCCATAATTCCTGTGTAATGCAGCTTCATATGTAGGCTGTAACTCCTTTAAAATGCTTTGGCTACCCCCGTGAGGCCCTGTAGCTCTGATTTCATCTCTGAGATGTTTTGGTTTGTAAAATTTCTTTCCCAGGTGATTTGCTGTAAACAAAAAGAGATGTTTTGTTAACTGTATCTATGTTATGCATTCCTTTTAGAGGAGGGACTTGTTGGTGGCCCTTTGGCTTAACCAATGTAGCCGAAGAGGTGCTAACTTTGCCCATCCAATCATACTGGTCCCTGTAAACAGTGTACAAAGAAATCGCATGTTGAATAAGCCGCTCTTCCTAGCCTCCTGAGAACTCAGGAAGCCAGCGTAGTTGGTTCCGTGTCCCGTAGCGACGAGGTCCCCGCGGTGTTTGTGCTCCTGTCCAGGTGTCGCCCATCGCGGAGCTGGTGCGGGACGTGCCGTGCGCCGTGACCAAGCGGCGCCACCTGCGGCGGGCGCTGCGGGAGCTGGCGGGCCGCGCCGACCCGTGCCGCTGCGCGCCCTGCCCCGGCGGCGCGCCGGCGCTGCTCGCCGGGACACACTGCCTCTGCCTCTGCCCGGCCGGCTCCTACGGCCCCGACTGCCGCTCGCGGGCCCCGGGACACACGGCAGGTACGGGGACACGCCAGGCCCTCCTTCTGGCACCTCTTCGTCAGGGGTTAATAACCTGCCGTAGGCCGCCCTCACTAAACCGCAGCGCTTCTTACCGCATGGTGATGTCCGAAAAGCGTAAGAGTAAATGTAGGGGTTACAAATAAAAAAGTCAAACTGAATAGCCATGCCTCAAAAGACAGTGTGACACGGTAAAATATTCCTTAGCTACATAACTAAGGTAATATGAAATGAGCTATTCAGGAATAAGGTTGAAGCTGAGATCAAAGATAATTGTTGTAAAAAATTAAGAAAAAAATCATTGCGTAGTTTTCCCTGTAGCCTGTTATGTTAAAGACTAACTGGCTAAAGAACATCAAAATTGTTGATTACATTTTATAAGGAAAAATCATTTGTCATAAGGAGAGACAACATAATCACCATTCTGGAGAATTTAAAGAGCAATTCAATGCAAAAAACCATTTTTGAATTAAATTGGCACTACTGCCATACCTTAGGGAAACAAAAGAGTTAATATATATGTTTATAATCCACAACCAAAAAGAACGTGAGGTAAAATCACTTAGGCAGATACAGGTCTCATTATCTGACCCTGATTGAGGAATATTTTGAAAGAAATAAACTAAAGACAGAGATGGATAAAGAAAGCCTGTTGCATGCAGAAAAGAAAAAGTGTGTAAGAAAAAAATATTATGCATGTTTCATGGTGGTACAGGTAATAGATGCTAGGGATTAAGCGAAGACAGTAATAGTAATGTTTTCATTTAACTGGAATGGGATGTAGATTTGCAGTTTAGACGTGGTGTTAGAACTCATTATTACTTGAATATTCGAGTTATTTGAAAACTCATTAAATAATGACCTAAGAAACTTGTCAGTACCATGAAAATACACACATCTGTGTGTGCAGTAAAAGTATAAAATTTTCTGCTTCTGAGTTTTAATGTTACTTGCAATCAGAACTAGAAAGGTAAATGTATTTTAGGGTTTTATGAAGCAGCTGGAATTCGGCTGGACACCTTTTGGGAAACTTTATGTTCCACATGCAATCTACTCCTTTAACATTAACAATTTTAAATCTTCTGAAAATGCCTATTATGAATTTACCATCATCCCTCTCATATGTGGCCTTAAAAGAAATACTGTGTACGGTACTGGTCTGCCAAAAAAAGATGGTGTCTCTTCCATTTCTTGCAGTTGCTGTGGATGGCAGATGGAGTTGCTGGTCTGAATGGAGTCCCTGTGATGCTTCATTCAAAAAAAGAAGGACCCGGGCATGCAATAACCCCTCCCCAATGAATGGTGGAAAGCCGTGTGAAGGGCAGCAGGAAGAGGAGGAGGATTGTTATGTCTCTGTGTTCGCAGACAGGTAAGATCAAAAGATCTCCAGAGTCATGGGATAGTTAAGGAGCCCTCCAGAATGGCTCTGTGACTACCAAGGAGAAATAGCAGACAGCTTTCCCATCAGAGTTTCCTCAGTGGAGCAGAGAAAAGGCACACTTTGAAAATCTCTGCAATTTGCTTCACATTTGGATTTATTAATTTTTTTATTCCTAGAATATGGCCAATGAATTGCATACTAAAGTATGCCTGTAGATCTTGGATGTTGTTTGGCATGGCATCTTTTCCAAAGCCAAGGAGAAATCTTTTCCTTCTCTTCATTGGAGGTCACAGTTTCTATTTTTTTTGCTATCCTCTCTTTTCTTTGAGGTTTAGATCTGAACTCAGTCACAGACAGAATTCAGAGGAAGCTACCACATTTCTCATATTTCCACTTCAAGTATCCCTGACATACTTTTTTAGGATGGTTTCAACCTCAAATCCTAACCCCAAACTGGCTCAGTTGTTTTTTCATCTTCAAGCCCAAGGTTTCAGTTTTTCCACTGGAACCAAGAGCTGAAAGGGGATTTTCACTGTCTCTGCTGTAATGGCTGCAGAGGGGATTCCGGAGCGAATAGGAGAGGATTACAAGCAGTGGGCTCCAGGGTTCTTTGTTACTGGGTTAGACACAATGGGCACACAGCTCCATGATCACAGAGACCAGCCACCCTTAGCCACTGCCTGGTGGCAACAGAATTACATGGATTATTTAGAGACTTCTATTATGTTGTTCTTTGTTGCCTTTTTTCCTTGCTGTAAAAAATAATTAATTAATTATGGTAATAGATGCATTTAGCATTTTTTTACTGCTCTCATGCTCTACCCCCTATCAACCTGCGGTTTTGTCCACCATCTCTTATTTAACAGAATAAAATTATAGGGGGAGGATGACAGGACATACTTGCAGCTCTCTTGACATTCTGCCATTGTTACTTGGAGACATGAATGCTTAAGATACAGCCTTACAGCAGATTTTTGCTTTTCAGAGGTGCTGCTTGTATAAATGATGATGAAGCCAAGAGAGAAGAAAATGTCTTGATTGGTGAACCTGAGTCTGGATGTTCTAGGCCAGACCCACCGGAATACGGCTTTATCCGGGTGAGCATGAAAAATGATCCAGAACCCAAGTGTAGTAATTGCAGAGACTGGAAATTTTATAGCCTCTCAGCTGTATGTGCGTGATATCCAGTCTAGCTACTGTGCTAGCAAGAGTGCTGTGTTCAAGGAATGCTGCAGGATTCCAGCTCACCATACTACACCAGCAGCTGAAGAAGAGTCAAGGTAAAATTCATTTCAAGCGGTCCTTGAATCCTTGTTTTGTAACCATGACATCAGTTATTGCAACTGGACAAAGTTATCATTATATTGGTGAGTGGATGACTCATATTTCACAGTAGGAAATGCATGCATTCATTACCTCTTATCAGGATTTTGCTATTGTTTCCTTTGACAATGCCCAGTCTCATTACCATAGATCCTTGCAGAGCTTTTTGGTGTGGGTTTTTAATTTTCTTTTTTTTTTTTTTTTTAATTTTTATTTTAGAATGAAAAGAACCAGTATGCTGTGGGGGAGGAAGTTGAAATTGCTTGTGTGAGTGGTCATAGCCTCATTGGCTACCAATACCTTCGGTGTCTGCCAGATCAGACCTGGACACAGCAACATGTTGAGTGCCAACGTAAGAAAGAGAAAATGAACAAAATGCACAGCAGCAAAATAGAAGGGGAAGGAAAACATACAAAAAAGATTTTAATAAAGGTTTTTAAAAAAGAATCTCTAACATATCTGAAAAGATAACATTTAAAGAAGGTATTTCGTGTAGACATGGCAAAAACATCGTGAGTCACTACATCACTCCTCTTTCAATTCAGAAGTATTACTATTATGTGCTTTGTAAGGAAATTGTAATATTCAGTGCACTAGAAAATTCTCAGATAGATGCTGTGAGATCCTTCTCTTTTCTTGTTTTAAATACCTTTAACAAAAGGACTCACCTTTTTGTTTTCAGACTTACATAGATATATTTAGTTTGATACAGTTATGAAGAAGAAATAATTCTTACAGAAATTTGTCTACTATCTTTTATATTAAATGGATGATGTGTTTCTAACCATGACCTCCCAGGCTGCCTTGACAATCTCTACCATAAATCAATGCCTTGAAGGATTTATAGGTCAGTTAAGAATTAAGGCTCAGAATTGGTCTGTGTTTGCTAACAAGAGAGATTTCAGTGCTGTTTCTAAAACCTGGTGTGATTTCATTGACTTAGTCTTCATTTTAACAAAAAGAAGTACCTGAATATACTTATGAGCTTTCTGTTGCCATTGACTTTTTTCCATTTACAAAAGAAAAATTAAAATATGCTGTTAAATGCCATTCTTACTATTTTTAAACAGCAATACTAAATTACTTATATTGGGATACATTAGAAACATATTGTCATTACTTAGTTATTACTTGAAAAATATTTTAAAGACTATGACAATGCAGTGAAAATTTCTAGACTTAATTATGTTAAATTTTTATTAGTTTTGAATGTCAGACAAATGATCAATGTTAGTGAGTGTCTTTGTATGGTTTTTCAAATAAAGCATTATGACTTCCTGTAAATATCCACACAGCGTTAAACCAACAAGAATTATGCTTTTTTTTATTGTTTGTTACAGCCTCAGTATGCCTCAGGCCACCAATATCTGACAGTGTCACAATTTCCCCATTTAAGCAACAGTACAACATTGGTGAAACAATGAAGCTGAGCTGCCAAGCTGGGTTTATACTCACTGGTCACACAAAGTATACCTGTGGGAAAGACCTGTCCTGGATACCTCCTATTTTGAGGCCTATTACATGTGAAAAAGGTTAGTATGCCTGCAGATACTTACTGTTTCCATATTGCCAGTATTAACAGTACTGTTTATTTCAGCTAGATAGAACTATAAGGCTGATGACTGTTCAAGACATATAGCAGCTGTTCATTAATTTTAGTTTCACTTTATGTCTCCCATGGTGACAGAATTTCAGCTCTAAACTTCTGCATTAAGTTCAGATTTTTTGGATCCAATGTACTGTAAACTTTAATAATGAAATTGAGACACTGCAACTATTTGCTTAAAACCAAACCAAAACCCCAAACGCATTAACAAGGCTTTATGGAAGCAAATGGGAAAATGCATTCTATAGAAAATTCAGCTTCCCTTGTTAAACACTATTTTCTAAAGACTTCTGCAAAGACTGATGAAAATATTTGTAGCATGCCAACCAAGGAGCTTTTGAAGAGATAAACTTAGGACAAATAGAAACAAACCCATTTCAGTTTTTATGGTAGGAGTGTATAATATTTCTGTTCACTCCTTACTAGTTACAGTATTTCTCACCCTGTTGTTTCAGACGTGCAAACTAAAATTAGAGGTATTTGCAATCCAGGACAAAAGCAGGTTGGATCTCAGTGTATTTGTATGTCTCCAGAAGAAGATTGTGGGTAAGTACTGTAATTAGAAATCAAAGTTTCTCTAATGATAGACCAAGAGGCCATTGTGACACTGAACAGGAAGAGCAGGAAAGAACTACTGCAAATCAAGACTACTCTCTGCTCAGATATTAGCTAGCTATTCCTCTGTGTTCAAGTTACAGCTCTGTTAGTAGCCTATGAAATAGATGAACAATCACAGAATGGGTCAGGTCAGAGAGGTCCCCAGTGATACCCTGGCTAAAATTTCCTGCTCAAGCAGGAAAGCACAAAGCACATGGCACAGGATTGTGTCCAGATGGTGCTTGGGTGTCTCCACTACCTCTCTGTGCAAACTGTTCCACTCACAGTAATCCACTTCCTCCTCATGTTAGGTGGAACTTCCTGTGCATCCCTCACTGCCCCGTTGTCTCCTGTCCTGTTGCTCAGCACCACCAGCAGAGCCTGGTCCCTCCTCTGAGCCTCCCTGCAGGCACTGGCAGACATTGATGGGGTCCCCTTTCAGTTGTCTCTTCCTGGGACTGAACAGGCCCAGCTCCTCAGCCTGTCCTCGTAAGAGAGATGCTCCTGTCCCTTGATCATCCTTGTCACCCTCCACTGGACCTGCTCCAGGAGTTCCATGTCCCTGTTGTGCTGAGGAGCCTAGAACTGGACACAGCATTCCAGATGTGCCTCACCAGGGCTGAGTAGATATGCAGGGTCATTTCCTATAATATGCTGGCAATGCTCTCCCTAATGCACCCAATTACATCACTGTAACGAGACACCACGGCACATCCTTTTAACCTACACTGCTTTCTGCTACAGGAGACCTCAACTCTTCCCTTTCTTCTCTTTATTTCTCCAATGTCATCAGCATGCACAAGGAACATGCAAGAACTGTGTTCTCTAAGATTCCTTCCAATCCAAATGATTCTATGATTTTATGACCCTCTTTTTGGAACATGACTAAGCTCCACAAAATAATGCTGCTTGGAAATGCACGCACCTTCTAGGAAAGAAATCACTCAGTAACCAAGAGAAATACAGAAAAAAAAGGAACTACAAGCTGCATGCCTGTTTTTCCCTGCCCTTGGTCCCAAGACAACTGTGTATCAGAGTTGCAAACACAGCAGCAGGGATGCATTAACTTAGAAAAACCACCCAGGCCCTATGGAAATTTCACATCCTTGTGGAGGTAACAGCCTCTCCTTTTTCCTGTACAGACATATATTCTTCACCCCCCAACAGCTGAACAGGATCAAAGTTTTCCCATCTTACAGCATTTGTTTTATCAGGTTCAGGTCCTGCAGTAGCTAGGGCAGCCTTAGGTCTTTAGATCTCCAGCCTGCCCGTGGCTTTGCTGTATTTCATCCAAGGCTGATGGACTGTTTAAAAGCATCGACTTGTTCCACAGCCTGCTGAAATAATTTTTCTTTTCTTCTTTTGGGCAGCCACTACTCAGAAGACATCTGTGTGCTGCATGCTGTTTCTGAACAGAATGTGACCAAGCCCAGCTGTCAGTACCTAGCGGAAATGTGCCTTGGAGTGCAGTCATTTCACTTCTTGCATGCTGGCCCTTGCCATGGTAATTCCAACCTAGACTGGGCTATTGAGAGGGCAAAGCTCTCTACAGATAGCTTGAAGAAAGTGCCCTGTGGCTATGACACCTGCTATGACTGGGAGGATTGTGAAGGTATGACTTCTGAATGGTGAGATTTAGCCACCTCTTTGGATCTAAAAGTAAAATGTGCCAACTTTCACTGCTCCAAGAAGAGGATTTACAGACACTGTGGTCCCTCTGGGCACACAGAGTGTGAAAGTGTGGTCAGTCCTGTGTCCCTGCTACATAGGGTTACCCTTAGATATGTGCCTTTTCCTTTTACTCACAACTAGTGTACTGTTGTTACTTCCCATTAGAAAGGCACAAGAGGAACTTGTGATTACGAGAACTTTTTCAGGAGAATCAATATTTGAATCTTTAATCACAAAAATGTAGTTGGTAATATTTTCATGCATTCCTTGTAAGGCTACTACCTCCTAGTTTGTACTTCAGGAATTAATTTGGGCCACACCCTCTATAACATATAATTAAATTGTGAAATTAAATCATGATACTACTTCAAAAGCAAAACTGGAGCCATCAGGCTAAATGGGATTTTAACGGTAAAATTTGCAAAGACCCATATGTGAAAACTGTGTTTATCAAGAGTTTTAATGAACTAGCAAAGCTGGTAAAATCCCTAAGAGGATTATTTTCTAAACAATATTGTGCAACTTGGCTATTTACTGTGTAACCAAGTGATAAGAACGGTAGGTTTTTCTGTAAATGTCTGAGGTGCTGACTGGCTCCGGGCACATCAAGTGCTTGCCAGGTAAAGGCTGAGTGATAGACACGGTCACTCCCTCCCTTGCTGCCAGAGACAAATCTGATTCTTATCGCACCTGGTCTGCTTGATGATAAATAAAGCAACAGCAGTGTGCAGCAGCAATCCCAAGCCCCTGTTCTGAAGATGCAAGATTTCTGCAGCAGAGAATTTGAAGTAAATATGGCTGTAAAATTACTGCATGCCCCCTTGTTCCTTGTGGGTTCAAGCAGAGGGCATGACCAGGTGTGTCCATCCATGGACACGCTCTGGTGGAACCTCTAGGCACCTTGTGCTCCTGGGAAAAAGGTGATAGCTTTATAAAAATTACTTATTGCAGAGCCTCTAAGAAGCCTAGCTCTGCTTCCACTGTGCAAGTGTCTACCAGCTGGATCTTACGCCAGCACTTCAGTGCTTTTTCTCTCAAAAGCCTACAGAGGAGCCCTGTTCAGAAAAATAAGAGAGAGGGGCGACAAATATGTTAAATAAGATTAGTTGTCAGTGTGGTTCTCAAGAGATTAGAACTGGATTCTTCACTAGCTCCACAGAAGTCCACTTTTCATGAGCGTGCACAAACATTTAGGAAATGAATGTTTTGTTTTTCCTGAGAGTGAGTAGTTGCTATCAGCACAGAGACAGAACATGCTGCAGAGGAGATACTGCGGTACCAGAAAGAAGCTAAATGGAGGAAAGCACACATTTTTCATGTGTTCAAAAACTGAAGGCAGAAACTCTGCCTAGGGAATTTCTGGGAAAGAATAGAAAGAGTCAGAACTTGATTAGATCAGAAATAGGTAATGAAATAACCAGCAGGACAGAGCTTTACCACAGGCCAGCAGTAGGTGGCTTAGCATTCATAAAGAGAGCTTTAATGAAATAGAAGCTGACACAATATGGACCTTAAGACTCCACTTCATAGCAAGATTGTGTTCAAGGATAATTGGGAAAAGAAAGTCAACTTAATATATCTTGGTTTAGAAGAAAAGTCAGGGAAAGCCAGTGGGTAAAAATAGTTAGATCAATCCTGCTTTTGTATGGGCCATTGCTGCAAACACTGTTATTTAAAGTTGATTATGTTTCTATTCCTAATATCCAACTATCTAGTGAATGCACTACAGGCTTTTTGTAACTAATATATCACAAACATCCAATAATGTTTTTCCCTGTTGGACTTTGAAATGTCATCAAAGTATAAAATTTGATTTTAGTCATCACATTTGCTGCTATATTTTCACACATTCGTTCACAGAGACACAGACCCAGTGCTCCTGCCTGATGCCTTACCAGTGCCCCAAAGAAGATACCCGCCCTCACTGCATCCAAATGGAGACGACCAGGAGGAGGAGGACAGTCAGTCATTGCATGCTGGCAGCCATGAAGTGTGCTGGCATCCAACTGCAGGTGCTGGAGCAGGGGAGCTGCCTGCCATAACCCATTTGCTCTCTGCAGACACCATGATCCTTGCATCAAATGCAGGCTGAGCCACCCACGGAAAAACTTGGTCAGTTATGAAAGGATAAGTGGATAAAAACATAAAGATGAGGAAAAAATACAGCTCACTTAACAGCTTTTTGGGAGAAGGAGAGCAGTGGCTTTTTTCCATCTGAAAATGACTTGGGCTTGGGGGGTATAGGGACAGCTTGTCATTGCTGGCACCTCTGGGGATGTGCAGAGGAAGGGAGGGGAACAAATGGAAAGGGAGAAAAAGAAATATTGCCTTTGATCTCCTCTAGAGCTGGATGAGACTTTTCCTTTTCTCAGCCATTTGTTGCTTTGTCCTTGTGCTTGTGACTGCTGTGCACTCTTGTCTCGCTGGCTGAGTACCTGCTTGTATCATGCAGGCAGACAGAGCAGGCACTTCAGCACCACTTCTGACATCAAATGGGGAAGGGGTAGCTAGTCATTGTACAAATGGAAGGAGCAATACCAAACCCTGAAAACCACAGTTATGCAATGATTGAGTGAAGTCTTCAAAACAATGTGATTTCTAACTGGAGTAGCTGAAGAGAGGAGGTTTTACTTTCTGTTTTTGTTTGCTGGGTTTGAGCTTTAGGCAGAAAGCCTGAAGCCTAAAGCTTGGGGGATTTTAACCGTACCTCTCAAGGTGAATTAAGAATGTTTGTACCTTAAATATAAAATAAACATTTAGTGAACAATGCACTGGGCAGAGTCCTGCTGCAATATGTGGTTCTATTTGAAGGGGCTCTGCAGAAATACATCACAATCAGATTCCTTGCATACAGCTGCATCAGCACCAAACCTGAAAACAATTGCATGGGCATGTCAGCCTAGCTATTGTCCACGCCCCCAAGATTCCTTGGTCACAAAACATTACTTCTGAGTGGTTGCAACTAGATTTTTCCCTTCAGCACTCAGAATTTCACAAATATGAGTATAAACTGCCTTTTAAGAAGGGGAAAACTGAAAGTCACTTCTTTCTTTACCAACAGACATCAGAACAATGACAATCAGGAAAAGAAACCCCCACAGAATCATAGAAAAGAATAATAGAATTTGCTGAGTTGGAAAGGACCCATAAGGATCGAAGTCCAACTCTTAGCCCTGCACAGGACACCCCAAGAATCACACCAGATGCCTGAGAGCATTGTCCAAATGCTTCTTGGACTCAGACAGGCTGGTGCTGTGACCACTGCCCTGGGGAACCTGTTCCAGTGCCCAGCCACCCTCTGGGTGAAACTTTCTTCTAATATCCAACCTAAACCTCCCCTGACACAGCTTCAGGCCATTCCCTTGGACGCTGTCAGTGGTCACCACAGAGATCAGTGCCTGCCCCTCCTCTCTTCCTTTCAAGGAAGTTGTAACTGCAGTGAGGTCTCCCCTCAGTTTCCTCCAGGTTGAACAGACAAATGCCCTCAGCTACTCCTTGCACGGTTTTCCCTCCAGACCCTTTAACATCCTCATGGCCCTCTTTTGGACTACCTCTAATAGTTTCAATAGTCTTTTAATGTTGTGGCACCCAAACCTGCCCCCAGCACTGGAGGTGAGGCCGCCCCAGCTCAGAGCAGAGGGGACAATCCCCTCCCTTGCCCAGCTGGCCTTGCTGTCCCTGATGGCCCCAGGACAGGGTTGGCCCTCCTGGCTGCCAGGGCACTGCTGGCTCCTGTTCAACTCACCATGGACCAAGACCAACAGGTCTCTTTCCGTGGCAATGCTTTACAGCATCTTATTTCCCAGTCTGTCCATACGTACAGGATTGCCCTGTCTCAGGTGCAGAATCCAGCAGTTTTCCTTATTGAACTTCATAATGTTGGTGACTGACCAGCCCTCTCATCAAAGGTCTCTCTGCAGGTTCTCTCTGCCTTGGAGGGAATCAACAGCTCCTTCCAAACTGGTATCATCTGCAGACGCAGTATCCCTTCCAGTCCTGCATCCAAAGTAATTTCTGAAGATGCACAGGGCCCCTGATAGAGCCCTGAAGAACTCCACAGATGTCCAGTTGCCTGTCTGATGTCGCTCTATTCACTACAATCCTTTATATCTCACACATCAGGCAGTTGCTCACCCATTGCATGATGCAAGAAAAATATCCATTACTAAACAACCTGCCATATGTGTGTTACACCTTGCTAGAGCCTGGGCAAAGTCACCTGGGAGCTGTGAGTGGGCTGGATATGCTTATCTTTTCCTACAAAGAAACATTTGGGACGTTGTCAGGCTCCCTAGAGCAGCAGCTAATCTCAACTTGATGGAGCTCAAGAGAAGGAAGAAATTAATCCTGCTGCTAAATTCAATAAATGTATGCCTTTTGCTTTAAACCTATTGTAAAAACTACTTTAAAAGCCTGAGATAGGCTTCCCTTTGTAGTTTTATAGCTCTTCCCTCCAACTGAAGATCTATAGTAATACACTAGTGGTGACCTAAGAGTGAGCTGCAAATCTGATTATGTTTAGATTGTTTTTTAGTGCCCTTGTTTCTTCCTGCTGGTTGCATTCTGTGGGGGAAGAATCACTCTGAATGTGTATGCTCTCTGCACCACCAACAAACAATGAAGATTTCTTGCTCCTGATCCTCTAACTGTAATATTAGCTTTTCATTACAGGCCTCTGACTCCAGTTTGACTGTCTAGCAAAGTTTCTGATAAAGGGACTTTTTTATCCCTGACACTTTTCACCATGATAAATTGCCAGATGAAGTTATTTCTCAGTAAACAGAAGGCAGCCAGGTGCTCTCTGACTGCCCCCACTTCTCCAGCACCTCTGGTCTCAGAATGGTTGTGTGCTGTGCAAGTGCTAGCAGTAAGACTTGCCTTGTCATCTCTTACTGATGGGGACAATTCCCATCATTTCTCTTTTGCAGTTGAGCATTACAGCACAGAATGGAGACATCATCTGTGTGGCAGTTTCAGGTCAAAACTGGGCGGAAACACCAATTGTGTAGTGGTTGTGGTTTGCCTATTTTCATTTCCCAGACAACACACCAATTTCTGTAGTGGGTTGGCTGCCCACTAGAATTATTTACTCTTTTTCTGCTGTGAGATAGGATTAAGAGAAAAGGAAAGCAGAATCAAACTTTAAAGTGTATAAAGAAAATTTTATTAACAAAACTACAAGAGAGAAAAGAATTCATGAGAATGAGAATTAGAATAAAACCTTCAAAACAGCTCTCCTCCGCAACTTTTCCTTTCCTTTCTCACTGACGATGTATAGAGACAAAACACGGAACCCAGGTTAGTTTACCACCTCTAGATAGTTTTTCATCAGTTGTTTTGGAGAGAGAAGTCTCTTTTGATCTGCCATGGAAGCAAGAAAAACAGTTCTCTTATGGCTTCAATTTTTACAAGTAACAGCCACCCGAGAACCTGCATTTGTGAAGCCCCTCCCATATCATGCAGCCTTCCCACAGCTGTATTATGGGCCATGTATACTCATGGGGTACCACTTTAAAGGTGAACTGTTCAAAAGCAAAGGTTCTCTTCATCTCTCTCTGAGATAATTATCTCTAGGAACAGAGGTCTTCTCTTCCTGGGGGTAGATCTTCACCTTCATCTTCATCTCATCTCTTTCTCTCTCTCTGTTCAAGCTTCTCATAAGATCACAGCTACTCCAACATTTACCCAATTCAACACAAATGCCTTTGCTCACATGTGCAATGTAAACACCCTTCATCACCGCATGCATGTTTTCCACAACTTAAAGGGATATTCTAATATGTTACAGTCCATACCATGGCCTTACAAAAGAATTTCAGCCTAAGACTAGGCATCTTCTCATTCTCTGTCCATCTAGGACTCAACTCCTCCTTCACTGACCTTGATGTCTTCTTATTGTCTCTCTACCTGCCTTCACTGTGTCCTTTTCTCTCACTTAAGAAAGGATTAATGCTTTGCAACTTTCATCTGTGCAAGGAAAGAGTTAATACCTCGCCCAGGGCCTGGAGCAGGTCATGATGGTCTTTTGCCACAACATTTCTCACATTGCTGGAACAGTCTCTCAACAAGGTAACTCGGCAGCAGTGGCCAGAGCAGACATTTTGTAAATTTACAGTACGGAGGCCGTGCTGGGGCTGTGCCAGGATCTCGGGGCTCTAGCCGCACTCGATTCTGGCTGCGGGGTCACCCTGCACGGCTGCAGAGCTGGCCCTCCAGGGGGAGAAGCAGCCGGGATCTCAGCAGCAGCCTGCCCGCGGCTGGGGCTGCCGCCGCTGCCTCTGCCCGGCAGCGGCCGGGGGCCCGGCCCGGCCCTGCTGGCCCTGCTGGCTGCCATGGGGGGTCGGTGGCAGATTGCTGACAGCCGCTGAGGGCCGGTCCGGCCGGGATGGGGCCTTCCCTCCTCCCCTCCCTCTGCCCAGCAGCTGCCCGGCCCAGCCCGGCCCTGCCAAGCCCACGGGCCCCGCAGCGGAGCGGGGCCAACCTGCTGGCGCCTCTTACCACTGCCCACACCAGAAGGAAAGAGAACTTTTCCAGGGTTTCCCAGTTTTTAACCTGTGTATTCACAGAGGCATGTCCAGCTTTCTAGTGGCCTAACAAGATGCTGATATTCAAAACTAGACAATAATTAGTTTTGCCGCAGCTTTTCTTAGAAAAATCACTTCTGTGGATAATTCTTCTCCTCACCAAATGTCAGTCAATGCAAAATCAGCACAATCTGCCACTCACTAATAAGGAGATGATTCTGCCATACACTGAATCCAGAGGAAAACTTCAACATGCTGAAATAAGTGGTATTTTTACTGCTGGCTTCAGTAGGGTCTGGATTGCACTTTGCAAGGACTTCAGATTTGCTCCTGCGGTCTGTCACAAGGGTCCCCATCCTCAGGTGAAGAATTGAAGTTCTTTAATATTTCCTGCAACATCTGTCTTTTTCTTACATGTGATGGCTTGTATTAGGAAATGATAGTTTTCTTGTTCACAATGGGCAGGAAATGCCATTTGTCTTTTACCATTGTAAGTTCAAGTAACACACCTGGCTTGATGGATCATTGCTTTGGGCCATGACTTATAATTGAAGAAGGTACAGCAAATGAATCTGTCAGGGTAACCTAGGTCACAGAGACCTTGCTAATTCTTACAGGACATCTTTCTTAGTAATGCAGCTTCTCTACTGCACAGAAAAATATCCCATCTATTTGGTCTTAACATTAGAGAGGAAGCATCCTCCAAACTAAATATGAGGCTTTCCACAGAAATTTCTATAAAAATTCCAACATATTTAATTTTTCAGTAGTGCAAGAATGTGTGTAATGTATATAGAATACACTTACCAGCGACTGAGACAGCTGAGGCATGAATCAATGGCTGGACAATTAGCACTACTGTTGTAGGCATCTCACCACGGTTTCTGTGTAAGTACTTATTGTACTGTAGAATGCAAAATTTGAGAAACTATAGAAGAGAACTGAATAGTGTCTGTTATAATGTTTATCCTTATGCAACCTCAGAAGGGGATAATCCAGAGTTTTCTTCAAGGGTTTGAAGGTAAATCAGACATATAGTTTTAAATATAAACTGCCAAACTTTTGCCGATGAGCCACGGCAATTATAGCAATTATTGTTCCTTGTTGCAAATATGAAAACATCTGGTATTAAATGTTTGAGTCCTGGTGTCTTTACTTTTCATATGTTGTAAGAGTGGTAATTATCTCTTGATTTAAGATTTTGGTGCAAAATAGGACTATTAAATGCAAAATTGCTATACATAGTAAACACAGTAGAAAACAGACACCAGTGGTTTTGCTAGTAATACTTTTCCAGTGAGTGATAAAACAGAGACAATCTTAGCCAGTGTTTTCCAGTAAGCTCTGGCAGAACCCACTGCTGTCCAATGCACTCTCGGGTTTGCACTCCAGAAAGGGTAGGCATACATCTCCAGCAGCAGTATAAATTGTGGCATTCATGACAGCTCCGGCTCAAAATAGTTGTGTATTAAGAGGAGAAGTCCATCACATTTCTCCTCAACCAGACGTCCTTGAGGAGCAGGCTTTGACTACTTTTTTCAGAGAAGGGAAGCTTCAACTGTTATCTTTAACAGAAGCAATTCAGTTTCACTGATGAAGGGTTATGGTATAAAGATACCACAAATAACATGTTTTCAAACCCAAAACTTAAATAAACCAATGAAACCTGTGCTTACAGGTGTCAATTTTACTACAAGGAGGGTCTTTCAACAGCTCCCAAGGCTGTGTGTTCATATGTGGGTTGGTGTGAAGGTTTCCAGTGAAGATAGATCTGAGCAAGCTGATCTTCATTCTTTGATTACCACAAATGAGATGCCCCTAAAGGGTGTATGGCTGCAGCCAAGACAATCACCTTTGGCTGTCCTTTTAGTCAGCTGAGGAGAGAAATAGACCTTTAGAAGACAGAATTTCTGTCTTGGATAGACATCTCAAAACAAGCTGGGTGAATCATGCCCTAATGTTGCCTGTCTTCCTGTGCTGATTTTGAAAGAAGGTAGGGGGTGGGTAGGACAAATATAAATATTTATGCTATAGATTTCCAAAATTGGATTAAGCTTTCCTGTTTTTTAAAAAAATATGTTTAAGATATTTAATTTATACTTAATTTCCAGCACCAAATGGTTTGTATTCCAAATCAGCACTATTTGTATTACCACTTCTTTTCAGGAATAACTAGCTTCAGCCACAAAAGACCAAAGCTGTTGTGAGGTTCAGCACAGGTTGGCTCCTAAAAGAGTGCTGAGCAGCAAACGAGGTACCTGTGCATCCTTTCCATTGCATGTTCTGTCAACCAGAAACCAGCTAGAGTTATTTACACATGGGTGGAAGAGATGAAGGTGTCTGTGAGACACAGCCAGCCACCAGCAGAACAGGGACGGAGGATGAGTGGCTGTTGTGCATCCTGCCCAGCTCATTACCCAGATGGCACAGTTATTCCTGGACCTGCAATAACCAAACCCAGAGCAGAGAGAACTTGGTATCAACTCAACTATTGTCCAGTTTTAAATTAAGCCTCGTTGCTAAAATTCCCATTTTATCTTTGGAAGCTGTTACTTCCATAACTTGTGGGGTAGCAGAACAATTTCACCCAGTATGAATCTTATCTGGGAAATTAATTTACCTAGAGCACATATGTATATCAAGCATCAGGGCATGAGGGGTACAGGCACACTTATGGCCCAGACCAGCTTAGCTTCTCATGGGAATTCCCACTCTATCCATGGCCCAGGAAATTCTTTCAACCTCTCAAGGCCATCAGGCCCTGCCCCTCCTGGTTGTGGACCTTGCTGGTTGGGATCCCTGCCCATGGACGAATAAACCAGGCTGGCCTTGGCCTGTCCCCTTCTCCAGGAAGGTGCCCAGGGCTGGGGCTGCCTGGCTTTCTGGTGTGGGGTGGGGAGTGGACCTGTTGGAATGAACTCAGAGAAGCCACAAAAATGATCAAGTCCTGGAACATTTCTATGAGGAATGTCTGAGAGAGCTAGGGCTCTTCAGCCTGGAGAAGACTCCTGAGAGACCTTACAGCACCTTCCAGTACCTAAAGGAGGCCCACAAGAGAGCTGGAGAGGGACTTTTTACAAGAGCATGTAGTGATAGGACAAGGGGATATTACTTCAAGCTGAAAAAAGATAGATTTAGCTTAGATGTTCTAAAGAAATTCTTTACTATGAATGTGGTGGAGCACTGGAACAGGTTGCCCAGAGAAATTGTGGATACCTCAGGCTGGACAGGACTTTGAGCAATCTGGTCTAGTGAAAGATATCCTTGCCCATGGAACAGGGATTGGATTAGAAGATCTTTAAAGTCCCTTCCAACCACAAATATTTTATGATTTCATGATTGATATGAGCCATCAGGTATTGCCTGCTGACCTGGAGATCCCTAGGGAAACACCACCCCTATGGCACACAGAAAGATAAAGAAATGCACATTTATCTGGAAATCAAAAACAAGTCAGCAAGTGCAAACTTATAATGATATTTTCTTTACTGGGCACATAACCTGGTTACCAGAGACTTTCTCCCTCTCATGTTCTCTGGTGCTGAGACCTTGCTAAATAATAGAATCAGTCTTCCTCTTTTATTAGATTCTTCTGTGAGTGTAGTGTAATTGTGCAGCTGATAGAAGAGCCTTAGATTTTACATGCTATCTTACTTTTCAGACAAATCAACTACGAAAAATTATCACACTAGTGATTGTGGGTAACTGGGCACCAAGTGTGAATTTCAGGCCCATGTGTAAAGGTCAATGTGACCCATGTGTTAAAACCCACTCAGGGAGAAAATAAAGCTGATTATCTGCAGTTTCCTCAATTCACTGGCCTTTTATGTGTATCTCAGGAAGGCTTTCTGACACAGCACTGTAAAGCAGCCGATCTGTAGCTTCATATTACCAGTCCCAAGAGAGAGCTGCAATAAACAGTAAAGGAGAAATGAGATCTGTTCCTGGAAATCAGCTCAGCTAGAGGCAATTGAAACTTATAGCAGAATCAACCACGACTGGTTGAAGGCACTTAATTTTTTGTTTTTCTCAATTTCCACAATTGTTTATGATGCACATCTAATCAGGAATCCAGGTTATATTAAGGAGGTGACATATGTGTCACTGTCAAGCCTCTTTCCAGAAATGAACCACTGAACACAGCACCAGCTACTCTGGGGGGTGCGGGACTGAGGAAGGCCCTGACCTCATTGAAGCCCATCAATGCTTCCCCCAGCACACCTAGATAATATTACAGAAAGTAATTCTATTTCCTTGGTTTACCAGGAAAAATACCTATCAGAAAAACACATCTTGTCCAAGAACTACAGGGACAAAGAACCATGAAACACACCAGCCAGGCTGCTGGATTCAACAGGCATTCTTCAGATTTCAGAAGGTAGAAGTAAGATGGCCTTCTATCAGGTTTGGGGAGTGCAGAGCTCTGGAAACACTTGTGTCCTTGTCAGAGCTGTAGAATAGAAGATAATGAAGCCACAAGCCCTGTACTTGATTGAAAATGTCTCAATGACCCACAACCCCTCTTTCTCCATCTTGGTCCCTGTAATTGTGACACAGACATGAATTGGCTATTGAAAAGATAAAGTCTTAGCAAGGATTGGACACAGACCTGCTACCACTGGGAAATGGATTCTGTATAAATATCAAATGCCTTGATTTAGGTTCACATTTTAAATGCTAAATTTAATGGCTAGTCCTTGGGTTAACAAAAGTTCTGTGATTTCTGGTTACAAAGCTTTGTACTGCATGTAATGACCTGCTGATTTCATTTGCAAAGGTTTGAAAGGTAGAAATAAACCTGACAAGTAAGTACCTCTCATGAAAGCATTTTGGGAGCTACTGTTATTACCAGTGATCATCCAAGAGAAAAAAGTATTTAGCAAATAAATAGCACTTCAGAGTTGGACTTCAGCAATGGCCTAATTTCCTGGAAGTATTTCAGAACAGTTACTTTATATAGCAGTTGCATTTAAGATTTCATTGCTTATGTAAGTTCAGGATACTTTTAAGGAGAAATGTTTTTTGTTCTGTGTTCCCAGAAGCAGCAGAGAAGGGACACCATAACATTGCAGCCATTTCTGTCCTTTGTCAAGCAGCCTGGTTGTATCTGTGCTGCTAAAATGAAAGAGGACCAGGCCATGGAGTCCAGAAAGCGGCACATGATTATCCTTCCTGTTGAATTATTTAAATGTGTTTTTGTTCTATAGTAGCTGAATCCCCCTAAAACAGCATTTGGGGCCAACTGAACCACTCACATGGGCCAGGGACTGTTTCCAGCAAGACAGCTGTTTTTGTGGGGTTTGCTGGCTGGGTGTGAACTGACCTACACCCCCTTGCCTCAGGGGCTGCAAAATGAGGCCTGTCCAGTTTTATTTACTGTTACAATCACTGATTATTTGCTCTTTCCCAGGAATTCCTAGACTTGATTTACTTTATCCACATGTCCATATCTGTTATGAAACTCCCTAGCATGCATTAAGGATGGACAACAGTCCATTAGGGACAAACAGGAGTCCAAAGAGTCAGAGCTCAGGGCCAAAGAAATGTTCCATTTTTTGGAGTATAAATGAAACATAACCTAGTGTTCCAGTCATCTGAGATGTCTAGAAGGGGCTGGGAAATTTTAGAAACCAAGAGGTTTCTCAGTATTGACCAAATCCTCAAGCTATATTCCCTGTGTGTCTTCAAGCTCTTTTAAGTAAAAGTGGCATGGTACAGTACCTGATATTAGATGATAATCACCTCATATCCTTGGTTTTGTTTGCTGTGGAATAATTTCTTAATAAATACACGTGAAATCCCAGGTTATTGCATTAGCATCTGTGAACACATGGTTATTTTGTCTGTGAAATCCCTCTGAGAGTTTCTATGTTAACATTTGTTGTGCAATGTTTTTATTTGCTGTGTAACAGGGTGAGACCAGCAGTGAGTTTTCCCGTAAATGTGAATATTTTCTTGGCTGACACAGTGTGCAGATCCCTGCTAAAAACATCAGGGTAGTGGCTGCATTCCTTATGAGCTTGAGGGGTGTGCCTGGGGAGTGTGTGCAGGTATGTGTGTGCACACAGGTGCAAAACTACACATTTGCTGGAAGGACTGGAAAGGCTTTAGCACTGGCCAACACCAGTACATGTCTTAGTGTCTTGGCTTAGTTTTTAGCCTTATATGTCCAATCCTTCTAAAATCAATGGGACCTGAGAAAAACCTTGAGTGCAGCAGCAAAACAGCATAAGCAGTCAGTCCTTGTTAGTCCTTACAGTTGTGGCTGGCACTGCTGGTCCCAGCTTTTCATTAGTGCCACCTCTTAACAGTCTTAAAGATGGCTGAAGTCTCAAAGCACTGCCTGGTGCTCACATTAATCCATTCCAACCTCCTCAGTGTTTATTAGCCAGCCAATGTATTTCACCAGTGCAGCTACAAGGTCTTCAGACCAGGCTATCTTGTGTCTAGACAGCTTAAAGAGCAGGAAGAGTTGGTATACATAGCCTAAAACCATCTTTGGGATTCACAAGGATCCAGTTGTCTCAGAATGAAACTCTATTGGTGAGTTTCCATAAAACCTGGTGGAAGAAACAATGTAGAGAAGGAAAAAGAATAAGTATAAAAGTCCAATTATTCTGTAGATAATGTTCCCAAATTTTCCGAGAGACACAATCTCTCTTCCTCTTGCTACAACCAGTGTTTAAAAAACCAGGAGAAGTTTGATTGCATTTTGGTGCAAGCTTTGCATACTGAGAAAGACAATATCCAGTGTGTGTGTTCTGGGATCAATGGCATATAATAAAATATAGATGTTTAAAATCCTGTTTTCAGGTCCATATCAACATATATATGTCCTGGGAGATGATGTAAATAAATTCACTCTCACTCAAGTAATGGTAGCTTTGGCATCTTTTTCAAATTGGAAAGGATTTGCAGAAGACTTTGCTTCTACATCTGACCAGACTAATTGTGCAAGTAGAATGCTATAACCAGATTTATGTACAGGTCTCCTCATCATAAGATTTGATAACAGGAGTAATAGTACCCAAAATAAAAGAATATTGCTTGTGTTGGTTGGTTGTTGTGATTAATAATGTCTGTAGTATGAGCAACTTCAGTTATCAACATAAATTGCATAATTATTCAGAAAGTGAATGATACAATCACTTTAAAAGTCTCTGTAACTGATATCAACAGTAAATTATAAAACTATGGCTTTGCTTTGCCAAAAGCTACTGATCTAGTTTTGTTAAACTATCACTGCCCAAAAGCACTGCTGGCAGCTGTTTGCCACTGCTTATTTCTTGCTAAAGTTTATTTTGCATATTCACATAATACAGTTCTTAGAGGCTGCATAATAAAAATCAATTTAGAAGCGTGCTAAAGTGAGTTGACAGTTTTCTCTTGCATGCTGTGGCATAGAACTCTGCTCACTGGCCCCTGGCCACAAGAAGTGAAAACAGCTACCAAAGGAACACATGCAGGAGAGCAGGTCCCAGAGGTTGAGCTCTGAGCAATTAGCATGTCTCCTGAGTTAAGCCAGAAGAGCCAATGTGCCAACAGCATCCTTCTGCTGGTCAGAAACAACTCCTTTGTGTTTTGCAGTAAAAAGAGAAAGAAATCAATAGCAGTTTATATTCCTGTGCCCCCTGTCACACACAGTAATGGCTCTGCTGTTACTTACAGTGGCAGCTCATCACAGTGAGCAATGCGGCGGAGCCACAGTGTGGTGGAAATGGAGCTGATCTGTAATAGCGTTATGAATGTGGTGATGCAATGGCTTTAGGTGGTAGCAAGACCAGGGCAGGAGGTTATTGAATAAGATCCTATTTGGGCTAGAGAGAGAATGAACTAAAAAGTGATGCAACAGCTATCAGACTGAAAGCAATTGGCAAAATCATTTCAGGTGTAAAGCAATTGTGAGGGTGTTTTGTCAGGTCATGACTGGCAAGTGAGGGGAAACAGCAAGTTAAACCCTGCAAGAAGAGATTGAAGAGTGGAAGTGTACTGGCCAAAACTGTCTAAAGAAGACATTAAGAGAACAGGGAGAAAAGGAACATCTTAATGGTGGGGAAAAATATATCTTGTAAATGTTATTTTTGACAGCTTATGTTCTACCTCAAAACATTTTTTTTCAATTAATGGTGTTTTGCTCTTGGCAGGGCACTAAACTGCTCATCTGTGTTCATCTGGGAGAGTCTTGCCCAGGGCTGCAAATCAAGACATGCTTCGGGAATCACAGCAACCTGCTCCATGTGTCTCTCATTCTGCAAGGCAAAGGATGCCTATGGGTGTCAAGCGATGAGCTCAAGGAGCCATGAGAAGCACACCGGGGAAATATAGACTCCAGTGAAAAAGGATACCTCACTCTACTAGTGCTACTATTAGTACTTTAACAACAGCAGTTTGGTGGACATAACTTGCTAACCTTCAGTTAGTCTCCAGATATACACTGGTCCCAAACCTTGTCTATGTAGGTGGACTCCCACCTGGCAGGAACTTGAGAAGCTTCTCCCATGTCACTGTATAGGCAGACAAATTTTCTATCACTCTGCAGATGTTAATTTTCTGCTCCCAGATTAGGAAAAAATATATCAGAAGAGTTTTATTCCTTCCTAGGTTTCTATTAGCTTTCTGGCTTGTTCTGCCTGGAGATATTCCACGTCTTATGCTTAATATGGGGGCACTACTGCTGTGGGATAGCCCTGACGTATCCTTCCCAGCTTCACTTCTAGCGCATCTCCTTATTTTTCCAGCTAGTCATTTTTTACAAAGGGAGCCTGTCACATGGTTATTTGAGCAGAAGTCTAGTTTTGTAGTCCCTTCAATAGTATATGAACCTGTAGTTTATCTTTTAAAAACATGTAATGCATTATTAGATCTTAAAGGTATGGATTCTTCATTATTTTTCATGATAATAGGCAGGTGGGGAGAGAAACATCTCTCCTATGTCTGCCGCAAGAGGACAGACACGACTTCCTATTACTCTCATTATCTACACCAAAAATAAATTCCTAGAAAACCAGGTTTTAATAGTGCTGCTACTCAGCAGACCATTTTTTTGCAAGGAAGCAACAAAGGCTGACTTTCATCCCACATACTAATGTTCATCATGATAATGTTTATCAAACAGTGTTAACTAGGAGGATATTTTCAGCATTCCTGTTTTATAGAAGTCTCTCCATTCTGTTCTTGTACCTACTGCTCTGCATCAGGCAAGCTTTTTCACTAAGCATTTAGTGGTATCTTCCAAGTCACTGGCCTAACATAATTTTAGCAGTGTGGATAACAAGCTTATCCTATCTAGATCTGTTTAGCTTACCTTGATTTGAGTTAAATTTAATCTGCCACAGCTTTCCAAAGCTCATGTCATCTAGTATCGAACTCCTCCAAAGTATCCTGATACATGATCATAGGCCAAATGCATGGTCATTTAATTCAGGTAAAACAAAGGAGTTTACCACTCTCTGCCAGGTAATTTTGCTCAACTTACTAATTCCATGGAACCATGGTCCCCCTGTTGTTGCCTTTATCTGACATTCATCCATCTGATTTCGCTTTCTTACCAAGAAAAAATGTCCTGCATTTATTTGTCAGTTTAATGTCAGTATGGTGAACCACAGTGACTGGAGATGCTTCTGTGCTGAAAGGGACAAAGTGTGGCCAGCAGACATGCTTACCAGAGGAATGACTGTGTGACTGGACAGCATCGTTCCAGACACTGGTCCTACATGAACCTGTCTTCCTTCCAATGAACAGTCATATTCCTTTGAAGAAAACTCCTACCTATTCACCTTACTTTTCCCTTCATGCAGCATTAGGCAGTCAGCTCGTTGGTTAAAAACCAAAAAAAAGCCCATAATGTCTATCCTAAAATCCTGTAAGATGTACTTAGGTTTTCAGGAGGGGTGATGGAACTGAAATGCCCCTGATGGGGCAGGGAAGGCACAAGTCAGGCAGAGAAAGGAGTGTGGTAACACAGTAGGGAGAGCAGATCCTTGCTGGACACCTTCAGTCTGACAGTAGGAGGGAATGTGTCTCTGAGGAGCCCACAGAGAAGGAGCTGACTGGGCTGAGAAGTAGGAGGGGAAAAGATGGAGTGGGTAATTAGAAAGAAAAAGGAGAGAAAAAGGATTCAGATGGGTTAGATGAACAATGAGATGTCAGGGACTGAATGAAGCATTTGAAGTGCAGCCTTCATTAATATTTTGGCTGCCTTATCTCAGACTAATTTATTTTATGGACATGGAGAGCTCTTCCTGCTGATGTATTGAGATGATTATCGGGCAACTTTATTGTTTTTTGAAACAGGAATTCTCAATGTTTCTTGAGGCCCTGTGCTGGTTTCCACATTTCCCTATGTTTGAAGATATGAATCACCGAGTCACTATTATTTCTATGCTATCTATCAGGAAATTTCCAGGTGATTTTTTTTCTTGCCTTGAGCAGATATAGAAGCTATTGCTACCCAGTGGACTCACAGTCCAATCACATGTTGTGCCAAATGTCACAAGAAAAAGGTCAGAAACTGTGGACAAGAGACTCGAGAATAATCAAGTAAGCAAACATCTAGGTGCTCTACAAACTATTACTTACTACTCCAGATAAAATATTAAGAAGAAATAGCTGACGAAATTTATTTGGATTTTATTCTACTTATTTGCATGCTATTCTGTATGCTATTCTTTCATACTTATTTCTATATGCTACTCACAAAAATTTATTTGTTCAAGAAGAAAAAAAAACCAAAACCCACAACCTGATATTATTTTCCAGACAGCATAAATGTTATAAAGGTCAGGAAGTCCTTTCAGTTAGAGTGTGGCAATCTTCCCCTCCGACATGGCTAACCCCATAAGAGAGTCTCCAAGGAAAGCCACTCCTGTTTTGGTGTACTCTTTATTGTCAGCATCACAGAAAGCAAGGCTTTATCCAGCTGAGGGTAAGGTTTATGCAAGGAAAATACAGGTAAGAAGCATGACAAACAAGAGAGATATTTAATCTTACTGTATCACTGATAGTAAGAAATAAAATCTGCTTCTGTAAGAGCTTATATACATATGTGCTAATAATACTTGGTTGAACATCCACTTGCTATCCAGCCTGTTGTCCTTGGCTGCATCCCAAAATAGTGAGAAGGGATGGGACTGCCAGCATGGGTACCTGAATGGACTTGAATATGTAAGGAAAGATGTCATGGTCCAGCTATGGCAGAGAAAATGTTTAGCTCTGTAAGGAGAGAGTGTAGGAGACTTCTTTTATTCAGAAATAGTCTTTGAAGGTTATCCAGTGGTACCTGCAAGGGGACTGCATGCATATGTCTTCCTTCCTGTAAAGATGTGTTTTTTCTAATAGTTGCCTTTGAGGAAGTTTTGCTAAGGCAGAATGCCATTTTGTGCAACTGTCTGTAAGGAAACCAATCCTGGCACAAACATAAATGCATGTGACGAATGTAACGGAGTTACCTGTGCTTACAAGTGTAGCTTAAAATAATAATGACAATGTAAAATGGTGATTTTTTGTGAAGTGATTCTGTGTATGAGCAGCTGCAAGCATAGATGTATTCTCATTACTTTAATATGGCTTTACTATTAATGCACATTGTTTAGACATTTAAATGTGTCAGGCTCAAAAACAGTTCAGTAGACTGTTCAACTCTCAACTAAGGAACATATGGTAGAAGCTGCTTTATTAAAAGAGAAGGATCGTACCTCTTACCCTGTAAAGCTTAGTCTATATGTTTTGCTAAGCTAAATCTACTCAGTGAAAGCATATGTTTGTGTGGCTTTAAGAAAAACATATTGACAATGTCAGACCTGGTAATCCATCACTGTAATAGCTACTTTAGCAATTGCACTTCAGCAATAGTTTTTATTTCTGATGGAAATATGAAGTAAATCTGCCAGTGCTAAGGCTGGTGCCTAAGCAAGAGCTCTGTTGTGAGCAGTTGTGGCAAGTGTATCTCTGTCTAACAAAGAGCCTCAGGCCTTGATTCAGAGCTGACCAGATGCTCAGTCTCATCAGCTGTGATGGATTTCACAGCAGAGCTTACATTTGGCAGAGCAAGGTTCAAAGTATGTCCTGACCAAGAACAGACATATTTTGACATATCCTCCAGCAATAGGCAAAATAAAGCATAACATATCTTATTTACTCTGCTTGTCACAGGGCCTTATGCTGACAAGGGTGACAGTCTCCCCCCGGCATCTGAGCAGCCCAACCTCGCACTCGGTCATGGTCCGACGGGCAGCAGAGCCGCTCACTTCAGCACAGACCTGGGCACCTCCCTCCTCACACAGCACATCTTCATCACAAACACAGGTGTTAGATGGCACTAAGAAAAAGCACAGAGGAAAAACACTCAGGATAGCACCCAAGTCACCAAAAAAACCCCCAGACTAAAATACGTCTAAGAAATCTGTAAGACTGAAAGCAGTTTTCCAGAGGGTGCTCAGCTTTCACAAGAAAGACATGAACCTGTAGGAGCAGGATCAGAGGAAACCACAAAATTATGAGAGGGCTGGAGCACCTCCCCTACACACACTGGCCAAGACAGTTGGGGTTGTTCAGCCTGCAGAAGGGAAGGCTTTGGAGAGACCTTATAGGACCTTCCAGTACCTAAAGGGGGCTAATAAGAAAGATAGGGATAGACATCTTAACAGGGACTGCAATGGCAGGACAAGGGAAAATGGTTATAATCTAAAGGAGACCATATTTGGACTAGATATGAAGAAGAAATTTTTTAGGATGAAGGTGGTGAAATAGAATCAAGTTGCCCAGAGACATGGTTAATGCCCCATCTCTGGAAACACTCAAGAACAGGTTGGACAGGGCTCTGAGTAACCTGGTGTAATTGAAGAAATCATATGGGATTGCAGGGGGGTTGGACAGGTCCCTTCCAACCCAAAGCTTTCTGTAATTCTGTCATTCTTTCCTTAACCTAATTCCCTAATTCTTTTAGTAACACTAGCTGATATTCAGGCTGAGTGAAAAAACTAGGAGTGGAAACAAATTGTGCATTACTGGGACTTCCTCTGCTTGGAGAGGCTGATTATGCTCATGGGAAAAACTTGCTCAACGTGTCTCAGGTGCTGTACTCAAAGCCTTCTCTGATGTTACTTCAAGAACTGGTCCATGTATCTACTACTCTAGAGCTCAGATAACTTGTAAGATGAGAGATTTGTCTTTGGACACTAACAAACTGATCACGCAAACCCTTACAATTGTGTCTGTATTTTCATACAGATGGTTTCATGAAGATTAAAGGATCTACTCCTATAAATAAATATGTGTAGCTTTATCAGTGACATTCAGGTAAGAAAATTCCACCTGATATTTATTTTTCATAACTGTGTCTTTTTTTTACTGTTTTATGCATTTTTTGTCCGTGTTTGTCTTTCCTGAAGCTCCAGATAGTTTTGACTTTGTTATTGTTATTATTTTTGTCTGTTCAACCCTGCTAGACAAAACAGATTAACTCCTATCTAGTAATCCTTTTTACTTCAAATTATGACAATAACCATGCCTCTAGCTTGGGCATTTCTAAACCTCTAATTTATTACTTCATCTTCTCATTCCTGGCAACCCTTCATTAAATGCAGTGTAGCATAGGACACTCAGGGAAAATAAATCAGGGAATTTGAAAACTTCCACTTACAGGCAGATTACAAAAACCAGGAACTATTTCCTCTGAGGGAAGAGACCTCACCTTTAATCATTATATGAGAAACTGGGGATAGACAGTGAAGTACAAACAACAGTAACTGGCTTTCCCAGTTGGCTTATCCAACTAGCATACAATAAGACTTTTAATTCCTAGCCACTGGTGAGCCACTTTTAATTCATCCTACTGGTAAGACTGCCTGACAAATTTCAGAAGAGGATTAATTACTCCTGTGGGCAGTAAGGATTCCTGCAATTCCTACAATTGCTGTTGTAAGGAATCTGAACAGGTAGATGTAGTGAAAAAAAGTAGGGCAGGGGTTTCACCCAAGGGAGAAAATGGACCAAACGGATGATTCACTTAACAGGGACTAGGAATAAGCTTTTCCTGTAGATAGCACATTTTGTTAAAATATCCTGCATGGTTGCAGATTCCTGTCATGTTTGGATACCAAACACTTGGCTAATGGTTTAAGCCACCTCAGCAGTGCCTGGTGCTTCTGGCACTGCAGATGTCATACCAGGACAGACCAATTGCCCAACTGTTAATGTGTAAGGGGGAATAAAGATTTCCTTTTGGTCATATGAACAATTTTGCTTACAGCTGTGAAGAATCTCTTACCATTGCATTTTTCCCATGAACGGCATGATCCACATGGTATTTCAGCTGCCTGGGGTACTTTGCAGTTTTCTGCATTAGTCAGAGAGTATTTTCTGCCCATGCACTCCAAGGCGTGCATCTTGCAAACAGTTAAAGGTGTGTTTCTCTTGGTTCTTTGATCTGTAGCGCAAGTGTCCAGGGAAGGACTGAAAACAAAAGCAAGAATTGCACTGTTTAAATGTGGTTTATCTTGGTAACTCTTAAAAACACCTGGGGGAGTGGAAAACATTCAGAGTCTAGTTACAACTTCTCTGTTCACTTAAGTACATCCTAAGAGTGCTGCAAAGAACTTAAGACATAGACATATGGACAGTCCAGACTTCTTCCTTTTCCACAGGATGCTGTACCTCAAAGTCAAGATCTGTCCCATCCAAGGACAGGAGTATTACCATCTTTTTGCCATTGATCTCAGCAGCAGTGAGAGAGAGACTTTAGTTAAAAATATTTCAGATCTCAATTATTCTCTAATTTATGACACGTGCATGAATCTAAGTACACATACAGAAAACATTTCTTATACATACATGATGTATACAAACATGGGCATATAATATAAGTATTTCTTAAATACTTAAAGTGTTTAAAGTGTTTAAATATACTTTAGGATTTTTATTTTGCTGTCTTTTAAAATGCTCAGCTTTTACTAAATAATACCTTATAACCAAACATCAGAAACTGAAGATATTTCTGGAAATACACATACATCTCCACAGAAATTTTAAGGAAAAAAATTGCCCAGAAAAATTGCTTATTTCTTGAAATGTGGATAGAGCTTTAACACCTACCATAAATGAGCCTCTAAAACTGGTAATAACAATTCTTAGACAACCTTGATTAGTGTTTGCTTTGGGGACAGTTCCAGGAAGTTGCCACCATTTGTGTTTCATGCTCCATGTGTAGGAGGGGAGTAAAAAAACCCTTCCATTACTTCAATTCCAGGAAGGTGTCATTATTTGTGTTTCATATTCCAAGTGTAGGAGGGGAGGAAAAAAAACTCTTTCCATTACGTCTGAGTTTTAATCTCAAACTCCTAGCTTCTCCACTTGTTCTCAATGCAATCAGCAGTATTTGTGTGGAATGAACAAAAGAGTGACTATCTAGAGCAGGGCATGCCTGTGCTCTCCCAGATGCACTTTACAGCCATGGGTTAGGGGCTTCACAGGGTACCAGAGAGCAGAGATAGGCTCCCAGGGGATGGAGAGGATTGAAATTCAGCCCCAAAACCTAACTTTTAGCACAGCTCCCCATTTTAAGCTCACAAACACTTCCATTGAAACTTTTGATGTCCAATAGGCCAGTTCTGAACATCAACTTCAGCTAAACAGGTGCTTGGTAGGGAGAAGAGGCTGATGAGGTACAGGTAAATGGCCCTAATGAGCTTTGTGAGGATGACTGAAGGGAAGGGGAATGCCTGTAGGAGAAGGGAAGAGGAAAGTCTCATAAGAATGCCAGAACTCAAACCTTGCTGACTTAATGGCCAAACATTAAGGTAACTTTTCTCTTTTTTTTTTTTTTTTCCTTTTTTTTTTCCCCTGTGAATTAGGAAGTGGATTTTGATCTATAAGTAAAGCACTGAGGAAAAGAGCTTCTCCAAGCTTTGGGAATGGTTCCTAAAAAGATGATTTTCAAGTCTTTTAGAAGAGCTTGCTTTACAGAAATTTTCAAATACCTGTAGCGTAGTGCATCTTTAAGGTATTTAAAATATGGCATGGATTTCCTTAGCTGAGTCTGAAAAGTTTGGTACATCTGCCTGTGACCAAATATTTTTATTAACTGTATTGTATCTTCCACTTATGTTAACATCCTCAGCCCCTACAGGTCCCTTAACTGCTCTTCTGCGTCGAAATGACAGTTACTAAATCCCTAGTAAAGTTTGTTGCATGAATTTTCCTTAATCCTCTTTTGTTAATGTAAAGAATGAGGTTAACCCTCTTATTCTGAGGCACAAGAGAACAGACCAAGGAATATATAGCAGCAGGCACCTGATAAAGGAAACAAGTGAACTTGTATGCAAGACTCTTTGGTCATCTGGGTGCACAGTCTCTAAGATAGTGGAGCCCTGATTTTTATGTGAAAGTTATCTTTACAGACAGAAGTTTAAGTAAAACTTCCTGTTTATATATCATCTTAAAGAACAAAGTGCTTTCCAGGGAAAGCAATTGTATTTCATCTGTAATTAATTTTTTTAACTTATCTAAAAATATTAAGATCAGACCTCTACACTAAGTTGTCTGCTTTGCACTACTTTAGCAACACTCAAAAGAGGAAAGGGAACTGATTTAACCAGCTGCCAAAGTTTGAACCCAAGAGTTCAAACATTGACCATGTTGCCAAACTCTTGCTAGAGTTCAATGCCTTATACTATCTGGAGAGTGATTTACATATTTGCTACAGCTGGGTCAGCAGAAGGAAGACAGTGGAAATCAACATGTTAAGATGCCTAGGAAAAAGGATGGAGAATCTTCACTCAAAAGAGAAATTAATGATTTGCACTCACTGCTGAGAGAGCATATTTCCCAGGGCTGGAACATCAAAGCAATGCAATAAAAATTATTAGAGATAAGAAATAATCCTTGTGTAAAGTGAATATGAGAAATTCAATACTTTTTACCTGAAAAAATAAGGTTAAGGATAAGAACAATATTTTACTAAAGCACATATTGTGAGAAATTAAATAATATCTCTTAAGTCCATAAATACCTTCTCTCCCTTTCACCTGCAATAAGAGGTAAGAAACTTTGGGTGAAGAGAAAATTTCGTCATGCTGGGAATGATTTTAACTTCCCAGATTTACATTTGAGATGAGAAGTTTTAATTAATACAGTCCAGGAACTCTCAGGAGAAACACAGATGTTTTGCAAAGAAATTTGAAGAACAAAAAGAGGGGATAGTACTTAAAAATTATCAAATCTCATGCTTTCCTGTGGAGATAGCTCTTAGCTACTGGAGGCTGAGGCTCCATCTATATTAACATACCATGCTCTGGCCCCTTCTATGTGTTCAGGACAATTTACACAGAGTAACTGGTGTCCCTCTCTGCCCCAGAAGATGGGGACTAAATCAGACTGAAATGGTCTCTGACCCTGGTCACTCCTAAGCTGTGCCTGGGAATTGTACAGGAACTGGCCCATGTCAAAGGTCTACCAGAAACTGCTATAGCAATTTAGCAGCTCTGGTGCCCAGGGATCATTCCCTTGCTCTCATTGATGAGGGTAGCCTAAGGCACCCTGCCTCAAGTGATGAGTTACCAGCCTGTTCTAGGGGCGTGTTCATAGCTAATCTCTTGGAAACAATGGAGGTCTAAAACCATGGTGTTCCTGAATTACCACATGAACTCTTCTTGCTCCAAGCTCTCTTCAGAGAAGAGCTTACTGCTGAAAGTCACTGCCAAAACAAAGCAAGTTAATTCTCCTCTCTGAGGAAAGACTGGACCAAGATTTGCTTACATGCCTTACTCCTACAGCCTTATAACAGGCTGGAAGATTAGTCTGCTTTGACAGCTGATGATTTATACTTCTATCGTTATATATATTATTTCAAGACAGTGAAACAATGGCATAAGGTAAAAGGAATGATATCAATATTCTTGCCATTGTGAGTATAATTATAAAAAAGAGAAACAGGCAAGTAGTAGATTAATTACAAATGAAGCTTCAATGCATAACTAAATGTAATTCATTTAACCTCCAAAGTTGCTGTGACTCTGGCCAAGGCCTTCCCTAGCTTTGACTCCCCTAGTACTGTGTAACTGACCTCAACACATATATAAACCAGAAAATTAGCTGCTAATCCTTTTAAATAAGTATTGAGCAAAAGAGCAGGACCAGATTACTTAAAGCATTTAGATGTTTAAGGATAGGAATAGCATTAGATTACAGAGTTATTGCAAACCTGGCACTTACCTTTGCATACCAGACAATGGCCTCAGACCCTAGGGAACTACCCAGTGGATCTGCATCTCAACTAAGCTCACTAGTTTTAATTTTGAGATGTTCAGAGTGCTAATCTTGTCTTAAAATCAGAGTCATCGTGCAAAGCACTTCTGGTCTGTGTGCCTGATGAGAAGTACACATGCTCCACTGAAAGTTCTACCTTGAAATCACTTGAGACACCTTCACAGTTTCTTCTTCCTACTACACATGGTAGTATTTGGTCTGTTATCTTGAAGCTTTCAAACTGCTCAGCTCAGTCACATAAACCTGGCCAGACTTCATATCTAGAGCTCGCACCCACTTCATAGGAGTGACTTGACAGGAGATGGCATCCAGTCGTATGCAAGCCAGCCCAGATGCTGGAGCGCTGAACTCCTCGGCACATCTGTTCATCAGTGCCATTTGGTCTCAGGTGTCTTCTTGTTACTCCTCTGTTTTGGTTCTCTTACTTTTGTATCTCTCAAAGAACGGAGAGACTTACTCATTTCCTTACATTATTTCTTCTGCATTGCTTATTGTAGAATATAGGCTTAGATCAAACAGGAAACAGCAAACTCTAATCTGCAAGTTATGAAGTCAGGAAAAGTGACATGACTGGTCTGTGAAAACTGCTGCATAAATGTGAGATGAAATTAGATTACTGTGCCTTTCATAACCCCTTAGTCTCTCAGCAGTGAAAAGAAATCTGCTTTATTCCACTAGCTTATTGCTTTGATGGTTTGTGTCCCAAGGGCCTCTATTTTAACTTTTCCTCAATCCTCTAAATCTTGAAAATATAATTTTATCTTTTTTCATCTTTTTCACAGATCAAGCAAAATTATGCCTTCACTTTCTGTCATCCAACCGAATTCCAGCACTGCTAGAACCCACTGACAGTTCTGACAACACAGGTGAAGTGATGAACAGGACATTGATTGAGGTGTAAAGCAAACCAAGTACAATGTCTCTTCCTCATGTAAGTAAAGTTTTCTCCTCTGTCATAGACTGAAAACTTAAGAAATGTAATTGGTCTTGAATAAAGTGAGAATCTAATTGCCAAATTGAGCCTCAACTTACCCACACTCATAGGGCATTTTGCACACACATTGTGACTGATGTACTTTCTCCCATGGCTGACATTTAGGGTCTGTCACTTCTGTTTTCACACTGGGCACTGAAGTAGAAGAACACACAGATATTAAGGGTCAGAAAAACAAGGACTGTTAGAGGTCTACTCTGAAATTATCAGTTGAGTTTAAAAGGTACTGAATTATTTAGTCATGATATAAAGTCACATCCTACATGGCTTTTAAAGTATCTACTACCGGGAAGTAATCAACAGTATTAAAAAGATATGATACACTTTGCAAAGTTACTGTTCAGTAATTTATCCATGGGTCACCAGCCAGATGGAAAGAGACAAGTACTATGTTAAAGCTTAAACATTCATCTCATTTCTGCAGCAGTTATTTGTTTCTGCTAAATTTAGCACTGCTGAATCATAGCTGGGAACAGTTTTGTCATTAGGTTTCAGAATTATTGACTTCACTGTTTTCACTAGAGAAGCTAAGGATCCAAACCACTATGTGAACCCAAGTATCTTTATCTTTACACAAATACCTTTATATTTACACTGATGGTCATGAAAACTACAAGTTCCATCATCAGTCCTCAGTTTGTACCAACTTCTAAAATAAAAATAATAGTAATTATTGGGGAATTTTCATGATCACAGGTGTACCATTCTTTAAGTAAAGAGTTCTACTCCAAATTTTGCTAAACATTTCTGTAGGTTTCTGTAGCATGTTAACAGCAAGACTTTGCTAAATCCATATGGTCACAATTTCTAAGGAGATTTCGTCCTGATTTTTTTTTAGATTGTGTGTCTGCTAACATGAAAATTTAGTGAAAACTCCAGATTGTTGTCTTTCCTAAAAAAAATTTCCCTTACAGATTAAGACTTGCTAAGCAAACAGAAAAACTACCAGAGAAGAAGAAAAAAAATGAAAGAAAGAGTTACAGTCCATTACAATACAGACAGCAAGCATAACCCTGTCTTCCTGCAGAGGGGAAATTTTCATCAAAAATCACTGCATTTTGTTCAACCCCTGGGTAGTTGGTTGCATAATGACTAAATACTCCCATCCAAATATATATGCCACTGTGTCTGTGAATTCTTATCTTCATAATTTTTACCCTTCTTATCTCATACTCCATGAGTTTTTAACTGTTACTAATTCAATTGTTGTCCTTTATTTTTTAAAACTTTTGTACTAATATAATGCTCCCATACAGCCAAGCACAAGCTGTTTCCTTCTTTCTGGTGGAAGCATTTGAAACTTTCCAATTATTGCTGGAATTTGATAACATGATGTTAGCAAAAAAACCAAACAAAAATCAATCACCGAGGCTAAGCCTAAGTAACTGGTAACAGCAGTTACTTGAATAACAGTAACAGTTCCACTGCTACTCTGGCAGTTTAGCAGCAGCAAGTCATTTATGTACAGCTGTGCTATTCCTTCAGAAATCCCTATGCTTTGTGTTGAAGTGCTTATGACAGCAGATGACTTACACCAGGAATCTCACAGGACTGTTGCCTTTTGAAGTCTAAGCCTGACTGTCACCTCCCTCTTTCTGTAGCTGAGGCAATATCACCAGCATTGGCTGACAAGGAGAGGACATCTACAGAAAACTGTAGATGTGCCTGGTCTCCTGCAGCAGTAGCTGTTGTCCTCAGTCAAGGGTCTCCCCAGGTGAATACCTGGGACCTCAGGTGAAGATGTGGCAGACTTGAAGCACAAGCTGCTTGGGTGTCTCAGTGCCACTGACAAGCGTCACACAGTGCTCAACAGACATTCTTGTCTGTCTTCCACGGCTGGAAAAGATGATTTAGAGCTGCTTGAAGCTATAGCTTATTTCCCTTTCTGTCACTGCCTGCCCATATCAAACTAGAGCTTAAACAGCATGAACTTAAAGCAGCATTTTCCCATTGATTCCAGTTCCTGGATATTTACTTCAGCTGTCTGACTGCCAAATCAGCAAAAGCAATCACCTAGCCCTGTCTTCCTCTGTCACAAGAGCCTCTGATGCATTGAACAGCTTCCAAATAGAAAAATCCTAAGGTGTGGTTCATATGGTGGTAGTGTTATACAAAGTGTGAAAAGTGAAACATATTTAGGTGGCAGAACAGACTGCATAAATCTCAGGCAATTTCTTAAAATAGTGACAACTCGAAAGCAATAAGGGAGTGGGAAGCAAAAAGCCTTAACGAAACTTCAATGAAATGCCTTCAGGCACCTTGTTTGAACAGACACCCTCATGTTTTCTGTGCTTCTTGCTGCTGATGTAAGTATGGCTTCTCTATCACTGTCTCAGCAATAGCTGAGCATATATTTAAACTACATAAAGATTAGTTAGAAAGAAACTCCAGGAATAAAACTCCTGCATTGTACCTGAGGACTGCAGTGGCTTACCTGGTCTCTTGCACTGGATAGTCTTCACATCAGGAGACCACTTGAGGCTGGGCTCACACAAAATGGAGCGTGCCCCTTCCAAGTGCATGTCGTGTGGACAAGACAGGGTTATTCTCTCACCGATCTCATACACAGGTTTCCATGGCTCTCCTTGCAAACCTCCCTCAAGGTCAGGCAGGAGACAAGCAGTTTCTGTGGATTGAAGCATTTGAGACAGCCACAGTAAATCAGTGGATTGCATAAGGCAGTCATGTATTTTATTTTCTCCAAAATTCCTTAAAAATTTGAAGGGTGAGGTTAGCTGACTTTCCTGTAGAAACGTATCAGTCAGGATATTAACTCATCACACCAGTCAAACATGCAAAAATAAGGACACAGACAGTATCTTCTTCTACTGCCTGAGGGTGCATCCCTAGCTGTATGAGGGCTTCCCTGTCCTTAGGACCCGTGTTTCTGTTTATGGTTCCTAGTAGGCAACAGCTTCCTGGCCAAGGTGTATCGGACATATGGGACCCTGGGAGACCATGTCCTGGTACACACAGAGATGGCCTTTAAACAGTGTAGGCTAGCATCTGTGGGCAGTCAGTCCTCCTTGAAAGGAGGAAAGGAAGCTGCTGAACTGCAGTGCTGAAAATTCTCATGGTTCTTGCATATAGCCATAGGATTGAAGGAAGCAACAATGCTTGTTTCCACAGGAAGTCATTCCTGGCCTGGAATTTAGTCTCCCTCAGTTCCAGCCTTAATTCAAACTAGACTTTATGGGTATGTTTCTAGTTCAGCATTATAATATCTGGATTCACAATAGAAGTCAATTTAGATATGATTATTTCTCGGGAACTGGGAAATACAGGTGTGTCTTTTCCCCCCATTGTAGCTGGAAAGCAGATGTTCTGAGATGTTCAGAAATGGAGCTGCAGTTCAAAACAAGAATCAGTTATACATACCCTGGCAATATCTCTCTCCAACTTGCCACTGTAAATTACTGAGACACTTAGCAACAGGATCACCAACAAGAGAATATCCATGTTTGCATGCATAAACAATGTTTTTCCCAACAGGGTATAAGTTTTCAGCATTCTGAAAGAAAATGAACAGGTGAACTTTCGGATATAAAATGTAATAACTACCAGCACCACTAACTCTTTTTGATTCCAAAACACAGTAGCTGAGGACAGTGAGAAGCATTATTCTTACTCTGCAATGCAGTGATGAGAGAGTCTGGAATATTGGAGGAAATCCTGGTAATCAAGTCACTAAATCAAAAGGGATGTGGAACAGTGCTGTTCTGATGGTGTATAAACAAACTGAAAATGTGGTTGCTCACAAACATTAGCAGGGCAGGATAAATAAGATCTTGAACAGCCTTGGGCTAGGGGGAGAACAGTGGAAAGTATATGGCTTTGCCAGTTTTTAGGATGGCATGTCATCAGCTTTCTAAAGGTTAACATGGTAGACTTTTCTTACGAAAAAGTGAGACTATTCCATGAATTGCAGGGCTTTACCTTTAGTTTGTAACCAAAAATATCAATGTAGGAGACAACGACTGATTACAAAAAAAAAAAAATGTTGCAGTTGTGCAGATGCAACTAATGCATTTTGAAGTAATTCTTTTATCTGTTTATTGAGCAAAGACACTTATGACAGCCTAATAACATGAAGAAGGCATAATCCATCCCTCCAAGGGAAGAATTAGTCCCCCTTGTCAAACAGGCCTAAGCTATGGTGAGCCAAGTACCTTGCCACATCTTCATTTCACCAGAGAAAGCAGAATACTGAGTTACAGAGTGAAGAGTCTTAAAATCTGTTTATAATTTCATTATGGACTTCCTGGATGACTGAGCATTTTCTCTCTCTAGTTTGTTGTGATTTTATAATGTAATCCATGTGGCTCAGTAAATTTTTAATACATATGGAATAAAGGACAAGTAGATGACTTTTCTCCATAGGTACCATGGTCAGTGGAAGCAAAGATATTGTTTTGGTTTTGAGGGTGGGGCTTTTTTGGTTTTATCTAACTTTTAGTTCAAAGTTTTGGATACTGTCATGTAAACTTCAGACGGTGAAAAATCCTGCAAGAGTGGCTATTCACTAGGTCGGATACTAAGCTTGCCAAGAGAAATACAAATTTTTAAGTGAACATCTATGTTAATTGTAGAAAAGATATTGCAGGTAGGGATGGAACAGATAACAGAGCAATAAAAATAACTTACTTGAACAAATCCATTTTCTAAGAGAGGAGGAGGTGAACAAAATTCTTTAGGGTTTATGGATAAATCAAAACAGTGTGGTTCAATCAATCTATGAAGCAAACAAAAGTACAGTTTAATTTGAATTTCATCTTCTTTCAAAATGCTACACTCCTCAGTAAAGCCCGTTTTCAAAACTCTTATGCCTACATTTAGATCATGATTATATTGAAATCAGGCACTGCCAGCCTATCCAAGAGAATGGTAAATAGAATGCTGTCAAATTTACTGGCTTTACCCCATTTTCTAGCCTTATCTTCTATGACATTCACAGCTTCTGAATTTAATTTTCTTTCAACTTAGATATTAAAGCTCAGTGATTTCCTTGAATTCAATAGTTGCACCCCTCTGAAACAAATTTTTAGATCTTTCAGCAGTTGTCTCCAAGAGTTTTTTACCACTTACCGAAGATGTTGCAACTCTTCATCTTCGCACGCTTTGCTTTCATGCTGCTCTCCGACACAGGCCTGCCCACCACCACGTGGGGAGGGATTGCTGCAGCTTCGACTCCTTGATTTTCTTCCTCCTGAACAAGGACTCCAGGAAGACCAGCAGCTCCACTGTCCATCAACAACGCCTGTGCAACATTTGGGAATAATTGGTTTAATGTGAAAACTACTGTCTTTAAACCACTCCCTCTTTAAACCATTCCCTCTGAGTGGTTTAAAGGCACAGGCTGTTCAAAGCTAGTGATGGCCTCAACTGTGCCCTTACAAAAAATTCCAGATTGCGGTAATTTAATCTTCCATCTTTCCCCAACTTTGACATAGGTATAATACCACAGAGGCTATATATTATCAGTGCCTGAGAGAACACTGAAACAGCTATCAGATACTACTAATTATAAAATTAAAAAGTAAAATTTTTTGAAGTAACTGATAAATAATTTAGGATATGTACTCATTTATAGATGGTTGCATTGAGCAGTTAGTTTTGTCCACCGTATTTAACACTAACAATAAAACCAGCTCTCTGCTAAGGACTGTTTAGACATGCTAAACAAGCACTCAGGCTTGGAATTACCCTTCCCATGCTGTCAGACAGACAGACTCTGGAAGCAGGAGAGCACATTTTGCCACCTCTAAACTCTCACAGGTTTAATGAGTGCTGACCTGGCTGATCTTGCACAAGAGTTCCCAGCTCACAAGCTGCTCCAAAGGTGTAAGGCTTGCAGTAACACACACACTGTGTTCCTTCCACGGCCGCCTCACCACCATTCTGGCAGGGCTGACATTTGCAGGGATCATTTTCCGCCATATATTCTTCAATGGCTTGTTTTAGGTAATGCTTTTTGACTGAGGAGCAGGGCACTTCCTTTACCAGGTCATATAATGGTGTTAGCTACACACAGTAGGAAAACATGCACATTAAATAGTTACGACTGCAATATAAGAGTTTATAACCACATTCCATCACACAAAATAATTTGTGACATATGCTTCTGCACATGGGACTTAGCACATTAGATACTCTAATTTGCTAATTAGCTAAAATCTTATGTTAGTATTAGCCTTTTTATGAAAATCCAGTTCTGCCTAAAAGCATCCTTTAATGCTACTGGAATATCAGTCATGTTTAAACATATTTAAGCTACAGAATACAGGTGAAATAAAAGTACAATACAGACCACCAATGTACAGTAACTTGAATTCTCACCCAGATGTTCCCAGCATAAAAAAAAAAAGACATTTAAAGAGCCCACTGTGGTATTTCATTGAACAGTGATCAAAGGTAACAAAAATTTTAAATATTTTGCCTTAACATTGATTACTTTATGATACTATATGCTTTTACATTTAGCTGAAATCTTCCTAACAGAGATATTTTGGGGTTTTACCATTCTTGAGTATGTGGGCAGTTCCCAAAAGGGACATAGACAAGTTAGTAGTGAATAAGGCCATGCCCTGCTCTGAAGTGTCTGACTTGGAGAATCACCAGGTATGCCAAACTTCTGGATGTTAAGTGAAGGAGGAGAGATAAAAGGGATATGCAGAAGTTGGCAAATGAAATAGATGCCAGACAGATATGCCCATATGCATTTTGGGAAAGGGGCTATCTCAAATGTGGTCTTTCTCCAATGCTAACACGACCCTCTATTCCTAATCAGAACTCCACTAAAGTCACTGAAGGCTGGTATTGACCTGTCAATGGACTTAGATTTGTGATGCATCTGATCATATTAGCTCCACAGCATTTTTTCCCGAGTACTTTCCCTTTTTACAAAGTGATCTGAAAACAAAATGAGTGTAGATCACAGCATGATTATTCACCAGCTGTAGCTTAACAATTTCTCCCCTTGGGGCGATCCCATCTGCTTCAGGAAAATAGCCTCACCTTTTTTTTAATTACTCTTGGATAGTCTGTCACTGATGCAGCCCACAAGGTGTACATCCGACTGTTCCCAGCAGGATTATCCAGGTCTAGATAACTAAGGCCAGCAACAGCACCTGGGCTTCCTCCTTCTACGTAAGGGTCTCCTTTAATTTTATTGCCACTGCTTCCTACAGATTCAGGATAGGAAATACATAAATGTTGCCATTGCTAGGTTTACAAATGGAAATAGAAACAATACACATAAAAATTCTGCTAGCAAGTAGTGAAAGGACTCACTGGTGCAGTTCAGCTACCTCTGCCTGGATCAAAAGCTCCTACACTGATCATATATAGGAGGTATCTGTTTTTCCAGGCATCTTGGCCTTACCCTCTAACTTAGGGTATCCAGAAAAGTGCTATTTACTGGGAAAGCATTAACAACAATTGACAAGTCCCAGAGAGTCTTTCAAAAACGGACACTTGATGTCTGGGTTCAGCATGTTAGGACAGAATTCATCAAAGTTATCAACACCTGCTCCTCATTTTGACAGCTACTTAGGATGAGATGAGAGATGGATAAATGATAACTGAACCACTGAACGTTTACCTGAAGAACTCAGTAGCAGTTCATCCAGTTTGGTGCATTGCACCTTCTTCTTTTTCACAATGAGTGCATTCCAGCCTGATGAGGTGCACTTCTTGAAGTCTGTTATGCTGACACCTGCAGATAATCCATTCATTAACAATACTGTACACCGAAAGTGTGTTGGATTCATTTGAGTTCCCCCCTGGCTAGAGAGGTCATGAAGTACTACACTTAAACTAGAAGGTAACTAACTAGCATTTGTGTGCTGTGGGAAGATCCACATACTGCTAAAGCTTATGAATGAATGACCATTCATGAGGTGTGAGGTGTATCTGGGAACAGTTTACAGTGCCATTTATTTTCTCAGCAGTCCATAATTCTACAACACTGCTCCAACTGATTACCATTATAAGTGCTACTGGTGTTTGCCCTGTATTTTTTTTCTTTTTACAGTCTTACCTAACCTTCATCTCCACCTAACTTTTAAACTTTAACATTGTTTGAGATTTATATTAAGTTAAGCCTGAGGAGGTCTTAAACTGACTATATATATATTTTTTTTTATGCCCAGAGCAATGCAGGTCAAACATGGATCTAGAACTAAATACTGTGGTTTGAGCACATTTTAAGTCTTCTTTCTTTTGACCATGAAGAGAATGTGGTAACTTGTAGAAGTCTGTTACTTGGTTTTAGACATTAGCTGGAAAAACATACATATAAATTTTTATTCTTGATTACTGACTTTGCTTTCTGCAACAAACACTCCAGTACTCTACCTTCTGCTTTCATTTTCTCAGTATCGATATGAAAAATAACTTTGTAATGTCCTCCCAGAGACCCTGAGTTTAAGAAGTGTGTCCCAAAATGTTCAATAAGTCTTCGGTAGATGCTGTACTCGTAGATGACCGGAAGGTTGAACAGTTCCTTCCAGAAAGGCTCCGCAAGAGTGAGGAAATCTGGGCGGTTGTTAATAAACTGCGCAACTTCCACACTGTTCTCAACAACCATCAGCTGCTTACTCTGGGGGAAGGAAAAGCCATCAGTCAGGCTCCATGCGACTATCAGAGTGGCTCCTAATAGCCAGATGGCACACACATTCTATTGGCAACTAACCAACAGCTTTACAGAGCTGTTAGATATGTCTAAGCAACACAGTAAATGCAAAAAGAACATCCTGGAGTCATGAAATATGGTTGGACCTTTATTTATAATTGCTGCAACATCTTTCTTTTCCTCCTGTGTACTTGAAAACTAGCATAACAACAAGTGAGATCTCAGTCTTCAAAGATAATGGTGGCTTCCAGAATCAGAAGCCTGGCAGAATAAGGTTAACAAGCTTTGTCTGAAATTAAATCACAGGCAGTACAGTTGTTTTTAGCACTCTATTTTGTCTAGATAAGGGTTTTGTTGTAAGAGGCTCTAGCCATTTTGAGAATGCCACTTAATTATAAAATTCAATATGCCTGTACAATACTGTTTACTTCAGACTCTCAAAGTTGCTTTTGAACTTGGTTATGCTGAGTCTCAAAATATGTCATTGTAACTGTCTGCTTGGAGGCCATAAAATGCATACATTCGTTGCTTGATTTCATTTTCTGTAAGACAGAGCTTGTACTTCATAACTGAAAATTACTCTCAAATTATTTCTCTAATGCTCCTTTTAAAATAAGTTAAAGGCATAAGCATTGTGACCTCCTGGCTGTTAAAGACACCAGATTTCTCTCTTAATGGAGTTCAACTAATGGAAAATGCATTATAAAATAAGTTGATTTTAACCACAGGAGTATTTCAATCTTTTTGCTCCACTGTATTGACCAAGAGGTAGGAAAAAATATGAGAAGAAGCCAGTGATTTCTCCCTTAAATAGGGAGAAAAATAGTAAATAAATAAATTACTACTAAATAGGTAAGATGGAGGAAGCAGAAACAGCAGCCAGCTCCTCTGGATTCATAAGCAAACCAGTGATCTCTTTTAAAAGGTTTTATGGGATATTTACTGTCATGCACTTTGTGCTGAAAATATCTTTATAAAACAAGCATTTTCATCTCATCACAAAAACACATGAATAAAATAATGAAAATACTTATGCAAACTACTAAGCTACAGTGACAAGTTATACATACCTTTTGCAGATTTTTATTCTGTGTGTGTTTGTATTTGTTTGAATTTTCATATTGTTCTGTGTGTTTCATATAAGACCAGGTACTGTTGAAAAACTCATAACTGAAATCATTCTGAACTTTAACCTAGAAAGGTGAAAGACAGACATCTGTTTGAAGAGCTTCATGTAGGACTTAAAAACTTACATAACTTACAGAGTAGATTAATGCCTTTCTGATGTAAAATAAGCTGATGTATTTTTCAGGCTGAATCCATTTTAGATTTCATAAAAAGTACTGCACACTATTGGAAAAACATGGAAATGCATTTTATTTTTATCTATCTATCTATCTATCTATATATCTCAAGTATTTACGCTGTGCTGTAAGGTACATTATGGACTGTTTGGCATGCTTTTGATCAATGTGAGACAAAACACATCACTGAGACAGTGACTTCAAACAAAACATCACTGGAAGGTCTACACAAAGCATACCAAAGTCCTGTATTTCACCCACCAAAGCATTTCCTAGGGTGACTGAGGTCACTGCTTCTGCTAAGGAGATTAGCTTTACATTCAGTCTAACTGTGAGAGATTTAGAAATTACATCTAAGAAATTAACCTTTTTTTTTAACCCTTTTTATTTTAGCAAGATATTCACCAATTTGTATTTCAAAATAATAAGCAACTGCAGAGAGGGTACAGGTGTCAGTGAGCTGTGTTTAGGGAAGTATACCTGCCAAGGGCCCCTGCAAATTTTGAATCATTCTCCCAGTTTCAATCCTGACTGTAAATACAAAGCTATGCTTAATGGAAACATACCTGAAAATTATAAGCCAGAACACTTTCACTCAGCCTGTAGTATTCTCTCCTATCGCCACTAAAGACCTTTCTGCATTGCCCTCCAAAGCTTTTTGTATGAATGACTCTTCCCTTAGTCTCACCAGTAATAATATCAAAGCTACAAAAAGAAAATATGTATCATTAAGACAAAAATTTCAGAGCCATTATAACTGAGTGTTGTATCTGCAAATCTTGATCACAGGCTGATTTAACCAAGGGGTTATCACTTGATAGACTTTAATACATGCAGAACTGCAGTATGGATAGCACATTACAACGCTGAAAGGGAAATGTTGGTCTCGATTTGTCAGCAAAAATTAACACATCATTATCTCTATAGATTGAGACATTTATATCTATCTCAACTGATTTTAAGTTTTATTGTTTGAACAATTACTGCAACATAGAACAACAGGGCATCCATTCTTAAATGTGAATGGGGGGGTTATTATATCTCAAGTGTATTGCGTAACAAGTGATAAATCAACACCAAAGACATTTAAAACAATTATTTTGCTAGGTTTCAGTTCAGATGTATAAACAAAAATCCATTTGAATGTAGAGTGCTAAATTCAACAGCAATGAACAAAAAGAATGAACATTGCTGGCTCATTTTTTCCGTTCTGAAGATTATGTGTTACTATTTGAAATCTGATTTCATATCTTAGTTGCTGTATTTCAATACCAGGAATGATTCACTGAAAGCTTTATGCTGTGCTTCAGGTCAAAGGACCTGTACATCCTGCACTGAACCGCTGGTGTGGTGGAAGCAGTTGTACTGAACACTTCTGCATGTCGGATGTTTCACCGTAAACCCAGGAAGTCTATCTGTACACCCAGAGCTTGCAAATACATCAAAATGTAAGTGTATTTGATACCAGTACTACTCAGCCTGGCACAGAACATTACCCTGCTCCTGTAAGTTCTGAATTCAGAGGTGTTTTGTCAATATCACATACAGTTTTCTTCTCTTCACATCGATCTTCATCTGCACCATCCTCCTCACAGTCCTGATCACCATTGCACACTAGGGATCTGCTAATGCACTGACCTAAATCAGGACAAATATGCATAGGGAAAGAAGTGTTTGTTAATTTAAAAATAGATCACCTAAAATCAAAGCAGAAGTCCTAATAATCTCCCACATTAATTAGCATATTCACTCCCATGATGAACAGCCTGTGCCCATGAGGGCTTAAGAAACATTAAATGTAGACATAAATAGTGCATAGCACACTTGTGAGAGCCATTCAAGGCTTATGATCTATCAGTGAAACAGCTGACTTCTAGATATGCTTTCACCCTTTGACCCAGTCACTGGTGATTAACTGTGATTGTCTCCCTAGTAGCACCAATACATTTATCAGCTCTGTGATAAATATCTACCTACAAGATAATTGCTCCTCTGTGAAGGTAATGGGAGCCGCTTGGATACATTCTATGGAGCATTATTTTCCATGATCCAGGTAATTTCATGTTTGGAAGTAGCCTAGAACAGCTACAAGATATCAATGTAAGGTTGCATTCCTTAACTACCTTCTTGTAATGAAAAAACCTGTTCTCTGGGGCAGACAAGTAAGGCAGACTGAGTCAGAGAGGGTACCAGGGCTACAGCATGTTATTCTCAATGCTCTGCAATACTCCAGATTAAATTAAAAGCATGCATAGTCAAGGCTGGAAACAAAGGAAACATACACCTAAGTCAAATTCATCTGCAGATCAAGAACACAGCAAACACATTGCCCATTTACTGAAGCTGAAAGATAACAAAGTTATTTGCTCAACTTCATGAGCAGAAAATATTGAAAATGGTCTTGGATGGTACCTGAGAAACACCTGAACCGATCACCACAGCCATCTTCTGTTGGGCATCCCCTTGTGGGGGTGCATGATCTTGTTTCAAAGGCATCCCCAGAGCAGGGATTTCCTCCATACTGGCCATAAACTGCCACTGTCCGTCTCCTAATCTGGATGCAAATCAAAGGAGATAATGGAAAATCCAAATGAAAAGCCAGAACAGTTTGCTACTGCGAAGACAGTGCTACTACTCTAGACATTCGCTATTTTTTTCTGAGAACAGCCACACCTGGTTATTACCATCATATGGTAGCAAATTCTCAAGTTAATAGAAAGACAACACTTTCTTCTATAATGTCTTTAGACTGGTGCATGAGCTTGGCTTGGTTTGTTCAAGCTGAAGTCAAGAGTAAGCTGCTAAGAAATTTAAGTGGTTTTTTACATTTTTAATACAACTAACCGTGGCTGATATGAATTTGTTAACATTTTGCAAAGTAAACAATGGCATTAAAGAAGACAATAAAATCTTACATCCAGTGGGCTAGTTTTTGTTTTGAAAAAAGTACTTTCTCATGGCACATCTTTAATTTTGACTAATCCCTCTTTATATAGATGTAACATCAAAGTAAATGAGAAGGAAAATCAAAAGCCAGTGTCTTGCACATCTATAGAGTTGCAGAGTAAAAATCATCAACTTATTTTCAGTGAAGGTAACACTCTGCAACCAAGTTTTCTTCCCTTGTGACATGGCACTAATGAAAAATCACTGAATTGGTACAAACTGGCATCAGTGGAGAAATACCTGTGTTTACTGGAGAGTTCAGCTGAGCTTTTCGAAATGATCACCAAAATAAAAGGAGCAAAATTATATTACAACATGAACATTATAGCTTTGAAAGGTAAGATATTGGGATGGACTGGGGGATTTATCTTCTTAGTTCTTTGCTTTTCAGCCTTCTTGTTCTGCTGGGGCTTTTGTCTCATTTGGGGATTTAATGTTAGCGTGGCTTCTTAATTACTGGGGGAAAATGCTAATGAGGTTATGAATACAGAAAAGATGTGTCCGTCTATACCTGTTTTTGAGTACAGCCATTGCACTCGGACCAAGGGCCAAAAGAATTCCAGCGACAATGGATTGGAGAAGGGCTGCTCCAGTATTGATTTTTGCATTAAAAAACAAACAAACAACAAACAAACAAAACAAAAAAACACCACCCCCCCCAAAAAAAAACAAACAAAAAAACCAACAACAACAACAACAACAACAAAAAAAAAAAAAAAAAAAAAAAAAACCCACCAAAAACCAAAAAAACACCAATAACAAACAAAAGAGAAGAGAAAGGAAAATTGTCAGAGATTTCCATTCACAAGCATGAGCACAAAACTTTACTAAAAGGCAAAGCAAACCTTCAGTAATAATTAGGGGTATGACCAGGTTTACTACAAAACCACTTGGATGTGCTTTTCATGTGTAAGAATGAAATCAGTCCCAGCTTGGCCTTTCTGGCCATTGGAAAGAAGAAACTAGACACATTTACCCAGCCTAAAGATCAGCAACAAAACAAACTGCCGGTTTCCATAGGAGGCATTGGGGGTGCAACCTGCCCCTGGGACTGGGGCTGGCTTGGGGTAAGCTCTACTGTTTTTCACAGACATGGTTTCCTGTGCTTCACAGCACCACTGTGCACCCTCTTCCCCAAGGATGGCTGACTCCTCTGGGTAGAAGTTAAAGGATACTATAATGCCTCACTGTTGTCGCCACTGGTGGCAGGGCCAGAGCTGACACCCAGGTGTATTTCTTCCAGAAAATATACCTGATGACCCCTTGAAACCCTGCCTCACATCATGCACTACATCCACATGCTTAACCTTCAGCATGTATTTTATGCAATAAATATTCACCTGGAAAAAATAGGAAAGAAGCCTGAAACTTCCAGCAACAGAAAAATCCCCAGAATCTGAAAAAAAAGAAGTAAAACCAAATTTACTTTGCTTTTCTATTTTTTCCTCCCTTTTTCAGATCATGCAGTTGTTCAAGATTTCTGCAATCTACATGCTAGCCAGCTTAAGAAATAAAAGGAAAATGTCACACAGATTTTTCAGTTTTGTTGTGCAAGCTAATTTTAAAATTTTCTTCTTTCTTGCAATACTGTCCAATTACTTTTTTCACCTATTTTGCCACATAAATTCATATATCTTTGCACTTTCCATATTCACTTCATCAGTATAAATTAAGTAAGTGATTTTCTTACCTTCATGTTAGAGAAAATTCTCAGGTATTCAGCAATTACCAGGGAAAATGCACTTCTAGCATTTTCAATTTGGAAGCCAAAGGAGTCAGTCAGTCTGTCTATTGCTGTTCGTCTCTTCTCACTCTGCCTTGCTACCCTGCTTTTCTTTCCCTAAAAGGGTTGAATACTGCCAAGGAATTTTAACCTTAACCCATCTATCTCTCCAGGGATGCAGCCTGCTTTGGGAGCTGCTCAGTATTTTTAAGACATATAAATCAAGGTTTGAATATATTAACTGGGGCTAGCAGAAAATTGTGAGCACTTACTGAAAGAAGAATCACATTTTCCTTATCTTTTCACAGTTTATTCCCTCTGAACAAAGCTTTTAAGAGATCCCGGGCCACATGTACTACACCCCAGCTGAATTCACAGCCACAGCAGGAAGAACTGGTCTAGAATAAAGCTGACATTACTAAGGTTTCATTTTAAGCACAAATCTTCATTCTCCACTTCTAACGTCATGCTGATTTTTGTGTATCAAATTTCACAGTGAAAATCAGCTTATGGATCTGAATGCAAGTTTTGGTCAATTCTGGCCTGGTTCTGCATGTTTTTTGTGGAGATACTCATAAAGAAATAAGAACGTTTAACTTTCTCTTTCCTTATTCTGCCATGTCCTCTTATTTTTAATTTTGATTTTTTTTCTTTTTTCACTTTTCCGAGCTCATCCACCGCATGAAAATTACAATGAAAATGCTGGGGAAATCTACCTTAATTTATCCTAGTGTGACCCTCATGGAAAAGCAGCACCCCTATGTGAAGATGCCTCATATACTAGATCTCAGATCCTATACCAGTTTTTTGCTGACACTGTCCTCAGAAAACTAAATGCTTCATATCATAGCATCACACTATGGTGAGTTCTAAGCCCTGCACTCTGTTGGCATGGTCTGCTTTCCTTATGGAGATGCCTAGATTTTGGGTCACTCTACTCCATTCACATGAGAGATGACTATGTACACTCCTCAGAGCCAATTTTGATGAGCCAGAGCCTATCTTTTGGACTTTTCAGATTTAGCAACTATGAATTTCTTTGATAATGTAATTTGTAGACTTTCAACATTTCTGTATATCTTTTATTGCTTTTCATCAAAATCCTCATGCTTCTATTTAGTTTATGACCAATTTGTGCAACACTGACAGTGGTCATTTACCTACGAAGGAAATTATTAAAACTGAGTTAAGACCTTTAATAGTGGCCCAGGAACTGCAAATGCAGACATATGTCTTAATCTTTTAGTCAGCTGTCTTAATGGCTTAGATAGCAATTTCACTTTTTGTAAGTACATCATTAGCTATAATAACCCTCAAGACCAAGATATACTGTAACTTGGTCCCAAACAAAACATGTAAATAAATACAAAAAGGACAAGTAGAGCTAGCAAAGAAAGTGTGTGTGTTGGCAAGGGTCTGGTCTCAATTAACAGGTAGTCAAATCATTATTAGTAGTAGTATCATATTCACCTGATTTTATACTGATAGACTGTCTTTCTGCAAAAAAAGTATTTCAGCAACAGAAAAATGTTTCTTTGGCAGATACTGTATATAGGTCCTGTTAGAACACATTTTCAGGTATTTCAACCTAATGACTTTATTTTCTTTTCTTTGGAAATAGGACCCTGCTTTTGTCCTGATCATGGCTTCTGAGTAACAAAAGCAAAGAAACTGAACCAACGGTGCAAACCAGAGGGAGGGCAGAGCTGGATTTGTGATCTTCCTAGGACTGCAAGTCCACAGGCCTGATGGCACTTCACTGCTTTGCAGCAGATGGGTGTTCAGTCTCTCAAGAGCAATGGTACTGGGAATGGCTGATTCTTATCTCATTTCATAGGGTAGTTACAGCAGCTTTTTTTCTACTTAGCATTTAAGCTCTAAACCATTTATATAGTTTCCTACTTTTTTGTGTTATTGACACTTAAGGCAATATACAGTAGCATAAACATCTACTTACACTTGAATTTTGTGACTGTATTGCACAGTCACATTGACATGCAGTTCTACAACAACATCAATTATAATAAAAGGCCTGATTGGGGAGCTCCCCAATGATCTCCACTGATGGCACACTAGCAAAGGGCAGAGTGCAACTTACAGAGAAGTGGAAGCTCACTTTCCCTTACTGTTTGTGAAAATGGCAGCAGTGTAGTAACCATTTTACTGTCTCATCATAGCAACTTTTGGTTCTGGATAAACATTGCTACTGTGTATTCATAAATAAACCTTTAGAATTAATAAAATAAATAAATTCTTTAGAATCAAACACGATGTTTTAGGGGATTGTAAGTGCAGTAGTTTGAGAGATACAAAGGGTTAGCCATAAGGCAGGGCACTTTTTGTCTTGCATCAAATGATAGTCCTAGCACAAGAGTGATTAATGCAATGTTTCATTTGCTGGGCTAATGATATCCTGCCTGATCTAAAGACAGCTTGAAATGGTATTGTCTGTATTCTATTTCGCACTAAGGTCAGCCAGAATATAATTATATCAATGATATTTCCCTGTAGACTTCTAGCCTCTTACAGGATTGATGCTAAGGTTACTCAATAGTTTTCCAAGCTTTAAATAGTCTCGTATCTTCATTGTCCAAGTTCATTACATACTACACCCCTAAAGACAATTTGTGTTCTGTGACTACTGCAAATGCCAAAGTTCCAGTGACAATTGAGTGGAGAAAGAACATCCTGTTATTATGGTTTTGAATTGTGAAATTGACTTGGAGAGTTTTTGTATTTGTTTCTGTATGCTAAGACCATCTCACTTCCTTTTTTAAAGCTTTTTAATTGCCTGTTTTGCTTTTAATGTATTTGTCGCATTTCAAGGATTAATGACAATGCCTTGGGATGTATCTCCATGAAATATGTCAAATAGCATTACTGCTGTGCTAAATTTAATGCAAATTATTCTCTCTCAGGGGACCTTGTAGAAGAATATTGCCTTAGATACTGGAATTTGTATGCTGCAGAAACTACACCAAATAAACAAGGGCTGTGAGGGTTCTGGTTTGAAAGAACTGGGTTAGAACAAAAGAGCTCAAGTAATTAGGATTCAAAATTCAGAGTGCTTCAGTGGTATATCAGCAATACATGAGACTTGTCCAGAGCACAGACATTTCAGGCTGTATGTACACAAATAACTTCTATTCTTTGGAGTTATGTTCTGCTCTTAAAACGAAAGACAATGGTGAATGAACTCAGCAGCTTGAATCTGCCCAAAGTCAAGTTACTGTTCTGGGTTTTCCTCACCTTTGCCTGCTTTTACTCCCAATCACATTTACTTGCTTCTTCTGCACATCTGGTGCTGGCTTCGGCACACTTCAGTCCTCTCTGAGTTTAATTTATCACAGTAGCAGAAAATAAATCCAGAAAAAAAAATCTGGGTGGGTTTGAGCTGTTTTTATGAGTTAGGTCTTCTCCCAGAAAGGCCTAGTGAGCAACGGACCCATGGAGAGGGTAAAAACATACAGTCACAGACAAGAAAGATGGGACAAAAGAGGTGGGAAGTGGGAAAAAAAGGACAGCAAGAGGAGAACCTTCTGTTTGCAGATGCAGCCAGCCAGCCACTGCATCTGCTCAAGTGCCAGTGAACCACAATCTTGCACAAACTCTTCTGGTTTCTGCTCATCCTAGATTAGCAGATAGTGCTCACTGCTTAAAGGACTCCCCTGGACAGGACTGTGGCATCCAAATGCACCATATTATCTAATGATCAGTTGCCTAGGCAGGCCTCATTTTGCTGTTCATTGAAGGTGAATATTTATTTTTCATTGCTACTGTTACTGATACTTGCCTCCTTGAGACATTCCACCTTCAGGCTGAAAAAAACTGATCAGATTCAGACCATCTGTCTGGGAAGATGACAGCAAACAAAGTATGGCTAGTAAACATGAGAGGGATTTTCAATGGTCTTCATCACCAAGGGTTGGCAGCAAGCTTAGATCCACTTTGAGTCCTTCTCAGCCTGAAAATCTTGCCCACAGGGCTCACAGGGGTCAAGGGTTTCTGCACAAGCTCTTCTGAGAGCTCACCTGCCAGCTGTGTGCAGAAGCAGCCATACTGTATCTACAGCAGATGTATATGCTCTCGTGTGTCCAGCAACAGAGGGACTCACACACACATAAAACAAGTGAATTTAATAACCAGAGGGCTGGTATCAAGATTTCAGCACTTTAGATATGCTAACACAGAAAGAGTCACATGAAACAGGCTAGAGTGAAACTATTATTCCATTTTTGTTAACAGCAACACAGAACCACACACAGTGTATAATGGTATGTATCAGAGGTTAAACTGCAGGGAGGACTGCTGACCCTGGTCTAAGCAATTAATCCTCAGGCCCAAACAAAGCAGATTTTTCACAAGCATCCAATAATTTAAGTTTTTGTTGACTTTTCCTTGTATTTTTTACTACATTGTTTACTCTAAGTTTAATTCCTACAGTTTAATAAATTCATGAGGAGCTTTACATGACTGCCTGAGAGAGCAGTATTTCACACTGATAATCCAGATCTCTTCTGGCCTGAGGTCTTGATGCTTTTTAAAATATCACCTCTTTCTGATTTCTCTGTAGAATTAATAGAATGTCAAATATCAACCATTAGCAACCTTGCCCATGCTTTTATGTTTCTGGTTCTTTCTGAATCAGTGAATATATTCTAGACTTATTATTGTAACTAGCTGAAAAGCTAAAATGCTTCAAGCACCAAAAACCTTGAACAAAATCTTTCATCAAAGTCCATTAGTCTCCCTCTGAAAATTTCCAAGTATCATGAAATTAAAACCTTAAATATTTTCCAATAAGCAGAACAAAGTCTCCTTTCCTATAAAAGAGAGTTAGGGAACAAAATGAAGGCAGGACTTCAAAGGAATAGATCCTATTAGGATATCTTTTTGAACCACAGCATTTTTGGGACCATCAGAAATTCATTTTAATTTTGCCAGCTTACTTGAGAAGTCAGTAATTAACCCTAATGCTACTGTGAAACTTCCTGGAATAAGCTTTTGTCGATATCTTCCATCAGGAAACAAAGTTCAACAGATAAAGTTTTGCAAACTTTCACAGAGGCAACAGAGGCAACGCATTGTGTAGAAACAGACGAGACACGGCCTTGACTCTGGCTCTCCCTCATTCTGGACTGGCTATGCATACAACCAGCATCAGACTGCGATAATTGAAAACATGTACCAGTAATAAGAAAGGGATAATGCAGTTGCAGAGATTCACCTGAGCCCAGGGAAGTTTACATGTGCTCAACATTTGCTATTTCTTCCACAACAATTTTATAAGAGTAGCGAGTTATTCTGGCTTCTGTCTGTACTTGCAGTTCAGTTAAGAGGAGCAGGACTGAAGCACAGCATTGCTGTGACCATAGTAATGATGTACTTTTTTATTTCCAGATATAAAATCCTCAGAAAACTTCTTCCTATCCAGCTGTCCAATACCTTTTATGTAACAGTTTTGATTAGTTGGAGTTATATAACTAGGAAATGCTTTATCTGATAGTGGAGACCATATCACTAAACAACACTGAAAGGCTCTTCATTTCAGGAGATTGGACTTGTCCCCACTTAGCCTGAGAAGACATCCCATTCTGTGCTTATTTCGTTGAAAGACCATCATGAAAGTAATCAAAAGTATGGTGTTTCTAACATAGGTGGAGGTTCTTTAGAACTTTTAATAGCTAGAAAAAAAGTATTTAGCAAACAGCAATCTCCAGACTTTTTAGAACTAGCTGATAACTTTGAGTTTTATAAATAATTGTAAAAAGAGAGATAAATACCAGTAATTCCAAAGAGAGAATGTAAAATATAAGGTTTGTGATAGCAACAGACAGAGGAGCCTCCTGTTTCATCCTTTGTAGGGCCTCATGGCAAGAGAGGTACATAATTCTGCTCATTTATTGGTGATTATGTATTTGGTCTTCTGAGACAGCAATGAAAGCAGGTGTGCTGTTTTTCACTGGGGTAGAGTTAATTTTTTCACAGTGGCTAGCACGGGGCTGTGTTTTGGATCTGTGCTGAACACAGGGTTGATAATACAGAGATGTTTTTAGTATTGCTGAGCAGGGATTGCACAGAGCCAAGGTCTTTTCTGCTTATCCTACTGCCATGCTGGCAAGGAAGCTGGGGGCTAGTGGGAGGCTGGGGAGAGGCACAGCTGGGACAGCTGACCCATGGGATATTCCAGATCATATAACATCATGTTCAGTACATAAAGTGAGGAAAAGAAGGTGGTACTGGGGGAAATTTGGAGTGATGATGTTTGTCTTCACAAGACATAACCATTATGTGTGATGAGGCTCTGCTCTTCTGGACATGGCTGAACATCTACCTGATCGTGTGTAGAAGTGAAAGAATTCTTTATTTTGCTTTGCTTGTTTGCACAGCTTTTTCCCTGTTAAAACCTCCTTATCTCAGCCCATGAGATTTCAGGCTTGTATCCTTCCAATTATCTCCTCAATCCCACCGCTGTGAGATGAGCAAGCAGCTGCAAGGGGCTTAGTTCCCAGCTGGGCTTTAAGCTAGGACACCAGGACAGGGAAACACTTCCATGTAAAAGCATGCATCAGCCATGAGAAGGGTACCCTGAGAAAGGTTGGTGGTCAGTTTTGCACAGAGGTCAGTTACAAACTCGTAAAATGGTCAAGATATAGACCAGAAAAAGTAAATTACCAAGGGAGAGTTACCATATTTATTTTGCTGTTATTATAGAATATGAATAAGTAGGCTTAGACTTGTCACAGTTTTGTGACCTTTACACAGTGCAACATTCTCTTAGACATTTTTCCCTTCTTGAGAAGACACTTTTTAGGCTACATCTCTTCCTAACGTATGTTCAAGCTCTGCTGAAAGCTGTGCAATTAGTTAACAAGGACTAACTAGAGGGATAACCCAAATCTAAAACTGCAGATACTGGCATACTCCCCACCATCTGCCAGAGAAGCTGAGTTTGCCCTGCATCATCTGGAAGAGTGTCCATGCTGTGTGTGTTAGTCTAATCTAGGTCTTGTGGCCACAGGATTGTAAGTTCCATTTCGTAATCATAAAAGAAAAAGTTCAAAAAGCTCCATTTCTTTTCTGTGTCCTATTTCCACACACTAATCAGGTTAGGCTATTTTCTTCTCTATTTTTGGTAAAGTGAAGTAGTGTAAGAGGGAAATTGTCCATGGGTGCTAGGGGAATTCCCTGATGGAGCCAGTATGCCTCAATTCCAGTAAATGCAAAGCTGAAAATGCTTGATACAGGGAAAAGATTCCAGAATAAACAGAAGATAGCATTTGTAACTGCAAAGTTGAGCTGACCTTTGTTAGCAATTCATTTGTACTTAGAGAAGGTTCTCAGCTGGTGAAAATAATAAAATGCAACAGTGATTTTGATGAAGGAAAGCGAGCTCATTTTACCTGGGGAATAAGACTTTATCTTCAGTAAACATAAAACTTAAATTTGTCTGTTGCACTGCAAAGCCTTTTTGCCTTTTTTTTTTTTTTTTTTTTTTTTTTTTTGCCTTTTTTTTTTTTTTTTTTCCCCAGCTTCTGTCTCACAGCCAAAAATTAAAAGCAATCCCCACAAATCCATACAGGGTAAAGATTGCTATGCAAGTGACAGGTTTTTCTGTTTTAAAGTGAGCCTAAATTTTTATTTCTAGAGAAGAGAAAGGGTGACCAGGGAAAGCAATCATTTGTAGTAGTCCCAGAGCAAGAAAAAGGTAAATTCTTTAGAATTCCTGAAGTGAAATGTAAGATAAACACACATACAAACAATTAATATGTTAAGCTCATTTTCTAGTTTTCAGACTAAACATGAGTGCCCCAATTTTCTTCAATGTCCTCTTCTCTGACCTTCTGCTTTACTGCTGACACTTAAACTTCTTCCTAAATATTAGATCTAAAGTAAAACTTGAAACCTATAAACAATAAATTCTTGTAAGAAATGCATTTTTCCAAAAGAAAATCAGACCCCTTACATTTTGTGCACAGCTTTGCATTTACTCACATACACGGATACTTCTAATTGCAATATATATGAAAAAATTTGAAAATTTACCATGTGTATGCTGTACCAGTTCTTCTAACATGAACAGGTGCCAAATCTGGATGAGTCCTGTAAAACTGAATTACCTGAGACAGAAAGCAGTATAAAAAGGCTTTTCTCTGCATTTCTCCAGCATTTCCAGGAAGAGAATATCAAGCCATGTTCTAAGGAATGGCTGGTGAGAAGTAAAATCATTTGCAATTGGTAGAATCAGACTATTACAAAAGATAAAGTCATTCACATGTGCACTTAAAGCATAGCTGAGAAACACAAGGAGGGAATATAATGCCAGAGACATAACTGGCCAAGCATGTAATTCCATGTAAAAAGTGAGAAATTGAGAGGGTAAGATAGCCAAAGACTTTTACTCCCAACACTTCTGCAGGAAAGAGATTTTTTTTCCCATCAGTTGATACTGTATTTCTTTTCCAAAGATAATGCTCATGTATCATTCATACAGAACATTTGGAAGTATAAAAGAATTGACATTGTAAGTTATTTTCAGGCACTCAGCTTCCAAGTTAGCAAATTTTAACCATAAGGCCTGGACGTATAGGCTGTGTCTAGCTGTAAGTGCAACAAACTTTTGATATTTTTTTAGTACAAAAGAAAGGAGAAAAAACATTTTTAGTACAACTAAGTGTGCACCATCTGTGTATGTGTCTACACAGAAAGATACACACACGTATCTTTCACAAAATATTTTGAGTTGGAAAGGACCCACAGCAATGATTGAGCTCAGCTCTTATATGAATGGCCCATACAGGGATCAAAACCACAACCCTGGTGTTATTAGCCCCATGCTCTGACCTACTGTGCTAATCTCAGGGTCGTGACTAGGTAACACTGGTTTTTCAGTTACATAATTATTTTCAATAATAAATCTTTTGAGTTTAATGAGCTTTAGAATAACTCCAAAAATGCAAGTCAGAGACTTACATAACCCGGGGCAAGAAGGAGTGTTTAAAACGCAGGCCTGTCAGTGGTGTAAGAAAGGGGACATAGAACTTATTTGGCCATCCACCACAATGGGAAAAGTAGACAAATTTGAAAGCAGAAGAAGATCTGACCTTTTTTTTCCAAGTATAAAATTGGTCAAATGCATTTTTCTGAGAAAATGACACCCTGAGAGATTAGAGATACAGTTATGTCTCTATAGTTAGAGGCCTTTTATGAAATCACAGAATGACAAAAGTACAGCTGGAAGGAACCTCCAAAGGTCATCCAGCTTATTTGCCTTCCTGCTGCAAGATCCCCCAGATCTATGGCATTGCAGACAACCATTTGACCAGCCTTTTCTCAAAAATTCGAGAACCATCTGAAGGAAAATTAAGTCCAGTACTTTGCAGTCTGTACTGGTACAATATTTTCCTCATAGCTCACTAAAGTATTTTCTGCTGCAATGTAAGAGGCATGTGGTTAGAAGCTAGGCATTTCCACCTGGAATGCGATTTAGACTACAATACCAGATGGTGGTAGCTCAGATGCTTTTTGTACCTACCCAATGAAAATTTTGCTCTAGGCTTATGTGTGCATACATTTGTCCATGAATAATGCAACAAAGTTTTAAGATAACAGTGTCAAACAAGACAAGATCAAGAAAGGTTGTCTTTTATCAAAATGATACTAACAAGGCAAGAATATTTTGTTGTTACATAACTGAGAAATAAATGGCTGTCACCTTGTAAAGGAACTTGTGGCTTTCTCCTCTTCCACCCTGTTTGGTGCTCAGCCCAAACTGCCACGCAACCACCTCTGAAATCAGTGAAACTCCCTCTGAGAATTACAAACAAATTTGTGTGCAACAAAGCCCCACAACCCTGTACTGTATCTAAGCATAAGTATTAAAAAGAAAACAAAAAAGAATAAAAACTAAACAAAAGTAGAACCAAACCAGAAAAACAGACAAACAGAAACTAGGGACATTTTAAAATTCCGAATTTTCTGAATTCTGTTGTACTGTGTAGCAAGTGTGTTGCAGGCTTGTCCCTACCTCTGCTGAGATATGCTCTTCCTGTTCCCCTAGCCAGAGACAAGAAGAAAGATTCTAGTGTGGTTTGTAGTGGGAAAGAAACCAGGATCTCTCTCTGCAACTACTCTAAGCTAAAGGTTAAAGGCAGCTGAGGAAATGGGTGAGGAGCTCTCCTGCTATATTTGTGATGGTAGCCATGCTTCTGCCATGATCTGCAAGTATTAGTGCTATCCTCAAGGTGGTCTGAAGGCTATTATCTAGTCTCTCTCTCTCTGATGCTGAGGAGTGGCAATAGAGTAACAGAATGGTTTGGGTTGGAAGGACTTTAAACATCATCTTGTTCCTAACCCCCCTGCCATGGGCAGGGACCGTTCTGCTAGACCAGCCCCATCCAGCCTGGTCTTGGAACACTTAAACAGATGAGGCACCCGCAGCCCCTCTGGGCAACCTGTCCCAGGGCATCCCTGCCCTGACAATTCAAATAATAATAAGTAAATAATTTCTTCCTAATATCTAATCTAAACCTGTCTTTCTTCACCTTAAGACCATTCCCTCTTGCCCTATCACTATAGGTCCTTGTAAAAAGTCTCCCTCCATTGGACTTTTAAACACCTTAAGGTACTGGAATTCTGCCATAGAATTGTAATTAAAAATATTGAGTTGTTATGATTTTTTTAACACTTCCACTGTGTTTCAACAAGCAATTTCAGAAGTTAGTGTCAGCTGTTTAATTTTCTTGCATTCATTTTCATCTAAAACAAATAGAAAGACTTTTCAATTATGCTTATTAGTTTCTTAGCAGGATACAACAGGCTTATTCATAAGTACTGTTGTTTACTAAAATTTTCTGTTATTTTCTGTACAGATAATATTAATTAATATTTCAATTTATTAACCTAATTTACTGTAACTGAGAGTTTTTACTGAGTTGTTCAGTAAAAAGGTTTTACTTGAACTCTACTGTCATCTTGTGGTGACCAGTGTTTCTGGTTCAAACTCACATACAAAAGTTTTTCAGCTGAAGAATCTGGATATTATACAAATGAACTTATGCTGCTTCTGCCTGCTAGATAACAAATAATCAGTGCCTTCCCCACTAATTCCAACTGAGATATTTACCTCTGCAAATCAGGATGATACCCAGAAACAAAGGCAACCAAATCATTAATATGTTGCCCTCGAATTCCTCAGTTTTCCTGTTGCATTCCTGAGATGCTGTTACCTATTTCAAAGTGTTCGATATTCAGGAGGATACCAAAAGGCATTCCTTTGATCTACAAGATCACACAGTGTTTGCATCACTGAAAATAACTGAAGATAATATTAAGTGCTGACTAGCTTCAAACATCTGTATCCGGAGATTGAATTTTCACTATTCCCATTCCTTTAACTCATCTCTGCTTGTGCAAAGGGTGCCACACGTGCACAAATGAGTGATGTCATATGATGACATTAGACAGAACTTGCTTGGATATCAGCTGTGCATTTTTCACACACTGGTCCTTTCAGCAGTTCAAGTTCTGTAAAACCAGTTCAACTGTTTTTTGAAGCAAGTCACACCACAGAGTGTGTCTGGCTGTACTGTACCTCAGTGTGATGTAGTAGCATGACATTAAACCTGAGCAAAACAAATGACACGGAGGTTATTTTTTGCTCACACACTTCTTCCTCTCTAATGCATAGCCAGCCCTGGTTCTGGTCTCCTTGTCCCTGAACTAGACTTAACTCTAAGGTTTATTTCCAAAGGCATATCTATTTTTTGCTTCAGTGTTTTAACCTGAACCAGATCAGCCAGCCTGCAGAACATGGTGCAGAACACAGTATTCAATAAACTCTAGCCTAGAAGATTAACAGGATCACTGTTTGCTGGCATAACAAAGGGTTTTCCTGTCAACAAACCTGGTTGACCAAAATTGCCGTGCAGACACTGTGACAGGATACCAGCTGCAGTGACAGACTGCTGTTTCCTAGATCAAAAAGACAGTTCTGAAATTCAGGCATGTCACCTTCTAAATTTTGGATTACTTCCTATGCAACAAAGAAGCAGTGTGAATTAGTCAGTGCTGAATTTAGACTGGTGCCATTCAGCAGCTGCTAGTACATGAGCCTTTGGGTTCTGAGCAATGGGCAGAGAACTCTGTTCTCCCCTGTGAGCTTTACACAGGTTAAGACCTTCTGGAATGGTACTGGGTCAGCCACAGCTTTGTCCATTCTCTAACCTAAAAGTATTCCTGAATACTAAAGACAAATGTGTGATGATAGCAAAAATCTTTATTTCTGGACAGGTTTGAAGACATGTAAATGAAGATTATTTTTATTCCACAAAGGACAGGAATAATTCCTGCATATTTTTGCAGGCAGCCAAACCAACAGACTTCCTTTGGAGGCTGTTGCCATGGCACCTGTCTAATGTCCATGCCGTCTTCCAGATTTCTGAGACTTAGTGAAAAAGAAAGACCAAAGGAGGCACCAGGTAAAAAGCACACAGCAAAGTTGCAGGCAGAAATATGACTCCAGTTCAGCCTGTAGGATGCATTCATACTGTTTAAGTGGTTTGTTTGGGGTTTTTTTCTGAATGGTATTTCATCCATAGGACAGTGTGATTTCTCATTTGATTTCTGGTAAGGAAGACAGAATTGCTATAAAATATCTTTATGGAGTCAAGTCAGCACAAAATTAATTTTTCCTAACTTCAGCTACCTATGTGCCCTAAGGGGCCTAAGGGGCCTGCCTAGGCTTCTCCTAGAATTCACAGTTATTATAGTATCACAAGGTTGGAAGAGCCCTTCAAAATCATTGAGTCTAATGTGTTCCCTGACCTCAACAAAACCATGGCACTGAGTGCCACATCCAATCTTTTTTTAAACACATCCAGGGATGGTGACTTTACCACCTCCCCAGGCAGACAATTCCAGCACTTTATCATTCTTTCCGTGAAAAACTTTTTCTAATGTCCAACCTATATTTTCCTTGACGCAGCTTGAGACCGTGTCCTCTCGTTCTGTCAGTTGCTGCCTGGAGAAAGAGACCAACCCCCACCCATCAGGAGGTTGTAGAGAGTGATAAGGTCACCTCTGAGCCTCCTTTTCTCCAGGCTAAACAACCCCAGCTCCCTCAGTTGTTCCTCACAGGGCTTGTGTTCCCAGCCCTTCACCAGCCTCGTTGCCTCCTCTGGAAATGCTCAAGCGTCTCAATGTCCTTCCTGAACTGAGGGGCCAGAGCTGGACACAGCACTCAAGGTGTGGCCTCAGCAGTGCTGAGTACAGGGGAAGAATGACCTCCCTGCTCCTGCTGGCCACACCATTCCTGACTCAGGCCAGGATGCCATTGGCCTTCTTGGCTACCAGGGCACACCGCTGGCTCAGTCAGTTATCGACCAGAACCCCCAGGTCCCTTTCTGCCTGGGCACTGTCCAGCCACACCATCCCCAGCCTATAATATTGCAGGGGGTTATTGTGCCCAAAATGCAGAACTCAGCACTTGGACTTACTAAACTTCATCCCACTGGACTCTGCCCATCCATCCAATTGTTCCAGGTCTCTCTGCAGAGCCTTTCTACCTTCCAACAGATCAACACACGCTCCCAGCTTAGTGTCATCTGCAAATTTACTGATGAAAGACTCAATACCCTCATCCATGTTGTCAGTAGAAATACTGAGCAGAGCTGGCCCCAGCACAGACCCCTGAGGGACACCACTGGTCACTGGCTGCCAGCTGGATGCAGCAATGTTCACCACCACTCTCTGGGCCCGGCCATCCAGCCAGTTCCTGACCCAGCACAGAGTGCTCCTGTCTAAGCTGTGGGCTGCCAGCTTTTCCAGGAGTGTGCTGTGGGAGACAGTGTCAAAGGCCTTGCTGAAATCCAAATAAACACCCACAGCCCTTCCTGCATCCACCAGGCAGGTCACCTGGTCATAAAAGGAGACCAGGTTGGTCAAACACGACCTACCCCTCCTAAACCCGTGCTGGCTGGGTCTGATACCCTGGCTGTCTTCTAAGTGCTGCATAGTATCTCTCAGTGTAAACTGCTCCATTGTCTTACCTGGTACTGAGGTCAGGCTGACTGGTCTGTAATTACCAGGGTCCTCCTTCCCACCCTTTTTGTGAATGGGGGTCACACTGGCCAGCTTCCAATCATCTGAGCATCACCAGTGAGCCAGGACTGTTGGGAAGTGATGGAGAGTGGCTTTGCAAGCTCATCTGCCAGCTCTCATCACCCTGGGATGGATCCCATCTGGACCCATAGATTTATGAGTATCCAAGCATCTCAGCAGTTCTCTGACTGCCTCCTCTTGGATAATGGGGGGATCATTCTGTTCCCTGGCACCATCAACCGTCCCAGTATTACAGTTGTCCTGAGGACAAGCCATCTTCTCATTAAAGACTGAGGCAAAGAAGGCGTTAAGCACTTCTGACTTCTCCTCATCTACAGTTACTAAGTTCCCTCGCTCATCCAGTAAAGAACAAAGGTTGGTCTTACCCTTTTACCATGAATGTATTTGTAAAAGCATTTTTTACTATACTTTACAGAAGTTGCCATTTTAGGTTCAAACTGAGCTTTAGCCTCCCTAATTTTTTTCCTCCATGCTCTAGCAGCCCCCTTAAATACTTCATGAGAGACCTGCCCTTCCTTCCAAAGATGATACATCCTCCTTTTATTCCTAAGTCCCTTCAAAACCTCCTTGTTCATCCAAGCTGGCCGTTTACCTCGTTGACTTATCTTTCGGCACACAGGGACAGTCTGTTCCTGCGCCCTCAAGATCTCATCTTTGGCCCATCTTTCCTGAACTCCTTTGTTTTTAAAGATTGCTTCCCAAGGAACTCCCTGAATAAGTCTCTTAAGTAGGCCAAAGTCTGCCCTCTGGAAGTCCAATGTAAGAGTCTTACTGGTTTTCCTCCTCATTTCACCAAATATTGAGAACTCTACAATTTCATGATCCCTCTGCCCCAAGTGGCCTCCAACCACCACGTCTCCCACCAGCCCTTCTCTATTTGAAAACAGCAGGTCTAACATAGTTCCTCCCCTGGTGGGCCCATCCACAAGCTGCAACAAAAAGTTGTCTTCCATACAATCTAAAAACTTCCTGGACTGCCTCCTTTCTTCTGTATTAAGTTCCCAGCAGATGTCTGGTAGGTTGAAGTTACCTACAAGAACAAGGGCTGGTGATCCTGAAAGTTTCTCCAGCTGCTTATAGAATAAATTGTCCACCTCTTCTTCCTGGTTGGGTGGATGATAACAGATTCCCAGTAGGATGTCAGCCTTGTTGCCCTTTCCCTTAATTCTTATCCATAGGCATTCAACTCCATCATTATTAGTTGCAATACCTATGGCATCAAAAGCCTCCTTAATATAAAGGGCCACCCCTCCACCTCTTCTCCCTCTCCTGTCTCTTCTGAAGAGCTTGCAGCCATCCAGTGCAGTGCTCCAGCTGTGTGAGTCATCCCACCATGTTTCTGTGATGGTCACTACATCATGGCTTTGCTGCTGCACCATGGCCTCCAGCTCTGCCTGTTTGTTACCCATGCTGCGTGCACTGGTATACATGCACCTCTGCTGGGCTACTGATTTCTCTCCTAACTCAGGCTTACCACCCTTGGGCCTGCTTCCAGACAGCCCAGGTACATCCCTCTACCCCTTCAGACCTAGTTTAAAGCCCTCTCAACAAGGTCTGCCAGTTCATGAGCTAAAAACCTGCCCTTAACAGAGAGATATATCCCACCTGGTTCCAGTAGAGCAGGTGCCGTAAGTTGCCCCATGATCAAAGAATCTGAAATTTTGCCAATGACACCAACCCTTGAGACACTTGTTAATGATGTGAGTTCTCCTATTTCTTCCATCATTTTTCTCTGCCACTAAAGAGACTGAGCAGAACACTACCTGTGCCCCTGTCCTATCAAGCACTTGACCCTAAAGTCCCTTTTAATTGCCCTGACACTCTTCTTTTCAATCTCATCACTGCCAGCCTGGAGTATCACCAGTGGATAATAATCAGAGGGCTGAATCAGCCCAGAAAGTCTCTCAGTGATATCTCATACCTGGGTCCCAGGGAGGCAGCAGATCTCCCTGTGGGACGGGTCTGGTTGACATATGGGGCCCTCTGTACCCCTCAGAAGGGAATCACCCACTACAATTACTCTTCTTTTCTTCTTGATGTTAGAGGTGGTGATCTGTCTTACCGGTGAGTCATAATTGGGAGGCTCACTGGGTAGAAAATTTTCTTCTAAATCATCTGGCTGTCTCTCTAGATCCAGGGCCTCATACCTATTCTGAAGTAGCACCTGGTTAGGGGATGGGGGTCTGGAGGAGTTTCTATTATTACCTCGCTGTGCAGGGACCCATTTCCACCTCCATCATCTACCAGATGCCCTACTACTGCCTGGGAGTGAGAGATATATGACTCCTCTGACTCTTGGTGGGCCTCCCTTAAAGATGTAAGGGCTGAACTCCACCAATCTATTTCCCTTTCACTATCCCTGATACTCCTTAATCTTTCAACTTCCTCCTTAAGCTCTACCACCAGCAAAAGGAGGTCATTCACCTGTTCACACCATAGGCAGGCTCCCTCCATAAAACTCCCAGAAGCCACTGATAAGCTCAAACGCTCCAGGCAGAAATGTGTCTCCACAGACACATCCTTTTTGGAGGGCTCCATTGATCATATACATTTGTACCAACCATGGGTTTTGACCATGTTAAAACCATTAGTAGCAGAAAGCAAAATATCAAGCAGTCAACAGAAACACCTGAACAACACCCAGCACACCTTACTAGCAAGAAAACCAGCAAGTCTGCCTGCTTGCCCTGCCTGTGCGAACTGTCGCGCAAACTGCCCCAGGAGTGCCACGCCCCTGTTTGCCTGCTCCTGTTCGCCGTGCTCTTCATGGAAGAAGGGTTCCTCATTTCTTCACCCAGCTTCAGACACCTAATTTAAACTGGGATGATTTACCATTTGGAACCAATCTCTCCTTTTTAACTACTGCAGGACCATGGGTGGAATAAACGTCTGGATTTCATGTGAGGCACAATGAATATAGGCAAAGATTTCTGTTATTTCAGAAACAGAAATTGCCACCCAAAAATGAGAGAACTGATTGAACAGCCTGACCCATACCTTTCTGGGTCTGGAAGCCATGCTGCTTAAGTCAAAATGGCTTTTTCCCCCATCCCTCAAAATCCGCAGAGGTCAAAGGCCTCTCACTACATAAATTAGCACCAAAAGAATTCAACAAGAGGCTGCACTCCAAAAGATGCAAAGATAAATTAATATTTAGGCAGTCATATGAACATGATTTGTCCAAGAGTAAAAATGCAGCAGGTCAGACACAGCTTCACTACTTTGGGGACTGTGCCATAAGACTGCCTCTTTGCCTGATCAATGAGGTATCAATCCATATCACAGGGGTTCAACTCATTCATAGTGGGAGGGTTGCTCACAGTCTGTTGGCTTCTCATGGGCCCAGACAGCTGTACTAGGGAAAAGCTGCATTTTTAGTCAGTAAACAAGGAGTAAGATCCCACCTACCAAAGACACGCTTTTGTCAAGTACTGTAAGACAAGTTACATAGTTCTACAATCACAAATAAACTGGCAATAGCATCAATTTCTGGCTTTGTTTGGGATGACAGGGTAATGATCTGATAATAAGATATATCCAAATTTCTCCAGTTTCCCCTGAATGAATTCTCTCAAGATGAGATTTTGTATAGCTTGTAAGTCTAATGAAGATGCAGAGTAGGCAGGCATGTGAGAATTTATATAGATTTTCCGAGAATCACAGAATATGCTGAGTAGGAAGGGACCCACAGGGATCATCCGCCAATTCTTGGCCCTGCACAAGACAGCCTCAAGAAACACACCATGTGTCTAGAACATAGTCCAAGTGTTTCTTTGACTCGGGCTTGATGCTGTGACCCCTTCCCTTTTTTGTGCCCGTGATGTCCATTGCAATGCTTTTGATCTCAGGCAGACCGTCTAGCGCTGTGGAGGAGCCTGGGGGAGGACATGGACAAACAAAGAGTGCAGGAGGGCTTATTGTTCAAGGCAGCTTACTTTGAAAGTTACGTAATACAGGCAGAAGTATCCTGAGCCTGGATTTCACCCATTAAAACTCAGCCATTAGATCTCATTGCTCTCTACAACTACCTGGAAGGAAGGTTGGTGAGCCGGGGGCTGGTCTCTTCTACTATGCCTACAGAGAGGACAACAGAAAACGGGCTGAAACTGCGATATAGGAGATTCACGTTAAAAATTTTGTCACTGCTCGGGTGGTCAGAAATTGGTTACCTAGAGTGGTGCAATCGCTCTCCCTGGAGACGTTTAAAGCCTGGGTCTGGCACTGTGTGATGTGGTTTAGGGGTTTAGGGTTACAGGATTAGTGCTGGGTGGACGCGTGGACTGGATGGTCTTGTAGATCTCTTCCAAAACGGGTGATTCTGCGATTCAGTAAAAGTAACTTTGATGTCGGTGTGAGCAGGGTCAGGAGTCAGCGCTGAGGCACTCGGCTGGCAGCGCGGGCGCTGCTGCAGAGCGCCAGCCCCGGCGTCCGCAGCGCCGATCCCGCCCTGCCGGCCCCGCCGCGCTCCGCACCCGCCGCGGGCCCCTCACACAGCGCCCGCCCCGGGCCCGCCCCAGCGGCCGCCCCCGGAAGCGCTCGAGGGGGCGTGGCGGAAGCGGGGCGGAGTGCGGCCTCTTTGGTGCTGGCGGCCGGCGAAGATGGTGAGTGCTGTGCTCGCTCGCGGGACATCCGCCGCCATCCGCCGCCATCCGCCGCCGCGCCGGGCCGGGGGCGGCGCGGGGTTCGGCCGGGCAGCGGGGGGGAGGCCCCGCGCTGTGCCGCGGCCGCGCTGGGGCCGGGGCTGGCGGCGGGCGCGGCTGCCGCGCCGCGCCGGGCCGGGCCGGGCCGGGCGGGGAGGCCGTGGTGCGGTGTGGGCCGCGGGCCCTCTGGGGACTCCTGCTTCGTATCGGCTGCCGCCGTGGCTAAGCACTCGGGCGGTAGCCTAGCAAGAGGGAGTTTAGTCGCCAAGGGGGAGTGTGTGATTGCTGTGTGAAAAGCAAGTAGTGCTGCGGCAGGAGAGAGCAGTTAGCTGCTTTAGAGGGATGGATGTGCGGAGAGGGCAGCCGATATAAACGTGCCGTGGCTCCGTTTTACTTCAGCACATGGGCGGGGTCACATAAGGAAAGGCGGCAATGAGTCCTGAAAATGGAGGCTGCTTGTAGTTAAAACTGAGTTGTGGCTCAGAGGTGAATGTGCCTCTGGCGTGTTTATACGGCTTGGTTTGCGCTTAGTTTTTTAAGGCTTGTTCTTTTAGTTTTGTGACTTAAAAGTGTTAGTGATATTTCTGTGTCTTGAAATGCTTTCCAGACGAAGGGAACTTCATCATTTGGTAAACGAAGGAACAAGACACACACCCTGTGTCGTCGATGTGGGTCCAAGGCGTACCATCTGCAAAAATCGACCTGTGGGAAATGTGGTTACCCTGCTAAGCGTAAGAGAAAGTGTAAGTAACGAACTTTTAACTGTATCTAGTTTAAAAAAAGTGTTTCTTTTCCTTCACTAGTTTGACTTGTTTTCCAGACAAGAAGGAAAACTGCCATTCTGTAGTTTTGTCGTTTTGCATTTTGGAGCTTTGTTCAAATTATTAATGATTTAATTATATGCTAGGTAATACGCAGTTTTACTGCATAGAAACTGACTTAAATTATAGTCGATTTTTTTTTGTTTTGTCAGCTTGAATAGTTGTACCATACAAAGGTAACATGCAGCTAAAATGACTTGTTGCAGGTAAATAACAGTAAATTATATATTTTAGATAACTGGAGTGCAAAGGCTAAAAGACGCAACACCACTGGTACTGGTCGCATGAGGCACCTGAAGAAGGTCTACCGTCGATTCAGGTATAACATTTTATTACACACTAGCATGGCGTGAAATCCTGCATAGACACCACTTAATGACAAAATTTACCATTCAAAGTTAACATTGTAATTTTGTTTGGGACTGCTTAAAGGGGTATGATCTTAGATACGTCATGAAATAATGTACTTTATATAGTTGTCTGCATTTTATCCTCCTTTGAGAATTAAAAATCCTTACTGGTAAGACAAAGGATGTGTAAAAAGTTCTGGTGTTTCTACTTAAATAAAGGTAATACAGAACACAGAGATTATTGTAATAAGAAGCCCACACATCTAAAAATGCTTTGTGTGGTATTGTGCCTATTTGTGATTCAGTTAAACAGATAATTACATTGAAGTGGGGAGTTCTATAGCAATCAGTCTCAAAATGCACTTCAGTCCCCATTTGCTTACTCAGAAAAAAGTTCAGGACAGGAGTAACTTCTGGTCCTTCTTGTATTTAGAGTTCAGTCAGCATTAAATAGATATTACATCAGATCCTGAGTTCCAGGTTTCTAAGACTTGTTACAAAGCTCTTGAGTTGTACTTGGTAGGTAGTGGGGATGTTGTATGATTCCCATGGAACTCTACTTTCTGGTCTACTACACAAAAAAGCTATACAAAAAATACGTACTTCGGGAGTGTTGTCATAGAAATATAGACTAGCATTATTAGCAAAAGGTAAGAGATTTTTAAGTCACAGTCTTGGATATAGTTGAGGGATCAGTTCTTGTGTTTTTGTTAGTTCATTCTTTTCCAGTGGCAGCCATAAAACACCTTCCAATGTGCAGCTGTAGCTTGCTTTCCACTGAGTGTTGCTCAAGTAGAAATGTCATCCAAAAGCAATCTCAGAGCCAAAGAGTATGGCATAGAGGGTTTTTATAAGAAACAGGCTTCACAAACAGGATCTCTTTAGGCAGATTGCTTAGAAGGAATGTGAACTAAAATAAGTGGTAATCATATTTCTACTTGCAGGAATGGATTCCGTGAGGGAACCACACCGAAGCCCAAGAGAGCAGCTGTTGCAGCCTCCAGTTCATCTTAAAGACTCATGTATTTGTTAAAATAAATGGTCTTATCCAGAAAATCTGTCACCTTTTTTTATATACTTCATACTTACATACTTTGAAATGTGGTATTCATGAAAATACATAAATAGTTAAATCCACAAATTCTAAACTATTGATTAATTTAAAACAATCCTTTATTTGAGTCTTAATGTGGTAGTACCTTTGTCTTGAAAATTACCATAACCTCTCCACTGAACTGAAAAAGAGGCTTGTATGTATTACTCCAAGGAGGTCCACTGCTAGAGAAGTGGGATATTAGTATTGTGGACTTGCCCTTTGTGCCTCTGATCTCAGTATGCCGTAGCATGGAGAGACAGAATTTTGTTTCAAAGATAGTAGCTATAATAATGGCTCTATGTGCGGTCTTGGGGATGTTAGTGAAAGAGGGATTTCCAATACTATTCTTTTTTCACTGCTCTGTGGTACTGGAAAGCCTGCAAAGGTACTAAGAGTGTGGAGCTTTTGCTTCTTGAGCAAAAGGAAACTCCCAAGCCTGGAGAACATGTACTGCTGGTACAGGGATGTTGGAGATTTGCTATGGGTGGGACAAAATTGCCGAAATGGCCTGCTGGTGTAGGTGTGAAATGGGGACACAGATCCGAGTTAACTCTGCTGGGTGTTAATAAATTGATACCAGACAGTAGTCAGTTCAAGTTACATGAATATTACAGATAAATGTGTTCCAAATTTGTACCTTACATTGTGTGTTACTGGCATTCAAACTCACGCTAAGAAAGTGATCATAAGGTGCTGCTATGAAAGTTTGGGGAATTTCAGTAATTAGTGTGAGAGTTTACAGGATATTCGGATTGCCTTGCAGAGACAATACTAGAAACTGAAAAGCTTGTGGTACTTCAGGCTTCTGAGGCTGTTAACACTGCCCTTAGTTTTGTCATGAACTTCCAGAAGCAGAATACTGCTTTGTCACTACTGAATGATCAGCACTTAATGATCACCTGCAAAATAACAGCAATTTTCAGCCAGGTGTGAAATGTGAGTGCCTGACTGTACTTTACTACATTTTTAAATGGAGTTAGAGCTTTTGGGTACTCCAGTGTGTCAGCTTGGGCTGTTTCTAAACCAAAAGAAGTAATTTGCTGCTGTTGTGTAACATTTAATAAATAGGCTACTCTGGATTCAACTGGTCCATTCAAGAAAGTCAGAATGCAAGTGGTAGTGATGCTCTTAGTATACCCTGTGCACAGTATTGGCCATGTATTCCCAGGGCTAAGGAATGCTTCTGGAATGTGGTTTTTAGTGATGCTTGGGAAACACTAATATGTAGACGTGTGCTTATTCTCTGAGAAGAAATGCAAGACCATTATAAAAGCAGGTCAGCAGGAATTCTAAGGAAGGGCTTTTCAAACAATGGTATAGTTGGATGGTGGTATGACAGGTATTCTGACTGAAAGCCTTTGCCAAGTCTTAGGTGATCTTTCTGCAGCATGGGATTTTGCTCTGAGCAGCCTGTTAGACCTGCAGACATGATGCAACACTGTAAAGGCAAGTGCTTAGCTACTTCCTGCTGTTACCTATTAGCTTCTCATGAATTCTGCCCCTGAAAAATGAACACTGGTATAATAAGCAACACACCATGGTAACAGTGAAACTTTCAGTGACTTGGAGTAATTGAAACCATTTATTTCAGGGAGAATTCTACCTCCAGCAAGAATTAATTTTATGGACAAGAATTTTGACAGCCATTTTTTAAAAAAATGCCAGCCATTGTTTTAAAATTCTTGGTGAGGGGCAGGAAATCAGGTGGGCTGGTTTTTTGTGGGTTTTTTTTGGGTTTTTTTTTTGGTTTTTTTTGTTTTTTTTTGGTTTTTTTTGGTGTTTTCTTTTTTGGTTTTTTTTGTTTGGTTGGTTTTTTTTTGGTTGGTTGGTTGGTTGGTTTTTTTTGGTTTTTTTTTGGTTTTTTTTTTGGTGGTTTTTGGTTTTTTTTTTTGGTTTTTTTTTTTGGTTTTTTTTTTTTGGTTTTTTTTTTTTGGTTTTTTTTTTTGGTTTTTTTTTTTGGTTTTTTTTTCCCCAGAAAGGATTTTGTACGTAATTAGTTACATTTGCACTATACAGGAAATAGATTTTGATGCACTTCTTTGTAGTGTGTTGTTAAATATTGAAAGGCTGCTTTGCTGGTTGCTCAGTGTATAATCTGTTGAGATGTTGTTAAGCATTTTAACTCAAGGGTTATCAATTGAGCCTCTGCATAATGCTCACTAGATATATATACTTTATGTTTACAGAAGTATTGCCATACCCAATCTGTAACGTGATTTTTTGCATCCTTCAGACTCATAGATGGTGTGGTCCAAATTACATCAGAAATTACATTTCCTATTGTTCAGTGTACAAGTCTCACTTTCTAGAAGTGTTTCAGATGAAGGTGTCTTAAAGGCAGAGAGATATTCAAGTGACTAAAGTGGTGAAAGTTTGATTGCCTTTGGTAAAAGATCCTGGTGTTGTGAGGTATTATCTCCTCAAATATTTCTTCCTCACCCACATCAAAACTGCCCTTGAACTTATCAGAAACACTCTCCTAACCAAGGAGGGTAGCAAGAGAGAGTAAGTCATCTTCTCATAGCCTAGGAATGTTATTTGCATGAAACATAGCCTGAGTGGAACAATATGGTTACGAACTTTTGAAAATTTCCAGTAATTACTGCCTTGGATTGCGGCCAAGATGGAAACTGGCTGAGGACTGAGGTCAGTCATCTTGCAACCCTATAAACAGTGGTCCTAAGTGAGGCCCTTGGAGCCCCCTGGACAACAGTAGGCTGCACAAGCGTCTCCCTGCAAGAGAGTTCAGCAATTCTTAGGTTGAAGGAGCTAGTCAGTGGGACCCACTGCCATCAGAGCAGAACAGAGCTGGCAGATGTTGAAATGTGTGTTCCAGAGGGAGCAAGAGCTCTCAGTCCCCATCTGTAAGAAACCAGGAAAGGAAAGCCAACAGCATGGCTTGAGTCAAGACCTGCTTACCAAACTGAAGAGGAAGAAGGAAATACAAAGACAGGGAATCTGGAAGAGGTATCCTGGAAAGAGCATGGGGACTTTGCTCAGTTGTGACAGGACAGCGCTGGGAAGGCAAAGGTGTGGCTAAACCTGAACCTGGCAAGGGATGCAAAGAAGGGCTTCTGTAGGCATGTGAGCCAAAAGGGAAGGTCGAAGTGTAATTTTCCCCATCGGTAGGATTGAGTGCTCCCTCAGAGAATTTGCAGGAGACACCTATCTGAGTGGTGTTGTTGACATGTTCAAGGGACAGGATGCCATGCAGAAGGCCATGGACAAGACCAAGCAGGCTCATGTGAATTTAAAGATTCTCAGCAAGGCCAAGTGTAAAGTCCTGCACTCAGATCAAGGCAAATCCCAACCGAGAGATTAAGGGATTGAGAGATTCTTTATGAAGAAGGATTGAGGGTAATGGTGCTTGAAAAACTGGACATGAGCCAGCAACATGCACTTGCACCCCACAAACCAGAAAGCAAATCACATCCAAGGTTGTATCCAGAGCAGGGTGGCCAGCAGGTCAAGCGATGTGATTCTGCCCCTCTGTCCTCCTGTCTACACAGAGACTTCACCCCAGGGCACTGCATTCAGCTCTGGGGTTCCCAGAACAGGAAAGACATGGTTCTGTTGGACCTGGCCCTGAGAAGGGCCACAAAGAATATTCAAGGGGCTGCAGCACCTCTCTTATGAACCCAGACAGGTGGGATTGTCCAGCCTGGAGAACAGAAGGTTCCAGGAAGTCATTCAATACTTGTAGATGACTTGGAAGAAAGATGGGGACCAACCTATTAGTAGGGCCTGCAGTTATAGGACAAGAGATAATGGTTTTAAACTAGAGGAGAGTAGATTCAGGCTATGTAAAAGGAAAATGTCTTTTTCTATGAGGCTGCTGAGACATTGAACAGGTTGCTCAGAGAAGCTATAGTACTCCCAGTCCCTGGGAGTGTTTCAGGAGAGATTGGCCTGGGCTCTGAGCAACCTGGTCTAGTTGAAGATGTCCCAGCTGATGGCAGGGCATGTTGGATTAGAGGATATTTACAGGTGCCTTCCAACCCAAACCATTCTGTGATTCCGTGATTTCTGCAGTGTCTTCAGTTTAGAAACCAGAAACAGCAGAAGAGGTACAAGCCTGGAGCTGGGCAAAACATACACTTTTAGGGGGAGGAGAGGGAAAGTGGAAATAGTACCAGAAGAAATGCACTGTACATTCAGCAGTAATGCTGAAGAGTCAGACGTCGAAGAGAAAAGGGCCGAGGTGTGTGCCTGTTTGCAAAAGTTTGCACCAATGATGCCAAGGAAGTCTAAATGCCAGCTAGTAGAAACAACCCACATTAACGTTCCCCATCTCGTATTTGTTAGTAAAGCTGCAAATGTTTTCCCTTTTGTCTTCAATCCTTTGTTTTCTTGTACTGTCTAATGTAATAATCTACCTCTCCTGGTCTCCTTGCTGGCCCTGAACTGTACAGAGACCTGATGGCATTGCAGTGTCTGGGCAGATATGTCCCTGAACCACAGCACTGGCTGTCTGTGTGTCACAAAGGGCATGCATGCCGGGGCTCCAAAACGGTGGCACTTGTAACACACTGGAAGTGTTCCCACAAAACAGCAGCTCTGTTTATGCTAGAGTGCCCTGAGTCTTCCCACATATGGGAATAAATTACTGAAAATATAGAAACAATTTAAAATAAATAAATAGTACAAGGGGAACTTAACAACAATTTTCTGTCTCAAAATAAGATTATGGCTATAACAGACAGAAATAATTAAGTCAGCTTTGAATTAGTTTTTTGTTTTAAATTTGTCTTAAAAGCAGAGGCATGCTCAGTGTGAACAAACAAACAGAAAAAGTGGGTTTATAGTAGTGCATGGGCTTCTCAAGATAAATAATGTAATGGAGAGGTTATCAGAGAGTAAGTCAGCTTAAAAGACTCATGGAGAAATTCCTCTGGTATGTTTTGTTCCTACAGCTATTCTAAGAGGACAACCTGCCCACTACACCCTAACAGTGCAACTCAAAGTTGCAATGACAGCCAAAAAATTTCAATCTTCTAATATGACTCTTGCATGCAAAAGATGAGGGAGGAAGCAGTGCTGCTGATTAGTATTGTAAAGTGTTTATCATTATCTTTTACGCTGACTAAAATTCAAATAGCCATATAGGTTCATACGTATTGTACATCGGTATCAAATATTAAAATACTAATCCATTGTGATTTCATGATAAGGTTTAATCTACATTATGCTTGATTTGACTCAGCCTGGGAGACTTTACCTATTGTGGATTTTATGCTTTTTTTTTTTTTTCCTTTTTTTTTTTCTGTTTTTTTTTCTTTTTTTTTTAGCAACTTAATGCTTTAGGTGTGACAAAACTGAGTAAAACTGAATGCAGTGATATAAGCATAAAAGTCACTACACAAATGGACAAAATATTTTGGTAATACTCACTTTTGGCTGCAAATATAAAAGTAATGAATGGCTTCTATAGTCTAGTTCCCATCTGACTTAACCAGCTCATTTATTTTCATTTTCTAAAATGTTCTGGTAGCTACAGGATTAAGAGATTACTTAGTAATTCATGAAATCATATCATTTTCTAGTATAGACCTGTAGAGCTTTTTGAATTCTCATTTTGTTGTCATGATCAGGACAACAGTTTGAGGTAAAGCCAAAAATAGCTTGTAATCATTTGGCATCAAGATCTCTAATGAGCTTGCAGACATCCCAAATAATTTTTCCCTCTTCAACTAGCTATGGCTTAATCCATTGGTTTTTTTCCCAGTGTGATGTTCAACACATAATTTTCTCCTCATACTACAAAGAATATTTCCAAAAGGTTAAACTAATTCTCTTTGCATCACAAATGAGAACTTGCCAATTTTTATTTTCTTGATGTTAATTTGCTATCCAGTCCCACACTGAAATTTGATGGTCTGACTAAATATTTTTCCCCAAAATCCCAGATCATTAACTATGCTAGTTTATATATTCTGATTTGTGTGTGTTTCCCTACTTGTGATGTACAAGATTTTTAGAGCCAAATATCTAACATCAAGCCAAATCATTTTTATAATTACACTTTAAAGTGCGAGAAACAAAGCCCGCTCCTCAAAATTTTAAGAGTTTAATACGGAATAATAAGGGACAGATCAATAAAGCAAAAGTAACAGCGCTGGGTGCATGGCAACAGCCAGAGGTACACTCAATTCTTTAGCAAACAGTCCTTTATACTGTCGCAGTTGCATTACTTCCCCAAATGACTTTGCACAGTTCTCAGAGCTCATTTACCGCAACTCTGCCTCAGGCTGCCAGAGCATTGCGTAAGTCTACAGCTACAGTCTCCGAGGGTCTGTCAGGGAGACAGTCCAGGGTGGTCTTCTGAAGCCACTTTAGACTTGGTATTCTCCTTTTATGGTATCTTGTTCTCTGCCTGTGCTATCTTGGTTATATATTTTGCAAGAGCAGTTATCTTGGTGATACATCTTTTGCAAGCATGCTTATATCTTGTAATCTTGCTTCATGCACAATTTTAGTACTACTGTTCACAAAGCAATTTGCACTATATCTACAAAAGCAGTTACAATTTATAATAATTTGCAAAAGCAAATATATAATAGCAAAAGCCAACTGTTACATAGCAGAATGTAACAAAAGCTAGTACAAATCTATTGTATTGTAGAGTACTGTTACTACTGTAGTATGGCAGGATGCTCTAAGTGTAAAACCTCTCAAATTTTGTCTTGTTAGCAAAATTATCAGAGGTGGATGGAGGAGGGGTGTCACGCTGCTTCTGGTCTTGAAGAATACTAAGACCAGCCTGACTCAACTATTCAAAGCGTTAAACATCCTGAGGATGTGAAACACAATTTTCTTGCCAGAAATTGTCACTGATGAGGATGTGGCAAAGTTCCTGCTCAAATGACAATGCTGATAACTTAAGTAAAGCTGCTGCACTAAAGGCTGATGAGCTGACACAGATGACCTAGAAACACCCAGATGATAATCACTTTATATATGTGGTTTATGTACTATAAGAGCTCAGTCCCTCTTTTCAATGGACACACTTCTGACACATCCCCTCCCTTTCCAAAGTGAGTATATTAAAATTTCTCCCTTGAGTGGGAACACCCCTCAGGGTTACTTTCCTATGAAATTTGTTATGTTATTAGCATAGAGAAATTTCTTAAAATACACATTTTTTGCACAGACCAGAATTTCTGTGTTCCAGCTGTTAAAGTAATGACTATAACATAAGTAATACTGAAGGCTCTCTGAATTGGATTCAGGACCATTACTAGAATAAAATTGTCCATTTCTTGCTGTCTGATGTATTTATCTATTTGCAAACACATTCAGGGGCAGTGTGTAGGGTAGGCAAGAGAAACCATTTTAGATTGAATCATTCACTTAATCTGGAGTACTAGGCAAAGGAAGTGAAGGCATGGGAGTTGCTCATAACCTTCCCCTTCAGTTGTTGATATCTCCATTTGAAAATACCCATCCAATACTCACTTTCTCAAGTGTTTCTTTCAATGTGAAGTTGGAATGCGATTAAAAAAATCCAGTTATAGTCAACAATAGAAGAAGTATGGTTTTCAGTGTATAAAAATAACAAGTGCATGGAATGGAAGGCAGGTTAGTGCCTTAAATGCAATGTGAATGAGCCTCATGAGTGGCTGGCAAGGCAAGCCAGAGGGCAGGATACGTGATCAAGTACACGTGGAATTAAGAGACTCCTACTTTTCTTCGTATTTCTATAATAGTCTGGATATGGGAAGAGGAACTGAGGAGAACAAATGGATTTCATTTACAAGGTTATTGGAAATACAGAATTCGGAGGTCTGTTTCATGAGTGGGGCCTCGCTGCAAGGGTGCCACTCCTGACAAGCCACCCCGTACCCGCCGCCATCTCGCAGCTCCACAGCCCAGCAGAACCCGTTCTCCCCCGGGCGCCCGTGGGCCGGCCCGGCCTCCCCCGAGAGCCGCAATGGTTCGTCCTGGGGCAGGGCGGGAGGGCGGTCACTGCGCCGTTCGCTTCCGGGTTCGGGTGCGGGCGGGCGCTCTGTGGTTGCTCCTCCCCGGCAGCGCTCTGGCCCGGCCCGGGCGGGCGCTATGCGCAGACTCGGCCCTTGCCTCAAGATGGCGGCGGTGGCGGATAAACAGAAGCACGAGCACGGGCGGGTGAAGATCGGGCACTACATCCTGGGGGACACGCTGGGCGTCGGCACCTTCGGCAAAGTCAAGGGTGAGCGGGGCCGCGGGGCCTTGGGCGGCCCGTTCAGCGGCGCCCCGGCGCCGGGAGCGCCGCTCGGAGCGGGGCTTGCACGGGCTGAGTCTCCGGGGTGGGACTTGCGGTCCCGCGGCGGGAAGCAGCGGCTGGGGCAGAAACAGCTTCCTCATCTGTGCTTGCGGAAATAACCGCTGGGAACTGAATGCTGCGTTTGTTTAGAACAACACTGGGCATGTAACGAAAGTAGGGAGTCTAAATCCTTGAGCTTCTTATACTGCAGTTTGATGTTCGAGTGCGAACTCTTCATGCCCTTGTAAGGAAGGCAAGATTTCCCTCTACAGAGAAATAAGCGTTAAAAGATGGGTCTGGGGTTGTTGGATTAGTTGGCAAGACAGCTGATGTGCAGATACAGAAAAGCTCAATGTTTAATCTGCTTGACTAGTGGTTAACAAAGTTGGATTTTTTTTCAGCTCAGATTTTAAAAGATTTCCATTGTAGGGCTATGGATGCCATACTGCTTATTTGAAGGCTGGTAGAAATAAGGTAGAAGTTAAACTTTCCCATGGTGCCCTTTGTCACAGATGGCACGATTGTGCATTAGTTTACACTGATGCTCCTGCCGTGTTTTGTCGTGTTTGCCGTGAACTTCAAATATTGAGGCAAGCAAATCAAAAACATCGTTTCTCAAATGAGCAGAGCTAGGCTTAGACTGTATTCTTCATAAGGTTTTTTTTTGTTTGTTTGTTGGGTTTTTTGTGGGTTTTTTGTTTGTTTGTTTGTTTGTTTTGTTTTGTTTTGGGTTGGTTTTGTTTTTGTTTTTTGTTAACTTAGCAGCTGCATTAAAAACCCAGCTATTTCCCCCCAGTATAGATAATCCATTGTATGTGTTCTGCAAGGTCTTTTAACTATTGACATGTTCTAAAAAAAATTACTAATGTATAGGAAATAGGATGATATTTTGCTCTAGAAAAGCAGTAAAAAATATTTTGAGACCAGAGCTCTTCAAGTCTCTTTTTCAGGGGAAGCTTATAGAGGGACAGCCCCGGCCATTTGGGAGCAGTGAACCCTGCATCTGGCAGCTGGGGTACCATTCTTTTCTTAGTACTTCCTTGAGTAGAGGCAAAAAAAGTAATACAGCAGACTAGCATTAGGTTCTTTTTCCTCATGGAGGGACTACATCGTTGAGGGGAGGGATCAAAGATGTGTTTGTTTTGTATTTTTTTACCCAGCACACCACAGAAGACTAAGATTGGCATACCATTAATGTTCTAGTATGAGCCTAAATTTAGGAGAGCACTGATTCACTACTGCTTTTCTTGTCTCTATATGATTAAGTTACTATCTTACTTTTGTATTGCTTCAGCTGTGCTTAATAAAGATCATTTTTATCTATGATGCACTAGTTTTCCTCTTGAGCACACATTTTCTTTATTTAATACCAGATGTGCAATTGTTTTCCTGTTTTCATAATTTCCTTCTCTGGTGATAGGGTTTCATCAATTGCCATAAAGTGAAAAACATGTGTTTACTTCTTAAAATTCATTAGGATTTACATTGAGCTCATGTAATGTAGGGGATCAGGCACAAAAGTGGCTTTTGAAAGTGAATGTTTTATTCTAATAGCGATGGCAGCCTGAAGAAATGGAACTGGAAAATCAGTGCTTTATTTGGTAATTGTGTAAGGTCTTCTGTCGCTGTCAGATGAATTCATGCTGCTGGTAGCTGTCACTGGTGTGATTCTGTCCAATTTATCATTTTCACCTGGCTGTACCACTGTGAATTAATTCTGAGTGACTTGGTTTACCTGACTGTGCCTCAGATGGGCAGTTGCAGATATGGCTGTTCTTAGCCAGCATCTAGGCAAAGCAAAAATGCCACTGAAGTGAAAAGCTGAGGTGGAAAAATACTGAATCTAAACCAATGGTATGAGACACATTCATGTTCAGACTTCACTAGGATTCAGTGTAAAACATCTCTCCCTATTTCTGCCAATCGTTTTTTTAAGCACTGCTGATGTTTTCTGCTGAAGCTAGATGCAAACTTTTATTTCCAGATACTTTTGTTTTAAAGTTATCTTTCATAAAAGGAAGAGTACTTGGGCTTCCTGTGGTCCATACTGAGAACATGAGGGATATTGCTTAAGGCTCTCAAAATACAATAATTGTTCCAGCTCTCTAGATCTAGGCTATCAATACTGTTCTATACAGACTGCAAACCAGATGGTCTCGGTCAAGGCAGTAATAACAGACCTGTAAAGGAGCAGTGTGGATCAGTATGATATCTAATGTTGTGCAGCAAGATGGCTTTGCACAGCATGAACTATTGTTCTTTAGGGTTTTTTCCCATGTTAGTGAAAACATTTGTTTTCATAGCGCATGCTCTTAGAGGCTGCTTCCCTCTGAGCTTTGGATTGGCTTTTTGGCCTGCTGTAAATTGTTTCATTAAATGTAACATAGCATTCAGATTTTTTTTTTCCTCTAACAGCGATTGATATCTGTATTTCATGAGCATGTTGTATTTGGTCTGCATGGCCTCATAAGTATTTTTTTCCCAACTGAAGAACTATTGAACAAGATAGTCTCTTCCACCTGCACTTCAACTGTTAAAAATAAGTCGCTGCTGCTTTGAGACTCTGTCACTGTCATGAAAATCTTGGTGCTGTGCAAAGCCACAGCGAAGCCTGAAGGCAATTAGTATTTTCAGGAAAAAAAAGAAATATGGGAATATACTAGGTCTGCTAAATAATTTTTTTCCCCCAGAGATTGTTTTGAAGAACTGATAGCTAGTTGAGGATTAGAGTGCGTTCCTACCTTTTATAGGTAAAGCTTCCATCAAGTGATAATGCAGAGTAGCTTTCAGGAAGGGTAACATTGGCTGCTTAAGTTTCTACATGATGTTATCAGCTGGGGTGACACTTTCGCTTCTGTCCTAATGTTGAATTTAAAAGTGCAGCGGTCTGTTACCAGTTGGTATCTACTGGTAACAGATACCTTGAACTATATCCAGGAAACTTAAAAGGCTAGATTTGTTATAATTTCAAATTGAATTAAAGGAAGGCAAACATTTCTGAAGAAAATAGAGACTGAATTTAAAATGTCTTAAGCAAGAGAATAGGCTTTTTGTGATCTTTCTGCGCTGGCACCGAACAACAGTACGTTTTCATTGCAATAATTTATTCAGAGCTGGTGGAGTTGAAGAAGCAGAAAATGTTGTTTTCTCCCAGTTAGTGAATGAAATTAAGGCTTGAGGCTCAGAGCCTTGAAGGCTGTGACAGCTAGAATTGGTTTCAGTCAACTGCAAATGTTACTGTTTAATTACTTTGGAAGAAAAATTTGTTTTGAAAAGCTCTTTTCTTATGTGTCTTGCCTATTGAACAGAGATCGTAGCTAATGAATTACTTTATAATGTTTTTCTGAGTGCTAATGGAATTCTAGTCTAAAGTAGGCTGACAAAACAGCTGAGAAATGAGATTTTATAACACAGTGCATATCAGAACTGTATTTATATTCTAAGCTGTACACTTGGTCAAATATGTATGTTGCTTACTGTATTAAACACCTTCTTAATGTACTTTGTACAGCACAAGAAGATGAAGATTCATGTGTTTGACCAAAAGATTTTTTTCTTGGTTTCTAACAAGTTGTTTCTTACTAACAAAAACAAATGTTACATTTTAACTTACAGATTAAAGTTGTGTGGGTTTTTTTTTTCCCCCTCCCCCAAGACGCCTGGTGTACATCAGTTCCCATTATGGATGGGTAAAGACTTTACAATTAAAATAGTTGCTTTTCTAACTTTGGTCATTTTTATGATGATTCTTTACTCCTGAGGGTTTGAACATAGGTGACATAATTTGTTTGGTTCCTTTAGAACTTCACTCACATTTGAAGAAAATAAATGGAATGTGATTGCTTTAATTGTATGTCTGGTTCAAAGCAAATAATTCTCATAAGTTTCTAGGCACTCACCTATCACAGCTTCGTAGTCTCTCTAGAACTTGCTATGGATTTCAGCTTTGTCCTGGATTCCTCAGTACTGCAAATACTTTGTTTATTGCACTTTGTTTATTGTGGCCATTGTTAGGTAATGGCCCTGCTGAATGAGGGGATGTCTTCATCCTAGTCAGAGCTCTTCTGTTTTTTTAGGTACTAGACATATCTTAGTGCAACATTGTGATGGTTCCGGATAATCTTGAGTACTCCACTGTGTAGTTCTCTACGGGAATTCAGACTGCTTAATTTTATAGGTGGCTGTCTTCTTGTAAGAATAAGCATGCAGATGCTTGTCATTATCTTCGGTCTCTCTGCTAAGAACTTCTTCTCACTTGCATTGGTTTTTAGCTCGATATAGAGGCAGAAGGCAGCAGGAAGGTCCTTTGTGCTGGAATGAGATTTATAGATTGATGGATGTTTGTTTATTCTATCCAGATTATCTGTTGAACAGAGAAAGATTTTTGTGGATCACTGCTGTTTAATCACAGCTTCCCATGGATATATTTAAACAAAGCTTGAAGCCCAGGGCTTATTTAAATTCTCAAGTTAGGGTAGGCACCCAAATGAGTGAGTATTGTGTTCAGAACAGTTATGTTACAAACGTCTATTCATGTGGACAAGGATGAGCCACGTGGGTGTCTGCAGAATCTGGCAAATGTTTGGAAGGTAGGAATCAGGGTGGCAAATGAATGCTGTTATTATAATCACTGCATGTGGCAGCCATGCAGATAGGGAAGCCTTCTAGTAGAAGAAATACTTAGCTTCTCGGTGTTCCATCTGTGATGGTGGTTTAGGTTTAAGAAAAATGTTTTGGTAGACTTTGCTGTGACTTCTCCCAATAGCACTTGCAAAGTTAAGGACTTTGAAAGGTAACTGACTGTGAAATATTTTACACTTTTTAGTTCCTCTGTTTAAAGAAAGTAAGTTGAAAAAGTTTAAAAGTTGAAACTGTCCTTAGTTTCTTTTCCACTTTTAGGAATGCATTAAGTTGCATGTTTGCATTGTTTTTTGTTGTTTCTTTTCTATTTTTTGTGCATTTGTTGTTGCATTTCCCACTTATTTAAATAGCATAAAGCTCCGGTGTTAACTGTGTAGACTTTGGAGCTGTCAGACTGTTCCAAGGACAGATACATTTTTATAAGTAAACTGATCAGGTACTTATAGTGGTAATTCAGAGCAATTGCTGAAGCAGGCTTCTTGGGGGAGCGATAGGAGTGATCTGTGCAGATGAAGTAGAAGAGATACAGAAAAACATGTTTGAGTGGGTTGCCAAGTAAAAAAAAAAAGCTTGGAGTGACTTACACAGGGAGAGAAAATACTCTCTTTAATTAGCAAGGATGGCAGGGTTTGGGGATATGCTTTGCTTTTTTTTTTTTCACCCAGTATTGAAAAAAATGTTATGCTGCAAGACTTCTACTGGTTAGGCTTAAGGAATTTCTTACATATGTACATCTTCTAATGATAGAATTGAGGGAGATTTGGAGTAGGGCTGAAGAAATTCTGTACTATCTGGTTTGCAAACTCCCCAAAGATAATGGGAATATGTGGAATGCTGTGTCTTAACTTGGCTACATTCAAAAAGGAAAAATAATGTCTTAACTGAGCAATTGAAAACTTGGACTAAATACTTCCTTGTTTCTTGCAGTTGGAAAACATGAGTTAACTGGGCATAAAGTTGCCGTGAAGATCCTGAATCGACAGAAGATTCGAAGCCTTGATGTTGTAGGCAAAATCCGCAGGGAGATTCAGAACCTCAAACTCTTCAGGCATCCTCATATCATTAAGCTGTAAGTTTTGCTTACTGTAATCAGACTTACTTAGGCAGTAATCTCCTTTTGCTCTCACTGATCTAAAATACATTTAAAAGGCAATAGTACAGATAGTATCTTGTCAAGAAGTAACCAGTTTCAAAATATGCAGCTGTGCCCCTGTAATGCGTTTTGACAAAGCTGATCGTTACTATAGGCTGGAGAGTTTCTGTTAGATCTTTGCCTAGACATTCTTTAGACAGGTGTATGAAAGGTAGCGTCATGACATGTATTTCTGGTAGCAGTATTCTCTGAGTTTAGTGGCTGCTTCATTTTTCTTTTTCTGTTTGTGTGTTGGTTGTTTTTTTTTTCTTCAAAAATGTGTTACTAAGAACAAGAGTGTGAAGGTAATTTCTACAGTGAGATATTGTATCTTCTCAAAATGTGTTCAGTGATGTGCTGGTCAGTGATATAAGTTTTTTCAGTGTAGGTGGTGCTCTGCAAGATTTTTCTGAATTAAGGATGTACTGTTTGATAATTGTGATTGCTATTTCAGCACATCTTCAGTGTAACAGCTACAATAATGTAAATACCACAGTAAATGTGGTATTTAAAATGTGCCTGGTTACATCTCTTAGTTGATCAATAGTTCATCAGTGGATTTAAGAGTACATCTGTGTCCCAGAGTAGAACCCTCATGTTTCATTTGTGGTAATAAATTATAACTAACATTGGTTTTCTTTTGACTTGAATTTCCTGTTACAATAATGTGCACTTCCGGAGTGTAGGTGACTTCCGCGGTCTTAATTATGATGTTGGTGGGTGTTTCATTGTGCAGAATCTTGTCTGAAGACGCCATTGCCACAGAGAGATGCTGTGTCTCTGCACTCCTTTAATTCAGCAACAGCTGTTACACTGAAGCTAAATTCCATTGTCTAAGGTTCACCTCACCCACTTTTTCAGTGCACTAGTTTTCAGAAGACTGTTGAGCTGACTTGTCAGCAAAATTGCTAGTGCTTTCAGTTAATTTGTGAATGAGTCCAAAGGCCATACCTATAACCAGAACAAAATAGGACGTGTCAGTGCACCAAGTAGTATACCAGGTTGAATAAGCTTGTGGTGTTGCTAAACTGAAGACAGTTTAGCAGATTCCAGATGACAGTTTCTTTCTCAGGGAATTGTAGGCAGAATTTTTTCTTTTGCATGTGGAATGCTGTAAATGGAACAAATTAAGCAATTTTTAGGTAAGGATATGGAGAAAAAATCAAAATCTCTTAAACTGTGATTTTGTCCTAAAGTTGTTATTTCAGAGCTTCAAGCTAGCTTTTAAAATTTAGTTGAAGCAGAATGATAAAAATATTATAACCAGAGATCAATAGTCTTAATACTCATTATTATTAGGAGGAATTCTTTCCTAGTCTGGAAGTACACTTTTTCATTTACAGAAGTGACTTTTTTTGCATGTTAATATCGAAAAGTCTGTATTTTTGTAACATTAGGAATGTCCTGTTGAAGTCCCTTTTCATTGCATCAAGCTGTTGATGAGGCAGCACTGTAAACAATCTTATAGAAGTCACTTATACCTCTGAAAGAAAAAGATCTGATATTCCTGATAGGGATTACAAATTTCCTGCTGGTCTTTGCAATACTGGCATCACACACATTGAAAGGAGAGTAAAAAACTTCTGGAAAATATTGTCATTCCAGTAGCTGTAGATTGACTGATAACTATTTTAAAATATATTTTTTATCTGATTATTTGTACGAGTTTGTTTTTAACTAAATGTAACTGGTGTTCTACTGATTGTGTGGACTAATAGATATCTTTTCTTATCAGGTACCAGGTCATCAGTACACCCACTGACATTTTCATGGTGATGGAATATGTTTCAGGAGGAGAACTGTTTGATTATATCTGTAAAAATGGAAGGGTAAGAAGTAGTCCAGCTCTGCAAATCAGTGACTTGCATTCTGTTATTGCATTTGCAGCATTCCTGTGTCACCCTACACTGCGGGGAGAGACTTTTGGGTGTTTTTGTCAGAATGATACTATTAAAAGTTTTCTTTTCTCAAAAGAATACTATGATTAGTGTAGCACAGGGTTTATGATTAGGGTGCCACAGGACTTGTATGAGCAGGAGGCATGTACCATAATTTATAAGTAGTGTAGTACCAAATTTTTACACAACCTAACTTGAGATATTTTTTATTCACCTAAACCCCCTGTAGACCTGGTCAAATCTTAATACATATTTTGCTATATCCACATAACAGTTGCAGTCTGGCCTTGAAAATCACAGGGACAAACACAAGTCACTCAGTCCTCAGGGGAAGCAGAGGATGGTGGAGGTGTCTGTGGCCACTGAGAAGTCATGAGTTTCATTCCCATTTAGGACTTGTAGCTGTTTGATATTGGAGACACTGCTCTGGCTGCTGTTGCAGTTCCATATGCCATGACAGAGTCATCCATGGCTCTGTGCCTGGGAACTAAAGGCTATTAAGGAAGCAGATAATCAACCTGGCACCCAGGAATCTTGAGGCTGGTAGGGAGGGGAAGAAGAAAATTGGTGTGTCTGTTTGCTTCACAGGACCTCCAGGGCCTGATAATGAGGCAGAGGGCCTGAACACTTGACTTGCATGGTCACAGAATGGCTGCTTGCCTCACAAAGTGCCATTAATTAAGCTAACCACAGTATCAGGGGCTGGGAGCAAGGGCTGCTGATTATACCTTGTTAAATGTAGGTGTATTTTCTTATATTCAGTTTTAATTTTGCTGCTGTTAATTAAAATATATTTTATGACTATGTACAGATGTACACAGAAGCTCTACAGAAAGTACAGATGGTTGTATGTTAACACATTTCAAATCTTTATGTGTAACTTTGTCCTAGCATTCTTCCTTTCTAATAATCTGTTAATTTACAATGGCTGGGGATAAACCAGATGAATATGTACCCAGTTGGACTATCTGAAAACTATTTCTTCAGTAAATCTCATCATTGGAAAGCTACCATTGTCCTTATTACTGTCTTATACTATTAGAACAGCTTGTATGAAAGATCTGAAATCACTTTTTACAGGCTATTTAGATATATATGATTCTTCAGTTGCTGGGACAAACTGATGTGGATTACAGGTCTTTGTAGGAAATGCCTGCCCTAATCTGCTGTTTGGGACTAGCTACTGATTGCATAAAATAGCATCTGAAATTTATATATGCTGCATTTCAGCAGCTTTTGCAAGCTTAAATCTTGTGCTGTGCTTAAACATCAAAGTTTGTTGATGATAATTCCAGTTAGACAAAGTTAAATTTGAGTGCTAATCTTTCTAGTTAGTGAATATGTAACATCTGCCAAACCAATTTCAAAAGTGTGATTAAGAACTTTCAGTGACTTTCTGTGTAAATGGGTATGTTTTGTTTTCATCACTTTAGAGCTGTGGCACAAACAAAATGATGTAAGATGTGAAGCTGCTTGCTACAAGTTCTGATAATCTGCTGTATAAAGTATCAAATGATAAGTATAATTGATAAGCTTAGGTCATGGGAAAGTCTCCTCTGCCTAGTAAAAATGAAAAACAAGTTAACTTCCATTATCTCATAATTATTTAAAATCTTTGTTTTAGCTTGATGAGAAGGAAAGCAGACGTCTGTTTCAGCAAATCCTTTCTGGTGTGGATTACTGTCACAGACACATGGTAGTACATAGAGATCTGAAGCCTGAAAATGTGCTTCTTGATGCACACATGAATGCCAAGATAGCTGACTTTGGTAAGTAGTGCTTTATTTTTCTATCTAATTGCATTTCTGGTATTAGATCCTGTTAACAACAATAGGAAATATTAAATAAAATATGTATACTTTAATATCCTGGTGGTGGGATACAAAGAAGAACATGAAGAAAACAGATGTAAAGCAAAATAATCTTCTTGCACATTTATTGAGCTTGTTTTCCTCTCAAGCTTTCTTGTTTCCTTTTGAGGTATTTTCTGTGACTGGCTGAAATTATTAGTGAACTGATTAGTTTGGTTTCACTTAACAATATTTTCTTTCATTTAAAATGCTAAGTAGACTTAGTTTCTGACCTTTCTTCTTCGAAACTCACTCCTTGTCTGTTTAACCATCTGTAAAATGTAGATGCTTAGCTCTCTGAAGAACAGTGCAGGGGCAATTCATCATCTTTAAGAAGCTACAGTGCTACAGAAAAATACACTAGTCCTCCTGATTTGTATATGCCACCTGTTCATGACACAGCTGCAGAGAAGCCTTGAAGCTAGTTCTTGAAACCACCTGAGTCAGGAAACCTCAGCACATAAGCATAGCAAGGTATCCATGGTATCCACACTGCTGTGGATACTCTTGTAGGCGTAGTGGATAATACCTGCTTATGTATGTCTCCAGTGAAAGGTGTTAGGTAATGCTCTAAGTATGTTTTAAAAGTGTGGTGTTCAGTTGTGTGGGCGCTGGGAATCATATTGGTTTCTCATGTCAAGAAAATGATTTGGGTGAAATGGTTCGTATGGTGAAGAACTGACGTACAGTAAATCACAAGTATATCATTCTGTAACTTAGCATCAGCAAAACTGTAGCACTCATAATCATCATCACAGTCATGAGTAGTGTATTAAACAAGAGTTAAATAAAAGCTTTTGCATGTTGAAATATGAAAGCTAGCCAAGCTGTACTCTTTCCTCTCCACATGCGTCCCTGCTGACCCATAAAAGAGCATAATTCCTTCTTGGAGATTGAGTTCCTTGGCTTATGGTAGTCTTGATCATGCAGCCTCACTGAGGAAACTGGAAGAAATTTTCTACAACTGTTAGACTATACTGAGTGCTGGTGAATGCAGGTGGCGTAGTTCTAAAGCACACTTCTGTTGCATACAGAGTATCTGAAGAGCAAACTACTAAACTGCAGTGATAGAGGAAGCAGGTGTGTAGTGTAGGGGTGTAAATTGTGGTAAAGACATGTTTACTCCTCAGTTCCCTTCTTCTGTGTAACCTCTAACAGTATTTTAGGGAATTCTGTGACAGCAATTCCCATTTTGGCATTTTAGAAGCAAATGAAGTTTTTAGTACTTTCTTGTTAATGACCAAAATCCTATCTTCCTATACTGCTTCATCTCCCTTAGAGCAACTTTGTTCTCTGTCATGCCTGTGTGTCATCCAATTTTAACTGTTCTAGTCTAGGAATGAATATGCTCTTAAATATCTCTAGGCTGTGGGCATGGATTAATGTCACTCAGATTTCTGGTAAAATATATGGAGGATTGTGTGGCATGCTCATATAAAAATTCCATAATTCCAAACAGTACTATTTCTTAACTGGAATAAATTTGTTAATTTTCTAATTTGAATCACTAGTGGTTTGTTCTAGGTGATATATGAAGTATGAAATAATTTTTCTCCCTGAATTTTTAGTAGTTACTCTTATACACTTTCAGGTCTATCAAATATGATGTCAGATGGAGAATTTTTAAGAACAAGCTGTGGTTCCCCTAACTATGCTGCACCAGAAGTAATTTCTGGAAGGTAGTTTCTTTTATATTGGATACATGTATGCATGTACTTACTTCAGTCATGTTGCTGCTTGATTCTACAGGGTACAAAATTAATTTAGTTGACAAGCTTGATGGTGAGAAACTGAGGGCTGTTAGTTGTATTGATAATTTTTTAAATGTTTAAAGCTAGCTGTGAACTAGCTTTGAATAGAGGTGATGTCTAATGCCCCAAATGCATTGTGTACACTCTGCCTGAATTGCTTTAAAAATCTCATGTACAGCTCATTGGAAGCTGAGGTGCAGAGTTACAGGCAGAGTCTGCCATGAAGTTGAGTAGCAGTGAAATACCTGCTGCAGAGTAGATACTCAGTCTGGAGGTAACTTCTCTCTTTGTAAACTATGATTGTCAAATATGCTTTCAGCTACCTACCCCAATATTGCCCCTTGTTGATTGGAGGCCAGATGTCTGTTTCAGTCTGGCAGTGGCATGGAATACATGACATGTTTTGCTGTATGGACTTGTCTTAAACTTTTCAGCCACAGTCTGGGGGATAGCTGACTTTGCACAGATTCCTCTAAGACACTGATAATAATATATAACCTGGGCTTTCTTAGTAGATGCATGTTTCTTTCAGTTTGCCATTGTATGAAATTGCACTGTAGATTATTGTTACACATTAGAAAAACTGTACTTGTGCCCTGTTATATATTAGAAAGGGTAGAGTACGGAAGATCAAGGGAGGTATGGCATAAAACTGAAATGGTGTAGTGCTTGCAAAATCAGTTGTCCTGAGTTCATGTGCTTTTAATTACTGTGATACAATGGAAAAATGAGAGAAAACATATTTAAATGTATTAAACACAAATCACTAATATTTTTTCACAGGTTGTATGCAGGTCCAGAAGTAGATATTTGGAGCAGTGGGGTTATTCTCTATGCTTTGTTATGTGGAACGCTTCCATTCGATGATGATCACGTGCCAACTCTTTTTAAGAAGATATGTGATGGTATATTTTATACCCCTCAGTACCTGAATCCATCTGTAATTAGTCTTTTGAAGCACATGCTGCAAGTGGATCCAATGAAGAGAGCAACAATCAGAGACATTAGGTAAAACATTTGCTGATGTCTGATCACAAGATGATGAAATTACAATACCACACATGTGCAGAACAAAGAAGTTATTCGTATAGCTTGTCCATGTTTTCTAGACTGAGATGAAAAATTCAGCTTCTGATGGCTTGGTTTTAGCTCTGATAGTGCATGATATCCAGTGGACAATGAAGTACCTATTGGAGATCATAGTAAAACAAATTATTTATTTATGGAATTCTTAGGTTTAAGATTGCCTTAACAAAGCTGTTTACTTGCATAATGGTTTGCAAAAATTACACTGTATAGACTTTTCTGTGGGAAGAAAATTGTCTACAGTGTTAGGAACCAGTGGTCTCTACTGTAAATGTCTGAAGAAGCTCTTTAATCTTTAACTACTGCTTTTATTTGTATTTCTTCAGCTCTCAAAAGTCATTTGGTAAGACTGTGAATATTCCACATGAAAGGCAACAATTTCTAGCTTCAGAGCACTGACGTGAACTTGTGTATGAATGGTAATTACTTTACCAAGTACTGAGAAGTTAAAGTTTGTAGAGAGAGAGAGGCTTCATGAGCTCCAGATTACAAGAGATGATTCTGGAGAAGTTAACTGTGTTGATAAATGTGCACTGGATCAAATTTAAAAAAAGGTTGCTGAGAGAAATGTACTTCATGCAGCAGCTTAATTTTCTTCACAAGGAGCTCTAAGGAAAGAAAGTTGCTATACTACCATGGGGAAAATGCTGCTCCTTTTAGAGCTGGAAGTTAGGAAATCAGCAATGTTCGTTTTCTCAGTGGAACAAAAAATGTGGCACACTTATCCCATACTACTTTATTAGAATAAGTACTTTCATTGCAGAGATGAAAGCACTGGGAGAAATAAGTGCTGTAAAACTTGCGTGGCTGGGAACTTAACACACCTCAGTTGTGTTAAATAGTGTGTGGAAAAGAAGTGGTGTGAAACGGATGTTGAAAAATATTGGTTACAAAACGTGGATGGAATGTGCATCTCAAACAGCTCTGTTTTATTATCCATATGACATTTTTAAAGTCACAGTTTAAAGTCACAGTTTAAATGACAAACTGAGTTTAATTGAATACCTCAATTGTTCTATGAGTTGTATGTATGTGCATGCAAGGCGAAAGGACTGGTACCATGAACAGTAACAATATTCCTCCAGTCATCTCAGCTATGGCTGAGCCTTTGTTGTGGTATGGGAAAATGTTTTTCTGCTTCCTAATTGACTGTTTTTATGATTCAACTGTATTTTACACAGCACATTTGTGCTGAGGTACAGTGTTCTCAGGATCACTGAGTAGAGCTCAGTACACTGTGTTGTTTTGGGTTGGAATAGAGTTGAATTTTTTCCCAGTAACTGTGTTTTGAATTTGTACTGAAAATAGTCTTGATAACAGATGTTGTAGTTACTGCTGAGCAGGGCTTACACAGAGCAAAAAAGTCTTTTTTGCTTCTTACACTGTCCTAACAGAGCAGGCTGGGGGTGCACAAGGAATTGTGAGGGGACACTGCTGGAGCAGCTGACCCCAGCTGACTGCAGGCATATTCCATACCATATGGGGTCATACTCTGCAGTAAAAATAAGAGCAAGGCTGATGGGGCTGGTCTGCTGCTCATCAGACATTTCATTATGAAAAATTGCTTTTATCTGTATTACTTGTCTTTCTGGGTTTCCTTGTCACCTTTCTTGTGGTTTTGGAATTTCTTCTTCCTTAGAATTTTTTAAAAGAAATTTCTAATTTTTAAACTGTCTTTTTTTCTCAACACTCAAGTTTTTTGCACTTCCACTCTTCTGACACTTCTCATCCCAGTGGAGAGCACCAAGCAAGTGGCTGTGTGATTGGCTGGGGTTAAACCATAGCAGTCCTGTTTGACACCTGAGACTTGAGGGTGTTGAGATAATAACAGATTTGAACACAGCATATTGGATAAAATAATTATAAATTCTATCTGTATAATGGTTGTTGGTCAGAATATTGATTTTTCTATTCTCGGTATTGATTATGTGATCTCCTCCATATTCCATTTTTTGAACATGTTGAAGATTTGAGTTGTTTTTTGCAATTGGCTGTGCTCTGTAGTGCATAGTGACTTTTTTTTTTTTTCTGTATTAGAATGTTGGCCTTGAACTTAATCTGCTATTTGGGCTCTGTACTGTTACTGTCTCTTACTGTCTTTTGGGTACCATCTCAGGGAGACAAGTAACAATTACATATGTTTGTCCAAGTTTTTTTTTTTTTTTTCCTTGGAGCAAATTCAGAATGGCACCTTTGCTCATTCTTCTGTCATATTTTCTCCCTCCTTGCCATAACTTCAGTATCTTGAACATCCTTGGGCAGTCAAAATATTTCTAATGGTATTTCTTAGGAGCATAGTTTAGGCTCTTTGGAAGATTAACAAGCTTTGGAGCATCTCCCAGGCCTCACAGCAGTGTGGTTATGGGTGCTAAGGCATGTGGGAGAAAATGTGCAGGTAGGACATGACAGAAATGGCATTTCATCATGAAGTGATAGAATATTTGAAAGAAAGATGCTATTGCTTTTGCAAGAAGGCCTGCCTTTTCACACCATGCTGGGACCTGGTCTGTTCCTACTGAACACTGCTCTATACTAATCAGCACCCTCAAGGAGAAGAGGGCCTGGCTCTGAAAACATATCAAAAGATGCTTTGGCTAAGCCAGAAACTCAGCTTTTAACTATATCACTTGCTCCTATAATCAAAAATAAACAACCAAAGCAAAAGTAACCTTTTTTGGTCAGGAGTGAAGAAGCTTCTAGGAGGGAAGAGGAGAGGGAATCCGAAGGATCAGCCCTGTGTGCAGCAGAACAGTCACAATAACAGGAGGAGGAAGGGACTATAATAATAATAATAACAACAACAACAACAATAATAATAATAAATGTGAGAGTAATCACCTGATTCCTATCCCAAAGCAATTTGTGAGATAGCAAAAACATTTTTTTCAGTTTCCTGCAAAATGTCGAGTAAAATCTTGTGCAGGCAGTGATTACTTTATGTATTATTTTATTGTCTGTGCTACAAGTAGTCTTGGACTGGCAACCATTATTCTTCTAGAACAGACTATTTTTATAATTAATGTAAAATTAATTTTATATTTTCAAGGAATTTCTTGTTAAAAATGTTTTCTTTACTTACATATACTCAGAATTTTTTTTTTAAATTTTTAAATCTAGGGAACATGAATGGTTTAAGCAGGATCTTCCAAAATACTTGTTTCCTGAAGATCCATCATATAGCTCTACCATGATTGATGATGAAGCCTTAAAAGAAGTGTGTGAAAAGTTTGAATGTACTGAAGAGGAAGTGCTAAGTTGTCTGTACAGTCGAAATCATCAGGACCCTCTAGCTGTTGCTTATCACCTCATTATAGATAACAGAAGAATAATGAATGAGGCCAAAGACTTCTACTTGGCGACAAGTCCACCGGATTCTTTTCTGGATGATCACCATCTGTCTCGCCCTCACCCTGAACGAGTGCCATTTTTAGTAGCTGAAGCACCACGTCCTCGCCACACCCTGGATGAGCTGAATCCACAGAAGTCAAAACACCAAGGTGTAAGACGGGCTAAATGGCATTTGGGGATAAGGAGTCAGAGTCGACCAAATGATATCATGGCTGAAGTTTGTCGAGCAATTAAACAACTGGATTATGAATGGAAGGTAACAAAATAGAGGACCTTTACAGCAAACAACAATGCGTTTTGGTTTGAGCTGTGTAGTTACACAGCCCAGGCATCTGAAAATGTTTTCATGTTCTAACATTAATCTCATGCCTGTGCTGTCTGTGTTTGCTGTGCCAGGAAGGTTTTGGAGGTAGACTGTACATGCAGATAGGAAAAAAGTCATACAAAAGTTTTCTCTTGGGGCTGTAAGAATATATTTCTCTTGGCTAAAAAAGCCCTCAACAACCCTCAAATCCAACAGGTAATGAAATCTGAAATCACTTGATAAATACTAGTGAGCTGAAAGGACAAAACCAATATGCAGTGGTTTTCAAGCAGTACTGGTTATCTGACGCAAATCTCTTTCATACTAGGTTGTAAATCCATATTATCTGCGTGTTCGGAGGAAGAATCCAGTAACAAGTGCATATTCCAAAATGAGTCTCCAGTTGTATCAGGTGGACAGCAGAACATACTTACTGGACTTTCGTAGTATTGATGGTATGTGAAGAGTTACTTAAGTTAATTGAATTGTATGGGGAAACATTCTACTTGCAAATATGTCTTCATTTACTTATTTAGAAGCGGAGTAAGTGTTGCCCTTTTTTTATTTTAAACCAATCTAACCTCCATAAGTGTTTCTTTATTCTTTCCTGGACTAGTGTTCCTGTGATACGTGCTTAACTGCTGCATTCCTTAAATAATTGTTTTCTTGCTGTGTCAGCTTCTGAGAAGCTCCATTTTGTGTCTGTATCAGAACTATTACCAGTATTGCAAAAGGGGACAGGACTGTTGGAGGTGAGATTGACTTACGTTGCCTTTGGAGCCTCACCCCAAATTTAAACATTATTTAGATCTGAAATAAGCATGTGAACAGTGTTTTCTGGTGAAGATAAAGCATGATATCTAGGCATTTAAATTTGACTTGGACTGTACCTTGCATACTGAGTCTGACTGAGATGGAGTTAAGCTTCTTCCTAGCAGTCTGCATGGTGCTGTTTTGGATCTGACTAAAGCAGAATTGATAACACACAAGTATTGCTGAGCAGCACTAGTATAGCATCCAGCCTTTCTTTTTCCACACTGCAGTGTGGGGAGGGGGAGTAAGAGCTCTGCAGAGCTGAGCCAGAGTGAACAAAGGGACATTCAATGCCACGTTGAGTTATGCCTAGCAAAGAAAGGGGTTTTGGTAAAGGTAACCTTGAGACCAGTTGGGCATCAGTCTGCTTTGGAGGTAGTGAGTGGTTGCCTTTGCATCACTTTTCCCCCTCACTTACTTAAAACTGTGTATTTCTACCCATGAGTTTTCTCACTTTGGCCCTTCCAGTTCTCTTTGCCTTTGCACTGAGATATCAGCTGCAAGGTAAAGTTAACCCATCAGTTCTACCAGTAGCTAAAATTTAAGGTAGGAATTCTGTGCTTACAGGAACTAAAATCTTGAAAGCATTTTGTTTAACCTGTAGAAAAATATATTTTATGGAGTGACAGTAACACAGCATACAGAGCCTGCTTAGATGAAGTGAACAGAGGAGCTAATAGAGACTGAACACAATGCTTGTTTATGGGCATAGTAGACTAAAGGAAAATTACCTAGAGCCAGTGGTGTAGATGACCTGCGTAGAAAAACATTGCATGGAAAAAAAAGCAGCATGGGGTTTTTTTGGACCGCTTAGAGCTGTGCAGCGGGAGAAGGGCAGCCTGCTACAATCCTGGTTTCCACTTTTGAGGAAATGCAACCCAAGGGCACAGATTTGTTGTATCTCTTCCAATAGTTAAACTGATCTGACAGTTCTTCTTTACACAAAGGTGAACTGTTCTCTGTTCCTCTTAACAACTTATAAATTAAAGTAGCTTTGTGTAAACAGGAGGGATTGCCTTTTCACTCATTTCTCTTGAAATAAATTTTCAGGAGCCAGCTTAGAGCCAAGTTAATGTTCAGTATTTAAAGTAAGAATAGAGATGCTTCAGCAGAACACTACTATTAAGATGAAACTATTTTCTCCTCATACTGAAGGTAAACATAAGTTGCTGCAGCCTGAACATACAACATTCTATGGTGAAAAACTTCCAAAAGAGAAGAATAAATGAATGCAGATGCTAAGAAGTATAATGTACTAATGAATTGTTATAAAATACAAATAATAACAATGTATAAATACCCAAAAGAGAACAAAAATAGAATAAAAATAAAGTAAGTGATAGAAAAAAATCTACAAACTGCTACTGAACTTAATCTTATGATGCTGACTTGTTTTTGTTTTGAGTAACGTAAACTAGCATTAGAACATTTCCTGTTGTGCTACTATGTATACAAACTTTTTTTTATATCAAATACAGTTAGCAAAAGCTGTTTATTTATTAATCAAGATTTAAAAAGACAAGATTTAGAAGTGTGATAAGGGGAAGATACTTGCTCTTCCTAGAACTGATTTGATACTGATACCAAATTTTCCTCTTCTCTTCCCTTGTTCCCAGATGAAATTACTGAAGCAAAGTCTGGGACTGCAACTCCACAGAGATCAGGTTCTGTGAGCAACTACAGATCTTGTCAAAAAGATTCAGATGCTGATGCTCAAGGAAAATCTGCAGATACATCCCTTACCTCATCAGTGAACTCTTCGCTTGACTCTTCCACTGCTGATGCAACTCCAAGACCAGGGAGTCATACAATAGAGTTCTTTGAGATGTGTGCAAATCTTATTAAAATACTTGCACAGTAATTTTGAAGATGGGCTTATTTCTTTTACAGCAATAAGCATGCCTAAATCATAGTCAGATGCTTCCAATTATAATCAAGTGAAATTAACTAAGGCGCTGAAAAAACTAGCCACAAAATGCAATTTGCATGGGGATAAAAACTATAATGGGCAGTTAACATATATTATTTTGAAGCTGGAGTGAATTCTGATTGCCTGCTTTCCAATAGCATAACACAGGTGCAGGAAATGACATGCCCTTTGGGCAGTGTTTGTAACATTTTACCTTGAATAGGCTGCCTATAACATTTAAGCTAGATGGACCTCCTTGTCTTTTTCTCTGGTTATACATATATCTGATGCACTGTAAGTTAACGTACACGTACTAGTTCAGTGATCTCACCCTCTGCAGTTGTGACTCAGAACTATCAGCATCTCCTAACACTAATGTGTTAAAACTGCTATGTTTCTTCCCCCTTATTTGACAGAAAATAATAAAGAATGCTTTGATGCGTTACAATGTACTACTTTTTTCCAAAAGTGTTGTTAAATGCATGCAAATCCAGCTAGTTGGAAATGTGTGTAGGTGCTCTGTAATGAACTGAGGGTGAAAATTCTGTGGACAGTGAGTAGAATGATTGAGTCCATAACAACAGCAGGAGACTTAACGCTTAGAAGGCATAGCATCCCGTGGGCTGAACCAAAATGTTGCTTTGTGGAGAAGCTGAAGCTCCTCATCTGTGCATTTTATCCTAGTGTGGTTAGCAGCACAGCAGCTCCCCACTCCTACTGCAGGCCAAGAATCCTTTTCCTTAGGAACATGTCCATGTAGATAAGAGCAGAGCCTGAGGGCTGTTTTTCATGCTATTCCAGAATCTGAAATTTACAGGTTTTTAACATATATGTTAATACTTTGATACAGCTGGTTATGATGTTAACTCAGGATATACTATACAGTATTCAGTATGAAGTGAAAACTACATACACACGTTTCTAGTTTTTCCCAGGTGACCTTTATAGAAAACTTTGCTATTTAATGTAACTGAATTAAGCAGTCTTAAGTTCTCAGTTGAGCATTGAAAACAGATCATGACAACTTGAGTACTACAGCTTTTAGGAGTAGATTGCAATTACTTATAATAAAAGTCCTTCTGCATTTATGCAGCATTTCAGGAAAAAAACCTGAACTTCATTTGTTCAAATCACAGGTAGTTTTTGCATGAAAACCTTTACTCTCTTTAATTGGATACAATTAGCCATGGTTCTGTTTTCACCTGGCACTTAGTAGACATAAACAGTCATAAAATACTTAGTTTTGCATTCAAGACTTAATGCTTGCTTGAAAATAAAATTCCCAGCCTACATAGTTTCAAAGGTTGCTCCCCCAAGAAGAAGCTGGAACTCCAGGCATTACTGTGAACAGTGAAACCTGGATTCTTCACATGGATGGAAATTCTTGCCAGTGGCTGAGATTTTATCCATGGGAAACTGCTAGCTACAGCTATAAGAACAGTTTAAATCCTGGCCCAGATATTCACATGCACAGAATCTGAAGAAACATAAGGCTGCTTTAAAGTCCCTGAATGGCTGTAATTGTTTTCTGAACTGGGTGATCGTGAGGTCTGTCTAATAGGTTGGTACAAAATTACAACTTCATTTCTTTATCCTCATCTGTCACAGATGGTCCCTGTAGGGACATTGGCTGTATCACTGTACCTTAAGGTGGAAGATTTTCCAAAGTGGAAGTTGGTATCAGAAGCTGAAACCCAAAACTTTAAGATACCAATATGAGGGACCAGCTGCAAATCCTCTAAAAAAGTCCTGTCTTTAGTCTTGTAAGAATTGGTTCTGATGTACTGAATAAATCAATGTGTTCATTTTTGTTACTTATTTTGGAGTTATTAGGTATTGCACTTGTATAAACACTACAAACGCACAGGTTTTTAAATTGTAGTAATTCCTCATCTAGAATTGGTTTGGGATCACTTGCATATATTAAACTACTTATAAATGCTTTCTGCTCCTTGTAATAATGACAACACATGCAAGGTAGAAAGATGCACAATAGTTCTTAATTTTGTATACCTTTTTGGCCCTCTTGTGCTTTAAGACAACCCTGGTTTGTCCTTAGTTTTGGTATGAGAAGGTTAGAGCAAATTTCTGGAAGAAGTGTACAATATATGTAGTTGTAAATAAAAGTACATTTTTATGGTAGATCAATTTTGATGGCCAAAGGTTTTCTGATTGAATTGAGATTTTTATAGGGAGGGGTAGAATGGGACACTAACAACAAGCTGAACCCAGTTGCCTGTTGTGTGACTTTGCTATGCTTTGTAGACCTTGCTGTTAAAATTGCTTTCTTTACATATTCCTACTGATCTTGCAGACCTTTAGTCTTGCACTAGAAGCTGCCAATAGGCTGAGAAAGGAAACTTCACTAAGAGAGCTGCCAGAGTTGTAAGGTAGCATATGCAGATACACAAACTGGTAAAGTGTGTTACTCTGTATTCCCAAGCTTACTCCTGTTGGAGTACAATGGTCTTTATATTGTAATTTTTTGAGTAACATGGATGAACCTGGGCTGTCCATGGGCAATATAACTCACTAGTTAATGGATAAAAATTCATCTTGGTGGTGTAATATGGAGAAAAGAAACCTTTCATGTTTGTCTTGATATGAGTGTTTAATACAAACTTTGAGCTAAATTTTATTTTACCAGTTGATTACCATTGTAAGATAAGTCCTGTTCTTTAACAAAGATGTGCCTACTTCCTGTTAATTTCTTTTGACAAAGCTGAATGGCAAAATCGCTTGTTTCTAACTGTATAACTTTTTAAACTTTCAAAATTAAAAACTAAGTAAACATGAAATACTGAATCATCTTGTTTGAAACTGTGTGCTTGCTGTTTTCTAGTGTTACATGTAAGAGAAAAGAACTGTTAAACTTGTTTTAAAAACAGCAGCTATTACAATTATAGAAAAAGCAGCAACATGATGAAAATTACAGTAGATTTCCCAGCTGGACAGGCTGGTGCACCAGCTGTGCTTGCTTGGTCCAACCGACCCTTTTCCCCTGGATCGTGTAAACTCTTGCTGCAGAAACGGAATTTGAGATGGGACAAACTCTGACCACATCTTTTGTGCCCCTGAGGTTACGCATCTCATCTCTCATCTTCACTCAGCCTTTCCTTCACAGCATAGATGGGCCTTTTCTCTCGGTGTTGGTCCCTGCAAGTAGGGAGCAGTTTTAAACTCTGTCTTCTCTTTTTGTTGTTTGTTTGGTTCGGGTTTTATTTTTTATATTTTTCGGGGGTGGGAGTGGTTGAGTCTTTTTGTTTGGTTTGGGTTTTTGCTGTTGTTTTATGCGTTCGTGTTTGTTTGTTTATTTTGGGGGAGGGTTGGGAGGTTTCTCTCTCTCTCTGTGTGTGTGTGTGTGTGTATGTGTTTTAGTTGTGGTGGTGGTTTGTCCCGTTTAGAGGAAGGACCCGTCCTTGTGGCCCTGGGTCACTTCTGACGGCCCTTCCCGGGCGGCGCCGCCTCTCCGTGCTGGGTGGCTGCTGTCCCAGGGCGCAGTCGGTACCCGCGAGGGACACTGCCGGCGTCCCGCACCTGTCCCTGTGTGACACTCGAGCACCACGGGCAGTGGCACTCCCAGGGCGGGGAGTTTTGTCCCCTCGGGCCCTGCTCCCGCGCTCCACCGCTGCCTCAGTCCGGGCAAGCGGCCCTGGCGCCCCGCACCGGCCGAACTACGGCTCCCGGCTGTCCCTGCCGCCGCCGGGGCCACGGGCGCTGCCGCTGCCCTTCTCTTTCCGCCTCCTGCCCGGTTCCTGCGGCGCCGCCCCGCCTTTCCGCTTCCTGCCGCGGGCCCAGGCTGTCGCGGCGCTTCCAGCTGGGAGAGGCGGCCGGCGGGAGCGCCAGGTACCGCCGCGGGCGTCGGGGCTGTGCGCGCCTCCGTGGCAGCTCAGGCGCGGCCGCTCGGCTGAATTCTGTGTGGGGGAGTGCCGCTCTATATCACTGCTTTAGCTTCGAGATGAGCGAGGTGTGATCTTCCGGCTGTGTACTGACAAGCTAAATTACCTAACTACTTAAAATGCGTTCTTCCTAGTTCTCCAGATGGCTTCTTTTGGGTGGAAGAGAAAGATTGGTGAGAAGGTCTCAAAAGCTACTTCTCAGCAGTTCGAAGCAGAAGCTGCGGATGACAAGGATCTGGGTGACGATGATGACGCTAACTGGGTGCTGGCAGCTAAGAGAAGAAAGGAAGTTCTCTTAGAAGATTGTGTAAGGAAAAGTAAGGAGCTCAAGGATGAAGGTGCAAATTTGGCTGAAAATAGGAGGTACTAATGTCTTACTCTTTTTTCATTGGCTGAAAAGCTGCTGCATGGTATTTTAATCCCTTGTCTAAACACTAGTAATTTGCTAGTATCTGCATTGATAGTTTTCATAATTTGAAAAGTGATAATTTCTTTCATTCTGCCTTTATTCTCTTGTACTAAATAACTTTTTGCCTTTGGTGGTGGTATCAGCTGTGAAACAAAGTATATATTCCACCTTATCTTTGCATGTTCTCATAATGGATCTGAAAGCTGAAATGGTAAATAGGATGCAAGGTGATAAGCCATACCATAAGAAATGCTTTAGCCTCTCTTGAAAATGTGTCTTTTTTCCCTTACAGCCGTTTTGCCTGCGCAGAGTGCCCAGGCAAACACTGCCAAGCAGCTAATGCGCTGTTGATGTGTCTGGTGGTTTGCTAAGTCAGGGATGGGGAGCTGCTGCGAGTGCCTCCTGAGTGTGGGGAGTCTGTTTGGCAGTTCTGGAGTGATACTGCAAAAGTGGTTCCATTCTCTTGTACTTCAAGTGGGAAGTATATCTACCTCAGAGTATACCTGGTCTACCTTGGAGCAGAGGTGTGTTAGAAAATGGAGAGGTGGACTATAAATTGTATATTAACTACGTAATTTGGCGAGATCTTTACTGGAGGGGGAAGAAACAGTTCTGAGAGTAGTCCCCTTAAAATCTGCAGAATTCTTTGACATACCAATTTTTATCCTTTCTTTACTTTTAAAAGCATCTTCACTTTATTGTTCCAGATCAGAGATATTGTTTTCCTGGTAGAAATATTACCAAGATGTAATAGTGCTCCTGTGCTGTTAAGCTTTTTGTCTTAAGAAATGCTAAAAACGGGTTCCCTGGGCAATGTGGAAGAGAGAACAACTTCGAAAAGCAGGCAGGTTTATATATCATAATAAACATACTGTGTGTACAGTTGGATCTGATTTTAAAAAAAGTCACGAACAAATAAAAAATCTCTGTGAGAAAAGGCCTATTTTCAAATATTTGAATACAGTTTCCTCTTTTAACTCATCACTGAAATAGTGACACTGTTCAGTGAGTGACTTCAGTTGATTCTTTTGAGTTCCTGAGGCCTGTAATTTCTGAATAAAATTTTGAAGCCTTTCAAAGTTGAATTAAATTAAATTAAAACCAAGTTAAACTTAATAACCTTTAAGCATCCTGCCATTGTATTAATCAATAGATTTAATTCAGTAGTTGCATAAGTGGGTTACTTTAATATTAATAGTTGAGAACAAATGTACAAATTAGTAGTCAATTTGCATCTCTGTTTTCAACACCAGAAGTAAATCATAGATTGGTCTACAGAATGGTAGATCCATTTTGTCCTTTTAGGAATATAGAGATTGCTAAATATTTTTTCTAATCTTGTATCACTAATGCATCCTGTACTTACATATATTAAACAGATTGATTTTGTTATTTCTGTCTTCCGTTATATATATGCCTTCCTTGTGTTTTGCTTTGAATGTTGTATATCTTTTCTCTATGTTCTTTTTTGATATTTCTGTGTATTTTTAAAGTGCAGTAAGTCTTTTGAACAGCGGCAAATATTTTGTTGTAGATGTGGTTTAGGGCAGGGACATACTGAACAGCAGGTAATTTTTGATGCTTTTGATATCTTCACTTGGTCTTAGAAACTGAGTTCTCCATTACCTGTTGTTTCAAAAAGAGTACAAAAGCTTCACCCATCCATAAGTAGCAATGTAAGAATTTTTTTGGAGTTTAGGGAGAACTGTTTCTCATCAGAAGTGCTTGTAAGAACTACTGAGAAACTCTGAACGGCTTACAACGAGTATGCTTGAGTGAACATAGTTATCTGAGGCTCAATAGAAGTTCTCGCTTGAGAACTTGAATTTACAGTTTCCATCAGTTACTCCAGCACACTCTACAGTTCAGGCAGTGATGGTGATATGGTGCTGTTGGGGTATATAACTTTCAGACAGATTTTCTCTTAAAACGAAATCACATAGGTGTTACTCTCTGGCAGAAAGTGGTTGCTGTGATTGTGTTACGACCTATGTGGTCTGCTTCTTGAGTATACATTTGTACAGCATAAGCAGACTTATGTAAATAATAGTTTAGGTGAATTGTTTCCTGAAATATCTAAGTGTGGTAACAGTTAAAAAAAATCTGAGTTGGATTGTGTAGCATTCTAGAAGAAAAGCAAAGACCTACCACTAGAAAGTAACAAAGGTTGATGTTACTTGTGAATTGAAGGGGATCCTAAAAGAGAAACTTGTGACGAAGCAGAGGGCTAAACAAAAGAAAGAATTTGAAGTAATAAATTCAGTTTAATTTCTTAGGGTGAAGACACTCTGAGCTAACGTGCATGGCAGAAATTAATAAGATGAATTTCATAAGCAGGCCCATTATTATTTAGCTAAAATAGTCATTACCATGTTTAAGCTTTATTAGTCTACTCAGCTTATTTTTCTGGTGATGGTGTTACAAACCTCACTGTGGTTTTATTAGTCTCTGTGTACACTGTAAGTCTGTGTGGATGAGTGAGACCTTGGTGTAATGAGTGGTGTTTATAAGTGGGGTCTCAGTGCCTCTCTGGAGGAGAGAGTAATGAATGAGCTCCTCAGGCACCAGGATTTATGCAGCCTATATTATTTGCTTGTTGTCAAAGTTGGGAATGGCATAGTGGGATTGTTTGGGAGGTGGTGGCCCTCTGTGGGTTTTCAGCTTTCTTGGAACTGTTTGAGGAGTATTTGTACCTGCTGTAATGTGTAATGAACCTGATGAGCCGACACAGGCACACAGAAGGAACACAGTGATGAAGACGACAGTTCTGATCCATATTTTGCATTTTTTGTGGGGTAGGAAGAAAGATCAGGATTCTACCAGAAAAAGGTGTTAAGCTAAGTTGATCATCACAGTGGGTGTGTTACTGTGAAAACACTGTTCAGGAAACTCTGACATAGAAATTTGGTAAGTAGGCAGTATTGAAGATGGCTTGTAAATGGGTGATCTTGTCAGAACAGCAAGAAAAGGCATATACGTGGGAGAAGCGTCATATTTGTATGCTCTTGTGATGTGTGAGAAGGAGCACTAAAACAAATATGTACAAACACACACACAGTCTTTTGGGAACAGGCACATGGTGCTGTTCTGCAGGCTGTCATGTGCAGGGCAGGGAGGTGGCCTTTGATGATCCCTGTGGATTGCTTCCAACTCAGGGTATTCTGTGATTTCTGTGAACAGACTATTGTCTGTTGGTGGTAAGTAAGAAGAATATTCTAGATGAGAACTTTTTTTGCTTATAAAAAACTTAAAATTATCCATCTTGAGACACCAAGTATGGATGTGCCCACATACACTGAAGTTAAAAAAAAAAAACAACTGAAAGCAAACCCAAAACCCAGCAACCTCAGCCCACTTTGTTTTGTGTTGATAGTCCTACACTGTTTTAAATCCAGCATAAGTTCACATGTTCTGCCTTAGTATTTTGAACACAGCAATTTGCCATTACAGTGTTACTTGACTGGGAGGGAGGTAAGCCTTTGGCTCTGGCCACACAGAGGTGCAGGTAAACAGCGAAGTATAGTGTCCTTAAATACATGGCATGTGAGCGCTAAAAGGAGGTAGAAAACCTGTAAGACTTGTGTCCTCAGTGTGACTGAGTTGCCTGTCAGTGCAGTAGCTTTGCAGTCATCCCTGTGCCGTTTTTCAAACCTCGAACTTCTTTAGCTGCCCAGTAAGTGGCGATAGAGCTCTTCCCAATGTGCCCTGAAGAGGTGCAAGATTTCTGCTGGAAGTAGATGCTGTCTGGTTTAAATTCTCAGTGATTTGCATTTACTTTTCTTCAGTTTTGCTAAATACAAGCTAATACTGCTTTCACTTCTGATGATGTTTATTGCGCTAAAAAAGAGTAAAAATTTCCATCCTGATTGGGAAGGTCATGTTTTCAGCTGGAACACTCCTACATTAGCAGTTCCCCTATATTAAAAAAAAATTCTTTCACTTTGTCACTTGGTGTCTAGATAAGATTGATTAATAATATTTTACTTCTTATTTCCCTTAGCTTTTGTAATAGCAAATTAAAAAAGGACATGTCAAAGCGTAGTGACCAGACTGATAGTGACTAAACCAACAGGCCAATTTTCATGAAACTTTACTTTTCTAGAGAGATTAATTTTTCAGAATGGCTTAATTTTCTAATCTGCTGAAAAAAAAGAATTTTTCTGAAGAGTCATTTTTTCCACATTTCAGCAGTTGAGACTTTTTTCTCTGATGTGAATGCCAGCATGACTCCCAGATGTGTAGTTTTTGATTCTTTAGCTATATATGCTGTGACTGAGTTTGTTTTTCTCACTAGACATTGTAGGTTGTCAGATGATGAGACACACACCTTTAAAAAGTATGCTTAGTGTAGTGGTAAGTTAACCATTTACAGAAAAAATATGTCCATCAGGTGGAGCAGATTTTAACAGTTGTATTTATTCCATTTACCCATGTGTTTTAGGTTTACGTTATGGTAAGTACTTGATTAAAAATGAGTTCTGAAAGTAATAAAATTGTTTTCAGATTATATTACTAATTCATTTTGATGCAACTAAGATGGCAAAGGATAGACATCATTGTGTTGAAATTACTTTTCAAGTTTCAGTCAATAAAACTGATGTTACTTACGTAATACAATATTAATAAAGAGGTTTCCCAGAAGGTCCCAACAGTTGTCTCTGGCAAAAACATTTCATCAGTTTAATCTGAGCTGAGTTACATTGTAGAGTAGCCTAGCAAAAATAGGGTGTACTAGAGAGAAGAGGGATTTAGGTGAGAGCAAGTGGCATTTGTTTCAAGTTTTCTTCCCTAAACTCAAGAGTAGTTCTTCCTAATGAAAAGGAAATCATGAAAAGATGAATAAGAGTCCTGTGTGGATATATAGGAAGCTCCTGACAAATCCAGACATAAAATGGAAATTAACAAGAGGTGAAAGCAGAGTTACGTTACCCAGTCAGGCCACAGAGACTCTGTCTGAGTATGCAGGGGCAGGGTGAAGTTAGGAAAGCCAAAGCCCATGTGGAGTTGATTCTGGGGAGGCATGTGAAAGGCAGCAAGAAGGGCTTGTACAGATGTATCAGCAAAAAAAAAAAGGAAAGCAATGAAAAACATGGATCTTCTGCTGAATGGGGTGGAGAATCTAGTGACAGAGGATGCAGAACTTGGTGTCTCTTTCCCTTGGTCTTTGCTGGTAAGTGTTGCCTTCAGGAGACCTTGGTCCAGCTGACCAGAGGGAGAGTCTGGCTCAAGAAAGACTTTATCTTTTTGAGTCAGACTGAAATGTTTAGATAAACCTGATCTATAGAAGTTCGTGGTACCTGATGAGGTCCATCCCAGAAAGCTGCAGAAGCTGGTTGATGTCATCAAAAGTAACTTCAACTGCACTTAAAAGGTTTTGACAACAGGGCATGGCTCCTGGGAGCTGACAGACTGATGGAGAATGGTGTGAATTTTCCATCTGTTTTGATACTCTGGACAGGAGCCTGAGCAACCTCTTTTAGGTGACCCTGCTTTGAGCAGCTGATTGGACTAGATGATCTCTAGAGTTTCATTCTAATCTTGGCCTTCTTGGCTTTTTTGTAAGTATATCCCATTAGAACTCCAGACACATTTAGAATACAGAAGGTAGTTCCTGTGACTTTTAAAATTTTGATTCACTAGTACAGGTGTCTGTGGTGGAATACTTTGGGTGCAGAAACAAATTAAACCTGCCCTGCCTTTTTGCCACCTCTGCTAACTGATCTCATTTAAAGCAAAGATGTGTTTTAAAAGTTAAAAAATTAAAAGGATTGATTCAGCAGATAATCTGGGAGTCTATTTAGTCTCTGGTTCAAGTATAAAGTCTAGAAGTTCTGTTAGGCTGCTGGTATAGTATATTGGCAATGGTGGCAGATCACTCGTCTTTTGTACCAGTAATCTGAAAGCCCTACACAGTTTGGATTTTTGTAATTAAGTGTAGGAGAAATTGATGGAAAATGCTTATAATGAAACCTGGAGTATGTAGTAAGTATTCATGTCTACTGTTTCTTGTAGGCTGAAAATAACTGTTTCGTATCAGTTTGGATGTAATTTGCATACCAGGTATAATTAGCTGTTATATATAATGCTTATGTCTTTCAGAGTGAATTACCAATACCAGTGTTGTGCAAACAAATTGGGAAGTTTTTCAGTAATTATTTTAAAGTTTATCAATAATTATTTGATTAGGTTGAGAGTTTTCTTGGGTCACTCATGCAAAAATGCAGAGAGCATAGGTAAATTTCACACTGTAAGTAAAATTACAAAGTGCAAATAGGGGCTTGATTGAAACTGTCATGAGTTCTAGTCAAAGTACCTGATCACTTCTTAAAGTTTTTCAGTGTTTAGGATTACTGTCTATTTTGTGCCTGTATAAAACTTCGTGTTACGCTTCCTTGGGAATGCTGTAGACATCATATGGTCACTAAAGAGACAAAGGGTGTGTAAGCTGCAAGTCCTGGGTGCAGAACACATGAGCTGAAACAGAAAAGACTGGACAAGTATGGACTTTGTATCTTTGTTTTTTTGAGAAAGCATGTTACTGCTTCTCTCTTATTAGTCAGAACATATGGCTTGTTTTTCAGGCCTCATAGTCTTTTTACAGAATTAAAAAAAGTGCAGAGAGTATTTTGCAGTGTTTAAAACCCTCTTGTAAGCTGTTGTGTGAAACAACACATTTATTTTTTTTCCTGGTGATGCATCTAGCTGGCCCCTTTCATTGAGAAGTAAGTTCTTTGCAGACTGCTTAAGTAGTTATTCTCGTTTGAGTTGTAATTTATCTTTAGCTGTTTTCTTTTTGTTCTGGGAAACATTTTTTTCCAACAGCTGGTTATTATTTGGCAAAGCAGGAGTTCACTTATGAAATTGTTATAATTTAGTGCAGATTTCTCTGAGAGTGAGTGCAAGAATTGTAGATTATTTAAGCTGTACCCAGAGTTTGAATAGTTTTTAGTATATCTTTTTGTTAGGATTGTTCTTCCTTGAGAAGACTGAAATATGACACCATATGAGGCATATGTGTTTGAATGTGTGCATATTTCTATATGTATGTATTCATAAATAGAGGCAGAAAGAATATCCATATGCCAGCTGTAGACTGTGGAATCATTTATATATGTCTTTATAGATATATTTATATTTTCCTTCAGAGAAAGCATAATTTAACTGGTGCCTCTATATCATCATGTATAAGTTAAGCAGTTATTGTTGTCAGCCAGGATGGGAATCAGTATTCATTCAAAGTCTCTTGCCAGTGTGAGGAGAAAGAGGTGCAGCCTGTGAGGTGACTGCAAGGGTGACTGCAGTCCTCCTGTAAACACCTCAAGTTAGGTATCTGAGCTGAGGTGAGGGGGTGAGAAGAATTTGGTCTAGTACCACTTTTTTGGAGGTGAAGGAAGGGTAGTTTGTGTTACCTGCCTTTATATTTATGTCTAGAGGGTCTGGTCCTTCTGTGCATTAAATATAATTTACAAAATTTTACAAGTGAAAAGCTGTGATTTTCACTGGATATGTCCTATGCAGTGATTTGGTTTTGTTTTTTTTTTTAATAAAGTCTTTGAAAATATGTCTGTTTACTGAACATCTCCTGTCAAATTTAAATATGTAGAGAATGTTACTGGCACATAAGAAGCATAAAAAAATCAGTTCTTAAGTGTTTCATCAGTATGTATTAATTTTTTAATGTATATGTTAATATCTCTGTCTAGAGTATTCATACTTTACAATTCCCTTTTTTCTATCCTTTCTCTGTATATGAAGTTGCTGGAAACTAATGAATACTTTATAGGTAGTAATCAGTAATTTTTAAATGTTTATATTACTTGATGCTCCTCTTCGTTTTGTCCCATTCCTAGCATGCTTTCCGGACAACTTTTGTTGATGACCCAGTAGGAGAGTTGCATCTAATCCCAGAATACCTGTGTGGTACTTCCTAACTATATAACATAATAGACTGTAAAAAAACCATAAATATTGATATCACATTACATTTATACTTTTATTTTCATTACTCATTAGGGTAATATTTTGCATTTTAATTTTTATCACTATCATAGCTGTGCTTGAAAAATTAAAATATGTGAAAGCACATGGGCTGGCATAATTCTAGCCTTGTAAAATGTACAAAGGTGGAATAATTAACTTAACCACTTTTTATTTAATTTTTCTGTAAGTCTGATTTTCCTTGAATCTGATATGTATATGCCACCAGTCTTTGAGATATTTTCCCACATGACCTTTCACAAACTTCTGCTGCATATGAGGGACAATGAGTGTATGTTACTGGTGCATTTTTTTCTCCTCCCAAGTGCTGTGTGGAGGTGAAGTGCTTCAGTGTGAGTTTCTCTCAGATGGCTTGATTTCTCAAACTCCTCATTCCTTTTCTCTTCTTGTATACTAGTGGATAAACTGTCTGAGACAGGGATCGTCTTTAAAATAGGTGACATGGTGGCAGTATAGCCAACACTACTGCCATCCTGCAAAAACCAAATTCTGCTAGTAGGTCTGTATTGGTAGATGACGGCTAGAGGTTCATTTGAATTCTTGGATGCAAGAATTCAGGTTAAAGAACATGCTTGAGCTTAGAAATTTTGCTTAGAACTTCAGTTAGGAATTCTAATGGCTCAGCTTTTAAACGTAGTCAATTCTATTAATTATGTGCCTAGTACAATACAATTTAGCAAAACCTAGTAATTTATGTTAATAATCTAGGCAGTTTTTATAGAGGATACAAACTGGGGCCTTTTTCCACATCCTTTGTAGGATACCCTGTATTAATGATATAATGTATTACAATGTGGATGCTGTAAAATGTGATCGTATCTCATTTCTTTAAAGTGACAGTTTTGTTGTTTTACTTTTTGTCCAGATCTAGTGTTAAATACATCTAGTTCCTTTTACTTGAATAATGAAACATTTGTATTTAGAAATATTTTTTTCACAGTATTATTTCTCTTCATAGGGGAAGCAGCAGGGAAAAAATAAAGTGACTTCCTATTTAATAACTTTGGTCAGTTGCTCTTTAAGTCTAGTTATTGTTGCTGACAAGGATAATATCCCCCTCCACCGTTGTTGTTTTAACAGTCTCTGTCATTCATGGAATTTAATTTTGAAATAGTAATTTAGTATCCATTGTTCAATCCTTTCTGAACATGATGTGTACCTGTTTTCCCTATCTAGCAAAATTAAAATATACTGATTTTAAGGGATTGCAAATGTCCATTTGGTTCAGTGTTTTCCTGCAGAAGTAGGGTATGGCAGTGTACTTATACTATTATAAGGTCTTAGTTCCTATATATGTGTCAACTTGTCTTCTAGTTCCCTAAATGGTGTCCTCCACATCCTGTGGCATATTGTGAAAGTATCCCTAAACTGAAAAGGATGCCTGACAGTAAAGACTTAGAGTAAAAACTCTGTCTAAACATCTTGCCCAGCCAAGTCTTTGAAGGGTTGACTCAAACAGCAAATGGGGAAAATTGAGAGTGGTGCATTCTCAGTTTACATCATGGAAGTATTTGATATTGTAGGACTGCTGGTTGTTAATGAGTTGACTTCATAACATTAGCTACTACCACAAGAATAACTGCTTGGAAGGGTCCTGTATAGTAACATGTGGTCATCAAATTTATAGGAATTTAATTTATTGTCTGTCTTGACTTCCTCTATTGTTTTTTGTCCCATAGATTTATTTATGTGGCCGTTAACAATGGGGTAATTTTGTAGACAGTTGTTGAATTACGTTAAGGCTGAGTTAACCGAAAGCAAAGGCTGCTGTGTGCATTCTCTCTAGCTTTGGTTGTTTGGAAGTAGCTGGTCAAAGCAGTTTTATCACTGGGTAAACTGATTTGAGTTGGGGATCAATGTGACCCAGTTCTGCTGTCCTTTTATTTCCACTACTTTGCCATGGTCCTGTTTTTTTTTTACCCTGGGGGGAGCCAACTCAAAGTACCAGTTAGTCACAGCACTGCAGAAGAAGCCTGGCTGGAAAATAGGCTCTTTCTGGTTGCTGCTTCTGATCTGGTTCACAAATGCTTTTGACCAAATAACCAGAAAAATGCGAAAGAGTGGCCAAACAACAGAGGAAGAGGAGAGAAGTTACTTCATTTATGCTGTAGTGTTGTCTAGTTGTTGCCTGTGATATGTTACTATATTCCATGTAAAATTTGAAATGGTTATCTGTGAATCTGTTTGAGCTTGTAGTTGTTTTAAACTTTGAAAATGCTCACCTGTTTTCAAATGAGTCTTACTGACTCACTTTCATCACTGGACTGTGAACAAACTACTTCTAATTAGTTCATAGGGACTTTATTTGCAGTTGTTTTCTCCAACTTTAGCAGTACAAACTAAAGTTTTTTGATGGGAGGTGGGTTCAGAGAGAGTCTTAACACGACAAAAATGTTAAAATATATTGTCAAGTACTTTTGGTAAATCATCTGACCCATATGAAATGGGTGATAGGCATTGTACATTTTTCTTAGTAGAGTCATTTGTCCAGTACATTTGTCCTGTTCTCAAAGTGAAGACTCAGTATTTACAGTATCATTGTCAATTTTACACTGTTGTGTTTAAACACTGAATATTCAGGCATTTTAGACAGGAACCATATGAATGCTGTCCAGTACACTTGTACCATATCATGAGAGAGGTAATGCAAGCCTCCTCTTTCTTTTTGTGCCTTCTGAAAAACAGTCACAGAAATTTTCTTTTTATGAGGAACTAAAGTTTGCCATTTTGCAGTCAAGTCAAACTAATTAGTAATTTTTACAGGCTGCTATTCTTAGCACAAATTGGATGTATTTTCATGCCAGTCTCTGGAGTTTTACCGGCTATAGCAACTAAATGACAAATATTAAAGCAGTGTTTTGTCTTTGACTTGTCAGCTGGGAATAAAAATCCAGTGTAGTAGACCATGCACGGCTTAAGCTTTTTGTCTTTTGCAAAAATTAGGAAATGACATTTAAACAAAATGCAGTTCATAGTTGTGGGGTTTCTTTCAGCTAGTCTTTGGATAAGAGATCTTGGCAGTGAATAATGGATTGTATTCAGTTGGCTCCATAGTCCTATTTTTACTGTTAAAAATAGGAGACACCTGTTAAATATGTTGAATAGCATAAACTTACTGAAAGGAGTCGGGAGCCTAGACTTCTCTAAAGTAAGCTGTATTTGTCTGGAGGACTTACTACAAACATTTCTTTTTCTGGGAATTGGCTCTTGTGATGATAAATTCACCCTCGGTGAATTTGGATGTTGACCTAGATGTTCTTATATTGGTTTTATTCTAGGCTGTGAGTGAAAGTCATCTGCTTGTCAGAAGGTTAATCTTTCTGGTCTTGGTTATTTAATTTATTTTCCTGGACATATTTGAAATACTGCATATTTTAGAATAGATTTGTAATTCAGTTATGTGTTTCAACTTCCAGTCCTTAAAGAGCATTTCTGATTCGAATTTGATCAATATTAAGTGATACCTCAGAAAGGACTTAAATACGGGCTTGATAAAGAAAAGGTGTACATAAAGCATTCTAGGGAGTAGGATGACTTGCTGAGATTGAAATGAAAATTTTCCAGTCCAGAAAATATTTATTCAGCCCCTGCTAGACCATCTTTCTGTCACCATCAGATTACAAAGTCTTTTTGCAGAACTCTGAGTACGAAGATGATAGGATGCTGTTTGCTAAAATGCATTTTCTTATAATGCATTGAGTTTCATTACGATCACAAGAGCTGTTTTGTTTGGTAAAGTAATTCTCCAGTGTAATTGCAGTGTAACACTCTCCAGTGTTAAAATAGAGAATTACTATGAGGAGCTGCCTGGTATTACAAAACAAACTGTTAGACAGGTCCAGCAGTTTGTAATAACTTTGATTAGGCTGTTGATTTGCTTCAAGGAGCAAAAGCTTTTTGCTTCAAGGTGCAAAGCAGGGACAAGAAAGTAAACTGAGGTAGGTGAAGAGAGTGCAGAACAGCTTGTAAGGACTTACCAAAAACTTGCAGAGTCATTGGAAGACATTTACATTTCAGAAAGATGGTAGAATTCTGATACTTCTCTGTTGTGGGTGGAATTGAATGAATGAAGTTTCAGAAATTACTTATTTTAGTAGGTGATTTCTTTTGTGGCCTTCAAAACTGAGAAAGGAACTGCAGACAATACTGGAAAAAATTTAGAAGTGCTATTGGTATAAAGAATGAAAGAAATTGATACTAAAATTGAACAGTAATAATTAAAATGTCCTAATTAATTTACAGAATTGCTGTAATAAAACCTAAGAAAACTTTATCCAAATTACTGGTATTATTGCACTGAGCATTGCGTAAGCATAAAAGATCTTTAACCTGGCCTTTTTTTCTGCGTAATTTATTGGTTTTTATTTAGTTTAACTGATTGTGAGGGTGTCCAGGTTATTTAGTTTTGGTCTTTATATTCTGATAATAAATTGAGATAGAGAGAGAAAAATCATAAATACTGAGCAAAACTGGGAAAAAACCACTAAGGTAAGGTAGTATATCTCTAAATCTAAAGAACATTCATTGGTGCTGTTAGAGTTTGTAGGTGGTAGCTTTCCGTAAATTCAGGAAAAGGAATTGTAGAGATAGACTTTTGTAAGTCAGACTTAATTATGTTCATCTTATCAGTGTAATCAACCTAACATGTAAAGAGGGAAAGTTGTAAAGAGTATATATTAAAGGGCATATATTTATAATCGAGACACAGATTTGTTCTCCACAATGTAGGAAGCTATCAAGCTTTTCTTCCTTTTTGTTTTTTTTCTTGTTTTTTTTTTTTTTTCCCCAGAAGGGATCTTCCAGTTTATAGATGCTTTACAGCCCTATGCATTTTCACAACAAACTCTGTCTGTTGCCCTGTTTGTTTTTTTGAAAGTGTGTTGTGAATCTATTGATGGTACTGTCTTTCAGAACTCAAAATATTTTTATAGATGTTTCCTGCTAGGTGGAGCATAGGATTTGAGCCATAAATTAAGATCAAGATGGAGAAAGAATTTTGCAACTTAGAATGCAGAAGCGTAGGATAATCTGAACAAATCACTGAAGTATTCCTATCCAGTAGCCGGTGCAGATAAAAACGTCTGCCTATCTTCTGTTGAATCTTTAATGTTTTCTTTTGCATTGCATGCTGTACTAAGGGAAAAAACATTGAACTGCATAGTTCCAACAGTTCTTGCTGTTCTTCTCTTTTGACAGACTTTGCTTTGTTGTGCAAAATAACAGTGCCAGCCCAAACCATCAGTCTGAATGGTTCCTGTAAAGTTGCATTTCAGCAGAAACAGCATTGTAAGTGATTAACCAGGTCTGTCATGGGTCTTGAAGCACAAATGTAACTCATCTGACCCTTTACAGAACGTTTTTGTCTAGTGACACCAAAGCCCATTGCTCCTTGCTGCTGTAGTGCTGTAGTGAAAAGCTGCTGCTCTTCTTTTCACTTTCATGTGGATGAGGTTTTAGTTATTGTGGGATTTAGAACTTGATAGTTTCCTTAATTCTAGGTAGTGACACCCAGTCTCCATACAGTCTGTATATATATGTATATTATATCCTTGCAGATAGATTGTTCTGTTTATTACACATCTCTATTTTACTTAATTCTGGAGACTTTATGGCTTTTGCTGACTAGTATTTTATAGTCATTTGAAATTAATACTTTCTAATAGTTTCAGCTATATAGGAGGTTTATAGCGTACCTGCCTACTTAACTTACTGAAACTGTAATGAAAAAATAAAATTGCCTCTCAAGTATGAAAATACAATAGAGAAGGGAAAAGACATTTCCCTTTGTCTTTCGCTCAGTTTTTGTCTATAACTTTTTGTCATTATTATTCATCAACGAATGATGAGGAGGCCTTTCTATTACTTACAGCCTTCTAAAGAGGCTGTAAGTAATAGAAAGAAAGAAAGAAAATGGAGCAAAATTACATTATTTAACATATAACAAAAGCATGTCAACTAAATGAGACGGAACTGATCAGAATACAATGTGAGCACACTATTGCTTTTCTTGTGTCATCTCTCCCAAAATGTTTTGTCATGTTAATACCCTACTGTTAAGCATCGTAATATGGCAGTAAATAATTTTGAGAAAAATAGAGGAATGCTGGTATTTAAAGCCCAGCATTTAAAGAATTTTTTGTTCTATTGACTTAAAGTGTGAATTTCCATATCAGATTTCTGAGAACTGTTAGGATCATAATGTTAAGTGAGAGCTGTCTGCTGTTGGTAGACAAATAATTAAAACGTTAAAAGGAAAAAATGTCTTCACAGCTAAGATCAAAAGAGATGACATCTATCATTTTGGCCACTACTACTGTGTGTCTAAAGGGTATCTGAACAAGTAATTCTCAAGACCAGAATACTGCTTCAAATGCAGCATAACAGTTTTTTACTTCCTGCTGCTTTGAGGAACTGCTGTTGAAAATACTTTGAACAACTAAAGCTTAGTATTCAAAATTTCTTTTCAGCAATAAAACCATGTAACTTCTCTGTGAATACTTAAAATACTACAGCTGTTGCAGTGTCTGACACTTGAATTATATTAATTTGCAGCTTCTGTTTAGAATACTAAAATGGTGAACTGATTTTACTGAAACAATACAATTAATTCTTGTTTGAAGCTTGCAGGGTTAGGATAGTCAGTTCTTACTGCTTAAATAATGAACATAGCAGGTTGTCATGTAATAAAACTTGATTTCTTTCTTGTATTTCAATGTTGCTTCTATTTGTCCCTGTTTATTTGGGCTTCCTGCAGAGCTCTCACCTGTAAAATGACAATCAATACCTGATTTTAATTACATTAAATTACAAGTCCAGTATTTAACAAAGCACCCTACATGTTTACAGATGGTTGGAAAGCAGCTTTTAGATCCTATAGAGGGATTCTTAGGTGTTGTCTTTTTTACTAGTTGTGGTCTAATCTGATACTAATACTGAACATAAAAGCATTTGAAAGTGAATTTTAACTACATGAATGTAATTTATATTTGTTCTTTTTAATGTTCGTAAATGAATTCTAGTTATACAACATACTAAATGTTATTCTGTGTGAGAGTATTTCTCAGTGGTGTGGAATGTTGTGACAATTGCTTTTCTTAAGCACGTTCCTCAAGCACATGACTTCCAGTATGTGAATATAGCTGTTGTTTCCTCTGAACTAACAAGTCTGCTGTTAGCACTGTCTTTCTAAATAGGAAACAGGTATGTTACCTAACTTGCAGCTATAGATATCAGAGAAATACAGGTAGAACATTTGCCTGTCTGTAGAGAAGTTCTCAAACGTTTTATGCTATCTGGTGGATTAAGATATTTCATTGTGCATATTTACACATCTTTGTGTTCTATTTAGTAACTGACAGTTTAGTGTTGATAGAATACAGGTAGAAACAGATTGTTTCTTTTATTTCTTCCTGAAAGTCAAACATTCATCCATACTGCAGCTTGAAATTTTTACATGGTAAAAACCTAAACACTTCTCACCACAATCTGTCTGTTAATATTTCTGTAGTTAATCAGGCATGCACTAAGTGACAGCAGTCACTTGTGATTGAAAACTTGTGGTTTTCATGACAAAACTTAACCAGCAAAACCACTACTTAACTGAAGGAAGTGTAATTTCTTGGAGTTCCTTTCCTCCCCTCAGAATAACACTCTGGTGTCTGAGTTAACAGCTTGTAGCAAGAATTTGAGGTATTAGGTATTCTCACTTAAAAAATACAGTACTCAGTCCTCAGGACTACTGCAAATGATTAGCAATGTCTTTTTAGCCCTTCTGACAGTCAGCATGATGTAATCTTATTGCAAGTAAGTAAATTCCTCTGTGTTATATAAGTTTTCTATTAAATCCATATTTTGAGAGAAAAATATGAAGTAGCAGTGCCAAGTCCAGAGAGGATCTGCAGCAAGGCCAGAAACAAAGCTGTAGAATGTCCAGTATATAGAATTTTGCATGTAATCAATGTCTTTTAACTAAGATTTTGTTTAGTAATACGCAACTTACTTGTTCTGTTTCACTGAATATAAAGTGATTTTTAAAAGAAAAATATGTGCTTTGAACTTGCTTGTTAACTATATAATTCTCTTCAGACGGAGCTTAGGTAATGATGTCATTTTTGAATACTAAACAAGTGTAGGCACATACATGCTTCCCAAAGCCTCCCTTGGGGACAAAGCCCTGAAATTACACACACTGATGGCCTGGGAATGAAAGTGGTTGTGGAAGTTACCTTCAACAGATTTGATTAGCACCTAGATGTTTTGCATTTGTGTTGCAAATTTTGTTGTCTGCTTACAGGCGAGTGCAGTATCAGAGTGGAGAGGACCATGAAACAGTGATTGACCAGGTTGTAAAGAATGGGTAGTCGAAGCTGTAAGTCAAAGGTAGCAGAGCCCTCAGCTCACAATTCAATATGAAATATATTTGTGAAAGGCAGGTTTGCTTGCTCCCCATTTCCTCTGTAAATCGTTGCTTTAATTATTTACTGCAACTTATTCCGTTCCTGTGTTTCAGAAAAGTGACTGTGAAAGAGTAATAGTTTTTTGAAACTACTTTTTCATATCATATGTGAGGAAATTAAATGTTATTCCTGTGTGAGAGAGGGTGTCTGTCAGAGATGGTACCAGAATCCTGATTCTGTGTCTTTTGCTTTAGGGTACTTGATTTTTTATATGAACTTGCTCATCTTTCTCCAGTATTGTATTTCATAGTTTTTGTTTGATAAAGTTAGTTTCAAAACTGCATTTGCCTAGTAGGTAAAGTGATAGAAGTGAGCCATATTTACATGTGTGGCTGAAATAAAAAGTAGGAAACTGGTAAGTGGAATTTACATCAAAAAATTGATCTTAGTTCATTGTGGTGATAGATGGTAATTATTTTGGCACATGATGAAATGATAATTCCCATCTGTTCTTCTGTGGAAGTTGTTGAGAGAGAGAAGCCTCTTTGAAGTACTTGTGTAGCTATTTGATTTTATGGTATGTTTGGCTGATTTACATGTAGTGGAGCATTGTGTTCTCTGTATAAACCAGACTTATTTTCACTTTACACACTAAAAGTGTCAATGTCCTGATTGTGAATGGTCTGATATGTGCAAGAATAGTAACTCTGAATGCTTAGGGTTTGAAATTATGTACTTCAGGTATGTGCATGCTGTTTTGCCCCACTGTCAAGTCGGGAGAGTTTGTCTTCTCAAAGGGTAGCTGCAGTGAGTTTGTTTCTCTCTCCTTTACTGTGTGGTATGACCCACATGTATGGTCAGGTGCTGTTGAAGAATTGCCATGCACCTCTTGTGTAGCCACACCTAGTTGAGTCTGTTAAATTAAAACAAATTATTGAAAGGTCTAGTGATCAGTAAAGCAGCTGTTTTCTTCACAAATAATCAGCTGGTTTTTTCACAAATAATCAGAAGTGACCTTTGACACTTTACAAAATAGCTGTGCTTTTGTGCAGCAGTGATCATGATTCACCAGTAGTTGTCAGAATTGTCTGACAAAAAATTGGGAAGTTGCTAAGACTTCAGAAGAACATTTTAAACACATGAAGCATGATAGTAAGGTGTACCAATCCTATGACTGTTATCAGGCTAAATGTGCTGTGGAGATGAATTTTCTGTGTGTATTTAAGCAAACAACATCTTGTCGCTTGTGAACTGTTCTCTTAATGCTTCTACTGAGTGTTGTTCATCTCCTTCCTCATCCCCAGCAGAGGAAGTACTTTACTGTGAAAACCTAGCTGTGTTAGAGAAATTTGAAGTTGTTAAACACTCAAAGGCCATGCTACATTTGTTTTCCTTTTTCCTTCTTAGTTTCTTCATTCACCTGTTGTTTATATCTTTTCTCCCAGAGTCTAGCCCTGCATCATCTCTCAGCTTAAAAAGGGAAGTTTATTCCTGTAATCAACTTCTGCTTTAATTTTCATTTCTCTTTTTATGTAGTCTGACTAGTGTTCTTTTCCTCTGGTTTCCGACAAATTCAGAATTTGACCCTGCACTAGGTTAAAATTGTTACAGATGTGTTGCTGGTGGCTACAGACCATACATGTTCCTCCTCCACGATAGAAATCTTTAACAATTAGGGTTTTTTAAAAAAATTTGCTCTCCATTTCTTAGCTTTGTCTGTGTTTTTCCTCATTATCCTTATTTGATTTTAGGAGTATTTGTCCAAGTCTAAAAGAAATCCCAGGACTTACGTTTCTTCCTGCCTTCTCCTGACACTGTACTCCTGTACTCTTACCTCTCTTGTGCAGACGTGTCTTGTTTTGTCTGAATTTGATACCATCTCCTCTTTTTAGGGTATTTGCAGATATTTTCAATGTCACTCTGATCATGTCCTGTCTCACTCTGTTCCTGAGGCATCAGCCTCTAGCAAACCTGAGAGTAAAAATACAGAACTCTAAATCCTGCATGAGCTGTGGTGCTATTTCTTAGCATATTATGTATGTAATTGAAAAATCAATCTCTGTGTAATCTGAATGTTGGGTCTTATACCAAGAACCCTCAATTAAAAAAAAAAAAAAGTTTTAATGATTTTATTTAAGAGTTCAAGAGATCCTGTTTTCCCAGAAGTAGTGTTGAAAAAGCGAAGTGTAAGCACGAGATGTTTGTTTCAAAAGTTTGGCAAGCTGTACAAAAATGTGCCAAGTTTCTGCAGCTCCCAGATGGTCAGGAGCATGTCTGAGGAGAGCAGTTTTAGTACTTTAAAGGAGCTGTGGGATTTCATGGCCTGTTAAATAAAAAATGTCAAAATCCATCAGGTCTTGTATCCTGAAGCCATTCTGGATGTATCCAGTTATTAAAAATTAATTTCTTTTTACAGCTTTGCCATAAAGAAGAGAAAATGCTAATTAAATTCTGGTTGTTAACTGTATAATTTTTTTGTACCTTACTACTTGGCTGAAATCACTGTGGATAGATAAGTTTACTGTATCTGTGTACTCACATAACTGAAATTCTATATTTTAAAATATCATGGTCTTATCTTAAAAGTGCTTTGTATTACTATTTAGGTGCATAGTTGCAGTGTACATATGCATAAGGGTTTTAATTTTTCTGGAAATACTGTTTTCATAACCTGTTAAAAACAGGATACGTCCATTATTAATATTCTGTGACTGTACTACTACAATAATAAATTTTAGACCCATTACCAAGATCTAAAAATCAATGGATTTATTTTTTTGGTCAGTTTATATTTTGCTTAAAATTGGTTTTCATTTAGCCAAGAGGTAATAATATCTTAAATCATGTATCACTGGTTTTGCTGATATCTTAGTATCATACAATCCTAGTGAACCTGAGATTTTTCTACTCTGGCTCATGCTTGAAGCAAGATTAACTACAGTGAGTTGCTCAGGACATTATTGAATTGAGTTTTGGTTATTTCCAGTGATGGAGCTATGCTTAAACAGAATTTTCTGGGCTTCGGTTTGTGCCTGTTTCTTCTTGTCCTGTCACTGGTCATGACTGAGAAGAGTTTGATTCCATCTTCTGAACTCCCTGCCCCACTTCCAAATTGAGTGATTTTGCACCATGGTGAGATTCCCTTGAGCCTCCCCTTCTCCAGGCTGCATAGTCCTGTTTCTCTTAGCCTCCCCTTATATGACAGATGCTGCAAGCCCTAAGCAGATGTCATATTTGTATTGAAAATTTCCTTTTCAAAACTGCTACTCCTCACAATGGTAAAGTACAGGGTAAAGCTGTACAGTTCAGCTCAAAAAAAGATCCTGAGAAACAGTAAAATGATCTATTTAAAAAATTATTTTGCAGTACCCCTGTGTTAACTCCCTTCTTACTTCAGCCAAGATTTATGGTTTTCATCAAGCATTTACTGGAACACTGACTTCATAAGCTTATCTTAGATCCCTAGCAATCTTTTTCAGTGTGGTGTTTGATATTTAATATAATCTTTTATATAATCTTTTCCTTCAGAAGAATGAGGTAGAAAATTCTTTGATTAATGGACTACCTTTTTATAGATAATTTTTCCAAAACTTGAATTTTTAGAGCAAGCAACATGGCTCATTTTTGCTTAGTAAGGACAGCATCTTTAGTTTCTCCTGAAGCAGCAACAGAAGCATCTTTTTTTTCTGATTATTTAAAAGAACAGAACAGCCATGTTTTACCAGACCTTCCCTAAAAGAAATATGCTCTGAAAAGGTGACTGTTTCACAGTCCTACGAGTATCTGGAGACTGTAAGCTTGTAGTCAGCAGTCAGTCTCCTGAGTAGGTGGAACCTTTCCTTCAGCCCTCTACTGTCATGTTCTTAGTCTGGGAAGTGATTCTGGCATTCTCTTGTTACTTCTCTTGGATCACAGAGTCTGATGCTCACAGGCAGAGTTAGATAATGTACTGTTCACACACAGAACATGTGTAGCATAGTGTTTCTGTGAATGTACAACTTTTTCTCCCTCATTCACCTTAATTTTCTTGGCAGACTGTTGACAAATTGGCAGCAAAACCCATCAGAATTTGGGGGATATGAGCTTATATTTGATCCTTCTTTCAGAGGTAGCAGATTATTGCTGTGAGTTTCATCACGTCCAGATTGATACTTTGAGCAATGGTGTTGCCTTCATGGAAGGAAAACTGAAGGTTCCTGAAATACAAATTTTTGTCTTAGATCTTTTTACTTGCAGAATGCCAGTGCTGTTCCTTCCTTTCTGTTACTGATGTTGTTACTGTGATTGCTCTGTTCTGTGGGTACTGACAATGGTCTGAATTTAGGTGTCAGGCAGCAGCAGTGCCTGTGTGAAATCATTCATACAATACCTTCACACAGGCCTGAGAAAGTGGCCCGGGAAATCTTAAGGAGGAATCCATAACAATCCTTGGGAAGTGTAAAACCATCAGCAAATGGTGCTTTTCCAACGTGTTTACTGGCAAGGATGTTTATGAAGAAGTGTAGGCTCTAAGGGCCAGTCATATGAATTGTATTAAAGTACTGTATAAAAGGAGAATTTGGAAAATAAAGATTGCTCTCATTTTTGCTTTACGCCGAGAGTCATGCCACTACTTGCGTGCCATCTGTACTCAGTAGTGACACTGTCTCCAGAACTTTTTTAATGAACTTTTTTGCTGTACTCAAAATATAATGCACCTTTCTGCAAGGCCAGGACACCACCTAAATGAGCTGAGGACCCTTATTCATGCAGGCTTTATTTGCAAACTCTGTGCTAAGTCTTGAACTAAACTATAATCTTCTTATCCAAGTGTAGTCCCCACTAAGTAAATAGCAGCATAAAGCTTCTACTGAGGCATGTAGAAAATGTCATTATGTTTTCTTTAGTGTGAGCACCTGTCCATAGGGCATGAGCTGAGATGAAAAATGTGCAGCTCATGCCTGAATATTGAGA